>NW_023600993.1:97599661-98835494 GCF_014898055.3 Talpa occidentalis
CAGACAAGACTCCTTCCTTCCTCTTTCAGTTTCTGGAGGCGCCAGGCATCCCTCCCCTGTGCTCTGTGCATGTCTGTCTCTCCTGAGGACACTGTCACTGGGCTGAGGGCCCGCTCTCTGCAACCTCCTTTGTCCCAGTGGACATGAATTTAGAGGGGCACAGCTCACCCCACTAGAGGTTCTAGCAGGATCTGCCATGTGGAGAGAGCTTGTATGCGGAGGAGGGCAGGACAGGGGGTCCGATGAGGAAGGCTCTGTTGGCCCAGGAGAGGGGAGGGGCCTGTGAGTGACCCTGTCCTGACTCAGGCTGGAAGTCTCGGGGCTCCCGTGACCTGAGACAGGAGAGGCAGAGGTCAGGGAAGGTCGCCTCTATCCACAGCCATGCAGGGACCCCACACCTACAGCGGGACAGAGTGTTTGTGTGTGTCTGCATGCGCATATATTGTGGTGAGAGACATAACATAAAATTTACCAGCAAAGTAGTGTAAACTGTGTGCAGATTTCTGTGCGACAGATCTCTCCAGAAATTTTTCATCTTGCAAAACTGAAACTTTATCCACTATCCAAATCCCCTCCTCCTCCTCCCAGCCCCTGGCAAGCACCGTTGTATTCTGTTTCTAAGAGTGACTACTTTCTAGCTCCTGCAGTATTTATCTCTCTAGGGACCTTTTTAACAAAGGAGAGTAGAGACTTCTAGAAATAGGAGGGCAGATGTGAACAAAGATGTGCTGTGTCGCAGTGAGTTTCAAATGATTTTGGCCTTGACTGGTGGGGGGGTGGGGCTAACTGCCCCCCCACAGCCCCACCTGCCTGCCACCTGTTTTGGTGCAACCCTGGAGCTAAGAGTGGTTTCTACACTTTCAGACAGTTGTGGGGGGAAAAAAATCAAATAAAGAATAATATTTCATGACACATGGAAATAATATGAAAGTGTCCACAAATAAAGTTTTATTGGCCCAAACCACTTCCATCAACTTCCACGTTGCCTGAGGCTGCTTTTGCATGACAGGGCTGAGCCCAGTGGCTGCCACAGAGACCATAAGGTCAAAGCCAACATATTTACCATCTGGCTCTTTGCAGAAAGGTTTGGCAAAGGGCCTGCTCTAGACCCACAGAAAGAAATGCAGTTTGTGTTTTAACATAATCGCCCTATAGACTTGGGCAGACACACAACTGAAAGAATCAACCACATAACACCTCTCCCCCTCACTAAGCCAGGGTTTGCAGTTTTCCTCTCTTCTACGGAGGCTGCTTTGAGCTGATGCAGGACACAGATGGTGGCACCAGCCTCCTTGGGGTGAATCCTGGCTCTGTTGTTAGCTGTGTGACCATGGGAAGGTGGTTAACTTCTCAGCGTCAGCTTCTTCATCTCTGATGTAGGGCTTTGTCAAGAGGTTGTTATGAGATTAAATGACTCACTGGCGGTGCTTGGTGCAGGCTGTGCCCTAGACAAGTGTTAGCCAGTTTTAACCTTCATCTTTTTTGCTGTGGCTCCATCGTTTCATGAATCTAGCTCGTGGCTCCCCCCATTTTGTAAACACTGCTTCACACAGTCATAGAGACAATGTGTCTTTGAGGAACAATGTGCTGCTTAGAACCCCTGTCTGGTCCCCCTGGAAGGGGGCTGAAGGGAATCTCTTCACAGTCTGAGCCTCAGTTTTACCAGCAACCTCTCAGTGCCTCCAAGCACTGGCTCTTGTGTACTCTTGCCACCCCAGGTTGCAGGGTCAGGCCCTGGAAGGTAAGAGAGAAAGAATTTCACTGGCCTCTGTAGAGAGGCATTCAGGGATCGATCAGTGATGCCTGCCCTGACCACGGGAGGGAAGTTGCAGGGCAAGTGCTACGGACTTTTCTCCCTTGTCTAGAAAGTATTTCCCAAACTGCAGGCACTCAATATCTTTCTCACATATAAGAACCACCTGTACTATTATTTGATTTTTTAACTTATAGACTTCTTTTGGCATTAAAATAAATTCATTTTGACTTAAAATACTATTCACTGTAAAAGGCAAATTTATGACATTTGCTTAAGTGGAAAGACAGCATTGTTTGCCATAAACAGAAGGAATTGGTAAGAATTAATTCCCTGAAAATAAAATGGCATTATTAAATTCAACCAAGACTCCAAATCCTGTGAGCTCTCTTAGCTAAAAAGAAAGACTAGTAAGTAGTAGAGATTTTCTACTTGCCCCAGTTGTAATTAATATTTATTTAATGCTTCCTGAGTTTCAGGTGCTACCTGATCAACTGCTTACAGCTACTGTAAAATATAGAAATTATCATCATATCCATTTCATAGAGGAGGAAACTCAAGTTTTGAGAGAGCCTATTCCTGTCAAAGCTCACTCAGCAACAAGCAGTGAGAACAGAGTGTGGGCCCAAGAGTCCAGGCTGGTAGAGCCAGGCTGGCTGTCCATTAGCTGGAAAGAAAATTTCACAAGGAAGTCACTTAAAATATCTTTTGTGCCACCACTGGAGATTTCTGTCACACTTTGGCACCCCTAGACAGGTAAAAAGAACAAAACTAGAAAAGGTTTGGATTCTAACCTTGTTTTGTTACAGATTCATGTGATTCTGGAAATTTAGTCTCTGACCCTCAATTTCCCCTTCTGTAAGGTACAAGAGCTATAGTTGAGATTCTAGATGGCAGGAACCATCCCTTACCTCACAGAACCCAGAACATCTGGCACATATTACCAGTTAGAGTTCATTCAACACACAGAAGCCCAGTAGCCTAGCTTCCCTCTAGTTTTCATCTTAATTCTTGTCCCCTAATAGTCGCAAGATGGCTGCTTTACCTCCATCCCTTACCTCCACATCCCAGACAGGCAGAAGAACAGAAAATCAAGAAGGAGCAATGCCATGATCAGGAAAGTTAAAACGTACAGGTTTTGCTTTTTGGCTGGATTTGTGTCATATGGCCACCCTTGGCCCTGGGGAGAGAGAAGTGATTGTTTTACCTGGGTGCATTGCTATGCCAGATGGATTCTCTTAACAAGATGGAGAGGAAATGGATATTGGGTGGGCAACCATCAGACAACTAGAAAGGCTTAAAGAAGGGAAGGAGGGAGGGTTAATCCCTCCTGCCCCTTCCAGCTCTGATAGCTGTGATGAAAGAATGTCCTCTTCTCTCTTACTGAGCTCAGTACCAAGAGCATGAATGTTATATTTTTCCATAAAAGGGCTTCTCTGTGAACTTCTGCATATTGGGGCCACTTTTGTTTGTACTGGCAGACGGATTCCAGGGGAATGAAAGTTCACCACGGTGCAGATGTATATCCAAGTGCGACAGGAGGCATGGGCAGGGAACCCCTGGAAGGGGACTGTTTTAAAGGGGATGCAAACGCGCAGCCTGGGAAGGTCATGCTGAGGTCTCAGGAAGAACGTGTCAGGTGGCTTCCAGCTACAGCCAAGGGCAGGAAGTGGCCTTGAAGAACGGTCTGGCTGTCCCCTGCTGCTCATGCCCTGGGTGGGACTCAACACTTTTTTCACGTGGCCTGCCAGGCCCCCAGTACGCTGCACTCATAAGGGATAGTTTCTCTTTTCATTTATGGCCTGAGCTAATATAGCATTTTTCCTGTCACTTTCCACCTGGGTGGCATTCAACAAGTTTCTTAACCTCTCTGTTCCACAGTACATAAGTCCTCACTTACCATCCATACGAGGTGCTTGGATGCTTCATGTTTAAATGAAAAATCGGATAAGGAAAGCAGGACCTCAAATGACATTACTTTGACGACATTTCTTCATTAGACATTGGCCCAGTGAACGCTGCAATGTAATGGCATTGAACCAGAGGATATTTGAAAACCTACCATATTCTCATTTGCATGATGGGGCAAAGATAATCCCCCCTTCCTGGAATTCTTCTGCGGGTTAACTGAGTTCATAGCACTCTAGCTCCCGGAGACCTCCACAGAAGTTCTCAGTTGAGGTTACTGCATCTTCCTCCCTGTCCCATGTGAGCAGGTCAGCAGTTGACCCTGCCCTACCAGGGTCGGGCAGCTTCTGAGTGATGATCTTTTTGCTGTCAGGAGGACTGGTTCATAGGTGAGGTTTTGAGATCCCAAGGAAGTCACCCAGAGTACATCTGTGTTTGGGGAGAAGAGGCCATTGGGAGGCAGAGCTGGGCCCTGTCCATGCAGCCCTTCCCCTGGGCTCTGCTGGTGATTCTGCATGCAGACAAGGTCACCTTCACAGCAACGTTGGTGTAGACTTGCTAATCAGTGGGACCATGTTCTGCGTAGAGTATTAAAGTGTCTCGAGAAAACAAAGGGCCTTCTTCCAACGGGACTGCCTCCTTTCGGCCCGTGTCTACACTTCCAGGAGCCATGAGTGCCCATGAGTACTCCTGACATTTACCCATTCATTCAACAATGTTTGTTGAAACCTACTGTGTGCTGGGCATGACTCAGAGAACAAAATATGTAAAGATCTACTTTGATGGTGGGAAGACAGGCAAAAGTCAATGTGGGTAATGGAAGGAGTGAGGACATTATCTCGTGGGGAGGGGACTCCAGGGGGGTGAAGAACCGTGTGGAGACAGGTTGCCCCCTCTGTCGGATGGTCAGGCCGGGTCTTGCTGAGAAGGTGACATGAGCAGTTGATTCATTCAGTCATCAGGTGTTTGCAGAATTCTGTCATGTCCATTCTTTCATTCCTTCACTCAATACATAGTTGCTGAGGGCATCCTGTGTGCCAGGCACCCCCATAAGTGATGGGATCACTGTGGAGCCAAGAGGACTGCTCAGAAAGTCGTCAGGCCCTGTCTTTATGACTCTTGATTGGCCTCAGTGGTGTGTGGATTTGCAGACAGCATAGGGGTGTGCTCAGCTGCTGTAACAAATACCAAAGACAAGGGGAGAGCAGTTTCTCTCTCTAAGGTAGCAGTCTGGGGCTAAACCAGTCTGTTGTTTCATGATCCCTAGTTGCCAGCCTCTTCCACATGGCCTGGAATGCTTCCTACAGGCCCTCTCCACCTGAGCGAAGGGCGCAAGCGGGGCTGAAGGGACCACACCTTCCTTTAAAGGGCACAACCTTGCTGTCACACAACACACCTACCCAAGTGACATCGGCCAGATCCCGGACACTTCATCACACCCAGGCAGGAGAAGTAAGAAGCTGTTGGATTTATGTTCATGGACCCAGCTCAAACTTGGGGGTTTTGTTGCTATGAGAGGAAAGGAAAGAGCAGAGGCTGAGAACAGTTGTCAAGCTCTGGCACCCAGGGCTGATGAGGGGAAACAACGTGAGGACATGCGCAGGGATGACGGCTGGCTCTCCCATCACCTCTGCACAGAGCAGTTGGCTGCAGGCCGCTCCGGAATCCCCAGCCCTCTCCGGTATAAATTCAGTGTGTGAGCTTGGATGGAAAGTGGACAGGGTCCAAGTCCTCTCGCCAAGCGTGGATTTAGTGCTGCTTTTCCTTGACCAGTTCTTTCATCTGCTCAGAATGCGTGACCGGGCAGCTGCCACCACAAACAGCCCCGCCCAGGGCGAGCTTTGGGCCAGGCTGTCCCAGCAAGATGTGCCACTGCTTATGTGCAGACAGTAGAGTTGAGTCCAAGCATTCAGCAGCTTGGCGTGTTCCTGGAAGAGGTGTCGAGAGATTTGAGCTGCCTCGTGGAGAAACAGAGCAAGCACTGAGCCTTGCTGCAGCCAACTCGCCACTTACCTGCTGTGCAACCTTCAACATGTCACTGAACTTCTGTTTCCTTATTTGTATGCCAGTTGGGGTGGAGTCTGACCTTCATCTCCCCCAGATTATTACGAAGACACAACTAAGATAACATTGGGGCAGCTTATCCATTTTCTAAAATTAATTTCCGTATTTCCCAAAGAATATTTTTCTCTTTTGGAGGCTTAAAGCTTGCAGGTAATGCCCTTGGAGATGCACTTAGACTAAGAGATCTTGAAGGGCGGGGACTGTGTCTCCATCCCCACTGCACTGGTGAAAATTATACAGCACGTGTGCATGAGTGAGCAGGTTAATGAATGAGATGAGACTCCTAGTCAAGGGGCAGCAAACACAGATGCCCAGGGGAACAGGACAGGCCACACACATGAATAAAGTGGGCTGAGTCTGAGAAAAATTAGGTGACCCTGGCTGATTTTTCTTGCTCTTGCTCTTGTTCAGAGACACAACTCCTGAGTTAGTGTCCTGTTGTCACTGCAGCAAACTACCTCACACTTAGTGACTTCAAACAAGACAGATTGGTCATTTTATAGTTCTGAAGGTCAGAATTCTAAAGTCAAGGTGTTGGCAGTGCTGGATTCCTTCTGCAGACACTCAGGGAGAATCCATTTGCTGCCTTCCAGCTTCTAGAAGCTTCCAGCTTCTAGACACCTTACTTGGCTTGTAGCCCCTTCCTCCATCTTCAGAACACCTCCCTCCAACCTCTACTCCTATCATCACATCTTCCCTGTCACGTGGACCTCTGTCTCTCTCTGATGACCCTGATTCCATCAGGCTCACTTGTATAATCTAGAATATCTCCCCGTCAGAAGCTCCTTAACTTAGCCACATCAGAAAAACCCCTTTTACCCTGTAAAGTAACATAGTCACAGGTTTTTGGAATGAGGACATAGCCATCTTATGGGGTCATTATTCAGTCAACTCCAGATACACAGAAATATTTTTTGACTCTTAAGAAAGCTATCAGACCAAGGAAGGTGGGGTTTATCCTCAGTGTTCAGGAGACAATAGGGCAGGTAGTGGAGTGTGGTCACCTGTGAAAAAAATCAGCCACTTCTGATTTCTAGCATATGACTGCATATGAGAAAATAGACCCAATTTTTCAGAGCTTCCCTCATTTCTTTGTCCCAAGAGTAGATCAAAATCTGGATTTTTAGGTGAAATTATTCCATGTGGTAAGTTTTTAAAATACTGTGCAGCAGCTCCCTGGCAGATTTGATGGGATGGAATAGGTTGGGAAGCTGATAGAGGGCAGTGAATTGCTGTGCATGTTTTACTTCATTCTCTCCCAACATAAGAAAAATAGCAGAAGTCATAGTTACAAGAATAATGATTCCAACCTTGGATAACATTTGCACTTGCATTTCTGAGCACCAGGCACAGTTCCCCACACATCATGCATATTAATTCATTTGATTCTCATGGTGACCCTGTAAGATCAGTGCTATTTTAACACTCTTTTTGCAGATGGAGAGATTGTGGCCCAGAGGGGTCAAATGACTTGCAGGGGATGGTGTAGTCAAGACACAGCCGTTTCAAGCTCTGCCCTTCAGAATTCTGTCTCCTTTTTCATTTAACTTTTTGTTTTAAAGTAGGTTTTGGTCTTGGGGCCTCCCCTGGTGGCGCAGCGGTTGAGCGCTGGGCTGCGAAGCTGCCCGCAGCCTCTGCAGCGCCGGTTCAATCCCCGGCCACCAGGGAGGGTCCCACATGGCGCGCAGACCTCTCCTGCTGCCCGCTGCTCCCCTCAGCAGTGTACTTCGTCAGTCTGCCTGCTCTGCTCTCCCCTCTGGCTCTGGTGATCCTCTCACCCTCCCGTGCTTCTGACTGTACCCAGTGCTTGTATAAATAAATAAATAAATAAATAAATCTTTAAAAAAAAAAAAAGTAGGTTTTGGTCTTAAAAAAAGTGTCACAGATAGTATGGAGAGACTAGCACATCAAGTCACCTGAATATCCTTCACCCAACTTCCCCTAATGCGAACACGTAGCACAGTGGCCACAGCCCAGAAATGAACCGTAGCAAGTGCTGTTAACTGAGCTCCAGGTGATACCTGACCTTCCCAAGTTTCCACAAACCTTCAACTTTCTGTGCCAGGAGCCGATCCAGGTCTTCCACCTGGACTGGCCCTCACTGTCTCATCACCTTGACACTTTGGCCAAGACCGGCCAGGCCTGCGGTGGGGTACCCTCCATCTGGGTGCGTCTGCCGTTCCTCATGATCCAACAGAGCTTATGTGTTCGGGGAGAGAGACCACACAGCAATGTCGTCCCCTCGGTGCACCTTATGGGGCTACATGATATCAGTCGGCCTTATTACCGGTGATGTTGACCTTGATCTGGAGTCCATGCCCTATAGCCCTTTGGTTTAAATGCTTTCCTTGTGTGGCGAGAGAAGGAAATAGAAACAAAATGTTCAGCTGGACTCGTCGGCAGCCCCCTCGATCCCTGGGGCTAACCTGACACACAGGATGTGCTCTGCAAATGTGAACACCTCACCCCCGAGTGTTCAGCCAGGCTGGAAATCCCTCGCTGGTGATGGCAGGAGTGGGGAGAGACAACACCCCAATTCAGGCCCTTCAGTAATCATTTCAGCTACAGGGATAGGAAGGGATGACCAGAGAATGGAAATAAACCAACAGAGATGAAAGCCCAGGCCCGCAGCTGCTCGGACCATCAAATCTTTAAAAGCAACATGAGGTTTTAGGGCAAGGAGTGAATTATGGCTGTTAAGACCAAGGACGGGCCGGCTTTGATCTCAAAGGGGGAGACATCTTAAGGGAAGTGGTGGCCTTTGCATAACTTATTCCCACATCCTCCAGGGGTGCGTTAGATGGACCCACTTGGAATTTACAGGTCTGCGAAGAACCTCATTCCTAATGGCAAACACTTGAAACAGGCAGCTGCGTAAGGAGAGGGTGAGGCTGACATCCGCAGGGAGCAAGCGGGCACTCCTGCACTAGTTCCCGAGAACAGGCGGCGCTTTACAAGGCTCTCAGCCCCGTCAAATCAGACAGATGCAGGATTTGTGAGCTTGTGAGGCATCCAAGGATTGGAGGTCATTTTGGTGAGCACTTGACCTCGCTATTTGAAAAAAAGTATCAGTTTGGAGAAGGTTGTCTTTACTGCCAGGAAACTTTAGACCAGAGGCCCTAGCCTGGCCTATGGGACCGTCACCCAGATGTTGGCCTCGTTTGTCCCAGGGCAAGCCCCCCGACCTCCAGCAGACCTCCCCCTTGTTGAGAGCTAGCCGCCGGGGCATTCTGACCACAGATTCCTGTGGGCCTGTAGCCGGCACCCCACACTTGAGAGTAACAGCCCAGCAGGCAGCCACCTGGGGTGGAGGAAGCAGACCCCTGTTTGGGGTGCACTGGGGAGAAGACAGGGAACTCAGACACCCTCCAAAACTGTTCATGACACTTTCAGAGGGATGGAAATTCCAGTAGGTTGGAGGTGGAAGCACAATATGATGAAAAACAATAGGCCCAGGGTCAGAAGGCCTGGATTTGAATCCCAGCTCTGCCACTTGGAATTGCTGAGTTAGATGCTGCAAGTTGCTTAACCACTCTGGGCTTCAACCTCACCTTCTGTCTATCTCTACTCAAATGTGGAGCCTTCCCTGACCCACCCCTGCCCTGCTAGTTCCACGCTCTAGCACCATCTGAGGCCTTCTCTGACCCAGGCATTCACTCTCAGCCTCTCCACACTAGGATGTTAGCTCCCTGCCCATTGCTCTGTCCTTAGTGCTTAGGACAGACTGGCACATAGTAGGTGCTCAGTAAGGCTTGGTGAAACGATTCAAGTGGGGCCACAAGAGAACCTTCTTTGCTCTGTTACTCTCCTTGTCGGGTGGGTTCTAAATTAGGGTAACCAACATAAGGGACTTCACACTTGGTTAGGGTAATAGCAGAAACTATTACTAAGGGCAATTCATTTATGTTTTTTGCTTGTTTTTTTATTTTTTTAAAGATTTATTTATTTATGCATACAAGAGCTGGGGTACAGTCCAGAGGTATGGAGGGTGAGAGGATCCACCAGAGACAGCAGGGAACAGAACAGGCAGACTGACTGAAATACACAGCTGGTGGGGAGCAGCGGGTGAGTCAGGAGAGGTCTGCTGTGCCATGTGGGTTGCTCCCTGGCCAGCCGGGGATCGAACTCATGCTGCAGAGGCTGCAGATTGTTTCATACTGTGGTGCTTAACCCCTTGAGCCACCAGGGAGGCCAACATTTATGTTTTTACCTGTTTGTCCAATAAATAGCTATTGAAGGTTTGCTGTGTGCCAGGGACTGTACTGGGTACCAGAAATCCAAGAAACCAGGCATTGCTTTTTTTTCTTTTTTTTTCCCCAAAATCATTTGCAGGGAGCCATGTGCTGCCTACTCTCCTAAGAAACTGGGCATAGAACAGTGACTAGAAGACAAAGGCCCCACGTCCTAGAGGGAACGAGATGGATAATCACTGTTACCAAATATGGGAGATGATTTCCGAAGGGGCGGAAAGGACTCTGGGCAGTCCTAAGGGCAGAGGGTAGAACCAGGGTCGGCAGAGCAGGGAGATCAGCGAGGAGGCGAGACAGTCCCTCAGCAAAGAGACCCCAGACATGTGCAAGAGGTGGCGGTGGAGATGGGGAAAGTGGCTAGATGGGTGTGTATGAGGCCTTATTCACAGAAACTGGTGATGACATTAGGATCTGAGAGAGGGGGCCTCCCCTGGTGGAGCAGGCAGTTGAGCGCCACGCTGTGAAGCTGTCCGCAGCCTCTGCAGCGCCGGTTCGATCCTGGCCGGCCGGCGAGGGTCCCACATGCCACGGCAGACCTCTCCTGTCTCGCCCGCTGCTCCCCTCAGCAGTGTATTTCAGTCAATCTGCCTGTTCTGTTCCCCGCTCTGTCTCTGGTGAATCCTCTCACCCTCCCGGCATCTGGCCTGTACCCCGGTTCTTGTATAAATAAATAAATCTTTAAAAAAAAAAAAAAAAGATCTGAGAGAGGGGAGAGGCATCGAGATGATGGCTCCATCTTCCAGCTATTCTTCTAAGAGACATTTTTTTGCATATCTGGTCAGTGAAAAATGGGTATGTTCTCTCTTTCGGGAAGAGGTGATCGTATAAATGCCAAGCCTTGAGAGCTCAGCTACTCTCAAGAGAGATATCATTAAGCAACCATGGTAGATAGGAAGCCAATAGTAAGCCCCGTGGAACTCGACCCCTGAAGACCTCTCTGGTCTCAGCGTGCACACGGCCCCCACCATTCTCTGCACCCCACTCTACCTTCTTCCGTTCCTCCCACCTCAGGGCCTTGACACTTGGCTGTGCCCCCACCCTGGGGTGCTCTCTCTCCAGATCTTCATATGGCTGCCTTCTGCCCCACTGCCACCTCCTCTCAGGAGCCCTCCGTGACCCCTCCTATCAAGCCTTGACGTAACTGAAATTAGCAGGCATCAGTGTCTAGTCTCATGTGTGCTCAGGGCAGCATCACGATTCTGCAGCCTGCCTGTTTTCCCCAGCACCGCACACTGGACGTCCTTCCGCACTAGCATGTGTGGACCCACATGCCCCGCGTTCCCCTTGCAGCATTCTTGCCCTCCTTGTGCCCCCCCATCTCTGCCCCGGCGTCATCCCCGCTCGTGTGGCAGAGATGCAGTGACAGGGCAGCCTATCTGAAATGGCATGCTCTGGAATGCGGCTTGTTTTATTACCAGTTAAATGTGCTTTATGCTACCTGTGAATGAGGGTATTGTGACATTTAGCCACCGGCTTGATTGGACACAGATGTGGACTGTGCTCCACGTGGGGCAAAGATGCGGAGGACAGACGCTGGGCGCGCGTTTGTTAAGACGGCCGGACGGGCTGGACAACACAGTGTCAGCCGGACAGATGTGGACGCCTCCCTGCCTGACATACAGACATCTGTCCCTGTCATCTCAGAGCTGAGCTCATCTGAGCCCCCAGAAGCCTTTGTTTTTGTTTGGGATCTGCTCCCTGGTCTTATCCAAATTGTTTGGTTTGTTTTTTTTCTATTTTTTTTTTTTGTTGTTGTTGTTGTTGTTATTGTTGGGTTTTGTTTTTTAACCTTCCCTGGATGTTTTATTCCCATGAATATTTTTTTAAATGGTGCATCAGTGAAATACTCACATGTTGACACTGCCTGTGGAGATTTTTAATGCACAAGGAAGGATCATCACAGCTCCCATCCACAGAACACTGTGTGCCTGGCTCTGCCCTTTGTATATCTTATCTCATAGAATCCTCACAATGAACCAAATAAACTAGGTGTGGTTCTGGTTTACAAGTGGGGATACTGAGGCTTAGATATGTGAGCCTCTCACCCACAGTCATTGGGGCCAATCAACAGGCACATGTGGATTCTGCTGTCTTCCACTCCTTTCCAGAGACTGAGATCCAAGAAAACAGGAGCCAGGACTTTCTTAAGATAGAAATCTTGGTACAATTTATGCACCTAGTAAATATTTGCTGAACAAATGAGTGAGTGCCCGAATGAATGGCACAGCTGGTGAAGGGCAGGACTAGGACTTGCCAAGTCTTTGCTGTCACCATTTTGTAGTCTGTTCAATAAGAGCAGAGAAAGGACCCCTCAGGATCCGTGCTTTGTCCCTCTGTCCCCGTGTCATGGTTGGGGACTCAGGGAGGCGGGGCTACGTAACAGGTCGCCCGCTCTGCCTACTTGTGGCTTTTGCATTTTGTGCATGATCTGCTGCTTTTTATATCACCTCCCAGTTAGGTATCCAGACCCTTTTCACGTGCAGTCTTGTACTTCAGCAATTCTACATTAGTACTGGCATAGTAAGACCTCACTGAGATGAATGAACACAGGTTTGGGGGGCCACTGCAGGCAAGGACATTGTAAGCTGACTCCCAAGCAAGGAACACCAGTGATGGGTGCTGTTCGCTGGGATCGGGTGTACAGCTTTCTTTGCACTGCTCAGGGTGGCATGTAGCAGCTGGGGTGACAGTGAGATCAGGTTGGCCTACAGCAGCAGAGGCAAGCCGTAACCTGTGCCTCAGCCCACAGGCTGCTCACTGGCCGGGAGCCTGGGCTTGGGAATCGGGCCGACCTGGGCTTGAACCCGGCTCCGCTGGGATTGTGGTGGAGATGAAACAAGATAATACCTGTAAAATGACTAGCCTGGGGGAGATAAGTAAGTGCTAATAAATGGAGGCTCTGATTATTATTATTTATTATTTGTCCAGTTGCTAATCCAGTTCCAGTAACTGAGATGCTTCCAAGGGTTTGGATTAATTTAGTTAGGGCTGAGCTTGATCCAGGAGAGAGAGGGGAGGTTTTCGTGGTGACTGTCACCAGCTCCTTGAAAAAGGGAGGAATTGCAGAGAGCAACCAGTATAGTCTCCAGCCACCAGGGAAAGGTGAATTAAAGACATGTGAGACAGCACATTAGCCCTTTCTCAGCAGCAATCTGGGCTCCAAAGACGGACAGAGGACCTGATAACCATCCCCTGACACCACAACACCCCACTGGCACTGTGCCCATTGTGGGCACAGGCGTCTCTGGTGGTTCTGTATCCTAGACCAGGGTCAGAAACTGGAAACCCACAGGCCACATCCAGCCTGCAAACATTCTTTGTTTTGATTTGTCCTGCCCATTTCTATTTGTTGCTACATTTAAAAAATGGTAAATTTCATGTGCAGATCCAGATTTCTGACTTCTCTTGAACAAATCAGGAGCCCTCACTACACTAGACTCAGATTTCCAGGTGACAGAAGTTGGCTGTAGTTGAGTAGCCTATTGGTTAGGAATGCTTTTACCCACAAGCAACAAAAAGCTCAATTAGTGTTATCTTAACCCATAACATTTACTGTGTGTTTAACAAGAATTCTGGACCCCGAGGTTGGTTTAGCAGCTTGACTATCTTCAAGGGACAGCTTCTTGCCCTTTCTCTCCTTCAGCCTCAGCTTGTGGGGCATTTTACATTTATGCTCGTGACCTCATGTCTCAAGCTGGCTGCCATATCCCCAGTCAGATTCTTACACGATCGGAGAAGACCTGGGGAGAAGGGGAGGGGAGTAAAAGAAAAGTCTTTTCCAAAAGCCCCTCTGCCCAGAACTAGATTACATGGCCATCCTGAAGCTTAGGGGACAGGGAAAGCTAGTAGAAAAGCTAGCAAGGTGAAAGGAATTGAGAATGAGTTTGGACAGCCAAATAGTGTCTGTCATTAACTGCTACTTCCTTGGATAGAAATTATGCATTTCAGGTTGCCACAAGCCCCACCACTCCCTATTGTGTCCCAATAGTGAGGCTCTCTGTCAGTCTCCATTTATCATTGTGCCTGCACCAACTCCTTCCCTTACCTCCCTCACCTGCTGGACCTGTAAGGTTTTGTGTGCTGCCTATCTTACACCCAGTGCACACAGCCACTTGGGTTTGGGCATCTTTCAGCTTACCAACTGCATGTAGATTCAGAAAATAGAGTCCCTCTATTTTCCTTGTACATTCTCAATCACTTTCTCCACCCACTCTTTTCCCTTCCCTTTTGCCCTTCTCTCTCCAGGAGAATTCCTCCTTATCCTGAAGAAAATCCATCTTCCTTCATATATATAGGGAGCAAGAGAGAGACGTTATATCTATAATATTAAATTTTCAGAGAGGGGAGGTAGGAGGGAGAAAATGGAGTGGCAATAATTTAAAAAGATTGATAAGCAATGAGATATTTCAAAAGACATCCAAATTAAAAGCCCTGATTTTTTTATTACCAGTTTCAGCAGACACTGGCTCTTGATTCCTACATTTTTATGGGAATCCTCCTCATGGAGGGCTGGTAGTAATGTGTGGGCAGGCGGCTGTCTGCAGCCCACGTTTCAGCTGTGCTGCATTCATGAATCACTGCATTGTTGCTGTGTTTGGAATGATCCAACTCCTTGTGTATCTCTCCACTTAATTGTATTCTGTTGTTCCTTCTGAACATAAGCATCCACCTCCTACCACCATATTTAGAGCTGTTCCTGACACAGTAATATTGAGTACATCACTGGGAATTGAATTGTTGAATGATTGAATGAATGAATGAATGAACATCCACTTAAAAACTGTTCTACTGAGCCAGGCACTAAGAGTCTGCCTTTGCTTAAAACCAAAGAAAACCAGGGCCTCCCTGATGGCGCAGGGGGTTAAGACACAACCTATGAAGCCGTCCATAGCCACTGAAGCACGAGTTTGATCCCCAGCGAGGGAGCTACCCACATGGCACAGCAGACCTCTCCTGACTCACCCGCTGCTCCCCTCAGCAGTGTATTTAGTCAATCTACCTGTTCTTTCCCCCCACTCTGTCTCTGGTGAATCCTCTCTGCCCTACACATACCTCTGGCCTGTGCCCCAGTTCTTGTATGCATAAATAAATAAATATTAAAAAAAACAAACAAGAAAACCAAACAGCCCCAAAAAAGATAGCAGTTTTTCATAACAATTCAAAAAAACAACACTATCTTCAACAAGAAAGAAATATATTTCTTTCCCACCTAAAAGTGCAAACTGGGTCTCCCTGATGGGGTTAAGTCTCAGAGCTATCACCACTACGGCCTGGGCTGGATCCCCAGCCAGGGAGCTACCCACATGGTGCAGCAGACCTCTCCTGTCTTGCCTGCTGCTCCCGTCCGCAGTGTATTTCAGTAGATCTGCCTGTTCTGCTCCCCACTCTGTCCCTGGTGAATCCTCTCACTCCCCCAGTTCTGGCCTGCACCCCAGCTCTTGTATGCATAAATAAAAATCCAAACTGTTGTGGCAGTTAGATCTGCCCTGTGACCACGTCCAAACTCCATCAGTCTTGTTGCTCAGCTGTGTGATCCAAGATGTGCTTGTTCAGGACCTGCCTTGCCCTTTAGGGACACAGCCAGGAAATTACATGCATTAACATCTCCCTCTTCCCTTATCTAGAACTCATCACATGAACAGACCTGCCACCAGGGAAGCTGGGGAAGTGTTGTGTTGATTCTGATCAACCCTGTACCCAGCTTAAAAGAGGAAATTCTACTAATATGAGAGAGAGGCAATAATAGCTAGATTTGGGGGAATCTCGCGTATGGTCTGGCACCATCACCATAAGAGAGGATGTTCCCTCACCTCGTCCTTCTCTGCCCAGCCCTCACTGGGGATCCCCCAGCCCACTGGAGGCACAAGTCCATGTTTAACATTCCAACTCCAGGCGGGTCCGTTGCAAACCACATACTGTGGCACAAGATTTCGGGGGCTGTGTGCCCCCCTCCCTCCTGGGCCCTCTCTGGCGTGGGCCAGACCTCTCCCTGCAGGGGCTCTGCGGCTGCCTTTGCACACTGCGGTTTGTTCAGCTGTCCATTCTTCAGATGACCCTGGGTCACAAAATGAAAACAAACAAGAGGCTGTTTGGGAGAAAGAATAGCAAGGAAGGAGACTGTGGTCTGTTTGTTTCCAAGCCTGCCCCGGGGCGTCATTGAGAAGACTGACATAAAAGAGATGAGAAATTGAGAAATCGGGAGAGAAAACACTGCTTTCAGGAGTCTTCCTCAGGCTGCGGGGTCCTAAGCGGCAGCAGGTAGAGTTGCCATGGTAACCTGGGCCCCAAAAGTGACCTTAAATAGACTAGCCTGGCCTGGACCTTCTGCCACACATGTCTGGGCAGGCCACTGAGGGCAGAATGGGATCCAGCCCGCCACACTGGCATGGGCCAGTTCTGTGCTCACCACTTCTGGGTAATTCCCCTGGAATGGGGAGGGGGGAGGGGATGGGGGGAGCCTAGGGCAACCGTGTTCCTGGGCCCTTCTCTTCCCCCGATTCATCCCTACTCATCCTTCAAAGAGTCTACAGCTATTAAGGGACAAGAGTGTATGTTTCCAATTAGAGGAGGTTCCTAGAGTCATCAAATCCAGACAGAAAATAGAAGGGTCCCCCCCCCAGGGACCAGGAAGAGGGGGCCAGGGTCATTTAATGACTCTTTGGGGATTTTCCTCAGTGCTCAGTGGCTGCTCAGTGGCTTGAGTTCCAGCTTTGCAAAGTGAAAAAGGTCCGGAGGTGGACACTGCTGGCCGTTCAACAGGTGAATGTACTTAATGCCACTGAGCTGTGCACCTAAAACTCAATTTTGTGTTATGGACACTTACCAGAGTTTCTTAATTGTTTTTGCTTTTTTTTGCTTGTTTCTGTGTGTTTGTATTCTCAACTAGTATAGGGTTTCCTTCCAAAATAAATGAGCACAGGTGACTGTCCAGATACTCAATATATTTACATGCCAGGTTCATATATTGTTAAGTGTAAATTCCCTTCGTTTGTGTTTCAAACCCCATTACATATAACATAGAAGCTGCTCACTAGTTAGTGAACAATACAAATAGCAAAGCAGTCACCCGAGGAAAATTCCCAAAGAGCCATTAAATGAGGGACAAAATATCACAGGAATGCATTAGCTCATAGTGAGGTGTGTAATAATAACACCTTACAAATGCACAAGAAATTTTACATAAGAACTTTCCAGATAACCCCTATAGTGTTTGTCTATACTTGTTTCTAAGAGGGAAATAGTGATGCTTGTTTTTTATATCCAGTCGTCAACATAATTTTTGAAACCAAATTATAGAAGCCCGGAAACTGTTGTGCACACTGTCTCACTTATTTCTCACCACAATTCTTTGATGAAGGTGTTACTTATTTTATGCATGAATTGAGAGAAATGAGGTTTGGAGAGATTTGGTAACTCGCCAGGGTCACAGTTTCCAGACTCAAAGACCTGCCTTTCTATTGCATCCTTCTCTTCCACCGCCTCCCAGACTGGCAGAAACCCCATCTGAACCCTGTTCCCCTCCCCGCAGGTCCGGCGGGGATGTACCAAGGAGCGAACGGACTCACCAGCACAGCCGGATTTGGAAGTGTGCACCAGGTAGGCACTTGTCCCTGGGAGTCCCCCAGCCAGGGCACCCAGAATACGACTCCCACCCACGGCCTCCCACCCTGGCTTTGGAGCCCACAGCACCAGTGGGGCAACACTCCATTGGGAAGACAGAGTTTCATGGCAAAGAAATTGGAATTACTAAAATATTTCCAAGATGCCATAGTAACATGTTCCATCTTGACCGGGGCCTAACCCACCCACTGCTGCTGAACCTGGGTCAGACAAAGGAAAACGTGCCCTTTACCAGGCCGTGAGCATCTCCAGGGTGAAAGTTTGCCCTCTTCACTTCTGCATCCCAGTGTCGGGGCACACAGTGGGGGCTTTATGGATACTGGCTAAATCCAACCAAGCACTGCTGGGAAGATGAAGGCTGACTGAGTTTGATCCTCTTGGTCTCACTTAGAGAGTGAGCTAAGAATTGACCTATGAACTGAGGGACTCCAAGGACTAAAGGTGCACCTTTCTGTCCATCTAAAATTATCTCATAGTGAGAGGTTCCCATGCCTTCAGACTAGCGTCAAACCAAAAGTAGCTGGGTGTTGATGGGCTTTGGAAATATTGAACACATTTAAATATGAGGAAGGTACTGTTTCTTGAGAAAACTAAAGCGCCTAAGTGACTTCACCTGGTATACAGGAGCAGTGTTCTGTGTAATTTTTTATTATTTTCAGGGTTCTAGATACACAGATTAAAATACTGATAAATAAAACAGAGTTCTTAGGTATGACTCTTTACTCTGGGTTTTTGTGCATTTTACTGTTGGAGCTTGTGAAAAACACAGACTCTCAGGGCCTCCCTGGTGGTGCAATAGGTTAAGTCTCAGCACTATGAAGATATCAGCAGCAGCCACTGCAGCACGAGTTCGATCCCCGGCCAGAAGAAAAGCAGACCTCTCCTGTCTTGCCTGCTGCTCCCCTCAGCAGTATATTTTAGTAGATCTGCCTGTTCTGCTCCCCACAACCCTGGTCTGCACCCCAGCTCTTGTATGTATAAATAAATCTTTAAAAAGAAAACCACAGACTCTCTAAACACCCCCCAGAAATTCTGTTTCCATTGGTCTGAGAGGAACCTGGAAACTGAGCTTTCCGCGAGTTCCTTGCAGGGTTGTGAGGCGCTGTGTCAGGGTGACGGTGGGGCAGGATATTTGAGTCTTGTGGGCAAACTGGACTCTGGTTGGTTTAAGCAGAACTTGAGAGAGTTGGCATTCTTCAATTTGCTCTCCAACACTCCTTCATAGAAGATTCTGGATCCCTAACTTTGTGTAATGGCTGCTATATTCACACCCCCCATCTGGTGTGTGTGTGTGTGTGGCCTTTATTATTCATTCACTTGTTCACTGATGCCACCAGTATTCCTGAAGTGGCCTTGTGTGCTCCACACTGTCCCAGATACAGCAGCAGCCAAGATGGACATGGTCAGTGCCACCGCATGTCCCTCCAGGTGCCCCGCCCACCTCCAGCGGCCAGTCTCTGCCTCTGAAGCCCAAACTGTCTGCTTTCCCTCCCTCCTTCACCGTCTCACTTCCCTGCTCTCCAACGGGTATCTCCTTTGCCTGCCAAATACACTACGTGCACCTGAATCCTTGCCTCAGATGCTGTGCTTCTTGGGAAAGTCCCTGCCCTCACGGAGCTCTTCTAGCAGGAGAGAGATAGAGACAGACCCAGCAGACCCACCACCTCATGAGACCCTCGCTAGTGTGTGAGCGGCCAGCTGAAGGCCCCGCCCAGAAAGGCCTCTTCCTCACTACCTGTGTGTCTCCCTTCCCAGGACTACCCTTCCTACCCCGGCTTCCCGCAGAGCCAGTACTCCCAGTATTACAGCTCGTCCTACAGCCCTCCCTACGTCCCGGCCAGCAGCATCTGCCCCTCTCCGCTCTCCACGTCTACCTACGTCCTTCAGGAAGCCTCGCACAACGTCCCCAACCAGAATTCTGAGTCACTGACTGGTACGTACGATGACTGTCACCTGGTGGCTCATGGCTGTGGTCCAAGCTCTTCCATTGAGGAGGAACCGGACATAGATTGCACCTGGAATGAAGTGGCCACTCAAGGGCCAGCACCAGCCCCCAGATGTGCTTTGTTGGCACCTGTGTGTGTGGGTATGTGTGTCATTGCACCCATGGAATTTTCACCTAACAGTCCTGTCTGTTCTCTTGTGAAAGAAGCTGTGCTCCTCTAGGTCCACACTCCTAAGCAACAAGGCTGGCTGAGCTGAGTAGGCCGCCCCGTGTAGACAGGTACAGGCCCCGGAGTTGGCGCGCCCGGGTCCTCGAGGACAGGAAGCCAGTATCTATCACTTTCCCACTATCGGCCAGCACGAGCCATGCACACTCCTCTAATCTCTCACTTCCATACTGACTCAACAAATACTAAGTAGCTGCTGTTTTCCAGGCCCTCCTTCCTTTGAGAGTAAAATGCAATACGTACTTGATCTAAGAAAGAAAGACTCCTTTCTTAGTTGTAATAAGGAAAATACATAAGTTGTAATACATAAGTTGTAATAAGGAAAACAATAATCCTCACAAAAACGTTTTCAGTTGCCCCCTCTTTTCCAGAGAAGACCAGGAATGACCAGCATGCTAAGTAACCCGCTGGTGACCGGTGGAGCTGGTGGAGCTGGTGGAGCTGGGATTCAGACCCAGGCCTCTGCCCACCAGCCACACGCAGCTGAGTACGTCACCAAAAACCATTTGAGAACAGAAGGGCAGAGGCCTTCAAACTGGGGTTCTCCCTCTAAGAGGAACCCTCGGGAATTCTAGAATCCCTCAAACAATCTTTGAGTGCATACCTTTCACATGGCACTCCAGTTCTAAGAAACCTTCTTATCAAGATTTTTGGCTTCAAAAGATAAAACCTTCAATTCAAACTAGTTTAAGCCAAAAGGGCATTTTGAGACGTCTGCACCGAGATGTACAGGGGCTCAGGGCACAGTCAGGAGTTCAGATGAAATATTGGACTTGGTCTCTGTCTTCCTTCTGGCTGTGCATTTTTATGGGTTCACTTCACTCTTAGGCAGGCTCTTCCCTACAGCGGCAAAGATGACCGCCAGCTGCACCGGGCTCCCCCCAGCTGCTCATCCAGAGGCTCTGGCTCCTTCCTACAGTCCCTACAGAGCTCCCAGTTAAGCTGCGCTGACCCAGCTTATGCCACATGCCCACCCTCAAACCAAGCTCTGTGGCCAGTGGAGTGGAATGCTGGGGCGGGGCAGCAGCTCATGCCCACAGCCGTCAAGCCACAGGGAGTGAGAGTGAAGGGGAGGTGGTTTCCCAAAGAAACTCAGTAACCTCAAGATGGAAGGGACACTGCGTGGGCAAAAACAAGATGTCCACAACCCCGAGGGAGATCCCACCTAGCCCATGAGCAACATGCAGTAGAATCCACGCCCTGGCTCCTTAGCGAGGTGCCCCTGACTCACCACCCATTCACCCCGTCAATCTGCTATCCACATGTGTCTTCTCTCTTCTGAACTGATTTGGACTTAACATTCAATAGCATGACAGCAATCAAGTAGAAGGTCCAAATGCAAAGTAAATATTATGTTGTCTTCTTTTTTCCTTCTTTTCTGAAATCTTCTGCTGTTCTGGGGCTTTGTGTAGCTAAGCCAGCATGGTGGTGGCATTCATTTAATGAATGTTTATTGGCTGATGATTAGAAAAATGCAATAGTGGAGACACACCTCTCTACTTCCTGGAGTCGTTGGTGCAGCTGCTACGTTCAGCCCTTATTTTTTCCATCACTGTGGGCGTGTTAGTTATCCTGGGTTGGGTGACAAATGTACAATGTGGTTATGCATTATCAAGTCAACTTTTGAGAACATTTAGGGCTTAAACATTGCTTTTGGTCATTGGGATTTCATCACAGATTATCTAACAAAAGCATAGTACCGACTTGACAAATTCCAAATTTCTTTCTTTGAAGGTACGAAATTTAACAAACATTTTTTCTGCCATAATCTAGAAATATGTTTGGCCCTCCTGCTGTTCAGAAGGTGGCTTCTCCAAATTGGTTTCAGCAAAAGAGACACACGAAAAAATAAACTGATAAGAAATTAAGGCAGAAAGGAAATGTAAACAGGAAATTTTCAAGTAGAGGCTACTGTCTATAATTCAGTAGTGAGCTGGATTCCAAAGACTTCTTCCCAAGAATTTGGGCTACCTAGGAAAGTCATCTTTATTCCTCATCAGGAGCAAACATAAAGGCTCATTGTGTCTCTTTGAAATTTGTCTTTATCGTTTCCCCCTGTTCTTCATTTATCCCTTCATCTGAGGTTCAACAATAAGTGGTGGAGATGGTTTTTACTGTGTGTCTAACAAGCTCACATAAAATCTAATGGCATAAATAATTGTCAGCTATAATCGAGGTCTCTTGCCTCTTTTCCCCAGTGTCTCTTATAAAGAAAGGGCATATAAGCCTGTGTGTGTGTGTGTGCGTGTGTGCGTGCACGCACACACACACACACACACATACATGCACTCTCTTAAAATTTCCCATAAAAACTCCACTTTTGAAATTATCCAGGGTCTCCTTGAGTGGTTGATTCCGAACTCCAGAGACTCAAGAGGTTTATATATTGCCAGCAGATCATGCTCACTCTGCCCTGCCAGAATACGGTGTCCTGATGCCCTTCTCCACTCGGCCCCCACCCCACTGCAGCACCATCTGCATTGACATGTATTAACAGCTACATGAAGCCCCAACAATTTGCACATGATTGGAGCACAATTTGCTGATGCAGAGCGCAAAATCTCAACATCTGACATTACTCAAGAGAAAAGACAAATCAGTAGTGGTTGCTTAAGGACTTTTTTCTTTCAAAATTTTAAGTATGATAGAAATTATCAAAAAAGAAGTTGGAGGCTATTTTTGAACTTCTTAGGTCATCTCCCTTTGTCAATAGGAGAATTTCTTCAAATCTCTCTCAAGAAAAAACTTGGAAGTCTCTTCCATGCAATTTGGCAACATCTCACAGAATTTAAAATGTATGTGCTCCCTAATCCAACTTTTGTACTTCTAGGAATTTATCCTAAAGATAAACTTCCACATAGATACAAAGGCTTAAGTAAAAGAGTACTTGTTGTACCATCGTCATGGCAGAAAACTGGGAAAAAAACTAAATATCCATTAACAGGAATCAGGTTAAATAAATTATGCTACATCCCCCAACATCAGACTATACATCTGTTAGAAGAGAAAGGTAGACATATCTTTGCTGATGTGGAGCACTCTTTGACTTACTATGATAAGTGAAAATAAAACAAGGTGCAGAATTATATCCATCTGTGATCTTGGGATTTTTTTAAGTGTAAGTATAATCTAATACCCATATTTGCATATGAAATTTCTGGAAGGATACAAAAGCAATGTTTCTAGTCATTTGTCTGGGAAGGGAACTAAAGTGAAAGGAAAAGATTAGAGGCAGCACTCTATAGACTGCTCCATAGAGCAACAACAGCAAAATATACATTTTTTAAGTCTGCATGAGACACTTAGCAAAATAGACATATTCTGGGCCATAAATCAAATCTCATTACATATAAAGGGATTCAAGGCATAAAAAGTATGTTTCCGAAAACAGTAGATTAAATTAGAAATAAATAATGGAAAGATTACTGCAAAATTCCCTAATAGTCTAAGCTAAATAACATACTTCTAAATAACCCATGTGCTGTGGTTAATTTTATATGTTGACTTGACCCGACTAGGGGATGCCTAAATATCTGGTAAAACATTATTTCTGGGTGTGGCTCCAGAAATAATATGAGATTGTTTCCAGAAGAGATTAATGTTTAAATCAAAAGAATCAACAGATTATATGGCAGGCATCATCCAGTCCATTGAGGACTCATACAACAAAAAGACAGAGTAGTAATGATATATCTCTCTCTCTCTCTCTCGCTCTCTCTCTTCTCTCGTGTGTGTGTGTGTGTGTGTGTGTGTGTGTGTGTGTATCCTATTGATTTTATATCTCTGAAAATCCTGACTAAAGGTACCCTGGGTCAAAGAAGAAGTCAAAGGGAAATTAAAAAGTATTTTGTACTTAATGAAAATGAAAACACAACATATCAAAATTTATGAATTGTTACTAAACAATAACAAAAGGGAAATTTAATTAGCACCAGTTTTCTAAATTAGTAAAGAAGAAAGATTTCAAACTAAAGACATCAACCTCTACCTTGAGAAATTAGAAAAAGACTAAATTACTCCCAAAGTAAGCAGAAGGGATATAACAAAGATCTCACTGTAAACCCATGGAATCTGAAAACAGTATGGCAAGACAGAAGATCAGTGAAAGTAAAAACAATTTCTTTGAGATCACTAAAATTGACAAAACTCTAGACAGACTGATTTAGAAAAAAAGACACACATTATCAATAAAATGAGACAGGTAACGTCACTACAGACCTTACAGATATAAAAAGGATAATTGAATTTTAGGAGCAATATCATGCCAGTAAGTTTGACACCTTAGATGAAATCGACAAATTCCTTGTAGGACAAAAACTTACAAAATTTATCACAGACTGTGATTCCATTTGTTTAAAACCCTAGAAAATGCAAGTTAATTGCTAGGAAAGCAGATCAGTGATTGTCTGAGGAGGGGAACAGGAGAAAGAGACCAGCGGGGTTACAGGGAAGCTCTTGGAGGTGCTGGATTTGTTCATCTTGATTGTGATGATGGTTTCACGGATGTGTACATGTGAAAAATTATCAGATTGTACACTCTAGATATATGGGGTCTATTATTTGTCAGTTTTGCCTCAATAAAGCCATTAAAATAAATAAGTAAAAACATTAAAAGGGACTAAGGATAAGAGTAAAATAACTCCCAAAAAGCCTTCTATAAATTGCTCTAGCCTCTGTCTCTGACTGCGACCTTGAACTTTGACATTTCATTCTTAAGACTGTCTAAGTTTTGAGAAAGAACTGTCTTGGTGAGGTGGGGGGCATCCCTAATGAACTGGGTTCAGTTCGGCTTATTTAGACCTTTCCTAGGTGAGTGGTTTTCTCCTCTCTTTTTAATAAAGTTTGCCTGAGTTTTAATGTACACAACAAATGTTTTCTAAGCCCCTATAACCTTAGAATTACCAAGTAAATCAAGATAAACCTTATTTGCATGACTCTGAAGCATCTGTGAATTTTTTTACTGTCTATTCCTGTTCTCCTGAAGAAAGTCTTTGCTAGAGAGATGTTTGGGAAGCCTTAAGACTGCATCCTGAAAATGTTGGGGAGTTGGAGACCGCCCAGCAGGCCTGACAATTCAAAATCACGTCTTTTCTTATTATGCCCTTAGTCTGCTAAGAAGTTTTATAAGTATTAAATAAACAAAGCTAGTCCCTTGGGTTTTGGAGGGAAATAGTCCTTCCAGAGGAGGGAAAAAATCAATCCATTGCCAAGTATTTTTAGACAAAAGCATTTTCCCCCCAACGAGCCAAGAACTGGATTATGGAAGGGGAGATGGAGTCCGCAGGATCCATTTGGGAGCTAAAACAAACAGCTGTAAAATGAGAAAGTGGGAGGGGGCCCTGAGGTTCTAGGCTTACCTTCTGTCACTCCAGGGAGGAGGGCAGGCCCAAGTTTTAGTTCTGGCCCTCCCGCTAGTGTGCAGGGTATAACGGAGGGCTAATATCACCTCGGGGGCCTCTTTAGTGAAATAAAGATAATAGAGTCTAACAAAAATCCAAGTCTTTAAAACTTCTGTGCTTAAAAAACTACCCAACTTGGACTCTAGATTTGGGACCTCAGTCCCAGGAGGGACTTGTCTGGGGTGACTGGACAACCTTTCAAAGGTATGAGCCTGGCAACCTCTTATCACTCCTGTCTAAAACATGCCTTGGTCACCTTGTGTCCAGCAGCTTCTCACTGATCCCCAGAATTTTGTCCAGCCCAGCCAGAACCCGATTCAGAGCATAGATGACAGCTCTCCGTAGCCCCCTGTGCGGGATGCTCCATGCCTGCATAATCCCACTTCATTCTCAAATGGGATTAAAACATAAAGGACTTGCTTTTCATAGAAAATGGAGCAAGCCTCATAGGGAGAGGAAAGTGGAGAATTCTCCCACACACAGCCCCTTATCCCCAGCAACAGGGGTCTCCTAAAGGTGGCAGCATTTGTCATCTTACTCCATATAAATATTTTCTTCCTTCTGTTAGGGATTCTAGGACATTTCTTCCTTCTGTTAGGGATTCTAGGATTTTAGGACATCAGAGAGAAGGAAATGCAAAATTCTGTCCACTGTCAGTTCCTCCAGCGCCCCCACCCACACTGTGCCCAGATCCTGGCTCAGGTGGGTCCTTATCCATGAGGCCCCCTGCCCGGCCCCAGATGACCAGTGACCTCCCCCACCACCGCGTCCTGCCTTCCAGCCATAGTTTCTCCTTCCAGCCATAGTTTCTCTGTAACACATGTCCTGCCAGCGTGCGTTTTCATGTTTGTCTGGTGTCTCTCTCCTCTCTCTAAAATTTAGGTGCATGAGAACCAGGCCTGGAACTTCCCTGCTCACTAAATCTTTGTGGGATGTATGGATGATGATTGGGCCACTTAAGAGCCTCCCACGAGCTATTTCGATTCCACATTGTCTTTACCTCCAGCGTGGCTCGGGCCCTGCCACAGGGCGTTAGATGGCTCTGGTGGCTATTTCCGGGCAGGAGACACTCAGCAAAGCTCCTGATATGCCCCTCCTCCCTTTCCACCTAGGCGACTATAACACACACAATGGACCTTCCACGCCGGCAAAGGAGGGAGACCCAGACCGGTCGCATCGGGCCTCGGACGGCAAGCTCCGGGGCAGGTCTAAACGGAGCAGCGACCCCTCCCCAGCTGGGGACAATGAGATTGAGGTAACTTCAAACTGCCTCTGTTTGATGGGGGAATGTCATCTCCATGTGTCCAAAACAGGAGGTGGGGGACAGAGTTCTCCCCAAGTACCTGGGGGCGAATTGACCTTTCAATGGGATGTGTCAGGGAAAAGAGCACTTGCTGGGAAAGCAGGGAATAATTAGGGTGACCCCAGTGGTGGGCCTGAAGAGTGACCCCAGAAGAAGATAGTCAGGTCCAGGGGGATCTCAAGCTTAAGCAGGAGCAGACTCCCCTGGGGCCTCATGAACCCACACTATTCCCCAGAGTTTCCAGTTCAGCAGATCTGGAGCAGGGCCTGAGAATTTGCCTTTTTAGCAAGTTTCCAGCTGCTGCTGGGGTGGGGCCCACACTTTGGGAGTCCCGGGTCAAGCTGACAGTGGGCAGTGGAGCCTCCCAGTGGGTCAGGGTGGGCAGATCTCAACCCCGGCACCGTGTGAGAATCACTTGGGATGGTTTCTGAGTGGCAGGTGCTCACCTCCTCTGCCTGCCATGGAGTAAATATTGCAGGCAGTGCTGAAGGATCCCCTGGTGGTGCCAGTGTGGCTCAGCTGGTGCTGTGCCTGGGCATGAGAGGCTGCTTCAATGAGATGCCTCCGTTCTAGAGTCTGAGTTTCTCAGACACCTTGGCTGCACGTGAGAATCTCCACGAAGCTTTAAGAAACCTTCCTTCTCGAGCTGCATGCTAGAGCCACTAAACCAGATTCCAGGACGGGACCCTACGTATCAGTTTAAGCTCCCCCTGGTGATTCCTATGTGCAGCCCAGACAGAACCACCCGTCCAAGGGATGCACCCATTTTTATTATAATAAAGCAAGTGAGTGGTGAATGGTCAGCATTGACATGTCCCCAACAAACAGAGAAGCACATGCAGGAGAGCGGGGAGCACTGGTGCAGTCGGAGCTCAATGCATGCCCAACACGCACTGTTATCAAGGGAGGAAGTGGACGTGGGTGCTGGTTTGGCTTCCTTTGCACTAAGCAGTCACTTGTTGGCATGAGTGTGCCGGGGGCTGAGATAGAGTTTGCCAAGCCTGTGTCAGTGCCAAGAAATCTGCATCATCTCACATCCCCGTTCAGAATTCTGTTCAACTTACGCAGCAGCTCCCCACTCGGATATGCTCAGGATCGTCACTGTCATCACTTCTTTAAATCCATGTCACTTGACACTGAGTCCCCCTCCCCCCCACTGGGGTAATAGGTAATAGGTAATGAGAATCTTGGGGTTCAAGTGGTCTCAGAGAGCAGAACAAAGTCTCTCATGTCCAGTGTGGCTTGGTCGCCGCCCCCTTCCTCGTGCCCAGTGCCTGCCCAGGCCAGGCCATCATGCTCAGGTTTCCATGCCATACGTGGGGCCATACGTGGGGCAGAAGTCCTCATGCAAGATGAACCTTGGCGTGTTGGCGTGTTGGCTACAGTCCCCTGCATGCAACAGAAACCAGTGCTGGCCACTTGCCCAAAAAGGAATTTACTGTGAGGACGTGATACAACCAAAAACGTTGCAAAGAGCAGCAAGAAAGGCTGTGCTGAGGGACCCAGGGGGCTGGGATCTGCTGGAGGCTGAACCCCCTGAGAATCTAGTGCCTCTTGACTCAGTGTCTGAGTCCACGGAGACAGCAACCCCTGCCAGGCGTGGGTCTTGTGCCTGCCCTGGACAGATGGGCCCACCGACAGCGCACATGGGAAGAGAAAGGCCCACTTGTTGAAGGATGGATGCCGAGGGCACACAGGCGATGCCCAACCAGGGAGCTGGCATTTAGCCAGTGCTCGCCAGCAGGCCTGTACTAGTCAGCCTCTGTTCACTGGGAGAGTTGTACTCATTAGCTGCTGTACACTAGTAAGGCAGTACTAGTTAGGCACCGTTCACTAGCAGGACAATACTAGTTAGTCACTTTTCACCAGTAGGAAATACTGGTCACTATTGACTAGTAGGGAAATACTAGTTAGTCACTTTTGATTAGTATGACAATACCAGTTAGTTGCTGTTGACTAATAGGGAAATACTGGTTAGTCACTCCTAACCCATAGGGAAGTACTAGTTAGTTGCTGTTGATTAGTAGTGTGGTACTAGTTGGTCACTGTTCATTAGTAAGGCTGGAGTGGTTGCTTATGACAAGTGTTATAAGCAATTTCCTCTGAGAACTTGGCCACCCTACCTACCCTGGGGTCCTGCCATTCAGCAAGTCCCACTGCTCATGGGACTGTTCGCAGTCCAAGAGATTCTGTACTTGCTTTTCCTCTAATTCTTAAAACTCATACACACACACACACACACACACACACACACACACACACACACCACCTTGCAAAACTGAGGCGACTTTACACAATCCCTTTAGTGGCATTAGGCCTTCGAAACAGACTAGAAGAAAATATATTGACTTCACGTTTTCCCTGCTTTCTTCTCTCCCATTCCTGAGTATATTTTCTACCAGCTTGAAGCTATGGCACGTCCACACATACATTAATAATTCTTTTTTAACTATATGGCCACCTAATATGGTTTCTGTCCTGGTGGGGAGTAGTGGGGGTGGAGAGACAATTTTTCACTGAACTGAGAAGGGGGTGAGGAGTACATGGAAGTCAAGGATTGTGGGGTGATATGATTCTGGAAACATCTGCTCCTTGATTCTGAGGCACACCATTGGGCAAGAGAAGTTGAAAAGGTGTGAGCTGTGTTTCACTCCAGTGCTTAATGTCAGCGAGGAGGGTTTGCCTGGGTCACACCTCTTAAGTCTTTGGCAGTTTTGTTAATATCTGAAGCCCACAAGAGAGAAATTATAAAGAGAAGTGGAAAAAAGGGAAATTCCAAGTGTGTATTCATTAAAATCCTTCAGCTACAGGTGCCAGACTCCAGCCTGAGCTCACTTAAATGACAAAACAGGATTTATCTTGAGGATCCTGGGGTCCTCTTAGCACCCAAGGGCAGTGCTAGAGAGGTGTCCACAGATACTGGAACCAAAGGTAGCTGGGCAAGGAGATGTGTTTATGCCTTTGCTCTCACACACCACAGGGAAGGTGCTAAGATCCCCCAAACAAGAATGTCTTTCCCGGTTCTTCTCCAAGCCCCTCACTCTGCTTCTAACTGAAACCAGGTCCTAGAAAAGTGCTAAGTTGGAGTTGTCTCTCCACCTTTCACTCTTCGGTTCCTCTCTCTCTGCTGATGGGCCTTCCTTGTCCTTCAGATCATACAACTGCCAACAGCTACCCAAAGACAGTGAACTTCCTTCTGGGCCCCAATTTTAAGTTCCCAAGGAAAGACCACTGCCCTGCCGGGGGCTAAGGAGCCACCTGACCCAAACCAGGGTGTCCTACAGAAAAGCTCCAGGAACATACCCGCTGAGGCTCGAGGACAGGGGGTTTGAATAGATACAGAAACCAGGACTTGGCATTTTTAAACCGCAGACCTCTCCTTTAAATTAATAGTTTTCAAACACTGTTTACCAAGTAATGCTTATTTACGTGGTGGTCCTGCACGTACCCACACGTACATATAACTAAACTGAAAAATTCACAAAATAACACTCAAGTTTGCTAATTGCTTTGAAACTCCCTTCACTAATTGGCTTTTTTCCTTCTACTTTCTAGACACTATTCTTCTCTTTTCCTTGAAAAGCATGGTAGATGCCAATGTATAAATATGACCTGACCTACAGAGAGTTTTCTAAGCTAGCCCATTCAAGATGGCAGAGTGAATAGGTGATGGTTGCCCCCACACACCAGCTACATAGATATTCTACATTTTTCTTAGAAATAATGATCACCAGGAGCCTCCCTGGTGGCACAGCAGGTTGAGCGCCGCACTGTGAAGCTGTCTGCAGCCTCTGCGGTGCAGATTCTTCCCCGGCCAGGAGATGCCCACATGGCACAGCAGACCCCTCCTGTCTTGCTCGCTGCTCCCCTCAGCAGTGTATTTCAGTCAGTCTACCTGTTCTGCTCCCCACTCTGTCTCTGGTGAATCCTCTCACCCTCCACATCTCTGGCCTGTCCCCAGTTCTTGTATGCATCAATAAATAAATATTTTTAAAAAAATAATCATCACCAGAAAAATGAGGAAAACCAACAGCATGAAAAAACAAGGTCAAGGTAAATGAATTGCATAAATGACAGGAGAGGTAATTTACAAAACAGAACTTAGAAAAATTCTGAGTGATTTTTTTATAAAGATTCAAGGAAATCTCATGTGTATAAAATAAGAAGGGGTGGCTATTGGGAAAGGAACACACAGAGATAAGAAAGAATGACAGTGGTGATCAAAAGTTTAATAGAAGGGCTGGCAGGGAAAACTTAAGAAATTTCCCTGAATATAGAACAAAAAGACAAAATTATAGAAAAAATATTTTTAAAGAATAAGCAGTATCAATTAACAAGGTCTAAGTTGACTGTTGGGAACTTCAGGAGGTAGAAAACATAGGAGGAAATTATTTGAAGAAATGTGATTGAAAATGCTAAAGTGCAAAATGGTATGAATGGAAAAGACCACACCTAAGAATACTCTTATGGAATTTGAAGATACCAAATATAAAGATCCTTTTTAAAAAAAAAAAAATCCTAGCAAGAAAAAAAGAAACACTTACAAAGGACTGAGAATCAATGAAATATCAGACTACTTCAATCATTTTGGATAGATAGGAGAGGGTAATGGAAGAATTCTTTCAAAGATGTAGAGGATATTGTTTTCCAACTGGGATTCTGTAGCCACAGGAGTTAGCAAAGAAAATAAGGGTAACAGATTTGGAAGAATTCAGAAAATTATTTTCCATGCATCCTTTCAGTAAAAGCAACTAAAGGATGTACTCAAGCAAAACAGGGAAGAAAACCCAGAAAGAAAGACATGTGGAATTCAAGAAACAGTAGACTGACCCAGAAATGCAGAAAAGGCTCCTCTCAGGATACTGCCTATGCAGCAAGCCTAGAAAGAACTTAGCCCACAGTGAAGCATTCAATCATTGTCAGTGTGGCACATTTTCAATACAGAGCATATGACTGAATTTGAAATTCTTATTTATGGCAAACAAGAAGAGAATTAAAACAATAAAACTCCAGCCCAAAAAAAAAAAAAAAAGTAATACCAGACAAGCATAAGTCCTAGATAAAGAAACAAAATTGGCATGGTTTTAATTGGGAAGGAGATCAAGAAAGGAGAATTCCTACATCCTTCATGGTAAGAAGGGTCTCCTTAATGTGGCTCAGAAGATTATTTCAGTGGACACACATTACTTGACTCTGCAGTGAAGACTCATCACAAGAACTAATCACAGTGAATGCTTTTTACCTCTTACCAACTTTTAAAATCAACACACACAGCATGGGAAAGTATAGTCATAAAACTAAATGCACAAGCCATTTTATACACACTGACAACACAAAAGTAAAGGTAATGCTTAATAGATATTGGAAAAGAAAGGAAATAGGGGCAAGAGTAGGGACAGCAATATCCATATTGGATACTGTTTTATTCAAGAAAGAATAGAATGTCCAAAGCTGATGGAATTGACAATAGAGGGGCTCGCCCATGGCAAAAATAGAAAGTTCTGGAAAAAATGGGGGAGATTGCCATGAGCAAAGCCCAAATCTTTCAGCTTTTCCAGTCAAAGGATATTGCCTAGGGCCTCCCTGGTGGTGCAGGGGGTTAAGATGCAACTTACGAAGCTGTCCGCAGCCACTGCAGTACAAGTTCAATCCCCAGGCAGGGAGCTACCCACCTGGCACAGCAGACCTCTCCTGACTCACCTGCTGCTCCCCTGAGCAGTGTATTTCAGTCCGTCCGCCTGTTCTGCTCCCCACTCTGTCTCTGGTGAATCCTCTCACCCCCCGCATCTCTGACCTATACCCCAGCTCTTGTATGCACAAATAAATAAATATCTTTTAAAAAAAAGATATTGCCTAAAGTTGGCAGTGAAAGTATAATTACAAGATTTAGAATTATGGAAACAATCAGCAGAATCGCTACCAACAGAAATGGTCGGCGGGAGTGGTGTCAGGGTAAGCGGTATTATATGGTTTTTATTGTTGCCTTTGGACCAAACTCCTGCTCTTTTGAGCTTATATGTGGAAGGCTCCTTGGTTCTGGCACCTAGTGTGTTGATAGGAGTCCAGAACTGGCCATCAGAACACACTTTACACAGCTGAGGCTGGATGGGGACTCAGCTCCGTGAGTTGCATGTTTTATAACTTAAAGATAATCTTTTCCAAGACTTCTTTTTCCTCCTAGGGAATTAATTTCTGCAGACACTAAAGTCAGATGCAGACGGGTCCATTTGTCCCCATTCTCTTTCTCTCTTTCATCACAGCGTGTGTTCGTGTGGGACCTGGATGAGACAATCATTATTTTTCACTCCTTACTCACGGGGACATTTGCATCCAGATACGGGAAGGTAAGAATCCATTTTGTCTCTTTTCTTCCTTTCAACGTAACAGTCTGTCCAACTGATTTGTCCTGGGAATTGTGGGGGCAGTTGATGAGGGACGCCAGCATGTGTGGGTCAGCCTGGCTTTGAGAACTCCTATGGAATTTTCCCTTGACATGTGAAAAGGTAATTAGCTTCTCCTGCTATTGCCTCCCATGTCTTGCCTTCCAACCTGTGGAGCGTCCACCATCCACCTGATGGGCTGTAAGCTCATAGTCCCCTCCCTCCTGAGAGGGCTGGCTGGGCCAGGCTGCAGCCAAAAACAGTAATCCTAACTGAAAAACGAGGTAAAATACTTCTCTCCTCCCCTCTTGTTTAGCTTAGTGTCTCCGGCAGATGAATTTAATTTTCCTTCCTTTTTTCCTGAGACGAGAGGAAGGCATTATATCGACTGAAGTATAGCTCTTAGCAACAGTTTTGCAAATGTATCGTTGACAAATTATGTCAGAGAACCAGCCGGTTGGAATTCTGGGCAGGTGCTCTTAGCTGATTGGTGGTAAATGGAAGAAATATTGAAACCACCTTAATAATTCAAAAATGAGCCCAACTGCTAAAATCCCATCCCTGCGATTCATGGCCTTGGTTCTGCGACATCCCAGCAAACCACAGGTGGATGCTGCAGACATCTGCATCTCTCCAGGGAGACAGGTAGGGGTGGGAGGCAATGCTTTGGAGGACAGGTGAGTTGTCCTGTCGGATGGGAGTGACGTGATGGCAGCCGCCTCCACGCCTGGGTAGGAACTGTGAGTCTCACCAGCGCCTGGAAAATATTTCTGTTTCTGTTTAGAGACCAGGAATATGATGTGACATCACCTCATGGCTTTCCCAGCTGCTCGTGTTTTTTATAGGGGTTATAACAAGCTGGATGTGTAATTAGTAAGATAGATTTATCGTCTGCCATTATGTTGTAAAGAATATAAAAATGGTGTTGGTGGTGCAGAAATCTCTTGCCACTTAGGAATGCCGTTAATACGTCTAGCAGTGCCTGCGGGAAATCCGGCGCGTTGGGGCTGTGCATGGCTTAAATAAAGGATGGCAGAGCCCGGAGCTGCTGAGAACACCAGCAAGGGCACTTGCTGTTCACAGGGGCAACAGTAGTGAGCTGCTGGTGAGGTCTGGCTGACCCAGGGTATTGCTAACCATAGCCACCTCCTCGGAAAAGCCTTCCTTTGCGCTCCATGCCTTGTGGGATCTACCCCACTTGCAAGTTTCAAAGCAGATTGGTTCTCATGGGTTGTGCTGAGTTTGTCATCTTGGGTGTGATTTCTTCTGTTGGTGTCTCACCAGCACTCCTTAAACCCAACTGTGAGCGCCATAGCCCAGGGCCATGCCAGCAGCCTCTCTCCAACCCTCCCACCTAATCCCAGCCACCTTCCCCTCCACTGGTCCCCTTTCTGGTTGGCCAGCCTCCACTTGTGCCCCTTACTGGCCCTGCAGAGGACTCATCCTAAAACACAAGTCAGTTTAGACCACACACAGTTTAGACCACACCCCCATGCCCTCCCCATGCTGAAAAACCGTCAGTGCTTCCCTGTGGACAAACCCCAGTCCCAGACTCCCCCCCCCACCCCTGTCGTGAGCTGGCTCTCGCCTCTTTCCCAGTGTTGGCCCCAAGCTGCTTTTTGTCCTGGAATCTGTCATGTTCTCTCCCATCTCTGCTGGGTTTTTCCCAGAAGCAGAGCCGGAGGCAGGGTTGTATGTAGGTAGTTACAGTCCTGTGGCAGGTGAGGACGTCTCAGTCAATCCCAAACCGCATAGGTGACTGCGGTCCCAACCGCCTGTACCACCCAGCCAAGGCCCGCAGCAGGCTCTGCCCGGCAAGTTTGCAAAATGGCAGCCTATGGCACGCTCAGCAGTGAGATCACTCAGTGATACATTTCTCAGGACTCCCTTAAGGGACACGTGACATAGTTGGAGGGTGATCCCAGGAAGCATTGGGGGCGGGGTGGGGAGGTCTGGGGCACCTGAAGAGTTAGAAGTACACACCTCAGAGCTGACTCTGCCAAGGAGCGAGGGGCAGGAATATTTACCTACCAGTCCACTTTCCTCATGACCTGAGGGCTTCTTCTGGAAGTGTAACCTCCCTGCCCCTCTGACCTGCCCTAGGGAAGCCCCAGGGCAGTGGTCATGGATGCCAACAGAGGAAAGGTACAGGAATGGTGACAAACAAGGGGAGACATAGGAGAGCAACACACTAGAAGCTTCTGCTATGGTCCAGAATGTTCTAGATTCTTTTTCTTTCACTAAGTTAAATCTTTCCTTCAGTTCTCATTTTAAATGTGGCTTCCTCAGTGAGGACTTTCCTAACCACTCCCCTCCATGTAAATGGCCTTGCTCCTCATAACTATATTTTTGTGTGTGTTAATTATGCACTTGTCTGCCTGCCTTCTAGGCTATACTTGCCATGAGGGTAGGGACCATGAGTATTTTATATCAACCCAACAGATCCCAGTGCATGGGTCAGAATTGTTCATAAATATTCCTTGAAGGAACCAGGATGATGCTCTAGAATAAAGCTGCATAAAGACAGGTCCATTTTCTTTCTATTTTGTCCTATTTTATTCGTTGCTTTAGATCCCAGTGCATAGAACATGCCCAAACACACACACACACACACACACACACACACACACACAGAGTATCAAATAAATATTTGTTGAATGAAGAAAGGAAGGAAGGAAAATGGTATCAAAACAAAAAATTCCTAACTGATGGCCACCAGCCAAATTCAGCCTGCAGACATTTTTGTTTGGCCCCTTGAGTGTTGGAAAAAATGTGAATTTGTCGCCAACGTTTAAAAACCAGGAGATTGCACAGACCAAAACAATCTAGATTTTCAACTCTTCTTGAAAATTTAGAAAATCTGGCAGTCCTGCTTTCACTCCCCTGGGCAGCAATCACCGGGGGTGGAGGAGCCACTGCAGTCTTGGCAGCACAGACACGCTGCGGCCCGTTCGCAGCCCCACCTGCCTGTGGAACTCGTCTGTGGGACCCTCCCGCCCCCGTTGGCATCTGAGTTTCGACATCCGTCCTAGAATCACAGAAAGCCAGTATGGACGGGCCTAGGAGACCCTCCTGACTAATTAGTCTCCATAATACATAAGGAAAAACGGACACCCAGAGGGAGCAAGATCACCCAGGAAATAGTAAGTCACACCTCAGGCTCCCCTGTCTCCCTCTGTGCTCCCAGCAGGTTCAGAGAACACTGGGACCTCTTAGAGTCCCCAGGTCACCTATGCCATGTTGGCTGCACTTCTAGAATTTTCTACTCCCTCTTCCAGCTCAATCTTAGGCGAAGAAAGAGATTAGGGGTTTTTGTATTTTGGTTTTGGGGCTTTTTGTTGTTTTGGGATTTGTGTGTGTATTTGTGTGTTTTTTTGTTATTTTGGTTTGTTTTCTAAATCCAGTCACCCTCAGAGGATGCAAAATAACCATGACTTAAACAAAGTAGGGCTTTCTTTATTTCTCTCACCTGGCACTAAGGCATAAGCACTTCAGGCCCCTTCCGTCTTGTCTTCTGCCATCTCCGGAACATTGCCCTCATTGACAAAATAAAGCATAACTCACCCCCATATCTGCATTCGAGCCAGTGAGAAGAGAGAATGGGAAAAGAGTTCACCCCCTTCTTTTTTTTCTCTCTCTCTCTTTAAGGCCAGACCCAGAGGTTGCCCATATCTTTTTAGTCACATCCCAAGGCTAGAACGTGATTACATGGCTACACATAGCTGCAAGGGAGCCTGGGAAAAACAATTAAGGCATGTACCCTGTTAAAATTCAGGGATTCTGTTATGAGAAGAAGAAAGGAAGAATGAATCTTTAAGGACAGCTGTCAGCTCCTAACACAAAGTATTATCTGACAAGAAAAATACCAATGAAAGAGAAATATACTGAGGCAAAATAAAATTAGTTCTGTTTAAAAAAGCCAGAGAACAATTGGATTTCTGGTCTGAAACTCCAAAGAGAGGTCTGGACTATAGCTACAAATGTGGAAGACGGAGAACTGTGAAGGGTCTAGAGGAACAGGAGCATGTGCCCAATTTTGCAGAGTACCTGAAGCACAGGTTCTTGATATTCTCACAACAGAACTAAAATACATGCCCTGACCTTTGACCCACAACTTTCTCTCCGTGCTTTTTTGGCAACTGCAGCCATGTGGTGTTCATCAGTAATACCAAGCAGGACTCAGTTTGAAGCATGGAGTGTTTAAGGTACAAAGGGACTTACTAGATCACAATCATTGAAACGCTCTCTGGCATCTAAGATTTAGGTCAGGCTGGATCCAGGAGCTTAAGTAGTGTCTTCAGGGCTTGGTCTTAAGTCCTCAGTCAATTTTCTTCATATAGCGATACCCTCTCAGCAATGGACAAGGCAGGGCTTCTACTTCCCAAATTCCAGCACAAGTCTCAGGCTTGAATCTCATTGGCCCAAAGTGAATCAAATGTCTGTCCATATGCCAGCCTCTGTGACTCTGATTGGCCAGCCTAATCAAGAACCCATTCTTGGCATGGAGATATTGGAGGAGCCAATCAACTCCATCCCATTCAAATGGACTGAGTGGGGGAGGGCTGGCCACCCATCTCTAGAAGAGGGTCAAGTGGGGAGTGCAGAATGGGCTCTGAAGGAAGACACTTGATACATCCACGCCGAATACCAGCAGCTCTTTGCTGCTTGTGGCCATTGTGCTTAGCACTTTGCAAGAAGCAGAAATCACATCCATTGTGGTCCTGTAACAGGGTGGTCTCCAGGAAAGGGGGAGGTTCCCTGCCCCACCCAAGGAAGGGTGGAGCTGAGCAGGAAGAGGAGAAGCTGCAGAAGAGACTGAGGAAGGAAGCAGGATGGAGCCAGGAGACCTGGAGGAGGCACATGGAGCCTAGAGACACGTGAAGAAACTGTGCTTGTCTTTTGGTCGTGGACTAGGTGACACAGATGTGGGTGAGACCCGTGGGGAGGTGACCATGGCAGCTTTTATCTTGATGTTGATTTTGCTCTTTTCCTTCCGGGCTTGTCTGGTTGCTTGTGACCCTTTTCTGTGGGTCCCCACTGGAAGATGCTTTAGACTTGTGGCAGGCTTTGGGGCTTTGCTCTGGGCCAATCCCATTTGGATGGACTTTTACCCACGAGGGGACGGGTAACTTTGGGTGCTTCATTTAGAAACTAGACTCTTTGCCTTACCTGTATTGTTTCCTAGTTTCATTAAAGTTCCTTCCCATTAAAGTCTTATATGTTTTGTGTTGATGCGGCGGATGGCAGAACCCATTTAGAATAGGCAGGTTTGCGGGGTTTGGGCTGCCCCTCTCCCTGTCCTATAACAGTCCCAGCCCAAGAGGTGACTCGCTGTTTACTTAGGGAAATAAGACCAATAGAGCTAAAATGATTACAGAATGATTCAAAACACAGTGTTTGAATTTTAAATAGAAACTGGGCTCTGTTCCTGTTCCCAATCAGGATGTGTGCTGCTCAAGGCTGTCATCTCTCCACTTCCTTTCCATCTCGTCCTACCCAATGCTCAGAGCCAGAGCATCCCCTTAGTAGCTATACCTCCCTGTACCTCGCATCTTGTGGATCCATCAGAAATTCCCTGGGGAGCAAGAGCAGCCAGCATTTGCTGCCTCTTTCCTAAACTCTCCTCCTCCACCTCCCTTGAAGAGTCCTTGAACTCTGTTCTTTCCGGCTAGGATTAGGCAAATCCAAGGTGGTCAGAAGCCTTTGCCTATGAGCAGGAAGGGATTCTAAGAGGGTTTAATCAGCAGTTCTCTGGGGTTCACCGTGGCCCTAAGTCCTCCTTTGTGCCTTGCTCTCCAGGCAGCTGAGTACCAGTTGGAAACTCAACTCTAGCACCATTTGTGTGTGTTGTTTTTTTTTTTTTAACATTTATTTATGCATATAAGAACTGGGGTGTAGGCCAGAGGTACAGGGGGTGAGAGGATTCACCAGAGACAGAGTGGGGAGCAGAACAGGCAGATTGACTGAAATACACTGCTGAGGGGCGCAGTGGGCAAGACAGGAGAGGTCTGCCGTGCCATGTGGGTCAGCTCCCTGGCCGAGGATCAAACTCATGTCGCAGTGGCTGGCGATAGCTTGATAGCTCTGTGTCTTTAACCCCTGCACCACCCGAGAGGCCCTGTGTGTGTATTTCTAATAACAGCTTTATTGAGATATAATCCGCATGCCATAAATTTACTATTTCAATGTATACAGTTCAGTGATTTTTAGTATATTCGAAGCATTGTATAACCATCCCCGCTGTCTCATTGTCGAACATTTTCATTGCCCCAAAAAAGAAACACCCTTCCCATTAGTGATCACTTCCCATTTCCACTTTCCCCCAGGCCTCAGCAACCGCTGACCTACTTTATGTCTCTGTAGATTTGCCTTTTCTGAACATTTCATATAAACAGAATCATAAAATATGTGGTCTGAATGTTCAGACTTCTGCATGATTGGTTGTCATGATAGGAACCTGCCAGAGACCTATCATAAACTAAGCCCTCCTGGCTCCCTGGTGTGGCCCAGGGCCCGGCATCATTAGGGGGGGCTGCTAGAAATGCAAGTTTTGGGGCCCACCCCAAACACACTGAGTTAGAATGGCCATTTAAACTTGCCCCCCAGGTGAATCCTTCACACTGTACCATCTGTGAAATGAGAAGTCAGCCTTGACTCTACCTAGTGAGGGCTGCTTGCCTGATCCAGCCAGTCAGCCAGCCTCTTTGTGCATCTAGAAAGGGGAGGTTACCAAGAGCCTGGCCAGACCTGGACCTTCACCACCACCCCGCACATGCCCTGCTTGTCTAAAAAAAGACAAGCAGGCTCCTCTGTCCCTCTGACCAGTCTCCGTCCTCCCCAACTCCTCAGTGGGTGTTATGACATGATGCCGGCTGGGATTCCAGAATCCAGTGCCCAGCACCACGCCATCAGGATTCAATCAGATGCACTTGACGATACACCGCTTGGCCTGTCCCTTACCACTTTATTAAACCAAGAAGGGGTGGGGGGAGACCCTGGTTTTATGACCCAGCAGTTAAAAACTATTTGTAGAAGTTGCTACGGTTCAAATCAAAAGTGCCCTCCCCGGAGAACTATTAGTTAATTCAGAAGAACACGGAGCCTCTCCTTGTCTTTCCTTTTCCCTTCTACCTTGAGCTGCAGCTCTAATTCACTTCTGCCGCTCAGACATCTAGAACTTTCCATCCTTTGACAAACACAAGCCAAAGTGCTTAAGGACATCTGTTTATTTTATTTCTTTAATGAGAAAACCTTCCAATTTCTCCGGGCTCAGCTGTGTTTATTTACACTGTGTTAGCATGTGAGGCCAGCACCTTGAAAGTTTAAAGACCTGGCCGGGGCCTCGCAGCAGCCCAGGCTCAGAAATGGAGTTGCCCTGCCCAAGGAAAACAGAGTCCTTGGAACTCTATAAAATAGATTTTCAAAATAAATACTGCCTAATTCACTCGGTAGATGTGGATTAAGTCAAGATGAATACAATTTGGGAAGGATTTTCTGAGGAAGTCAGAGATTTCTTTCCCCCACTGGGGGTTAAACCTTGTGTTTAAATCTCCTTCCCCACTCCAGCTCTCTCTTCTCTTCAGTAAAAGTTATTTAGTCTTTGAGGCTAATAAAGAAACAGTGGCTTTGATTGGCCTTTCGGCCATGGTCTTTCCTTCGTAGGTGCAGGGGTGGTAACTGAAGGGGTGACTTGGTGACATCCACAAGGCAGCGGCAAATCTCTGCAGGGTCATCCGGCGGGTGGGCCGGGGAAGGTTGGAAATGCTTTCAAAGATGTCCTCGAAGTGGATGACAGCTGGCGGGGCCCTGGGCAGGGGGTTGGTACCCTTTGTAGATTTAATCCTCTATAATAGTGCCTCCCTGAGCCAGTGGGCCTCCTTGCCAAGTGCCTCTGCTTATATATTTTAGAGCATTAAAGGATTATTTCCAACATAAAATGTATTTCAGAGGTGGCTTGGGGTTGTCAGAAAAGTACCCATTAGCAGTGACTTTCTTTGAAGCCCCACGCTCTCTGTCGCTTGGAGAGAGCCATCTCTTGGAAGCACCACTCCACTTAGCTGAGGGTTTGTGAGCTAGTTAAGACTCCTGAGTGCTCCTAATTTTCCACCCACAGACTTAACAAATGTCGACTGCTGCCCTAGACTTCTTTTGCCAACTTTTTTCCCCTTCTCTTGCCCTACCTTTCAATGAATGCTGCTGCGGGGCATCTGGGGGGGAAAAGAAAACAAAAAAAAAAAACAAAAAACCCAGAAGGACTCAAATCTCCTATGCAAAACCTGCAGCAAATTGTTGGTTGGGTCAGAGTGAGACGTTCTTTTGTCTTCGTAAATATAGGGGTGGCTTCTCACAATGATAAGTGGTGAAAAAAAGCCCAGGCACCCTGAGAACCTAAATAATGGGAACAATTCCCTTTACATTTAACTAGCAGGTTGAGAAGCTGTCTCCCCCAAGGCCCCACCTGCACTTTTTACGGTTCTTATTCCCAACAATAGGGCTCTTGAGCTGGCCCAAAGATTTCTGGGATTCCCGTGAGCCATTGGTGATGAGGTGAGTGGCAGGACGGTGTAAGTGTGGTTGTTTGGGGGTTGACTTTGACAGGGAAATGGGAGGTTCCCCCCATCACGCCTGCTTCCCACACCTCCTCCGTGAATTAGTGAACTGGTGGGCCCTTCCGATGGCAGAGAGCTCTGATGCAAGTCCCCGGATGGGGCTCATTCAAAGTAGAAATATGTGGTCTCAGAATCTCTTTGGAAATGCCCATCAGCGGATGAATAGATAAAGGCATCTTCGGATAGTCATGCAGTGGAGTGATTTTTCAGCCATACAAAGGCATGGAGACCTGATATCTGCCACAAAGTGGAAGAATTCCCCCAAACAAGAAGCTGCATGAAAAAAGGCAGACACAAAAGGTCATTGTGTGATTCCATTTACATGAAATAGGCAGAATAGTTAAATCCTTGGAGAGAAGATGCAAATTGGTGGTTGCAAGAACAGTGAGGAATGGGAGCAACCGCTTCATGGTTATGGGGTCCCCTTTTGGGGTGATGAATATATGTTGGAACTAGATAGAGGTGGTGACCAGACACCACTGCAGATGAGGAAGGTGCCACTGAATGTTCACTGGATTCCAAGGGCTTCATCTTTCACCGTGTGAATTTCACGAAGGGCTCTGGTTGGCAGCCCTTGGTCATCCTGGCGTCAGGCTGTTTTTGTTGTGCCATTTCTTTTTTCTTTTTATTATTTTATTTTTTTAATATATTTCTTACATCATTTTTCATTTGTGCACAATGTATGCATTTTCATCTTGGTTATATTCCCCATACAATTGCACCCCCTTATTTTGACCCCAATCCCTCCTCTCCCCACCCCACCCCCAGTGTGTCTCCGGTCTAGTTGCTTGTTGATTTTGATTTTTTCTTTATTATAATTAGTCTTTTTCCTGGTCCCTTATTTAGGTTTTCTAGATTCCTGCTATGAGTGAGACCATCTGGTATTTTTCTTTTTCTTTCTGGCTTATTTTGCTGAGCATGATCCCTTCCAGCGCCATCCATGTTGCTGCAAATTGCATGTGTTTATCTTTTTTGAATGCTGAGTAATATTCCATGGTGTATATGTACCACATCTTCTTGATCCAGTCATCTGTTTTTGGGCATTTGGGTTGTTTCCTGTCGTGCCATTTCTAAGGGGAATCCCAGTTTGGGAGTGAGGGGGTCAGGGTTAGCAGTAGAGTACAAAGACCTGGAATCAATTCTTGTCTCCATCACTTCTGGATCCAAGACCTGGGGCAAATAGCCCTTTTTTAGGTTCTCAGTTTGCTTTTCTGCAAAATTGGAATAACAGTTCCTGCCCACATTGACCTCAAAAGACCAGGCTAAGAATGGTGAGATTTCCCAAAGGGAGCCCTGAGCACTGTTGAAAGAACGTAAACTGACTGAAACTGGCAGATGAACGTGCTTTACTTAAAAAATCAGGGATTTGTTGTTTTGTTTTTTTTAAGTCTTCATCTGGTTTTGGTGTTGGGGAAATACTGTCCTCATAAAATGACTGGAAAGTGTTGCCTTCTCTCTTGTTTTCTGAAAGAGATTGTGGAGAATTTGGTGCTAATTCTTCTTGAAATGTTTGCTAGAGTTTTCCAGTGATCCCATCTGGGCCTGGAGACTGTGTTTTTCAGGAGATTTTTAACTCTGAATTCAATTTCTTTAATAATTTGCAGCTATTTCATCCTGGGTGAGGTTGGATCGATTGTGGTTTTCAAGGAATTGGTTCATGTTGTTGGTTGTCAAATTTGTATGTCTAGAGCCTCAGAAGGAGAAAAAATGTATTTACTTTCATGGTGACTTTCAGTTTGTAGCCTAACCCACACCCACACAGGATCTCTCCCCATGTGCCTGCTTCTGAGTCATTAATAATCTCCTTGATCTTCAAAACAAATTTACAAAAAGTAGACATGGTGATTCCCTTCTAGTCAGAAGGAGTCTGAAGCCCTTCCCAAAAATACCAAACCCATAAGGGACAAATAAGGGGTCAGCTCAGAACTCCAAAGGCCCTGTGCCTCCCAAGCCATTCACAACCCACCACCAGGTCCCCGAGTTCCCTGACCAGTTTTCAAACCTTCAACCCCAGTTTCTCCCTGTGCCAGACATCACACTGGGGGGCAGAGGCATTCTCTAGGCCATATCTGACTCTAAAATGTATTTTTTAATGTATTTTTTCCTTACATTTTTTAATTAGTTGTCAGCATTTAAAATAAGCAGATTTCATATAAAAATTCAGGCTTCTGGGTTTCCTTAAACCATCAAACATCTGGCCATTTGCTTTGCAAATGACGTGCAAAGCAGCTGCTGCCCTTTGAAGTGGAACAGTTAGTCTCCAGTTCACCATAGTCCCCACCACTCCCTAATGTCTCTCTAACACTAAGAACAAATACAGTTGTCATTTTACTCTCTCTCTTGCACTGTTGTCTTTCTCTAAGAAGAGTGAAGGGGGTGGGCCTCCCCTGGTGGCGCAGGTGGTTTAGCGTCGCACTGTGAAGCTGTCCGCAGCCTCTACAGTGCTGGTTCAATCCCGACCGGCTGGCGAGGGTCCCACATGGCACAGCAGATCTCTCCTGTCTCGGCTGCTGCTCCCCTCAGCAGTGTATTTCATCAGTCTGCCTGTTCTGCTCCCCACTCTGTCTCTGGTGAGTCCTCTCACCCTCCTGCACATCTGGCCTGTACCCCGGTTCTTGTATAAATAAATAAATAAATCTTTAAAAAAAAAAGAAGAAGAAGAAGAAGAAGAAGAAGAAGAAGAAGAAGAAGAGTGAAGGTAAAGTTAAATGTTTCTTTTATCAGGAATTGCAAAGTGAAAGACCAACAAGACCATGTGTTTACCTGAGCCAAATCTTGCTTTTAAGTGTGTTGCTTAGTCTCTGTAAGTCTACTTGGCTTTTGTGCCTCATCCACAGAATAAAGTCCAGCCTCTTTTGATTGGCAAACAGACCTTTCATGACCTAGCTCCTTCCATGCTCTCCTGCCTCATCTCACAGACATACTTAATCTCTCTCTCTCTCCTCGCCCTCAAGCACATCTTTGTGTTTCCTTTTTGTCGGAACAATTTTCGGTATTTAAGAACAAGAGGCCAGTACAGCAAGTGGTCTAGAGCAGGAGTCGGCAAACAACATCTACCCTGTGAGCCAAATTTCTCCCAACACCTGCTTCTTTAAATAAAGTTTTATTGGAACACACAGCCACACACTTTCATGTACCTGTTGCCCTCAGTGCTTTTATGCCACAGCAGGAAAGGTGAGTAGATTTAACAGAGACCCTATTTGGCCACAGAGCCTAAAATACTTGCTCTGTGGTCCTTACAGTAAAGTTCTCCCACCTCTGGTCTGGAGCTTGGTCTCCGGAGCCCACCTGCTCCAATCAGAACCAGCTCCTCCCACTAGCCACATGACATCAGGAAGTCACTCTGCCTCCCTGTGCCTCAGTTTCCACCCTTGTAACACAGATGCAATAGCAATAACACCCCATAGTGTCCGTGGGGGAAGGTTACTTGAGTTTATACATGTGTAAGCAGTTGTTATAGAGTACATTAATTATAAACATAATGATAAATAATAATAAACTAAATTTATATAATAATAAACTAAATTAATAAATGTCTTCAGAAGAACTGCGTCTGTGCAAGCAGGTAGCTGGTTGGGTATAAAGGTCCTTCTGTGGAAGGTGTGCTGAGGTGTCCTCCTCCTGACAGTCACCGAAGACTCCTACTGGTGGAGGTTGTGTGGGGAGGAAGCCAAGGCCCTTACTGGTCTCAGCACTTGGAAAGAGCTTCCATAATTACCCTGGTCTCTCCCCTCACCAAAGGACACCTAGTGCTGGGCTGTGTGTGGCTCCTGTTAGGTCATCACCTCACCTGGTTCTGTCTGGAGCTTCCCCACTTTTAGTATTCAAGGTCCCAAGCCCCGGGAACCCCCAGTTCAGGCAAATCAGGAGGGACAGTCACTCTGCGTCATCAGGCTCCCGTTTATTTGCTTATTCATTCACTTACTTTTACCTTTAAGTTTCCGTCCTAGGAAAAGGCTTTCAAGGCTGCTAGACCTCTCCAGCTGAAAGAACATTTTTCAAAGGATTAAAAAAAAAAAATCTAAGAGCCTGAGGAGTTGCGTAAAACTCCAGAAGGGAACCGGTCCAGACATCTTCGTGTTCCCTCTTAGATGTGACCTTGATTTTATCATCTCTTGTCAGTGTGACTCTTTTGTGATTCGGTGATGACAACCTACAGTTTTGTGTGGTTTTGTGTGAAGTTCTTTTTAGTACAAATAGACCCATTTGCTGAACTAAGGAGATCTTTGCTGTTTTCTGTGCTCCCCTAAGAAACTGCCAAAGAAGACAAGGTGGTTTTTTGAGCTTCACTGTTTAAACATGTGAAGCAGCCGATTTTTTCTTTGCGACCATCATTTCCTTGTCTTCCTCTTTTAAACACATTGATCTGTTTTCCAGGAGTTTCCAAGTAATTAAACCCAATTAAAACCATTAAATTCTTTTTTTTAATGACAACTTTATTATGAAAAGCTAACCACAAGGAGGAGATTTAACTGGCAAAGCCCTCCATTGTGTGTTAATCCGTCCCTAACCTCTGGCTGACACTTCCAAGAGATAAACCCCACAGAATAGGGAGGCTGGTTTAATGAATAGCCTTAATTAATACTTTTCTTCCCTGTGGCAGAGTAATTATTTGTTCAGCTTGTAAACAGCTACTTGGCAGTGATTTTTTAAAAGCCCAGTTGGCTTGCATGGTGAGATGACTTTGATTGGTTTTATGTGTTTGTGTGTTTTTACTTTAAGAGGCAGAGGGCGGGGTGGGGGCTTCCTTCCAAGGAGGTGCAGAAGCGCATTGTCCTGAAGTTGGGGAGGCAGGGTAGCCGGCGCCTGAGGAAAGTGAGGCCAACACAGGTGGCGGGCTGCCTGGGTTTGTGAAGTGTCTCCAGCGTGGGCAAGTCTGTCCTCTGCAGAAGTCTGCAAGTCTAGGCAGCGTCCCGGCCAGACACCATGCTGGCCCGCGGCAGTCTGGGCGCTGGGATGGGAGGAAAGGGTCTGCCATCGAAGCTGCCTGGCCAGCTCCAGCCTGGCACCTCCCTGCTTCCCTTCAGGGGGGCACCCGGGACAGGAACAGGGCGTGCCAGTGCCGCATGTGGCCCTGCAGGCCCCAAGGAGGGGGCCCTGCTAACACCAACCTGCGGGATTGCGAGCTGAGCAGCACCCACTCCAAGCCTTCCACCCAGCCCCTCGCTTCTGTCCCTGTCAAGAAGGTGCTGTGGGAACAGCACAGGGACAGGGAACAGCCAGGCTCCCTGCAGCAGCGAGGGCAGAGCCTGGTTCATAGACATGCCAGGCTGCGGCAGTGGGTCCAAACCACTGGGTCTCGGTGCCCGTGGACACAGAGAGTGGCACCTTCCACTCGGCGCTCGGAGGTCTTGGGTTTGTTTGTTTGTTGTTGTTGTTTTTAATTTAGCTCTATCACTTTGTGAGAAAGCTCACTTCATTAATGATGTTGCCCACTCTGTAATTGTGAAGGGGGTTGGCCAGCACTGAGGAGCAGGCCTTTTCTCTCTTCTAAAATCATTTCATATATTCTAAAATCAAGCAGTTGCTCTTCCCACGGGTGATTTTGTCTCCCAGGTACCTTTGGGGTTGTCTTGAGACATTGTGAGAGGTCCCCGCTGGGCACCTACTGGCATCGAGCGGGTGGGGCTAGGGGTGCTGATGAGCACCCTGCAATGGGGGGACAGCCCCCAGGACAAGAACAATCTGGCTCAAAGGATCACAGTACAGAGGCTGGGAGCCCCTGGTTTGTAGAGCGCTTGAATTCTTCGTTCATTAAATGTCTGGAGACATTTTTGTAAACATCCAAAAGCAATGCCCATATGCCCACCAGTAGATCCCTGAAAGAAATGGGCCAACGCTCTTCTTTAAAATCTATCAATTCATTGTCTCACCTCTCATCCTTTTGAAGATCGTGTGAAGTCAATTCATTATCTTAATGATTTTGACTCTGAACCACCAGAGGTTTTTCAGACACATCGAAAGAGCTGAGTCTCACACCAACCTCAGCTGTTGCCCAGCAGACTAGTACACGGATATCTGATGATGCCCCAAATTCCCAGACGCCTACCTCTACTGGTGCAAGTTTCCTTAAGAAAACGCCTCCTAAGTTGCGCAAAGCAGATGCCTCTTGGGAGGTACCCAAACTGTCCAACTCTCACCCCTCACCCCGACTTGAGATGCATTTGAGCGGGAAAGAAAACAGCCCGGGAAACTTTGCACTGGGAGGGCATCTGCTCCGTGACTGCAGCTGGGTTTGGCACCAAGGATGTCGGAGTTCAAGCACCGCGGAGTAAAGGCCTCTGTGTCCGGGTGTGGAAGGACTGACTGAGGCCCGCCTGAGACACCCTGGGAAGCACGAATCGGGGCGCCCAGGACAGGGCCAGCCTGACCAGGCAGTGTTCAGGGAAAGCCGTGCACGTGGTTGGTGTAGGGGCAGGAAGGCACAGGGCAGGATCTCTACTGTCCGAGCAGACGGGTAAAGGAGAGTCCTGGAGCCCTCGGTGGCTTTTCAGGCTTTTATTGAGTTTTTACAAGGAAGAGGGGTCGGTGGGGCAGCAGGCCTCCCAGCCCCCGGTGATTCTTCACTTTCTGGGCTCTCTGGCGTTCCCTCGTGGTCTCTGCTTCTCTGCTGGTTCTTCTCTTGTTCTCGTTCTTTGTACTGCTCCGCTGGTGTGCCCCTGACACCAAGCTTATAAGCCCCAGTCTCTCGACTCAGGTGCGCCCACCGATGCACGCCAGGTGTCACCCTACTCCAGGTGTCACCCTACTCCAGGTGTCCGCCATCAGGCATGCATGTAAGACCCCAGGGAGCCATCATTAATGCTAATGGCAGGAGGATGGAAAGCCTGATAATCACTTACCCTACAGTTGGTTTCCTTCCGAAACTCACTTTTGGGGAGTGTTGCCCTGGATCCCCTCCATGGATCTAAAGAAGCCCCGAAGGGGGTCCCCAGAAAACGACTTTCCACAACACACCTCCTTTGAATTTCTGCGATGACATTCTAAGAAATAAGTTATGAGCTACCAAGAAGCAAGAGCAAGGAAAGGACCTTAAGGCCTGCAGGCCCGAGGTAGGGAACTGATTTCCAATCTCCGCCAAGGTGTCTGGTTCCCCCAGAGCTGTGCCTGGCAGGGGAGGGAGCAGCTGAAAAGTGAGGGATTTACTGGGTAACTTTGCTTTTCCATATCAAGTCCAGGAAATTAAAGGCACAAATGCTCAGAAGCAATAAGGGAGAACCTTTCCCACCCCGGGGCCCTCCTTTTATCCTCTCTGAATCCCCACAGTTATTAGAAAGGAGAGCCAACCTCAGCCCGAGGAGAAAATCAGGGCTGCTGCTTAAGTGGCAGCTGCTTGTCACCACCCCCAACTTTGGAAGTGTAATTTAATTAAATGGATCTTTTTTCATTAAATATAGACATCAACGGTTTTAAATCAGATATCTACCAAAAACAATGGAATTCTGACTCTAATCTGCCTTAAGCTTGTTTCACTAACCAAGTATTTTATGTGACCAGTCCCAGCAGAGGCATATCCATGAGTAAAATGCTTAAGATTTTGGTGTCTTAGCCAGATAGTCCTAGGTTTGAATCCCAGGTCTGCTGCTTACTAGTAGGGTGACCCTGATCAAGTCACTTCATGGTTTTGAGCTTTAAAAGATGGAAGATAGGGCCTCCCCGGTGGCGCAGCGGTTGAGCACTGGATTGTGAAGCTGCCCGCGGCCTCTGCGGCGCGGGTTCGATCCCCGGCTGCTGCCCGGCCACTGGAGGAGGGTCCCACATGGCGCGCGGACCTCTCCTGCCGCCCGCTGCTCCCCTCAGCGGTGTACTTTGGTCCTTCTGCCTGCTCTGCTCCCCGCTCTGGCTCTGGCGAATTCTCTCGCCCTCCCGCGCTTCTGACTGTACCCAGTGCATGTATAAAACAAAACAAACAATCAAACAAACAAATATATAAATAAAACATGCCTCTATTTAAAAAAAATAAAAAAAAATAAAAGATGGAAGATATTTTGAGAAGGAACTGAGGTCATTTGCATAATGTTCACACACACACACATTCATTTGAAAGAAAACTTAACCAAGGACCTGTCATGTCCTGGGCTGTGTCCCAAGGACAGAGACATGGTTCTTCTAATGCACACAGCCATGCTTTTAGTGATCGTGTAGTATGGCTTGTAGTATGTAGTGATCTTGTAGCATGTAGTAGCCATCTTGTGATGGCTACGAGGGGAAGAGACCACGAGAGAACGCCAGAGGAAGCCCAGAGGAAAGCATATAGAGATTCACAGGGAGCTCAAGCCTCCCTGCTGGCCATAATTACAGGTGTGCATGCCCCGTGCTCATGCTCCCAAACACTTTGTACAGGTCACAGGTGACGGCTGTAGAGGTCAGCTATGGGAAGCTGGAAAAAAGCCTGACCGCTCCATTTGCCCTGTAGGGTATTTGTCTTGTTGAAAGACAGCAACATCTCTGGAACCCTCAAGTATGTTTTACAATCAGTTCACTGACTGAACGAACCAGTTCAGTCAGTGAACTTCCTGAAGTACCAGTAGAACCCACAGGCCCAGCATTTGTTCCCCAACACTATCCCCACCTCAGGCACCCATCACAGGCCCAGGCCATTCTCTGGGCTTCTGACCACTGACTACACACTGGAAGATTCCCACCACCTTCCCCTTTGTTAGATTAATTTGCTAGAGCAGCTCATAGTACTCAGAAAAACACTATCTTGCTTGTACATTTACTTATAATTTATTTTAAAGGATATTATAAAAGATACAGATGAACAGTCAGATGAAATACAAAGGGAGGGGTCCAGAAGGGTCCCACATGCAGAGACTTTGTCCCCATGAAACTGGGGTGGGCCACCCTCCCAGCACAGGGAAACATTCACCACCCAGAAGCTCTTCAAACCCATCCTTTTGGTATTTTTTATAGAGGCTTTTTTTAACCTTGGCATAATTGATAAAGATTATCACCCATTGGTGATTGAACTCAATCTCCAACCTCTCTCTCCTCCCTGAAGATCAGTGGGAGGGATTGAAAGTCCCCAAACTTCAAAATAAAAGATTGCTTTCACAACCAGCACCCGTTAAGAGCTTTCCAAAAGCCACCTCATTAACATAACCTTAGAAATGATTGAAAGGGGCTTGTATGATTAAAAGATATTTAGTTCCCTTTTGTAGCTCTTGTCATTTGTTTCAATAGCTTTATTTGGCAGAAGACCAAAGTACATATTTATTTTAATAAATGATATCATACCCCCAAATATCACTACTCCCCAATACTAGGACAACCAAAAATGCCCCCCAAATTTCCAAACTGCTCTCTGGGAGGACATGCCATCTTTGCTAAAAACCACTGCCTTAAAACATGGCACAAGAGAGGATAGAGGCCAAAGGGCAGCATTATGTAATTCCATCCTGGAGGGTTGCAAGAGGCAGCTCACTGGTCCCTGAAGATGTCTACCTCCTAGTCCCCAGAATCTTTGAATTTTACTTATAGGGCTAAATGGATTTGGCAGATGTGCTCTAAAGGTAGTTCCTGAGGGCAGGCAGGCTACCAGGGAGGGTAGCGGGAGACAGGAGGACAGAAGGAAGAGGACGAGCAGAGGGACCACAATGCTGAGGGATGTAGGTGGCCTTAGATGCTGGAAAAGGCAAGAAAACCAATTATCTGAAAGCTCCAGAAGGAACACAGCCCTGCGGACACCTTGATTTTAGACTTCTGAATGTAGAACTGTAAGAAAATAAATGTGTGCTTGTATGGTAAATGAAGATAATCAGGCTTTTATGCCGTTGGCCTTTGTGGCTATCACCTTTGGCCTTGATCTTGTTAACGAGGGTTGGAGCATGCATACCTAACTATGGACACCTGCATGTGGGTGTGTGCGCACGTGCAAGCGTGCACACCTGAGCCTAGAGGGCAGGGCTATAAGGGCAGCGTTACTCAAAGAGGGCTACAGCAGAGCAGCTACAAGAGGGATTTTAATGCTCTTTTAGTGATCGTGTAGTATGGCTTGTAGTATGTAGTCATCTTGTAGCATGTAGTAGCCATCTTGTGATGGCTCCGAGGGGAAGAGACCACGAGAGAACGCCAGAGGAAGCCCAGAGGAAAGGTCATATAGAGATTCACAGGGGGCTCAAGCCTCCCTGCTGGCTTGTTTCCCCTGCTTGCCATTAAAGCCTGTGAAAATGATGCCAAGGGCTCCAAAATTCTCTTTCAACTCACTAGAACTGCTGGTGAACTTACCTGGCCTGGATTGGTTGCAAAACAGTGATTTTTAAGCCACTAAGTTCATGGTCATTTGTTACGACAGCCATGGGAAACTAATCCGCATGCTCCTCTTCATGGTCACCTTCCAGTGATGGTGAGTGAGACAGTTCTGGTGTTAATGGTCACAGTCACAAGTTCCTTCTAAAGTAAATGCATTTAAGTTAAAGGGGAAAAGGGCTGGGAGGGGTAGATGAATTGAAGGAAAATATTGTTAACATAACACACCTGTTCTGCATTGTGGCAAAACTTGCAAAGGTGTTACAGGAATGGCCTTGGCGTGAAAAATATCAGGTTAAACTATTAGATGGGAATTTTTTTTTTTTAGAGAAAGAAAAAAATTTTTTTAAAGATTTATTTATTTATTTATACAAGCACTGGGTACAGTCAGAAGCACGGGAGGGTGAGAGAATCCGCCAGAGCAGGGAGCAGAACAGGCAGACTGACAAAGTACAATGCTGAGGGGAGCAGCGGGCAGGGTAAGAGAGGCCTGTGCACCATATGGGACCCTCGCCCAGGGCTGCGGATCGAACCGGCACTGCAGAGGCTGCGGGCAGCTTTGCAGCCCAGCGCTCAACTGCTGTGCCACCAGGGAGGCCCTACATGGGAATTTCTATGCGGGAAAGGTTTTCTAGTGGGAGACTCTAGATACTGCTGCTTTTTGCTACTAACACCTAAGCACCAGAGGCAAATTACATCACATGCATTATCTTACAGGAGCCCCAGAAATGACTCACTGCTTGTGTTCTGATAAGGAAACTGAGGGCCAAGGGGGTAAATGTTTTATCCAAGTTCATGTCCCTGGGAAATGGGAGCCCTGTGTTAACTATCTGTTCAGCTGGTATTGATCAAGGACTCAGAGCATCTGCCAGAAGCCAGCCACGGCCAGTAATAGCTTAATAGTTATTACTAAGCTAACATTTATTCAGTGTTCTGTTCCCTCGGTATGTTTTATGCTTTTAATAGTCATTAACTCTCTGCTTTGTAATATTTTAACGGTGACAATAAGAAATACATTTTACATCATGACACCACACACACAAGTTTGCCATTACTGTGTAACACATACAGATATATGTTGTCTGTTCTAGCAATTAGCAAGTTTTATTATCCATTTTCCTATAAATGGATAATAAATATTGTAGGTTTTATGCTAGGCCTTGTAGCAGCTATTAAGTCTGTCATTGTAGCACTAATACAGATATAAACATTATGTGAACAAGTGGGTATTGCTGTATTCCAATAAAACCTTAAAAAATGGGCAGCAGGCCATAGTTTGCTGACCCCTGAATTCTTATATTTCTCCCATTTTTTTTTTTAAAGGTGATGTAGGGTAAATGAAGATTGCTCAGGCTTTTGCAGTGTTTGCCTCTGTGGCTATCACCTGCAGCCTTCTATGCAGGAGGCACTTGAGAGCATGGGCTAGGGGTACACATGCCTGATGGTGGACACCTGGAGTATGGTGTGGGCATGCATAAGTGGGCACGTCTGAGCTGAGAAGCTGAGGGGGTGGGGGTTAGAGAAGGTACAGCAGAGTGCAGTGGAGAGACCACTGGAGAACTTCAGGTAGAACCCAGAGAGAGTAAAGATTCACAGGGGGCTGGGAGGCTAACAGGCCTGCCCTGCTCCTGGTTGCCATACTCCAAGATCACTAAAAGATCATTAAAATCCTGAAAAAGTCACGGAGGGCTCTAGGGCTCTCCTTTACCCGTCTGCCCAGATTCATAGAGAACCTGCCCCATGCCTTGCTGGCATTAAACTTTCACTAAAAATGATTACTACCTGCCCTTTGAAAAACTCATTTGGTCTTCACAACTACCCTAAACTTACCCAAAATTAGGTAAGTAACCCCATTTTGCAGCTGAGAAACTAAGGCACACAGGTTGAGTAACAAGTGCAAGGAAACAGAGCTAGGAAGAGGTGGATCTGGCCTGGTCATCAGCACACTGGCTCAGAATCCGCTCTTCACCTTCTCCAAAACAGGTATGATTATTCAACCAGCTGTGAAAGAACCCCAGACAGTAGGATGAAACTAGAATGTGCCTTCCTTTGGTTCAAAGGGCTATGAGGCTGTATAAATAGTGTGTGGATCTCCTTTGAATCAAACATGTCCTAGAACCATTGCTAAAAAGCACTACGTGCTTAAAACAGAAAATTTGGAGAACACAAAGGAAATCCTTTAATAGACAAGTAGAGTTGTAATTCATTAAAAACAACTTTTTGGGGAAAAAAAATGGATCCCTTTATGTGAAAGGGTTCCTTCCCTCGTGATCTAGAGGGACTGGGAAGTAGAACTCTCCAAATACAGTTTAAATTAGTGAGTTTGTAAATTTAGGGTTGGCGTTGGCACTTGATAGAAAACAACGGCTGTAGTCTTAATTAGTCTGAATAACTTTTGCTTTTGGGTTGTGAAACCTCCAAGAATCTGCATGCTGTTTTCTTTTCCTGTTTAACAGCAGATTAATTTTGTTTTAGCAAAGACTTTCTTATTCTCCTGGCCTCTCCCCTCCATCCAGGAAGTAGAACCATGCATCGCAAGATAACTTTCTGATCCACAAGGCAGATCTCAGAGGCCCCTATGGTGAAAAACTCACCACCCTCCTCTAATTAAGAGAACTTCAGCAAGAATGCGTAATAATTAGGTTATGGGACAGCTTTCAGGCCCACAGCATCTGCCTTGGGGGAAGGGGTATACAATGCTCAGGCCTCCTCCTGAGCCCCCTAAATCAATGCGGGCAGAACCCACCTCCCCATCATCAAAACCGAACCCTGAGAAATCTGTAGAACATTAGAGCACACTGAAAAAAATCTGCGTTGCCTTCATCTGATTTGTACCTTCACTGGGAAAGAACCACCCACAAACTCTGACATTCCAGCCACCCCAACCCACCAGCCCCCAGCACAGTTCTTCCAAGGACAAGTTACAAATTGAAGATTGTTTTGGAAAAACTCTTTCTGTTCTCTGTTCTGGTTTAAATTGATCATTTTTTAAAGCAATCTTTCTGCTGTTGCTTGTTTAGGAAATTAACCGCTGATTTTTTTTTTTTTTAATCCAAAGACGATGTAATGATTAAGAAAATGATTTTCATGTGAGTGGCATCTTAAAGTACCATCTGATTTGGGGTATTCCTGTTGGGTTTACAGAAACAGGTTCTTGGCTTACGGGTGCAAGGAAACAGATCGAGGGTTTGGCCTGAGAGGGCCTGCTGCACACCAGGGTGGGTGTTCACACAGGTGGTGTCCTGTCTAAATCTCACTACAACACCCAGTGGTGGAGACAGCACCATGATCTGAATGGGTCAATGGCCTTTTGTGAGGCAAAGAGCATGGCGTGAAGGACCCTATTATTTCAAGACGTTCCTTTGATAGAGACGGGCTAGGTCAAGCGGTGGGTCCTCTCCATCCAAGCTGCACACAGGTCTCGCATCCACCGGCCAGGTGGTGTGTTCCTGGGGTCTGTGAGGGATGCACTCAGAGGCAGCCCACCATGAAGCCCGTGGCTTTCGCTGCAGATGTATTTCACATTAATTAACGCTGAGTCTCCACCTATTTTTTTTTCTTAGTTTCTCAGTCTTTTCAAGCCTGGAAAAACATTTTCTTGGATAAAGTGGTCTGGCCTGAGGTAACACTCTGCGTTGCTTAACTCTTGGGACAGTTGTGCTTTTCTTGGGCTGTTCCAGACTTTCCACCTCCATGCAACTCATTTCTCTCAAGTCCCTTGAAAAGAGGTCCCCCCACACGGCTTGCCGCCATCAAAGAGACAACAAACAAGCAGGTTTTAGGAAAACCTAAAATAAGAATGCTGGAGAAGGTGGTTATTCCAACGGTCGTCAGGGATACTTGGGTGTCTTTAAGATTTTTGTTTTTATGTTTTTATTGTGCAATCAGTGTTTGAATCCCTGCGCCTTTAAAAACAAATTTAGTTTCCTAAATAATGCCAAAGTTCACTTTAATCATGACCTCTAACCCCTGACCCTCCTCTCTGCCTTCCAGAATGTTCACCACTCCGACTCTCCGTGTATCCTTACAGATATTTCCAAATATAAAAGTGCCCGTGGAAAATATGTAGTAACCCCGTATGTGTTTCTAATAAATGGTAATAACGCAGAGTATATAACTTCCAGAAAACCGATGCTTTCACGCAATCATATTTCTTTTTTGACGTGCCTGTGTTCATACCTGAAGAAGTGGTTCATTTCTTCCCATTGCCCTTGGTTTCCCACTTTGGTTTCTAGTCTCCTTTGAAAGGACAGCGAACCTCTTTCCAACCGTTTGCTATTTACAAACAATTCAATAATATCTTTTTTACATGTCCCTCGTTCACCTGTATGGACTTTTCTCCCAGGCAGAGAATGAAAGGTGGAATTATCGAGGGTGTTCCCTTTTTGTTTTGTTTTTTTAATCCAAGAAATCCACGCATATAGTTTAAAACTCAGATCGTTCTACAAAAGCAAGAATTGTGAAAAACAGTAGGGCCCCCTCCTCCCTCACCCCTGCCTCTCCTCCCCCACCCCTGCCTCTCCCCCCACGCCTCCGCCCTACCCTTACCCTCCTCGCTCAGCCCCACCCCATCTTACTGCCCCGAGACAACTTCCAACTCTTGCTGACTCTTTGGGTACTTGCCTCCAAATTTCTAACGAACCTGCTTATGTGATCACTTCTTGATGTTTCTCCTGCTTAGCCATGTTCTGTGGCTTCCCAAAACAGAAGACTCGAGCTGTCTTTTCTCACCTTGCGCTGTCACACCCTCGCGGCCTCCCTCCTTGCCTCCCCCCAGCTTGGTCTAGCAGAGGACTTGCCTCCTTCAGCCGTGTAGACGCTCTTCGCAAATAAGCCACTTACTACACGAGCCTCCCCCTGTGCTGTGTGCTGGCTGGGAGCCGACATCTTTCCCAAGCCAGTCCCCTCCGTGGCTGAGTCTGGGTGGCACTTCTCGCTTCTCATCCGGTCCCCGGAGGACTGGCGTGGGTGGGTAGGGGTACAGCCATGCCAGGAAGGCCCCGGCAGCCACGCAGGGGTGGGATGCCCTGGGGCTGAGCAAACCTTTCCCCAGGTCACAATGGTGCCTACCTTGGCCCTGAAAAGTTTGTTTTCCTCATTTTCTCATTTTTCGCCGAGACGCCCAGCCAGCACCAGGAGTGCTGAGATTTGACTGTGGGGGCCCTAATGAGGTGTTGCTCCTAACGACTGCATTCCTGGACTTGATCCTTCACAGTCGTGTGTGAAGCCAAGCTTGCTGGCTCTGTTGGTTTTTCTTTTTTTTTTTTTTGGTGTCGTTCATTATTTTTATAATAAAAGTAATATCCCCTCCCCAAGAAAAATTCAAACAGGAAGGGCGGAGTAAGCCCCCCCTCTCTTCTCTCCCATCCATGCCTGTCCAGAGCCTCCTCTGAAGCAGCGCTGCTCTGCAGCCAGGTTCCCTGGGTTCGAATCCTAGCACCTGCCAGCTGGGTGGACTTGAGCAAGTTATCTCATCTGTAAAACAGGACGATACTAGCTCACTTCTTAGGGCTTTGTGGGAATTAAATGAGTGAATACTTACAAAGCAGCATAGGGAAAATACTTAATAGGTGGCACCAGGATTATTGCTAAGTGTGTCTTTTACACCAGCTTCTTAACCTCGGCTCCACACTGAATTCCCTTGGGGAGCTTTAAATACTCCTGATGCCTGAGCCCCACCCTCAACAATTCTGATTCTATTGGTCTACAGTGTGGCCTGAGCATCAGGAAGTTTAAACACTCCCCAGATTGTTACAGGATGCCAGGGATAAGAACCACTGTGCTCCATATTTTCCACATGTATCAGTCAGGATTAGTGAGGTTATGCTGCATGACAAACATCCCCGGAAATCATGTGCTTCTCCTTATGGGACGCATCCCACAACGCTGTGGTCTTCTGCACTCCCACCCACTCCACCCTCACTCTGGATCCCAAGCTGCCAGAGGAGCTTTTATCCAGATCATTTAGTCTTGTGAAGTGGGAACAGAGAGAGCAGGTGGACCACGCACTGGCTCATAAAGCTTCTGACCAGACATGGGACACAATCTGCTCACATCTCACTACCCAAAGCCGGTCACATGACCATACGTGAGCTCCACAGGAGCTGCTGTTTCAGGGGTTGGCAGACTTTTTCTGTGAATGATCAAATAGTAAATAATTTAGGTTTTGCAGGACATAAGTCTGAATCACATCTGCTCACAAAGTGCAAAAGTAACCACAGACAACACTCTGATAGAAAATGTAAAAATCACTCTTAGCGCATGAGCCGTACAGAAACAGGCGGCTGGTCAGCTTGGCCCAAGAGCCATCATTTGCCAGCTCTTGGTACATATCATCCTTCCAAAAGTGAACAGTAATTCAGTTTACCACACTGAGGGAGGGAGGAATAGGGGGGGAGAGTAAGGGGGGAGGAGAGGAGAGAGGAGGGAATGGGAGAGGATGAGGAACAATTGCATGATTGTGTTTCACGCTGCAGGTGATAGCTTGCTGTTGTTACTACTGTATTTCCTGAGGGCAGATTCCTATCAGTAGCTCCTGCCTGGCTTGCCTAGTTTCCCTGGCATAGACGTGCCATGGTGGGTTTGGAGTGTTTGTTTTTGCAATTATTCCTCCATTGCTAGATAACTGAATTTTTATGAATCAGGAGAAATCAGAATGCCTCAAGAGATGGTTGTCAAGTAAGAACCTGTATCCCAGCTCGCCCAGTAGTTTGCACATAGTTTGCACTGCTCTCCCCGAAATCTCCCAGGTCAGCCTACCAACCAGAACGGTTGGGGCAGGGGGGAGTGTGAGGGGCCTGAAAACACACTTTTTCCAGCAGGCCCTCCATTGTTACTGCCATTTTGTGCTTGCAGCACTAAACACTGTCGCCAGCCCAGAGCATTTGGGAGCTGGGGAAGACAACAAATGTAAAGGCTGCCAAGCTAGAGGTGCAGTCTCAGAAGCTGTACGGTATTATCACCCAGACCCCACACGGAGACAGGCTTGAGGCTGTGTTAGCTGCGCAGATGAGGAGAAGCCAAAAATGCCTTTCAGTGGTGGGACAAGAGGGCGAGGGGGGGCTGAGATGATGACCCCAATTACCTGGGCTTCTCTTCCAACAGGATACCACGACGTCTGTGCGAATAGGCCTGATGATGGAAGAGATGATCTTCAACCTCGCGGATACGCACCTGTTCTTCAACGACCTGGAGGTTTGGGCTGCTTGTTTCATTGGGTATTTTCTGTATTCAATCACATGGAAACAAATGGAAAAGCATCTGGTTTGGGGGAGGAGATACAGCCCCCCCCCCTCTCTCTACCTTTCTGTGCTAGCACCTCCCAAGAAGGCACAGCGCTGTGGACAGCAAAGTTATTGGAAACACACTTGACCCATGGTCTCCCCAGCTTCCCTGGGCAGTCTCTCTCTGCTGCAGTGCTGATGTCCATTGGCAGTTTTACTAATCCAATAAAGGCTGTGTAGTTTCTTCCTCTCGAAATTTGCTATTTAATAAGTTTATTAAGGCAAATTAGTACAGATCCTCCTGGGTCAGTAATAATTAGCAGTGGGCCAGGATGGAAGCTTTTAAAAACAATTTACATTCCTCTGAAAACATGTTTTACAAAGAGAGGGGGGAGCAGAGGGAGTTCGCTTGTTTAAAGTATCTGCTTCTGTGCCCCTAAGCAAGTGACAAGGGAGATAGGGAGAATTGGGAGAAAACAGCTTCAGAAAATCAATTTCATTCATTTGTTTATAACCAACCTGTGTCAGAAAGATTTGGGAAGAATTTTAGATGGAAAACATACTTTAAATCAGACTACTAAAGCAAAGGCAAATAGAAGTTATGTGATGAATAAAGGTAAGGGACCGGACAAAAAATATTCGGCTCGGGCTTCTTACTACAGTTCAAAATTAATCTCTGAGCTTCCTGGTAGCCCAGGTAAGGAGGGAAATACAATGCATTACTTCCCTCTGATGAAAATGCAGACCACTTTCTCTAAGGTGAAAAAGGTTTTTTTCATAAGAGGATTCGTGCAGCGATCTTCTGGCTTTGTAAGAGACAGTTCCATTATTAGTTTAACAGATTTAAAATAAAGCCACCTAAAATAAAACTGTATGCAAATGAGCAGTTCTATTTATCCTAGTAGGAATATTCTTCCCTGAAAAAATAAAATGTGAAGTGGAAATATGAAGGCTACGAATTCCAAATCTGTCCTGACTAGCACAGAGCAGAACCAATATTTATCATCACAAAAGGGTACAGGGTTTTTTTTTCTGGTCTGCAGTCCCAGAGTTTCAGAGGGGAACTCTGTGTCGAAATGGCCGATCTTGTGTGTTGTCTTGTCTAGAAGAGGCATTTGAGCCTCAATCCTCCTATCTATAAAATGAAATTGATGTTCTTTGCCCAACATCTGGCTCAAAGAGAGGCTTGAGATAGAAACTTGTTGATAGGAGAGGTTTGTCTCATGGAGAATACCTCTAGCATCAAGGCTAGGACTGTGTCTTTAGCCAAAGGCGATATGCAGGATCCCTTTGCAATGGCCTCTCATGCCTTGAGGGAAAGAAAGAGAGGAAAGGAGCATTTACAAGTTGTTTTTTTAAAGGCAATTGAATTCCGCAGTTATTTATGGAGTCTAATGTAGTGAAGACTCAGCTGACTGCAAATAGCAACATTCAATTCACTTTAGCAAAACATGGCAATCCTTGGCCCCTGTAGTGAAAAGCTGGGGTAGATTGGGTTTCTCCCCATCTCTGCCTTCCAACATCACTTCCACAAAAGCAGGTGTCACCTCTGTCTAATCCACCCTGAAATCTCCAGGGCCAGGGCAATAAATAATGAAATAAATCCACAAATGAGAAAGTCTGTGATAGTATAAAGGATGTAAAGAAAATAGATCAGATGTGATAGAAGTGATGACAGGGAGCAAGGGGATGGAAGGTCTTGAGTTGAGCCAAGGGTTGTATGATTACAAGAGCCGGCCAGGTGGGGATCTGGAGAGGTGGGCTCGGCAGGTGCAAAGGCCCTGTGGTGAAAACCGGTCTAAAGTAATTAAGATAAGAGAGAAGCAAAGTGACCCCAGTGGATGAGGAAAAGCACAGGGACAGCTGGGAACAATGAGTCTGAAGAGGGAGGCAGACACAGGCGTGGACATCAGAGTTCATTCCCGGTGCTGGACACAGACACAGGGCAAGCGAGCATTAACCGGGGAAAGCCACGAGACCTGATTTATGTTTTTAAAAGACCACTCGGGCTGCTGCATGGAGGTTGGGCAATAGGAGGGGTCAGGGAGAGGCAGGGAGCCCAACAAAGAGATAATAACATCTCCCAAGCAAAGGAAGAAAAGCCGGTTGTCTCCAGGTGCTTAGGCGATGCCAGCTTCAGATGGAAGCAAAAGCCAGAGGCCTTGCTGATGGGTGAGATGTGGGTGACGAGGGAGAGGAGAGTCAAGGGCACTCATGAGCTTGGCCTCACCAGGTTGATGGCCTTTCTCTGGGATGGGCATCTGGGATGTGACGGAAAGATCCATCCTTCCCTGAAGGGCACATAGGGTCTGCCATGTCTGCAACAACCAGGGAAAAGACCAAATTAACCAGTAGAAATACGAGTTTGAAGCCCTCATGCAGTCAGGATGCCAGACACACAGTAGGTGCTTTGTCCATTCTGGGTGACCCTGAGCCTAAGAGCCAGTGTTTTGAGCCACTGTCTTTAGGGCATGTCCCCACCAGCCTGCAGTCAAAGTCGCACCTCTTGAAGAAGGATCTTAATGACCAGCTGGAGCTACTCAGGGAAGCCAGTTTGTTTTTATTCTCTAAATTTTTTCCCAGAATGTCCCCAATGCCAGAAGCCCCTCAGGGCACCTCAGCACAATTGAAACCATGTTACAGAACAGAGAAATTCAGACTCACGCAAGTGAAAACATATTGCTTGCTGGTGTGGGGAGCACCCAAAGAGCATCCTCTGTGCTCCCCGGGAATGCTTTGGCGAGGGAGAGGCACAGGACTCACAGAAGTCCAGGCCGAGGCCGGCTCAGCTGGGACGGTCCACTATGGGGAACAAAGTGAGAGCCACTTCTCTGCTGGCCCTTTACAGGTGTAACAGGTGAGGCTGCTCTGACATTTGTGCAGAGACCTGGAGTTGGTGAGGGAGCCAGACCTGTAGGTATCTAGACAGGAGCGGTCAAGACAGAAGAGCTGTGCAAAGGCCCTGAGGCATGACCAAAATGGGCAGGAACAGGGAGGAGGCCGGAGTGGCAGAGCAGGAAGGATGTGGGCAGTGGGGGGTGAACGGGCAGATCAACTGGGCCTTCAGCCTCCATAAGTCTTAGGCACGGTGCTACAAGCAAAGCGCCCCCGGAGGGTTTTGAGCAGGGGAGTGACATGGCCTGATGTGGTTCAGAGGCTCCCTCTGCTGCCTGTGAAGAATCCAGGAGGCATAGCTGTGTCTCTGACTGTCAGGATTCGGGATGCGTGTCCTCAGTTACGGCAGTGCCTTCTGATTAGCCTTTTCTTTTTTCTTAAAGATTTATTTTATTTATTTATGCATACGAGAACTGCAGTGTAGGCCAGAGGTACAGGGGATGAGAGGATTTAGCAGAGACAGAGTGGGGAGCAGAACAGGCAGATCTACTGAAATACACTGCTGAGGGGAGCAGCACGCCAGACAGGTCTGCTGAGCCATGTGGGTCAGCTCCCTGGCCAGGGATCGAACTCGTGCTGCAGTGGCTGGTGGCTTGAGAGCGCTGAGACTTTACCCCTACACCACCAGGGAGCCCCTGATCAGCCTTTTGAGTCCTGGCTCCCCCATCTCCTGTGTGACCTGAATAAGTAGCTTCCTCTCCTTGTGCCTCATCTGTTAAATGGGTAGAAGAAAATCCTCGCCCTTCCAGGCTTGTAGTGGTGATGGGAGATGAGGACAGCAGGTGCACCTGACACACCGCACCTGCCCGGTGCGTGGCCTCCACCAGCGGGCACCTGTGCACTCAGACCAGCCAGTCAAATAAATGCATGAGGTTTCCGATTTCTCTGCTCAGCTGCCTGCACTTGGTATTGTCCTCTGTGATTATGGGCCTCCTGGCAGGTGTGAAATGGCATCATATTTGAGGTTTGACTTGTGTTTCCGTGTATGGTTATGATAATATTAATAGGCCAGAGTAACATTTTTAAACAGGCTTTAAAAGTAAAATATGCCTTGTAGATTTTTAAGATCAGAGGCAAAGTGTGTGAAGCCCTTTGCGAGCGGAGTGCTCGGCTCCTCGGCTATGAAAGTACCGGAGCTGACATGGGCAGAGCGCCGAGCACATGGGAGAGGCTAAGATCGTACCATTTGTAATCAGACCTGCAAGATGGACAGTCGAGTGTCCTCTGTCCCTAGAGACCTAGGGAGAAGCAGGAGTCACCAGCAGCAAGTCCAGATCCAGACCTGAGAACAGAACCTCCAGGTGTTTGTCCTGGGAACCTGGTCTCTGCCTGGGGCTGCTCAGCTTCCTGACCCAGAGGGCCTTCCTTGTTGATGGGTGAAGGAGGAAACCTTGTCACCCCAATGGGCCAGCTTTACAGGAAACACAGAGTGGTCCTACTAAGCACCTGCCCAGATGCCTGGCACAGTTAGTATTCTGTAGATACTTTATTTATTTTTTTAATTGTTAACATCATTGTTCATTTTTATTTTTTTTTATCTTAAATTTTATTTTTATATTCCCCCATACAATTGCAAACGCCCCATTCTGACCCCAATCCTTCCCCTCCCGCCCCCCACCCCCCAAAAAGTGTCTCTGGTTCATAGTTTTTTGTTGATTTTGATTTTCACTTTCTTATATTCATTTTCCTGGTCCCTTATTTAAGTTTTCTAGATTCCTGCTATGAGTGAGACCATCCGGTATTTTTCTTTTTCTTTTTGGCTTATTTCGCTGAGCATGATCCCTTCCAGCACCATCCATGTTGCTGCAAATTGCATGTGTTTATCTTTTTTGAATGCTGAGTAATATTCCATGATATATATGTACCACATCTTCTTGATCCAGTCATCTACTTTTGGGCATTTGGGTTGTTTCCAAAGCTTAGCTATTGTAAACAGTGCTGCTATAAACATAGGGGTGCAGGTGCTCTTTGGAATTGATGTTTCTGTGTCCTTTGGGTAAATCCCTAGGAGTGGAATTGCTGGATCATATGGAAGCTCTATGTTTAGTAGGTCCAGAAATCTCCACACAGCTCTCCATAGTGGTTGGACCAGTTTGCACTCCCACCAACAGTGCAGAAGAATTCCTTTTTCTCCACACCCTCGCCAACATTAAAGAGACAATAACAAAAACAAAGAGAAACCCCACCAACTGGGAGAACATTTTTGCACCCAACACTAATGATAAAGGACTGATCACAAAAATCTGCAAAGAGCTGATGAGACTCAGCAACAACAAAGAAAATAATCCAGTCAAAAAATGGGCAGAAGAGCTAAAAAGAAACTTCTCTGAAGAGGAAATGCAAATGGCCAACAGACATATGAAAAAATGTTCAACATCACTTGCAATCAGGGAAATGCAAATCAAAACTACCATGAGATACCATCTCACACCAGTGAGAATGGCACATATCAAAAAAACTAGCAACAACATTGTTCATTTTTAAACAGTTTTCTTCCCCCGACTCCCTCAGGTGTAGTCCCCATAGAGTTTCCTTCACCAAGGCACCCATGCACCATCACCTCAGTCCCCTGTGCTCCTCTCTCCCTCCCTCCCTACCTCTGATCCCTCTCCCTCCTCCTTCCCTGCAGGATGTCTCTGATTTATAATTGTCTGTTTTTGCTTTCTTGTATTTTGTACTGTTATTATTTTTTTACACTGGTCCAACCACTGTGGAAAGCTGTCTGGAGGTTCCTCAGTCTACTAAAAATGGAGCTACCATACAGCCTAGCAATTCCACTGCCAGAGAGCTACACAAAGGGCACAAAAACATTGATTCAAAAGAACACCTGTACCCCTGTGTTTATTGCAGCACTATTTACAATAGGTAAAACCTGGAAACAAGCCAAATGCCCAAAAATAGATGACTGGATCAAGAAGATGTGGTGTATATACACAATGGAATATTATTCAGCAATCAAAAAAGATAAACTCATGCCATCGCAACAACGTGGATGGAATTGAAAGGAATGATGCTCAGTGAAATAAGCCAGAAGGAAAAAGAAAAATATCGGAGGGTTTCTCTTATAGAAGGAATATAGGGGAACCCAATAAGACATCAGTGTAGATACTTTTTAAACGACTTTGATGGCACGGAAAGCCAAAGGGTGAGCTGCAAATCTCCTTTGCCCAGTGGGCCTGTGTCAGAAGCAGTTTGAGGTAATGGTGCAGAGTGAAGGCGGTCTGGATTCAGAGACCAGCTCTGTTCTACAAGCTGTAAGGCCAGTTACTTAACATCTCTGAGCCTCAGTTTCATCATCTGCAAAACTGGAGTTAATATAATACCTACCTCATAAGGATACTATGAGAAGTCAATGAGTTCATGAACATAAAGAATCTTGAATATAATAAGCACTACATGGCTGATCATTGTTTGTATTTTATAAATAATTTCACTATCATTATTAGCATGTAGAATAATTACCCCCTGGGGCCACAAACTGCAAAATGCTCTATGTGCACAATCCCAAGTTCACAGTAGCTGTAAGTATCAAGCCCAGGTTTCAAACCTGAGTTTTCCAGACGCTGGGGCCATGCTCTTAAAAATGCAAATCTTAAGAGTTCACTTATGTTTTAAGATGCTATCACTTTGATTAAAATAAATAAGAAACCTAGAACGTGTTGAATGGCCGAGATTTTATAACTGATCTGATTAGGAGTATTTCCAAATTCCAGAGCATGGCACTGAGTTTGGGCATGAAGTTTAACAAAGGCAGCGACAGGCAAGGGCACCCTGAATGGCTAGAGGGCCAGAAGGAAAGAGCAGGTGACTTGGGCTCTCTGCTGCAGGGTGTTAATTACCAGCTTGTCATGCCCCGAGGCTCCCTGCGCCTGGTCCTCAGATCCAAGAAATTTGGCTGCCCTAAAAAGTGCCTGGTTGTGGGCAGTACCCCTTTGGTCAAATAACAGCCGGTCTCCACTCCTTTCTTGGTATGTTTTAAAGGAACACAACAGGCAAGGCATGGACCCCTAGAGGGGACTCCTCATTCTCCATTGCCCTCATGGGCAGGCTGCCAATCTCAAGCTGGGAGGGTAGGAAGGAAGGCTACAGTAATGAGAGGGAAGTAGCTGGTCCCAGGAGGGAGGCTGCAGGGACAGCCTGGCCGTGGCCCTGGCCGGGAGGTCTATGAGTCAGTGAGAGAAGCACCTCCCCTCAGGGTGGTTGGCAGTGACAGCTGCACCATCCCTCCTTGCTGAGTGTGTAGCACCCCCTCGCTGCTCTGGTCCTGGCCCCTGTCCGCATCTCCCCACCTCCTTTGCTACCTCTGTTGTCCTGCAGGGGAGACTGTTAGAGGCAACTCACTCGCCCTGCTCCACTGTCCCTGCTCTCTATTAAGATCCAAGCCCACAAAATAACTGTTGTCTTAAGCAAGATAGGAGTTTATTTCGCTCCTGGGGCAATCTGAATGTGAGCAATCTTAGGGCCAATAGGCAGCTCTTCCATGCCAGAAGCAAAGCCCAGGTTCCTCTCTCTCATTGCCCTCAACCACACATGGCAGCTACCACATGCACATTCAAGGGCACCACCCAGAGGTTGCAGTTATCATTTCTGTTCACGTCCCAATGGTCAGAACTTAGTCGTGTGCCTACACCTTCCCGCAAAGCCAGCTGGGAAATGTAGTCCTCATTCTGGGTGAACAGGAGCCTCACTGCAAGCCCTTAGACTAGGAGAGGGAAGAGAACAGATATTGGGAGAAAAGGTGCCAGAGCACCTAATCCTTGTCTCCTATTTTAGCAGCCTCTGGCCGTCCTCCTTGAATCCTAGTCTCTGATTCCCGCCTGGAGCTGGGACCCTGGCCCTCTCCCCTCATTTACTGGATGGTTTAGTTTGGTGTGCTCCCCCCAGGATATTTCTTAGCTCTGAGGACACACCGCCTCTGTGTGTGCCATACCCCTGTTCTTCCATCCGTGGGAGAGGTGGAAGTGGTCCTTCTTTCTTCCCCAAGAGCGTTCTCCTTGTCTGCAACCTTCTGGTCTCAGTGCTGCTCCAAGGGTAGTTCCATGATGGGGGCGGGGGGAGCAGTTGGAAATGGCAGGGTGTTGGAAATGGCAGGGCGTTGGCTGTCATCTGAAGGGGAAGGACTGATGGTTTGTGGCAGGTCGGGCGGGGATGCCAGGGATGCCCCAGGCTGTGGCAGCCTTGCCTTAAGACGCTTTGTCCCACCCAAAGTGCCCTCTGAGAAATGCCCTCACAGCCCGGAGAGGCAGCGGCAGCCAGCTGCGCCGTGCTCGCCATCACCGGTACAGCAAGGCTCACTTTCACTTGAAATACTACCCACAAAAAAATCTTGTTACACTTACTTTTTTCCTTGCTAGTGTTTTAGGTGGAAAATGACTGATGTATTAAGTCAGTGATTTCCTGAGTCATACTGCCTGGGATGCAGCTGAAGTTTTAAGCACTGGGGAAGGAGAGTAGATGAAAGACCAGCCAGAAGCAAGCAAAGGTGGGCCTCCTGGACGGCAGAGGTCACGAAGGCGCAGCTGCCGGACCACCGGCTGGGGGCTGTCGTGAAGGCTGCCCCTCCACCAAGAGGCCTTGCACTGTGGAAAGAGTAGAATGCTCTTGGGGGCCAGAGGGAGCCAGTGGCAGGTCCTGGTCCTGCTCCTTCTTGGCTCTAAGACCTTGAACACGTGCTTGGTTTGGCTGAATCGACCTGTCTTCTCTTGTCACGCTGGGAACTGGCAACCCAGGAGGTGGATGTGGAACCGAATGAGGGAAGGGATTTAAAATACCTCGTCCAGGCTGAATCCACTACAATAGTAATCATCTCTCTTTCCCTCACCCCCGCTTTGTAGCCTAGAGAGCAGTTTTCAAACAGCAAGCCATGGCCTATTTAAAGGGTCAAGACCAGAAAAAATTCTTGTAATCAAAAAGGAAGGAATTAGGGCCTCCCCTGGAGGCACAGCGGTTGAGCGCTAGGCTGCCCGCAGCCTCTGCAGTGCCGGTTTATTCCCCGGCTGCCGGCGAGTGTCCCGCAAAAAAAAAAAAAAAAAAAAGGAGGAATTAAATAGAGCAGAGTATGACAGGATGCATCACCAATAACGGTGGTAAATAATGGAGGCTCCAACTGCCGGTCAAGGTGCTGGTGCTTGAGGGGAGGGGAGAGAGGATACTCTGCTATCTAGGACAATAATAAGATCAAGAGCTGGCCTTTGTGGCCTCACTTAGCTTTCAATTACTGCCTTAGCGGCTCCAGTTCTGATTACAGCCATATGGGGGAGGTTAGGGCTTGAGCATATGAATGTGGGGAAGATGCAACTGTCTAGTTCATAATACCAATTTACAAGTGAGGAAACTGAAGCACAGAGAGGTTAAGTGACCAGCCCAAAGTCACACAGCAGTGGCAGTCTTCAGACCCTGCAGGCTGGTCCCTGAGCCCTAGCGTTTGTCCGCCATGCAGTGAGCCCGCACAGGAGAGCCAATTCATCTGGCTTGAGAAAGAAGAGTCCTAGGAGGAAATGTAGGCTCGTGCTGTGCTGCAGACAGTAGGTTCAGAGAAAAAGAGGGGGTGCAGAGTAGCTGAGAAGGTGGGAGGGAGACAAGCATGTTCTGACAGTAAGAGAAGGAGAAATTCCCAGTGAGGATGGAGATGACAAAGACGGGGAAACGCCTCCCTGCGTTGGCCTATCACGTCACATTGTACATGCGAGACACACACACACACCAGCCAAAACCACACAACCACACAGCACCCTCACTCCCCACCCTGAGGCCAGCACACCCATAGACAAGTGATCTAGGTGCATTTCTAGGAAGGAAATAGGCCCTCGGTTGGAGCTGAGCAGAGGCAGGAACAACAGTCACGGCACAGCCTGCCTTGCGGCTCACTTAACCCTTACACCACCCCTCGAGGTATTGCTGCCCTGCACCCCCCATAGAGATGGGACTTGGAGCCCAAAGAGGTACTGCCCAGCCACCCACATGTACCAGCTCTTAGCCTGCACCAGGCACACACGTGCATTTGCTCACTGGAATCTCACACTCAGGCAAGGGAGGCTGTTTTAGGCTCTATTTTACAGGTGAGGAAACTGGGGCTCAGCGAGGTCACTTTCCCAGGGCCTCGTGAATCTAAGAACAGTGCAGAGATCTGACCACAGGCCACGCTGACTTCTAAGCTGGGACGTTTATCCTTCATGGGAAATGGAGTTTTGAGATGACTTCCGAGGGGCACAGAAATGCAGCATGGACTGGGGGAAAGAGTCCTTCCTAAGGAAAAATGTGAAGCTGACGCTCTCCTGGCCTGATTCGGAGAGGCCGGGCAGGCGGGTGGGCCAAGGGGGAGCATGTCCAGAGGCAGCCAGAGCACTGCAAGGACTTTGCTGGAGGGACTCAGAAGTCGCTGGGCCCTGGGCAGGCCATGGCTGCCTGCCTGACACTGGGGCCTGATTGCTAAAGGTCTGATTTATGGTTCTGCACGAGCTATCAGGGAGAATAATATTTCACCGTGTCAGCACCGAGCTGCTCTCCAAGGCGTCCTGCCCAACTGGCCATTAATACAGTGCGGGCCGCAGCCTCTTAGTGCTCGTGAGATAAGTTAAACATTTAGACAACACAAGAAGGATGGCCAGGGCTTCCCTCCCGGGGAGGAGGCCCCTCTGGCTCGTCTTGAGGCGGCATTAAGCAATCTCACTTTAAAAATATTCCTGCCTCGGAGGAAAAGGAGTGGCCGGGAGTCCATCTGGGCTCTGACAAGAATCATTTTTCTAAAGCAAATTTGTCAACAATTTCCTTTCTGCATTGGTGTCTCCAGGCAGCCAAGGACAAAAAGTAGCAGATCAGACCACAGCAGGGCAGCTTGGGGAAACCCCAGCTGTCACCAGCTTAATCAGATGGGTTTTTATAGATACTCATAACCAAAGAAAGGAGCGAGGATGAGAATTCTAAGTGTCAAAACCTGTGGGAAGCAGGCAACGGCGGATCCAGACACTTACAGCCTTAAACTCCATGTGTTAGAAAAACAGGAAAATTAATAAAAACTGCTCACTGAAAAGACAATTAAAGGAGAAAAGCCTTTGGCAGGCATGGACTAGAAAGAAAAAGAAGAAGAAATCCATAAACAACATTCACAGTAAACACTGGCCATGGCTACAGGCCCCAGGATTGTCTTTGTTTTTAATGATGAGAACATCATGTACAATATCATACCAATGAACTTGAGAACCTACATGAAGTTGACGCTTTCCAGGAAGATAGAAATTACCAAAATTAACCCAGGGGAAGTAATGAACTAATCAATTAATTAGCAATGAAACCATGAGAAACTGAAATGGCGTCTGAAGATGTACTTCCCCCCAAAATACCACCAGACCCAGTTGGTTTTAAGAAAGAGGACCAGGGCCTCCCTGGTGGTGCAAGGGGTTAAGCATCACACTGTGAAGCAATCCACAGCCTCTGCAGCACGAGTTCAATCCCTGGCCAGCCAGGGAATATACAACATGGCGAGGCAGACCTCTTCTCTCTCGCCCGCTGCTCCCCTCAGCAGTGTACTTCAATCTGCCTGTTCTGCTCCCCGCTCTGTCTCTGCTGAATCCTCTCACCCCCCACATCTCTGGCCTGTACCCCAGCTCTTATATGCATAGATAAATAAATCTTTAAAAAAAAAAAAAAGACCAGTATATATGCACAGAAAGGATAAACCCCACCCTCACAAACGGGGAGCAAAGGAAAAGATGCTCAGATGCTTTCTGTGCATTTGATGAGACTAGAATCATCCTGGAAGTAATCCTGGACTTGGAGCATGTGACAGACACACACAGCTATGGCGCCGTCCCCCAAGTACCACCCTCTCCTGCCTGAGACTCTAAGTTCCACCCGGCGCCTCTCTGAGCTCCAGTTTCCAGATCTCTGGTGAACGGTCTGGGCTCCGATCCGTGCCTTCCAGTAGACCTGCCACTTACGTGCCTTGTGACACACCTGCAGGTGGCTGTGTTAACCATGTTTCATAATTGAAAAGGAAAATAGTGGAGACCTTGCTCTGTCACCCAGAAGTGGGGAGAGCCCACTGTGGCGGGGCACACCCAGCACCAGATCTGCTAAAAGAACAAGGCCTCCTTGAAGGGAAAAAAAAGCATCAGCCTCATCTGCACACAAGTCTTGGGCCCTGGAGCTGCTGTAACAAAATGCACAGACCTGACGGCTTAAACCCCAGAAACTTACCCGGATACTTACTGTCTCAGTCTTATGACAAGGGTCCAAGGTCAACGTGGGGGCAGAGTTGGCTCCTCTGAGGGCTGTGAGGGAGAATCTGGTTCTTGCCACTTTCTCTCCTGGCTGCTGGTGATCACAAACATTCCTGGACTTGCAGGCACACCCCCACCTCTGTCCTCACTGTCACATGGCCGCCCTGTGCGCACAGCCCTCTGAGGGCCCAAACTCCCCTTTGATTGGGACACCAGTCAAGATGACCTGGTCTTAACTTGACCATTGCCAATGGCTCTATTTCCAAATAAGGTCACATCTGCAGGTGGGGGGCATTAGCCCCTCGACATCACTTGAGGGGACACGGCTGTCATGGCAACCAGGTGCAAGGTAGACCAGTTCATGGCTGATTCGGGCAAACAGATGAAGGATCCTGGAGCCCTCGGTAAATTTGACAGGCCGCTAATGCTGGAGCAGGGAACTGCATCCCCAGGCAGACCAGCAGGCAGCAACCAAGCCTCCTAGCCCCGCTGTGACCTCCACACCTTCTGCTTCTCTCCTCTCTCCCAATGTCTTGTGATGGCTCCCGGGCGTCCATACTTACAGGTGCATGTGCCCTGTGCTCATGCTCCTAAGCGCCTTTGGCAGTAACATGTGGGCAACGAAACCTAAGAGGACGAGAAGGCCACAGGTGGCAGCCATTGAGGCAGGTGGCAGGAAGGCGAGAAAGAACCTGAGTCTCTCCATTTTCCTTACTGTGGCTCAGCCCTTAACAGCCTGTCCCTCCCTCCTCTCCTTCGTTTTCTCCTCTGTGAGCTGGGGCGACTGTGGTGCAGGGGTGTCCTGTGATGCTGTAAGTGTGAGCTCAGGCCCCTGCACATGGCAGCTCTATCCCAATGTTATGTTCTGCCTCCTCCCCAGTGAGATATTTTCAGTTCTTTTTATTTTTCAAAAGCTGTGTGTGTGTGTGTGTGTGTGTGTATTTATCCTTATTTCAAAGAAAGCAAGCCAGCATTTCAGTAAGTGTAACTTCTCCTTTGACCATGAACCCAACCCCAGGGCCTTCCCAAATGAACCTGCTACTTCCAGCCAGAGGTGTGAGCTTCCAGAGCTTTCTTTTTCCATCTATGTATATATCCATTGCAAAATATCTCATTTCATGCTTAATGGGTTTTTATAAACAGCTGCATGAAGTGAGAGTGGATGTATGTTTCTCCGGTCTGCTTTTCTCACCCTGTAGGATGTCGTGGATGTTTCCATGTGCTTAATATGAAAATCTGCCTCATCCTTCTGATCTGCTGGGGAGGGTCCCACAGAGTGGACACCCCACCTTTTATTTGGCTGTGATGGGGTCGAGGGAACTTCAGGTGTTTTCCATCTCACGGGGGTGCTGGACACCCTGGCACAAGTCCCTGCAGGTGCTTTGCTGGGTCAGAAAGTGTAAATTCCCTGAAGCGGGAATTGCAGTGGCCTCACCCATGTCAAGTTCATGGGGCCCTTCTGTCCTTGCAGCTGGCCCACTGGGAGCCCCTGGACAGTCATACGTTGACCCAGGAGTGGCCAGAAGCACCCTGGGCTCTGAAAAGTGGGGTCCGGCTTCTTCGAGGCCTGCCTCCCATGAGCAGAGCTAAGGCACAAGGCACCTCTTCCTGGAGCTCAGGTCCGGCCTCCTGTCCGTGCACTGTCCCGCTTCCCTTTCTTGCCAGCCCGCGGCTCAGCAGGTAATTCGATCCAGGTCAGCTGGTGGAGTATGAGGTAGCGTCTAGCTGAGCGTCATGGTATTTTATTAAGTCCGAAATGTGATCGCTACTGTTGTCACACTTTAGCGCCCCCAACAATCCCCTTGCAAATGAGAAAACCAGAACCTCCCCACATACCATTCCCCTGACATCAGGCGGAGCACATGGAGCCCAGCGCAAGGGCCTGAACCCCTTGACCCCCCAGCAGCTTTCCAGCTCTAGGGAAAGACTGCGGGGCACCGTTTTTCCAATTTCAGGCAAAGCAGTGAGACTAGGGGTGGGGTGATCTGCTATTCATTTTCATCTCTGTGATTAGGGATGTAAAGTCAGCGTGGCATTTTAATGGGCCCATTAGCATATCCCCCCATCTCTATAAGATGCCTGTGGATCATGGTCTCAAACTCACATAGGCAGGCAATGGAAAGTGGAGAAACCCCAGTGAAGCAGTGGGGCCCTGGAAGGGGTGCCCAGGCTAAGGACTGGCAGGGTATAAGAATCGGAGTCCCACATTGCCAGAGTGTAAATTCCCAAAGTAGCTGAAAGTCCCCTCTCTGGAGGCAGAGAGAGAGAGAGAAGGAAGGGGTCAGCTTCATTCCTTTCTCCTCCAGAACAGTGCTGTCCAGTAGAACTTTCTCTGCTGATGGACACATGCACTGTCCACTCTGGTGACTCCCTGCCACAGGTGGCTCTTGAACGCTTGAAATTAGACTGAGGAACTGGATTTTTTTTTAATGTATTTAATTTCAATATAAGAAACCTCACGTGGCTCATCACTACTGGGTTAGACCGTGTAGCTGTGGGGTCTTTAGATTAGGGGTAGACCCTTGTGCTCAGCTACTTCAGGAAATGTTGCAAAGCAGCGTTACTTCAATAAAAATGACAACCTTTTAAAAGTAAGTTCATGGATTCATAAGGAAAAAAAGAATCCACAAACTCAGGGTGTTTATTCCACGAGAAACCAAATTCCCCATTTATTTGAGAAATATCTATTAAGGTCTATTTTTTAATTCACAAGATATGTTTAAGTGGCAAATTTGGGACTAAGACTCAGGACTTGTGATTCCAGTGGCCGAGTGCTCACTCCGCCCTTCCGCTGATAAACCGACTCTTGAAAGGCTGTGTGGGATTAACCACTCATGATTTTCCTTTTTCTCTTTTTGCCAAATTCGTCATAGGACTGTGACCAGATCCATGTTGATGATGTCTCATCTGATGACAATGGCCAAGACCTAAGGTAGGAAAATGTCCCATTGGATCGGGTACCTTCTTCTCTGGGAAAAGTGGAGGGCCAGGGAGCTGGAAGGGCCCTGTGCCTGCCTCCAGCCAGAACTGGGACTCACATCTAATCCTCCTGCCTCTTCCTGTCCCCTCAAATCCCTGAGGCTGAACTTCCCACACATCGCCCCTGACTCTGCTCAGGTTAATCTCCCTATAGTTTTTTTCCTGCTTCCTAAAGTCATCCATGCATATTGTAAAAAATCCAAACACCATCCCCGAATGTGCCTCCCAGAATCACCACTATTAAGAATTTTGCATCCTCATTAAAGATTATACTTTAAAAAAAAATAGTTCACAGTATATATTCTTCAAATGTTGGGTTGCTTTAATTAGCATGCATATATTATTTGATAGAAAAGCTGATACTCAAAAAAATAAGTGACATGGATTCCAGAAATGAGGTGCCCAACCACTCAAGATGAGGCGGCTCTCAGAGGGATGTAGCGGGAATGTTCCATACCTGCCCCTGGGGAAATGTCAGAGAAACGGAACCCTTTAAGCACATTAATCTGTGCTTATCCAAAATTAGCATAATTCAACACCTCTAGACCCATCAAAAATATTAATTATTAGACCAAATAATGTTTTGTTTATGGGGCCAGCTGCTGTAACTCCACTTAGCACTGCTTCCTAGATGTGCCTTCCAGTGTATTCCGCCCACAGATGTCAGGTTTCTGTTACTGAGCCCTGCCAGTCTTTTCAAAGCCCAGCACAATTAGATGTCACAGGCGGGCAGGCGCCTGCTGTATTTTAATTAACCACGTAGTAATCTCTTTGCAGTCAGGTCTGGTGACTGGCGAGGCTCAGGGGCCAGACAGGACTTCTCAGTTTATGGAGTCATAAGCCCCAGGCCAAGGTGATTGTGTCCTTTCCATGAAGTCATCGTTGGGAACCGCTTTCCCTTTCAAGGCGGTGCCTCTGAGCCTTGCCTGCCTCATGCTAATCTCACATCAAGAATCCACAATCAGGGCCTCCCTGGTGGCTCAAGGGATTAAGCATCAGCACTGTGATGCTATCCACAGCTGCTGCAGCACAAGTTCCATCCCCAGCCAGGGAGCTACCCACATGGCACAGCAGACCTCTCCTGTCTCGCCCGCTGCTCCCACAGCAGTGTATTTCAGTCCATCTGCCTGTTCTGCTCCCCATTCTGTCTCTGGTGAATCCTCTCAACCCCCCCACCTCTGGCCTGTACCCCAGTTCTTGTATGCATAGATAAATAAATCCTTAAAAAAAATCCACAATTGGAAAAACCTAAATGCCCAATGACAGAGGAGTGGATGGAGAGATGTGGTGCATCTACGTGATGAAATACTGCCCGGCTATAAGAAAATCAGCCCTAAGATGAAATCTTGCCGTTTGTGACAACATGGATGGAACTGGAGGGGATTGTGCTAAGCAAAATAAGTCAGAAGGAAAAAGACAAATACCAGATGATTTCACTCATGTGGAATATAAAAAAGCAAACAAAGAACCAGAAAATCAAAACCAAAACAGACCCTAGAAATAAAACTACAGGACTGAAGCTACCAGCGGAGCTAGAGGGACACATCTATGGCAGAAAGGAAGGAACATGACAACTGAGAGTGTGGGTCCTGGAACGAGGGGTCATGATGAGGTTAAGGCCGGGGGGCCTTCCTCCTTGGGCTCGGAACGCGCTGGCAGTGACTTTCTCTTCTGGACTCCCCTGTCAGGATGAGCCCACCCCAGTCGTTTTTTGGTATTTCCTTCTTGCTTTCGATTCCAAAGGGAGAGGGAAAGTGGCCCTGGCTTGGCCACTACATGCCAGGGGCAGGGATCGTTCTACCCCCTCCCCCCACAAACAGAGAAGCTACTTGACACCAATGACAGGAAAATGGATGCTGATTGTGCCGTTTCCAAGAGCAGAGTAGCACACGCCACTGTTCTTTGGGAAGCTGATGAAAGCTGTGGTCCCACCGCTCCCCTTACGCACATCCACACAGACCCACGCGCTTTCAGGGTCCACGCAGGTCCGAGGAGGGCGCCACGGTCACGCCAGGCCTGCGGTCTCCTGGGGAGAGCCCCAGGCCCCCTGTAGGGTAAAGAAAATATCAGGCTTTTCTGCCCTTCCGCCATCAGGATAGATGATGGATCCTTGTCCTGAATGCATGCCTGATGGCGGGCACCTGGAGTAGGGTGTGGGCATAGGTAGATGGGATTCAGCTGAGCTAAGACTGTGCTTTTAAGGGCGGCGTCACGGGGGGACGCGAGCAGCCCCAGCCAGCAGCAGCAGAACCCGAAAGAGAAGCCGAGAAGCAGCAGAACGAACGCTAGAGAGCCCAGATAGAGTGAAGACTTGCTGGGGGCTGGGAGGCCTGCCAGCCTCCCAGCCCCCAGCCAGCACCCCTGTACTGAGGACTCTGACTCCTCCTTTACCCGATCTGCATGGGATCAGAAAACCTGCCTTGTGCCCAGTCCGGCCCCTTACACCCCCCCACTAACTGTCTCTTTCCTTCCCTCTGGCCGTCCCTCTCCCAGCACGTACAACTTCTCCGCCGACGGCTTCCACAGTTCGGCCCCCGGAGCCAACCTGTGCCTGGGTTCCGGGGTGCACGGCGGCGTGGACTGGATGCGGAAGCTGGCCTTCCGCTACCGGCGGGTGAAGGAGATGTACAACACCTACAGGAACAACGTGGGCGGTGAGTGCGGGGAGAGGGCTACGCTGGGGGGTGGGGGGCGGACGCGTGGCCAGGTGGCGCTGCCTCTGCTCCCAGAGGCTTAGAAGCCCTGGCTCGCCCCGCGTGACCTCAGGACACCCTGTGCCCGCGGGTGCTCGGAGGGCATCACCCCCACTCTCAACCTGCTTTGAGAGTACATGTCCTGCAAATGGGGGGGGTGGGGGTGGGAGCTGACCCTCCCCTACCATGTCTTAATCATGGGTGGTTCTCAAAGTGTGGCCCTCGGGCCAGCAGCATCAGCGTCACCTGGAGACGTGTTACAGATGCAGGTGCCCCGGCCCCGCCTCAGATCTAAACCCCCGGCCTAGCCCGCTGTGTTGAAACACACCCTCCAGGCGGTTCTGATGCTCCTGGTGTTTGAGGATGGGGCTTCGGCACAGATTGCGTGGCCCATGGGCCAGCCGCAGGGGCATCCCTGGGGAGCTTGTTAGAATTGCAGAATCTCAGGCCCTACCCGAGGCGAGGCAACTGGTCAGAGCTGCGTTTTTAACAAGACGCCAGGTGATTTGTGGAAACAGTGAAGTAGAAGAAGTGCTTGGCTCCTATTGGAATCACCTGGGGCATTTCTAATTGGGCCTTCCTGGGTCTGGCTGCGGCCTGCGCTGCGGGATGGTTCCCGGTGCTCCCAAGGGCCCCTCTGAGGCAGCCAGGGTGCAGCCACAGCCTCAGCAGTAGGGGGGCATCTGTGCATCTCTGCACACAGGTCTGGAGGGGGCTGGAGACAATGCTGGCTTGGTAACCGCCAGCCCTAGATGACAATTTCTAGAATTCTCCAGGCCAGTGCTTATCAGCAGGAGGTGCTATTGCTTCTCCCTCAGGGAGGGTTTGGGGGTGTTTTGAGTGTCACGATTTCTGGAACCAGCTGCTGGTCCTGAAGGGAAGAGGTCTGAGTGGGTAGCTGTAGTGTCCCCACCATTCGCACTTCGGCCCCAGAAGCTTCAGGGCTACGTTCTCCTGCCACCTCACCCTCCAGAAAGAGTAGTTTCCCGGAGGATTAAGGTTCTCAAACTGCACGGGACCCCCTCCAGCCCCAGCATGTTCTAGCTGTGTGACCTTAGGCAAGATACACAATCTCTCTGGGCCTCTGTGTCTTTGAGATGGGGGTAGAAAGTTCTGTTTCCCTGGGTTACTGAGAGATTTGTGGTAGATGATACAGACGCACGAGACATGGCCCACGGGACCTCCTCTCCCTCGGCCTAACAGTTTGCTTGGGAGTTTTCAGCTTCTCCTCTGTCTTCTGCTTTGCCCCATAGACTGCTGGTTCTTTTGGCCAGATTTTCTCCCTTGTCGTGGCCCTAACGCAGTGCTGGCATCATGAATGTTTATTGAGCGCTTACTCTATGCCGGGCTCTGTTTCAGAGAGTTTTCTTCTAATTAATTTACTCTTTACATCATTCCTATGAGAGAGGTGCTTTTATGATCCATGTCGTGTGAAGGTAGAAACAGAGATCAGAGAGGTGAAGTAACCTGCCCGGCCTCACACAGCCCAGGCACAGAGCCACCATGGAGTCCCAGGCCGGCCGCTCTGCCCCCTTCACATCCAGTGTCCACCACAGGGTGTGGGGTCAGGGTCTCTGCTTGCTCACATGCCCCTCCATGGAGCATGGAGGGGAGCAGGTGTGCTTGAGGTTGGGGGGACAGGATGGAGTCACCAGTGAAGGCCATCTGATCCCCATCCACGTTAGGCCCCAGGAAATGCCCAGGGCTTCTGTCAGGCTGCTTTGCTTTCCCATAAACTGAGGGGAAATTATCCAATGTGTCAACAGGTGAGGGGCTGGCAGGATGCCGGTGGGCAGCCCCCCTACCTTTCTCCTCCCCCCTTGCAGTTTCTGCATCGCAGAACTAGCCTGGAGAGGGCTGCAGCCCCCAGCCTGGGGGTCAGGGGAGGGGTCAACACACACCCCAGGATTCCAAGAGTTTCAGAAGGCGTGCTGGAAGAGAGGCCTGCGAGTGCGGGGTGGAGAGAAACGTTTACTGCAGCCCCATCTGGGCAGAGGTGGGGTGCAGAGGATTTTGCTGGGTTTCACACCCCCTGTGCTGTGTGGCCATGAGTTGGGTGATTTGACCCCAGGCCTCATTTTCTTATGTGTAAAATGGAGCCAGTGCTGCTCACAGGGTAAATGTCAGGAGGATGTGCCTAACGCACAGAAGGTGCGTCTACAGCACGTCTCAGGAGTTGCTCTTATTATTGGGGAGGGTGTGGAGGACACCAAGTGCAGAGGAAGAGCTGAGGGTTGGGACCGGCAAACAGGAGCCGGACTGAAGTTGAGCTTGAGTGTCACCGATTTGAAAGCTCAAGAGGCAATATCCAGACTCCCCTAACCGTCCCCTCCCAGGCCTCTACAATGAAAGCAACCACAGCTTTATTTCCTTTATCCATAGGCTTGATAGGAGCTCCCAAAAGAGAGACCTGGCTACAGCTCAGAGCGGAGCTGGAGGCTCTGACTGACCTCTGGCTGACTCACTCCCTGAAGGCATTAAACCTCATCAACTCCCGGTAGGTGGAGCCCCCTTTTCCTTCGTGCCACTGAATTTTCTCCCATTCAAGAGTGGTGGCGCCTCTGTTTCCACACTCGAGGGAATTGGACTCTCCAAATTCTCTCTTGTACTTTCCAGACACTTAATAAAGTCGAGGTGGACTCCTTGTACCAGAGCCCAGCAAACAGCTGTACAGGCTTCTCAGGGTCCAGCAGAGCTAAAGACCTTTAAGTGTGTATCCATCTTGTCCCCTTCTCTCTTCCCCACAACTCCTGCCCTTCACAACATCTTCTGATAACCACTTTATAGGATGGCACAGATCATCTGATAGGTACCTAGTGAGGTAAGAAGGCCTCCCAAGAAACTGCCTCTTGTTCTGAGATCCTATGGGCCAGACAACAAATTACCCACCCATGCCAACATCAAAAAATTGTGTCCCATTACATAATTACAAAATGGCATCCCATAAGCTGAGACCATCCTGCTGATGTTTTGATCCATTTTTTGTCCCAAAGACTCAGGATATTAATCCATAGCTTTAGGTTTCTGGGTTCTCTTAAAATAGAAGAACTGGCATGTGCTCTCCAGATTACCCCAATCACCACCTCTCCCTGTTGTCCTACATCTGTTCCATGCACACAATGACCTTACCAGTAGGCCTCTGGAGTTACTTCAGTGCAATAAATATGAAGTGCATATTGCCCTTGCAATAAACATTTGGTTTTTAAATAAGAAAAGTATTACACCCATTTCACATTTCAGCATGTCCAGCAGCTTCAGGCTTAAAAAAGAAACAGCTGAAAAGTCCTACAGATGACCGAACCAGGGCCTCCAAAGCCCACCAGACCTTCCACCAGCTCCAGGCTCATGCTGTAGGCAGGGTGAGGCAGCCTGGCCTTGTGGTACCTTTGTGTTCTGATCAACAGTCTCCCTTATCCTCAGGCCCAATTGTGTCAACGTGCTGGTCACCACCACTCAACTAATTCCTGCCCTGGCCAAAGTCCTGCTGTATGGACTGGGCTCCGTGTTCCCCATTGAGAACATCTACAGCGCAACCAAGACAGGTAGGGGGCACCCAGACCTTGGGGTGATACGGGGGGGTGGGCATGGCTCAGAGCCCCAAAACAAGCCCTTCAACCCACTTGCTTTAACCTTTGCTTCCAGGAAAACTGGTTAGGACCATACTGTTCCAGAGTGTATTAGTTAGGGTCCCTGCAGATGTGCTACAACACACCCTGAATATGGGGGCTTGCGTCAGAGTCAGAGCTTATCTCTCCCTCAAATAACAGACCAGAGGTAAGCGATCCTGGCTAGGGGGTGACAATGTTCTCAGTCGCCCTGGAAGCCAGGTCTTTCCCATTTAATTTTTCCACCCTCCTCTATGGTTTTAGGCTCATGTATGTGTCAAATCAGAGTCCTGCCACATCATTATTCCAGCTTCCAGAGACAAGGGGAAAAAGGAGTAATACACTTCTGACATTTTAAAACCAAGACTCAGAATAGGTGCGTTACTGCTACTCACCTCCTATTGGCTCAACTTAGTCACGTGGCCACAACTAGGTGCAAGAGTAGCTGGGAAATGTAGTCCATAGTTGCAAGACTCTCAGCCCAGGTGGGACTGGTGAACTTCAAGTCCTTAAGAGGAAACAGTTCCCACCACAGCATGGTACTTGAGGTGATTTTAATTTAGATGGCACAAGTCATCAGAAAACCTTGAATTTAGCTCTTGAACCACACAGAGCTGAAATTGTTTTGTTAATTCTCTTTCCAGGGGAGTCTCAGTTTAGCACTAGGCTGGCTTTAACACCTCTCAGTACTTGCTAATCTGTTAACAAAGACAGCAAGCCTTAGGCTCAGAGCTTTCTGCAGATACAAGATTTAATAACCTGAAGATAACAGCATCATTTATCATCGGGCAAGTAATAATGGTTTTCTTTTGTGTGGAGGTGGAGGAGCTGGGTTTTTTTTTTTTTATTTCACCTAAAAATGTATAACAATGCAAAATATATCTAGCTGCCCTTGTTTTGGGGGGCGGGGGGCAAGGAGAGAGATTGTTTTTATAGACCATAAAAGACAATTGACAGTATTTAGGAAGCATTTTCTTAAAATGCCAATAAAGGCAGAAACTGCCCTATGTCCAAACATTATATAAAAGTGCCTTTTGATTTTAAAAATCAAAGAAATTCAAGCCCTAAATGGCCATTAAAGAGGCTGCAACAGGACCCTGTTTGCCACCTGCGTACCTCTAGTTATATGTCTTTGCAGGTATATCTAGAAAGTCTTCTTTTTTTTTTTTTTTTTTTAGTTTTGGTAAAACATCAATAAAAAGTTCCCATCTTAATAATTATGTGACATGATGGCAATGCTGAGGTAGCAATCATACTGCAATATAAGTGTATCCATTTAATGTATGTCATACCTTAAATGTGCACATTATATATTAATGTAGCTCTCAAAAAAAAAAAAAAACCATGGTAACCATTTAAGAGTACAGTTCAGGAGCATTAAGTCACTCATGCTGCTGTGCAACCAGCACCACCACCCTTCTCCAGAACTTTTTACCTCCCCAAACTGAAACTCTGTACCCATGAAACAAATACCCCCCATTCCTCCTGCCCTCCCTCCAAACCACCCCTCTGCTTAAGTCTGTCTCTATGACTTAGACTACTCTAGGGACCACTTGTCAGTGAAAGCACATAGCACTTTTTGCTTTATGAGTGGCTGACCTCACATAGCATAATGCCCTCATGCCACATACTGAGCAGGTATCAGAAGTCCCTTTTTTAGAGTTGAATAATATTCTGCTGAATGTGTGGACCACATTTTGTTTATCCATTCAGCTGTAGATGGATATGCCCAGAAGTGCAGTGGCTGAATCATAAGGGAGTCCCACTGTTAATGTTTTGAGGCACTGCCATATTTTCACAGCAACTGTGCCATTTTACATTTCCACCAGCAGAGCACAAGGGTTACCGTTTCTCCACATCCTCACCAGCTCTTTTTTTTTATAGGTATTAGCCTAATGAGTAGGAGCTGACTGGTCTTTTTAATTTAGTGGTTCTATGATATAAAAAATATATAAAAATTTAAAAATAGTAATTTAAGTAAAACTAGAAGGATGAGTTGATTTTAAAAGTAAAATGAAGTAACAATGGTTCAGATGTGGAGGGAGTTCTGGAGTGTTTGAGAAACAAAGATCCAGAATGGCCTTTCTCTAGAGAGGATTCATGAGCAAAAGATTCAGTCAATGGTCAGGCTGGTTGGGAAAACTCAGTGAACAAGAGACTATCAAAAACTCCATTGAATCCTATGATAAACTTTAACACAAAGTTCACATGACAACAGACTTTTTTCATATAGATTTCTCTAAAAAGGAATCCCTAACGCAGACGAATCCAAAATGTCCCTCTTACCTACGTATTATTTCTACGTCAGAGGAATCACATGCCATCAGGGGAGTGGTGAAAGGCATCACTTTCCACTCAGGGAGCCTGAGACCCAAGAGCTGAGAGTAATCAAAGCTGAAACGGGACAGGAATTGGCCTCCAGTGCCCTGTTTAGCTTAAAAAGTCACTTTTTTTTCCCCTATAGTCAGGTTCCTGCTCCTCTAATGGTGCTTAACAAAATCCCGACTCTCGGTGACTTACCACAACCTGTTTTGTTCTCGCCCGTGGGCTGGCGAGTCAGCTGTGGCTCTGCTGGGCCTGGCTCCAAGCTCTGGTCTGCTCCACGCAGCGTATCTCCTCTTCATGGGCGGGCAGGCATCCGGGGCACATTTCTCACGGCCTGCTCCCGTGGGTGGCCCTGCAGAGCGGAGTGGCGGGGCCAAGTTCTGTGACGCTGTCATTGCTGCACCCGGTCCTGACCCACTGCTCTGACCCAGCCCAGCTCCCCAGAGGAGCCGGCGTGGAGGGAGGAACAGCCGCCAACACGATTCCCAGCTGGAGCGGGACAGTGGCGCGGCTCCAGCCTGAGCCCAGGAGACATACACTGGGCTGGCACCCTGACCCGCCCTGGCTGGCTGGGTGCTCGACGGCAAGGGACGCCTTCACTCCTCTGCCTTCTAGTCTATAAAGTGGGTGATCAGTGCCTCTAAGTACATGCTGCATGGTGGGGGTGAAACCTTCAGCCGCTCCCAGCAAAGCACAGGTGAGCGTTTTCACGGCACTCCACCAGCCCTAGCCTCAGTTTCCTCATCTCCCACCCGGCGAGGAAGGACTGCTGGGATTGTTAATTAAAGTAAGTCCTTGGCTCCCACTGGGGCCAGGGAAGGAGTCCACAGGGGTTCTGCCTCCCAGGAGACTTTTGGCAACACCTGGAGGTGTTTTTCACTTTCAAACTGGAGGAGTTGCACTGGCCTCGGGTGGGTGGAGACCAGGGATGCTGCTAAGCGTTCAGGGCAGCCCCCGCAGCAGTGAACTATCCAGTCCAACGTGTCAGTAACACTGAGGCCGAGAAATCCTGACAGGTAAGCGCCGAGAAGAGGACTGAGCACATAGGAAACTCAGCCAGCACCGACTATTACTTGTTATCGTTATTTCCATTATGAACACGCTAACCCAGCGGCTTGAACTCACATCTGAACCCAGTGTCTGATGTACGCTGCTGCCCAGACACCTGGGCGGAGGAAAATGCCAAGAGGGAGCAAGAGAAAGCGCCCAGGGGAGCTGTGACCAGGGCCAGCTTGGGTGCCGGGCTCCCTGCCTGTGACTCCATGAATCCCAGCGCCCCTCCTTCGGCACCCTGGGGTCCTGGGCACATCACTCATGCCTCAGAGCCTCATGTCCTCTGTAAAGTGGGTCTGTCTCTCCACCAGACAGCTGCGGAGACCCCAGGCTGCCTCAAGCCCCTCTGTCCCTCCGGCAGGCCCCGAGCCCTGGCCTCAGTCACGTGAGGGTGATGGCAGCTCACCCCTCAACACTTGGCCCGAGGACAACGTGACGAACTCCTGGCCCTTAGGAGGACGGCTGCCCGCGGGGAGCTCAGGGCTTTATTCACCACACCCTGGGTCCTCACGTGTCTTTTCTCTTTCCGCTTCCACGCCCGGTCAGGGAAGGAAAGCTGCTTTGAGAGGATAATGCAGAGGTTCGGCAGGAAAGCCGTCTACATCGTGATTGGCGATGGCGTGGAAGAGGAGCAGGGAGCGAAAAAGGTACATCTCCCTCCCTGGTCTGCTGCTTCTCCTCCCCCGACCTTCCCTTGGACTCTTGGGGTCCCCCCCCCACCTCCCTTGCTGGCTGGAGCTCTCCCTCCCCAGCCCACTGGCCAGCCCACTCCCATTTGCAAATCGCAGAAGCATCCTGAGTAATTTCCTTCTGTAAATCCCCCTCCAAGCCTTTGGCTGCCGACCCTGGTCGCCCTGGATGTTTCTGGGACAACTGCTCGGGGAGCCCAGAGGCACCCTGTCAGGCCAGGCCGGTGGGGGGCTACGCACGTGTGTGTTTTATTTAATACTTACTGATCATATGTTCCAGGAACCCTTCCCAGTTAATAAAGACAGCATTACGCTAATGAAAAAGAAAATCCTGCATTTGTGATCTCGGGCCCAGGAGGAGAAAGGCAGGGGGTTCTGGTGGCCACAGCTCTGTTCTGGGAGAAGAAACAGCTGCCAAAGACCTGGGTCTGGACCTGTCAACAGCATCCCAGAGAGCCTGTCACCCCCACCCAGAGGCCTGGGAAATGGGTCGTTAATGTCACAGGACTTAATTTAGGGGACCTGGTTTCTCCCTTCCCTCCCTGGCAACAGATTCCAAGGAAGTGCAAAAACGTTCAGAGTCTAAGAGGATAACACCCACGAGAAGAGGAAGGGCTGCGGGAGGGAAGCTTAGAAGGCTTTGCATATACTGTTCCATCTGCCCGGCTCCCCCACTCCCTGGCTCACAGGGACCCACCCTTCAGCTCAGCTTCAACACTTCCAGAGGCAAAAATTCCCTGACCCAGGATCAGGCTGCCCGTGGCTCCTCCCAGCTGCCCAGAGTCCTCCTTCGGGGGATTGTCATAAAAGAAGGACTTGATGATCAGTGGCTCCATCACTGACTCTCCAGCTTGTGTGTAAGCTGTTAGCTGAGCACCTACTGTGTGCTGACCAGTTACAGTCACTGGGGATCCTCAGTGTGCAGAACATACCCAGCTCTCACCCTGGGCACAGGCCATGAACCCATGCGGTGAGTGTCAGGAGGTGCCAAGAGCTTTGGAGGAAAATAAAGCAGGAAACAGAAACAGAGGGACATGGGCGAGGCAGTTTGCAAGAATAGATAGTGTTTAAGGCAGGCCTCTCTGCAAGGTGACATCTGAGCAAAGACGGGGGCTGGGGGCAGGTCAGGTACCCTGGCCATTGCCAGAGTCCTTGCTTTTACTCTTAATGTGTATTTCTGGGATTTAAAAGTGAATTTATTTAGAGGGAAAATATTAATGACAGAGATCATCACGACAGGACCACACCTGCGGATTATCCCATGAACTCACTGAGGTTTCAGGAACACCAGCTCCCCTGCAGTCTGGTTGGTCAGACTGTCCAAAGGCACTTGGGCCTGGGCCCAAGGGGGCTGTCAGAGCCCCCGCCCCTTTTCCAAGTTCAGACCTCATGGAAATCTCTGCCCTAAGCAAGTGACACAGACAGAACACAGCTTGGCTTCTATCAGAGTTGGAGTGGAGAACCCAGCTTGGGCCTAAGTCCCCGGGCACCCCTGTACCTGCCCTCTGGTTCTCATCTGGAGAATGACAGGGACATTCACACACCTGCCTGCTCACCAGGCAGAGAGGGTGGTTAGGGCAATACAGCGAATGTTTTAAAATGATCCCCCTTTACTGAAATAAAATGCTATTGGATAATATAATCTACCTAACACCATCCAGTCCAAAAGACAGCTATAGAATGGACTGTCAACGAGAAAGGGAAAGTCATTTACACTCAAAATAAGGTGTTTCAGCATGTCAGTGTTCAAGCACAAATCCCAGTGCTCGGCCCCAAATACGCCATCGCTGTGGCTGTGGCTGGCAAACGCAGAGGGACGCGGGGGAGCAGGTCTGCTGCCATAACGTGGCCCCTCCCAGCTGCTAAGCTGCTAACCTCCAGGAAGGTTCAGAACAAAGCAAAATACAGACCTTCCTTGGTTTACACACTGGTTGCACCTCCAGGTTTTATAATAAACACGCAAAGCATATTTGTATGTTACCTATAAAGTGAAGAGCTCAGGCTATTAGGAACAGGTCTGTACTTACTTGAGTATCTGGCCAGACATTTGAAAATCACCCAGGTCCAAGGTGCGTGGGATGAGGCAGGAGGAATCTGCTCCTACCTGCAGGGGGAACAAATCACCAAGACATCAAAAAAAAAAATCACACCTGTAGAAATTCCCACGATGACCCCTAGGGGGCAGCCTGTTCCTCCTTTGAGAACTGTTGGTCTGGGGTCACACTCCACTACGAGGCCAGCGGGAGCCCACTGAGGGGCCAGAGATTCTGTGGGCTGCACACCCCAGCCCGGTTCAGCATGCCGCCAGGGGAGCACATTCGCCCTAAATCCAGCTCCACCCGGGTCAGAGAGGGGGCCGTCGCCCATTAGTGAGAAAGGCTGAGCACTGGCAGCTCCTGCCTGATGGATGGGAGTCATTAGCCTCAGCCACCCGACACCTGAGCTGCGTGAAATATGGTGACATGACCAGGGGCTTTGACTGCTCCAGCTGACAGTGGTGTTAATGTCTCCAGATCGGAGGGTGATTTGTCTCCGCCTCCCCACAAGTGATAAATCTACCTGCACTCTGGAACCGTCGGACCTGGGCTGGGGGTGGCTGAGACATTCTCTTCTACCTCTGCTCGTTTCCTCCCAGAAATACAAATGAATTCCACTCTAAAGGGGAGCAGGATTGGCTGGGCAGCACCCAGCATCCATCTCTGCAGAGAAAGGGAGGCTTGGCCGGGTTGAGGAGGGATGAGGCACTGGGGCAATTGACAGGCATTCACAAGATGGCGTCTGTTGCGCATAATGGACAATTTTCTGCTTTCCTCTGTGAAAGAGAGAAAAGCGGAAAAGACGTGTTCATTGAGGACTTCACCTGAGAAACTCACCTTCCCTCTTTCCCCCTCCCGTCCTCTTGTCATCCCTCCCACAAATATTTCTTGAGCACCTACTATGTGCTAGGACCGCAGCAAGAGAGCCATGAACGTGGCTTTCCAAGCTTGAACTCACCTCCGGGCCTTTGCACTTGCTGTATATTCTGCCTCGACAGCTTCCTCCCAACCTGTTTGCAAGTTTCCCACTTTTTCATCCTCTGGGTTCTACTTAAAGGTCACCCCTCCTTAGACTCCTCCCCTGACCAGCTATCAAAAATCAGTCCCTCCTCCCAGTTATTTCTACCCGACTTCCACATTTTATCTCCTTCCCGGCACTTATGAGATGAAATCACGCTGTGTATTATCTGTGACTCCAATGCGAGCCTGTTGTGCCAAGCCTGCAGGCCGGCAAGGCACGGGGGGCGGGAGGCTCCGAAGGCAAGGAGGCAGGCTTGGGCCCAGTGGGGGCAGGGAGTGGGGTGGCTAGGAGCTGGAAGGCAGGTGGGGCACTGAGCCTCCCAATCACCCCCAATCTTTATGCTCTTTCTCTGGGCTCTCTCTGGCGTTCTCTCATGGTCTTACCTCTTCTGTAATCACGCCGCTCATCCTCTCATAGCAGTCTTCCCGTAGCCATTCTCCTGTCTGAGTGACGCCGCCCTAGAGCCCTGCCTCCAGGCTCAGGTGTGCCCACTTACGCATGCCCAAACCCATTCTCCAGGTGTCTGCCATCAGATACGCGTGCCCCGAGCCCAAGCTCCCAAATGCCTCCTGCATTAGACAATCAGGGCTGCAGAAGATAGCCACAGAGGCTACTGGCATAAAAAGCTTGACCAATTCACTTACCCTTCAGAGCCCTGTGCATGTGTGCCACCTGTGCAGAAGGCCCCTCTGGGGACACAGCAGTGAACAAAGTCCCTACCCTCCAGGTGATTTTCTCATCTCAAGATCCTTAAGCACATCTGCAAAATCCCTTTAGCCATGTGGACGTCTGTGGGGGCTACTATTCTGCCCACCACAGACCAGAAAGTAAAGGTGAGCAATGATAAAAAGAGCTGGCATAGTAATAAGTGCAGCGCTCCCATCAGGAAAGGACTTGGGGTCATCTGGGAACCAAAGGACATTCATGAAGCTTCTACTCCAGGTAGCTGCATTACCCCAGGATTCAGGCATCATGTTCATTAAGCACCATATGTTTCCACAGTAAATAATTGAAGGCCAATGACTGAAGAAGGCTCAGTATCTTTTTGTTGCTGGTAGCAGAAAAGCTTCGTAATGATGTTTAAACGTGCTCACCTAACAAGATTAGAAGCAGCTGTGCCCTAGGTTGTTTCAGTGGGTCAGAAATAACCCCAACATCCATTTCCATCATTTTGCTCTGCTTTTCTAAACATCTTTGGCTTCTTAGTTCCTCATGCCTTGCCTCATGACCTCAAAGCAGCTGCCACGGTTCCAGGCATCACATACTAACATGACAGCATCCAAAATAGGGATAGTCAGGACCAAGGAGTTCTCAGGTGCCTCTCTCTAATCATGGAAGAAAACCTTCCCCAGAAATCCCCGACCAGCATCTTCATTGGTTTCAACAGATCACAAGGATACAGGACAAATCCCTGAAAAACAAGGCTGGGGTTGCCATGGCTAACTTAGACCATCATTAGTCACCCCCATATCTGAGCCAGAAATTCCAAGCTCTGGAAGCAAGAAAGAAGGAGGATGGGTACTGGGTAGGTACCAGCTTTAGCCAGTGGTTAAATTTTCCAGTGAATAAAAATATAGTCAGGTTTCTTCTTTGGAACCAGACATGGCCCTTTGTGCTTCAGTCTCCTCATCTGTAAAGTGAGTGAACATGGCGCCTCTTTCTGAGGGCTAGCAATCAGGTTAATGGGGCGATGCACATAACTTGTTGAACAAAGTGCCTGGCACACAGTAGGCACTTAGCAAGTGTTACTGATTTAGTATGGCTGCAATCATGACCCTAATGATGACTGGCTGGCCGGCCGGCAATTTCACTTTGGCTAGATCAATTCTCTCTCTTCTCATCCCCCATTTGGAAAAGTGGTTTTGTTTTTGTTTCTTGGTTTTTTTGTTGTTCGTTTTGGGTTTTGTTTTTCAGTTTTGGTTTTTTGGGGTTTTGGGGGGTGATTCAATGTGATGATAAACATCAAGTACTTAGCACCGTGTCTGGCTCAAGGAGTGAAATAAGTGGATTTGAAAGATCTTTCTTGAAAACATTGTATGTCACAGACTTACACAATGAAAGCCAAACAGCATCATGACAGACACATGGACCCCTCGCCCCATCCCTATACCCCCGTGCACGTGCGTGCACACACACACACGCACACACACACACGCACGCACGCATGCTCCACACTGCATGATGCTTCCCCCAGCCCCCTGAACCTCAGAATCCTTGTCCATCCTCCTTGGCTCAGACACCCTCGGTGTAACCCCTTCCCTTCAACTACCTGCCATGACACGCTGGGTTCAGTCCTCAGCAACCCTCCTCCTACAGGACAGCTGTCCGCTGTCCCCACCATTCTCTGTCCCCCAAAAAGGGGCCGCTTCCTCCTGCCGGCTCCCCTGCCATCTCACTCTGCCTGCCTTAGTGATTTTTCTGTCTTCACAATACAGTCTTACTATTTTGAAAACTGCTGGGAACACCCCAGATTCACCCCTCCACGTCCACGCACAGTCTGCCGTGCATGCTTCCTGTCGCTGGCCTGTGTTCTGCAGACATGTCCTCGTGTTCACACACATAATCCTAACACGGGCGGGCGCCCGGTGTCCCGCCAGCCCACGTGCCCATGACAGCTGTGTGCAGGAGCACACGCCTGAGGCCACCCCACAGGGGTGGGACAGCAGAGCCTGGCACGCAGCACCTGTGCCAGGGAAGCACCTCGCTGGTTTCCCGGCACCTGAGTGGTCCTCCCCGGCCAGCATCATCATGCCTGGCCCGCGTGCTTCACCCCCGCTGTGCCCACACGGGCCCACAGCCTCTGATGCTTCCCTTCCATCAGCGCACACATGTGAGACTGAAAGCGTGCTGTGCCAAGACGGCAGGGCACGCACCCCCTGCTGTGAAGAAAAAAAACCAAAACCACAGAGAACACAGCTTTGCAGCCCGCTTCGCCCCGGCCGCCCCCTCAGGCCAGCTCTGGCCCGCTGGAGCTTCGCGAGCGGTGGGGACACACACGCCTGGCTGAGGTTCCTCCTCGGAGTAGCAGGACTGAGACCAGCCCCACCTGAGACCACGGTGTAAAGAGAGGGAGGCCAGGTAGCCGGCTTGCAGGGAGGGCAGGGCCAGCGCAGCCGGACACGCAGGGGCCCAGAAACGGTGGGCACTGCTTGGCCACACCGGTGGGTGCCGGCCCGATCAGGGGCTGCCAGTAACGGGACGCGCCTCCCGACTGGGGAATGCCCCCCGCGCCAGACTAACCCGCTTGACCCCTGAGCAGGCTGCCCGCAGGTGCGGGGTCCAGGGGGTGGCGGGGCCTGGAGCGGGGCCTAACCGTGCGGCCTGTTCTGTGTTGCAGCACAACATGCCCTTCTGGCGGATATCCTGCCACGCCGACCTGGAGGCCCTGCGGCACGCGCTGGAGCTCGAGTACTTATAACCAGCGGCCTCGCCCGGCCCCCGGCCCTGAGCCCACCTGGGCCCCTCGCCTCCCCGCCTCCCCACCTCCCCGCCAGATGCTGGACACCCGGCAGGGCCCCTACAGCCAAGAGGATGTTTCTGGTGACCAGAGCTGTCCTTGCAGCCCCACAAGAGTCCGAGGAGCGGAGCACCCAACTGTGGCTTTGGAATATTTCACTTTGGGGAGAGGGGCTGGCTCAAAGTCCAGACTTTTCTACAAGACTCAGAACAAAAGCAAGGAGTTGCTGATGTGGAGCAGGGCTAGTGACGAGGAGAGGACAGGCTCATTGTTTTTTCTTCCTTTTTAATTTATGGACTGATCTCATTACCCTGGTATTACACTCTCGTACCTGTGTTGTTGGTTTTCTTAGTCGTTGGTTTGGTTTTGTTCTTCAAACTGGCATGCGGGGTGGCGCACAGTTCTGATCAAGCGCTCTGCTCCAGGTTGTACTCTGGGGGGACAATCATTCTCTGAACATTAGTGAGGGAGGTGATTCGGGGCGTCGGGAAGATTCTTGCTTATTTTTGTTTTTAAGGACCTGACCTGATGTCATGTGGACAGTGCACGTGCCTTATGCTGCCATCTTGTTTTCTAGGAAGAGGGAACCCTGGGAGGAGGCGGTACTTTGTGACGGAACAAAGGCATTAAATAAAACCAGGTTTACATTTTGAAGTGGGGGCGGGTGTCGCTGCTTTATTACCACTCTTGACACTCCCAAATGTGTTGGTCTTTCCCAGAAGCTTTTCTGTCACAGAAGAATAAAATCCAACTTGAGTTGGCTTAAGCCCAAAAAAAAAAAAAAGTGACTCCAGCATTTCAAGGGATAACTATCTTCAGGTAAAGCTGGATCCAGGTGATCGCATGACTCCAGGGTCAGCTTACTTATCAGTCTCTTCCTCATGTGACCAGGATACCCCAACAATCTTTCAGCAAAACAATACAAACGCCCCAGGATTGTCTTATTGATCAAACCTGATTCATGTGCTTGTGGTGCTGGATTTAGGGTTCAGTCACTCATGAACAGAACGTTGGGGAGAATCGGTCTCCCAAACAAAAAAATCAGTGAGCTGGTACTAAAAGAACTGGTGGAAATGGGAGTTGGAAACTATAACTGATTTCCATTCCATTGATAGGACTTTATTCTCTAGCGGATGAGCCAAGAATTCAGGGTAGGGCACAAGGAGGGACATCTGGACAAGTTCTGAAGGCATCTTGAGCAGCTTTTGTGCCCACAGAGGACCAACCAGAGCCCGAATCCATTCTGACTGGATGCTAAGATAGGCTCCTTCCTCTACCCATGTGGGTGAAATCCAGGGCTACCAACTGGCAGGTATCCATGTTAGTGAAGATAGGAGATGACTTAGTGATGGAGTCTAAGAGCTAGAATTTCTGATGGATAGAAAACCATCTCTGAGGATAAAATAGACTCACCCACTAGCTGCTAAGCTCCTTGGCAGCAGAGAGAGTTGGTTTTTAGCTCTGATCCCCAAAATCAAGCAGAGTTAGGTGCTTGTAATCAGCCCACAGAGTGGATACTGACCCAAATTCGAACCCCATTATAGATGAGCTGTAAAGAAGGATGGAGGTATGATCAGAATCATAGTCAGATGGGTTGCAGGATGTGAGCATTTGGATGAGTGAATGGATGGATGGCTAAGTAGCTGGGAGGTGGATGGGCAGCTGATTGGATGGCTGAGTGATTAGCAGGTAGCTGGGTTGCTGGGTGGCTAGAGAATGCATGGGTAACTATGTTAGGATAACTGGACAGATAGTTCTATAGATCATACGTGAATGGATAAGCGGGTGGATAATTTTCAGGTGAATGAATTGATGACCGAATGAGTATATGGAGACATGAATAGATGGATGGTAGTTCAGTTCTGTGGATGGTTGAGTGATTTGATAGAAAGATGGATAGATGGTGGGTGAGCGGATAAATGAGCGAGTAGCTGTTTGAATGGTAGATGAGTGACATGACTCATAGTTGATGGGCAGTTGATAGTCATGATATGATGGCTGACATGTGGGTGTGAGGGTGGCATGACAGATGAATGAATAGTTCGATGGAGGTGAAGAATCTTTAAAATTGCTGAACACATTTGGGTCAGCCTCACTATTATCTACCAGCTTAAATTGCTTTTAGAATGAGTGGCGTTCTACTGGTAAACCGGCTTCTGGTTGAAGTAGAGAAAGATATTGGAGGGAGCAGAGCACCTTGGAAAGTCAGTGATATGAACACTCCTGGATCCTCTGTCTCCCCATTGTTTACCACCCTGCCCCTCAGGCTCCACTTGTAATCACGCTCTATCTGTCTCTCCCTTCCTGCCACCACCAAAGCCCACTGCCAGTAATTTTCTGTTTTAGAGTCAAAGAATAAAATACTTTTAAAAAATAACTTCTCAGAGTTGGCTTCCATTAGAGGCTCTATCAATAGAATTTCAGACATCAACACAGAAAGAGATTTTAGGTGAAATAGATAAACTTCCCCCTTTAACTCTGATACTTACCTCCAAGATGGTCTGCTTCTCTGTTGTGATAATGAAATGTCAAAGACTGGTGCTGACAGAAGCTAGCAGTCCACAATCCGTAATATAACTGGTTTAGCCTGAGTTCTAGATGATTCTGAGCTACCAGGTACAAAGCCAGTATCTTTATCATCTCTGTATACTTGGTACTTAAAAGAGTCTGGCACAAAGGTGACACTAAATGAATGTAGGAAGATGGCTGGATGATGGGTGCGTGATGGATGGTCAGGTGAAGGATGGTTGATGGGTGGGTAGGTGGATGAATGGATGGATATGTGGCTAATGAACTTATGGGGAGCTAAAATTCCATGGCCATAGGCTGTTTGCCTTTATTGTACCCCCAGAAGTACAGCTCTCTAGAACACTCTTAGAATTAGAGTAACAGAATTATTCAGCACTCACAAATAAAAGTGCCATATTCCTGCTGCTTCCCATTGCCTGCTCGGCGCCGGCGAGGCAGTGCTCAGTGGTGACCACCAGAGGGCAGTGCCACCCCACAGCTAGCCGAGCTGCCCGCAGGTGCCACCTGAAGTTGGACCAGAATCCGCCATTCAAGGCGCCCGAGAGAGTTCCAGAAGTGTCACCTTCAGACCAGGGATTGCTTCGATGAAATGGCGGCCTGGTGGATGATGTCTTCAGGCCCAGGAGTGGACAGGTGGAGTGCTGTGGCCACAGCAGGATCCCGGCAGAGGGCCGGGTCTGTGCCCAGGGCCCGGGGGAACACTGTGGGGCCTACAGAACAAGAGGCCCCTGGGCTGGGCAGTGCGCCTTCCTCTGCCAGCTTTCAACCTCGGTTGCTCTCATTTTAGTGATGTGATTGTATCATGGTTAAAATTGTTCCCCCAAAGTTGGGATTTGTTTTCATCCTGGGGTGGCAATAAGCCTGCTTCAGACAAATACTGGCTGTTGTTTTTTAATTCAGCTATTAAGTATTTGGTTCAAATGAGTATTTGCTGCAGGTGAGGAGGGTGTCTTCCTGCCGCTGTAACCCCCACCCTCTCAGCTCTCCTCTCTCAGTCCTGGGGTCCTCCTGGCCACCTGGTATTGTGACTGAATGAAAAACTGCAATTACAGGGCCTCCTTGGTGGCGCAAGAAGTTAAATCTCAGCACTGTGAAACTATCCACAGCCACTGCAGCATGAGTTCTATCCCCGGCCAGGGAGCTGACCCACATGGAGCCGCAGACCTCTCCTGTCTCGCCCGTTGTTGTACTGTATTTCAGTCAAGCCACCTGTTCTGCTCCCCACTCTGATGAATCTTCTCACCTCCTGCACCTCTGGCCTGTACCCCAGTTCTTGTGTGCATAAATAAATAAATCTTTAAAAAAAAGCTGCAGTCACAGCTGGGCCTGCATTTGCATGTGATCAGCTGGAGCCACACCTCAGAGACCTCTAAGAGCTGGTTTGGTTCTTTTCTTTTTTCATAATGGGAAAATACCTTTCTATCGAAAGTGGAAAAACAGTGCGGGGGGTGGGGGGGGCCTCCCTGGTGGTGCAAGCACCGCACTATAAAGCACTGCACTATAAAGCAATCTGCAGCCTCTGCAGCATGAGTTCAGCATGAGTTCGATCCCCAGGAGGCCAGGGAGCAACCTACATGGCGCAGCAGACCTCTCCTGTCTCGCCCGCTGCTCCCCTCAGCAGTGTACTTTGGTCAGTCTGCCTGTTCTGTTCCCCGCTCTGTCTCTGGTGAATCTTCTCACCCCCCACATCTCTGGTCTGTACCCCAGCTCTTTCCATTTTTTAAAAAAATGGAAAAACAAAAGCAAGCCAAAGGGCCCATGTACTTCATGGAGAAAATAGATGCACAAATCTCTTCTAACATTTAATATGCAAAGAAACTGTGTTTCGGTCAGTGTCTCCCCAACTTGTTTTCACTAGTTGCTGCCTGGTCCTGGGAGCAGAGTTCACAACTCCTCCACTGCCCTGTATCTACCTGCCTCTTGTACTGCCCTGTATGTACCTCTGTGGCCAGCACCTGAAATTGCTTGACTGAGGATGAACGTCTAATTAATGGATGAGTGACTTTTACACAAAAGCTTCTCTGGTGATGACAAAAATACATTAAGGGTTGAAAGCAGGACTTTTTTTTGGTGTCATTAGACTGGGTTCAAGTTCACCTTTTGCTACTGACTAGCTGTGTGACCTCAGGCAGCTTCCTCAATCTCTCTAGGCCTCATGTCCTCAGTAACCATATGCAGATTATTAGGGTACAATGTGGTGAATTGCCTGGAATGCAGAAGCTGCTGTGTAAATGCTATTCCCTTCTTCAGTTCACCAAGGTGAACCAAGGTCGGTACTTAAATGTCATAACAAGCTGTCCAGTGCCCACTGATCCAGGGGCCGTTGACATGCATTACTCCCCGAAAAGAGTCCTGAGCAGGTAGAGCCCTGAGCCAGATGGCAAAGCCAAGGTTCTCACCCCCTGCCACATCTCTGCCCTGTTCAAGGCCCAACCATCCATCCTCACTTTGTGGCACCTCCTGGACCGAAGAGAGTGGAAAGCTGGAAACTCAATTCCCCAGACTCCCTTGCAGTCAAGGGGCTGCAGCACCGAGGAACCCTTCAGCTGCATTCACCAGTGGCCTGGGAGGAGCTGATGGACACGGGCCTCCAGCCTGCTGGTGAGACACAGCAACGCTGGCGCGTCTCCTCGGTCAGCAGCGATGCTTCCGGATCCTGCAGCTGGTGTCCAGCCACAGTGCCACCTGCCATGCTCCCCTCGTGGTCCTTTCAGTACTGCTCCTGGGTCTGTCAGATTCAATGAGGGGAGCAGCCAGCTCTTACCCCAGGAGTGTGGGATAATTGAGTTATACAGGGGTGGGAGAAGGGAAGTGAGGTCTGAAAAGGGCACCTGGGGTCACCGACCAAGAACCTTGAGGCTCCATGAGGCACAACAGCCACCAAAGTGAGTCTGCAGGGGGCTCTGGTAGAGGGACAGGAGCATCGCCTCTGCAGCCACGTGTGCACGGTGGGCCCGGTGCCAGGCCAGGAGTGGGGAGGAACACCCGGGGGCAGCAAGCACAAGCAGGAGCCCACTGCGGACCGGGGCTGTCTGCCACGTCTTGCCATAGCAAGCTTGCAAGAGTGGAGGCCGTGGCTTCCCTTCCGCCTTCATCGCACACAGGTCAATTCTAACACACTCTGACCCGTTCAAGGGGAAGGCTTCTGGGAAACGTAGTTCCTGCCTAGCCAAGTGGACACAGTCCAGACTTCAGACCTGTTGGCTTATGAAACCGTCCTGCTTCCACTGGCCGAATGACTCTACCCAAGTCCCTCTACTCTTGGCGGCCGGTGACTGACCAGAGAGCCCCGCAGTGGCTGCTGCCGGTGCTGTTGTCAACAGGAAGTCTTCTGTGTGGACTGTTTCCCACCTTAGGAGTCTGCACCAGAAGCAGCAAGTCTCACTCCCCAGGCCTCCCTTGTAGGTAGCGTGTAAGCTTCTGACCAAGAGGCAACCAGTCAGACCCAGCTAGAGCCCAGGCTCAGGCCATCAGACAGACCCAGATAGAGGCCAGGCTCAGCCAATCAGAGGCCCAGAGGGAAACTGGGTTCAGTCAATCAAACACACCGAAATGGTACTTAGACTCAGTCAACTAGATACACCTCCATAGCACCTAGACGTAGCCAATCCAGATTCACCACACGCGAGAGCTTGGGAAGTGGATTCTGATGTGTGGGATCCAGTCCAGCAAGGCAGCGGAAGGGACATGCCCAGGGTCACTAAAGAGAGCGCAGTGTCTGGGCCCAGTAGCAGAGGCGCAGAGGTCCTGCAAGGTGATCTGGACACTGCTCGTGGCTGTAGTCTCCTGGCCGGCCTCTCTCACTTTCCCCAGAGCACTAGGGTCCACTTAATGTCCTTTAATAAATCCCTTGCCCGCTTAAACTACCTAGACTGGATCCTGACCCCTCCTCTAAATTCATTTAACCTCCGAGCCTGTCTCCCACCTTGACCTTGACCTCGACCTCTCTCCCTCGCTGACCTCATCCATCCCACCCCACCCTGAATGCCTCCACTCTGGCCTCACTGGCCAGTCTTCTCTTCCCGAAAGCTGCCAAGGGCCCCACCTCGGATCTTTTACATTTGTTCTTTCTTCTACCTGGGATCGTCTTCCAAGCAGCTTTGTGGCTCTCAAAACTGGCAACCCACTATTCTCACCTGAGTACCCAAGACCCACCTCAGAGAGGCAGGTGTCATTATTCAGGTAAGCAGGGATGATGTTGGGCATTTATTGGTTTGTTTAAAATCTTTTCAGGTGCTTCTAATGTTCGGTCAGCATCACAAATTGCTAGACTCTGCTGAGCCCCGCCTCCTCCAGGTTCCTGCTCACCGACCAGCTCCTTGGTGCTGCCCCCAAACACGGCCTCTGCGGACCAACCCTCCCTACCTGCTTATTCACCCGTCTGCTTAGGATCACACTGCATTTTTATGCACAGTTGGCTGCTTCCCAATGCGGATGTCAGCTGGAGGAGGACAGAGGCCACACCTGTTCCGCTCTCAGCTGTGTCTCGTGCTTGGCTCAGCGCTCAGGAAGCAGCTGGAGGCGATGGACAGCTTTGTCCACCTCCCCGCTGGAGGCGCCCTCTGGGGCACGCAGTTCTTCTGGGAACCAGCAGGTGGCGAGCGTGCTCGGCTGCATTCCTGGTCGCCCCTAGACCGTCCACACTGGCTGGGCCAGCCCGCCCGGCCCATGACCTGCCATGCCAAGCGAAAGGTGCAGGGGCCCAGCACAGCCATGTGCCCCCCCCTCCCCCCCCGCTCTTCCTCATTCACTGATTCAGTCGAGGGCATCTGAGACACTCAGCCCACACTAAAGCCCCGTCTGGAAACTGCAAGTCCCTCTTTGGCCACCGACCGGCACCGGGATGACGTGGGCCACCGCCGTCCTGGTTCTTGAGCGGCCTGGAGGTCTGCCTGCCGTGACCAGCATCCGGAGGCCATCTAATGTCCACCGTCGAGGGACACTGGCCCACAGGAGGGACAAAGCCAGCCTGGAGCGAGTAAAAAGGGGTGGGAAGAGGGGTGTCACCTGTTGCCACTGGGGCCTAAAGGGGGGGGGCAAGGACTTCCTCTGCATGTCTGTAAAGGTGGGCTCTCTCTGAGTCCCAAGTAGGGGCTCCCTACTTCCCCAGCTGGGGAGGGGGCTCGACAGATTACTAGTCACAGATGACTAGTCACGTAAATAGAGCAGCTAAGTCACCTTTTTTTTAAGCAGGAACCAGTTCTTGACCAGCGAGTAAGCCCCTTCTTCCTCGGCCGTCTTCTCCTATGGGAGGCCGGAAAGGGTGGGGGTACCCGTGCCAGGGAGCCCTTGGGGCCTGGCGGCCCAGCAGCCGCCTGGGTGCCCACCCCGACCCACCACGCAGGGCCACATCACCATCCGAGGGGGTCAGCCGTGAGGAGAGCCCGCCTGTTTCTACAGCACCCGGGGGGTCACGTCAGAGTGCCCAACAGCGCTTTCTGACTTGGCTCCCGCCCAAGGCCCAAGGGACAATCAGCTGAACACAAAACACCCAGGGGCTTGCCCCACTGCACCTACCAAGGACCGAGGCCTCACACTGACCCCAGGGCACCCACTGGCCCGTGTCTCGGAGGCTCGTCCACCCTGCCCGGCCTGCTCTTCCCTCGGGTCTCAGCCAAACACCCCCTCCCCAGAGGCTGGCGTGGTCCCAGGCCATAGCAACTGCTTCACCCCTTGGTCCGGCTAAGCCCGCCCACACCATCCCTCCCCAGCCCCGGATGGCCGGCATTTTGCCCATCCCTGAGCTGTCTTGTGGACATCTGAGTGGCTGAGCATGTGTCACATGAAAATGAAATGAGCGGCATGTGCCTGGCACTCCCTTCGGCCCGGCCTCCACCCCGGCCCCACCGCTCCCCACTGTTGTTCCCAGGCGGGGGGGCCCTTCCAGGGCACATCAGCAAACTCAAGGAGCTGGAGGTCTCTGGGCAGCGTCCTGGGCCCTTCTGGCTCAGCGGCCACGACCCTGCAGCTGTGCTCGGCCGCCCCAGGCCCTCTCCTGCGCTGGGCAGCGCCCACCTGCCCCAGCCATCCCGACCACGGAAAAGCGCACATCCGAGGACGACCAAGCCATTTTTCCAAAACAGTTTAATTAAAAAAAGGTGAAGAATCTGAAAAAACTGGGGGGGGAAGGGGGAACCCAAAAGAGCATATACCGTGTGAGTCCACTGGCTCAGTCACAAAGAAACACCATCATCAAAAAAGATATTTAAGTTTAATACAAATTTCATACAAAGAAAATGTGAAAAAATACTTCCATATGCTAAAAGCAATTATGCTTCACAAATAAGGCCAGCTAGGCTATTGGTTTTTTTTTTTGACAACTGCAATTCACAAACGCTCTTTCCTCTCCCGTGTCCTTCTAATACTCTGTCTTAATTTCTTCTCTAATATGGGTTAACTAGCTGGAAACTGTACAGTTCGCATCCTCTTATCAACAATGAAGAGAAAGTAAACAAGACTAAAATGTACAACAAAATGTACTGGAATGATATCGTACAATTAATTTTCTCATATACATACATCACCTTTTGCTTTGTTCAATGCTTTTTGTTTTACACAACATACAAAATGGTGCACAGCATACGTAGTGTACAGCGCGGCGGGCGGCCTGCTTCCTCTCACACTGCCTTTGTTTCATGCTTACATAAAAACGCAAAATCCCATCCTATAAATAATACGTACATGCTTCCTCCGGGCCGGCTCGGTCCTGCACATGCGTCCTGCCCGGATGCCCCCGGCCGGCGCTGCGAGGCCTCAACCAAGCGCGTGTGAGTGTGTCCAAAGGAACCACAAAGCGAAGCCAAGAGTCCTCTTTGTTTCTGAGCTTACGACGCGGGCATTTTCCAGGTTCTCTTCTGCCGCGGAGCTGAGCGGGGCCGGTGTCCGTCTGTCTCCTGTAAACAAGGCCAGCGTTTCCTTTACCCCTGGAGGTGGAGAGCTGCTGTGGAAATCACCAGAATCAACTGGCTGCTCCGTGTGTCCTTGGGGTGCAGAGACTTGCCTCCGATAGCCTAGTGATGTACTTAGAAGGGGCTGATGGCTTGTGTGAGGGGTCCGCGTGCCCTGCGTGCACCCCGAAAACGGAAACAGCTCACTGTCCCCGGGGCACCCCGGGCCCAGGTGACAGACGGACTGACCGACCACTGTCCCCCCAACACCAAAACATTCTTTTTGTTGTTGGGGGTGTTTTTTTAAATTGTTTTTCTTTTTTATAAGTTAAAGTCGATACAAATATAAAAAGGGGAAGGGACTCTTGGTTCAGTGACATCCACAAATTGTACATTATTTACACCTAAAGCACAGGCTTCGTGGGGGCCGAGCAGTCCTCGGTGGGCGCTAATGCTGGACGCTGTGTAGTGTAGGGTCCCTCGGAGCCGGCGCCAGGGCCGGGTCGGAAGGTCTGGAATCTTCAAGTCTGAAGGTGGAGGTTCTCTGGTCTCTGTTTGCTGTCTCCTGTGTTCCCGGGGTCCTGATTTTACTTTTCCTCCAGGAGGTGGGTGGCTCGGGCCGCAGCGTGTCCCTAGTCCCAGAAAGTGTCCAGCCGAGACTCTTTGGGGAGGAGACTCTTCGCGCTGGTGCTGGCGTTGTGCTCCGAGCGAGCCGACCCGCGCTTCTCCTCGCTGCCGCTCCAGCAGCTGGACTTGCTGCTCCGGGAGTGGTCTGCGGAGGGAAGCCCGCGGGAGAGGCGGTCAGCGTGCAGGTCAGCGCGCCTGCCCCCGCCGCCGGGCAGGGCTTGGCCTGCCCCTCCAGCTGCCCACATGGGGCGGCCACCTTCCCCTCCCACCGTGGCGAAAAGACTTGGCCACACACCTCCCTACATGTGTGGGTTTGTAGAGTCCAAAAGCAGAACTTACTTTCTCAGAATTTAACCAGAACAGCGGGTTGGACAACAGGTGGCATGCTCAGAGGGCAGATGAGTGAGAAAGGCACTAAGACTGGAAGGCATTTCTTAGGCGTTCCTGGGACGGGGCATCCTTAGGACATGACTAACCAGCACCCCTGGCACTGTGACCTTGGCACCAGAATTTGGCAATTCGTCTACTTACATTCTTGTTGTTCCCTAACTGATCTATAGGCAACTTGGAAAAACAGGCTTCTTAGCAACCCACCCGATAAATAAAACACATCCAGGCAGACTGGTCAGTCAGTGCCTGCCTCTCCCTCGCCAACCCGCCCAGCACCCTTGCAAGGATCCCTAAGGTGCCACAGCAGTTTGAAAACCGCTGCCCTGAACGCTTCCACGTCTGCCTGAGAAACGTCCCCCTCTGCCCGCGGGGAGGGTGACAGTGCCCACCAGCCATCAGGGGCAACATACCCGAGCCTTGGTTGGAGCCTAAGAGAATGGAGGAGGGCGTCTCCCTGGAACCCGAGAGGTCGAGGGTCTAGAAATATGAAAAGAGAAGGACTCAAGGTACTGGGGTCAGTGTAACCCCCAGGGAAGCCGGGGGATGCCTGAGGGGTGAAAGGGGGGGGGGTGCACTTCACCTGGGGAGACTAGGGCAGCCGGTGGCCCCTACCAGTGCACTATTCTCCCACCAGGGAGATGGCGCTGGGGCCTCTGGAACACTCAATTTCCTCAATTTACTGGCCTACCCACCCTCCAAAATTTTACCTCATCCAAAAAAGAAGTATATTACTTCAAAATAATATTCACTTATATTTCACATCACCTTGCAAGGCAAGAAAATCAATAAAAGCAAAGGATTTTTACTGATGTGACAAGGACATTTTTCTCCTCATCCACATCACAGTAAATAATAACTGAAAATCTAAGAAATCACCACCCATGACATCTGCACGTCACCCACGTCCACCTACACACCCCGGGAACTAGAAGGGGACCCTCCCGCTGTTCAAGGATGCGGCCACGAGTCCCGGGACCGCTTGTGTTTAAATCACCGGGCAGAGCAGACGGGGGTCGGCAAGACAGCGCTGCCCTGATCTCTGCAAGCCGCCGGGGGCTGCCAAGTCACATGTCAGCCTCCGCGCTCTTCCCGGCCCCGCTGGCTGGCCACCATCTCAAGGCCGGCACCCCCACAGCAAGGGACTATTGGGGTGGTGGACAGAGCCAGGTCTTGAGGAGCAAAGGGTCAGTGTCCCTGGTCAAGGGTGTGGGCTACTCACCGAGCCACTGTCCTTGCTCTTCTCAGCTGGCGTCTCCTTCTCTTTCGAGGCGCTGGCTGTTTCTGGAGGGGCTGCCTGTGTGCTGGAGGAGCCCCCCTGAGCCGACTTGTTTAGTGTTTCTGTGTTCACCTCGGCGTCTGCTTCCTGCTGAGGAGCGGTAGCTGCGGGCACAGGGGAGAGACCACGTGTAAGCAACTGTGAGGCTTTGGGACCTGTGGCCCTGGGCCAGAGGCAGAAATCTAGACTTTGTGCAATAATAAAATTTTTAATAGTTTGATCCAAATTTTAGGCTATAAAATAAAAGCTTACTATAGAAATCACACTTAAAAGATGAATTCTTAGCTCAACAGTGTATCTGCTCGGACGCCCTGACGCCAGACTGCCCCATGTTAGATTCAAGTTCTTCCACAGAACAAATGGGAATCCTTCTTATTCCAAGCTGAGAGTCCTGTGTTACCTTAAAAGCAGGGCTTCTCGGGGCCTCCCTGGTAGCGCAAGGGATTAAGATGTAACCTATAAAGCAATCCGCAGCCTCTGCAGCACGAGTTCGACCCCCGGCTAGCTAGGGAGCTACCCACATGGCGCAGCAGACCTCTCCTGACTCACCCGCTGCTCCCCTCAGCCAGTGTATTTCAGTCGATCTGCCTGTTCTCTTCCCTGCTCTGTCTTCGGTGAGTCCTCTCACCCCCCACACCTCTGGCCTGTACCCCATTTCTTATATACGTAGTTCTCCAAACTACTGTTTGGGGCCAAATACTTTCCATTGGGGGTGGGGGGAGCAAGGCGGGCACATTTAAGGGAGCTCAGCAGCATCCCTGGCCTCTACCCACTAGATGCCAGCAGCAGCCTCTCCTTTACAAGCACCACTGCCAGTGTCAGGGTGAACGGGACTCCCAAGCTCTCCCACTCATTGTCATGGCCCCATAACGGAAACAAGACCAAAGAGCCCAGAAGTTCCAGACCTAAGCCCCATATCCCAGGGAGGGGTCTGCAAGCTGCTCTCTGCTGTGGGAGACACAGCTGACTGAGCGTGAGAGTGCTGAGAGCTGCAAAAGGCACCCAAGGGCCAGCAGGGTCCGACACCCAGCAGTCAAGGCAATACCTGACTGGGTGCAGGACTTCATGTGCTCCGGCCAGTGGGCCTGCTGGCAGGGGTAGTCACAGTAGCTGGTGTTCCAACAGCAGTAGAAGATGGCCTCCTTCTTGCAGTTGGCGCACCACTGCTTCTTCTTTGTTTCATCCACCGCCTGCTGCTTCTCCAACTCCAGCTGCTTCTTCACCTCTGCGATGAGCCGGTCCCGCTCCTGCTCCAGGCTCTGCCGCATCTCAGCCATGGTCAGTTCTAGAAGGGAGATTCAGAATCCAGCTCCATCACCCGGCCCCGCCCAGGGTGTGGGCTTAGCCTACAGGCCCAAAAGGTGCAAATCCACAGGTGCAAATCCTGCCTGGAGATGCCCGTCTGTGTGACCCCAGTGGGGTGATTCTGTGGGAAACCCTCAAACCAACCAGCATCAAATTCACCTTGCAATGGATCATTAGTTTAAGCCCTTTTATCTTATCAACTAAATACCTGCTACATGCAGGCGATTTTTCTAGGCACTTTATAAATATTAACTTATTTAACCTTCATCCAATGAGGTAGGCGCTATTTGCAGCCCTTTCACAGGTGAAGAAACTGAGACCCAGCTAATAAGAGCGAGGGACTGGATCTCCCAGGTAGGGTTCCATGGCTGATCAAAGCCCTATAAGGAAAACTCCCAATTGCTCAGTTTACTGAGATTTCTCTAATTTTATTTTCAACAGTAAGTCCATGGGCTGCGTACCCAGGCACGGCCTGCACACTAAGATAAAAGAAAAACAAATGGTTGCTCATTCTTTAAAATCCATCTCCTAGAGGGGCTCCGCTGGTGGCACAGCGGTGGAGCGTTGGGCTGCAATGCTGCCCGCAGCCTCTGCAGCACCGGTTCGATCCCCGGCCACTGGCGAGGGTCCCGCATGGCGCGACAGACCTCTCAAAGCAGCGCCCGCTGCTCCCCTCAGCAGTGTATTTCATCGGTCTGCCTATTGTGTTCCCCGATCTGGCTCTGGTGAATTCTCTCACCCTCCCGTGCTTCTGACTGTACCCAGTGCTTGTATAAATAAATAAATATTTAAAAAATAAAATAAAATAAAAAAATACAGTAGGGCCTCCCCTGGTGGCGCAGTGGTTGAGCGCTGGGCTGCGAAGCTGTCCGCAGCCTCTGCAGCGCCGGTTCAATCCCCAGCCACCGGCGAGGGTTCCACATGGTGCGCAGACCTCTCCTGCCGCCCGCTGCTCCCCTCAGCAGTGTACTTGGTCCTTCTGCCTGCTCTGCTCCCCACTCTGGCTCTGGTGAATTCTCTCACCCTCCCGCGCTTCCAACTGTACCCAGTGCATGTATAAATAAATAAATCTTTAAAAAAAAATCCATCTCCCAGAATTATGCGGCACTCTCCTTCTCCCACCAAGAGAAAGGGGGCATGGTGGGGGGAACAGGAAAGAAAACCCCTCAACAACAAAGGCAAAAACATTCCAGCCAGAGCCGCTCCATCACTTACAAGAGCCTCTAAGCACCCGCCGACCCCACAGCTCTGGACAGTCAACATGTGTTTTTTACAAATGTTCGTCCAATTCTTTAAAAATGAGATTTTCTGCATAAAGATTCCTTAGCTTACTAGAAAAGCAAGCAGCAACAAACCTCCCCACCCCCACCCCCATCAACTTCCTGCACAGAACAAGCTAAGGAGCGGCCGGCTCTCCTGCTCAGAACAAGGCTTTGCGTACGCCACGTGCGAGTTAAACAGGTCTCACCTGTGAGCAGGGGCACACCTGTGCGTGCCTCCCCGATGAAAGAGGTGAGGTTTCCAGCATCCTCACTCCGAGGCTGAGAGGGGACCTGAAAGCATCTCCATAGCTTTTGGGGAGGGGCCTTAGCCACGTCTACACAGAGTGGGCGGCCACAACAGTCCATCTGATGCAGGGACCCACAAAAAGGCCTTCCCGACTTAGTGGAGCAACTCAAGAATTTGTTAAAATGCCCAGCACACAAAGACTAAGAGGCAAAGCCTGCAGCCAGAGTGCCCAGCCCAGCATGGACTGTGTGACCAGGGACAGCTTAACACGCCAGTGTCTGGGGTAACAAAGCCCTTTATGCTACAAGAATCCAGTCAGGTCAGTAAGCAGGAGCTGCTACTACTGTCGTCGTTTTGTTGCTGGCATTGATGTTTTAGATGAACAACGGGCAGTCCCGCCCAACACCAAATGCTTTTATCCTTGGTTTCCGCAGATTCTGTTGTCTCCCTGGAGTGGGCCGACCCCCTCCCTCCCTCCTTTGACCCAGTTCACTCTGGACTCCAGAGGGGCAAGAGGTTCAACCCCAAGCCTTCCCCAGTCCTGACCCATTCTCCAGGCCTTACCCAAGTTGTGTTTCATTTCCGAGAGCTCTTGCTGGTGCAGCCACTGAAGCTTCTCAATCTCGATCCTCAGCCTGCGGATCTGTAAGGAGGGAGAAGAGGGCTTCGGTGGCATGTCGGGCGGTCACGGCAGCCGCGCTCTCCACTCTCGCGGGCTCGGGGCCAACGTCATCACGCTAAGTGGAGGCGCGGGCGGCTGGGGCTGTGCTGAGCCCCAGGACAGTCCAAGAAGAGGGCACAGGGCTGAGGGGTGAACTTCACAGAAATTGTTTCTGAAAACCAAATACAAGCTGTCTGCCGTTCCCAAACACTGGCCCTAGGAAGAGCCACTTAGTGACAACAAGGTGATTTCCACAGTAAACAATACATGGAGGTTCGAGTGGGCCTCCGCTATCAAAATTACACTAAAATAGTTCTATTTCACTGCTTATTTAACATCTTAGGTAGAGCCCATAGTCATTCACCTAAAATTCCAAAGCCTGACACCTCTGAAAACCAAAGGATATTTTAAGAAGAGGGTTAAGTTTTCGGCCACATACATTTGGAGGGGGGGAAATAAACTCAAACTGAACTGATGAGACAGTTTATATGGTCCAGGAATATCTGTGGTTCTCAGCTCAGAGGATTTGCCTCCTCTTCCTCCTCCTCCCGATCACAGTGCAATTTCAGGAGGTATTTTGGGTGGTCACAAGCAGGGTGTGGGGAGGGCTTGCTACTGGCATCTGGTGGGTGGAGGTCAGGGATGCTGCTGAACACCCTACACTGGACAGGACACACTCCACAGAGGACCACCTGGCAGCATGTTCACCCCTTGCAGTGTGAACAGTATGTTTCACTGCAGACATGTTGTATGTAATTGTGGGAGGGGGCCTGCAAATTAGCTCTTGAAAATCTGAAAAATCCCAGCACACATCTGGACCCAAGGTATCAAGTGAGAAGTCCTGGATCCATCCTTTCAACTACAGGCCAATTTCTTAAATTAACAAGAAAGGAAGGAAGGTAGCGGGAGGGTGTATTTCTAAAGTAACGTTTGCCCTTTCTGTGTGACATTCCAGCAGAATCCTCCAGATGGTCATATTTGCAAAATCATCCAAGAAGATTCAGTGATTTCTCCCGGGGGTCTTCCAGCCCTTCCCACACACACTGCTCCCAGGTGAAGGCCCATCAGGGCACCATCTTGGAGACGCTCTTCTGCAGCTGAGGACCATCTAACCCCACCTGGTCGTCCGAGGTCCATGGCTTTGCATGGGTTTCTCAGTGTCTCCAGCTTCCCTTTCAATGACCTCAACACACCCTGCCACTTGTCCCTTGTTCCCTCATTTGCCAGGCTTGCAGCGAAGCAGACTAGAAGGGAAATCCAGGGACTATTTTTATAAGGGGTCACTTCCTAAGTGGACATTTTAATGTTATAACCACTCTACTCCCTAGGAATCGCCATAATTGTGGAGACGCGATATACAATTCTTGGGCAAGGATCAGCGACATAAGCAAGTCCAAATGTATGGAGAAGATCAAGGAGCCAGTTTTACACAGAGCGGAAAGAACTGCCTTCCAGAGGGCGATCTCGGGATCGGGCTGATCACAAAGCAGAGAGCATGTCTGCACAGCACCGGCCTTCTCACTAAAGGAAGGAACACCCTCGCCAGTGACCACCGTCTGCAGAGCAGAATCCCAGAGGGATGTCCAGAGAAGCCCGTCTCATCACAGTCTGTAAGATGTTCTGAGCAAAGCAAGAATTCAGCATCATCTCTGACCTCGGCTATTGTGCTTCCGGTAGTGTTTTTGGAAAGATCGTTATATATCTCTGTCATCGTTCCTTTTATTGCATCCATCATCTGAAAGAGAAAACAGAAACAACGCTGGGATCAGTTCCCCGGAGTTTTTTCTTGAAGACATACATCTAAATTCTACCTGTGTGAAGCCACAGTTCTCCAAGGGGAGGCAGTTCTGCACCTTAGACACTTGGGTTGTCATGATGGGGGGGGGGGGGGGTGCTGCTGGTATCCAGCAGGCGGAGGCCAGGAAGGCATGAAACATCCCATGGCCCAGCAGAACCCTCCCCGCCCCGCGAAGAGACAATTCTCCAGACTAAAGTGTTACTCACGCAAAGCTGAGAAACTTGGGTATAAACCAGGGCAGGAATCACCCCGTCCCCCAGCTGAGCTTGGGGAAGGCATTCACAGTAGCAGTTGGTTTCTCTAGCCCCAGGCTGTACTGGAATTTGATCTGGCCAGCTTTGTGGAGTCGAGGGAAGAACCATTCTGTTGCCATTGTTTTATATTCTTTCCTCTCTAAAAAATGTCTGGTTGGGGTGTCACTCATTCACCATGGGGTTCACCCATTGACTCCCAACAACTCAATGGCTTTTAAGTCTACTTGAGTTGCCAATCCCCTGCACGATCAAATTCAGGACTTTCTATTACCTGGAAAAAGAAACCCCACTGCTCCTCGGCCTTCACCCCTGCAGTTCCCATGACCACCCCACCCCCCAGCCCCTGCCAAGTGACTCTGCTCTATCTCTGTGGTCCGGCTTCACCTGGAGATGAAACACAGACATGGTCCTCATGCCAGCCTCTGCCTGGGCGGAAGGCTGCCCGGGCCTCGAGGGCCACGGCTGCTCAGAGCCTCGTTCCTTCTGAGGTCGACTCTCACAGTCCGCACACGCACAAGGCCACTGGGAAAGGTCCTGGTCAGGGCATCATGGCCTGTCCCACTCATTTCCCATCTTTTTCTTTAGCTAGCTGACCCCTGGAGGCATCGTGCAATGGGGCATCACTGGGAAGTGGGAACCTTTGCAAGATCAGTTTCCCTTCTACCTCCCTGAGCCCTCTCAGGATAAAGCAGAGAGGGCAGGAGACCAAACTAGGCCTTCAGGCCGGGCCTGGCTGCTGCTGAGTCTCCCCTGAGTTCTGTAGTTGCTGCAATTCGGTAAAAAGGCAGGACCCAGAGCTGCCTCCTCTGGATGCGGGAGGCTTGTCCCCCATTCACTCCCCTCTGAGCCTCGGTCTCCCCGTGCAGAACACAAGGACTGGGCCTGTGCCCCATGGGGGTGTGCACAAGGGCTAAGCGCACGGTGTGGGCCTGCCGTGCCTGCCACAGCGTGAGGTGTTCTCAAGAAGATGCCCACTCATTTTCACCAACAGTGACCCCAAATTCATCCCAAAATAGAGAGGAAAAGGTAAAGACTTCCACTGCCAGCAGACACTTGGTGCCCCACACAGCCTGACCCTCTGAACCCCGGACAGGCCTCCAGAGCCAACTCGCCGACCCCCTCGACTGAAAATATTCAAATACTAAACTGCTTTGCAAGAAAACTTCAGAAAGTGGGCGAAATGCAATATACTAGGAATGCAATGGCTACACATTCCATTTGAAAGAAATCATGATTCTGTGAACCGACTTTGGCTCTTCCAAATACAGCCGAGAACAGCTTGTGCGTGAAGCACGCCCTCCTGCCAAAACACACGAATCTGGGGCTTCAGCTCCAGTCACCTCAGAGACAGGAAAGTTCATTAGCTCAGAAATACGTCACCGTGTTCACTTTCCTCACTGCAGTGAAAACGGCTACGTCCACAAGTGTGGGATGGAGACACCCACCAGGAACACAGCCTTGCAAATTGGAACGCTGCTGTAGAACACACTAGATGGACCTTGACATCACTCCCCACCATGGCAAGGAGCGGAGGAGCGACTTCTGCCAACAGCCAGCTGGGAACCGAGGCCCTGGAGGAGGCGATTCCCCACCCCCCACCCCACAAATACCCAGAGCAAGTCTGCACTGCTAGAGTGTCCAGGAATGAAGGGACCCTGCCCACCATGCCCTAGAAGGAGAGTGAGCTGGGGAGGAACTACCCATCCCTGGTCTGGAACAATCTCAGTGCAGGCCCCATACCAGCACGCCTGGTACATGGGCTGTCACTTCTGTCCCGTGTGTCTTCGAAATGCAAAAAACCCTTGGCGTGTCGTTAACAGAAGGAACAGTCATTTGCTCCAGCACTTAAGGAGACAGGGTCCTTCCTGAGACCTGGGTCCCGCAGGGGAACTATGACTGATTTTGGGTCATCTTCCTGTTATGAACTGACGTCAGAACTCAGCTCTCTTAAAGAAAGAAGGACAAATTTGATCCGTCCACATCTCTCTACTTACGGCAAACTTTAAAATTTTGGTGGAGGGGGTCCTCCCTGGTGGCGCAAGGGGTTAAGATGCAACCTATGGACCTAGCCACAGCCACTGCAGAGCGGGTTCAATCCCCGGCCAGGGAGCTGCCCACATGGCGCAGCAGACCTCTCCTGACTCGCCCGCTGCTCCCCGTCAATCTGCCTGTTCTGTTCCCCACTCTGTCTCTGGTGAATCCTCTCACCCCCAGATCTCTGGCCTGTACCCCAGATCTTGTATGCATAAATAAATAAATCTTTAAAAAAATTTTTTGGTCAAGGGCCTCCCCGGTGGCGCAGCGGTTGAGCGCTGGGTTGCGAAGCTGCCCACAGCCTCTGCGGCGCCGGTTCGATCCCCGGCTGCTCCCCGGCCACCAGAGGAGGGTCCCGCATGGCGCGCAGACCTCTCCTGCCGCCTGCTGCTCCCCTCAGCAGTGTACTTCGGTCCTTCTGCCTGCTCTGCTCCCTGCTCTGGCTCTGGTGAATTCTCTCACCCTCCCACGCTTCTGACTATACCCAGTGCTTGTATGAATAAATAAATAATAAATAAAATTAAAAAAAAATTTTTTGGGGCCTCCCCTGGTGGCGCAGTGGTTGAGCATTGGGCTGCGAAGCTGCCCGCAGCCTCTGCAGCGCCGGTTCGATCCCCGGCTGCCGGCGAGGGTCCCACATGGCGCGCAGACCTCTCCTGCTGTGCCCGCTTCTCCCCTCAGCAGTGTACTTCATCAGTCTGGCTGTTCTGTTAGCCACTCTGGCTCTGGTGAATTCTCTCACCCTCCCACGCTTCTGACTGTACCCAGTGCTTTTATAAATAAATAAATAAATAAATCTTTAAAAAAAAAAAATTTTTTTTTTGGTCAAGGAAGTTCCCAGTGAACATGGGGTCTACTCTCCTCACTGCGCCTGAAGCCTGCCAGGTCATGGCCCCAGTGTCCCTGCCAGGAGGTTCAGACTCCCTGTGGGCCTGTGGGCACTCACTTTGCTAGTGTACTTGGCAATGTCCGCGGCTACGTCGGCGGAGGCGGTGGCGATGGGCAGGTCTGCGCTGACCGATGAGGCGAGGGTGCTCGAGGACCCCGAGTTGGTGACCAGAGGCGACGGCTGGGTGCTGGTCACCAGGGTGATGGTGGAGGTGGACGGGCTCTGCGTGATCTCCTTCTGCTGGACAGCTAGGAGAGCAAAGGGTCTGGTTACCCCACTGTCTCGGGTGGGGCCACCCCAACACGAAGCTGTGTGAGGGAGTAAAGCCCCGACACCTGCCCTGCTTTTCTACTTTCACGTGACCAAGAGTCTCCCTTTGACCAAACTCTGGGCAGGCTCCTCCCTTTCCAGTGAGGCCTTTGCCATGGCCTGCGGAGACTTGAACAAGCACTGACATGGTCTTAACAGCTCAGGCCAGCAGCCCTGGAGGGGCAGGCGGGGGGCACTTATCCATCTTTAAAGTACCGGCCTGAGAACACTCAAGGCTGTCAAGAAGTGACTGTATTCTAGAGACACCCGAAGACAGACAGGGTCCCCCATCTCCGTGGGAGGAGAAATCCGACCCTAACAGGCGCCAGGCCAGCACATCCCGACAGCTCCACGAGGACCAGCCCTTCCCACTTTATTGCTTCACTTTCCTGACTGCTGAGTCCACACACAGCCTCCTCTTCACCTCCCCAGTCTCCCTTTAAAATCCCAGGCTCCTCTGTACAAACTGGAGCTGACTTCAGTCCATGATAGAATTTCCCTGTTGCAATAGTGTGTTACTGATTTAAACTCTGCCCTGACCACCAGATGGCCCAGCTTTGATCATTTAGGACACAAGGCTATGTGGAGATTGTGAACCAGACCATCAATGAACCTCCTCTTGCCAGTGCTAGGGGAGACTCATGAGCCTTAGGTGGTATGAAGACAGAAGACTGACTGGGAATCCCAACCTCAAAATCCTAGACTCTGGGCCTCCCTGGTGGCGCAACGGGTTAAGACACAGCCCTATGAAACTATCTGCAGCCACTGCAGCATGAGTTCGATCCCTAGCCAGGGAGCTACCCACATGGCGAGCAGACCTCTCCTGTCTTGCCTGCTGCTCCCCTCAGCAGTGCTTTCGGTCTGTCTGCCTGTTCTGCTCCTGCTCTGTCTCTGGTGAATCCTCTCACCCTCCCACGCCTCTGTCCTATACCCCAGTTCTTGTATGCATAAATAAATAAATCTTAAAAAAAAAAAAAATCCTAGACTCAGTTCTGCCCACCAACTGTTTAAAGGCAAGATCGACCCTGGATCCAGCTTACTCCAACTTTGCCTGTCAGTCTTCTGTCTTCCCGCCTCTCCCCACCCAACCTTGGAAAGGTTTCAATGGGGGCCAAATCAAGATCTGGCCACCTGCCCCCTCGCATCCTGCCCTGCTCCTAAGAGCTCTACTCACTAGGGTGTGCTCACTGCATGTGCATTTCAGCCAAGGAGCCCATCCTTCAAGGATCTAGCTGCAGGGTCCCCCAGGAAGAAGATCTATATCAGGGCTCACCAGAGCCGGGGAACTGGTACCCATCAGATAGGCACTGTGTGCGACCTCACATCCAGCTCCAGGCGGAGCCTCCTGCAGTCTTGATTCCACAACTCCAGCAACTGGTTCTTGACGCCGGCTCTTCTTTCGTAGGTGGCTAATCCCTCACTACTAAGGAAATCTTTGCTACCAGCTTCCCACACTATACTTGAGTCAAAATCATGCCGAGAGGGGTTCACACATGTGCACAAGGTATTCATTTGCAGCACTGCTTATCATGGGGAAAAACTGGAAGCAACCTAAATACCCATCGGTAGGGGAATGCATTAAGCTGTGGAATACTATGCAGCAGTCCAAAATGATAAGGTAGAACTATACGTACTGACATGACAGACCTCCAAAACATGCTGATGGGTGAAAAAAAAGCAAGTATGGTACCATTTTTATGTATTAAAAAAGAAAATAGGAAAAAAGTGGTATTTTTATGGAGTCATGTATAAATATATATGGGCATACATGCATTAAAAAGGCTTCAATGGTTAACTCTGGCCTTTGAGAAAGGAAGGAACATGACAATCAGCACAAAACAGACTTTTGTGTAAATAACCTGCCCCCCTTCTAAGGAGAACATTCGCGTGTATTGTTTAGAAAATGGGGGGAAAAATAAAAGTAAAAAACTCAAGTGACAAAACAAGATTTAAAAATAATGCCAAATGGAATATGGGAGGCTTCAGGACACAGCGGCCAGGAAACCAACTGAAAAAGTAAAACGATGGTTTTCTCCTGTCGATGTGGCAAAAAGGGAGCGGGCGCCACAGAGAACAGAAGGGGAGGCTCGGTACCTTTCACAGCCTGTCTGGTCTGATATCTCGTCCCCTGGGTAGACTGAGGCTGCTGCTGCTGGCTTTGCTGCTGCTGCTGCTGCTGCTGCCGCTGCATCTTCTGCATGTGCCACTTTTGAGAAGACGTTTGAAACTTACTTGATGAGTTCCACACGACCCGCTGCACGGCCGGGGCAGTCTCCTTCGGTAAGAGCGGCCTCTGCTTTTTCACCGGGCTCCCCGTGGCGGCGGCGGCCGGGGCCGTGACCGTGGACGTGGTGCTGGTAGTGGCCGTGACACCAGCCGTGGGCGTTTGGGAGGAAGAGCGGGTGAGGACTGGCGTTTCAGGGGGAGACTGGCTGCCCGCCGTAGTGGACGGTGGCGTTTTACCTACAACTAAAGCCGATGCGTGAAAAAAAACAAAGATAGGATTTAACTCAGGGTCACCTGCCAGACGAGTCTAGGACACCCAGGTCGGGGTGAACCACCCTGGGGATGCTGAACCAATTCGGTGCAGCCAGTGCGCCCCATGGACGAGCATTTCCTCGCCGTCTACCCGCTGGCACCCCACCCCCAGAGACACCTGCTCACACCGATACACACACCCAGGCCTTGGGGGGAACGAGGCCAAGCAGCCCCAACCCCTGCCTTCACGTTGCCCACCACCGAGTGAACAGGCAGCAACTGAACAGAATCACTATAAGGGTCTTGTTTTTACCAACAGGGTTGGCGAGACACTTTGAGAAAGACCCAGCCAAGGCCAACCCAGAGATGAAGACGAAGCCTCTGGCCCGGGCACCTTCCCAGGCATGCGCCTCAGGACCAGAGGCTTTCTGGTGGCCGAAACACTACAGGACGTTCATTTACCCCCAAAGGAAAGTGACCCTTTAATTCCCTCCGAGTCCCCAGGTATTGGTGTGGTGCTGATGGCCTTGACGCCTGACACTTAAAGGGGTTTCTGCCCCCAAGGCCAGACCCTTTCCTAAGAGACGGAAGGACCTCAGTCCTGGAGCCGCTGCTGACATGTTCCCGCCACCGTGTTCATGGACAGCACCTGTGACACTGGCCACCTCATGGTGTGGTGGTCAAGTTTAAATCAAAAATGAGTTTTTTGTAAAAGAGTGGGTTTGCTTCAAATAAAAATATTAAAGCCAATCAATATACAAGCAGGACTTAGGAATGGCCAAAAATGCATCCATTTTGAAAAAGCTGCCTGAGGGGTTATGTCTCCGGCAGGAGCTGGGCTCTGGGCGGGGTAGGAGTCCACAGGCAAGAGTGAGAACCTGGGGGAAGAGCATCAGCCAAGACGTATCCAGAAAAGCGTTACGGTGAGTGAGGACAGGCGTGAGGGGGCCAGGAGGCAGGTTAGAGCCAGAAGCGCTGAGCAGCGTAGAGGGGGGGCCCCGCGAATGCTCGATTGTGAATGGACAGACATCCCACCCCCCGCCACGGGGGAAACCCCTTACCCCGTGCCCCGACCCCTCCCAGGATGCCCAGGACCAAACACCAAACACAGGATCCAGTCCAGTCCAAAGCCCATCTTGACGTGTGCCTTGACTAACACCCTTTTGTGAGCATCATACCCAGCAGAGATGTGAGCTTGATTATTCTAGGGGGGTTCAGTAAACTGAGTTTGGGGGCACCAAGGAAAGTGAGAGGGAAGGACAGGTTGACTTGTGACTCCCTGCCAGAGCTGGCCTTCCTGCTCCTCTGGAGAGGAGAGTTCAACCAAGTTCATGGGCAAGGGCACAGGGGGAGGCTTAAAGGAGAGATCTTCCTGCAGTGAGAATCCCCGAGCCATCCCAGGACCACCTGCCAGGCAGGGGATGCAGGTGCTGCCCTTCCAGGTGTCTGTGCTGGCCCTTCGATGAGCAGGGGAGGCCCCCCAGGAGATTCTGACCTTCAGATGTACCATCAATGCCTCCTCTTTCTGCCCTGACCAAAAACTAGATTGTTATTGTTGATTAACTTGCCTAGTCCCCCTGCTGGATAAAGGACAACCCACCAAAAGGCCCTCATCTCTCCCCCAATTTGCAAAAGCAAACAGCTGGTTTTGCAGATGGGTTACTTCTCTAGAGTAGCCCTGTTTCTCCACATGAAAACTGGAGTGCACACCCTAAAAAGCTCTGGAAGCGCTGGGAGCTAGCATTTATAAACGGAAATATTTTCGTTTCTAGAGGAATCTGATGGTTTCGGGGTTAGAGGTTACAGGAAATTTGCATGTTTTCTAGAAACTTGGAGTTTATAATCAATTTTGGGTTCAGAGTCTGACCCCCCAAAACAGTGACTCTTTTAAAGGTCAGCACTCCAGAAGCTAAACCATCAAATTTGGCTCATTCCAGAGTTTGGTCACTCTCGTGTACATCAAAGGAGGACTTTTTAAGGATGGAAATTACTAGCGCTACAGGGCAAGCAGAGCTCCAGGTCTCCAAGCGGGCTCCCTTTGCCTTTGTTCTGAGATCACTAGCTACAGAAGGCGCTTTGCTGCCTGAGGATTCATATTCTATGCATTAGCTGTCTTCACTGCTGAAGGTAAGCTGGAGGTCAGGACGATACCATGGAAAATGTTCTTCGCTTAATAACTCCTAAGCGAAAGTGCACTGGTGAAAAGATGATCTACAGAATTTGACATGAAGATCATTCTTCAAGACCCGAGTCACTATCAGGGGCTCTGGATTTAAGACCAGAAGAGTCAGTCTTGCCCCAAACCGTGGGAAGCTGCTCTAACTAATTTTGAAATCATCTTCAGCTGAAATACCCACCACACACCTGGGGTCTTTCAGAGAAATATCCTTCAGGCATCAGCGTAGGGAAAAGTTCTGCTTCATTTAATCAACTGAAATGTTTTTTTTATTTTTTAGAAAACATGAGTTTTTTTTTTTTAAGGAACTATGTTTCTCTTTTTGTTTGGACTGCTAGGAAGCTCAGGACCAAATGGAAACCCAACCTTGCTAACTCTGAAGGCTGGAATGGGACATGATCCTGTACACAAACTTCCCCCCAGAACTTTCCTATTCTACCTTCAGTTTATACTTTATTTTCATTGCATTTCAAGATCTTTCCAACCTTTTGCAATTTCTCTCTGGAAGAAGGGGCATGAAACCAATCAATCAAAAGATCTGGTCCCAAAAGAACATAAGAGTATAAACAAACCATTCACAGAAACCCTGTAATCTGCACCCAGATGTTCCCACAAACCTCATGGAATAAATGCTATTCCTGTTGCTCTCTGCAACATCAGGAGAGGTCCCTCAAACCCCAATTCACATCATTGACTTTCTCAGGGCAAGCCATGAACCTAAGAGATGACTCAGTGATGACGGTCTGGTCTTTCCTTTCTGCCTACTCAACTGCATGGCTCTCCCCCTCCACTGCACCGTTCAAACATATTCCATACTCTCGTGATCAACTGCAGGGATTCTTCCTAACAACTGAGGTTCCAGAACAGTTCAGGTTGACATAACCAGAGAAGAAAGACTTTCAAGGTTCATTCCTGACTTACTTCTTGCTTTAAGCAAAGGACTAAGCATCCCCACGGGCAGCACAGACTCACACCTTACTCAAGGTTTTGGTTGAAATTAGCCTGTCACAAGTCAGGCACTGTTCAAAAATTACACCCTGAAGTTACTTACAAAGCTTTATGACCACCTTTAATTTGTCCTTAAGCAGTATTTCTCCCAGGCCCTCAATTAATTCTTCATTATCTTTCTCGGGCATGTCGGAAGCCCTTCAACACCCACTTGCCAACCCAACTGAAAAATGTGCTGACTGCTATGTCAATGGGAAGGACCCATCAAATCATTCACAAGTTCCTTCTGGAGAGTTTGCCAACATGCCACGGCCGTGGCAGGGTGGAGGGCAGAGCCCGTGCTGCTTCAGTCTAGAACAATAGCTTTGACTCAGACAGCAATTCTAAACTCAGAAGAGGCTTTTCACTGTCAAATATTTTTGATAGCCACAACTGGCAGTGTGCAGGGTCAAGGATGCCCTCTAATCACAGGACAAAGAACTTCTCAGCACAAAACGTCAGAGCCAGGACTGAGAAGCCCTGGACTCAGTTCAGTTAAACGCAAATATGGTGGGACAGCAGACAACAGCCCTTTAATTTCTAGTTCCACAGAAAGCACTCAGCATCATTCCGGTACTACCTGCCCCAAATGCCCTTGGATTCTAGTAATAAAATGGGCTTTAAGATGCCTAACAGCATGGAGGGAGGAAAGACAGGCATCAAGGCCTGCAAACTAAACACCTCTAGGAATATACGTCTTGTCAAATGTCTAAATGTTGACAAACACTTTAGGTGCAAGAAGTGAGCACGCTGGGAAAGAATTTTAGTCTGCTTGGGCTAAAAATGCCTGGACCGCTAAAATCACCTGCTGTTTTTTCTAAGAGACTTATTTTTCTGAGCTCAAGGTCAACCAACCACATTGGGTCCCCTAGCAGATAAAGGCAGGCAAGGCCCAGGTGAAGTTCTGGTCATGCTCAGTAACTAGAGCGAGGTACCTGGAGGCAATCAAAGCATGGCTGAGCCCCCCTCCATGATGTATAAGGGTCTGATAATACTACTGCTAATATGACCACAAAGTGGAATTCTCAACCAAATCAAGAAACTGGAAACTGGTGCAGTCACTTACCATCCTGTTTGGGAGATGGTTCTTTGGGTTCCTTCTTATTTTTTCGACCCTCCCTCCCAGAATGGTCTTCTCCTAAATCTATGACAAGTTCGCTCTCTGAATCGGAGTCCAGGCCCAAATGTACTGTTGGGGAATCCGTCTCATCTTTTCCCTTCAGTTTATCCTTTGTGGGATGAGGTGAGGGTTTCGCTTTTTCTGGAAAGTCTTTCTCAGGCTGGGGGCTGGCCTTTTCCTTGACTGAGCCCGGCTCTGCTTTCTCGCTGGTTGGTGATGTGCTTTTCAGCTCCTCTTTAGTATCCACTGGGTTTGACAGTTTGGGCTTTTTTTTGACAGCAGATGGCTCTTTGTCCATCCGACTACCCTCTTTGTCTTCTGTATCTTCTGGCTCATTCTTGGACTTCTGCTCATCATCACTGATATACTCACTATCGCTACTATCTGACTTCTCGGAATCTTCCGAATCGCTGTGCTCTACGGCCGTATAAACATCTTCTGAGATTTCATTTATGCCTAAATTCAAAGAGAAAACCCAGCATGTGGCGTAGTCACAAAATAAAGAGCAGGACCAAAAACGCAAACATTTTCCACGCCAAACGCTGGAATAAAAAACATTTCAAATTGCATCACATAGGCCTGGTGGGGTTAGTAGTGAACTAAATTGCAACTGACTACAGCTGACAAGTGCAACTTGTGGTTGGAGGTTTCAGTTATTAACATTCAAAGATGACATGGGACCTAGCAACATAAATTTTAAATCTACATGGCGCCAAGTCTCTGTAACATGGATAACTAATCAGAATAGAGGGGTTGGGAGGGGTGAAAGGGACACCAGGCATGAGCTGCTGAAACTGCTCCATCTAACAGATTAGAAAATAGAGACCCAGAGAAATCACTTGACCTCAGATACAAAGAAAACCAAGACAGAGGCAAAGGCAGAATCCCAGACTCCTACTTGCCACCAACACTCAACCCACGCAACCCCAAAGCATTTAAGTCCTTTGCGCTCTGTGTCTAGGGCTCAAAGAAATAAGTCAAAGCTTTAAAGCAAAGGCTGCAGACTCACAGCCCACAAGTCACATCTGACCAGCAGAAACACTATGTTTGGGAAGCCATGATTTGGCTCATTTTATTGTTATTTGTTTTTTTTTTAATTTAGAACGTGATGCCCATTTCACAAATCAGGAAATTTTCCATGGAAATCAAGATGGTGGGTTTGTGTACAATGATCAGAAGATCCGGCCACTCTGGGTCACAGACCTACAAGGCGATGCTGGCCTGGAAGCCACCAGCCCTTTCAAGTGGGGCAGTACCATCTCCAGGTGACTGGTGCCTGGATATCCTCTCTTGCTCTCTGCCCTGTTGCGGTCAACTGTCATAGGATTTGCCTTGTTCTTCCATTTACAAAGGGGTCAAGAGTAAAGTCTCCTATTTCCACATCTCTATCAAAGGGGAAAAAGACAAAATAGCATGTCTCGCTCTCGTTCTCTCTCTCTCTCTCTCACACACACACACACACACACACACACACACACACAAATGTGGGCAAAAGCAGATTCCTAACAACTGTTCTATTTAACCCATTTATGTTTCCTGCTTGTGCCACGAGCATCATGGGGGTAAGTAATCCTATATCCTAAAATCCTGTAATGAGGAAAACCCACTCAGTTCTTGGCACAGTCTTCATTGTCACCAAGAGCTGGGTCATTCTGACCCAGATGCACGGACATGAAACTGACCCAAGGGCAAGAACCATGTGCCACTCGGGCACTGGACACCAGCACCAGCCCTCCAGCTGGGCTCAATCAAAAACAGGAGAATTCAAAACACAAAAACCCAGATCTAGCATCATCCCTGGGGCCTGGGCTTGAGCATGCCAGCGAATGCCTGCACACAAAAGGACAACAGGACCACTCACCACCAGGAAGGGCTTGGGTCCTGACTGCAGCCAGGAGGATGGGAGTTCAAATCCAGCTTTTATGAGCTGTGTGACCCTGAACAAGAGACCTACTTCTCTGAGCCTTAGTTTCTCCATCTGCAAAATGGGACTGTTAACAGTATTGACCTTGCAGGCCAATCTACGCACAGTATTTAAACAGTGCAGAATACATACAGAATACTTGAGGAGTAGTATTAAAATTCTAGTTGACAATAATAATAAATCAACGAGGTCAAGCAGCTGCATGGAAGGACCCAAGAGAGATTTAAATGCTCTCAAAACGCCATTCATGGCACCCAATGTCCACCAACACACAGCCCCACAAGGAATGCACTTCTCTGGACAGCCCCAGACAACCCTTAACTATAGTGTTTTTCTCTCCTACAGATCCAGAGCACCCACTGACATGTGAAACCTGACCTTGGGGATGCTCTCCCAAGGTCTCCCAAAGTCTACTCATTGACTCCTGGCTTTATTTACTTATTCAACAAATACTCCAAAGCATCTACTATGCGCACAAGACCTTGGAGAAGGCAAATCCTTACAAGGCAACCTCCCTGCCCTCAAGGAGCTTCCAATCTAGGTTGGCAGGGATACCCCCTCACCAAGGGACCACTGATGCTTTGGGGCAGTAAAGTATCAAAGAAGGCAGGCAGGCAGATGGGATGGGCAGTCAAGAGGAGACTTCCTGGAGAAGGTGACACCCAAGCTCAGCCTTTGGGACAGGATTCAGGTAGGCAGGGTGAAGGCAGGCAGCATGGGGGAAAAGAAGGGAGGCAACAGGTAAAGAAGCAGGATGAGTTTGCCAGGAGGTGAGCAGCCCAGTCTGGAGGGGAAGGGGTATGTGCAGGACACACTGGGTCCTGGTGCTGAAACACAGACTTGTTCTGAGAGGAAGCACAGAGGCAAACTCAGGAGGATCTTTCTGCTTCCAAACTTTCTCTGCAGACTGCTGCAACCAAAGAATAAACTGAGGAATCCAAAGAGCCCTTCTGAACAATTAACTGGCAAATCAGAAACATTTTGCCACGAGTGGAAATACCCTTTAGTTGAACCAATAATTCAAGGTTAAAGCAGCTGCCGAAAGCAGACAGGACAGGATCCACCTCTGGTTTCATCTAGGTGGTATCCCTAACAAGTGATAATGATGACGATGATGCAAGCTGACCAGAAGACATACCTAATTGTGCTTTGCAACTCTCTATCGTCTTGTCAAGGTTTAGTTGGAACCTGCTGCGAATCTGCCGCTTGGGAGAGATGAGAGGAACAGGGGCCGACTGCTGCTGGACAGACTCACTTAGCTCCTTCAAATCCATCTCGGCCTTGCTTCGATCTGGAAGACATCATCACACCACGTGAGACCAGGCGCTGGAGGAATGAATCAACCACACGCATACTTCCTCCTTGCCACGTTTTACAGTGGGGAGTTGGGGGAGCTGGGGCTAGAGGGAGAGGTATAGAGAGACGTAAAAGTTGTTTGTCATTTTTCCCAACAATACCATCTGCCTGGGAAAGAACAACCCGCGGAGGTTCATTCAGGAGCAGGTTCCTTCAGCCCACCCAACAACTATCTGGGGTGCTTTCACTCTTTAAAATATATAATCCCAGGGCCTCCCTGGTGGCACAAGGGGGTAAAACACAACCTATGAAGCTGTCCGCAGCCTAAAAGTCCGATCCCCGCCAGGAAGCTACCCACATGGCGCAGCAGACCTCTCCTGACTCGCCCGCTGCTCCCCTCAGCAGTGTATTTCAGTAGATCCACCTGTTCTACTCCCCACTCTGTCTTTGGTGAATCCTCTCACCCCTGCACCTCTGGCCTGTACCCCAGTTCTTGTATGCATAAATCAATCGTTAAAAATAAATAAATAATAAAATATACAATCCAGACTGACGGCTGTCTGTGGGACTCAGCATCAGTAGGGTCCCTTCAAGGTCAAAAGCAATAATTTCAAGTTGTCACCAGCAGATCAAGTAAAAAGTCTGGGTCTCTCAGAGAACACACTGGTAATGGGGAGCCCCAGCTCCTCAGTTACCATGGACCCTTCATTTTTCCTTTTTTAGTTGACCTAGTCCAGAGCACAAATTAGAAACAGAGGGAAGGTAGAGGCTCCGCAGACCTTGCAGTCAGTCTGCTGGGCTGTCCCCCTTGGCTCACAGAGCACTTCGGAGGAAAGGTGGAGAGACTGGACCTGGATTGAAGTCTGCCTCCTACAAGTATCCTCGCTCAGCTCATCCCTAATCCCACGTAAAGGCCTATGAACCCACTTAGGCCCAGAGGTCCTGTCCCCTCATGCCCCACTTTTGCCCCAGGGTCAGGTCTTTATAAGTCCGACTACACCAGATGCCAAGCGGTCTATGGGCTTGCATTTCTCGTATTCCTCCCCCACCCTCACTGGCCCCTCTAGTACCCCCAAGACATTAAAAATGAGACAACATCAAGGTAGCTGCAAAGGCCCAGAAAGTAATGAGATTTTGCAGGCAGAAGCATGATCGTTCACCTGCCTGTCACTCTCTGGCATCCCCTCCAAACACCCAAAACAGAAAACGTGGGCATCTTTCCCCAAGCCCCACCATATCCCTTGTCCCACACCAATCCCAGAAAATAAAGGTCAGAAAATAGGTGGCATCTGTCCAGGAGAAAAGGCCACTCAGCTCATTCCCACCAGCTGTGGGCCTGCTCCCCGACTTCCTGCACCTCCCGACACCTCCACCCCGTCCACCAGACCATAGAGCTGGTACAGGCTGGTGGCTGCCGGCGAGGGTCCTGGGAGCCTTCACTCTCCCACCACCTTTGGGTTTTGCTCTCCGACACCCTCACCCAGGAAGGGCACGTCCTCTTAGGCTGCAAGCCCAGAGATATGCTCCTTCAAGGTGATATGAGGGCCTGAAGGCCCCACCAGCAACTCACAGGCAACATGACTTTACCACCCTAACAACATCCCCACCAATCTAAGACTGGGAAGGATCTTTGCCCTAAAAACACATTCAGGGTCAGTCCCCAAGGGAGAGCCCCCCTGAGATACCGTCACTCAAGAAAGGCTCTAAAAACATCTGTGCATTTGCGTGTGTTTTTGTGCATGTTAGTATGCATGTGTGTTTGTACTGTGGTCATACTTGTGCACCTTTGTGTGTCTGCATGCACAGGTGGATCATGAACATATTTGTGCACTGCATGTTTGTACGTGTGTGCATGGTGAGTATACATGTGCTTGTGTGTACATGATCGTCTTGTGCACTGCATGCTTGTGCATGTGATTCTAGGGGTGTTCATGCATGTGCAGATGCAGAGAGGCCATCGGGCTCACAGAGAAAACAGAGAACGTGCAGCCACTTGTGATAGAAGAATTTCCATCTCGTTTCCCAGAGAAATACACACACAAGGAAAATCTAAAGTGAAATAATAAAATGCAAAGGCAGGGGAGGAAGGACAGGGAAGCAGAAAGATCCAGGGAAAGAACACACATTGGCTTTAAGTTTTAAGGACCCCGGGAGTCGGACTGCACACATGACCACTATGGGGAAGGATGTGAAGTCTCTCGAAATTCCTGCTTTTAGAAATGAGGGGGCAGGGTGGATTTCCAGAGAGAAAAGACAATTATTAAGCATTAAGTTAGAAAAACAAGTATCTCACAGAAGTACTTTCCGTGAGAGACGTGGGAAGGGGGTGCTCCCCAAGTAATGTGCTCATTGGTGCCCCATTGTGGCTAACACGCTACACGGCAATTACGGAAAACACAACCCACTGTGCCTGGGTCATCAAGGGTTTTTTTCTGTCAAGGCCGAACAGTAAATGAGGTTCTTACAGGCCCCACAACCTCTGGTGCAAAAATGGCCATCAATGTTTAAGTGGTTGTGTCCCAATAAAACTTTATTTACAAAAAATGGGTGGGGGCAGGGGAACAGCCCTGGAACACAGGCCGTAAAATTCTTGTTTCCCTGTACTGCTCATCAATCAGCAACAGCGAACCTTGACTCCATACTGTTATCTCCTTTAGAGCTTTAAAAAATCCTTTTTACTTAACACCTTCTCACACCTCCCTAGATTCTGAATTATCTGGCCTGGGGGAGGATAAGGTCTGAGCATTGGCCTTTTCTCAAGTTTCCCAGGTGATTTCCATCAGCAGCCAAGGCTGAAAACCCCATGTGAGTAAAGAAAATTCTCGATTCCCCTTACCCCTTGTGTATCTGTGTTAACAGCAATGCTCTTGCAAATCTTAGGATTCATGACCAGAGACCTCACCAAATGTGTGTGTGTGTGTGTGTGTGTGTGTGTCTGTATAAGAAAGAACGAGAACAGTAATCTTTCAACTTCAGCTTAAAAAGACTAAACTCTGGCATATTCATAATCAAAAGGAATGAAAAGTAGGTAAAGCACCTCATTTTACAAAATCACGTTCCCCTGGTTACGAAGCCACCGTAGTGTTGATTCAAACAATTACCCAGCAAAAGCCAGGGCTGGGATCAGGTCCCTGGGCGCCAGGCTCAGGAGCGGTAGCCAGATGTAATTATCTTTCTCCAACTTTGGGCCGTGCTGTGCCTTCCTCTCCTCCGCAGGCAGAAAGAAGAGCTGTTTCTCATTTAGCTCATAGTAGCTTATCAGCACTTCTTCTACCCCTGCCCTTCTATATCAGGAATATCTTCAGAATCCACCCTTGCTGCCAACATTTTGAACTTTTCAGCTGATACGAAGACAGCTTAGGCTATAAATGGAAAGCAGGGATAAAAAATATCCTTGCTTGAAAAAGAGGCACGATCTTACATTTCTGGAGGGAGCTCACATCAGAATCACCCCTTTAGGGGGCAATTGGCAGCATCTCCCAAAATGTCAAGCGCACGTGGCCTCTGACCCCGCAACTCCACTTCTAGGAATTTAGCCTACGGATACGTCCCATCTGGGCAAAAGGATCTTTGCAGCAGCTGCTTCAATAGCAAAAAAATGGAAAACAAACCAGAGTCAATAAATAAGGAGCCTGAATGAGCAAGTTGGAGTTCACCTTGAAATGGGATAAAATACAAGTGTGAACTGAAGCTGCAGCAGAGCTTATGAGCCGATGAGGAACAGGAAGCGAGGTCAGCAGAGCGTGCAGGTGCGGGGAAAGGCATAGACACGGCTGTGAGTGCCCTGAGGTCCTCAGCACGGGCACCCCACCCCTTACCCGGGTGAGAAGTGTCTCTGCTGTGAGATGAAGGGGTTGGGGCTACCCAGGCCTTGTGTGGTAATAAGCAGCAACCCTGGTCTCTCCCCACCAGATGCCAATAGCAACTGCATCCCAGTTATGGCAACAATGTCTCCCAGCATTGCCAAATGTCCCCTGGGGGACAAAACCGCCCAGGTGGAGAAACTGTGTCTCTCTAGAAGATTCTCCAAGGAGACTAACAGGCCACAGAGGTCACCTGTGGGGGAGGGACACAGAGCAGGAGACCAGAGACTGTGAACAGGGTGTCTTTTCACTTAAATTTCTTTCCGTACTTTTAAATCTGTTACCATGTGCATTATTTACTTACAAAAACAGAATAAACTTTTAAAAAGAAAAATATAAGAAATTTCAGTTTAAAAAAACAAAACAGGTCTCCTTTGTTGGTAAGCGGTGGGCCAAGTGTGAGAAATGGACTTCCAGAGCCACAGGATGGCGGCACCTGCCAGGGAAGTGTTTGTTCTGACACTGACCCAGTCAGGGGCTCTCTTATCAATCAAAGTCAAGCAGAGATCATCACCTCATTCCGTGTAAAAGAGGAAAAAATGAAGACAACATCTGAGAAAGCAGGATCCCTGGCTCTCAAAGGCTGCCTGATGGACTCGGTGCCTCTTTATGAAAAGGGGCCCCACCAGTGACAGTGGCACCCCAGCTGGGAGGCTCCAGCCTGACAACCCTCCCCCCATCATCTTCCACAGAGCACCAAGACATTTTTGTCATGAACACGACTAGCTGTGTTTTGCTTGACCCAAAGCAAACCCTCTATGAGAGGAGAGAAGATTACCAGAAAGAATCAGGTCTTCCTCCTCTTCCCTAGTCTCACATTCTCCTCCTTTATGATTTATTTATAATCACATGGAGTCACAGGAGGGGGCTGGAACAACCCACCAGGAATCGGCTCCTTCGTTTAGAGAGAAAGAAGCCCAAGACACCCAATGCGGGGCCCGGGCGACAGCAAGCAGGGAGAGAACCAGTCTCTGCATAGACCAGCCCCTCTGTCCAGCACAATTCATAGTCATCCAGGTAATAAGCAACTGGTGACCCGGTTTTTGTATTTTTATTGCATTTGTTTGGCCAAAGTAGAGTTTTCTTTTTTTTTTTTTTTTTTTTTTTAAGATTTATTTATTTATATGTACAAGACCTGGGGTATAGGCCAGAGGTTCAGGGGTGAGAGGATTCACCAGAGACAGAATGGGAAACAGAACAGGCAGACTGACTGAGATACACTGCTGAGGGGAGCAGCGGGCAAGACAGGAAAGGTCTGCTGTGCCATGTGGGTATCTCCCTGGCCGGGGCTCAAACTCATGCTGCAGTGGCTGCAGATAGCTTCATAGTGCTGAGACTTAGCCCCTTGTACCACCAGGGAGACCCTGAGTTTTTGTTTTTAATGAAATTTACTGTTCATATTTACAATCTAGAAGAGTTCCCATAAAATCTGATTTCTATTTTTCTTGGAAATTCAGACAACTGGCAAGACAGTTGAAATGGTGGGGCTTCCTTCAGAAAAGCACCTTCATCTTCTATGATCTCCCATTCCAAATCTTGACCTTGCCTCTGACTCTTATGGCTGGGGTAACTGACCCAACAGCCCAGGGCTCACAAAAGTCAAAACACCACCCAAATTGTGTCTGGGTTAAGAGCCAGCTACACAGCAGACAGGCCTCAAGTCTAAAGGCCAAATTTGACCGGAGCTATCCTGGAGAGCTAGCTGCTTTTCAGTGCCTCAGTGTCCTCTTCTGTGAAATGAGGCTGGTCCCTACCTTAGAGGCTGTTGTATTCTTTTAATGGCTTTAATTTACAGAGTAAAACTCAGGGACATACAGTGCTGCCACACCCACAGACAGGAGGCAGAATTCCATCTCCAGAAGAATCCCTGTGAGAGCTGCAGCCAAACCCTCTGTTAACCCTAACATGGATATTTTCTAGCTCTATATAATTTTGCCTTTTCCAGGTTTTTTTTTTTTTTTTTTTTAAGATTTATGTATTTACTTATACAAGCACTGGGTACAGTCAGAAGCGCGGGAGGGTGACAGGATTCGCCAGAGCCAGAGCGGGGAACAGAGCAGGCAGACCAACAAATACACTGCTGAGGGGAGCAGCGGGCGTGGCAGGAGAGGTCTGCCGCGCCATGTGAGACCCTCGCCCAGCGGCCAGGGATCGAACCAGCGCTGCAGAGGCTGCGGGCAGCTTTGCAGCCCAGGGCTTAACTGCTGCACCACCAGGGGAGGCCCTCATTACTTTTAATGATAGCTTTGTCAGAGGTAGCAATATCATCGTCTGTTGTGTCCGTTCCTGTTGATTCATTAGAGATGAAAGACATAATCAAGCCCCTAAAAAGCATCTGCCCCGACCCCGGACCACCACGGAGAATTATTCAGCACTTCCCTCCATTCTCCGCCTTTCCCTTCCCATCCACAGCACCTTCACTTGTGCCCATCTGACCCTCTTCCCTTCACATCACTGAAATCCCAGCCCATTAAACATTCTCATTTCGGTGCTTTCCTTCCCGCAGGCAGGGGCCGGGGGCTGTGCCCACCCACCGTGACACCCAACAGGAAATGGCCTTGCACTCCCAAGAGGGGTCAAGTGGAGCTGACCGCCCCATGACACAAGGCCCACCCAGCCTAGGGAGGGAGCCGGTCCTGGCGCTCATGACCGGCAGAGGGGAACCAGCCGTGAGAATGCCTCAAGCAAGGTTTCTTGGGGGTGGGAGGCGGGTGTGAGAAAGGAAGCCAGGCTGTTGCAGAAAATGAATGTTCCCGGGCAGCAAAGAGGTCCTCTTTCGTTCAGTGAGGAATTCTCACCAGCCGAGCTGACCTGGAACCGCTCAGCTCCCATCCTGTCACCAGGTGATCCTGGCCACAGAGTCTCCTCTCCCCAGGGCTCAGTTTCTCCACCTGAAAATGGCCCTGCAGGGCAAGATGAGCCAGAGGGCACTGGCCACTGAGGCTGCAATTCATGCGGGGGCTACACTCCATACAGGCGGCCCCTCCCTCCTGAGGCCATCTATACCTGAGGCCACTGGCACCACACACTCACCTGGTGCTGCTTTCTGCTTGTCCTCTGCTCCTTTCCAGCCTCCTCTGCTCACTTCTCTTCCCCAAAGTCTACACGATTAAGCACCCAAGACCCTCTTGTTTCCTTGGGTTCTAGATCAGGGTCTCCTGGCCTCAGCACTATGGCCATTAGGGCCAGTCCTGTGCAGAGCAGGGTGGTCGGCATTTCTGGCCTCCAGCCACTAGGTGGCAATAGCACCTCCCGTCTCTGCCTCCTCACCCTGTGAGAACCAGGGTCCTAACCCAATCCCACGCATAAATCAGGAATTGTAACTCCTGCCCTGGCCTCAGGGCACCCTTGCTCCAATCACACTCTCGACCTCTCCACCTGGAAGTCTAGCAGGCATCTAAAACTGAACTCTTGGTTTCCTGTTTCTCCTGCCACGACTGAAGCTATTAGCACAGTTATTAGCATAACGCAGTAACTCCTGGGTGTGCAGGCCAGCTCTGTGCATTACAGGGTGTTTGGCAGCATCCAGGGAGTCTACCCACCTGTGACAGTTGCTAACCCCCACCCTGCAGTCGTGACAAACCAAAATCTCCTCCCTCCAGATCCTACCATGTATCCAACGGGGAGGGAGGACGTGCCCTTGGTTGAGAATGGTGGACACGGGAGTCTCAATACAACACCCAGAGCTGTCCTTTAAACGTACCAATTCAGCCACAGTGCTTCCCTGCTCAAACCCCTCCACAGCAGGCACACAAGGTCCCTTGTCCTCTGACCTCTCCCCAACCTCCCTCCCCACAAGCCACCCCCCCTGGGCCTCCCAGCCACTCCTGTGACACACCCAGGTCATCCTTACCCCAGGGTTTGTAAATTCCTTGTTCCTTCTACAAACTTCTTCCTCCAGATACAGGGATGGCTGGTTTTTCTTGTTGTGCAAATCAGTATTTAAGTCACCTCCTCAAAAAGTTCCTTCCAACCCACCACCAGAGACCACTGACCTTGCCCGCCCACTGCACACCCCCATTCTACCCGGCTCTCTCCTTATCATATGAACATATTTTACCTCCTTGAATGGCATGAACTGTCTTGTTCATGTGCCTGGAGTACTGTAGCTCCCTCTCTAGAACCTAGACTCCACTGCAGCAGGGTCTTATTCACCACTCTCTGCCCCAAGCCTAACACAATAAATAGCACACAATAGCAGCTCAATAAAAACCAGGAGTCATGATGGAATCAATCAGTAAAATAAATTTCACACTTACGTATTTAGCATTGCTGGTGCCAATTTTTGCTAAAGACTTTGGCCTAAGGTAGTGCTTTTAGAACTGAAACCCAATTGGCCAAAAAAAATAAATTTTAAAAAAATCTACCAAGTCAGAGGATAAAGGCCAGCATTTTAAATAATCATATGCAGGGCCTCCCTAGTGGCCTAGGGGTTGAGTCCCAGTGCTATCACTACTGCTGCCTGAGTTCAATCCCTGGCCTGGGAGCTGACCCACATATGGCACAGCAGACCTCTCCTGTCTCGCCCGCTGCTCCCCTCAGCAGTGTATTTCAGTACATCTGCCTGTTCTGTTCCCCACTCTGTCTCTGGTGAGTCCCCTCACATTCTCTGCACTATACGTCTGGCCTACACCCAGTTCTTCTATGCAAATAAATCTTTAAAAAAGTAAATAAATAGGGCCTCCCCGGTGGCGCAGCGGTTGAGCGCTGGGTTGCAAAGCTGCCCGCAGCCTCTGCGGCGCCGGTTCAATCCCCGGCTGCTCCCTGGCCACCGGAGGAGGGTCCCACGTGGCGCGCAGACCTCTCCTGCCGCCCGCTGCTCCCCTCAGCAGTGTACTTCCATCCTTCTGCCTGCTCTGCTCCCCGCTCTGGCTCTGGTGAATTCTCTCACCCTCCCGCGCTTCTGACCCAGTGCATGTATAAACAAAAACAAACAAACAAATAAATAAATAAAACATGCCTCTATTAAAAAAAAAAAAAGATTCAAAGTAACTTAAAAAAAAAAGTAAATAAATAAAAAATCATAAGATAGTTAAGGCAACTCTGTACCAGATTATACTGCACTTAGGGAAGATGAAGATTTGAAACTATCGAGTTTGTGCTTTAAATATACATAGATCCACAAATTTGAGAACTGGGCGACTGTGTGTGTCAAGGGCAAATTTACTGTAAACACTGGTTTAAGGTACTTGATCATAAAACAACTCAGCACATCAACCAGTCCCAGGAAATCCCCTCCTTGTCATTTTATTTGACCTCTCTTCATCCCCATCTATGGCACCTTTTAAATGATTTACATATGCTCAGAGTTCAAGAACCACACACAACTTGCAAAAGAGCCGCCATAGAATAAGCCATCCCAAAACCCAAACTGACCCAGGTTAAGGTTCAGGATGCTTCCGGTGGTGGGAGTCTTGTCTGTCTTGGTGGCGATAGGCGTGGACGCTTGAGGAGAGAAGGGTTTTGGGCTGCCGGATGAGCTCCCTGCTTGTCCTGTCTTCGTGGAAGCTGGTGAAGCTGGAAAAGTTTGGTCATTGTTAAAAGGCAGATTTACTAACCACTAGACAAAGAAAACTCTTGGTGTAGGTAGATGGCGAGAGGAGACATTGCATTTGATTTCCACCAGGCCCCAGAGCACCACAGATGGGAGAGCGAAGGACTTTAACCCAATGTCAAGCCGTTAGAGCCACAGAGGAAGCAGGCCCCCCAGATATTGTGTTAAACACAAAGCTCTAAGACAAATCGGCTAAGCTGCCACTGAAATTGTTTTGGCCCATTCAGGGGTGTAAATCTCAAAATAAATAGCGATTAAACCAACACCCACCCCAGTCCAGATGCAGGGACGGGAGCTAGGCTTACAAATGGTGTGCTGTCCGTTTGTGGGAGACACAGGGCCGGCTCCCACAGCCGTCGCACCTGCCGGAGGCCAACCTGACCTCTGGGGAGAGCGCGGGCTTCCCTTTCAAAGGTTTTGCCGAATGAAGCCAAATGTGGCCCCAGATGGAGGCGGGAGACGTTGGTATATTATCTCCCTCCTTACTTATGAGTTTCAACTTTCATGGAGCACGAAGTGGCGGGGCTATGCCTGAGGCTTTCAAAAGTATCTTAAAACTATCAACATCCTGCACCTCCGAATTTCGTCCACTGGAGAAGGGAGAACAGAAACCAGGCCCTTTATCTTAACAAAATGAAGGCCTCAGATGGGACAATGAGAGCCCCACACCCCCTTCAGACTCTGCCCTTTGCCCACATGCTCCACATCACTACCATGTGAAGGCCACCCGCACGTGCACCAGACTTCAGCTGTGGAGCCACCTGTTCCCCCAGATAAAGCTGTGACAGCCAAAGGGTTAGGAATCCAGACACCCCTGGGGATTCCAGAAGTGCTTGGATAGTTTCAGAGGCACTTGCCTCAATTTCGTCATCCGCCATGGCGATATTTAGAGTGAGGATTCACTGGGTTAAACCTGCATCCAGCTCAGCCCGTCAAGATACATGTACTATCCTCACCTCCAGTGCCAGGATCTGTGAACGCTATTTGTAACATAATAGAGTGGGAAGACTCTAAACCTAACACGGGTCTAAGACAGGGGTCAGGTGTCAGGATTCAAATCTGAGCACTGTGACGGATTTGCTGTGTGACCTTGGGCAAGTTACCTGACATCTCTGAACCTCCTTTCTAAGCAATAGCCAAAAGAGATACTAATAATATGATACAAAGGGGTTGATGAAAGTACCTCTCTCATCAAATAGTAAGAAACAAATTAATTAATCAACCATCTGAACAATGCCTGGCATCTATGAAGTACATTATTGCCTGCTATTGGTGTAATGTTATTTGTTATTTCCCATTAACCTCTGTGGCTTTGGTTTTGTTCTTTTTTTTTTTTTTTTAAATAGAGGCATGTTTTATTTATTTATTTGTTTGTTTGTTTGTTTTGTTTATACATGCACTGGGTACAGTCAGAAGCGCAGGAGGGTGAGAGAATTCACCAGAGCCAGAGCGGGGAGCAGAGCAGGCAGAAGAACCGAAGTACACTGCTGAGGGGAGCAGCGGGCGGCAGGAGAGGTCTGCGTGCCATGTGGGACCCTCCTCCGGTGGCAGGGGAACAGCCGGGGATCGAACCGGCGCCGCAGAGGCCGCGGGCAGCCTAGCAACTCAGCGCTCAACCGCTGCGTGTGGCTTTGGTTTTGATCATCTGAACCAGTGGTGCTTTCAGCCAGGAGTGAGTTTGCCCTCCAGGGTGCATGGGGCAATGTCTGCGGACATTTGGGAGTCTCACTGGGGAAGGGGTGCCACTGGCATCCAGTGGGTAGAGACCAGGGGTCCTGTCAAACATCCTACAGTACACAGCACAGCCCCGTACAACACAGAATTATCTCTGGCCCCAAGAGTCAACAGAGCTGAGATTGATAAATCCACTTAACAGGGAAGTAGCAAGCATGGGTCTGGGAATGGAGGTGGAGCTCAGATCAGCTCGTCCATGCAAATGGATTTTTCTTTAAGATTTATTTTTATTTATTTATGCATTCAAGAGCTGGGAGGTAGGCCAGAGGTATGGGGTGGGGAGATGATTCACCAGAGACAGAGTGGGGAGCAGAGCAGGCAGATCTACTGAAATACACTGCTGAGGGGAGCAGTGGGCGAGACAGGAGAGGTCTGCTGCACCATGTGGGTCAGCTCCCTGGCTGGGGATTGAATTCAGCGCTGCAGTGGCTGGCAATAGGTTGACAGTACTAAGACTTCAACCCCTGTGCCACCAGGGAGGCCCCATGTGAATGGATTCTTAGCAAGTGTTCAATAAACATCAGAAACCATTTCCAGAATTAAGTTTTTTAAAATACTGTCTTAAATCATAGACATGAAGAATCCTTTGTTAACAGAACTTAAGCATACATATTAAGGTTTAAGAAACAAGCTACAATAAATTTTCAAGTTAGCACTTGGGTGGGGCGAGAGTAAGGGTGGCTTCCCGGGGGTGCCGTGTCTGTTCTCCCCCTCCAGCAAAGAAAGGGCAGGGGCCACCCCTCCTGCAAGGCTTTGTTCATGCCAGCAGGAAGGGAGGGGGGCCACATGCCCCACCTTCCAATCTGTGTGAGGCCTGTCCCGACATCAACCTCCCACATCAGTTAACAGGCAACTCACAGAAAAATACAAAAGATCAAGAGACATCTGAGGAGCGATCACTAAGCTCAACATAAATCATGCAAAATAGGTGAAAAGTAGAAACAGTACATCTCTCCAGCCTCAGTGCTTTACACCTGCAAGGTATATTTGTTTCAAAAACAGCACCTTGTGTTGAGCGTAAAAAAGGCAGCTCATAAAAAAATCATTTAGGATTTTTAGGGGATACTGACCATTATCCAAAATCTAAATGTGTACAACACATGAACCCCAAAGTACCACTGCTAGGAAGTCACCCCACAGGTGTCTATGCAAAATATATTATGATGTGCAGGTAAAGTGGACAAGAAGTTTGATGGTTTATAGGAATCTGCTTGAAATTAGCTAAGTACACGAAGGTACAAATACTATGCAACCCCTAGAATGACTGATACCGACCTGTGTCCTCAAAAAACGGTGGGTGGAAGAGAAAGGAAAAACCAAGTGTGTATAAAGGCCCCCTATGTATAAATGCTTTTTAAAGCTAACCCACACCACTACATAAGTGGATACATATCAGTATTTTTAGAAGCACATTCCATAAACTATTACTAGTAGTGGTAAAGTTTAGAGAAAATATGGAACTGAGAATATGGGGGTAAAAGATCTTTTCCTATATTTTTAATACCTTGCTATACTGTTTTCACATTGCTGCAGTTTGGGTTTGAATTTTTACCATGTGCCTGTAGTACTTTCATCAGTACAAAAAGTCAATTAGAGGTATTTTGATTATGGGCCATATTTTACTCTTTATAAAAATACTTTTAACCATACTTTTGTTGGGAGGAAAATATTTTAAGGTCAGCACAAAAATTTATTTGTTGACACAGAAAAATGTAAGGAATTCTGTGACTGTATGACTATTACACGTTCTTAAAAGCTTTTATTCTGGCTTCCCCTGTGGCCATCAAGGGTTCATGTGAAATAGCAGGCAGGTCAAAATGCCTATGGCTTGAGGCTCCTGAGAGAGTGAGCAGGGACATAAAATTTACATTAAGATGACAAATCAGAGCTATTTACAATAGCCAAGATATAGAGACAGAAGAGTGGATCCAGAAGATGGGGTATATATACACAATGGAATACTACTCAGCGATCAAAAAGATCATGCCATTTGAGGCAACCTGGATGGAACTGGATGGGATTATCCTAATTGAAATGAGCCAGAACGCGAAAGATAAACATCAGATCATTTCACTTATATGTGGAATATTGAGAAACCAAACAAAGGACCAAAGACCAACTTTAAAACCAACCCTTGAAAGCAGACCACAGACCCTGGTGGAGTCCACTGTGGTGGACTATGAGTGACCTGGTGGTGGGAGCACTGTGGTGACCACACCTGAGGGGAGAAATTCTTTATTATGTAACTAATGATCAAAGATGTAAAATAACAATAGTTCAATAATTTTAAAAAAAAGGAAAAAAAGAAGACAAACCAATGTATCCATTTAAAACATTCACATTCACTTTCCTTAATAAAACCAGGTTTCTTCAAGAAATGTTTCCCCAAGTTCATTCATATGCCCCCATTTCTTGTCATTTTCATGTACTGTCTATACATCACTGACAATGAGAACTGTAGATACTTAGAAAAATGTCAACTGCTGCAGAATTGAAAGTTTAGATGACCCCATTCCGCCACAAAAAAGTACTCTATCCATGTAATTCTACACATTTAAGAACCTGAACACCCAATTCTTAACAGTTGTTACCTCTTGGGGTGGGATTACATCTTATTTATCTGTAATATTAAAATCCAAATGCTCAGGAAGATACAGAATTAAATGTTAATAGTGAAAAGCTTCAAAGATCAAGGTAAAGCAATCAGAATTTTGGTCTCAGTAGTAAACTTCCAAAGTATGGTCCATTCAATTGATGGTTCTCAGTATGGAGGGGTGATAACAAACCCCAGGGGGTCCTGGGGTATCTGGAGACATTTCTGGCTGCATCACTGGGCAGGGCTATGTCCTGGCATCTCATGGTGGGGACCACAAATGCTGTGACAGGAAACAGGACAGCCTCACGACCCAGGATTATCAGGCCAAAAATGTCAACAGTACCTAGATTGAGAAACCCCACTTTAAATCACTCCACGGACATTTTCAAAAGCAAAAGGACATTTGGAAATGCTCATTTCAATTATGCTTTGAAACAGATGCCAATTCTTTTATAAAGCCATAAATCTTGCTCAAAGGAAGAACTAATTGCCTTTGAAGTCACAAATAATTGAATCAGACTTTAGACTTTGATGTACAGCTCAGGAGTGTGGGCTAAAACACATCATTTATTCTCTACATTTACAAAATACTAGCCTGGGCTAAATGCTATTCTGACTACATGAAACATGAGTTTCAGAATTAAAATGGAAAAAAGGTCCCTTCCCTCCCACACACCCCAGAGCTCTGGGTGGGGTGGGGGTGGAGGAGTTAATGATTCATGCTACATTTTCTCTACTTCTAAAACCTTGGAAACAACCTATGGGTTCAAAGGGCTGCATCTTGCAGAGGAGCGACCAGCAAAACCACTGCACTGAAGGGGAAAGGATTCAGAACACAGGTAAAGCCAAAAATGTCCACACCAGACACTGCCAACAGGCCATCCAGGAACCGAATCGTTCACACCTACACTTGAAGCAGTATGCAGATTTCCTTTTTTTTTTTTTTAATTTGACTCATTAAGTAAAAGAGTAGTTCACATTTGGAAAACACATTTGAGACTTCTCAACAATCTGAAATCTGGCAACACTGAGCCCACATGCCCACTGAGAAGCAGCAGGAGCAAAAGGCAAAGGACCCTCCCTAGCTGAGCACATCACAGAAGGATCTGGAAGCAACAGGCACACAAGTGGCCACACTCCTGCTTCACTCACCACATCCCTGCTGCTTTCCAGCCTCACCTACTTCCTTATCCACCTGATCCCTGGAAGCATTTGAATTTTCAACTTAACAGTGTGACTTATAAGCCAACCTAGAGAAAATTCTGGAAACAAAGCCTAAAGGCTGACCATGAGAGGGGGGATAATCTGATTTCAGTTCTTAAAATTAGTAATTGTTCTATGATGGGTATGTATTAAGTTTATATATTTTTTTAAAGGGGGGAGGGGTAGACAACTGTCTTCCCTTCTGGCTCATTTGTAACCCAGAAGGGGCTAGAAGACGAAAGCACCATCAGTTCAGGATGGGGTAAAAGCCGGGACCCACAGACTCCTGCCCTAAACATATAAATCCTGACAACTCAGGATCCCAAAAGCAAATATTGGCAAAGGTATCAAATTGGCCAGGAGGTCTAAATAAAGGGGAGTAGGAAAATCACCAAGAATATGAACAACTCCGGTGCAGGTCCCCAGGACAGCGTGGGTGAAAGGTGGGGGCAAGCCAAGAGCTCCTGGGCAAGCTGAGTCCAGGCCCAAGGATTATGGTGGCAGGATTCTCAGCTCCTCATCTCCCAAACAAACAGGGGCAGGTTTCTAAGCTCTCATGGAAGTTTTACTTGTCGGCTTATTTCCATTGGTAGCTTTATGCCGCTGGTTACAAAATTCCCATTGCTGAAACTGTGTTTTTGCTATTATCCTATGACAATTATTTCTTTACTCAATTTTGGGTAAATCAGTCTCAGACACTCCCCCCCAGTGGTAGGGGCACTGCCATAGATATCCCACTTCCTCTTCCATTAAATGCTGTGATCATTGCTAACAGCAGAGGGCAGTGAGGTGCAGGGAAAAGCAGCCAGGCTGGATTCAGGAAGAGGGTGTGGGAACCCCAGCACTTCCCTGCACCATCCACCAGCACCTCCACTTACCTTCTGTGGAATGGGAAGACTGACTCAGCTTCCTCTAACTTCCTCAATGTAGACAGGGGTGGGTAAGTCGACCTATGGGTCAAATCTGGTACACCCCCTGTTCTTGTATAACCCACAAGCTAAGAAGGGTACTGACCATTTTCAGATTATTTAAAAAAAAAAAAAAAAAAGGATTAACAATTCACAGAACATACAAATTATATGTCATTCAAATTCCAGGGATCCCAGCCACATATTACATATGGCTGTTCTAGCAAAACACATGAATTTAGTAATGACAAGAAGTGGACAGTTTCATTATTGGGACCGAGACCCACGAAACCTTAGACATTATTTCACTGTTGCAAGACAAAAGGCCAACTTGCAAGATGGAAAGCAATTCTGAGTATCACCTGTTCCTTCTCTACTGTCCACTGTCTGAATTAGGATTAGCAAAATGACCTAAGCACGTGCTGGCAAAGAGATTCTACTAAGGCGGGCTAGTCTACCCACTCACCACCTAACAGTCACTTCTCACTCCCATGATGAGAAATTTTATCAGGCATTCTCATGTCATTTCAAACTCCATACCTCATGTGGAAGAGAGAAGCAGCTCTTAATTAAACACATGGTATGTGTTATATTACTCTACAACCATTTCCTGAAATGTGGGGCAGAAAAAAACAATGGTGGTTCACAAGCCATGTGCTAACTGCATGTCTAGTAGCACAAACTACAAGCAGGCCTCCCTGGTCGCCTAGGGGTTAAGTCTCAGCCCTATCACCTGAGTTCAACAGCCTCAATTTGATCCCTAGCCAGGGAGCTGACCCACATGGCACAGCAGACCTCTCCTGTCTCTCCTGTCTCACCTGCTTCTCCTCTCAGCAGAATGAAATATACTGATCTGCCTGTTCTGCTCCCCACTGTGTCTCTGGTGGATTTTTTCACCCCTTGCATCTCTGGCCTACACCCCAGTTCTTCTATGCAAAAATAAATAAATAAAATCTTTAAAAAAAAAAAAAAAACTACAAGCAATTTAAGCGCAGGCACTTCAGTTTCTATGACCCACTTCAGTTTCTATGACCCATGAGGGTCACTTTCCTCACGCTCAGCCAGCATCCCTCCTTCGACTCGCCCTCTCTGATTCACACAGGCAATCTGCTTATAGCAAGAACCAGAAGAAACACTATGAAGTCCAATATTTGTGATGTTTAATATTTCAAGCACTGTCCTGAAATATTCTGGCCTTTGCCAGAACCTAGCAGGTCGGTCCTAATACTAAGGTCATGTTACAGATGAGGAAACTAAAGTCCAAGAGGTTAAGGTTAAGCACCAGGCCTAAAGCCACAGGTATGAGCCAGCCTCCTCCTTCTTAGCCATTCTACCTCTACCAAGTCCAAAACTGCAACAGAACTGTTAAATGAGGTGCCCTTTACCAAGCAGATGTGCTCTGGGGAGAAGGGTTCTTGTTTACCTCACATGTTGCTCTAACAACTGTGCCTTTAAAGTAAAGTGAATGTTTAACTTTAAGAGAAAAACCCGTGTACCATTAAGATAAAACTCTTAGGAAAGAAACAACTGCTGTGATTCATCCAAGAGACATTTGAACTAAACTCTGAAGGGTTTCTGGCCATCCGACTTCTGGGAATGACCCGCAGCTGGCCTGTGGGAAATAATCTCGTTTTCTGCTTCCTAACGGCCAGAATTCCATGGGTCACTCACTTAAACTGTGCTCCTCTGGGCAGAACATGGTTCTAGGACAACAGTCAGTGTGGGCTTGTCGGGTGTGGCCCCAAAGGAGCCCGTGCCCCATGTCCCCCTCTCGAGCCCGCAGCTGACCTGTGCTCTTGTCAAGGAAGTCCATGGACTCCTCACTGGCGCTGAAGTGGCTGGAGGTGGCTTTCTTCTCTGGGTCCTGCTCCACGTCGGAGCCGGTGTGCACAGAGGAGTTTGTGCTCATGGGGGACCTCGGCATATCCGACAAGGAGATCCTGCGACCAGCACCCCCACTCAGCATGGGCTTGCTCATCAGGATCTTGGGGGAGGCCGTCATGTCAAAGTTGAGCTTGACCTTCTCCTGCTTGTCTACCTTGGCAGCCCCGGCACTGGGGTTGGTGGGGTCAAGCAGCATTTGGTACTGGCTGTTGGGTGTGTAGGGTGTCCTGAATGGAGAGTAATTAAAAACCCCAAACTTCCTGCGGATGTTCTCCACATAAACTTCCATCTCTTGCATTGCACTATTGAAGATGCTTTTAGTCTTTTTCACAGAAAAAGGAATTTCTTTAGACATGAGGTAGCAGTTATTGATTGGAACCCAAGCCCTAGGGGTGCAAAAGAGAGAGTATTTGTCAATTTCAGCCATATCTAAGATTCTCTTTTTTTTTTTAAGCTTCAAAAAATGGACTGTACTAAGAACACTTAACCCAAGTTCTCACTTAACAAATGTCTAAGTGTACGACATATTATCTCCCCAGCCCCGGCAACCACCATTCCACCTGATTATGAATTTAGACTGCTTCTGATGCTCCAAATACATGGAATCCTACAGTATTTTTCCTTCTATGATGTGCTTATTTCATTCAGCACAATGTCCGCAAGGTTTTGCAGTGTTGTCACATACAACAAAACGTTCTCCCTTTTCAGGGCTGAGCAGTACTCCATGTCATGCGCACACATTTCCTTATCCATTCATGTGTCTGTGGACATTTAGAATGTTTCCAGGATTTTCTCCTTAATGTAAACCAAATTAGTCTAGTATGTCTGCTAAGATTCTAAATACCTATCCCGTTCTTTAAAATGACTTGGATTGAAGGGGGAAATAAAAGATCCATTGAATAGTCAGTCACATTCTGTCATAAAGGACAGAATATAAACAAACTTGGCTAAAATATTAAGACATTCAATAGACTTAGTGCTTTTAACGCAATAAAGAAAAAATATAGTAAAACTCTTTGGCTTTGGTTTAGTAGAATGAGAAAACCTCCCAGACTACACCTCTGAAAGAGAATTCATTCCCAAATCTCACTCTTCTGCACTGAGGCAAAAGAGCTTTTTTTTTTCTTTTAAAATTAGGATTTGGGCCTCCCCTGGTGGCGCGGACGGTTAAGCACCGCGCTGTGAAGCTGTCAGCAGCCTCTGTAATGTTGGCTCAATCCCGGCCGGCAGGCGAGGGTCCTACATGGCGCAGCAGACCTCTCCTGTCGCGCCCGCTGCTCCCCTCAGCAGTGTATTTCATCAGTCTGTCTGTTCTGTTCCCCGCTCTGTCTCTGGTGAATCCTCTCACTCTCCCACGCATCTGGCCTGTACCCCAGTTCTTGTATAAATAAATAAATCAATCTTTAAAATTAGGATTTGGGCATCCCTAGTGGCGCAGGCAGTTGAGGGTGGGTGGGGGAAATGCTTGTCCCATGTACCAAGGATGCACAGATCCTGAGAATCTGCTTTCAGTAGATTCTGTCCGCAGCCTCTGCAGCGCGAGTTTGATCCCGGCTGGCCGGTGAGATACCCACATGGCATGGCAGACCTCTCCAGTCTCGCCTGCTGCTTCCCTCAGCAGTGTATTTCAGTCGGTCTGCCTATTCTGTTCCCTGATCTGTCTCTGGTGAATCCTCTCACCCTCCCGCACATCTGTGCGTCAGGACCTGTGACCAGGTTCTTGTATGCATGAATAAATAAATCTTTTTTTAAAAAATAAAATAAAATTAGGATTCTCCACAGGACTAAAGGGAACGTTGGGGAAGTGATAACCCTAAAAGCTATGTATTGTTTCAAGTGTGAGAGCAAAGTGCATGGCCCAAGGGGCTCTGGTGGAGGAGGCCAAGTACCTTGGTGGCAGGGGTGACATGGTGCCAATCATCTGAAGAGAAAAGATTCTCTCTTCTGCAGTGTTGTAAACCAATGCTACCTCAGTCAATAAATAAGTGCCCAAAATTTTTTTCTAAACTTCTACCAAGAGCACTTAACAATCATACCTGCTGTATAAGAGGCACTCAATGAATGCCAGCTCTTTTGTAGTTCCACAGACATTTGATAATATTTTAATAAAGTATTTTCTGTATTTTCATATAACACTGTTTGTGTGTGTGTGTCTCAGAAATAAAACCGAAGGACGCAAAATCTTGTAGCAGACAGAAAGTACATGCTGAGACCGCTTGAAACATGCCCTTCATCTGTGCAAGGGCCTCCCCAGGCTCTCTCCAGCATTTACAGACTTTCCCGGAAACATAAAATGGTCCAGGACATTCCCTAATCTGCTGGCTGACCCACTGCGCTCACACCTGGTCCAGACTGATGTTTGAGCTCTACAGCCCCAAGCGAGCTCCCTGAGGAAGGGGCGGAGGACCCTGGATAGGCTGTCGGCAAACCCAGCCCACTCAGTGCCATCCAAGGAAGAGAGACTCTGCGAGGGAAACGCCTCTAGGCGAGTCCCCCACTGGGACTCCCTGTCCCATCCCTGAAACATTCCCTGAACACCTGCCACGTGGACATCCGGGATGTCCATGCAAATGCACAGGCAGCAGCTCAGCATAGTCCCTCTGAGGGGTCAGAGGACACTGGGGGGAGGCAGGAGTTAGGATAATCTCAAGGGCATAAGACTGTGCTGCTGGCCTGGCTTCCTTGGCAGTCCCTGCCCAGAACCACCCCAACCTTCAAGCTCAGGGAACAGCCCCCCAGTAACCCAGTCTAGCAAAGCGGAGAGCAGATTCTCAGGATCTGTGCATCCTTGGCACATGGGGCAAGCATTTCCCCCACTCACCCACATCCTAAGTACACCCACACTGTGCTTCACTATTAGAATGAGAACAGCCTAAATCATGGAGAAAGTTAACAACTGGCATGCTCTCAGTAAGACAGACCTAAAGCCAGCTACCGATTCCTCTGGCCCTTCGAAACCCAGACTCCTGGCCACATCCCTGGGATGGGCCCTGGGCCCTTCTCTTCCCACCCCCGCCACCTCACTGTTCAAACCACCAGTGCCCCTGCTCTTTCTGGGCACACTGCCTTGGAGCTTCTCTGCTCTCCTCAGACTTTCCTCAGCACTGCCATTCCCTCTGGCCCGAGGTCATCGTGCACACTTGTTCATCTGTGTGTTCCTCGTCTTCACACTAAGATGCCAGCCTTGACACATGGGGAGACAGTTGTCCACTCCCTCCCGTAGCCCCAGCCTAGCACACACAGGCACCAAAGTCATGTTTCTTTGCATGAATGAATAAATGAATTTTAGGAAGATTTCCAACAGAAGTGGCCAAAATCAAATAAACTGTATTATTTGCTATCGAAACCAGCAGACCATCCCAGTCACCTCCCCACCTGATCTCCTGAAAATGGAATACCAAGACTCCTAATAAAGGATTCTGCAGATTATACTGAAATTCACTCTTTTCTGTGATTTCCAAGATGCCAACTTTTACAAAGAGATGCAATGTTTCAGATGCTGGCATTGTTTAAAAACATAAACAGCATTTTCTGTATATTCTGGGGGGTTGGGGATGATTTTTAAACCCTGTATTTTATATATTCTCCCCGACATAGTCACACACTTTCTCTAATGGCTTGGCTGGGTTCTGAGAAGGGTTTTGCCTCATTTAATCATAATGTAACTTGTTAAAAGGGAACCCAGATATTAACTGCTGCTCATCTCTGCCTACCTGTTGTGCTGGGCACGCAGGGGCTACTCTCTAAAGGGAACTGCAATTAGCTGGAATAATTCACTTCACGGTGAACGGAGGGGAGGGAGGGCTCAGACCTGTCAAAACAGCAACCCCTTCTAATTTCCCATTTTAGCTTCAGAGAAAAGGGAACAGGAGGGAATGACCCAGTACAATGACAGAAGAGTCATTTACTGGCAATCTGGGAAAATACCTCTGATACCTAGGAGCGTTATTGAAAAGTAATTTGCATGGGGGTTTAATTTACATTAGAAAAAAAAGGAAAAAGAACAGCATCAACCAAACCACAAAAGCAAGAGGAAGACACCTTTCTAACAGGTAGAAAAAAAATCCAAATTTGATGAATTATCAGGCTTAACACAGCAAAGGCACCCTCTATCATGGTAGTGTGACAATAAACAAAACAACAGCAACCCCCCTTCTCACATCTGCCTACAGTATCAAAGGTTCAGTTCAAGTGACATGTTCAAAGCTAATTTTTAACTCCCACCTGTCGTGTTGTCCAAAGAAACGGGCATCAACCTGCCCATCTTTATCCCTCAGGGCTTTTGCAGGCCAGAATGGAAACCCCTTCAGTTTTGCCCAGACCAAAGGATGTGGATTGCTCTAGGAAAAGAAAAAAAAAATGCAGGGTTTGGATGCAGTTGACAACAAGAATCACATATGAAGGCTGGTGTGTGTGATGATTAAACAGGGTAAAGGCAGAGGTGAACCAGGCTACACACTGACCAGATTAAAGTAGATGCTCCCCAATAGTGCTCCCTAGAATGTGAGTGAAGCTAGGAATGGGATGAACCCACAAGAAGAAATGGGGGCCTCCCTGGTGGCGCAAGAGGTTAAGCACCACACTATGAAGCAATCCGCAGCCTCTGCAGCACGAGTTCGATTCCCAGCCGGCCAGGAAGCAACCCACGAGGCACAACAGACCTCTCCTATCTCACCCCTGGTCCCCTCAGCAGTGTACTTTGGTCAATCTGCCTGTTCTGTTCCCCACTGTCTCTGGTGAATTCTCTCACCCCCCAGTATCTCTGGCCTGTACCCCAGTTCTTGTATGCATAAATAAAATGAATCTTTTTAAAAACAGAAGAAGAAGAAGAAGAAATGGCTGCTGAGCAGACAACACAAGGCTGGAATCCGGCTGCATCCCATTATCTGGGTGGCTGTGGACAAGAGAGTCCACTTTCTGTACAACACAGAGATGATTCCTGCATGCTGTTAAGTTGGAGGGTCAGCAGTACATTAATCCTGCATATATTATGGGGCAGCAACATCCGCCTTAATTCTGTACTGTGCAGGTGTTCATCTCCAAGGCAGGAAGAAACAATAACAGTGTTTTGATTCTCAACTTTACCTGCTCAATCTTGTCCCCAGTATACCCAAGCCCCACCCCCACCCTCCCAACAGGCCACCCCAACAATGCCCTTCCCTCTGCAGTTCACCAGTCTGGAAAATGCAGACTGGATGAGGAAAGCGAGGGTGATGGTCTACCCCCCAACCCTCCTGAGCATCATGGTTTGGGGAGGCCATGGAGTTAAATCCAGAGAGGCACGTCCATGCCTCTTAGAACAGACCCCGCACGATTAGTCATACCACGCTGGCTTCATGCACATCCCAAGCTCTGCATCAGCCGGACACCCCCTCTCTGATGAGCTCCCCATTGCTCTGCAGGCTGCCGTCTACCCAGGGTAGCAAGCATAGTAAATCACGATGCTCCCTGGCTTACGTTCACTCTCCCGTAATGTCATCAACAAAAAATTACTGAAAAACTTCAGCCAAGGTTTCATCCAATACGCCACCTGCAGAAAGCCGTCCTGGCCAGTCATGTCAAGGCACAGAATTCAGAAACAAAGAAAGGAAATCCAACTTACACAAGGCTCGCAGAACCAGTTATCTCGTTTTTGGCAAGCAGCTAGGTAACACTCTGGACATACTTCAATCTCATTCATCTGTAAAGCAAAAATATGTTAGAACGAGTCACCCCAGGGCCCTCGCATGCGGTGGTCTTCCAGAAACGCACGATGAGCTCAGCAGGTGAGCCCAGAGTGGGATGCGTCCAAGTCCTTGTCACCAGCCCAAGACTTCCACCTCACCCAAGCCTCCATCCTCTCTCCCGGCCCACATGGCCCAGCTTCCACACGTGCTTGCACTGGGGTTCATTCTCACAGACACAGCAGCCAGAGCCACCTCCACACACAGGTCTGATCCTGTCCCTATCCTTAACCATGGTTCTCTTCTCTACTCGGGCAGCTCCACCCCGCAGGGACATCTGACAATGTCCAGAGGCGATTTTGCTCATCACAGTTGGGGGAGTTTGCAATTAGAAATGATGATGATGAATGAGAGAGTCTTGAAAGACAAGAATTCTCCAGCCAAGGCTGAGAAACTAACAAGGAATCTAAAATACCTAATTGGTTCCTTCCAGGCCATCTGTGACCTGATCTCGGCATACCTATGAGTCCCCCAGCCTCTCCCATGCCACACTCCATTCCTATGCGTCTCTAATCACACTCTCTAAAGTGGTTCATTAATACCTCACTGCCCTAGTTTATTTCCATTCACAACAACCTGATCATTCTATGATGTAATGGTCTCCTCCCTCCTGAGCAGTGTCCCCTACAGCCATCACTATCACTTAGAATCAGGGCCTGCAAGCCCCATACTTCATCTGAATGCAGACAACCATCTGCTAGCTCTGAAACTGTAGGAAACGGTGTTCTAAGCCCCTATTTCCTCATCAACAGGATGGGTGCGAGAGCAGCACCTGTCAAACAGGCTCATAAAAATTATATAAGCCTTCAAGTGACATAGTAATCAATATATTTAGCAAAGGTTTAAAGTGGGCTGGTGTCACTCTAAGTATCCTACGGGTATTAACTCACTTATTCCTCACAAACCCCAAGATGAGATTATTAAGCTGCCCCAGGTCTCACCACGGCAAACTGGAAGGACCTGGAATTGAACCAAGCATTGGGCTCAAGCCCACACACTTCACCACGGCCCTGTGAGTTACTAGTAGCTTCTGGTCCTCAAGCTTGTTTCTGTGTCTCTTACATCATGAAAAGTGTCAGATACATAGCAGATGCTCAACAGTTATTTATGATGAAATATATTCATATATGTTTATATTCCACAGATGAGTGAAGCCATCCAATATCTGTCTTTTACTGTTTGATTCATTTCACTCAATATAATCACCTCAAGGTCCATCCATTGTCCTGATGGCAATCATTTCCTCTTCACAGCTATATAATACTCCACTGCGTATATATTACACAATTTCTCATTTGGTATTAACTTATTTTCTGACTTAACAGGTCAATGAATAAATGAGTGAATGAATGAATAAACGAATGAACAGTAGATCATATTTCTACCTTTCACCCACTCAACTTCTGGGCTATTCCAGAAGCACTGATAGGGAAAATAAGTGGTAACATCAGGCCAGGTCAGCCCTGACCTTGGAGTTCACAAAGCAGCCATGTGTGACCAACAAGCTGATTCAGAAATGGCAGGTAAAGATGGGGAGGCGGTGTCAGTAAATTTTACCATCAGGCAGTCTACCCATTAAACGCCTCAGCTTATGATCCCAAATGCAGGGAAAGAGATGAACCCATGGGGGAGAGCAACTAGACATGCCCACAAGAACCTCAAATCACAGTGAACTTATAAATCGTACATCATTTGTCACCAAAGAAATGCAAACCAGGGCCTCCCTGGAGGCCTAAGGGTTAAGTCTCAGTGTTATCAAGCTATCACTGCCACGACCTGAGTTCGATCTCCAGCCAGGCAGCTGACCCATATGGCACAGCAGACCTCTCCTCTCTCGCCCGCTGCTCCCCTCAGCAGTGTGTTTCAGTAGATCCGCCTGTTCTGCTCCCCACTCTGTCTCTGGTGAATCCTCTCACCCTCCACACCTCTGGCTTATACCCTGCACCTCTCTGGCTTTTTTATTTATTTTGCAGACTCTCCTGGAGGGGTAGCTGTAGGGATTCGGGGATTTGCTTATATCTTCTATGCTAAATAAATAAATAAATACTAAAAGGGGGGGGACCTAAATTACAGTGAAATGCCACTGTTTTCACAGATCACCCCAGAGAGAGACACAGACATCCCTCTGGAAAGCACACAGCATACCACACCTCCGCTCCAGGTTGCTGGACCGGGAACTCTCCACCCAGAGCTCTGTCAGGGCTACAGCACTTCTAAAAATTACACTGGGGAAATCATCAGGGCAGCAAGGAAAACTCTTGTTCTCCCTGTTGTTCCATTACAAGGAAAACACGCACGCTAAGAGAAAAATGCAGATTCTAACACTCTCTACGAACACACGTTAGGGACAAATCCTAACTTATCACAAGGCTGCCTTACAAGGCAGCGAGTGAACAAATGAAACGCAGAGACAGGGTGGAGGTTGTTCCACCGTAAGATTGCCACCCCCAGCCTGTCATACCACCACCAGAACCTCAGGGCGCACGAGCCCGCAGGGTCTCTCATCCACACCCTCAAAACTCTCCTGGACACCTGGGCCACTCTCTAAAAACCAGCAGGACCTGTCCCCAAACATCCTCAACAAGGACACCGAAAGGGACCTCACTCAAGGCCACAGACCGTGGGACAAAGGAATTCGGAACACTGTGTAACCACCCTCAGGACTCTTGACTCAAGGCTGGGAACGGAAAGATCATTTCCATCTCCCTGCCTACGTCAGGCTGAGGTGAGGGTGATATGTAACACGCGTTGCTCTTATTTTCCTTAAAGAGAGAGGGGAGCCGCTGTCCACACCACAAACAAATCCCCAAATCCCCACAGCTACCCCTCCAGGAGATTCTGCAAATGCAAACCTGAGCCACCCCCCCGCTCACGCTGGGCACGCGGACACGGGACAAGAGACACACACATACCTCGTGCTCACAGATTTTGATGACCACTTTCGCTATTTGCGTCAATTTGTGATTTCCTAAGGGAATAAAAAAATAGGATTAATCCCACTGGAAACACCGTAATACCTGCCGTTGGGATAGCATTTCCACTCACAACCTTCTGCTTTCCCCCAGGATAAAGCTTTGCAAAGTTAAAAATCTAAAGTTTCTGGCTTGTAACATAATTCAAGTGATGTGACTTTTCCCATGGACAGTGACCAATCTTGGGAATCTCGATGTCGCCTTATCTGCAACTGGCGACTTGTGTGGGGTGTCCTAGCATCCAGGGACTGACACTGCAGTGGGGTTTTTGTCTTCTAAAGGTTCATATTAGTGGCAAGGGGTCTTATTCCATGCGTTGTCCCAGAACCCATCCTTAGAAGGCTCTGGGGGAAGGAAGGCATTGAAATGAGTAGCTCTGGGGCACCCGAGCTTTTGAAAGTCCTTTTTATATTAACTCTTCAATCAGCCTCAACAGGAAGCCAACGCAAAGGTTCCCATTTCATTCATGAGTTAAGTCAAGGCTCACAGGAATGTCTGTGAGACGAGACATTTATCCAGTAAGTTAGGGAACAGGATCTCACTCTAAATCCCTCCCCTTTGCACAAAACCAGAGGCCAAGGATGATCAAAAAGCCATGTTTTCCTCAAACTTTATAGCGTAACTTATTACTCAAAAAGATTTCATATACCCATACAGGCACGCAGGATAACTCGGATATAAGTGGCTCAGAAGTCTGTTAACTCTGTATCCAACAAGCCACTTAAGTGTCCGGTGGCAACAGGTCAGGCAGGAGTTTTCTTGTTCAGAGCTCTCTCCCCACAGCCACTGGCCACCTGCCGTGTCGCCGTTTCCAGCCACCTGACCTCACTCACTTGTTTACATGAGTTTATAGACTTACTCGAATTCCCGACACCTAGTGACACCCTCCCCTTGCCGGAACCCCAGCCCAGCTAGGAGTAAATGACCATCATGTGCTTTGAGCTGACACTCATTTGTGTATCTTCCCTGAAACATTAGCTACCAGTCTCTGCGGGGCCCAGGGCTACACAGGGAGCATCTGCCCATGGAGTTCATATCCCTGTGAGCAACACAAACGAAAACAGCACCAGTCGGACAGTGTGAAGAAGCAAGAGGTGCTACGAGAGCCCCTTGTGTGCTCTGCGTATTGAGGGTCCTCAGAGCACAGAGAACAGAGTCTGAGCACAAGGGGAAGCCATCAAGGCACAGAGAAGAGTGTTCTAAACCCATGAAAAGACAACAAACAAAACCTGATCCATAATATAAAAAACTCCTACATTCAACAATAAAAGAATAATTGAGTTTCTCAATGAGCAAAAGATATAAAGTTACTTTATAAATATATATACACACACAAATGACTAATGTGTACATGAAATGATACTTAGTACCATTAATCATTCTAGAAAGGAAATTAAAACTGCCATGACATATTTCACACCCTCAAGAATGACTAAAATTAAAGACAGCTAATACCAAGTGTTGCCAATGGTGGAGCAATTAAGTCGCTCACATTCACAGCTAGAAGTATAAATGAGACCACTGCTTTGCAAGCAGGCAAAAGTCTTGTAAAGTTAGATGGAAACCTTTCCATGATGCAGCGATATCACTCCTCAGTATGTATCCAAGAGAAAAAGAACTGTATGTCCACACGAGGACTAGTACAAGAATGCCGAGTGGCTTTATTCTACAGTCAAAAGTTGAAAACAAGCCCAATATTCATCAACATCACCAGGGTGAATGGATAAATGGTATTTTGATAAATGAAAAAAAAAATCACGCAACAGGGCCTCCCAGGTGGCACAGTGGGTTGAGCACCGCACTGTGAAGCTGTCCGCAGCCTCTGCAGCACGGGTTCAATTCCCGGCCAGCCAGGGAGAAACGCAGACCTCTCCTTCCTTGCCTGCTGCTCCCCTCAGCAGTGTCTTCGGTCCGTCTGCCTGTTCTGCTCCCCACTCTGTCTCTGGTGAAATCTCTCACCATGTGGCGCCTCTGACTATACCCCAGTTCTTATATAAATAAATAAATCTTTAAAAAAAAATCAGGGCCTCCCCTGGTGGCGCAGTGGTTGAGCGCTGGGTTGCGAAGCTGCCCGCAGCCTCTGCAGTGCTGGTTTGATCCCCGGGTGCCGGTGAGGTCCCACATGGTGCGACAGACCGCTCCCGCTGCTCCCCTCAGCAGTGTATTTCGTCAATCTGCCTGTTCTGTTCCCCGCTCTGACTCTGGTGAATTCTCCCACCCTCCACGCTTCTGACTGTACCCAGTGCTTGTATAAATAAATCTTTTTTTAAAAAATTAAAAATAAATAAATAAATAAAAATTTTTAAAAATCATTCAACAATCAAAAGAAATGAGCCATTGGTACACACGACAGCATGGCTGACCCCAAAATATTCCACTGTATGAAAGTACCAAGACACAAGAATTGAATCTCTTGACACCACTGACAGGCAATTCTATGCAAAACTAATCTATCGTGACAGAAAACAGAACAGTAGTTCCCTTCGAGGAGGTTCGATTTACTGGAAAGGGGCAAATGGGAATATAATAAAGTAATGGAAATATTCCGAGTCTTACCTGAGGTTGTACCTACACATTTATCAAATTTATGGAATGTACATGGAAATTCTAAGCACTATGTTGTAAAATAAGGCTTTTCAAAAGGACAGGGATCAGCATCCTATGGTCACGAGCCACTTTGGATGTCAGCTCACACCTTAAAATGCATGTCATCACCGCCCCCTCTTATCACACATATTAGTTATCTATATGCACGCAGTCTCAGCTACTGCCCTGATGCATGAACCAAGCACCTGATTTTTTGCATGAAAGATGGTAAATGAGCAACACACGCAGCATACGCTCCTCCGTTGGAGTCATCTAAGTCACTCACCCCCGTTATAAATGATGCAGTTATGCAGAATCCACTTTGCATCCGCCAGGAAGGCCTCTGTGCAGCCATACATTTTCTTTTTAGCGTTCTGGGGAGAAAAGCAGGGTGCAAGGTCATTGGGGAGTCTTAACACGCTGCCACCAATAACACCTGTGTCCCCACGTAATTTTCTGAGCAGTCATTTGCCAAATTAATTAATGCTGTTACTCATTTCCAAGATGCTATTGTATTTGAGATATCTAACTAAAAAAATGTCATTAAATTCAGGACACTAACTTGAATTTTCTCGTAATAGCTGTCATTTCTCAAGCAGCTTCTTCTTATGAACCAGGATCCTTTATAGAATTATGTACCTGTTATTCATTGTACAGTCTCAGGACTGAGAACTCAATGGAGCAATTACTATGATCCCCATTTCAGAGACAGGGAAACTGAGGTCTGTTAAGGATTATCAAGAGTTCCCAAGTTATTACTGTATGAAGCTAGGATTCCAACCCCATGTTTTTTGAATACCATGAGGATACACAGAATTTTCTAGAGCTGGATTTACTGCTGGAGTGGGAGTAGGGGAGGGTCATCAATTTCTCCTCATCCATGATTTTTCTTTACCCACATTTTGTTGCCCCCAGTATGAAAATCAACCCCAGAATGGCGGGTACAATCTCAAGTGTTACAAGTGTAATTTTCAGCCTGGAATTTGAGTGTGAGCCTTTTACAAACACCTTTAGGCATTAAAGAAATATCCCTATTGGTAGAATAATTCAAGTTCTAAGAAGCCACATCTTTAATGCTAATCTGGAAGTTTCCCAGACACTTAATTTTCTCTTCTTGCCTCCTGCTGCTCTCATTAGCACCTCCAAAAGAAAGAGGAGTTAAGACTCAATCAAATCACCAATTTTCAGAAGCTGCGGCTTTTTCAGGTTGAAAGTTGGAATCACTAGCAGAAGTAATGTTTGGAGCTAATCAGCGGATTTCAACACTCCGCTGCAATCCTTGGAAGAAAGTTATAGATGAGGTTCACGGATCAAGAGTTCTTCCATCCAAATACAAACGGAGCAGGGAAAATGCAGAGGAACAGCTAACTTGAGATGGCGCACGGGATGTAAGGGAGAACCTTTGGTCATCTCAACAAGCACGGACTACCGTGGAGAGGTTCTGTGATGGAGCCAACCTTTTCCAATGTACAAAGGTCCATGGGATGGAAGATATACTCTGCGTAGTCTGGATGCTGTTCCAATGGAACAGGCTTCTGGAATGCATCTGTCTATAAGAAAAAGAAAGGAGACACACTGACACAATCCGTCACAGCTGCAGGATCCCAGCATGAATGTTAGTGAGCACTTGAAAAAGGAAACCACTTTGCAGACAACACAGAAAGGTTTCCAGGAAGATGGCCTTGAGGATCTCTAAATTGGTTCACCTTCTAATCCTGCCTGGTGATCAATAATCATAGGCTCACTTGTGTGATGGTTTCTTATTTGTTTTATTTTCACTCTATACCCAAATGACAGGTCCTGTCCTCTTGTATTAGGAGTGACAAGAGACATGCTGTCTGTTACCAAGACCTGGATTCGAGGTGAGCTGATCTGCACACTGCAAATGCCCACAATTAAAACTGACAGCAGATGAAACCTTGCCACACCCAGACCTAGCACACCAATACCGTGCTCTTAAATGTCAACAGATACTTTACAGATGGGGACTCCTGGATAGTGAAATGGTGCAGCTCCTTTGAAAATGCAGGCTGGGGGCCTAGAGGTTGAGTCTCAGCACTATCGCCGTTGACAGCCTGAGTTCGATCCCTGGCCAGGGAACTAACCCACATGGCACAGAAGACCTCTCCTGTCTAGCTCGCTGCTCCCCTCAGCAGTTTATTTCAGTAGATCCCCCTGCTCTGCTCCCCACTCTGTCTCTGGTGAATTCTCTCACCCCACCCCCGGCCCCACACACACATACACCACACCTCTAGCTTATACCCAAGTTCTTCTACACAAAAACAAATGAGTGTTTTTTTAAAAAAGAATGAAAAGTCAGACTGCTTTCAACAAAGGGGCTGTGCGTTCAAGGTTTCCTTCTCGGTCATTTACTCAAGCCTCACTGGAACCAGCTCAAAATGCAAGGCCTCGTTTGTTCATGGGTGTTTGTGTTTATCAATAAAAAGATTTTAATTGAATTAAATACCCAATTATACTCCAGCAAGCATGTGAACGGGTCACCACAAGCAGTCACTTGAGTCCTCTTTCACAGAAAAGGGATGTTTGGCCATTTTATTTTTTTTTTTTTAAGATTTATTTATTTATTCATACAAGCACTGGGTACAGTCAGAAGAGTGGGAGGGTGGGAGAATTCACCAGAGCCAGAGTGGGGAGCAGAACAGGCAGACTGATGAAGTACACTGCTGAGGGGAGCAGCGGGCGGCAGGAGAGGTCTGCGCGCCATGTGGGACCCTCACCAGCAGCCAGGGATCGAACCGGCGCTGCAGAGGCTGCAGGCAGCTTCGCAGCCCAGCACGCAACTGCTGCGCCACCAGGAGGCCCCTGTTTGGCCATTTTAAAGTTGAAGAGATGCTTCAACAAAATCAGTAACTTTCTGCCCTGACTGGTTTCATATCAAACAAAGTATGTGAGAAAGCAACGCTTTCTTTGATGTTTCCTTTTGGCTTGTAATTCTTTTGTGTTGACAAGTCTACATGAATCTATTCTTTTTGTAAACAGTCTTCGGCAGATATAATTTAACCTGTGAAAAGCAGGAAGTAATTCTTTGTCACTCAACATGAAAAAGACTCTACAGTAAGACAACTTTTTTTTCTTTTTTTACCAAACTGAGGCTAAAAACTTTGCTTTCATGGACTGAGATTTTTGTGAAGAGACAAACAGATCCCCAATTTAGCAACAACCAATCAGCACGAAGAACTGTTTTCATCATATCCAATTTCAGAGTAGAAACTCAAAACTGAAGTGTGTTGATTTTTTTTTTTTTAAGAAATTAAACCACAGTGGCTATTAAAAGCCCCCAAGGTTCTACCTTCCTGTATTTTCACCTAACTTAGAAAACAAACCTTGAAGAGTTTCACAAAGGTCACCTGCCAACAGATGGTGCAAATCAGAAAGAGACACACCTCCCCCTCCAAATATCTTTAGATTCACCCTTTGGGAAAGTGACAATGTTGATTATATTGTAATAACACAGTGTTTTTAAAAAACAATGTTTTCCTGCCACCTTTTTGAAGACTGTCACCAAAAACTGCAACCAACATACAGCTACAACATGTAAGATGTCTACAACTCTCAGGAGGAAACCAGAGTGTACAGAATTTGCCAGGTACGTGTGGCAACCAGGCTGTCACATCCAGATTTTCCTTCAAAGGCCACAGCTGTACATCAATCTCACTTCAAAAGTGAAGAACAAGCCAAATTCTCACTCTTTATGGGAATCTCCCCGGGTTGAGTTTGACTTGAAGGTCCCATCATCAACCAGAACATGGTTGTCAAGAAGCTGGTTGTACTCAGCTCTCTCACGGAGATAAAGTTTTACTAATTCCCCCGGGAAGGAACACAAAATTCCCCCTTCAAAACCAATCAGAATTTTAAATACCCGCCGACTTCTGACTGTACATTATTTCCCGATTAAACTCTTCTGGGACAGAGTGCTCGGTAGAGAGAAGTATCTTAAGGCCATGACACCTTCGATTTCATTTACAGATATTTGAATTCAAGCAAGATGGTCCAAAGATATGCACAGGTGTCTGAAAAGCTAAGACAATAAGGAATAAGACTGTTAACCCAACAAGATTCACCAAGTCCACAGACACCGAGACCAAAAGGAACTTTCTTCTTACCCCTGGCTGCTTCATTTTCTGAATGGCAAACTTGAGCAGGTAGGACAGCTGTTCAATGGTGAGCATGGTCATGGCTTTGCTCTGGGTCTCGATGCATTCTGCTACTGTGATCTTCTGCAAGCCAAGATCACATAAACATCCAGTTAGGGAAAAAGGCACTGCCAATGTACTCACTTCCCTTCCCTCCTGCCTATCCAATCAGCTAACCCTGAAGTCATCATTCCCACCTAATTGAGATCTGCTGCTTTGTCCGACAAGGACCTCAGTCCACTTGACCAATGGGTACCGGCATCAGTGCAAAATGGAGAAGGCCGTTGATCCACAGACTACATTATCAGCACGAGGTTTGAGCTCAGGAGGATGCCCTACTCTGAGAAGGAAGCAGGGCCCTGAAAACTCGTCATTACTGTGACCTTGGGTTTCAGGAATGGGATGTGAAAGGAAAGGCCACTGATGGTTTCGGGGTGCTCACACCTAACAATGAGTCAGCCCCTTAATTTGAGCTCTTAAGGTTCTGCATTCTGCTACTGTGATCTTTCAGGAAACTGACAAGGCATCAACTCACTGACATCAGCGATGAAAAAGGGACAGCCTTCCCTGTAGAATTAGTCTCCTGCTAATTCTGAAGTCTCTAAACACGACTTTGTTCTCCGTCACCAACGTGTACCCACTCAGGCCATAAATGTCATCGTGTATGGGAAATTCTCCTTAAAGAGACCCAGAGAAATGTCTGAAACCGCATTCTGCTATGCAAATCTGGTGCTATTTCAGGGCTTCAAAATCCTTAGGTAGCAGCAACAACAAAAATAGCCAATTCTGATGATGTCAGGAAACACTCTTCCACCATCTGTGCAGGGAGAGCTGAGAAAAGTTGTCCCCAATTCATTTGGATTTAGTTCCCATTCCTCATATCTCTAGATGCTCCAAAAGGAACTCTTCATGAACCTGTTTGGTCATCGAGGAAAAGGGCATTGTGTGAGTTGCTCCAAGACACACAAATCCAATGGCTGAGCCACCAGAATCCAGCGGATGCATCAACAATTCACCCCCGAGAGACCTGGGGACCTTACAGCTCAGATATCAGACACACAACACCTGTGTTTGCATTCAAGTCCATTTCCAGGTAACTACCCATGGTGAACCCCTCGGCAGCCTGCTCACCTCCTCTCCCTGCACCCCAGGTCCTTGGTCCTGACGGGAATGTCTGGTCCCCACAATACAGACTGAAGGCACCAGATACGCATTTCCAGTCTTTTCTGCACCAGATCCGGAGGCCCTATCCTCACCAATGAGCCCAGGGCGCGTCAGCTGGAGGCTGCAGGCAACGTGCTCGGCTGGACCAAAACAGACACTCTTCTGAGGGAGGCTTTGTGCAGGGAATGAGCTAAATCCACAGGCATCTGATGGACCCATGGAAGAGATGGAAGGTCTACCACTGAAAAACTCTGGCCTGGCCCTGCTGCTGGGTTCTTTCCACACATGTTAATAGCAAATCCCTCGTCTTAGCAACCTTCCCTCAAAAACCATTGTTCAAAACAAAAGCATCCTATGTTTGAGCATCTATCTCATTGCAATATTAAATAAAGAAGCATCGCTCAAGACCAAGGTTCCAATCCACACACTTCACGTGGCACCCGGAGGCCAGCTTCTCCTGAGGACACCGCTGAGCAAGGTGCCCACAAATCCTTCTACAGTAAACCAAACACCACAACCAGCCATGTTTGGCAAGTTTAGGTGCTGAACACCATTAAAATATCATGATCACACTGACCTGACATCTAATTTTTTTCCCTGCACAAAAGCAATGCCATAGATACCATATCACAGAAGTCTGGGAGACGCTCCCCATTTCACGGAGAGAAAGCTTCCTCATTTGACAACGAATGCCAATAAAACTCAGACTCCAAATGAGATTCCATGATTAAATGATTGTGTCGATGACATTCTTACGTCTGAGATTTTGGAAAAATGTCCTTGTTGGGAGTTGCTGGGAACAGAAGCCACGTTAGAACAGCGGGCACCCTTGATCTGCAGTTGAACAAAGAGGATTCAGACTACCAAGAATGAAATGCATGGGCCCCTCCGCCAGGGCATTGGGCTTCTGCAGGTGCTTCCTGGGTCCTGTGCCTGTAGCGCCCTCTGCAGGGAGAGCAGAAGGTCTTCCCCGCGGCTCCCTCTTCACCTTCTCCAGGTCATTCTCAGATCCAAGCAAGGACTCCCATCCACTTCGTTTAAAATGGAAACATCCTACATCCCACACACTCTCTATTCCTCATCTTCGTGTTCCCTGGAATACTCTTCTTCTAACACACTGTAGATGACTTTATTTTGGCTCTTTGTCCTTTTCTTCTGCAAGGAATGTGGCTCACGTCTCTTTTCTATCACTTTGGACTCCCCCTGGCACCTAACGGAGCCCCTGGAGAGACGGGCAGCATGAGAACCTTGGCAACCCCACGGAAGCCACACAGACACTGGTCTTCCCAGGTTGGCCGCTGCTGGAGGTTCAAGAGACTGAGTCCATGAAAATTTCTGAAAAATTCATCCTAAGAAAATCATAGAAGGCTGCAGATCTCAACACGATCCAGACCCGCGAAGAAGCAAAAATAATATTCAGTGCAACTCTTTCCAACAGCTGCAGTGCTGAGGCTGTGCCGATGCTGGTCCAGAAAGAGGCCTCCCAGATCAAGCAGATGGAAGGAGCTGCATCCAGACGATTTGGACAATTAAAAATAAAGGGGAAAGAGAAAGGAGAGGAAACGAGGCAGGTCATGCATTCATCATCAGGAACTAACCTCACATTCAGGACAAAACCAGTCCCCCTCTGGTTCCGATGTCAGTCTCAGACACTTAGCGTGATAAACCCGGGGACAGAGCTCACAGCAAAGGACTTGGCCTTCCCGGTGACAAACCCAGCAGTAGAAATCATTTCGTCCATCCTGCGGTACAACATCAACAGGGTCTGTGGTGAGTGGCTGCTTCATATAGTAAAACGGACCATGTCTTAGTTCTGACTGAAATGTAGGCAAGAAAGACAGGTTTGGTTTCAAAACAAATGTGCATTCTCAAAAGGAAGTTGAACAAATACATCAACACAACACAAGTATAGCATTTCACACATTCATTAAAAAGCCATCTGGGGGCCTCCCTAGTGGCACAAGGGGTTAAGACTTCAACCTATGAACCTATCCGCAGCCTCTGCAGCACGAGTTCAATCCCCAGCCTGCCAGGGAGCTACCCACATGGCGCAGCAGACCTCTCCGGACTCGCCCACTACTCCCCTCAGCAGTGTATTTCTGTCAATCTGCCTGTTCTGTTCTCTACTCTGTCTCTGGTGAATCCTCTCAACCCCCACACCTCTGGTCTTTACCCCAGCTCTTGTATGCATAAATAAATAAATCTTTTTTTAAAAAAGCCATCTTGGGTTACTCGATTAAATACAGAATTTGCAGGTTGTCAGAGATTAAGATTCTTTTTCTTGTGTTTCTTAAGAGGTGCTGGGTTAAAAACTAGCATCTAAGAATTAGCAGGCACCCAAGCAGGGCTGCACAACCACCACCACCCAGATACATGCATTCAAATTTTCACTCTCTCAGCTGCTTGGGCGAGCTCTTAACCTCTCGGTTTCAATTTTCTCATCTGTAAAATGGGGATAAAAACATGTAGCTTTGGCATCCTGGTTGAGATTAAATGCACTGAACACAGTACTGTGACAACAGAGCTCTTAGTGAGGTTAAAAAGCCACCATGCAGAGGGTTCAATGTACAATGTCAACATAAATATGGAAATCTGCCCTGGGATTCTTTCAACAGCAGGCATTTGGATTTGAGCCACCGAAAACGGGTCACCGGTTTTTTTAAGTCTACCCCCAAAGCATAAAGTACTGATGAGCCAACGAGAGCCTCTTGAAGTCATGATTCTTGAATGAGGGTAGGTTCTCATATTTGCGAAGTAGTCTCGTCTCCAGTTTAGGACCAAAGAGAGCAGAAAGACGAGATGGGAGGCCAGTTCACGGCAGCCACCCCTTCCCTCTACTACATCATCAGGAGAAACATGTACCCGATGATTCTGCTCTGAATCCAGCAGCCAACTCTAAACATGTAAAATTACCCATTAGTGAGACTTCTATCAGAGACCACTAAGAAATCCTGTCTGAGAAGAGAAGAGAGCCTGGTAATAAGCACCACAATGACCTGGTAACTGACTATGTGACCTTGAAGGTTACACAATCCAGCAGCCAAAGAGCCAGGGTTAACAGCTTAGCTGCAGCCACAGGACCTACCTATGAATACACCTCATAGTAGAAAAAGTGGTTTTTGTCCTTCAAGAAAACAACAATTTCAGTTGATATTGTGAATGAGGATCTTTTCTATTTTATTTTCTAAAGAGCTAATGTTTGGTACATAGAAAAGCTGTTCGATTTTTAACAGTGACCTCACCTGTAAACAATTCTAATAGCTTATTGATTCAAAAAGTCTTATCACTTCTAAGGAACACGGGTTTTGTCTGTTCATGTCTAATATTTTTACATGACTCTTGTTGTTTTCCTTATTTCAATGGCTAGGTCCCCAGAATAAAGAGAAAGTGGTCAAGACTGCAGGCACCTCGTCTCATTCCTGGTTTTTATGATGAAATTTTAATGTTCTCAAAATGCCCATGACATCTACCCTCCTTAATAAAGAGCCTCACAGATGCTTATTTAGCAGATCTGTGTTAACAATCCTTCCAAGCCTCTCTGCTCTCGTTGCTACTAGGAAAACAGCAAAGATCTACAGGGTGGTTACATAATTCCTGAGCCCAGTCACTGCCCTGTTTCAGTTCAGTGCTGAAGACAGAACTCCACTTGGTTTCCAGGGGATAACTATTGTTATCATATTGTTACTATATTCTTTCCACCTTCCATTTTCAATGCATATTGTTCACACATACCATGCGCATTTTATCCTCACAACCACCCAGAAAGGTGACCAGGGTAGATATTACGATCTTATTTGACAGGTGACAAAGTTATTTAAAAAGACTCATGTGCCTCTCCCTGCCCAGAGCAAGGACTCAAACCTGAGTGTCCCAGCCTTTTCTCTGGCCCCTGTACCCCATATGAAATGACACTAGATGCAGAAGAGAGGCTGATGATTCAGTAACCCCCTCAGAGAACATTCTCTGTAATTCAAAATAACTCTTGCTTAATGCAAAAAAGCTGCAGGGGGAGAATTCTGAAAATCAGGAAGACAAATAGAAACACAATAGAAGGGACCCTGCAAAGTTAGCACAAGCAGAGCCTGGCTTCTCTACCCCAGCACCAGAGACCTTGGGGGCCAGAACATTCTTCACCGGGGGAGTTGTGCTATGCTCTGGGGGATGCACAGCAGTGTCCTTGGCTTGAGACCAGCAGCACCCACCATGCACAGTGACAGCTAAAAGTGTCCCCAGATATTGCCTAATGTCCCCTGCCTGTGACTGAGAACACCAATATAGAGGGTCTGCTCTAGGGAAATGGTGCTTTGAGTTTCTTTGTGATGAGGATTTACACGGGGCTAAGGGAGAAAGGAGAAGGAAGGGTAGGTGATGAAGGAGAAATTCCTACTGAAATTAAACTATGCCTAGCAAAGCAGAACCATTTCTAACCTGACCAGGGTCTTCCAGGATGCTCTGTGGCTTTTGCAAGATACTAGTAAGCCATTTGTCAGAGCCCAACTTCCGTTCAGTAAGTTATTAATAGGACAGGAAGCGTCACTGAGATCTACATGAAACTGGAAGGTTGGAAGACGACAGCCATTCCCCCTCAGCAGCAAGTCCTGCCCACCTACCAGAAGCCAGGTCTTACCACCTCAGAAGCTAGGTTTCCCCATGTCCTGCCCCAGGCCCACCTGGCCCAGGTGGGCGTTCCCGGCAGGATGACAAGGAGCGCTGGGCAGCACCACACTTAGCAGATTTCCTCCTTTTCTTAAGTAGCACTTTGTGCCTGAAAACTAGGAGACTGCTAATCTTGTCTATCGGGTACCTGCCTTATCTGCTGCTTGTAAGTGTTTCCTTTTCCATAAAAATAATCTGATAACAAATACAGAACATTAAAAAAAGTAAAAGCAACTCATTTCAGGTCAAATGAGTTATGGTTTTTCTCCCCCACAGGTACGAGAAGGTGTGTTACCAGCCTGCTAGGAAGGCAACAGGTTGCAACCTGTGTTGTTCCAGGATAATTGCAGGCTCTGAGAGCAAATGGTCTTATTTCCCTGCGTCTTTCACAGGCTGGCTTAACTTGTTCACTCTGGAAGACATTTGTCTACATCAGGGGCCAGCTCACTGTTTCCAAAGGGTTTAGTGAAGATGAAAAATAGTTGAGGCTTTGCAAGCTGTGTGGTAGAGCAAAGGCAACCACAGATACTGTAAGTGAATGAATGAATGTGGTTAGATGTCAATAAAACTTCATTTAAAACTTAGGCCCCAGCTGCATCTGGCTGATAGGCTGCAGTCTGCTGACACCTGGTCTGCATGAAGCAGAGAGAAGGTGTACTGGCTGGGTGTGAGCACAGAGTACTTGCCAGTAGCCAGGGATCACAAATTCAAATGCCTGCAGGGTCACACAAATTCAAATGCCTGCAGGGGTCATACAGGTAACGTACAGGAATAAAGATGGTGCCTGTGCTGATTTTTCATTCTCCTGCCTCAGATAAGAGCTTGAATACTGTAAGATGTATCTCTACTCTAAGGAGTGAAGGGAATGACACCGACATTCAGCCTTCACATTCAGCTGGTGGGACAGCGGGAGGGGTGGAGCTCCTGCCCCCCTAAGGAGGCAGCACTCACTGAGCTGGGTGTCCTGAGCCACACATGCCCAGGCACACACGCACTGCGCTGCCAGAGCTCAGGGAGATGTCAACCCAGCCATTGGCTGGATGGTCTCAACTGTTAGCAACTGACTCTGCCAACAACAAAGGGCTTCTATGAAATGTCCCGGTTTTTAGGGTAAAGCACAAGCCTAAAGAAGTCGATCCTGACCCACCTGTACTCAGAGGAGGGGCCTCCTTTTTTGCCATAGTTGATCAAAGGTACACCTAAGGCCATTTAGTACAAATCTACGAGCAGATTATTTCTCAATCCTTTAATGAGGAAAAAAAGAAAACCTCTAGAACTCTTTGAACTCTAATGTCCCAAGAACTAAAGATTAGAGTGAATATTTTTCAGTGAAGGCCTTAATGTTACTTGGGGCAAGATCCCTCTCACCCCATCTGCTGCAGGGTGTTCAGCAACCTAACCCTCCTGCTCAACAAAATGCCAGGGCCACCTTCCATGCTTAGGGGTTCCTCCCTGCTTGAAACCCCAAGAAGAAAATACCTACATGTTTTTAAGCCTGTCCTCAGGGGTGAAACCACTGGACCAAAAAGCTTTCAAAATTAATTATAAGCCTTAGAATAGGTTTTTTCTCCCCTAAAATTAACTTGTTTAAAAGTTATTCTTAAAAGAAGCCCATATGAAAAATGGGTGTAATGGTTCCCAATCTTAAAATTCGACCCTCAACTTCACTTAGTAATATAAGGTCTCTATCAAAATGGAAAAATACTTGTTTTTGTTTGTGTAAAGCCAAAATGGCTTTCTTTTTGGGACACTGGAACACAGAAATTAAGAGTGAAGAAAATAAGGAGCTGGCAAATCTGGATATATACCAAAAATCTAAAGTACTCAACCACCTAAGAGCTCCAGAGGCAGAAGAAACAAAGCAGGCCGAGTGGTACACTACAGAGAGGAGTGGAGAGTGCAGCAAACTAGAGTAGCCAGGCCTTGCGCCTAAAGAGACAGACGACTCAACTCCCACTGTTGCTGGATTTTTCTGAGATTTTGTTGGATTCAGAAATACAAATTTTTATTTGAAACCTCATGATCTTTAAATGTCAGTGACCAAAAGAAATTATGTTGGTCAAACGGACCTACAATTTGCTTTTCATTCCAGAATTCTAAAAGAAGGAAGAGAGAAAAGAAAATGGGAAAGAGAAGTGCCCAAAGAAAACTTTTTGTAAGGATTAACTTTTCCCTGGAGGGAAAGACTGTGCATGAGGGTGGTTACCCCTATGATGCAACTTTTTATGCTAGAGTGGATTGTGAGGCCACAATTAGGAAGGCCCTCCTCTACATTTCAGGCTATTCTCTTCTGCCAACTCCTGGCCGCTCAGCTCACGGGGGTTTCAGACCTGAAAAAACAAACTATAATCAACCTTACAATGTTCCTTAGTCCAAACCTCTATTTTCCAAGGTCACTGAAGCTCCGATGGGAAAACAACTGACAAGGCCACACAGAGAGTTTCCCCAGTGGGGCTAGAAAGGACCAGGTCCCCAGGCCTGGAACTTTCCCTCCAGTGCCCTGGCTCCCTGAACTTGACTGTCAAAAGTAAAGACTAATTCTTCAGAGCACAACCAACCCTGTGTCCAGTCACCCATGCTGTGCTACTGTCCAGAGACTAAGGGCGTCAGCCCTCAGGAGCTCCCACCCTGTGTCAAACTCTGGGGGGTCGGCAGTCCCCAGACACTGCCATGTGTTGCTGATACAGAGTGGACACAGATTCACAAGCACATCACTGTGGGCATGAGGCAAGTGTTAGAGAGCCAATATTAACACACAGATGAAGGGAGAGCAAAGAAATGCATGAGTGACCCAAGTTGATAAGCTCCCCAAGAGATGGGAGGCAACTCTCAAAGGACAGCTGAGAACTGGGTGTGCGCACAAAATGTGTGTGCACGTGGGCATGCTGAGAGCAGGTGTGGAAGACCATTTCTGCATGGGGGGTGGATGGGCCAGTATATGCCTTGTGGGATCCAGGATCTCCCCAGAAAGCTACAGAATGGCTTTGGGGATTTTCTGTGGCCTTCATGCTTTTTTACATCAATCCCCAGCTATGGGATGGCCCCTGGGTAACAGGGGTGAACTGTCCCCAGCTTCAAGCCAGATGGGCAGCTTCTAGTTTGCTCTGAGGTCTTGAGGAGGCAACTTAACCTCTCTAAGCCTCTGTGATGTCCTCTGTAAAGTCCTTCCACACAGGGCCACGTGCAACAGTGAGATTAATGCAGAAAACTGCTGACAACAGAACACAGCTGACTATGAGCCCTGCCCTTTGTGCCACTGTCATCCACACCATTTAATCTGTTTTTCAAATCAATACTCCTTGCAAGATGTATGGGGGACCCACCAATTCTCCTGTTAACGTGGGGTGGCCAATGTCATACCTGTGCTGCCTGACACAGAAGCTACAAGCCACGGGTCACTCGTTAAAATTAAAAATTCAGCTCCGCAGTCACGTTTGCAACTTGCTCTGAGGCCACACAGACGGCTGGTGGCTGTCACACTAAACTGCGCAGGTCTAGATGCTGCTAGAGCTGCTGTTTCACTAACTCACATGGCATTTGTGTGTCTGCACCGCCTTCACGTAGAGTCTGGCTTAATGTCTCCTATGATTATTGATGTCATCTGGCTCCATTCACCTTCACAACCCACCCCGGAAAACCATAGGGATCAGATCGTCATCCTACTTCAGTAGATGAGAAAATTCGGCACCAAGAGGTTAACTTGCCCACAGCCACAAAGCACGAGCAGAGCTGGCAGTCAGCTGTGTAATTTGGAGAGTGAAAATAGATCAGTGTGCAGAAACGTGTGCCTCTCACGGCCCTGGCACTTAACCCTTGGTGCATCTCTCCCATGCCAGCATGCTCTTGTTTTTTCCAACTTCATCCCCCCGGGGCCCACTGCTTCTGTCCTCCACGAGGCACAGAAGGGAAAAATGCCCACAGCCCCTGCTGGGGCAGCCTGAATCCGGGGCTAGGAGACATGAACTCACAGGCCACTAAAGCACCTCTCATTTTTAGATCTCAATTATCTATCCCAGTTAAGAGAATCTTAAAACTAGCAAGTTCCTGAGACAAGACCCTCGGTGGCATAAAGATTTTTCTTATTGAATTGATTGGTCTTGGGCTGCTGAGGAGGGAGAGTCTGTGGTGTCTGGGGTCTGTGCTCCCTGAGGAGGAACCCAGGCACTGGGCATGGCAAGCGGCTGCCCCTCACCACAGACCTAAACCTGTTATTTTACAGATGAGAAAACAGAGACAGGGAGGAGCAGGCCTCCTCTGGCACCCACACCCAGGTAGAGCCTGGAGTTGGACCCACAGGTCAAGGAGGCCGCCTGGGCAAACTGGCCCAAAGCACAAGAACTGAAATCCAAGGCAGCACCCCAAGTCCTAACACTGCATATTCACTGCATCAGGATCCTGTCCCCAGAAGCTCTGCAAACCCACAGGAAGCTCCTATACAGGCCCCCTCTGAGCTGTCCTGGCTGCCCCATGCAAACGCAGCCTGCGCAAGGCAGCTTGTTAAATGTCAAGGACACAGGCCACAAGAAGACCCGGGAGCGGCCGCACGTCTCGCCACAGCCTTGTCCCGCTGCAGGGACACGTTCCCGGCGGCCCTTTACCTGCTCCTTATTGTTATTGTTCAGTAAGCCAGGTTTCTTTTTCTTCTTAATGGGGCTTGTTGATGTGTCCTGTGGCGAGTGGCCATTGGAAGAATGTGGAGGGCTGGGGAACTTTCTTTTCTGAGCTGTTCTCTCTGAGGAGCCAGGATCTGAAAGAGACACACAGGACCAGGTATTTTAAAGCAGTTCAGGAGGCCTGGGCCTCTCAGAGAAGGACATGTGGGACACAAGGCATTTTATCTTCAAATCCAATGCCACTGTAGCTTTCTTCTTCCTAGAAGACACCCCCTGCCTTCCTTCATTGCCTGTCTCAGACATTCTTCCTTCAGCCTATGTAACACTGTTGTAAAAGCCTTTAATTCACTGCCAAAATACAATAACCCAGATTTTTGGCTTCTCATTTTAAAAAAAAAAAACACAGATCAGGGTCTATAGGGCATTATGGCACCAAACAGAACTGAATGCCAGAAAGCTACTTTTTGATGGGAATATGCCCGCTGTTTTGCCACAGTCCCCCACCCTTCCCTACTGTGTCCCGATTGCCGAGGCCTAAACCCAGCTGCCATGAGCTTATCATTCAATTACCGTATCCCAAAGAATTATTTCTTCTCCACACTTGTGCCTGATGGCAAAAGCAGGAAACCATGAAAGGTATGCCAGAAATGCAGCCACGTTTCAAGAGAATGAAGGCAGACAGACACCATAGTGAACAACAACATTTACTCCTGTTTATTAGGCTAAGTTTAACTGCATAAAGAACATACCCCACCCACTGGAAAGCTCTCAGGACCCAGTCAGAAGCAGGCATCGTGTTTGGAACTCTCAGGAAAATGCCAATCCCACCCTCGTTGCCCCTCTCTTCTCTATTTTTACTCTGCCAGCATCTCATTTACACACATTTTACCACCATCTGGTCTTCACCTGCAAGGACCGGAGTCCAGTCCATGCCTTACGGCGACTTGTTAGCTTGGGGGTGAGAGAAGGGCCCAGCCCGGAGCACCTGACATCCCGAGGAATGAGAGCTCCCGGCTCCGGAAGAGCAGAGAGCTGTGCCGAGAGCATAGGTGATGGGTGGGAGGTGGAATCCGGAAAGATGACTATCCCCAAGATAGCCCGCGACGTGTCTCCGCCAGCCTCCACTCCCGGGCAGGCTCCGGCACGCAGGCCGCCGTGTCCCGTCCTCCTGTCTGGACAGGAGCTGCCGGGGCTGGATGAGCAGGGTCCAAGATGGCCACAAGCAAGGCCTCCTGGAGGTTACTTCCGACTGAAGGGCGAAGCCAGCAGGGAAAAAAAAAAATGAACTGTTTTCGCCAAATCCAATCCACACACTGAACCCTCCTAGACAAGTGCTGAGGGTGCGGCCCCGAGACACAGCCTGGAGGGAGCAAGAGCTGACCACAGGCAGCTGGAGGGGGATCAGACCCAAGAGGTGGGGGATCATCCCACAGACATCAAAACGGGGGCCCGGAGAGACAAAGGGCCCATGACAACTAGTGAGTGAGAAAACTCACTGACTAGGTGCAGCCGGGGATTGGCACCATCTCCCCAGGAACCTCCTCTCGTTCCTCGGGGGTCCTGGTACCCCGGCACCACCTGCCATCACAGGTGAACTCTCAATTTGGCTTGTGACCAACAATCTCCTCCTGGGAACACATTCTCTGGACGTAGTCGAAGGGAAGCAGAGCACACACATGTGGGTTCCATGCTGTGCTGTGAGCCACACCCCAAGTAGAGCCACTTCAACGTCACCAACTGAGACCTGGTGACACCGTGCTGGAGCCACACCAAGGAGTACCCGACCTTACGGGTAAGTAACAAGGAACCTTGACCCCAGCCCACACCCGACCATTTCCAAGCTTGCGTGTCAGGTTTAAAAAGCTACGCTAGGGCCTCCCTTGTGGCGCAAGGGGTTAAGACGCAGCACTATGAAGCTATCCACAGCCACTACATACAGCACGAGTTCGATCCCCAGCTAGAGAGCTGACCCACACGGCACAGCAGACCTCTCCTGTCTACCCGCTGCTCCCCTCAGCAGTGTATTTCCATAGATCTGCCTGTTCTGCTCCCCACTCTGTCTCTGGTGAGTCCTCTCACCCCCCGCACCTCTGACCTGCATCCCAGCTCTTTCATGCATAAATAAATCTTTTTTAAAAATGAAATAAAATAAAAATAAAGAATAAAAAGCTACACTGATCTAATACCATTAACAGATCAACACACATTCCCTCAGAAGGATGCTTTCTATCTAGTGCAAATGTCACCTGGACATGGGTACATACGTACATCCAGGTTTGCACTATGTTCCACAGTGGACCCTTGTGTACTAATTTTATCACATGCCCTGAACTACTGGCTCAAAAGAAAACCATAAATGCAGTATTTCTGAGGTTCAGTCACACATCAAAAAGCAGCAGGTGCGAAGCCAGCAAGGAACAAAGGAGAGAGGCCAGACCAGAAACGTCACCAGGTGGGCAAAGCTGGGACAGACCACAGGAAGAAGCTTGGGTTTCGTCTACATGGATCTTCTATTTAGGATCTGATAGACCTAAATAACTGCTTGAGTATTGCAGTGTGGGTGTTTAAGGAAGGTATTTTAGGGGTTCAGAGGAGATGCACGCCAGAAAAGGCATCCTGGCCAGGAAATCATTGAGAGCAATTGGGCAAAATTGGTTTTGTGTATTTTCTTCAGTTTGAAAGATTTTCAAAGAAATACCTGAGCAAAGACACAGCCACGAGAAACTCAGGGGCGTGTTCGTGGGTGGGGAACACAGGCAGTGTCTGATGTTTCTGGATAGAATGTTACTGGATTTGGGGAGGACAACTCTTCCTCGTGTCAAGGACACCCTTGGCACCCTCCCACTCAACGCCATCAGTATTCCTAAACACTGTGACAGCAAAAAGCATCCCTGCATACCGCCCAAGCGCCCCCAGGAAAGGTCTGCCCTCATGAGGGGCAGCTGAGCAGGAGCAAGGCCGGTGGGTGAACAGCAGAGCGTCCCCACCCCCACCTAGCAAGAATGGGCACTAGCGTCCCCTAGCAATCTAAGCTTCCCTGAGGCTCAGATCCCCCAGGATGCCAATTTTCAAAATGTCCCCAAGTTAGTAGCAGCAGCACCTGTGGTTTGTTAGAAATGCACAGTCTCAGGCCCCACATCAGAGCTAGAGTCAGAAATCCTGGGGTGAGGCCCAGCCACTTGTGGTTTTAGCAAACCCTCGGGAGGAAGATTCTGGTGCCCACTAGTTGAGATGCTCTGGCATGTGTTTGGGGGAGTCTGACTGCCACGCTGGTAAGCCCATCTCTTTTCCTTCCCACCGCTGCCTGTGGGCTTGGTCCCCAAGCTGAGGAGTTAGAAGCCAAGCAAGGGGGCAAATGGAGAGAAGTTCAACAGGAGACAACCCCAGGCAAGTCTCCCCACTACTCAGGGCCCCAGTGTCTGTAATGTGGGGGGGGGACGGTGGTGGAGAAATGAGCCAGACCAGGCGTCCTTACCTGGAGTCCACGAAGGCCTTCAGGGGCCCAGAATCCGCACCCCACAGCCGGTGTGCGGATGCAGTTTCCCGCAAGAGCAGCCATGCCCACCGCACCTTCTCAAAGGTGTCACCAGCTCTACAGATGAAAGACTACAGGGCCAGCGGGTCGCAAACGCTAAAATGTCTGAATTCCATGGGAAAGAGAAAAGGCAACCAGAAATGAATACTCATCGGAACCATTTAGATTGGGAGAGAGTTCTGTTGGAGTCCACCAGGGAACAAAATGGAGAATCGTGTCGCACTCAGAAAAGGGTTCAGACCCAAGGCTGCCTGCACCAACAGAGTTCCAACCCCTTTGGTCTTCGCAGAACACAAAAACCCCAAATCTGTTCCCAGGGACGACCACAGGGACTCCCGGCAGAGCTGAGACTAGATCCTAGAGCAGAAATGTAACAGGCTCCAAACAACAGGCACACGGTCAACAAGGCTTTCAACGAAGGTTCCCTGGGAGAAGGTTCCCTGGGAGAAGGCCTGCGGACCGGCGCCCCACTGGGTGCCAGAGTAGGTCAGTGTCTGGACTGCAGACCCTCCCCAGTCCAGTGGGGGCTGGGCGGCAGATGGTGACAGCAGGGTGGCTGTGGGTGGACCTTGCTGTCGCCCTGGTGACAAGGCCTGAAGGACCATTTCCAGAAAGCTGAGTCAGAGTTGCTTTTTTCCCTTGCCTAATGATTTAATTCTGACAAGGCTGTATCGCTATCAATTTGAAACGACGACAGACAGCCGCTGGAGACTGAACAGCAGGGGAAATGATGTGCCTTTGATCTGAAAGGGCTCTCTTGGAGGTAGCAGGATTGGGGCCCACCGGTGGCCCCCCGCCTCCCACCCCTGCTCCCCCAAAATAAGTCTGGTTCTGAAGGAGTTAAGGAGGGCAAGGGAGGAGAGCTGCCTCCAGAGAAGGACAGAGCGATGACTCAGGAAAGCAGCTTGGCGTGGTGCAAGAGCAGCAGAATCTCCCCCGCCTTGTGACATTTCGCTGAAAACTTAGTAATATGGGGAGGTCTGCTGGGTACTGGAACAGGGCAGGTGACGAGATACTTCCCAAACCTGTGTCCTGCGAGCCGCCAGAAATAATCCCGCTCAACCCTTCCTGGGGACCCCTCGTCTGAAAGGACGCCCTTCTTCAGGATTACCCGGCCTCTTAGCTTTCAAACCACAGACAGTGACAGCTGAGGCCTTTTTTTTTTTTACTATGTCTGAGGCAGCAGGCACTGTCCAGATGCCCTTTGTATCCTTCCCTCTAAGTCGTTCCCAGGGTCATCCATGTGGCCAAGCTGGGGTCTGAGCTCAGGAAGTGACATTCCAGGGCACACCCATGGCCTCGCGGAGGGGGAGGGAGGCGCGTCCCCAGCTCTGCGGCCAGTCGACTTCCAAATCCAGGGCCTGTGTTTGGAGACTCTCTCTCACTTTGCCCTTTTTTCCCCTCTACCTGTAGTTGAGGGCTGGGGGAGAGAGTACAGCAGGGAGCTGGTAAGAGGAACTGAAAGAAAAGGGGAAAATCCTGTGTGTCTGTGTGTCTTTGTGTCTGTGTGTCTGACTGATGATGCAAGCACTCTGTCACAGCCCTCTTCCCTCGGGAAGCACATTTGCCTTCCAATCTTTGTGTGTCGGCACCAGAACCTGGCCTAAGCCACAAAATAGGCGTGGGAGGGGGAAGCAGGAAGGGAAGTGGGGGGCTGGCAGCTCCCCAGTCGTCTCCCCTGCCCAAACACTCCTCTCCATCTCCATCCAGCCGGCCACATCAGGCCCTCACCCCCACCCACATCCGGGCCTGAGTCACAGCTCTCCCCTTCTCCAAAGTCTAGGAAATGACACATCGTTATGGGAATTGTCTCCTCTGGAGAGGGACAGGGCCCCAGCTGAAAGGCCGGCGCATCCCCAGGAGGGCCAGGTCTGTGCATGTTTTTGTGGGTGTTAAATTTCCTTAATGATGTCGCCGAGGAGCCTACTGGGGCCTGCATGAAGAGAGAAACTCGGTCAACAAGCTGAGACAGGCCTCATGGTCCACAGGGTGACCAGCTCTGCTCCGTCAGAGATGAGCAGTGTCGGGCAAAATGGGACACAGAAGTCAGGGCACAGACTCCAACAGACAGGGCTGCAGATGGCATAGGCGGGGTCCAGGGTGCTCGGGACCTAGGCCTGCTGCCGGCCCAACAGTGTGGCCTTAAGAAAGCTACTCAACCTGTGTCTCCGTTCTTCCCTAAGGCAGGGGTCGTGGTGCCTGACGCAGTCATGGAAGATTAGATCAGTGAGCTCACGGGGAACTCTGAGTATACACCTGGCAGCGAGTAAGCAGGCAATGGAAGATGACTGGTTTAAACCAACAATTCCTCCTGCGCCCTCCCCCCACCACCATCCCTCTCCAAAAACAGCTCGGTTCCCAGAGGAGCGCGAAATCCATGCCACAGACAAAAAGTTAGGGAGACGCAAGAGGCTAGAATCAGCCCACGACACAACCTCTCCATTGCAGCCAGAAGGTGGACCGTCCGGTTTCCCCCGTTACTACAAAGGCAGGTCAGAAGCAGCGGCCCGTGCTGGCTCCGGGAGCAGGACCGCGGCTGGCGAGAGGGTGCTCTCCCGAAGCAGCAGAGGCCAAGGATGGTTAATCATTTCAAAGGGTTTCCCAAAGACACAGAGCAGGTACCCAAGGCGGCCTCCTTCCCCAGGAATCTCAGGGCCCTCTCCAGCCAGCAATGACATCATGATGAAACAAAAGCCTGGAATTTCCTCCAGGCCCAGAGCAGACAGGAGAAATTTGGGAGCAAAAGATAGGGGGTGCGGAGCAGGCAAATGCTTCTGACAGCAGAGAATGCCCAAGCCACGAGGAACAAGTGGGTGGGGGGGGGGGGAAGAACCCTCAAGAGCATATTTAGCTCACACACCAAACACTCAGAGTCACAGAATCTTGAAAACCAGGTTGCAGCCTGGCCTCCTCCAGAGAGGCCGCCCTCACCTACGCTGGGCTTCCAAAGGGAACTTCTCCCCCAGGCCAGGAAAAGGAGGGCTGGTGTGGAAATGTAGGCAGTGGAACAACTGCCAACCTGGGGAATGACATGTAGCAGAAATCCAGGCGCTGGCAGGGGGGCCAGGCCAGCGAGGGGCTTGTGACCCGGGGAGGGGCGCTTACCTGCCACTGAGAAATCACTGCTGCTCTGAGGACCCAGCCTCTCCTTTTTTAAAGAGAACAGAGGCTCACCCTCGGCAGCCATTCCTGCTTCCGGATGCTTAGAGGCCTCTCCCAGGGGGAGGAGGAAGAAGCAAAGCGGACAAGCTAAGAGTCACCACTTACCAGGCCAGCCCGGCCTTGTGGCCTCGTGCGCATTAGGTGGCCTGCGGGGGCAAGGACAGGCTCACCTCCCCGGGTATCAGACTGTCTGAGACAGAGTGACGAGCCTCCATGTCCCTGGGCTTTCAGCTCTAATTTATCACCCTCGGCAGACAGCAGCTAGGCCGAGCTGAAAGCCTCCAGCCACTGCAGCCGAGCCATTTATTTCCCCGGATGTGAATAAACACACAAATTGCAGTTGTTCTGCTGGTTGAAATGCGACCATCCAAGAGGGGGAGGAGGCGGGCTGGGTAGTTGCCTTTTGAAGGTTTTTACGTTTTTTAATAATTGTTCCCCAATCGCCCTAGTTCCGATGTACCCTTCCTAGAAGGGAGGGGGGAAAAAAAAATCTTTTTTTTTTTTTTTTTTAAACTGATGGTGTAATCCTTTCCCTCTGTGGTCAGTCTGGGTCTCGTCTGCCTCAGTAATGCAGAAGTGGCACATTCATATGTAAAAGGTGAACCCCCAAACCCTGCAGGACTGAAATGGCTTCCGTCCAGGGAAAAGAGGCTGATTTACAAATGAATTCCGTGTTTAGCCCTCAACAACCAGAGGCAATTGCAAGCCCAGCAGCCCTTTCTGCCGCTCTGCTGGGAAGAAGCCTTCTGGAAAAATCAAAAACATCTCAACAGGAATTTCCTGGTTCAAGAATGCCAAGCTCTTGTCAAATTTTACAAAGCGGGGCGGCAGGGCCCAATTCCCTCTGAGAAACCACTGCCCCCCACACACCTCACCAATGCCCCTCACCAATGCCCCTCAGCAGTCCAGGGCCGTCTGGAAGGTTACAGCCAACATGTGTACGTATTTGAGGCCCTGAAACGCAACCAAATCACCACAAAGAAAATGTGGAGTAACCGGTTGCCTCTGGCCTTGACTCGGTAGCTGGCGGAGGGCAGGGTTCACAGGTGGCGGAAGCCATTTGCATTACTTATCCAAAGAACTTGGCCTGGTGCGCCCACCCCACCTCCCCACTCCAGGCCCGGCTCAGGTTCTGGAGATTTCAAGTGGTGGTGTGTGGCTTTCAAAGGGCAACAGGGAACTGTAGTGTCCATGGGCCAATTCAGTAACAAAAAGTCACCGCCGGCACCAAGGAAGCCAAGAAGCACCCGGGAGAAAAATAGGCAGCAGGGAGCAGAAGACAGGAAAGACACTGCTGACAGGCAGGCACTGAATGAGGGTCTGGCCTTTCCAAAAGTCATTTTATTAGACAAATCCTCTACAAAAACAGCAGGGACAGGAGAGGCCCTCTACAGCCACCCGCTCACCTTCCTGCAAAGAAGCAAGGATATCAGTCCCAAAGTGTCACGTGAAGTACCCCCATCAAAAGGACACTTAACATCTCAGCACACTGGGGCCTGGGAGGAGCAGTTCAGAGTGTGTCCTGTGGCCCACACGTTCCGGGCACCCACAGGAGGAACTAAGGCAGCCACTGCAGAGCTTCTTGTAGAAGCCGAAGGTGGAAACGAACATCGACATCATCTGACAGAACCAGAGGCACCAACTGGCCCCGCTGCCATGAAACAGATTAGAGGAGGAATCGCCTCTCTATGCCCTGGCCTGAATAAAACCCAAGTGAACAAAGGCCAGAAATCGAAGCCGGGTGAAGGAAGCAGGGGTTGTGTGGGTTTGCAAAGGCCTGGAGGAAAACCCAGCAGACGCCGGACTCCTGTTTGAACGCTTTCTCATCATATTCACATGTTTAATTAAGAGATTTCTAAATGGTCATGGGGAAAAGGACATCACAACCACATGGATGGAGCTCTCATTACATGCCAGGGAATGTCGCGGCCAGGCACGGTATCTTCACCCCCCACCTGGCCCCAAGAGGAGCTCAGAACATGTCCCCAGAACAAATCGGGCGCCCCCTTTTAAAGGACTGGGGTTATCAGAAGAGTGTAGAGCACTTTCTCAGCCGCACCATGCCGCTCTCCCCAGGGGACACCTGACAATGACTGGAGACAATCTGGGGGTGTCACCATCTACGCAGCGAGAGAAGTGTTACTCACATCTAGTTGGAGGGACCAGGGATTTTGCTGAACACCCTACAGTGCACAGGATGGGCACCGCCCCGCCCCACCCCAAACAGAGACATCACGCCCCAAAAGTCACTATTGCCCAGGCTGGGAAACCCTGATCTAAAGAACCTTGCAGAGAGCTACCAGGCAGGTCTAACCTTGTGCAAATAAATACGCCACCCACGGAGGCATCTGCACCCATTAAAAAGGAAAATGATGCTGAATGTTTCAGAGCAGACTTCACATTTCAAAGAGAAGAAAACAGTGGGACCTCTCAGTGAACAGTCACTGAGCAGCTTCTGGACAGAAGGAACCTGGGGTACGGAAGCCTATGTGGGACAAGTCCTGCCCCCAAAAGAGCCAGACAAGCGACAGTGCAACAGCTGCCTTGTGCTCAGCACTTCTCATCAGCACCTTCATCACCATTCTAAGTACAAATATCAGTTTACTTACTCCACAGGGAGGTAGCTATATCCCCATTTTACTGATGAGGAAACTGAGATCCAGAGAAAAGCAAGCCTGTGTTGAAGTGTCTGGTACATATCGAATGACTATGATTCGCTCTAGAAATACATTAGACACTGGTCAGAGGGACCAAAGGCCGAGCAGGAGGAACACCAGATATCTGAGTGGCATCATGGGGGAAAATGTGTTTCCAAGGAAACGCTGCTCTGTTTCCTTCTCGAACTGGGTTCACGCAACTCAGCTGCTTATTGAGATCAGCTACTTCCCTCCTTGGGGTCCCTCCCAAGAATCCCAGCAGGTAGGAATGGTGCTGTCTGTACCCAATTTGCAGGTGAAGCTCAGAGCAGCCAAAGTGTTTTATATACTCAAGGAAGACAGGTCAGTGAACCCGCTGGGGCCTCCACCTGGCTGGGTCCTACTCGGAAGGCCTCACCTAAACCAGCCACCTGCCTTCTCTAGGGTGGGAGCCCACCTGGTAAGGACAGGCTTGGCACGGTGTCAACAAGCACTATTGTTCAGTGTGTGGGCTCTGAGCCACACCACTAGGGCTGAATCCAAGAGCCGCCACCTGCCAGCTGTGTGTCCTCTGGCAAGTTACTCAGCCTCTCTGTGCCTTGGTCAATTCAGCTGCCACTGCTAGCATTCCCTAAAAGGGTTGTTAAGAAGAAATAACACAAAGCATGCAAAGTGTCAAAGCCCCGTGAGTTATTACTGTGATTATTCGGAAGAAGGAGGTACCAAGGCAGAAAAAAAAAAAAAGACCAAAGCTCAGAAATCCCAAACCCGTTTCCCCAAATCAAAAAGATCTTCGTGATTTGCCCCAGGCTTCTCCAGCTTGTTTAAAGAAAAGTTTCACTGGTGAAAAACACGAACTTCCACTGAACTTCCATGGTTAGTCCCTTCTCAGGCTGGCACAGGTCCCACCCAGCCGGGCTCAAAATTCCCCCAGGGCTCAGGATTTCCTCCCAGATCAAAGCAGAACCCTCGGGTAGCCCACACCACCCCCCTCCTCCCCCCACCCCTATTCTAGACTGACCTTCTCCAGGACTCCTCAAATGCACCCTCCTCCCTACTCAAATGAGGCCCAGCAGCCTGGGAGGGAGTTGGCCTCAGAATCCGAGTCATGTGCAAAATGCATTATAATGCCAACCCTTGCCGGGTAGAATGGCAGCGCCTCCTCCATGGTGCCTGGCACACAGCTAGTCCTCGGCAGACGGGTGCTCCTTCCCTACCATGCTCACTACTGCCTGTTCAAGGTCAGTCCAACCTTCAGTGTCACCAAGCTTGATCCAGGATGTGACTATTCACTGCCTCTCCGTAGCAGCCCCCAATAAGAAAAGCACTCGCATCCCCCTGCTTAAACCCTGTGAGGGGTTTACTCATGTACATTTTCATCAAGACCTACAAAGCCCCTAGTCATCTGGCCCGGCTCACGCTTGCTCCTTCATTCATCCAGCCCTAACCACAGTGGCTTCAAACAAGCCACACTCATCTGCACTTGCTGGTTTTTCCATCTAGCAAGTTCCATGCCCGACCTTCCCACGGTTGGCAACTTCAGCTTTTGGCTCAAATGGCACCTCCCCAGAGAAGCCTTCCTGAGCCCCCAGCCTCCGGCCCTGTTACTGTATCATCCTGAAGTAGTTTCCCCCCTCATGTTTTTCCCTTCATCTCTAGTTGAAAATGATCAAAAATTATTTCCTTCTTTTGATGGTTCACATGTTTCTTGTTTCTCCTCCAGAATGTGGGCTTGCTGTCAGGTTTTCCTTTCTTTCTTTCACCCAGCCTGGCTCATAGGTGCCCCCAAAACATTTCTCTTGACACCTAAATGAGTCACAGGAGAGGGTTAACAAAGCCACAAGGTTTGCTGGCAGAGAAGACTCACAGGAAACTCCAGGTTTTCTTCCCCTATCTAAGAATTTCTCCCTGCAAACCAAGAAAGCAGGAGTGTGAAGCCAATGGGGAAGGTCACACAAAAGGGACCCTGGCCATTCCAAGGGTCCGAAAGAAAGAAACTAGAGCAGGAAATTCCCTTTCAACAGGTACTCAGTCTGTCTTATTTCTTCCTAAAGAGCCCACTTCCCCCAAAAGTAGGGGATTAAGTAAGGATTTATATCCTGAATGTGATGAGGCCATGCAGCTAAACACAATTGCTGAAAGCCCAAGGGGGGTAACTCAGGTTTTCTCAGGCTACCGGCTTCCAGGGTCTCTCCATTCTTCTAGGGAGGAGCTATTGTTTCAAAATCATTTAGCCTTAAAAAAGAGAAATGACTTTCTCCAGGGAAAACACTCCCCACAGGGAGACCCCCCACTGTGATGACCATTTAACCAAATTTTTTAGTCGGGATTCTTTGCCCTTTTTCTTATCAGACCCTTTTAAGTCTGAGGATCTCTTTCCCTTCACCTCCCTTGATCCTCCGGCTCCATTCTCCAATTCTGCCCCTGCAGTGGCAAGCAAGGGCTCTCCCTCTTATCTATGTGAAAGCAGCAAACCCAGCTCAGCCTCAAAAAGGGAAAGTGAAAAATTATCATCCAAGTTCCTCTTCTCTCCATCCCACCCAATCGGTATACCAGTCAAGAGAAAATAAATCTGCTTCTCCTGTCTCCATCTCGGCTCCCTGGGGCCTCTCAACCTGTCAGCATCTCACCAGGCTTGAGATGAGTCTAGATTTTAAAGATGCATGTTTGTCAAACAACTCTCACCAACTACTACTATCATATCTGGTCCCAACCCCAAAATCCAGCAACCTAGTTTGAAAGACAGTCCCCAGACTGCTAGGGGGCTGGGAGGAGGGAGGGGGCATTGTTGAAGGGTGGGTTAAGGAGGTGAAAGACAAGACTAGGGCAGCTTCATTAGGAAGTCAGGGCCCCATGACAGACGAGGACAGCAGTGACCTAGACGGGAAGCCACCAATGGCCAGGAAATTCATCTACAGAACCCACAGCCATGGCCCGAACTGGGAATGGCCCACTAAGGACCCAGGATGCATCCTGTCCACCCACAGCCAGGTGAGACTTTAAAATTTGAGTTGCCATTTAAAAAATGGGGAACGGGCCTCCCTGGTGGCGCAGCGGTTGAGCACTGGGTTGCGAAGCTGCCCACAGCCTCTGTAGTGCCGGTTCGATCCCCGGCTGCTCCCCGGCCACCAGAGGAGGGTCCCACATGGCGCGCAGACCTCTCCTGCCGCCCGCTGCTCCCCTCAGCAGTGTACTTCGGTCCTTCTGCCTGCTCTGCTCCCCGCCCTGGCTCTGGTGAATTCTCTCACCCTGCCGCGCTTCTGACTGTACCCAGTGCTTGTATGTATAAATAAATAAATAAATCTTTTTTTAAAAAAAATAAATAAATAAATAAAAAATAAAAAATGGGGAAAACTGCCTTTGGACAGCCATGCTTTAGCTTCTCCTTAAAAAAAATCAGAAAATCAAGCCACAAAAGGGCCTCCATTTCCACATGGAACAATCCTTCAGGCTGCCCTTGAGGATAAAACACAAAATCCCCCATTTGCCAAGGTCTCCGTAATTCTCAACTGCCAGAAAATGAAATCTAATCTGAAAATTCCCTTACAGGTAGAGAAAACCAGAGAACACAAGAAGAGAAACAAAGGACTGAGGGATGGCCAAGTTGTAGAAAGTTTGACCCCATCGTGGTATAAATTTGTTTATATTTCATAAGCAGAGAGGTGGGGGGAAGTACACATGACTCAAATGGCTAATATAAAGTCCCCTGGTGGGAGAAGATTTTAGCTTTTTTCATTGTATTCTCTGGCTTGTAACAGGGAAATGCACTGATTTTATCATTTGAAAGGGAAATCCAATAAACCATTTTTTCCCCTTAAAGTTAATGAGTTTACATTTTTTGGAAGACAGGCTTTATTCAAAAACCATTTATTGAGCAGCTACTGTAATTTGCCAGCCCAGGTTAGCAAAGAGGTGAGCAAGACCTGGCCCCCATCGGTCCAGGTGAGGAGACACACGCTGGCACACGGGGAAGACTTACCTGCGTGTCCTGTGGTATTTTCCCCAGCCAGGGTGCCAACTTGCCAAAGGCCCGGGCAGAAAGGCATTTCAACAGGACATTTTTTTTTTTTTTTTAAGATTTATTTATTTATTTATTTATTTATTTATACAAGCACTGGGTACAGTCAGAAGCGCAGGAGGGTAAGAGAATTCACCAGAGCCGGAGCGGGGAACAGAACAGGCAGACAGACGGAAGACACTGCTGAGGGGAGCAGCGGGTGCGGCAGGAGAGGTCTGCGCGCCATGTGGGACCCTCGCCGGTAGCCAGGGACTGAACCGGCGCTGCAGAGGCTGCGGGCAGCTTCGCAGGCCAGCGCTCAACCGCTGCGCCACCGGGGAGGCCCTCAACAGGACCTTGATAGGAAATGCCACCTTGGGAAAACGGAGGAAGATAGTTGTGTTCTCTCTGTGTATAACAAAGAGCGGCCCCTGGAACCCTATACAATACTCCCTTGAGAATGACCTTCACTGTGCCAGTCCCAGGCCAGATATTTCACCTTCGGCACTTGGCACAACGCAACCACTAAGGCTATGTAGCAGTGCCAGAACTTTCTATAATGATGGCAACATTCTCTATCTGTTCCCTATGTGTACTAACAGGGCAACCTCCAGCCACATGTGGGTACTGGGGTACTGGAAATGTGGCTAGTGTGACTAAGGAAGGATAAATGTAAATGTGCAGAGTCTCATACAGCCAGTGGCTGTTTTATCGGGCAGCATAACTGCAGATACTAACAGACAAAGGAGGTAAGACAAGCAGGCCACTGCAGAATCCTCCATCCATCCCTATTTGCCCCAAAGGCTTTGGTGGTGGTCTTTAGTGCATTAATGATCTGATGCCTAAAAATATGTAGCTTATGGGCTGGTCTTTGATTCTTCTTTCTTTGAGCTCGGAAAGTCTCAAAGCATCAGTACCCAGAAGAATGTCCGACCAGAGCTGAGCACATGGCAAGATGAGTGGATTTCCTCACCTTCACAGAGAAGGTGAGGGTTTGGTGGTTCCAGGGAGAGAGCTGCAGACAATGACTCAGCCAGGAGCAGGAGGCAGCCTCTGCACATCACAAGATCCACAAGCCACACAGGAGGCCATACAGGAGGGGCAGGTTCTGCAGGGCCTCTGACCAAAACCAGAAAGACAAAGGGAGAAGGACCTTGAATCCAAGATCAAGCCCAGTCCCCAGGAGCCACTGGAAGTTTAAAGCAAGAAAATAGGACAATCACACTTATGTCTAGGGGTTGATAGGGAACGGGCCTACTAGAAGTGCTGCAACAGGAAGGAGAGAAATCAGAAGGAAGGGGACCATTTCAATGCGTACCATGTCCCGGGGGCAAAGAAAGACAAGCCAATCATCTCAGAGCAGACATTTGAGCTTGGGTAATTATTTCCAGGCCCCATTATGCTGGAAACAAAGACATCCTCTCTAGCTGAGAGGCTGCTTTCAGCTTTCTCCAGGAGAAAAGTTCTTTGCATCTCACAGGCCAAGTCAAGTTACTCTCTCATGCAGTCAAAATAAGTTTTTGTCACGCACAGGCCAGAACAGTGACTGGTTAACAGGGCAGGCACCAGGTAAAACAGGGTGTGCAAACCCCACCTGTGTTTGGAGCCTTCAAATCAAGGGTGTTGGGGGTTAGGAGAAAAGAGAGAGGAGGTTCTTCCAGGCACGAGCAAAGGCCCTGTGGTCAGAGATACCGTCTTTCAAGGATCTGGGAGAGCAAAGGGCCATGGAGAGGGGAAGCTGAAAGCTGGAAAGCTAGCCAGAAGCAAGCACAGGGGGGGTTTAGGATTTTGATCTTTATCTTAAAGCCAAGGAGAAAGCATGTCAGAGTTTATAATTGGGGGTGTTAGGGAGAGGACATCCTTTTTCCCCTAACAGGGGGAGGAGGGAAGCCAGAGAGATTCCTTTCAGAAAGTCAAAAGGTGGGGCAGACAAAGACAGTGAGACCAGCTAATAGACTGCACCAATTCAAGGATGACAGACCAGAGAGGAATGATCATTTTGTAAGAAAGTGACACAAAGAAGACAAAAGGAGAAGTGTCTCAAGGGTGAGGGGCTATCCTGGATCAGGCGCAGCACTGGGCTTACTGTGGCGAAGCGGATGCTTTGCTGGGGAGAGGAGAGAACTGGGGGGACAGGAGGGAAGGCTGAGGTGTGAAGTCGGTGTTGGACATCTTGAGTTTGAGAAACTCATTAACAGGTGAGGCAGTCAGGTGGGCAGCTGACTGTGCATCATGACTCAGGAAAATTCCAGGTTGGTAACATAAATTGTGAGTCATAAAGCTACAGATGTGGGCGAGTTTGCCCAGGGAAGGAACATGCTGAGGAAGATGAGGACAGGGCCAAGCTTTCAACCACACCAACTTCTAATGGCTGAAGAAAAAAGGAGCTGGGGAAACAGAAAAACCAAGATTGCAGTGGCAAAAAAAAAAGTCAGGGGAAGAAATGGTTTCCAAGAGAAAAAGATTGAGCCAGTGGCCAATGCCTCTGTTAGATCAAGGAAGATGAGGCCTGGAAACCCTCACTGGAAAAGGCCACGTGGCAGCTGCAGAGAGCTGGGGGTGACCACTCATGTGGAAGGACTGGGGGGGAGGCACAAAGGAACTGGCCAGCCCAAGCGGGAGTCCAGGAACCCAGACATGAATGAGTACACACACTTCTAAGAAATTGGGCTTTGAAGCAGCAGCCAGAAATGAGGAGATGGGAGGGTGCTCGCTGGAAAGATACAGGCAGAGTACATGTGGAAGGACTTTCACCATGTTCAAAAGCCTATGCATTCCCCCAAAAGCGTGACATAAAGTTACCCTAAGTCCCCACAATTCCACTCTCTGAACCAAGGGAAATGGAAACATACATCCACGCAAAAACTTGTACCCAAATGTTCATGGCAACATAAATGTCTGTGGGTGCAGAAGCCGATGGGGCAGAGCCACATGGAGCACTGCGCCCGCCGTGAAGAGCAAGAGTGTGCTCCCACAGGGCGGAGTCTTAGAAACAGCGCTCTAAGTGACAGACGGACACAGACGCCCACCTGCTGTATGATCCCATTTACATGCAATGCCCATTACATTCCCTGAGACAGACCATACGTGAGCAACCATCAGGGGCTGGGTAGAGAGGCAATGGGAGTGACTACCAGTGGGCATGGGATTTCTTTTTTTTTTTTTTTTTTTTTACAGATTTATTTATACAAGCACTGGGCACAGTCAGAAGCGCGGGAGGGTGAGAGAATTCACCAGAGCTAGAGGCAGAGCAGGGAGCAGAACAGAGAGACTGACGAAACACACTGTTGAGGGGAGCAGCAGGCGGCAGGAGAGGTCTGCGCGCCATGTGGGACCCTCGCCGGCGGCCGGGGATCGAACCAGCGCTGCAGAGGCTGCGGGCATCTTCGCAGCCCAGCGCTCAACAGCTGCGCCACCAGGGAGGCCCAAGGGCATGGGATTTCTTAATGGAGATGAAATTGTCTAAACTTGATGGTGGTGACGGCACACCACTATCTTGGAGAACATATTTAAGAAACACTCTCAAATGGAGAACTGTACCATAAATGACTTAAATCTCAATAAAGTCAGCTTTTTGGGCCTCCCTGGTGGCGCACGCGGTTGAGCGCAGCACTGTGAAGCTGTCCGCAGCCTCTGCAGTGCCGGTTTGGTCCCTGCCGGCTGAGAAGCTATCCACATGGCAAGCAGACCTCTCCTGTCTCGCCCGCTGCTCCCCTCAGCAGTGCATTTCGGTTAGTCTGCCTGTTCTGTTCCCCACTCTGTCTCTGGTGAATCCTCTCGCCCTCCTGCGCCTCTGGCCTGTACCCCGGTTCTTGTATAAATAAATAAATCTTTAAAAAATAAATAAATAAAGCCAGCTTTTTTTTTTTTAAGGTTGTGAAATGCTGAGTATCCAGGTTCCCAGGAAAGCTGAGGGGTAAGGGGCTATAACATGAACCCCCACACACAACTCCCATGAGATGTGGGCTTTTCAAACATGTTCCCCTTAAGTCAACAGTAAAGGCGCCTCCATCCCTGGAACAGAACAGAATTACCACTATTTGAAAACTTTCAGACCAAAACTAGTGCCAGGAATCTCTAGAAGGCCTCACATCTACCATGTTGGTGCTACAGGCATTTATTTGGAAGAAAAGCTTGTTCTTTTCATTGAAGGTTGAATATGGTGCATTTTTGATCACAGTCTTCTAGAATAATACATCAACATACAACGCGGGTCAGGCTTCACAAACAGGGTGAACACAGGTTTTCCAAAGTGACCCACAAAGCTCAAAGGCACAGACTGCCCGTAGGAGTCTAGGAAGAGGTGCGGGGTATAGACCCATGCTGGCCGGAAGTAGAGATTTCTCTTTTGGAAAGTGGTTCTCTGGCATCTTCAGTGACAGGATGTTGCAGGCCTTGGGAAAGGAACAATCTGGTTGTTAACTAATTTGCAAATAAATTCTCCCCACTGCACAGTGCAGGGACTGTGCTTCTGGGCTGGAGGAGAGATAGGAGTGCCAGAGCAGAGTTAAAAATACTGATGCTCGTTTTTTAAAAGAAAGATTCTCAGCACTTCTGTATCAAGCTGTGATTTGAGTGTTTATGGTTACATTTTCTTAAAGAGTTTCCTTGGAAAAAAAATGACAGAAGGTCTCTATCTCATAGCTGTCCTCATAAACAATCCCTTTGTGAAAGAGTCTTAATTTACATACAACAGTGAGAACGAGGATCCTGTACTAATTAAGGTCTGGGGCTGGTTAGCAAATTGCTGTAATTGTATATTCTCCAGCATTCTGTCTCTGAAAATATATCCATACTCAGGCAAATCTCAGCAAGAATGATACTGTTCAAGATTTTAATATCTTGGGCTTCCGTTGCATGGTTTCCAAGTGGCTGGATCTCTTGTGTGGGTGACATTACACAGACATTTTTAAAAATGGTTTCAGCTTTAGCAGCCTGGCATCTGCACACCACCATCATTACTGCAAAATGCACACAAGGCAGGATCAAGATGCCAGCAGCCCAAACAGGGGAGCTTTTGTAGGGAGTCGTGAACTGGCCTAGGCCATCAACTTCTCAGACTCGAAGCTCTGGTCTTGGAGGGGCTGGTTGGGTTTAACTCAAGCACAGCGTAGCGAGCACCCTGTGGTGGACTGTGCCCTGTGACCAGTCTCAGCAGAGAATGCAAACCGACAACCCTCAGCCACTTCTGATCCAGAGATGTGTCTTGATGGGTCTGTGCATGCTCGGGGAGAAACTGTCCACACAGGTCCCATCCCCTCATCAGGGGTTTTTACAGGGGAAAAAAAAAAAAATGCCAGCTGCCAGCACAGGCTGAGTCATATTCCTAGTAGTGTGGTGAGCACTCAGATGAAGGCAGACCCCCTACAGTGCACGCACTCTGCCATTCACCAAAGGCCCAGAACCCCTGAAGCCTGGTCTACCTGACCTGAAACCCACGGGTAGGGCTCAAGGTCAAGTACGAAGATTTAAAGTCAAAGACAAAACCTGAACCCAGTCTGACACCTTGCTACTTCATTAATGCCCAAGTCTCGGTTTCCTGAACTGTAAAATGGGAATAACAGCAGTCTTACATCCTAGCACTATTAGGAAAATCAAATGAAATAACTTGCATGTTCTACCTGGCATCTAATCAGCACTCAGAAAATAGCAGCTAGGCACACACCTGGCATCTAGACAGTGCTTCCAATTTATGCCTGAGCATCTCTCAGCCGATCATTACCCTCGGACACAAATGTCAACCTGACATCTTGAAATCTCGAAAGCTTTGTCTCTCAAGCACTAAAATGTTCCCGTAAATGCCAAGGCTGGTGGAAAGGCAATAACTGGCTTGGGAATTGCTCAGTTAATAAGTGAGGATGTGTCAGGGGAAGGGGGTATACAAATTGAAATTCAGTTTGAGAACCTGAAAGGTGGGTTGGACCGCCTAAGAATAATACAGACAAATTCTGAGTCTCCCTAGCACGATACAGTTCGCGGCCTGTTGTCCAGAGGCCAAGCAGGGAATGATGTGCCAGTTTCCATGGTGCCTGAGTGGGCACCTCGTCTTCTTTGGAGGAATGACCTTTTTTTCTTGGGGGTGGAGAAGAGGGTCTAGTCCTGGTGTCCGAACACCAACCTCTCCAGGCCAAAGGGCGGACATGACACAGGGAAGTGGCTCCCTGGGGACTTGGCCCGGCTGCTCCTGAGGAGGCTGTGCACTGGTTGCCCTCTCCAGAGCTGCCCTGGGCCTCTAGCCTGCCCAGCAGCCCCAGGTGACCACTTTCCAGCCCATCTCCTTCTGGCTTCCACTGTGCGCAACCAAAGAACTCTGACCTGACAGCATCAGTGGAGACAGAAGCACAGAATTTCCCAAACCACAAGAAAAGCAACTGGAGAAAGACATGTCTGCTGAACCAGACCATTACACCATGGGCTTTGATGGTTAGGGCTGACAGGGCCTGCTCCCCATCAGCCCTCGCAAGTGTCACAGGTGGACTTCAGCTCTCCAAAGCTCAGCCAAGCCCACATCAGAACTCCATGCTTTGCGAATTTCCTTACAGGTCAGAAATGTCCCCTAGACACAGAAGCAGCCACCTGACCCCGGAAGACAGGAGCTCGGTTCCACAGAGAAAGCCGTCCAAAGCAGTCAGTCTCTGGGGTGAGAGAAAGGTGTCCCTCAAGCCCCGGTGACCTCCCTCACTCAGTCCTGCTCACCTCCCCGCTCCAGGACTCCCCACCTGAGCAAGGGAACCAAAGGTCCTGGAGAATCATCCTGATAACTGCAGAACAGCTTTCTACTAATGCCCCAGAGGCCAGTGGTCAGGCAGCCTGTCCTGAGCCGCTGCCGGGATGTCTGCGTGATTCGTGGCTGGGCATCGGTCACAAGTTCTCGCCCCACCTCCACTGTCCTCTTCCTAGAGGGTGCACCTGGGAAAGCAGTGACACAAGGTGCATAGGGGGATACAAGCTCGTCACCCCAATTCCAATCACAGCTGACATCTCGCACCAGGTCCCAGGGAGCCTCCTTTCTTGAGCGCTCAGTAGGTGTGAGCAAGCTTAAGCTTCACCATGACCCTCTCTATCATGTCCTATTTATAAGGGCAAACTGAGGGCACAAAGAATGACCTCGCTAGGCAGGGGGCAAGCCCAGGGAGTCTGGCTGAACCCTCTGTACCACCTGCCTCTCAAAGGGAAGAGAGGGATTGGGCCTGGTGAAGGGAGGTATTGTGCCTGGGGCAAGGAAGAGCCTACATTCTAGCAGAGGAAACCATCCACACACACAAAATAAGAAATACAAGGACATAGACAAGGACTGTGAAGCAACTTTGGAGTGACCCTGAAGAACTTTCTGGATGGCTACACATACTCGGTTATCTTGAGGTGGGTTGTGGTCCCACAGTTATTTTGAGGTGGGTTGTGGTCTCACAAGTGCATACACATGTTTTAGTTCATCAAGCTGTACACTGAAGATAAGGTTAAAAATGTACCAGAAAATAATAAACAGCAGATGTTGGGAGGCACCTTTCTCACTATGGGCCTGGGGGTCAGAGGAGAAGGTAAGGGGGAGGAGGGGTTGCCCACTGATGACAGAACACTCAGTGCATGAACTCATGTCTGGCTTGCCGCAGATGGATACATGCAGAAACACTTACAGATTCGCGTGCCCACATGGCTTAGCACATGGTGTTTCCTTGCTCTGTCAGCTCAGAAGACCAAGAAGCAAAGATACCTCAGCAGCCATGAGCACACTCAGCCCCCAGATCTTGGTTTCTAAAACTATTCTCTAACTAAAGGAACCAGGGCTTCCTTGGGAAAGAGCTAATTGCAGGGCTCAGGCAGAAAACACACAAGATGAGCCAAGAGCATCTTACAATGGCTCAAGTAAGAAAGTTGAATCAGGGCCTCCCTGGTGGCGCAAGGGGTGAGGCACTGCACTATGAAGCAATCGCAGCCTCTGCAGCATGAGTTCCATCCCCGGCCAGCCAGGGAGCAACCCACATGGCACAGCAGACCTCTCCTGTCTTGCCCGCTGCTCCCCCCTCAGCAGTGTCCATCTGCCTGTTCTACTCCCCGCTCCATCTCTGCTGAGTCCTCTCACCCCCCGCATCTCTGGTCTGCACCCCAGTTCTTGTATGCATAAATAAATACATCTTAAAAAAAAAAAAAAAAAGAAAGTTGAATCATCAATCAATCAATCAGTCGGTCCCATGATGACGTCAAAGGGACATAGGAGGCACCTGCAAGTGCTCCCACTGGCCAAAGGTAGAACAATTTGAGCAATAAAGTAATTAAATAGCATTGGACTATAACCCAAAGTATAAAATAACTGCATCCACGCTGCCAGACATAAACAAAGACGAGAGAAGAGACAAATTCCTACAGAGTTCCAAATAACTCTAGCTAGTCTAGCCTCGAGGAGGTAGACAGCGTGACTCCCCACTTCATCCTGTAATTTCCTTCCCAAGAGTATAGTACAGAAAAGGGGGGGGGACCTTAGAAACGTCAGCCGCCCCAGCCAGGTGATCAAGGTCAACCTCACCACACCAGATCATGGTGTAATATGCACCTCTGATACACGACGTGGTGAAAAGGGCACTGGGAGGCCTTTCTCCCAAGACTATAACCCGGGTCCACCCCAGTGCAGTCAGGAGCAAAGCACCCACAAAGTGCCAGCAGAGGGGCATCCGACCACATGCCTGAGGCAGACCTCCTCAAAATTATCAAGACCTCATCAAAAAAAAAAAGAAAAAAAAGCAAAACCTGAGAAACTGTCACAACCAAGAGAGATCTGAGGAAACTTGATTAAATGTAAGGTGGTCTCCTGGGTGGGGTCCCCAAAGGGAAACCAGGGAATGATGTACCGACATGGAGTCATCACTCAGAACAAGTTGGTGCCCGGATGCAGGTGTCAATAGAAAATCATGTCGGTGGGGGTGGGGAGGGCAGGGGAGCGCTACCCATCTTCACAACTCACCCGAAAATCTAAAACTGCTCTAAAATTGGAAGTTAATTTTGAACATGTAACTGAAAATGATGGAATGGCTGCTCTGGACTGGGTGACTACGGGAGGCCTCTCCAAGGAGATGACGGCTGAAAGGAACAAGATGAGAACAGGCAGGACCTAGGGCAGCGTGTTCCCTGCAAAGAACACAGGACACACAGGAGCCCCAAGGAGAGATGCTGCTCACGTGGAGCCCGGCGGAGAAATGTCACCAGGCGCAGAAATGTCATCAGGTGAACCAATGTCACCAGGTGGACAGCTCGGCCCAGGTAGGAAGGTCACAGGTGACTTCAGCCTTGAATCTAAGGACACCAGAAGGTCAGTGCAGGGAGTTAAACGAGGTGAGGAGGATCTGATCTACATTTTTCAAGATGTCCGACTGCTGTTGGGAGAAGACTAGAAGGGGACAGGTAAGAAAGAGGCTGATGGGGACCCTAGGGGGTACCCTTCAGGAGGCACACACGGAGGCAGATAATACCTGGTAGGGAGCTAGGAATATCAGAGGGTTTGAAGGAAGCTGAAAATAGGGGTCTCCACACTTAAAGGGGGAGAGAAGAATGGCCTCCACTTTGGGGGGTGGGAGAAGAGGGGGGCCCTATGCAGAGCAGCCTCCCGCCCAGTTGACCATCTGTGGCTTTGACCCTTTTGGAGAGGTCTCCACAATAGGGCTCTGGGCCACTCAGGCACCGCAGTGCCCAGGAAAGCAGCAGCCCCTGGGAGACAGCACCTCAGGGGTCCATCCTCTTGTGCGGCTTACAACCTGGGAGGCTTCACAGCAGAGCACCTCAGCTTCCTCATCTGCAAGGTGGGAACAACACCTCCCACCTCAGAAGGGCGTGAGATAAAGCTGCCTGGGCGTGCAGCCTCCAAACACTGACAATGAGAGAAGCCCCAGGTGGAAAGAAACTTCGTATCTATTCCAGCACCCATTTCACAGAGGAAAGCAAGGGTCTGAAGCAGAGGCCACCCCTCCTCTGTGAACACAGCCAAGTTCCCATCTGGCAGGCCAGGCCTGAGCCACAGCCACAGCCAGCCCCACTTCCCGGGTCTGTCTTCACTGTCCAACCCTTAGCTCTGCCCAAAACAACACGCCGTCTTAGGAAAAATCTCTTAGGAAAAATCTTCCAAACAGCTTTGTTGCTGCAGGAGCCATTGGAAGCTGCTCTTTCATGGGGCCCCCTAACTGGGTGGGCATCACTCTCTGGCAGAGTCTGTAATAACCTCTCTCCAGCCCTGCCTACACCACCACCACTCCCAACAACCTGAGGCCCAGGTGTATGCTGAGAGCAGGCAAGCAGAGATGGGTCACAGGAACAGAACCACCTGGGTACACCAATGATATGGAAAATGCTCCATGAGCCATTTCTTAAAAAGCACCCTGGAGGCCAAAGTATGTACGTATATAACAGTTCCCAATGAACAGCACCACACCTCAATTAGAAGACTCTGAAGAGTCTAGGATTCTGAATAAAACATAAATTGTGTCTGTTCTGATGTGCTGGTCCTAAATGCAAACACTGGCCCCAACATTCCAGAAAGTTCCACGCTTCCTTTTCCTATCTAACCAAAACCACTGTTTTCCAATCAAACAGGCCAAGGCTGTTCCACTTCTGCAATTCCAAAGCGGCCTGATATTAATATCAGAAGCCCAGCAGAACTGGAGACTACGGTTGCTTCCAGAACATGCTTTGTTTAAACTGCTGAAAGTCACCCTGCAGAGAGGGAGCCAGCCACCCTCCATCATGATACACACGTAAAATTTACTGTCAGGACAATCCCCGACAGGTTGGGACACCACCACAGACACGCAAGGGAAAGACAATCAAGAGGAGGAGATTTCTCCATAAGTAAGGTTCATCCATCACAGATTCCACATCTCAAAATCAGTGAGGGTTGCAACACAGAGCCACACTCCACTGCTCTACAACAAGAGAGAGAGATTCCAATTTCCTCCTCTACTCGGGAATATATAATACAAGGTTTTTACTCACCTTTGGAGCGAGTAGAGATATCCATGCCCTCTCCCACCTCCTGTTCTGTTTTTATTTCCTCTTCAGCCAAGCTGAAACAGAGCAAATTATGTTCATGTTTAGGTAGACGGGAGGATGTGCCCCATGGGGGCAACTATTTAGAAGTTCTAACAACAAACCCACCTTGAAGACAATCCCCCATCCTCAGGCAGGGGTGGGGGAAAGAAACCCACACTTGGTTCCAAACCAAGTGTTCAGACTCCTAAAGGGTTTTTAAAAACACTGGGTTGTTCTTTTTTTAAGTCAAATTACTATTCCAGTTATCCTGCTGGTGGGGGATGCAAAAGGGCATTTTTTTTAGACACACAATTACAATCTACCCCCTGGACCAATGAAAACCCAGCCTCCGAGTAAACAAGTTTCTCATTTTTAACACCAGTTTGAAGGCAGGCAGGTTGGAGGTGGTTGGCAGGGTACCCAGAGTTCTGGTCTCTGAATTCTGCAAGGCAAGAGTGTTTCCCAGACCTCCCCGCTAAAGACAGGAACATGAGAAATACATAGGATAAATTACAAAGTAGAAAAATATGCCCGGGCTAGAAGCAAAAGACCTGGTCTCAAAACATTCAAGCAACCAGTATATATCCCAGCAAGCAGGGCTGGGGTCTCCATACACCCACCCTTGGATGTTTCTTCTCTGTAGTAGGCATGGCTGAGGGAAAGCATTCAGCACTCTTTTGAGCTGTGACTAATTATCCTCCACCACAAAAAGTGGAATGAGGAAGGATTATTTAAAAGACAGACTGAGAGTTGGGGGTTGGGGAGAGAAGCAGAGAAAACAGGCCCCTTTGCAGAGGGAAGGGCCACCAGAATCTTCTCTCGCTCTGCTGGAATTCCGGATGAACAGAAAGCAGGCCACTTCCACGCACACACCTTCCCAAGCTATGTCAGTCAAGTCCTGCTTTAATAGGTGCAAAATGTTTGAGGTTCTGGACCTTTGCAACCATTTAGTCGGACAATGAAGTGGTAAAGAGTCTGAGCAATTACTCCAGATGCGATTCCATTGAACTGTGGCTCAAATGAAAAGAAATGGGGGCATCACCAATTGATATGGCTGGAATTTTCCATTTTGAAGTCTCAAAGCCAAGGGCAGGGAGGCGGCTGGGTAAGAGGAGAAGGATTAGAATGTCCCTTCTGTGTTCCGTGGCCTGGGACTGTGACAAGACAAAAGATGAGTCCAAAAAGGCTGGGACCTCGGAGCAAAATGGAGATGGAATAGGAGAGTCCCATGTTTGATGGAGGAAGAGGATCCAGGATTGGAAGCAGACAGAAAGGAACAGATGAGAGTTTAGGATTAAATTAGAAGAACTTGGAGACTAACTTCACGAGTCCCAGCAGAGAGAAGAAAGGAAGGGTAGATTAGTTTTAAATCAGAATATTATACATTTAGCTCTCTGATACTGAATCCCATTAACAATTCCATTTATACCGCATCTGGACGGAGCCTGTGACACCAAAGAAACAAATCACCAAAGAAACGACTGACATGTCACAAATGGTTTTCATCACAAGAAAGCAGTCTATTAATTGTAAATACACCCCTAACATGCAATAATACCATGGTGATTCGTTGAAGGGATTTTAGCACCAATACTTTTCACTGCAACTTAAAGAGGAAAACATTCCTAACTCAGAAACATTCTCTGCCTGCAACATACACAGGTTGTCCAGATGGATACTGCTGACGGCTTCCGTTTGGGGTGACTGGAAATAAATCTTAACAAAAGCCTCACGCAGCCCCCACAGATGGGTAGATGGTGAACTTCAAATGAACAAACAGCAACCTTGATCTTTCTAGCGACTAGAATTGTTTCCCTCTCTAGCATAAAGTTATGTGAAATCCTAAACTTCTTGAAACTGATCCCATATTTTGAGTGATGCAGAAAACGCTAATCTGGGATCCAACCAAAACGCACGGCGGTGAAAAACAATTATGTATCACAGAGCCCCAAAACCCACTTGAAGGATTTCTGCAGCGATGAAAACATTCGAAGGTGTATTGATCACGGAGGAGGGCCACATTCAAGAGAACAATTATTTGGCTTGTCACCGCCTAGAGGAGCTGAATGCGCCAGCCAGGAGGAATGCTGCTGAGAGGCTCAGAAAATGCAAACTAGTTAGGTGGTGGCTATTTGCTGTGGAGTTTAAGATAATCAATTCTGCAGCAGGAAAGAGAGGGAAAAGTTAAGCTGTTTTATCTTTCCAAGTATTACAAGTGGGCACCATAATCACCTAACTTAGCAATAGCACCACCAGCTTTAGCCAAGGATTTCAAGCACAACAATTTCAGAAAATCATCCTTTTCACAGATGAACCAACCATCCTTTCAAAGGGAATCCATGCGCACACATGCATGCACACACACCAACTTGTATATGACTAAAGGAAACTGCAGTGTCTATGCATTAAAAGGAAAAAAAAAAACTTCATTTACAAAAGCAAAGCCCAGAATGCAAAATTAGTCATTTTGAATAGCCACATCTAAAGGGACTTCCTTTTTTCTACACCACTGATCTGTTGGGTGTGTTTTTTTTTTTTTTTAAAGTGTTAAGTACTAGAATGGTATTAGGGAAAAAACTATGAACATTACATCAAAAGTGGTGAAGAAAAGATTTGTACCTGTCTGAATGCCCCACAGATCTTGGTCAATTTAGGTTAAGAAGTGTTCATTCATTTTGGAGGAAAGGCAGTCAAATAACAATAATTGTTAAAAAGAAAAAGCAGCTGCATCTGGAGAAAAGACTTTGAACTCTTGTCATTAACACATTAAAGTCTTAGAAAACATACAGCATCTTTCCTTCCTTATCTGCTAGCTTCCAGCAATCCCGTTTATTTAAATCAAAACAATGGAACAACAAGCCCTTGTTTCAAACTGACATTACTTTTTTTTTTTTTTCTCCAGTCGGGGGGCCGCTAAAGAAAAGGGTAAAATAAGCTGAAAAACCAACAACAGCCTCTCACCCCAACAGGAAAATAAGATCATCAACTAGTTGTATACAGTTTCTAATACCACCACCTCCTGCACTCACATTTGCCCCATGCCTCTGGATTTCACAAACTGATACAGTTCAGGCAATTAAAGAAGAAATAACAGTCCTGCAAATAAAACCAAGACCATCCCATCCAGCCCCAGAAAAGAAACAAAAAAGATTTCTCCCCCAATGCCTGAGTAAGAAAACCTATGCTTACTTCTTAACCTGCATGCACTGAAAAAGAGCAATTAAAAGTTGCAGATGAACTGCTGCACCGCCGAGATGTTTTAAGCCTTCTGATTATTAATTCTGAGGACTCAAGGCTGGTCCGTAATTCCCAGGAATCATCACATCCCCTCAACCCTTCCAAAAGAGAGAGAGAAAAGAAAACATCTAGTTTTGACAGGAAAATGCCTGGATACACAATGCCCAGATATTTCTTTTCCCCAAGTGCCCCTACTACTATTTGACTTTTAACCAAGAATAGCCAACCCATCTAGAATATATAACCAGCATGCACAAGTCTGGTTCTACAGCAGATGAGGACCATCGCACAGCAATTCAAGAATCATGCATCATTCCAAAGGACTTTGCCTTCAGCTTTTTACTTTCATTCAAAATACCAAACTGGTCCAGGCTGTAAGAAATATTTAATCCCCAAGACACAACATCTTCCTCTTCTAGATCACAAAATAGTGAACATCATAATAATAATTTAAAAAAAAAAAACATGCTTCCCTAAATCTGCAATTAATTTTCTTAAAAATTGGGGGAAGGGAGAAGGGAATGGTTAGCAGAGCCGCTTTATATAAGCACTCACCTAAAACAGGCAGAGTCATCGGTAGCTAAGCTATTTATGCAGGATTCTTAAAATGGCGTCTGGCAACACTGCCTCATTCCTGTATTGAAGCTAAAATGGTAGCAGTTTGTTCAATAGCTGTAGTTCTTGTTTAAGCAGCCCTGCTAGTTTCAAAGCCACCTTCCTAAATATCAGAAGTAGGGAAGGCTCAACCAAAGGACACCAACAACCCAACGTTGTGAAGCTTAAAAAAAAATCTGCAATGACAGGGGGAGTTTGTGAAGTCACAGGTTCCTAAGGAAAACCCTTCCCTTTTAAGATCCTGAGCCTTCACCATGAGGCTGTGATGAGGCCCCCTGGCCCTGGAATAGGTGGGTGGAAAGTTAGGAATTATGCAGCCCTGTGGCACACGGTGCAGACAGACAGGTGTCGGTGCAGGCAGGAAAATGCTCACAGGGAGCAGGCTGGGGAGAGGGGGTGGAAACCCATTCCCCCTTCTTGGTTTATTAAAATCCAGCTTTGTATCCATCCCTAAAAGGAGCTGGGTGCAATCAGAGTGCTTCAAGGACAACAGGCAGCTGAAAAGTCAGGCGCAAGGGCTGCACCCCAGTCTGAGGCCAAGGTGAAAGAAAAAGGCTGTTTATAAGCCTGCAAACGACCACCAAATACCCAGCCAGTCTCAAGACAGTTAACATCAAGGCAAGACAATCCGAGTCTGCAGAGGAGAAACAACAGTAAAACATTCCCTGAGCCAACGCACAGGATACTCACAAATTAGATTTTTGTCCACCCCCAACAGAGCCCTGAAAATTAACAATGGGTTTGTGCGAAACCAGCTTTCAGAGGCCGAACTAATAGCCTCATGGTGGATAATGTAATTTACTGTTACAGGTCTGAGGATTGGCCTCAGAACTCTGCTGGAGCTGTGTGTGGGGAGTTTCAAGGTGACTGCTTTTTAGCTCCAGGGGAGAAAGGAGGGCATGGTGCCCAAGGCTGTGCCAGGGCGAGGACGGGTGGGTAGGTAATCTTGATGAGGAGGGACAGGCTGGCAGCGCTCGAGCTGCAGTGCTGAAATGGCTCCCGCCTGCTTGTTTATCTGGAAGGAGAGAGTAGGGGGAAGGGCAGCCTAGTCCTAGCAACCTGGAGCCTGGGTGAATCCTTACTTGCTTTTGCATTTGAGAGCCATGGAAGGGCTTCTAAACAGATTCCCTTACTAAATCTCCACTGTGGCTGGCGAAGGCACTCTTACATGTATCTTTTCTTTTCAGGGTCAACCAGAGGCAAAGCCAGCCAGATCTAGGACTTCTCAGCTGACAAATGTTTGTTGCCTCTGCCACAGGAGAGAGAAGAAGAAGGCAAAAGAAACAAAGCGATCACACATTTGACATAGTTGGACTTTTGAAAAACCTACCTTTGCCTTGAGGGTTTTCTGGGGTTACTGTCACCCTGCTTTTTTCAAGTGACTCATTTGCAAACCCCCCACCCCATTTAAGACCTGAAGCAGTTTCCCTACTATTCTCCCAGAGAAAGAAAAGGGGGAATGTTTTGTTTAAAAGAAAAGGGGTTACAAGAAAGAAAGGGGGAAAAAGCTATTGTTTTCATCCCTAATTTATAATCCAAGAGGCCCCCGTTGTTTCTTTCTTTCTGACTCAAATCTTTGAGCTGTTAATTATAAAAGTAACTGGACTCAGCTCCAACAGGCTAAGTACGTTCGCAGCAATTAGAAAAACTCTGTAGAAAGTTTACTGAGTGATTATATATAATTAATTCCTAGTTACAGACGGAACACTGACCATTTTCTGGAGCTAATAAAAGCCTCCCCCTCCCCCACGTGAATGCCACTTAATTTCCCAAAGCAGAAAGTGAATCCATCCTGGAGGGTCTTGAAGGAAGGGGGGGTGTGGGGGGAGAAGGAGACGAATCAAAAGCTCCAGTGTCTCTGTGTTTGTCCCTTGCAGCTGTGCATCCTCTTTGGGGACTTAAGGAGGCAGAAGGAGAAAGGAAAACAGCCCCTGTTCTGTTCCTCCCTCTGCAAATTACAAACGTGGCAGAAAGAACATTCTACTACCTTGATGTTAAAAAAAAAAAAAAAAAAAAGGGCGGGGGTGGGGGGAATGCCCTAGGAATGGAATGCAGGAGACTCTTCGGCTTGGCAGATCTGCTTTTCCTAAAAAGAACAAAGATGGTAGAAATTTCCAGAAGGCCCATTCTCAGTTCGGCCACTGCAATTGTCAATCTGTAACCTTTCCTCCAAGTCTATTGGTTCAAAAGCTGAGAGAGGAAGCCTATTGGGCTGCTGTGTGAGCAGCACTGCTGGCCCTACTACCTAGTCTGGCTGCAATGCAGGCTCACTTTTTACCCTTAGTGAAACTGGAAAATAAGGCTACTTTGAAAGCAATTAACATTTTACAGACTCGTGCTTGGTGGTGGCCACAGTACCAGGGAACTGCGGCTGGCTTGGTCCAGGGCTGGGAACTTGCTGGGGCCGCCCATTTGAAAACAGATCTTGGCTTTGCAAACCTGTGGGAGCCATTTTAATGCAGGCTTTTAAAGGACAAATGCCTTGCCCTTAGGTTTCCTTCCCATCCAACAAACACACCATTATGCAAACGTTGGAGGCACCAAACCAGGAATCTTGTGATTAGATATTGCTTCTAGGGAGGCCACAAGAACCTCAATATGTAATTTCCATTTACAGCCAGGAGATAAGAACAAAGAAAAGAGCTAAGTGTCTGGACTTACTTGTGTGGGGTACTAGCCCTGTTCAGTTTTAAGTACGTAACATCAGCTGCCTGTACTTTTATTCTAAGAGGCTGGACCTGTCTTACACACTTTTCTCAACTGAGAGGTCCGTACATTTCTCCTTATTAAATGAGCCTTTTTCCAATTGGTGCTAAAAGGTGGCTAGGTGGATATGAAAAGAAAAAAAGAGTTATTGACTCAATAAAGTTGGCATAACAACAACTGAATATTTTTCCACCATTTACTGTTATTCTGGATGGGTGTCCAGGCTGGAAATTTATGAAGTGAACTTCCAGGGAAATTCTGAAGGAAACACTGAACAAAAGTACTTTTTTCATCCTTAAGTTCTAGCTCCAGCAGGGGAAATGTAAAAAAGCGAGAAATAAAGCATAAGTAAAGGCAAGCGGGCAAGCAGACGTGTGGGTCTGGCTTGGAAAAAGGCCAGATCTGTAATTCAGTGAGTCCTGCATCAAAGCAAGTTTGGTGGTGAATGGGATTTTGCACTACAGGTAAGTATCCTAAAACATTAAGTGCTGACACCAACACACACACACACACACCAGCTCCTGCCTCACCCATGTTTAAGACTCTTGTGACCCTAGGAACAAGCACTTCAGTTACATTTCACAAACAGAGCACCTACCCAGAGTTCTACCATCCAAACAAACCCAATTAAAAAAAGTCTCTGAGGCAAGTCACAATGAACTAAACATTTCTCCCCAGGTTGAGAGTAAACAGGAAGTGTAATCCTCAATCCTAGCTGCAGGTTATCAGGACAATCGGTGGAGTCAAACAGTCCCCTAAAATCAAGCTACTCTTAAAAAGCCCTTGTTTGGTTCCTGCTAGTGAAAAGCCCCCACTACTTTAGCCAAGCCCCCCCCTATTACAAACAGCCCCCAAATGTTTGCCAAACTATCCGTGGCCACAGAGGAAATGGATGGGCTGCCTTACTTACCCAGCAAATGTTCAAGCCACCGACTCATTTCTCCACAGTTAAGAAGAGAAAACAGGCTGGCAGATTTGGGACTTGATCAAAAAGGAAATTTTTTTTAAAACAGTTACATGGAATTATTAAAAACACACACACCACAACAACACAATCAACAACTGAACATGGAATGCTGTCATGAGCCACAGACATGGTTTTATTTCCTCTGCCCTCTATCACCCAGGAGGGCAGAGGAGGATACAATGTAAAAAAGCAAAAGGAAACTGAAAACCAGAATAAAAGACACATTAGTTCATTGAAAATCATGCAAGAGTAGCAAGCTAAGGGATTCAAAAAGAGTCCTCACAGATTTATTACAGGATGTTGTCCAACATCCCCCCACACACACACCCCCAATCCCCATCCCTACTCCAAAAAACTTCCTCCAAAGCCTAGAAAACACTTTCAGAAACATTTGCTGGCTGTAGGCTGGCTTGCAGAAGAACACTCTGTATCAACAGAAGTCAGGAAAAAAGGCTGAACAATGTAGTTTCAAGTGAAGAAGCCCTGTAGGGAGAAAACAAGACCATGTAGAGACACCACACCACCCACCTAGGCCCCAGGAGCTGGGATCTCTCCCTAGCACTGATCTGCTGAGGGCTGGGTTCTTTTTCAAACACACGTCCTCTCTTGTCAGAACTTAGTCCAGCCTTCCCAGAACCTCTTTGGAGAGGTAAACTTGCCTGCTTTGCTGTGCTGCTATGAGGTCTCCTTGGAGAGGAGCCTGCTTTGCTTACCTTCCATTTTCTTCCCCCAGCAGGCATGTGACACAAGAGAAGACAATAGTGCAGGGGAGGGGGGGGGGAACTGCTCAGAGAAAGAGAGAGAGAAAAAGGAGGAAAAAAAAAAAAAAAAGCTTCTTTTTTGACATACCAGGATCTAGCTTCAAACTATTCCAGAAACACCATGTCCTGGTGGAAGAAAAGGTGTTGCAGGCCCTTGCCAGTTTGCAAATTCAAGCTATGGCTAATGGCTACTTAGCCATGTGACCCAAGAAAGCAAAAAAAAAAATTCTCTCTAAACAGTTCCAAGTTAACCTAAGTGCTGTGGGGGTGAGTGTGGCACGGCCAGCCACAGAGAAATCACACTGCTCGCCCACAATTCGGATGTCTCAGAGGGAGGGGGAGAAAAGATGGTTAAAAAGTCGAGCTTACCTCTGTGGATGCATTGTTAACACTGTGTAATGTCAATACTTATAAAACATGGAGGACAGGCTCCTAGTTCTCACAGAAAAAGGGTTTGGCACTTCGGCTTGATGATCTGGCCGCCTAATAAAAGCTCATCCCCGATTGGCTGCCCCAGCAAATCGGAGTGTAAAGCCGCCCGGGATTGGCTGAAACACTTCCTGAGCGATTATCTTTGTGAGGCTCTGGTGAGCAAGAGCCATCCTGTGCATAGAAAAAGACAGGCTAAGCTAGGCCTTTTGCTGCAAGGAAAACTTGGGAGAGGGGCCCCCAGAAGCACTTCTCCCACACCCTGGCTAGATTTCCCGGCACGGACAAACCAGTGCAGCCAGCCTGACCTGCTCCCGCAGAGCCTGAGGCCCAGATGCCACTGGAAAGAGAGTTTTGGGGGTGAGCTGGAAGGGCTCACCTTCACCTGCCCCCACAGAAGCAGCTCCCTTTGCTAGGAGGGAGGGCTGGCCCTTTTCTAGAACAATCCAGCAGGATCGCCCTCCCTGGGAAAAAGTGAAACCCCAGAGAAGGGAGCCCCAGGAAAGCAGCCAAGAGAGCAAAGAAAAGGGGCTGGAGGCAGGCCTCTGAAGAGCAGAGAGGACAAGGCAGGCAGGCAGGCCCCGAGAAATCGCTGAGAAGCGGCCCAGGCCACAGAGGACTCAGGCTGCTGAGGGGAGGGAGGAGGGGAGTGGAGTGGTCAAGTTTGCATAGTCATTGTCAAAACGCCTCCTGGAAAAAGCAGGCCCGGAGCCATTTGCCTGGCTGAGACTGTAACCTCTCGCCCTACCCCCCCACCTCCCCAGGCCAGCTCTCAAAGGAAAGCCAAAATGGGCTCCTGCCACGGTGCCAGGGGGACCCCCTCTCCGTCCTTACCCTAAGACAAGCTCCTAGCAGGCCACATGCCTAGATCTACAAACTTCCCTTCCCCTCCCTGCGCCCTCCCCCACCGCTGAGGCCTGCTAAACCTGTCAGTTAAACAAAAATCTGACTTCCGTATTAGTCTGCGATGCCTTCAGCTTCCTGCCTGTTAACCCTCTCTCGGACTCCAGGCCTGGCTGGGAAAAACTAGGCCCTGAGATCGCAGAAAAGGCCTGTGGAAAAATACCAGCTGCAGCTCCCGGCAGATGCAGAAAGAGAGAGAGTGAGCCGCTGTCTCTCGCCTTTGCTTCCCGAGGAGGCGTGTACCTTCTGAATCCAGGGCACAGGCAGTGCCTCTCGGTCTGAGAAGCCATTTAAATCCAGAGGGAGAAAGAAAGATGTCAAACTCAGCGAGGGAACAAGAACCCCCATTATTAGTCAGGCCTACACCCACCGCTCAGCCCTGCCTGTCACAATCATCCCTATGTCTGTTCTAGGGGAACTGGGCCCTCGGTGGGCAGACACATCCCATGAGCTTTATAAGGATTCTTGCTTAAATTTATTTCCACAGAGAACGGCTTCTCTTCGTCCCCTAAGGCAGATGGGGAGCTATTTCACACAGCCCTACACTTGGCAGCCCCCCCACCCCCAGCTCTGGCACTGCTCCCCAGTAAAATATTAACTAGTTTTTCAGAGCTGTTATAATTTCACCCATTTCAATCATATTAGGAGGTCTTTTCCCTGTTTCCTCCCTAAAAGCTGCCTTTGTAACTGGCTTGCACCCCAAGAAAGAAAAGGCAAATCCAAAAGGATCTTAAAATCCCCATGCTCACACTCACGCTCTCTTGCTCTCTCGCTCTCGCGCTCTCTAACCAGGTGCTTAATTAACAAGATTTTTTTTAACAAGATTTTTGAAAAAGAGAGAAAAAAAAAACAGCAAGCTGGAACAACAGAAGCTAAATACACACCCGGCTTGGGAGGCTGGGAAAAGCTTCCAGAGGTGATGTCGTCATATGCCAGGAGGTAAACTGAGGCGCCACTGTCTCACCTTTCCTAAAATTAGCACTCATGGGCTTTCTAGTCCCACACTGTTGGTTCCACAAAGAAAACCTAGAGCAGATCGCCAGCTCTCCCTGCCCCCGCCCCCACATGGACAACAGATGCCCACCGCGTGTACATAAATTCTTCCTGGCTGGGAATCTTATATCAAACAGGAACAAGCCAGCAATCCAAACACTGTACTGCAGGAGCAGGGCCCAGGCTTTATGAACAGGGAGGGGATTTTGTTGTTGTTTCTGTTGTATTTTAGGCCGAAGAACTCAGATGCAGGGAGGGACACCTCCAGCGCCTGACAAAGGTCCAGCACACAGGCCTGGGCCTCACCAGAAGGGAGCCGCCTCTTCCTGGGGGTGGGACCGTGTCCAGGGAGACCCACGGGGGCCGAGCAGATCGGCAAGAGCACATGGAACCCTCAGACCTCACTCTCCTTGCTGTGGGCAGCACAGGCCACCGCTGGGCCATGAAGGGGGGGGGGTTGCTGTGTGCCTCTGCAGGGGCTGCTGTGGGGGGAACAATGTCTAGGAGTTGGTGGCAGATCTCCTGTATGAGTCACCACGAGGCCCAGTGAGGAAATGAAATACACCGGGGCGCGTGGTGGATTTTAACCTGGGATAAAAGCTCCTTGCATAAGCAGCTGCAGCGTACCCCTCCCTCCCGCCTGCCTGCCTGCCTGCCCGCCCTCTCTGATCATTTGATCACTTGAAATGTTTTCTGGGGCAAAGAGCAGGAAGCTGCTGGCTTATTCTGGCAGCTCTGTTCAGTTTGAGGAATGCTGTTGGCATTCGGGTAGGTCTGAGGTTATCTGGAAAATGGCAATTCGGCTGGGGACAGAGACAAAGGTATGGTGGCAGATGGAATCCTGAGAGGGACAGGGATTGAAAAGGAAGCCCGGGGCAGGCCTACTAAGGGCCAGTCCTGATCTTGATGGAATGCGGCTGATAAGCAAGAAATACAGGAAACCAAATGTGGATGAAGCCCATACTGCAGCATTCCCCTTAGCTACTGCATGTTCCCCCAGCCACCATGCGAAATCAATGCTTTACACACCACCCCACGAGGTAGGGACATTGTTAGAGACCTGGAACTGAGCCCAGAGAGGTGAAGTGAACTGCCCAAGGTCACACAGCTAACAAGGGCCAGAGGCCAGACTTTCAGTTCTGATTCCTGATCCCTACACTCTGCACCTTCACCTGCCTCTCAAGAAACAAAAGAGGAAAAAGAAAACAAATAAGAGAAGCCAACCAAGCAGAGCAGAAACAGGCTAAAACCTTCCAGCCGCAACAGAAGAATCTATGCCTGCTTTTAGGAGGTCAGCTCCTTGGAGGAGTTTTAAATCCTGAATGATGCGCTCATTGAGCCCCCTCCTCACTACAGACTGAAGCCCAGGAAAAGCTCTCTCTGCAAACCTCTGGCTAGGTGTCCAGGGGGACACTTTGCCAAGGCTACCGCCAGGCTATTCCACAGCTTGAGGTCAGAGGTTCTATCCAGACTGGGGGTGAGTGGTTTTACCCCGGGGGGATATATGACCTTATTTGGAGGCTGAGGTTGTCACAACTGGGGGGTAGAGAAGCTAATGGCAGCTAGTGGGGGGAGGTCAGGGATACAGTGAAGATCCTAAAATGCACAGGACCACCCCAAATGAGGAATTTTGTCCTCCAAAACAGCCACAGTGCCGGGTAGGGAAACCTTGGCTTAACAAGAAGGCAATGAAAAAATGTAACCACCATGCCTCTCCTGGAAGTCAGCACAGGTCTAAACAAGCAGGTTCCATGGTGATATTAATAAGCAATGAGATAGTAAAAATTGATTAAAACGTGTCTCTCCTAATATTCCCAGTGGATGAAGAGAATTGGGGGCAGAATCAGGAAGGAAGCCCGGCCTATCTCCGTGATAAAGCCGGTCTTGAAGGGGAGGAAGGGCTGGCCCGCTCTCTATCCTGGCACCTTACTAGCCAAGGCCTGGCCCCACCAAGAAGGTTCCTCACTCCCGTTGGCCTGCAGCCAGGCAAGCAGCAGGAGGAGCGGCCTCAGCAAGCTGCATCCCGAGATAGCCTGTTCCGCTGACTACGAAAATAAGCCTGCTTGGAGTTATCTGCCCCAAGCTAGCAGCAGGCCTCTGTCCGTTATGCGAAACCGACAGGACAGAGGCAGGGAAGTGTTTTAAATATCTTGTTTTGTTTTGTTCCTTTTTGGCCAATTGGAACCGAGGCCAGTTTGGGGCCTGGTGTCAGCCAGGCTCACCTTCAGAGCTGACCGGGAGTCAGGTTACAGCCACAAAGAACCATAAGGACTCATTCAGCCCCCACCCCCATCTTGGTAAGAGGTGTCCTCTCTAAGGCCTTGTTTGTTGTCTTTCTTTCTAGGAGGGGACAGGCAGGATTAGGCAAATGGATGGAGGAGGGAAGGGGGGGGTACGGGGGTATGGGGGGGGCGGGGGGCCGGGGGGGGGGGGGGGGGGATGGGAGCTGGCTGCCGCGTGGGTGGGGAGAGATAGAAGAGATTCAGGAACAAAATTAAAATGAAAAGGAAGATGATTCAGGACCCTCCTTTACCAGCTCTCTTTACTTCCTAGCAATTACCATCATGGAAAGAAGAGTCAATTTAATTTGCTCTCGTTGGTTTCTCTCTCCTAGTGGAGATGCCTGGAGACATTTGGTGTTGTCACATCTGGGGCTGGGAGCAGGCCAGGAATGCTGCTGAACATCCTGCAAGGCATAGACGCCCCCCCTCCCCTCACTGGCCAGCCCCAAATATCATCAGGGTCTAGATTGAGAAATGCTGCACTAGACTTTGATCTCCTACAAGGCCAAGACCTGGTCTGAACTCCTCAACGCCATGCCTTCTGTGTCTAACTCTAAGATGGAGGCTTGTGTCGGACAGCGCTCCATCAAAATCATCTGCATCTCCAGGCTTGCAGTAGCCTCCAGCCTGAGTCCTCTGCTCCTGTCCTTGCAATGTTCATGCACACACACATACCTAGAGGCCGTGATGCTCTTAAAACGAGTCCGATCTTGTCCTTCCCCTGATCAAAACCATCAATAGCTCCCACCTGACTCAGAATCAAAACTCAACTGCAAAAATGGCCCACAAGCCTCCCTACAGAACTAGCACCCTCCTCCTGACCCCTGACTTCATCTTTCATAGCCCACAGTCGTAGGACTCACTTTGACCATCCAGTTTGGGCCCCTGCACTTGATCTTCCACTCCCTCTGCCCTTCCTACTCGCAGCGCCCCTGCTTCCTAAAGCAAGCTATTCCCCTCCTCTGACCTCCCAGTGCATTCCCCCTGCTTCAGAGAGGATTCCAGGGCTCAATTCCGCATCTGCTCCCTTCACCAGAACCCCTCCCCTCGCCTACTCTCTCCCCCACTCCCCTTCCCTTCTCTCTCCTCCTCTCCCGGGGGCCCCACAGCTGGTCTTATATCTGCAACTTTCCCCTCTCTTCCCCACGTCAAGAGGCAGAAGGGCACAGTGGTTGAGGGTGTGGCTGTTAGGGTGAGACTGTCTGGGTGTGAATCCAGCTGCCCACTGTCCAATGGGGCAGGCTTGCTTGACACAAGAAATTCTGTGCCTTGGTTTTTCCACCTAGCCTGGGAGCAATAGAAATGCAATAAGTATTTTCTGGATGTTTCTGACTTTGCTTTCTTTTTAATTTTTTTTTTTTAAGATTTATTTATTTATTTATACATGCATTGGGTACAGTCAGAAGCGCGGGAGGGTGAGAGAATTCACCAGAGCCAGAGCGGGGAGCAGAGCAGGCAGAAGGACCGAAGTACACTGCTGAGGGGAGCAGCGGGCGGCAGGAGAGGTCTGCGCGCCATGTGGGACCCTCCTCCAGTGGCCGGGGAGCAACCGGGGATCGAACCAGCGCTGCGGAGACTTTGGCTTCGGGCAGCTTCACAACCCAGCGCTCAACCACTGCGCCACCAGGGAGGCCCTCTTTTTAATTTTTTTGAAAGATTTTTTTTTTATTTATGCATACAAGAACTAAGGTGTAGACAAGAGGTGGAGGGTGAGAGGACTCACCAGAGACAGAATGGGGAGCAGAGCAGGCAGATCTACTGAAATACACTGCTGAGGGGAGCAGCGGGCAAGACAGGAGAGGTCTGCTGTGCCAAGTGGGTCAGCTCCCTGGCCCTGTGATCAAACTCTTGCTGCAGTGGCTGGCGCTGAGACTTTAACCCCTGCACCACCAGGGAGGCCCACATCACCCTCTATTTTCATTGAAAAACAGAATGACTCACCTGTTCCCAAGTATGTCCCACCCTGGCCTGTTCTCCCTTGTCTCCCTCATTGGAATAACACCCACCTTCAAATTCCAGGCCCCACATGTCATATCCAGTGTCTTTCCTGGAGGATTCTCAGCTGACTTCCTAGGCAGTCAGGCCACATAGCCCCTTTGCCTGTGTGATTGGGGAGGGGGCACTGGGACCACTCATTGAGCAACTCCCCTCAAACCAGCTCCTCAGCAGAGCTCCCCACCAGTCAATAGAATCTCCCTTAACTGGTTGCTTCACACCTCCCTCCTGCACAGCTTCACACCTCCGTCCTGCACAGCCCCTTTTCACTCCCGGCCTTTACCCAAACCATCAGCCAGCCTGCTGGCGCCTCTGCCCTCCATGTGCATGCTAAACTCCCGCTCTGCTGCTTGTAACCAGTCCCCTCAATCAGGGTCACAGATCCTGCTATTGGGCAGCTACAGCCTTCTATGCTCAGTCTTCCCTCCTAGAGAATCTCCTGGGGACTGTGCCCCAGGATGGCTAGAGGGAGGTCACATTGGAAAGTCAAAACCAAGAAGCCTGTTCTAACTGGTCTCCTACTCCCCTCCTGCCCTTTAGGGCTCTTCCCCATGGAGGGAGCAACCAGAGGGATCTTATTAACCAGGGGTCACTTCCCCTATGGGCAGCACTATCCACAACAGTCAAGAGGTGGAGACACATAAGTGTCCATTCACGGATGCCAGGATAGGCCAAATTTAGTGTAGCCATGCGCTGGAATATTACTCACTCGTAAAAAGGAATGAAGCAGTGATGCACACTACAACACGGATAAACCTTCAAAACATCGTGCTAAGTAAAACCCAGACATAAAAACACTCCTTGTGTTATAGAGCAACCCCGATATTAAACGGGTTCCTGGTTGTGGGTCCTCACCCGTGCGCTTTAAAGGGACTTATGAAAACTCTACTACAGACACACACAAAAGGGTTAATAAAAGGTTTATTTACAAGAGAAAAAGAAATAAGGAAAATGTACAACTCAGGGAGAAAATAGGGAAATAAAGTCTTTAATGCGTCCTACCCGATCCGACGACCTGGACACCCAAAGTCACTCTCAGAGCTGGCCGGACGCTCCGAGCTGGCCGAGAGCCCCAAAATGGAGAGCCCCCAAAGCCCACGTGTCTGCCTTTTGTATCCACCTGGCTGCTTAACCCCACCCTCAGGTCCCAGCCACCTTCCCTTTGGTGGTGATGGGATTTGGAGTTCCCAGTGTCTTTGGCTTTGACCTGGGGTGGGGGTGGAGTCCACAAAGCCTATATGGAATTAGCTTTGGGACATCCTTTTTCCCCCTAACAATTCCCCCCTTTCACTTGTTGCCACCATTTCCATGGTGATGAAGATCGAATATATGGAGGTTGGGATGCAGTCTCAGATGAACATTTTGTCAGGTTTCAGTGTGAAAGAAAACCAGTCTCTCCAGGTATTTGTCCATTGTGGAAAGCAAAAGTCCTCCACTCCAGGAAAAATAGTTCATCAGTTTAAGCCAAAAAAAAAATCTGGAGGCGTTAGCCAAAACAAGACAGCAGATATGTAAAAATTTCAGGAAAAAAAAAAATCTTAAAATGGTTCAACTGATGTAAAAACACACATTTTCTCAACCTTGATCCCAAACTTTTAACAGCAAAGCAAAAGTTTGCAAACTAAATCTACTTTTAAACCATTTTTCCTATTTTTGCATAAAATCACAGGGTAGAAATAACTAACAGCAATTTTTAGCTGGCTTTGTTGAAATATTCCATAGCACTTGTATGATTCCATTCATATGAAATACCCAGAATAGGCAAACTGGATGGAAGGTTACCAGGGAATTGTTAGGGGGAAAAGGCTGTCCTAAAGCTAATTCCATGCAGGCTTTGTGGACTCCACCCCCACCCCAGGCCAAAGCCAAAGACACTGGGAACTCCAAATCCCATCACCACCAAAGGGAAGGTGGCTGGGACCTGAGGGTGGGGTTAAACAGCCAGGTTTGGTATAAAGCCACACACGTAGGCTTTGGAGGGTCCCCCATTTTGACTCTCTGCCAGCTGGCAGCGTCCGGCCAGCTCGGAGAGTGACTTTGGGTTTCCAGGTCGGCAAATCGGGTAGGACGCATTAAAGACTTTGTTTCCCTATTTTCTCCCTGAGTTGTACATTTCCTTAATTCCCTTTCCCTTGTAAATAAACCTTTTATTAACCTTTTTGTGTGTGCCAGTAGTGGAGTATTCATAAGTCCCTTTTAAGCGAGCGGATGAGGACCCACAGCCAGGAAACCCGTTTTTATATCGGGGTTGTCCCATAAAAGAATGATGAGCATTGGGCCTCCCCGGTGGCGCAGCGGTTGAGCGCTCGGTTGCGAAGCTGCCCGCGGCCTCTGCGGCGCCGGTTCGATCCCCGGCTGCTCCCCGGCCACCGGAGGAGGGTCCCACATGGCGCGCAGACCTCTCCTGCCGCCCGCTGCTCCCCTCAGCAGTGTACTTCGGTCCTTCTGCCTGCTCTGCTCCCCACTCTGGCTCTGGTGAATTCTCTCACCCTCCCGCGCTTCTGACTGTACCCAGTGCATGTATAAACAAAAACAAACAAACAAATAAATAAATAAATAAATTAAAAAAAAAAAAAAAAAAAGAATGATGAGCATCTGTTTAATGGGGACAGAATCTTCCCTTTTGGAGTGCTGAGAAGTTTTGGACTAGATAGAGGAGGTGGCACAACACCGTGGCTGTATTTAATGTCACTGGTTGAATACTTCAGAATGGATAAAATGGCAAAGTTTGCATTATGTGTCTTTTACCACAATTGTTGTCTCTCGTGTCACTTAGAATAACACACATCCCTGTTCCTACCAATGCCCTCCCTGCTGACTGGCTCCACCCAGCCACCCGCTTGTGTCACCCAGCAGTTTCTCAATGGAGCTTTTGCTTTTTGTGTCTCTCTTTGGATCTTGAGGTTTGTTGGTGTAATGAACCCAGAGTATCGAACCACTCCATGAAGATCACAGGTCCTTTCTAGTCATCCCCTGACTGTTCCAGGAATTCAGTGTTTGTTGACTGACTACACAATTGCTGGATCCTACACGGTTACATTCACTCCTGGCCTCCAGTCTGATTTAGGACCTTCCATCATAAATCATAGCCTCTCCCTGCTCCCTCCTCTGAGCTCCCCATGACTTTAGAACGGGAGTCTGCAAACCAAGGCCCCTGGGCCAAATCCAGTCCACCACCTGTTTTGTCTGGCCTGCAGCTAAAAATGGTTTTTCACATTTTAAAATGGTTGGGGGAAAAAAATCAAAAATAAAAATAACTGGCGGCATGCATGAATTCTATGAAATTCAAATTTCAATGTCCATATAAGTAAAGCTTTAGGGGAACACAGTCATGGGCATTCACAAATGTCATTGTCGATGCCTGCTTTTGTGTTCCAGTGTCAGGGCTGAATAGTTACTAAAACCCATCTATGGCCCTGGAAGCCTAAAAATGTTGAGCATCTGTTCCTTTACAGAAATCCTCTCCTTTTCAGAAGAAAACCGTGACACTCTGACTGGGGCCTGCAGAGCCCTCTGGGGACATGTCCCTACTCTCTGACCTCCTCTCTAATGAATGCTCCCTCTTGCTCTGTTCAGAAAGCCCTGGCCCCGACCCCATCCCCAGCCTCTCCAGACTTGGTCCTGCCTGAGGTCTGTGCACCCTTAGCCCCCTGCCCCCCACCTGGAACACCTTCTCAAGGTGGTGGCTCCCTCTCAAGATTCGGGTCCCTCTGCATGTGTCACCTCTTCCAAGAGTCCTTTCTTAACCACCCAGCTTATGCCAACTTCAGTACACTTTCTGAAACATTACCCATTCATTTCCTTCCTAGGACTTGGCATGACAGATGAGCACCTTATTTCCTTGTTTGCTTACTTTTCCTCTGTTTACAAAGCCAGGGACTTTGTGTATCCATTCACCGGTGCTCGCAGGAGCCAGCACAGGCCTGAGTCATAGGAGTTGCTCAATAATTATTTATCTAGTGATGCCATTTTCCTCTTACATGATATAGTTTCTATACAAGACCTCCAGAAGATCAACCAAGCCCCTATTTGGATTTTGTGCCTTCTTACACAATCTATTTGCTTGAACCTTATGAAGTTACAATTCATGTACAAATTAAAAAGTCTACTACCTATAATTTCAGTTATGGTGATATGTAGAAATAAAAATCAAGTGATTCTCCCCTTCAAGTGTTTACGGCTCTCCAACCAACCTGACCTACTACTTTAGGGTCCTCAAAATGTGCTAGTTGTTTCCAGCCAAGCTAGTTCCCATCCCCTCGGAAGCTGTGTACATTCTGCTTGGGCTTCAGACCCGGAACCAAAGGTCACCTCCCCCAGGAGGCCCTCTGGGCTCACGTCACAACAATTTCATTTTCTTCCCGGTACTTAGCACAGTCTAAAAGTAGTGTTATATTTGCTCTTCAAGGCAAGAAACTTGTCATTTTCATAGACACCATTGTAACTCAGGATCTAAGCAGGTCTGCACTTGGAAATCACTCAATATTTGTTCATTGAGTGAAGTAAACTCCTGGAGCGATGGTACATACTTTTTAAATAGCTTGCTTATAACTGGGTACAGAAAGATGTTTAATATGTACTTGCTAAGTAACTGCAATGACTTATACAGGCTTTAGCCTCCTTCTACAGCCAGTGCTGCCTCCATCTCCCTCCTTGTTGTCATGACAACAGCATCAGCATTACCATCTTTACTTTGTAAGAGCAGCTGGCCTTGCTGAGGCTTACCACGTGTCAGACACTGCTCCGAGTGCATTTTATGTATTAAGTCAAGCTTCCCGATCACTCTGTGATATAAGTGCCATCATGACCCTCATTTTATAGATGAGAAGACTGAGGTGCTGAGGACGAAATCATTTACCCACGAGAAAGGAAGTCGTTCCTAAGAAAGAAGTTTATTCCCTCTCAGTCTCTAAAATTCCAAGAAACAAATACTATGGAGAAGAGGAACCAAAGTAGACATCTTCAGGGGCCAATTTAGCAACAACAAAACACCGAAAACAAAAAAACAAATTCTGACCTGAGGCAAATTGATCAAAACTCAACTCTCAGGTATGCTCAGGCCTCCTAACCTCATCCTCTCAAGAACTTCCCATCCAGTTCCACAAATCCCAAACTTGGATGTCACCTTTGACTTCTTCCTCTCCCGCGACTGAGCTTTGTGAGTTTACCTTTTGGGTGTCTTCCATGGTCGATTCCGGCCGCGTAACTCCATTCTGCAGAGCCGGTGGCCAGCTCCCAAGACACCATTATCTGTTGCAGGGACAGGAAGGGACCAGCCTCCCAACAGCCCCCAGGCCCTAGGCAGCTCCCATCCCCCACCCTCAGCAGCCAGAGGAATCTTTTGAAATTTCAATTTGGACCAGGACACACCCCCACTCCCAACCCCCACCTCTAAAACCCTTCAAAGATTTTCCATTGTTCTCAGGCCAAAGTCTCAAATTCTTAGTGGAGCCTTAGGGGGCCGGCAGGATTCCTCTCCAACCTCAGCCCTGGTGTCCCAGCTCCAGACCCCAACCAGCTTGGAAACCAGTTTGGACGCTAGGCTGGCTAGGCCCACTCACTTACTGTGTGACCTTGGACTAGTAACTTGCCCTCTCTGGGCCTGTAAAATGTGGATGATAATGTCTTCTGATTGTTATCACAATTAACTAGTTCCTGTAGTAAACGTGGTTATTTAGCTGCCTGGTGCCACTTAGCTGGTGCTGCTAATACTGGAAACTCTTGCTTCAAAAGCAAACACGAGGAAATTTCATTTCTTTGAGGTAACTTTCCTGGGCCCACTTCCAATAAATCTGATCTCCTTGCTATGTGTTGCCACGTAGTGCTGATGGTGACCATAATTTAATCCTTAGTACGCTTAGCAACTGGGTATGATGCCCTGTGGTTGACTTCGAAGTGTCTTTTGTTCAGATCTATCCACAGGGTAAGTGAATGAGGAAGTGGTTGGATGAAACTGCTGCAAGGATGCCTGAATCCCCAATTTTCCAGTCAAAGAATCAGGAATTATTTTGAGGTACAATGAGGTCTCTGGAAAACTTGAAACCTGATAGGGTGGCCACTTACTAGAGGAAACTACAGATTTGTATGTAAAGCAAAAACTGCAGGCAGCTTTGCCCAATAGCTGGCTACTTGGTATTCACACAGCAGCTCAAACAAAGGACCAGCTGAGCTACTGAAAACCAAATGCCTGAAGCTGAAGGCTCTGGAGCAAAAGCGGTGCCTCACCCTGGGCTCCAGGCCGTGGCAGCCTCACCTCGACACTGGGCCCCCCAGCCTGGCCTCTCCTCGCTAGCTCTCACCCAACCCACAGGCTCAGCTGCCCCAGAGCTGATGGTTAGCCTCCCTCTCTCTTATCCCAGCTTCTTCACCCCAAGTGACATCAGAACCAGGTTGAGCAAATAAAAATTCAGGCACCCAGTTAAACTTGAATTTCAGGCCCTCCCTTGTGGTGCAAGGGGTTAAATCTCCACACACACCTCTCCACACACACCTCTGGCCTGCACCCAGCTCTTGCATGCATACATAAATACATCTTTAAAAATAAATAAATAAATCTGAATTTCAGATAACCAAGAAAGTTTTTGACCCAAGGTCATCCTGAATTTAACCTAGCACCCCTAACTTACCGATCCCCTCCAACTCTTTCCCCAGTGGGTCTTATCTCCGTTACTTTTCCAGTCCGGAGTCCTGAGCTTCCTTGGAAAGGCAGATCAACCCCTCTGACTTGTTTCTGCCTCAGGGTAAGAGAGAGAACAGTATGGCCATGGCCGCTGAGTGTGAGGTAAGAAAATAACTCCCCGAGTTCTTAGCACCCCAATATAGATGCCACAAAAATCAACCAGTAAGAGCCAGCCTTCTACTCCCGTTTTCTTGCTCTCCCTTTCCTGGGATCTCCTCCACAATCCCCTTTATTTTAATTAAGAGTTATTTATTTATGCATACAAGAACTGGGGTATAGGCCAGAGGTGTGGTGGGTGAGAGGATTCACCAGAGACAGAGCAGGGAACAGAACAGGCAGACTGACTGAAATACACTGCTGAGGGGAGCAGCGGGAGAGTCAGGAGAGGTCTGCTGCACCATGTGGGTAGCTCCCTGGCCGGGGATCGAACTCGTGCTGCAGCGGCTGCCGACAGCTTCATAGTGCTGGGACTTAACCCCTTGCGCCACCAGGGAGGCCCCACAATCCCTTCTGCACTGCACAGCATAGGTGACTGCACCCATTTTGCAGAGTAGAAAGATTGAGGACCACAAGCCAGGGGCCTGGTCTCTGGGACCCTCGTGCCAAAGATCTTCTTGCTCCCTTCCCAGAACAGGGACATGTGTAGACTGTGAAGGGGGAGCACCTGCAGACAGGCGCCTGCTGCGGGCGTCCATGATGCACTCCCAGAGCCCAGCACGGGGCCTGGCCCTCAGAGGTGCTCCACGGCACGTGTCCGCAGAGCAGACACAAGCCCACCAGACTCGCCTCGACCTGACGGAGCGCGTGTCTCACACGTGCCCGCGCCTTCCCGGTGTGCTGGCTTCGGAACCCAGGTCTGCCTTCCTGGGCTCTCTCCATAACCCCAACTCCATGGGGGGAAATTTTAAGCTGAAGGCAGGTTCCTGGCTTCTCTCCCAAATGAAGCAAAATAACAAAATGTCGCTACAAAGGAGAGAAACATGGCCACGAGGATGTCAAAACAGCCGGTTGTTCTCTCGTCGGGAAGAAGGGACTTCAGAGAACTTGATTCAACACAGTTGCATTCAGCTTTCTAAAGGCCTGCCATACCCTCCCGTTTGCTGGCAAAGCGCCCTGAAACAATTAGGGGATAAATGAATTCCCAGGAGAAAAGGATTTTCTAAGGTATTTGAGATGTGTTGAATCCAACCCAGAGAACCCTTTGAGACCTCAAAGCCCCCTGATGGACATGCTGATTAACTCTCTCTGAGAGTCACCCCACAGGTAAACAGGGGCAGCCAGGGTACCTACTCTTAATTGCTCCCACCTGGACCCGAAGTCAGACATCGGGGCCTGACTTAGGAAATTATTTTCTATTTCTCAATTTGTTTTCTTTATCCAGTGGTAGGAATGGGATGGTCATGGGGGCTGGCAAAGGAAGTTTGATCAAGACCCATCCTCCTCACAACTGGACAGAAGTAACTTGCAGGTGTTATTAGGGCCATAAGGTTTCTTTTCTTTTCTGTTTTTTTTTTTTTAAGATTTACTTTTATTTATGCATACAAGAACTGGGGTATGAGCCAGAGGAGTGGGGGTGAGCGGATTCACCAGAGACAGAGTGGGGAGCAGAACAGGCAGACTGACCAAAATACACTGCTGAGGGGAGCAGCAGGCGAATCAGGAGAGGTCTGCTGCGCCAGGTCAGTAGCTCCCTGGCCAGGGATCAAACTCGTGCTGCAGTAGCTATGGACAGCTTCATAGTGCTGACTAACCCCTGTGCCACTAGGGAGCCTCCCATTAGGTTTCTTAATCTAAACCTCTGGGGCACTTCCCCCGTAGTCAATGTTAGCCAGGTCATGGATCTCGACCTGACCAGTGGATCTTTCTCTATGGACCTCCCTAACAACTTGTTCCTCTGGAAATATCCTGCATCTCAAAGGTCACCTCCTCAAAGAAGGCTTCCTTGATTGCCTTATCTAGAGGAGCCAATCTACCCACCTAGTGGTCACCCTCTATGAAGTCACTCTGTTGCTGAGAGCCCTGTGGCTTTCATGCCACCCATGTTGACTTGCTGGTGTTTTGGTCTCCCCCAAATATGCAGTCAGCCCCACGAAGACAAGACGCTATCTGGCTAGTTCATTCTGGATCCCCAGCCCCTGAAGACTGTCAGACCCACAGTGACCACAGAAAAATGATGATGATGATGATAATGATACTGATGCTAATAGTAACTACCAGCTAACTACGTGCTAGCCAGGCCTCTTATACATGTATTAATATAATAAATCACTGGATTCTCACAACTTCACAATGTAGGAGCCTTGATTATGCCTGGAATGCTCTTTCCCAGACATCCATGAGGCTTACCCCCCTCCACTCGGATCTTTGCTGAAATATCACCAACCCAGAAGCCTTTCTAGCACTCTCTAAACCCACACCCTGATGTTCAAGGCTGAGTGTTATCCCCCCAAAAAGGGATTGACATTCTAGCCCTCAGTAGCTCAGAATGTGGCCACATTGAGAATTAGGGTCTTCAGGGAGGGAGTCAAGTTCAGCAGGGACCTGAGGGTGGACTTTTACTCAACACGACATTAGAACCTAAAGGCACACATCGGGAGCCCAGAGGGAGAGAGGCCCCAAGGAGAAGGGCTTGTGAGGACGGGAATGGAATGAGGTATGTACAGTCCAGGGGACCTCAGAGATGGCCAGCAAAGCCCCAGGAGCTGGGGGGTGTGGGCAAAAAGGGCCCCCTACAGGCTGCAGACCCACTGCCCACGGAGCAGGAGCAGACCCTGCCCACACAGTGAGTTTGGACCTGTGGCCTCCAGAGCTGACAGTAAACCTGTGATGTTTTGAGCTCCTATTCATAGTACTTTGTCAGAGCAGCCCTAGCAAGCCAGTACCTGCTTTATTTTCCCTGCTTGCTCTGGTCACCACCTGCCAATGCATAGATTTATTCGTCTGCTTCCTGCCAGCCCCCACACATCTCTCAAGGCCAAGGTCTTGTATTCAGCATCTGTTACAAGGTCTGGCGTTCACTTGCTCCTTCGAGAACGATGTATTGTGTGCCTACTGTGTGAGCCAGGTCCCGCTGTGCTGCTGAGGACTTGACAGGGAAGGCGGCAGACAAGAATCCTTGGCTTCTTAGAGCTTAGACTCTGGGAAGAAGAGACAGATGATAAGTAGGACAATTAAAACAGGTGTTGCGTTAGATGGTGATGACGGCTATGGAGAAAAATATAGCAGGGAAGCAGACCTCTCCTGTCTCACCCGCTGCTCTCCTCAGCAGTGTATTACAGTCAGTCTGCCTGTTCTGTTCCCCACTCTGTCTCTGGTGAGTCCTCTCACCCCCGCATCTCTGGCCTGTACCCCAGCTCTTGTATGCATAAATAAATAAATCTTTAGAAAAAAAAAAAAAAGAAAAAATATAGCAGGAAGGGAGGTGAGGAGTTGTGGGGGGCGGGGTTCGGTGACAATCAGGGTGGACAGTAACAGCTGAGTTGAGACCTGAGCCAGGTGAGGGAGGAGGCATGGGGAGAACATTACAGGTCAGGTGGGGCAGTGGATCCCCGACTGAGTGACTTTGTCCCCCTGGGCAATATTTGGCAATTTCTGGAGATATGGTGATGCTCCCTGGGTGGAGGACAGGGTGGTGGAGGCTGGAGAAGCTACTAAGGATCCCAGGCAGCACAAGACAACCCCATAACAAAGAATTCTGCAGCCTAAAGGCCATGGTGTGAAGCTGGGTAGCCTGGAGGTATAGGGAAGAGGACTTGCAGGGCTGAGATTGTCCTGGGGTACCTCAGGATGCAACCTGAGGCTGAAGGGAGGGAGGAGCCCGAAGGCCTTTGTTGCATCATTTTACTCTTGATGAGACAGGAAATCACTAGTGGTTTTTCAGCAGAGAAGAGACACAAAGGGACACGTTCTGAAAGGTTAACTCTGCTATGAGGTTGAAAAAGACTGAAGAGGGTTAGGGCAAAAGTAGGGAGAGTAATGGGGAGGCCAAGGTGAAGGTGACTGCGACCAGGGTGGAGACTGTGCAGATGGCAGGAAGGGGTAAGTTTCCAGATCTGCTTGGCCAGAACAGCTGGTGGGGTTTGTGTGGGGTGGGAGAGGCATGGATAACTTCAATGTCTTTTTGTTATAGGACAGGGAGAGGGGCAGCCCAAACCCCGCAAACCTGCCTATTCTAAATGGGTTCTGCCATCTGCCGCATCAACACAAAACATATGACACTTTAATGGGAAGGATCTTTAATAAAAACTAGGAAACAATACAGGTGAGGCAAAGAGTTTAGTTTCTAGATGAAGCACCCAAAGTTACCCGTCCCCTCGTGGGTAAAACTCCATCCATATGGGATTGGCCCAGAACAAGGCCCCAAAGCCTGCCACAAGTCTAAAGCATCTTCCAGTGGGGACCCACAGAAAAGGGTCACAAGCAACCAGACAAGCCCGGAAGGAAAAGAGCAAAATCAACATCCAGATAAAAGCTGCCATTGTCACCTCCCCACGGTCTCACCCACATCTGTGTCACCCAGTCCACGACCAAAAGACAAGCACAGTTTCTTCACGTGTCTCTAGGCTCCACGCGCCTCCTCCAGGTCTCCTAGCTCCATCCTGCTTCCTTCCTCAGTCTCTACTCCAGCTTCTCCTCTTCCTGCTCAGCTCCACCCTCCCTTGGGTGGGGCAGGGAACCTCCCCCTTTCCTGGGGACCACCCTGTTACATTTTGAGCACCTGGGAGGACACAGCTGGTGCCAGCTGAGATGCAGGGAGGAGCAGTTTAGGGGTGAGAAACTAGGAATCACCCAGTTGGAGATGTGAAGGAGATAGGAGTGCAGGGGTAGAAGGGAGTATATAAATGTGGGAGACACAGCAGCGAGAGGGTATCAAAAACCACAATACAGGGTCCTCCCTGGTGGCGCAAGGGTTAAGACGCAACCATGAGGCGATCCTGCAGCCACTGCAGCATGAGTTCGGTTCCTGGCCCACCAGGGAGCAACCCACATGGCACAGCGGGCCTCTCCTGTCTGGCCTGCTGCTCCCCTCTGCAGTGTATTTCAGTCAGTCTGCCTGTTCTGTTCCCCACTCTGTCTCTGGTGGGTCCTCTCACTCCCCACATTTCTGGCCTGTACCCCAGCTCTTGTATGCATAAATAAATAAATCTTTAAAAGGGCCTCCCCAGGTGGTGCAGCAGTTGAGCGCTGGGCTGTGAAGCTGCCCCCAGCCTCTGGCAGCCTCTGAAGCACTGATCCCCGGCTGGCAGGCGAGGGTCCCACATGGCGCACAGACCTCTCCTGCCTCCCGCTGCTCCCCTCAACAGTGTATTTCGTCAGTCTGCCTGTTCTGCTCCCCGCTCTGGCTCTGGTGAATTCTCTCACCCTCCTGTGCTTCTGACTGTACCCAGTGCTTGTATAAATAAATAAATCTTTTAAAAAAAAAAAAGTAAATCTTTAAAAACCACAGTACAATATGTGACAACATGACCTGATACTGAAGATGGCAGGGACCAGGAAGCCCAAGGATGTTCCCTGCAATTAGGTTTGGCTATGACATGGAACCAGCTAAGAGGACAAGAAGTTTCCAGGGAGGTGGGAGGAAAACCCAGGCAGGGATTTCCTGGAACACCAGTGAAGAAAGTGCTTGAAGGTGGAAGGAATGACTTACCTCACCAACTGCACCCCATCACTGGACAAGTCTGAGAAGTGACCACGGGAGTGAGCAACATGGCGGTCAAGGTGAAACATTAGAAAAGCATTTATTGGGCCTCCCCGGTGGCGCAGCGGTTGAGCGCTGGGTTGTGAAGCTGCCCGCGGCCTCTGCGGCGCCGGTTCGATCCCCAGCTGCTCCCCGGCCACCGGAGGAGGATCCCACATGGCGCGCAGACCCCTCCTGCCGCCCGCTGCTCCCCTCAGCAGTGTACTTCAGCCCTTCTGCCTGCTCTGCTCCCCGCTCTGGCTCTGGTGAATTCTCTCACCCTCCCGCGCTTCTGACTGTACCCAGTGCATGTATAAACAAAACAAACAAATATAATAAATAAATAAATAAAAACATGCCTCTATTAAAAAAAAAAAAAAAAAAGAAAAGCATTTATTGATGGAATGTCTCAGCTGGCCTCGAGGAGGGGCCACGATTGTGAAAGAAGCAGAGAGATGTGGGTTCATGCCTGACCCAGCATTTTCCAAATGTGCGACTTTGGGCAAGTTCCTCCTGGCCTATTCCCCCCCAACATGGTCCGAGTAGATGGGACCATGAAAAGTAGAGTCTCCCAGCCTTGTAAACTGTAAAGTGTCTTCCAAGGGCCAGGGGGGATTCTGCCAACTGACCCCACCGTTTCCTAACAACACCTATTGTGTACTAAAAATTATTCTCAATAGGAAATGCACAAACCTGGTAATGAATTAAACCAATACAGAGCCTCCCTGGTGGTACAAGGGGTTAAGTCTCAGCACTATGAAGCCATCAGCTGCTACTGCAGCACAAGTTCGATCCCCAGCCAGGGAGCTAACCCACAGCCGACCTCTCCTGTCTCACCCTGTGCTCCCCTCAGCAGTGTATTTCAGTAGATTGACCTGTTCTCCCCACTCTGTCTCTGGTGACTCCTCTCACCCCCCACACCTCTGGTCTACACCCCAGCTCTTATATGCATAAATAAATAAATCTTTAAAAAAAAAATCCTTATTCATTGGTCTTGAGCAGAGGTTATTCACAACAATTCCTAGAGTGGAATTGTCAGGTTAGCAGGTCTTGGTGTATTGAAGCTTTGGTGTAAATACAAGCAAGGCTGTGTTTTTTAAAATTTGATGTTATTTTGGTGTTACCGATGGGCGCACTTCTCAACTGTATAAGGAAGTACTTGAAGGTGACATTTCAGGAGCTCTGCTGGGGTGGGGCAGATTTGGGGTGAAGATCCTGAAGCCTGAGTACTTAGGAAGGCTCTAGCCAGGGACAGGGCATCTGAAAAACATGCTCTTTGTTCTGATAGAACAGAGGCTGGCCTGCTGGGAAGACGGTATCGGACCATTCATTAGTGGCACAGATATTTATCAAACCCTTGCAGTATTAGCTTAGTGTTCAGCCCTAAGGACACGCAAAAAAGATATTCCTCAAAAAACCTAGAGTCCCCTGGGAGGAGATGAAGTCATATGTCAATGCAAGAATTAATCTACAAAGCTAGGGGACAATAAGAATCCCTTGGGCTAAATACCAGTCAGGGAGCAGGCACAGAACACTGGTTTTTGACAAGCTAGTGAGTGAGCTGGGAGGGCCGTGCTTATAGGGACGTGCTGGGCAAAGCAGCAGCATCTCATACAAATGTCAGAACCACCCCCTAAGATTGAATCCTCTTACCTCCCGTACCCCTGGCCTGCACCCCAGTACTTGCATGCATAAATAAATAAAAAATAAATCTTAAAAAAATACCACAAAGACTCAGAAGCTCACAGGGACCCTACAAGGTAAGGCCATGGGCCTCTCCGGCTGCACTGCCGACGTTAAAACTGCATCTACAGGGCCTCCCCGGTGGCGCAGCGGTTGAGCACTGGGTTGCGAAGCTGCCCGCGGCCTCTGCGGTGCCGGTTCGATCCCCGGCTGCTCCCCGGCCACCGGAGGAGGGTCCCACATGGCGCGCAGACCTCTCCTGCCGCCCGCTGCTCCCCTCAGCAGTGTACTTCTGTCCTTCTGCCTGCTCTGCTCCCCGCTCTGGCTCTGGTGAATTCTCTCACCCTCCCGCGCTTCTGACTGTACCCAGTGCATGTATAAACAAAACAAACAAACAAACCAGCAAACAAATAAATAAAGCATGCCTCTATCAAAAAATAAATAAATAAATAAATAAATAAATAAAAAAACAAAAAAAACAAAACTGCATCTACAGCCCCTGCTCCGTTCTTGCTGTTATTAATACTCAGAAAGGGAGGTCCCATCCAGGCAGATGGTACACTTTTTTTTGGACACATAAAAGGTTTTATTAATCCTCTTGTGAAAATCTGCACAGACACAGATAAAGTCACCGCAGAATCTTCACTCCTGTTGTGCAAACTCCTGCTCTCTTTCTGCCAACATTGGCCTTTGCCGTGCCCCCGGCGGTTTTCACTCTGTCCTGGGTTCCTGTCACTGTTTTCTTGAGGGCTTCTTCTTCTCATACAGGCCAGGTCATGCAAGACTATTTGGTCATTTTCTTTGCATCATCCATGGAATCATCGATGGTTCCAATGTCAGTCATCTTGCCGCCACCAAATGCATTCTGAATCCAAGTACCAAGATGACATCTGGGAGGTCCTGTACCTCCTCTGAGTTAGTTTTCCCCAAACTTCTGTCTTGGGCACTGCTGCCGTCCCAGGGCGAAGGATGCCACTGACCCTTTGTTTCTGCTGATGCCATGGCAGGTCATGAGCTTCCTGGTGCGGGTAGTTACTGTGTGGTTCCTGATGGACCTTCAGACAATCAGAAAGCAGGTGCACTTTTTAAAAGAATGTCTGGTGGGCCTCCCTGGTGGTGCAAGAGGTTAAGCACCGCACTATGAAGCAATCCATAGCCTCTGCAGCACGAGTTCAATTCCTGGCCAGCTAGGGAGAAACCCACATGGCGGGGCAGACCTCTCCTGACTCTCCTGCTGCTCCCCTCAGCAGTGTATTTCAGTCAGTTTGCCTGTTCTGTTCCCCACTCTGTCTCTGGTGAATCCTCTCACCCCCCGCATCTCTGGCCTGTACCCCAGCTCTTGTATGCATAAATAAATAAATCTTAAAAAAAAAAAAAGTCTAGAGGGCCTCCCCGGTGGCGCAGCGGTTGAGCGCTGGGTTGTGAAGCTGCCCGCAGCCTCGGCGGCGCCGGTTCGATCCCCGGCTGCTCCCCAGCCACCAGAGGAGGGTCCCACATGGCGCGCAGACCTCTCCTGCCGCCCGCTGCTCCCCTCAGCAGTGTACTTCGGTCCTTCTGCCTGCTGTGCTCCCCGCTCTGGCTCTGGTGAATTCTCTCACCCTCCCGCGCTTCTGACTGTACCCAGTGCATGTATAAACAAAACAAACAAACAAACAAATAAATAAATAAATAAAACATGCCTCTATAAAAAAAAAAAAAAAGTCTGGAAATCCAAATTTTTATTTATTTTTAAAGATTTTATTTAGTTATACAAGAACTGGGGTACAGGCCAGAGGCATGGAAGGATGAGAGAATTCACTAGAGAGAGAACATGTGGGTATCTCCTGGCCGGCTGGGAATCGAACCCGCACTGCAGAGGATGAAGACAGCTTCACAGCACTGTGTTCAACCCGCTGTGCCACTGGGAAAGCCCAATCCAGATTTTTAGATAGAAGAACTTTTTAAAAATTGGTGACTTGGTCCATTCATAAAAACACAGAATAGGGTCTCCCCTGGTGGCGCAGTGGGTTGAACACAGTGCTGTGAAGCTGTCTTGGATTCAGAACAGAGCTGAAAAACACTGCTGAGGGGAGTAGCGGGTGAGACAGGAAAGGTCTGCTGTGCCATGTGGGTAGCTCCCTGGACAGGGATTGAACTCAGACTGTAGAGGTGACAGCGCTGAGACTTAACGCCTAGGCCACCAAGGAGGCCCTTCCTCCCCTTCGAAGTGTCTGTATTCTTTTCCTGGAGGAGCTTCTCTGAACACCTCCAAGTGAGAGAGCTTGTCCCAGTTTAGTCTCCCTCTATGCTCTCCTTTGTCTCCGTAGTACTTACCACACCTGTGCTGTAGATTTATTGGGACAATCATTTGTGGAATGTCAGTCTCCTGGATGCCACATCATCACCTCCAAAGGGTGCTGCACTTCTTGCACATATATTTTTTTGATCACTGATTTATTGCTAAGGATATTCAGGAACAGCCAGTTGGAAGAGATGCCAAGGGCAATGTGTCCAGAGAGCAGTGCTTCTGGGTCCCCTCCAGGTCTGCCAGTCTTCCCAAATCTCCCTGTGTTCACCCACCTGGAAGCTCCCACATGCACCTTTGTGTATGCCTTTTTTTTTTTTTTAAAGATTTATTTATTTATACAAGAACTGGGGTACAGGCCAGATGTGCGGGAGGGTGGATGGATTCACCAGAGACAGAGTGGGGAACAGAACTGGCAGACTGACTGAAACACACTGCTGAAAGGAGCAGCGGGTGAGACAGGAGAGGTCTGCCGCACTATGTGAGTCTCTCCATGGCCGGCAGAGATTGAACCAGCACCATAGAGGCTGTGGACAGCTTCATAGTGCTGGGCTCAACCACCTGCGCCACCAGGGAGGCCCTGTGCATGCCTTTCTGTGGGGCATGCCTGGCCTGGCTCAAGTCTCACATGAAGACCTGCACGGCTATATGTGGTCATGTGACCAATGTATGGCCATTGTGGTAATTGGGCACAGAGAGGAAGCACTTTGCCTGAGGTCACAGGGCTAGAAGGTGGCAGAACCGGTTGACTCCAGCAGAACTTCTTCTTGCCTGAGCTAGGTAAGAGAGAACTTGCTTGATGCCCTTCTAGGCTCAAGGTATGCTCCTGCTTGGATCTTGTTGGAGTGAGTGGATCCAGGTTGGATGGGGCAGCCCAGCACTGACACACAGACAGCTGCCCTGGAGTGGTGGGGCAAGATGGATAGTTCTGGGCCCTGAGTGACCTTGTGGAGCAGAGCTTTAGTCAGGCCTGGCTGAAACTCACAAACCCTTCTGCTGCCGCGTGGAATAAGTCTGGGGGTCAGCAAAACCATCAAACCACCTGCTTCAAGAAAGTGCTACTCCTAGATTATATGACATGGACCCTGTTAAATAGCTGACTCATCAAGATTAACAAGTGACCCATCCCAAGGCCTTCCTCTGCTGTGCTCTTACATGAAACTTCACTGATTCCAAACACCTTCCTATCTTATAAGATCTGTCTTGAAATCACCCAGTTCAAGGCCCTAAAGCCCTGTAGGATCCTCCCCTGACTTCTTCCTGATACTCTCTCAACATAAGTCTCACCTAGAAAAGCAGGTTCTCGGGGACTCCCTGGTGGCGCAAGGGGTTAAGATGCAACTTATGAAGCTTTCCGCTGTTTGATCTCTGGCCAGGGAGCTACCCACATGGCACAGCAGACCTCTCCTGACTTGCCTGCTGCTCCCCTCAGCAGTGTATTTCAGTCTGCCTGTTCTGTTCCCCACTCTGTCTCTGGTGAGTCCTCTCACCCCCCACACCTCTGGCCTGTACCCCAGGTCCTGTATGCATAAATAAATAAATCTTAAAAAAAAAAAAAAAAAGGGCCTCCCCTGTGGCGCAGCGGTTGAGCGCTGGGTTGCGAAGCTACCCGCAGCCTCTGCGCGCCGGTTCGATCCCCGGCTGCTCCCCGGCCACCGGAGGAGGGTCCCACACGGCGCGCAGACCTCTCCGGCTGCCCGCTGCTCCCCTCAGCAGTGTACTTCGGTCCTTCTGCCTGCTCTGCTCCCCGCTCTGGCTCTGGTGAATTCTCTCACCCTCCCGCGCTTCTGACTGTACCCAGTGCTTGTATAAACAAAACAAACAAATAAAATAAATAAATAAAACATGCCTCTATAAAAAAAAAAAAAAAAAAAAAAATTTAAAAAAAAAAAAAAGAAAAACAGGTTCTCCTCATGATTGTTTTGAGTCAAAAGTTGACATTTTTCTAGCAAACTAGCTTTTATTGTCATGAATCCACTGACATAGAAACTTCTATGCGTGATTAGATTCTGATATTAACATATCAGGAATAATTCAAGTTATCCATGGAGATCCCTTCCTGACACCACAGGTAAAAGTACATCCTAGGTCTCAGGTGTTCTGACCTGGCCAGCTCTCCCTCTTCCACAGGAACAAAATAGCTGCTTCTTTGCATTCTAGAAAAAGCTGTTTGATGTAAATTGCATGTAAAATATACATCTTTAATTTCTCGAATCACACTTACCATAAGGAATGGATTGAAATGATCAACACTTCGGGGTTTGTTTAAGATTGTCTCAGTTTTATTTTTATTTTTTTTAAAGATTTATTTATTTATGCATACAAGAACTGGGATGTAAGCCAGAGGTGCAGGGAGTGAGAGAGGATTCACCAGAGAGAGTGGGGAACAGAACAGGCAGATCTACTGAAATATACTGCTGAGGGGAGCAGCAGGCAAGCCAGGAGAGGTCTGCTGCGCCATGTGGGTAGCTCCCTGGCTGGCCGAGAGATCGAACTGGTGCAAGTGGCTGGCAATAGCTTGACAGCTCTGTCTTTAATCCCTGTGTCACCAGGAAGGCCCTGTCCAGTTTTAAAGCTAAACCCCCAAATTCCACGAACCTTTTGGTCCCAGACAAATGGAGACAACTCCCTAAAGGAGAGTCACCCTGGGAGAGGCCCAGGGGAACCCAGGCTGACCAGGGCCAGTGGGGGACAAGGGTCTCTGGCTCTGCACCCTTCCTCAAGCTCACAAGGAATGGTGGACAGACTCAGTTACAAAACTTTAATTAGGACCTCCCTGGTGGCACAGGGCTTAAAGACAGCACTATCAAGCTATCGCCAGCCACTGCAGCATTTCAATCCCCTGCCAGGGAGCTACCCACATGGCCCAGCAGACCTCTCCTGACTCTCCCGCTGCTCCCCTCAGCAGTGTGTTTCAGTCAATCTGCCTGTTCTGTTCCCCCCTCTGTCTCTGGTGAATCCTCTCACCACCCCCCCACACCTCTGGCCTGCACCCCAGTTCTTGTAGGCATAAATAAATAAATATTAAAAAAACCCTTTAATTAGTGGAGAGTGGAGAGAATATTCTGGGAGAGAGTACATGAGACTGGAGACGAGGGAGGCTGCTTCTGGGGATGGGAGTCTGCATCCTGGATTTTGGGGAAGGAAAAGATGTCACTTCAATTTTGAGCCCTCGGATTTGGCATTGAGTGTGTTGAAGAAAATACACTTATTTAGAAATGTCACTTACACAGGCTTCTTTGCAAAGGTGAATGTGTTTCGGTAAATTAAATGGACTCAGAAGAGGATCCACTGCTTTGTCTCTATAACAACATTTAACCTGAATCTACATGTGCTGAGTCAATCTGCTTTTCTTAGTTCACAATCTGAGGGTCACATGGACTGTGGGGTTTCTTTGTTTTCTGTCTAGTTCCCCTCAAGCCCGTGTCTGGTTATCTAAGAACCTGGTAAAATGTGAATTCATATGTTTCCTTGTTCATTCACATGCGGGGGAGCACTGGGCGGCTGTTGGGATTTGCCTTTAGGGCCCAGGATTGAGACTCCTTCCAGTGGTTACACTTCAAGTCTCTGTAAATTGCTTATTAATCCTAACTCACCTCCTTGGCATGCATTTATATTTTTATATATTAATTTGTTCTCTGCTTAAGGGAAAGAAAATTCTGTTGCTATTCCAAAAAGGAGGCTTTCCAAACTCACCCGCGCCTGGCCTGGCCTGGCCGTCCACTTCATTCTGAGTGTGATCTACCCCAGGCCATCCCTGAGGCCCCAAACCCCGCTGGGGTGCAGGGAGGTCGGAGAGGCCCAGGGCCCCACATTTAAGGAGGCACTTGCTCTCAGGCACCCTCTGAGCGCTCCCAGGACCCTGAGCTCATTGCCTCCTTAAATGCTGCGTCTAGGGCATTTCCTGGCCCTCCTAAGGCGCCCCAACCCAGCTTTTCTGCTCTGGGCTGAGTTGTCTAGGCTGCCACTGACCAGGAAGGGGCCAGGCCCTTTTGGTGTCCCCAAGTCTCAGGATCTTGAGGCTCTTGGTGAGGATTAGGTGAGACAATGCTTATGGCACAGCACTGCACTAAGGTGTGCAGCCCCACCCCACCTTATACAGGTAGCTTTTTAACCCTTTGTTGCCTGTGAGTCCCATCTCTTCCCAAGTCCAAGGTCTGACAGTTTCTGGAATTTATCTAGTTTCATCTTCATACACACAAGAGAAGCCTGTGAGGCAATTCTGATTCCACAGTGGAGGAAACCAGGCCAGGAGAGTAGGGGAGCCAGGTTCCCCCCCATACCCCCGCCAGGTGGCCCTGACCCCTGCCCTTTGATTTGATCCCTACCCAGACTTGGGGGTTTCATTATACACAGCGCCTTAGGTGCTTCCAGTCTGGTTTTCCAGGTGCTTTCCAGTGGTTTTCAATCCTCGCTGGGCATTGCTTTCACCTGAGGAGTTTTTGAAACCACAGAAATTCTGGGTTAATTGGTCTGGGGAGAGGACAAGGCATTGATACCTTTTAAAGCACCCCAGCAGATTCTAATGAGCAGCTAGGAGGAGAGCCACTGTTCTAGAGAACAAAAAGCTTTAAACAGAACTTTAAGGGGTCGTTCTGAACTCCCCCACTGTGAGATGCCTGCACACCGCACGCACACTCGCACACACGCACACACGTGCACGCACAGCTCTGGAGTGTAGCTTTACCGGCAGCAAGACCATTGTGCTTCAGTTCCAGGCATGGCTCTTCAATAGCTAAGATTTAGGGGAAATCTCTATCTCTCTGAGGGAACCTGAGCATGAGCCAGAATCCTCTAAAGGCATTATTAACCATTGATGGAGTTACCCATCTCAGAACTTTACGAAAGGTCTGGGACAGGCTGAGAATGTTTATGGCTGGTGAGTTTGCAGGTGCTGCTGGTGGACCCGGGACACCCCTCTGGGCTGATGACCTGATCAAGGTCCCCAGGCCCCATTTCTGATTAACATTTGGTGACTGTACAGTGCATCTCATTGCACCCCGCGGCAATGGGGTTCCATTATTATTGTCATTATTTTATCGGGGAGATAACCAAGGCTCCCAAATGGGAAGTGACTTGTCCAGGGTCACATAGCCAGAGAGGCTGCCAGACTCTGGCTTTGAAGGCTGGTCTATCTAACTCAAGCAGGAGAAAACCTGTGCAATCTACTTCTTTCCAGGCATCAAAGCACCCACCAGTTGCTTGCGGTCCTGTCCAAATCCCAGCCCAGCTGCACAATCAAGGTTGAAACGCAAACCTCTCCCACTTGGGCAGCTTGCAGGGCGGCCTGCGCGAAACTCCGTGGAGGAATGGTGCCCCCTGGTGGCTGTTTGGAGAGCAGCGTTCTGCTCCCGTGGCTGGGCGCTCTGGTCTTATGAGTCATGGATTTTCGGGCTCCATTAGTGACATGGAAAATATTATTCAGACCGTTCCACCCCAGAAAGAACTCAGGGTGTTGAAAGGGGGTGGGGACTTCAGAGCTGAGGAATGCAAAGGAAGGGCGGTGGACCCGGCCCTGGGGAATCGCAGGGGCTGTGGTAGAAGGGTAATGATGGTGAAAGCACAGCTGAGAACAATCAGGCTTTTGACTTTTTGACCTTTCCAAGGACTCCTGCTGAGGAATTCCAGGGCTAAACCCTCTTAGGGGTGTTAGAAAACTCTGGCCTGTTCCTTGAATGCCAGTGCCCACTTCCTGATCTGGTCCATCTGTTCATTCATTTCATTCAAGGATCGTTTTCCAGCACCTACTATGTGCCCTCATTAATCTAGTGCTGGGGAAACAGGAATAAACGGGACACACTGAGTTCTCTTCTGCCCTAGCATCATCAAGGAATGAATAAACAAGTGAAAAAATAAAATAAGAACATGCAGAGACAGAGGGGGGAGCAGAACAAGAGGACTGACTGAAATTCACTGCTGAGGGGAGCTGCGGGGAGACAGGAGAGGTCTGCTGCGCCATGTGGGTAGCTCCCTGGCTGGAGAGCTAACACGTGCTGCAGATACCTTCATAGTGCTGACACTTACCCCTTCTGCCTCCAGCGAGGCCCTGTCCTCTTTCTAGATGATCTTGTTCAGTGCCAAGGTTTGAACTAGCATCTCTGTGCTGGCCCATTTATATCTCCTGGCCCCTAGGCATGTCCTAATCTATAGACCAGTATCTCCAGCCTTTATCAATTGTCCAAAAAAGAATTCTTTTTTCTTTTCAAAGATTTATTTATTTATGCTTACAAGAACTCAGGTATAGGCCAGAAGTGTAGAGGGTGAGAGGATTCACCAGAGACAGAGCGGGGAACAGAACAGGCAGACTGACTGAAATACACTGCTGAGGGGAGCAGTGGGCCAGACAGGAGAGGTCTACTGTGCCATGTGGGTAGCTCCCTGGCCTGGGATCAAGCTTAAGTTGCAGTGGCTGCGGACAGCTTCATAGGTTGCTTCTTAACCCCTTGCACCACCAGGGAGGCCCCAAAAAAGAATTCTTGACTATCTTTTGGGCCATTCAAATCCGCCCCTTCCACAGAATTCTAATGAGCATTGAGGAGAGGTCCTTGTTGCTCCGCTCCCACTCCCCATGCCAGAACAGAACCGCAAGCCCTTTGGGCTGCAGCTTCCAGCCCTGTCTCCATTACCCCATCTCTGGGTCCCCCTGACTCTCCCTAACCCCACTGCAATCACTTTTCTACCTAGGTAGATGGTAGATCTGAAAACATAAAGTCAAATCATGCCAGACCCTTACTTAAAATTCCTTGTGGGTTTCCCCTAATACCCAGAATAAACCCCAAACTCAGTGACCTCCAAAATCCCCTCACTCTGGCCTCTAATTTCATCTCATCATTTTTTTGCTTCCTTCATTATAAGCCAACCAGTCCCACCCCACCCCACCTGGTGTTTCTCAAACTGAGATTCCCTTCCAAGGGAATTTGGCTTGAGAGACTGTCCTCCAATATCTTACACGACAGCTCCTTCTCATCCTCTGTTCTGTGGAAACGTCCCTTCCTTTGGAGGTCAATGCAGTTGCCCATCCTTAAGAGGCCACAGCTGGTTGCTTTGACCCTGGCCTCCTTCGTCTTCCTGTCCCACAAACCACAATTAAACTGCACGATTCTAGTGCTCATTAGTTCCTGTACCCAGTGTCCCAGGACTACCCCCTGATCCTGTCCTTCCAGAAGCCTGACTTTTTAACTCTTCCTTTGAGTCAATAAGATACCGTATAGCTATCAAAAAATTCCTTTTTTGCTTAATTTAGCCAGTTTCCATCACTTGCAACTACAGAATTGTAAGGATGACAGCCTCCATTATTAGGGGGCCAAGAGAATTTGCTGAGCTGTACCTGAGAAGTGCTTTCAGTCAATAAAATCATAATACTCATAATGATAATTGAGGAGAGGATCATAACAGAGAGACAACAGTAAATCGATAACATGTTTTGAGAACTGTCTTAGTAGGTAGATGCTATAGCAGTAGAAAAGCCGAGAGAGAACAGTAGATTAAGCAAGATAGCTTTTACTTTCTCATTTAATAGTCCATATATACAGAATCAATGGCTGATTCTGCCATCTGGCTGGTGGGGCTCTGCCTTGTTTAGTATCCTCAACATGTGGCTTCCACCTTATGGACCAAGATGGCTGCTTCTGCTCCCAAGGGGGAAGAGAAAGAGAGGGTGCTCTCTGTTTCTCTTGTGGTCTTGATCTAGGAGGTGACACATTATTCATGCTCTGTTTCCACTGGCAGTTTTTATCATGTGGTCATGCCTTGCTGCAAGGGAAGCTGGGAAATGCAATATGTAACAGGGAGCCATGTACTTACTTCTCATCGTATCCCACAGGGGCAACTCGATCCTGGTTACTGACCATGCAGGCATAGCTTTTATGTCTATACAAGTAGTCTTCGGTTATACAGCTCACTAAGTTTATTTTCACCATGTTTTTTGAGATCTGCTTGTGCCTTTGTGAACATGTAATCTGTTTCTTCTGACGACTTCCCTGTACTCTGAGTATCCCCCACATTTTGTGAATGCACTGTCCTGGCGATGGGTCTGCCTCTACCACCACACATGTTATTGCAATGGGCATTTTTGTGCTTCTCTCTGTGGACTGAAGGAGCAGTTCTGTGGGATCAACACCCAGGAAAGAGAGATGCCAGGTCATCAGGTATGTGGTTACAGAGTGTGGCCAGGTTGTTTGCCAGTGCCCTGCTCTCCCTGTTTTGACTTCCATCAGTAGCCATGGGGTTTCTATATTCCCCAAAAGATATTTTCTTCCTCTTTGGATATCTGTTGATTTTGCATAGTCATATCTATTCTTCCTCTTTCTGGTTACTGCACCACACTGTTTTTCATGGGAACTACCTGTCCCATACTTTCAATCCCTATGATTCAGATGGGACACACCTTGCTCTCCCTTCCTGGTTTCACCATGTGACTGAACACTAGCCAATCAGCAGGTTGTAATTCCCAATCAATCATTTGAAGGAGGATGACTCAAGTTGACCCAAATTAGAGCCAACCCAGTACTTTTACTGGAACTCTCTCTTTCCTAGGAATGGCTAAACTGGTAAATCTGGAGCTGCTGGAGGCTACCAGTGCTACTATATGAGGAGAAAAGCTTGAGGGTGAAGCCTTCACAGGAGAAAATACATAGCTGAGAGCTGAAGTCTAAGTCTTGCTATTGTTACTGTGCCCCTGGATCCAACCATGCCTGAAGCTTTTGTGCATGGACATTCAAAATTACATGGCCAATAAATTCCTTTTCTTCTGAAACCAATTTGAATTGGGCTAAAGTTATTGAATAAATGAAGGTGAATGAATCAGACTACAGCCCTGTAGCTGTAGTCAAGCACAGAGTAGGTCAGCACAGAGTATGTCAAGCACACAGTAGGTCATTAGACAAATGTTTATTGAATGAATATGTGAGTCCATGTGTGGGAATAAATGGGACATGAGATACATGTGATGTATAAACACCCCACTGAGCTCCTCAAGAGTTCAGGTGAAATAGAATTTCTGGAATGGTCCATATGTTAAAAAACAGGCTTAAAAAATCCTTTTTGTTAAATTTAGATTCTAAAACTAAACAAGACATATGTAGACTCATTTGAGGCAGTTCAGCTTTGTTCCTTTTGCTCTCAGATGGTCAGGTCATCCTCATTAAACTAGGGAGGTAACTTAAAACCCAGTTGCATTCCCCTAGAGGGAGAAAACAGACACTGTTTTCCTTTGTGCTTATTTTCATTGACATAGGTACTGAGAAATCCTAAGAGTGAGCCCATCTCTGCTGTCCATCTGACAATAATTTGAACTAAAAAATAAAAATAGTTTTTTTTGTCTTTGAATTTGTTAGTCATAAAAAAAGTAATAAGTATCTTTGATTTTGAAATGACCAAAAGTTCAAGCAGAACAGAAGGCATGTCTGACAGGCCAAGGTCCTTCCCCTTGGACCCACACCCAGATGCCTTCCCTAGAGGCAGCCACATCACCAGCCACATCTGGTCCATTTCTGGAGAGTCTCTGCACATACTGTGTCTATCAGTTAAGGCTCCCAATTGCAAGTAACAGAGACTGACACTGTCTAAACGAAGCTGTACATACATGTATTGAAAGGCAAGGGGACGCTTAGAGGATCAGTAGGAAGGATAAAAGCCTGCAGGAAATGAGGAAGGCCACACATGGAAAATTCTGTTCAGGGCAATGCTGCTGACACACTGGACAACACATCTCTAGCTGGGCACTGCCCCTGCTTGGGCACACTGCTGCAGATCCTTGAGCACCGCAGGTAGATCCAAACCCCCAATACACTTGGCATCACTGGCTCAAGAATTGAAACTCGGGCCACCCTAGTGGCGCAAGTGGTTAAGACATAACATAACCTGTGGGGCTTCCCTGGTGGCGCAGCGGTTGAGCGCTGGGTTGCGAAGCTGCCCGCAGCCTCTGCCGGGCCGGTTCGATCCCCGGCTGCTCCCCGGCCACCAGAGGAGGGTCCCACATGGCGCGCAGACCTCTCCTGCCGCCCGCTGCTCCCCTCAGCAGTGTACTTCGGTCCTTCTGCCTCTGCTCCCTGCTCTGGCTCTGGTGAATTCTCTCACCCTCCCGCGCTTCTGACTGTACCCAGTGCATGTATAAACAAACAAACAAACAAATAAATAAAACATGCCTCTATTTAAAAAAAAAAAAAAAAGACATAACCTGTGAAGCTATCGGCAGCCATTGCAGCATGAATTTGATCCCCAGCCAGGGAGCTACCCACATGGTGCAGCAGACCTCTCCTGTCTCCCCGCTGCTCCTCTCAGCAGTGTATTTCTGTCAGTCTGCCTGTTCTGCACCCCACTCTGTCTCTAGTGAATCCTCTCACCCTCCACACCTCTGACCTGTGCCCCAGTTCTTGTATGCATAAATAAATACATCTTAAAAAAATGTTAAAAAAAAAAAAAAAGAATGGAAACTCGTGGGCAGGAGCATCTGACTGCCCAGGTCAGGTGCCTACATGGCCAGGAAGTGGAGAGAAGGGTAGGAACTCTTTGTAATTTTGAGAAATCTTGCTAACTTTCCTTTCAAGAGATTGTTTCAGTCTATGCTACTAACAACAGTCCAGGATAATTCATGTTGCCCCAAAAGATGCCAGAAGAGCAGAAAGAATAAGATTTGGAGTCAACAGTGAATGATCTTTTGCCGAATGCAGCATCATCAGGGGGTGGAAAGGACCCGGCAACTGTGAGTGGGGCCTTCGAAATCCCTCCAGGACTCAGGGAGCCCTTTATAGTCCTGGAAAATACAGGTGTAATTGGTCCCCATGGCACTTAGGTGATCCCTTTGAAGATCAACCTCTGTTAAGAGGGGAGGGGTCTGATTTGTTTTTATCTCTAGTTTTAAGTCTTGAATTTCCAATTCATTAAAAAAGAAATCCTGGGGGGACCAACCCTCAAGGAACCTATTAAATTTTGCCATTGGGGAATAGGCTTTTGAATTACCAAGCAAAGTGAAATAATAAGTATAATCATGGTATTGTACTGTTGTATCTTAGTAGAATAAGAAATCAATAAAAAAAATGAAATGAATTGGGAATGGACTATAAACAATAGAAAACATAATTAAGAGTGACATGTGAAAAAGAAGTGGATTATATTGTTCTCCCCAAACAAAATGTAGGTAGCGGCTGTGGCTGGTTGAATGATAGGAGAGCAGCTACTTTATGATCATCTTGGCCTTTGCCACATGGTGCTGAAGGTGGCTGCTGCAGCTCAGGGCATCATATTAGTGTCTGAGGCAGGAAGAGGCAGGGGAGGGGCTGGAGTAAGTAGTATTTGACACTTTTATCAGGAAAACACATACATTCCTGGAAATCCAACGGCAGAGTTGGCAACCACAACTACAAAGGAGCTTTGCAACTTCTAAAATGAGAGGAGGAAGAGGTGCAGAGGTTGGGAACAGTAGTTGGCTGAGTCAATTGAAAAAACCTTACTGTCTGGAATATTGAAATCTCTGTCCTCTCTTCAGTTCTTCAACCTGAATGACAGACATGCCGCGATTTTTCATGTCTGTGCACATCCACAGGAACTTTATAGTTATTCACTACTTGAGTTATTAAGGCCTATTAAAATGCAGTATTCATGAGCTAAAATTAGCCAATTTATCCACGCCAGCTTTCTGCCAGGTCCCTTTGGCTGCCACTCAATGCTTGATGGCCTTGTCTTTCCACACATGGCTGAAATTCCTATAAGTTAAGGAAAAGACGCTTTGTTATCTTAAATTAGTTATAGTTCTCAATAGCCGCTTCTATTTCCTGTATATGAAAAGGTATTACATGCTATTATGAGTTGAATGGTGTCTTCCAAAAAGACATGTTCAAGGACAAACCCCCAGGAACCTGCGAGAGTGACATTTTTTGAGAGTTTTTGCAGATATAATTAGTTATCTTAAGATGAGATCACACTGGATTAGCTGGGTCCTAACCTAATGTCTGTTTCCACCATTTTACATTGGTGGGAATTTAAAATGGTGCGGCTGCTGGGAAAACGATTTGGCACTTCCTCAAAAAGTGATGACTAGAGGGACTCCCTGGTGGCGCAGGTGGTTGAGCGCTGCACTGTGAGGCTGTTCGCAGCCTCTGCAGCGTGGGTTCGATCCCGGCTGGCTGGTGAGAATCCCGCATGGCGCGGCAGACCTCTCCTGTCTCGCCCGCTGCTCCCCTCAGCAGTGTATTTCGTCAGTCTGCCTGTCCTGTTCCCTGCTCTGTCTCTGATGAATCCTATCCCCCTCCCACACATCTGGCCTGTACACTGTTCTTTAAAAATATATAAAATCTTTAAAAAAAAAAGTGATGAATAGAATAACCTTAGGATCGAGCAATTCCACACCCATTTGTAAACACAAAATACATGAAAGCAGGTATAAATTTCCACATGGATGTTTACAGCAGCACTAGTCCCCAAGGTAAAAAAAAAAAAGTACTAATGATCCAAACGTCTACCAACTGATGAATAGATAAACAAAATGTGATGTACCCAGGCAATGACAGATTGTCCAATCACAAAAAGGCCTGGGGCACTGACACATGCTACAACATATTTGTACTTCGACAGCACGATTCTAAGTCAAAGAAGTCACAGGTGAAAGGTCACATATTATGTGATTCCATTTCTATGAAATGTCCATAGTCGGTGAATCCATACAGAAAAGGAGACTCCCTGGCAGCCCAGGGGTTAAGTCTCAGTGCTATGACTGCTATGGCCTGAGTTTGATCCTGGGCCATGGAGCTAACCCACAGGGCGCAGCAGACCTCTCCTGTCTCGCCCGCTGCTCCCCTCAGCAGTGTATTTCAGTCAGTCTGCCTGTTCTGTTCCCCACTCTGTCTCTGGTGAGTCCTCTCACCCCCTGCACCTCTAGCCTGTACCCCAGCTCTTGTATGCATAAACAAATAAATCTTTAAAAAAAACCAAACTCCTGTCTGTACCCAGTGTTTGAGTGCGCACACATATGCATGTATTTGTATATCTCTATCTGTCCACATACATATGTGCCTATGTATTTGTATAAAACTGGATAAGCATGGAGAGAAAGATGGGAGTGTATAAACCAGAGGGTGAGGAAGAAGAGGAAAAGGACAAGAGGGGAGGGAGAAGCTGACCAAATAAGGAAAGAGAAAAGCAGAGAGATTTCACTAGAAAAGAACCCCACCCCAAAATATACAATATGGTCACCTTTATGCTTTTGTGTAAAATTATATACATGGGCAAAAACTTTAACTCATAAACTTACTATGAGTGCATTATAAATGATGAAAGAGAACTTAATTCAGAATTTCTGCAGGCTCCACCGATATCAATCAAACTGTGGTGCCTTTTTTATGCAGAATATAAAGATGCATATTTGCATGAATGGTATTTCTGGTGTATAATTTTCCACTTATCTGGCATTACAACACGTATGCATTATCATTCAGCTATGAATTATTTAGAACCTCTCCCCAAACACAGCCAGAGTCCCCCAAATTAATGTATGTGATTAAATAACCAATAGAAGGCTTACTGCACCCTTTGCCCAAAGAAAAGAGGTTCATTTGGCTTGCTCAGCAACAGAGCTCCTCGGAGACTGCAGATAATGGACCAGGAGACAGGTAGCTACGGAGTCGACGTCTCTATTTTTATCTGCTGACATTACTTTAGAGGATGTTCCCACTCTCACTGCCATTTGTTCTACCTGGTTCCTCTAGTTGACAGCTAAAGTGCTGGACTCTGGCAGCCCCTGCCTAGTCCTGGTCCACCTGTTCATCTGACCACTGTGATTGGTTCAGGTCTGGGCACATGACCCAGGCTGGGCCAATCAGAGGGTTCACACTGAAATGGTCAGAGGGTCTCCCCTGTCCCGGCAGGGCAGCTTATCTGCCAGGGCCAACCCTATTGAGAGTGTGAAGCCCACATGGAGAAACTGACAGTGTGAAGGAGTGAAAGAGGCTCATGGCGTTTTTGGGCACCTGGATCTGCCCGCCCTGGAAGGTAGAACGACTTTAGACATTTTATTTCAGTTCTACAAGTCATAAATTCCATCCCCAACTTTTTTGTTTTCTTTAACCAGTTTGAGTCTGGTTCGTTCATGGTTCTGGGACAGAATCCGAAGGGAAGGGAAGCATGAATGAAGGACCAAGACCTAAACTAGCAGTTTTCAAACGTGGCTGCTAACCAGGTAGCCTGACTGCCCAACCACAGATTCTGACTTGGCCTTGGGTGCAGCCTGGGCATCCAGATGTCTCTAAACTTCCAAGATGTGCAACCAAAGGTGAGAATCACTGACCCAGATCAGGTGCTTCTTAAACTTGAGTGGGCCCCTCTTCAGAGATTCTCATTGAGTAGGTCTGGGTGTTTCTCAAGAATCTATATTTCTTAGGGCCTCCCTGGTGGCACAGGGGTTAAAGACTCAGCTATCAAGCTACCACCAGCCACTGCGGCCTCAGGTCAATCCCCAGCAAGGGAGCTACCTACATGGCTCAGCAGACCTCTTCTGTCTCCCCACTGCTCCCCTCAGCAGTGTATTTCAGTAGATCCACCTGCTCTGTTCCCCAGTCTGTCTGGTGAATCCTCTCACCACCCCTCTCCCACCTCTGGCCTACACCCAGTTCTTCTATGCATAAATAAATAAAAATAAATCTTTCAAAAAATAATAATAACCAAAAGAGTAACCATATTTTAGAATACTGTCTTGGTGAGGATGAAGGAAAAAAGACACTGTCATGCTTGCTAGTATGAAATGATAGTCTGATGATTATTGGTAAATTATGCCCATAGAGACTGTCATTTTGATCTAGCAATTCTATTATAAAATATTTATATTGCATGGGCCTCCCAGGTGGCGCAGCGGATTGAGCACAGAGCTGTGAAGCTGTCCGCAGCCTCTGCAGCATGGGTTCGATTCCCCGCCGGCCAGGGAGAAACCCACATGGCGCAGCAGACCTCTTTTGTCTCGCCCGCTGCTCCCCTCAGCAGTGTCTTCAGTCCATCTTCCTGTTCTGCTCCCCGCTGTGTCTCTGGTGAATTCTCTCACCCACCACAACTCTGGCCTGCACCCCAGATCTGGTATGCAAAATAAATAAATAAATCATAATAAACATATTTATATTGCAGATACACCTGCACACACAGAGAGGAAAGCAAGCTCAAAGATTTTTCCTGCAGCGGGAAATGCAAATCAAAACTACCATGAGATACCATCTCACACCAGTGAGAATGGCACATATTAAAAAAACTAGCAACAACAAATGTTGGCGAGGATGTGGAGAAAAAGGAACTCTTGTGCACTGTTGGTGGGAGTGCAAACTGGTCCAACCACTATGGAGAGCTGTGTGGAGATTTCTGGACCTACTAAACATAGAGCTTCCATATGATCCAGCAATTCCACTCCTAGGTATTTACCCAAAGGACACAGAAACATCAATTCCAAAGAACACCTGCACTCCTATGTTTATAGCAGCACTGTTTACAATAGCTAAGCTTTGGAAACAACCCAAATGCCCAAAAATAGATGACTGGATCAAGAAGATGTGGTACATATATACCATGGAATATTACTCAGCATTCAAAAAAGATAAACACATGCAATTTGCAGCAACATGGATGGCACTGGAAGGGATAATGCTCAGCGAAATAAGCCAAAAAGAAAAAGAAAAATACCGGATGGTCTCACTCATAGCAGGAATCTAGAAAACTTAAATAAGGGACCAGGAAAATGAATATAAGAAAGTGAAAATCAAAATCAACAAAAAACTATGAACCAGAGACACTTGTTGGGGGGTGGGGGGCGGGAGGGGAAGGATTGGGGTCAGAATGGGGCGTTTGCAATTGTATGGGGGAATATAAAAATAAAATTTAATATTAAAAAAAAAAAAAAAAAAAAAAAAGATTTTTCCTGCAGCACTGCTGGTCATTGCAAAAAATGGGAATAACCCAAGTTTCTATCTGTAGGGAATGGCATAGTGACACGTGGAATAGCTTGTAGTGAAACACAAAGAATAAGCTAGCTCTCTTTTGCCTGATAGGCATGATCTTCAGGATAAATTGGTAAATGAAAAATGTAAGATACAGAGCAAATGTATACAGGATGCTACCTTTTGTGTATTGGAATTTCCTTAAAGATATTCAGGAAATAGTCACAAGAAATTAACAAAAGTGTTTATCGCACTGGGTACAGTCAGAAGCGCGGGAAGGTGAGAGAATTCACCAGAGCCAGAGCGGGGAGCAGAGCAGGCAGAAGGACCCAAGTACACTGCTGAGGGGAGCAGCGGGCGGCAGGAGAGGTCTGCGCGCCATGTGGAACCCTCCTCTGGTGGCAGGGAACAGCTGGGGATCGGGAATCGAACCGGCACTACAGAGGCTGCGGGCAGCTTCGCAACCCAGGGCTCAACTGCTGCACCACCAGGGAGGCCCCATTGTTCATTTTTTAAAAGATTTATTTGTTTATGCTTACAAGAACTCAGGTACAGGCCAGAGGTATGTGTGTGGGGGGTGAGAGAATTCACCAGAGACAGAGTGGGGAGCAGAACAGGCCGACTAACTGAAATACACTGCTGAGGGGAGCAGCAGGCGAGACAGGAGAGGTCTGCTGTGCCATGTGAGTTGCTCCCTGGCCGGCCGGGGATCAAACTCGTGCTGCAGAGGCTGTGGATTGCTTCATAGTGTGGTGCTTAACCCCTTGCACCACCAGGGACGCCCCCATTGTTCATTTTTAAACAATATTTGCTTCCCCCCACCCCCTCAGGTGTAGTCCCCATAGAGTTTCCTTCCCCAATGCACCCGTGCACCATCACCTCAGTGCCCTGTGCTCCTCCCTCCCTCCCTCCCTCTGATCTCTCCCTCCCCCTCCCCTGCAGGATGGCTCTGATTTATAATTGTCTGTTTGTTTTTGTTTTGTTGTGTTGTGCTGTGTTTTGTATTTTTATTATTTTTTCCCTTGATGTCTTGTTTGGTTCCCTTATATTCCTCCTACAAGTGAAACCACCTGATATTTTTCTTTTTCCTTCTGAAAAAGTCAGTTTTTTGAATGAATTCCTTTTGATATCAATTATATCATTTCACCTAGAAAATAGTGTTTTTCTATTAAAAATTTAAACAGAACAATTTTAAAGCCAAAATATAACAAGCATTTATTATGCGTCAAATTCTATAGTGAGTACTTTTCAGACATCATCTCATTTAAACCTCATGCTGAGAAACAGAAGGGAAAACTCCAGTTTACAGAGGAGACTAGTGCTCAGAGAAGTTGCTCTGGGAAGCCGTGACTCTGGGATTTGAACGTGGGTACAACTAAAGATCTTTGCTCTCAACCACCAGGCTGACCTCAGCAGTTAATATTTAACGACACCTTCAGTCCACTTCCCTCTAGCACATTTTATTTCCATTTTTCTGTGTCGCTGCCCTGTCCCTGCCCAAAATGAACACACAGTTGCTGTGTAATTGTCATCCTAGGTTAAATTCACTTTTATATTTTATCGGTCATGTTTCTAACTAGAGCAAAGAGAGCAGAGCAGAGGGGTGGAGTCTGCCCTCAAAAGCTGGGCACTTGGATCAGGAAAGAGACTTGCAGCAACAATGGCCGATCCAGACAAGATGCCTCCAAGGTAGGCATTAAGAACAAATCAAAAACAATGTGACTGATCTTGACAAGCGCAATTTGAATTAATAGCCAAAAAACAAATTCAATCAAGCTTTTGGAAGAAAATATGTTTTCCATGAATTTAACATCTTTTTTTTAAAAAGATTTATTTATTTATGCATGTAAGAGCTGGGGTGCAGGCCAGAGGTAGGGGGGATGAGAGGATTCACCAGAGACAGAGTGGGGAGCAGAACAGGCAGATTGACTGAAATACACTGCTGAGGGGAGCGGTGGGAGAGACAGGAGGGGTCTGCTGTGCCATATGGGTAGCTCCCTGGCTGGGGATGGAACTTGTGCTGCAGTGGCTGCAGATAGCTTCGTAGTGTTGATGCTTAACCCCTTGTGCCACCAAGGAGGCCCCGAACAAAACATCTTTGACTGGATTCATTATTCCCTCTTTAGAAATGGAGAATTGGAGGTGCGTTTCAATGCTCTGTGGCTGCCATGGCAAAAACCCACCCCAAAGATGGCTGCTTAAAGCTACGTCTATGCATTCTTTCACACTTCCGGAAGCTGGAAGTACAAAATTAAAGTGTCTGCAGGGCTTTCTAGAGGTTGAGGGAGCATCCACTCCATACTCCTCTTCCAGCTTCTGGCAGATGTAACTGCATCACTCCAGTCGCGCCTCTGACGACAACTTAGAGTAGAAAAATTTAGGATGGAAGGACTCACAAGGACAGACACCAGAGGTAGAGGCAGGAATGATTAATCTTTTTTTTTATTATTATTTTATTTTTTATTATTTATTTATTTTAAAAGATTTATTTATTTATTTATATACGCACTGGGTACAGTCAGAAGCGCGGGAGGGTGAGAGAATTCACCAGAGCCAGAGCGGGGAGCAGAGCAGGCAGAAGGACCGAAGCACACTGCTGAGGGGAGCAGCGGGCGGCAGGAGAGGTCTGCGCGCCATGTGGGACCCTCCTCCAGTGGCCGGGGAGCAGCCGGGGATCGAACCGGCGCTGCAGAGGCTGCGGGCAGCTTCACAACCCAGCGCTCAACCGCTGCACCACCGGGGAGGCCCTGAAATACACTGTTGAGGGGAGCAGCAGGCAAGACAGGAGAGGTCTGCTGTGCCATGTGTGTTGCTCCCTGGCCAGCTGGGGCTCAAACTTATGCTGCAGAGGTTGCCGATAGCTTCACAGTGCTGTGCTTAACCCCTTGTGCCACCAGGGAGGCCCAACCTCGGGGAGGTTTGATCAAGCTTGCCAAACTATTGAATTCCTATTATATATCAGGCTGAAGGAATCAAGAGTAAGATTAAATATTGCTGTGCCTATAAGTAGCGGGGGAATTAACTTTTCTGAATCTCAGTTTCCTTATCTGTAAAATAGGTTTAAAGTATCCCCAATTCTCAGTGTTACCACATTAAACATCACTATCTTGCTGTTACTACTTTTTGCTGTAGAAGGGAACTGAGGATATTTCCACATGGTCAAGAGTTCTGGTATGTTTTTTTTTTTTTTTTTTTTTTAATTTTCTAGAGGCATGTCTTATTTATCTATTTGTTTTGTTTGTTTGTTTGTTTTGGTTTATACATGCACTGGGTACAGTCAGAAGCCGGGAGGGCGAGAGAATTCACCAGAGCCAGAGCCGGGAGTAGAGCAGGCAGAAGGACCGAAGTACACTGCTGAGGGGAGCAGCGGGCGGCAGGAGAGGTCTGCGCGCCATGTGGGACCCTCCTTCGGTGGCCGGGGAGCAGCCGGGGATCGAACCGGCGCCGCAGAGACCGCGGGCAGCTTCGCAACCCAGCGCTCAACTGCTGCGCCACCTGGGAGGCCCAAGAGTTCTGGTATGTTTCGGCTTCCTTCCTATACATTGAAACTTTAATTTAGACCCTGTGTTTTGATCACCCATGATGTGGCCTTCAACCTGGAGAAAGCTCTGCCACTGCTTTGTCTTGGTCACGTGATTTTACCCTCTGAGGCTTAGTTTCAGTTAAACGGGAAGAAAAAAAATCACTTCAAAGTCAAAATGAAAGGAGAGAAAAACCAGTAAAAAGAAAATTAAATACATAATGAAAAGGTTAAAGTAGAGACTGATGTACAAAATACTAGCATACGGCAGGCCTTTCCTGGCTGGCGGTCCCACCCCCTGATCTTTGGAACAGACCAGAACCACACTGTTTGAGATGTTCTTCCTCTTGGCTGAGTTGAACTTGTGCTGCTTCCTTTCTCCTTAAATATCCTTTCCTCTGGACAGGATGTTCCTGAACAGGCCACCAGGCAGAACATCTCGGCTAACTTTAGTTTGCTATTTTCAGCCTGAATCTGTTCCTGGGCAGATCAGCTACAGGCAGAGGACGGTCCCCAGGTTGGAGGTTTCTTGCACGAGGCACTAGGGGTTGGTGGGACACACAAGCTCAGTTTCATTAACATCTGAGCCTTAAAACCTGATAAGCATCTCAGTGAGAGTGCCCCATCCAGTCTAAAAACCCAAAACTGCAGAAAGAAGGGCATGATGGCTGTGGTTTCCATATTCCTCTTTGAGCTGGGTGGGGAAAAAAGCAAACCCTCCTCAGAATTGTCCTGGAAGCTGGGGTACTTATCCACTGACTCCTATAGCTCATGGGTTGGGGGTGGTCTCCAGGGGCATCAAGTCCTTGCCAGTGCTCCGGGGCTGGCCTGCAATCTCGCTGGAGACTGAGCTCAGGCTGAGAGAGCCAGGTGTGTGGCCAAGATGCCAGTGCCACCTGCCCAGGTTGGGACTGACCTCAGAGATGGGCCATGGGGATTTGGAATGTTGCACCAAGAACTTAGGCTAAAAAGACAAGACACGCTAGCTCACAGAACTGGGAGTGTGGGGGAAAGTTTGATTTCGGGTAGAGCTGGCTCAAATAGTGCCAGCAGGATGGCAGCCTCAACAGCACTTCGTTCTTCTTAAATTTTGTTGGCTTTCTTCTGCCCAGGTGGCTCCTGGCAGCTCCAGGCTTAATTCTAACTGTCCAGGGACCCCAGTAGAAGACAACGCCTCTTCTTTAATACCTGAGCCGACTCCCAGCCTGACTTGCTCCTTCCTCAGTGCTCTTTCGTGTTCAGGTGTTTGTGTCTCTCTGTGTCACAGGCGGTGGGTGCTGGTAAATGTCTGATATCTGGCTTTTTTTGAAAATAAAGGTTTTGATTAATAGGTTTACTAATTTCTTTTTTGGGGGGCCTATCTATGTCTCTGATGTAAAACCCCGTCATAGCCAGTTCATCTCAGCAATGTGACATCAATGAGTTCCCAGCCCCCTGGGTATCTCACCATCACCTCTCGTGAGGCTTTTCCGGTGCAAGGCTGGCTGTCGTGCCTCCATTCGAACCAGGCAGCTGAGCCACCTTCTGCCTTCTCAGGGATTGAGAACAAGAAAGGGGTGGTTCCCCAAAGGAAAACCAGGGTGCTGGCATCAGGGTGAGAGTGAATAGATGGGAGAGTGGCAAAGACAGCAGGTGCTGAATAAGGAACCACCTCAAGATCTCACAATAACAAGGTCTTATTCTCCTGCGCAAGGGTCTGTAGGGCTGGGCTGGGCTCCATTTGGCTGGGCAGTCCTGCTGAAAGTGTCAGAGTAGGGTCTGCCCTACATGTTCCTTATCCTCACTGCACCAGTGGCTTCTTGGGACATGAGCTTCTCAGGGCACCCACAGGAGCCCCAGACACCAAGTCAAACAGTGTCGGCACATGGAGGAGGGCTCTGGGTGTTTGACGTTTGCTAATACGCCATTAGCTAAAGCAAGTCACACCACCAAGCTCAGCAGGGGGACTGGGAGGTGCTTTCCTCCCAGAGTGGGAGACCCTGCAAAGTTACTTAGTACATACAAGTCAGTGAAAATCTATCTATCTATCTATCTATCTATCTATCTATCTATCTATCTATCTATCTATCTATCTATCTATCTATCGATCAATCGGTCTATCGATCTATCATTTCTGCTTTTCTGCAGATCACCTTGTTCACTTAATATATTGTGGAGGGCCTCCCGGTGGTGCAGCGGTTGAGCGCTGGGTTGCAGAGCTGCCCGCAGCCTTTGCATTGGCGGTTCGATCCCCAGCTGCTCCCCGGCCACCAGAGGAGGGTCCCACATGGCGCGCAGACCTCTCCTGTGGCCCGCTGCTCCCCTCAGCAGTGTACTTTGGTCCTTCTGCCTGCTCTGCTCCCTGCTCTGGCTCTGGTGAATTCTCTCACCCTCCCTCGCTTCTGACTGTACCCAGTGCTTGTATAAATAAATAAATAAATCTTAAAAAAAACAACAACAACAAATTATTTAAAAAAAATATATATATATATATTGTGGACATTCACCCAGTTCAGTAGACATTGGTCTGACTGGTTCCTTTTACTGTTTGCTTAAAATTCTATAATATAAACATATCAAAGTGTATCAACCGTTCCCCTCAGGAAGAACTGCTGAAAGTTATGTTACGAAGGTGTTGTACCTTTTATTTTTGCTGCAAACATCCTGGTACACTCTGCTCTGTTCTCTTTTCTACTGCAGGGATCATCAGCAAAGCAAGTCCCAAGACCAAAGGGAGCCCAACACCCATGTGCAAATGGCTTCCTTGGAACACAGCCAAGCTCACTGGTATCTCCAGAGCAGCTTTCCCACCCTCCCCACGTCCCCCCAAGATATGGTCATGGAGGCAGAGACTGGTTGGTCCACAAGACCCAAAATATTTACTCTCTGACCTTTCACAGAGAAAGTGTGCTATCCCCACCCCCATTCCATAAGGTAGAGACCCTATGATGGAAATGCTGGTCTAAAGAAAAAGAGGATGCAAAGAAACAATTTTCACACATATTGACATAATTATTTATGCTAGAATATTTGTTCTTTACTAACTTGAAGAGTTAATCATGCTGGTAAAAATAAACAGAAGTATTTGAGGAGGAAAGCCACTCCTCCGGATTGTAATCATAACTATTATGGGTTTGGTAGAGCAGTTCCAATCCATACAAATTGTGAGGGGCCTCCCTGGTGGCGCAAGGGGTTATATCACAGCACTATGAAGCTATCCACAGCCACTGTAGCACGAGTTCCATCCCCAGCCAGGGAGCTGACCCACATGGCACAGCAGACCTCTCCTGTCTCGCCTGCTGCTCCCCTCAGCAGTGTATTTCAGTAGATCTGCCTGCTCTGCTCCCCACTCTGTCTCTGGTGGATCATCTCACCCCCGCCCCTGGCTCTACTCCTCTGGCTTGCACCCCAGCCCTTGTGTGTATAAATAAATCTTTAAAAAAAAATTCAACCTGTGAATGGATGTGCGCTTGCGTGCGCGCACACAGTCACAGACACACACACGAAGGAAGTTCCTCCCTTTTTTAAAAAAAACAGGAATGGGATCAGTTTAGGCCTGTAGCTATTATGTCTGCCTCAGATACTTTTGTTTTATTCCACCTCTTTTTGAAGGCTCATCTCAAAAAAAAAAAAACAGGAATGGGATCAGTTTAGGCCTGTAGCTATTATGCCTGCCTCAGATACTTTTGTTTTATTCCACCTCTTTTTGAAGGCTCATCTCCAAAGCGATCACTGCAGGTACTTGGACCCAAAATCCCAGCAACTAGGGACTTGGACAGCTCTTCAACTTGGCACATGAACCTGGAATGGCAGTGCCTGCAAGCGGCTAACAACCATGAGTTTCAATGCCTTGTGTCTCTGAAGAAAGCATTTTCACATGACTTCAGGTGATAAGTGCCCCCCTAGCCCCCCCTTCACTGACATCCCAATGACTGAGGTAGCCTCCAGGGCCCTCCGTGGCCTGCTACCAGCTGCTCCGCCCCTTCTGCCCTCCCCAGGCTCTGTGACTTCTCTCACTTCCTCAAACCTACACCAACACTTTCCGGTCTTGTTCCGGCTTAGTCAGAAGCCTTTCAGTGACAAGGGACAGCTACCCAATTCAAACTGGCTTAAACCCAAAAAAATGTAGTGCCTCATGCATCCAAAAAGTCCTGGAGAAGCTGGTTTCAGGAGTGGCTGGTTCTAGTCACCATGCTTACCCCTGTCTGGCTGTGTTATCTTCCTCCTCAGTCTCTCCCCAAATAATGTGAAGGTGTCTCTAAGTTTGCATTTTTTTTTTTTTTGTGGGACCCTCGCCGGTGGCTGGGGAACGAACCCGGCGCTGCAGAGGCTGCGGGCAGCCTCACAGCCCAGCGCTCAACCGCAGCACCACCAGGGGAGGCCCTCTAAGTTTGCATTCTAATTAGCTGCCCCAGTGGAAAGAGTACTCTCACTTCCTCCCAATCATTCTAGAAAAGGCCCTGAGCAGAACATTCATTGAATCATCTGGCGTCAAGTGAGCATCCCTGAATCAATTGCTGTGACAAAGTACTGATAGGCCGAGTATCAAGCCTCGCTGAGGAGCAGCTCCAGGTCTCCGGCTGCCCACCACCCCACTAGCCACAGGGGAGGAACCCGCCCCACCTGGAGCTCTGGCATAACAGTCAGGGAGATCCCCAGGTGGAAACCGAGGCGTTGTTACCCAAAGAAGAAAAAGGACTGTTGGCAAGCAAAAAGGATGGCTCCCCATGGTGGGTCCTAATACATGTACACATTGTTCCCTCTTCTGTGACACCCGTCCCCAACTTTTCACTATGAGAATGAGGTTATTCTTGGCACCTTTGGTAGAAAAGACAAAAGACTGAAAATGGTACACGTGTCTATTCAAGTAAGGGAGTGGCAAGAGTTGTGATTTTAAAAAATGTAATTCTCAAATCAGCAGCTGCTGATCTTAGAAATTTGTCAGAAATGGAAATTCTCAGGCCCCACACTCCACCTAGGAGGTGGGCCCAGCAGGAGGTTTCCACAAGACCTCCAGGGGATGCTGGGGATGCATAAGAAAGTTTGAGAACCACTGGGATAGAGTATTAATGTTCAATCATACAATGGAAAGTGACTGGGTATTTTAGTTTCAGAAACCATTTTCATACAGGTTCAGAGTTTGAATAAGAGCAAGGTCCTCACTAGTTAACAAAACAGCATTTGCTTTTCTGGTGCTGAACTTAGCTATCCAGGGTGTTTTAAACTAATAGCTCCTGTAGTTTCTGAAGCAGCCACTACAGGTTGGCTCTCTCAACCTCCATTTTCAAAATTCTTTCCCCTTGCTTCCAGGCCATGAGATTACATGATGCTTTCCCCCTTTTATTTTTTGCATAGAAGGACTGGGGTCTAGGCCAGTGATGTGGCATGTGTGTATCTGTATGTGAGAGGATTCACCAGAGACAGAGTGGGGAGCAGAACAGGCAGATTGACTGAAATACCCTGCTGAGGGGAGCAGCGGGTGAGGCAGGAGAGGTCTGCTGCACCATGTGGGTTGCTCTCTGGCTGGGGATTGAATTCAGGTCATAGGGGTGATAGTGCTGAGACCTAACCCTAGGCCCTATGCAGCCCCTTTTGCCTGGATGGAAGATGTAAGAGGAAGCTTGCTGAGGGCCCTGGAGATGCTTTTGCTCCCCTTCCCCAACACAGATAGAGAATTTGTGCAGCAAGCAAGGCCTTTTTTCCTTTGTCATTGTTTGTGGCTATGACATCCTTTAGGTGCAAAGCTGCGTTGTCATCCTCGCAGGGGATGAGAACCGCATGCTAAACCATCTCAGGAAAGAAGTGCCTGAGACATTGATGGCCTTCCTACACCACACCAGCCTGGGGCTGCCACCTCCTGATTTCCTGTCTTGGGAGAAAAATAGTCCTCTTTTGTTGAAACCACTATAGTGGACTGCTGGTTACTTGTACACCAAAGCATTCCTAATACATGTACATAGTGCCCAGGGTTTACAGTCTTTTCAGACGCTGTTTGAAATCTTTTTTTTTTTTTTTTAAGATTTATTTATGCATACAAGAGCTGGGGTATAGGGTAGAGGCGTGGGAGAATGAGAGAACTCACCAGAGACAGAGCGGGGAGCAGAACAGGCAGACTGACTGAAATACACTGCTGAGGGGAACAGGGGTGAGACAGGAGAGGTCTGTTGCGCCATGTGGGTCAGTTCCCTGACTGGCTATAGATCAAACTTGTGCTGCAATGGCTGCTGATAGCTTTACAGTGCTGAGACTTAACCCCTTGCACTTCCAGGGAGACCCCACTGTTTGGAATCTTAAAAAAGACAGAAAACAGAAATGTATTAACTCTAAAATACAAAAATAAAAACATAAAATAGAAATCAACATGACTATAAAACATAAGTTTAGATCAGCATTAATAATTATGAAATTCAGTCATCATAAAAATGCTCCTATAGATGGAAAGCAATTTATAAGTTAGATTATCTCATTTTGCAAGAATGCAAAGTGATGTGTGGTAATTGCCAGGAAGTTATGGCCCATGGCAAATTCAATAAATAATAATCTCATCATTTAAATTACAAAATAATATCAAAGTTTTCTACAACAAAACAAAATTATATTAATGCAAGATGTGGGTACGTTTGAAAATCTCTTAAGACTTGAGGTGGAAAACAAATAATAATTTTTAAAAAGACTTGATTTTTCCTCCCTGGCTGCCTGGAGACCATGAAAGACGCAGTAACTATCCTGACAAGGAAGTGGACCCACTGACAGCTTCAGGGGAAACAAAGGGTCATTAGTGTCCTTCACCCTGAGAGTGCAACAGTATCCAAGACAGAAATTTGGGAAACACTAGCTATAGAGTACAGGACTACTTGCAGCTGTCATTTTAGCACTTGGATTCAGAACCCAAAATGGTGGTGGCAAGACAACCAACTTTGACATGACCTTGAAGTAGGCAAAGAAAAATGAGCCCACGGGCTTCCCTGGTGGTGCAGGGGTTAAAGTTTGAGAGCTATCAAGCTATCACCAGCCACTGAGGCATGAGTTCGATCCCTGACTGGGAAGCTAACCCACACGGTGCAGCAGAGCTCTCCTGTCTCGCCCGCTGCTCCCCTCAGCAGTGTTTTTCAGGAGATACACCTGTTGTGTTCCCCACTCTGTCTCTGATGAATCCTCTACCCCTGACACCTTGGCCTACACCCCAGTTCTTGTATGCATAGATAAATAAAAATAAATCCCTTAAAAAAGAAAAGAAAACAAAAAGGAACACACATAGACTTGTAAGACTTGGCCAGTATGAGAACAGGACCTCAAGAAAGCAGAAAACAGAACATAAGAACAGAATGAAGAAAGTCAGGGGACTGCAAAGGCCACTCTTGGTGCTGGCAAAAAAGGAGTGAAGTTTCTGCAGTGACTTCATCTGTGCCGGTTACATGAGAGGATTCATAATTTACAATCCTTTAGGGCCTCCCTGGTGGCACAAGGGGTTAAGCACAGCACTGTGAGGATATCCTCAGCCACTGCAGCATGAGTTCGATCCCACTGCAGCGCAAGTTCGATCCCTGGTCAGGGAGCTACCCACATGGCACAGCAGATCTCTCCTGACTAGCCCACTGCTCCTCTCAGCAGTGTATTTCAGTCAATCTGTTGTTCTGTTCACCATTCTGGTGAATCCTCTCACTCCCCACACCTCTGGCCTGTACCCAGTTCTTGTATGCATAAATAAATAAATCTTAAAAAAAAATTAAAATCTTTCATGTGGGGGGCCTCCCTAGTGGCGCAAGGTGTTAAACACCACATTATGAAGCAACCCACAGTCTCTGCAGCACGAGTTCGATGCCCGGCTGGCCAGGGAGCAATCCACATGGCAAAGCAGACTCCCACTGTCTCACCCTCTGCTCCCCTCAGCAGTGTGTTTCAGTCAGTCTACCTGTTCTGTTCCCCGCTCTGTCTCTGGTGGAGCCTCTTACCCCCCTCATCTCTGGCCTGTACCCCAGCTCTTATAAGCATAAATAAATAAATCTTTAAAAAAAAAAAAAAAAACAACCTTTCATGTGTCCCAAAATAAAGACTCGAGGTGAAACAGACCGAAGTAAGGGGCCCTACAAGAGCTGTGTTCATTGTCACATAAGTGTACTTTTCAGGATCATGTACAACATCTTGCTAGGTTTGGTGAGATTTATTATACTTTAAGCCAATTAAATGGGGAAGCTCCAAAGATGAAAAAACTTTGCCAGGATGAATTTTGGGAGCTGGTACAGAGAGTGGTTAGTTTTCTTGTTTGAAATACTGACCCTTCTAGGATACACACTCTGATTTTTACCCCCATTATCAGGTGACTTTTTCACTATGTTATTTAGGCCACTATTATTTTGCATCGTGGTCAAAATAAACCAAAATTGATACAGAGCTCTGTTTGATTTTTTTTTTAAGGATGCATGTGAAAAAATTTCTACGTGCATTTGTCAGGATTCTCCAAATATAAAAAGCACCATTTCATACAAAATCTTTGGACAGTTTTTGACTAATGTACATATTTGAAATATAGACTCTGCAGATTTTGGACTTGCTAGTCTCCATGGAATTGTGTAATTCAATTCCTTATAAGAAATCACAGATTGATATGTTATGTTTGTGATTTATTATAAGGAACATAATACATGACTTATAAAGAACTAGATCACATGATAAAGGAATCTGGCAAGTCCAAAATCTGCAGAGTCGATGTCCTAGTTCAAGTCCAAAGGTCAATAAGTTGTTGCAGAACCAGGAAAAGCAGATGACCAGTCCAGCCTGACAGGCAAGAGAATTCTCTCTTACTCAGCCAGACTTTGCTTCTTTCAGGCTTTCAACTGATTGGACGAGGCCCACCCCCATTAGGGAGGACAATCTGTTTTAGTCAGTAAATGTTACAGTAAATCAACGTAAATGTTAATTGCATCCCAAAACACCCTCACAGAAACAGAGTAATATTTCACCAAGTATCTAAGCACCCCACAGCCCTGTCAAGTTGACAGACAATTAACCATCATACTATGCATGTCTTATGCTAGCACAAAAGCAAAATAAAAAAGGAAGTTCACATTTTTTTGCCTGTTATTTTTGTAAATTTGCTTTTATCACTGAAAAAGTTATGCATGTAATGGAAAATATTCAAACTGTAACAGAAAGTCATATAATTAAAAATGAAACTCCGAGACCCTCTGACCCGAGTCATTCTCTATTTCTGTGTGTCCTTTTGAAATGCAAAATATATGCAACTGTGCAACTGTGTGTGTCTATCTGTCTGTCTTGGGGATTTTACTTTATCTTCTTAGAGATTTATTTTATCTATGCATCCAAGAACTGGGATATAGGCCAGAGGTGTGGGACTGGGGTGAGGGGACTCACCAGAGACAGAGTGGGGAGCAGAACAGGCAGACTGACTGAAATACACTGCTGAGGGGAGCAGCGGGTGAGTCAGGAGAGGTCTGCTGCGCCATGTGGGTCACCTCCCTGGCCGGGCATTGAACTCGTGCTGCAGTGGCTGCTGATAGCTTCATAGTGCTGCGACTTAACCCCTTGCACCACTAGGGAGGCCTCTGTTTTGGGGATTTTAAACCAATGTGTAACAATTCATTTGTCCTATGACCAAGATACTTCACAGGCCCATGAGCCACAGGCTTAATACTCATGATGGGATTAAGGTACTTATAGGAAGAGACCAGAGAGCTGGCTCCACCCTGCTGCCCTGTCCCCACCATACAAGAACACAGGGGAAAATGTGGCCAGGAAGTGAGCTCTCACCAGGAACCCAACTGGCTGACACCTTGACTTTGGACTTGTCAGTCTCCAGAACTCTAAGAAATACGTGTCATGTTTAAGTCACCTCATTTGTGGTGTTTTGTTATAGTAGCTGGAGCAGACTAAGACAGTGTGGGAAGAGATAGTGATCGAAAGGGATTGGTGTTCTCTTGAGTTCTCCAAGCAAAACCTGAATTGCCCTAATAAACTGCTTATAGCAATGGTTCTCCGCCAAGGCTGGAAGATGGCAGCACTGGGGGCCTTCGGCAAAATGCCTGAGCTTGGCTCTCCTCCCAGGGGGGCTTATTTCATAATTCCGGGGTGTAGGCTGGGCATCAAAGTTTCAAAGCTCCCCAGGTGGTCCCAGTAGGTAGAAAGGCAGTGAGACCCATGGGTTGGACTAATGTTCTCTTTTCCCTTGCTGTTTCTCAGTAGGGTTGGGACTCCAATCAGCTTGTCTGAGCATCGTGTCAGACCTTTGGTGATAGATCCGTCAGCACTACATGCAGGATCAACACAAACAGCTGTGCAAATTGCACTCTGCACAAATGCCCCGGGCTGGGTGTGGAAGGTTGGAGAGGGACCTGAAATCCAGCTTTTACTCCGGTCAAGGAGGAATTTTTTCTAATTTGTGTTCAGTGGGATCTTTTTAAAATTTACCTGCCTGTAGTGGCAGGAATGGACACGGTGCAGGTTTTCTGATCCAGCAGACCAGGTAAAGGAGGAGTCAGAGTCCTCAATGGCTTTTTGCAGGATTTTATTGGGATTTGCCCGGTATACAGCAGGCAGGAATGCTGGGGGGCCGGGAGGCTGGCAGGCCTCCCAGCCCCCAGCAGGTCTTCACTCTATCTAGGCTCTTCGGCCTTCTCTCTGCTCTTCTCATGGCTGTGCTTCTCTCTCGGCTTCTGCTGGTGTCCCTGTGACGCCGCCCTTAAAAGCTCAGTCTTAGCCCAGGTGAATCCCATCTGCCTATGCTCACACCCCACTCCAGGTGCCGCCATCAGGCATGCATTCAGGACCGCAAGGATCCATCATCTATCCTGATGGCGGGAGGGCAGAAAAGCCTGATATTTTTCCTTACCCTGTACTGCCCCATAGGCTGGGGGGAGGTGCCTGCAGAAATATGTATAAATTCAAGATTCTTTATTTTCCACTCAAAGTAGGATATGGGTGTAAGTCTATGAGTAAGGTTCATCCTTGCTGGACATGGATGGTTTGGTTCATGCAGTATTTTGATGCATAAAACAGTTTCATGTAAAAATCCAATTTTCCTATTCCTGTTCAGAAGTATGATCTGGAAATAATAGCTCTTTATTCCCACATGGCAACAAAATGCTGCCGGTGGATAGAATATTGGGCCTCCATTTGTTTATAGTCCCCACCATTCCCTATTGATCCATATATCTAGGTTCACTCATTTGCTTTACCTTCTTGGCTCCTATACAAATCATTTGGTTTGTGATCCCTATTACATCATCCTATACCTTACTCTCTTCAACCAGTCATATCTCTTATTTTCCTTGTAGATTCGCCTTATCTTTTATTTATTTATTTTTTTTTAATTTTTTTTTTTTTAAAGATTTATTTGTTTATTTGTTTATTTATTTATTTATACAAGCACTGGGTACAGTCAGAAGCGCGGGAGGGTGAGAGAATTCACCAGAGCCAGAGCGGGGAGCAGAGCAGGCAGAAGGACCGAAGTACACTGCTGAGGGGAGCAGCGGGCGGCAGGAGAGGTCTGCGCGCCATGTGGGACCCTCCTCTGGTGGCCGGGGAGCAGCTGGGGATCGAACCTGTGCTGCAGAGGCTGCCGGCAGCATCACAACCCAGCGCTCAACCGCTGCGCCACAGGGGAGGCCCTCGCCTTATCTTTTAACGAGAGCCCAGTGTATCTTGGTGTGTTCCTTTGTATCTGTTCCTTAGAGATTCCCTATTAACGGACATTGAGGTTGTAGCCAACTTATTACCACTGCAAACGGTGCTGTAGAGAATGTAGAGTAGAGCCTTGCTCCTGCTGCAGGTGTAGGTAATAGCGTGCCAGCACAAATGTGAACTCACTCCAGAAAGTCAGTCATTAAAGTCAGGAAGCTTAAGAGCCAGGGTTAAAGCCCAGGTAGCTCAGTATCACCTGTTCTGAATATAGGGACCACGGGAACTGGCCAATATTGCAAACTAGGGGGTTCCCCCTCCGCCCCAGAATGTCTATTTACCAGCACAGCAAGGTCAGAGGGGAGTCGAAAGGGTTCCAAAGGCAGGAGTCAGAGCACAGTCAATTAGCACCAAGAAATCAGAACAGGATTTGGCCAAAAGACAAGAACTTATTGGTCAGGGGAGGAATTAAGGTCCCACGCTTCTGACTGTACCCAGTGCTTGTATAAATAAATAAATAAATCTTAAAAAAAAAGTGAAGAAAAAATTATTAAAAAAAAATACCCCATTGCACTGCTCGCTAGGCTAACGCTATTGCCTGGATCTGAGGTCAAAGATAATGACACAGGCCAAAGCTTCCTCCTCTGTTGCAGTACCCGTCAAATAGGAAAGTAGATGCAAACATTTGGACAAGCATAAAATAGCCTCCCTAAGTATTAGGTAAAAGAAAATGCCCACACAGTGCTTTCCCCAGCAATAATTACCACCTTTGTAAGGAAAAATCAAATCCTCTTTGGCCCCAGAGCAGAAACATGGCCATGAACGTGCTTCCTCCCCGCATCACTGCATGCCCCCAGGAAATGGTTGATACTGGAGTAGGAAAAACAAGAAGTGCCCACTGTTACTGATGACAGCATTTGTGGAGGTTGAAGAGGCAGTTTGGACTCATCTGGCTGTGAAGTCAGTTCTTTCAGCAGGAGGAATAATCCTCCACATTTGGTAGGATACACTCTTTAAAGTTTTATTTTATTTATTTATGCATATAAGAACTGGGGTGTAGACCAGAGCCGTAGGGGGAAGGGGTTAGAGGATTCCCCAGAGACAGAGGGGGGAACAGAACAGGTGGATCTGTAACAGGGTGGTCCCCAGGAAGCGGGGAGGTTCCAGGTTCCCTGCCCCACCCAAGGGAGAGTGGAGCTGAGCAGGGAGAGAAGAAGCTGCAGAGGAGACTGAGGGAGGAAGCAGGATGGAGCCAGGAGACCTGGAGGAGGCGCGTGGAGCCTAGGGACACGTGAAGAAACTGTGCTTGCCTTTTGGTTGTGGATGGGGTGACACAGATGTGGGTGAGACCCGTGGGGAGGTGACAATGGCAGCTTTTATCTTGATTTTGATTTTGCTCTTTTCCTTCCGGGCTTGTCTGGTTGTTTCTGGCCCTTTTCTGTGGGTCCCCACTGGAAGATGCTTTAGATTGTGGCAGGCTTTGGGGCTTTGCTCTGGGCCAATCCCATTTGGATGGAGTTTTACCCACAAGGGGTCGGGTAACTTTGGGTTCTTGATTTAGAAACTAGATTCTTTGCCTTTCCTGTATTGTTTCCTAATTATATTAAAGTTCCTTCCCATTAAAGTCTCATATGTTTTGTGTTGATGCGGCGGATGGCAGAACCCATTTAGAACAGGCAGGTTTGCGGGGTTTGGGCTGCCTCTCTCTCTGCCCTGTAACAGATCTACTGAATACACTGCTGGGGGGAGCAGCAGGCAAGACAGGAGAGGTCTTCTGTGCCATGTGGGTATCTCCCTGGCAGGGGCTTGAACTCACGCTGCAGTGGCTGTGGATGGCTTCACAGTGCTGAGACTTAACCCCTTGTGCCACCAGGGAGGTCCCTGCGATGCTCTCTTGATATCAAAACCTAGAAAGACAAAAGCTTCTGATCCAAAATGCTCTTTTCTCCTGGAGCTCAACGACTTCCCACCTGCCCTCCCTCCTCATTCCTGAGGACACCCAGACAAAGATTCCTCCTCCCTCCTTTCTTCCCAGAACCTTCCTGCATGGCCTCCAGCCCCTGAGCAGTTAAATGCTAGTAGCTCCTTCTTAATGTTTGAGTTGTCCCCAGTAGCAAGGTCTCCCAACAGAGGCAGTGCTGGGGGAGGCTGCATGCTTGGCCAGCTGAGTCCTGGAGCCATAAAACCAAACCCCTGCTCTCTTTCGTCAGAGAGAGGGGCTGCTCCTGGGGGCCGGGAGCAGGGTGGGGCATGGGGTGGGAGGAGGGGAGAATGGGGAGGGGATTGCTGGCTGGCAGGTTGGGTCTCCCAAATGTCAATTCATCAGCGTCTTAAGGGTGGGTGGAGGTGTCTGGGTGCACAGCATCGGGAGGGGCAGCTCCTGATCCAGAAGGCCACTGGAGACTGATGCTGTGCTTGTCTGGAACCAGCGCAGAGAGAGGCTGTCATGTGACTCGCTGGGGCTTCTGCTTCCTTCCTGTCGGCCCCTGGGGAAAGCAGAGCTGGGAGACCACAGGCAGGAAGGCAGGGGCGCCCTGACTCCATTACATTACCCAGCAGAAATAATTTTAAAGTGCTCCGTGAGAGGACATGCTTCCAGTTCATTGCCCCCGCTCCCCTTCCTGCTCCCCTTCCTGCTCACTGCTCAGACCTCAGACCGAATCCTACACTAGAAAAGACTAGAAATGCGAACTCAGTGGTTAGCATGGCTGGGCTGGGCCTCCTACTGAGATGTCTACCTCACCTCTGACAGGGCTGAGATTAAAATCCAACCCCAAAGTTGGGGGCCCTGTGTTGAGATTTCTTTTTTTTCTTTTTCAAATATGGAAAGCCTCAAAAGGTGCAAGCAGCTTGAGCTTTTCTCCACCTCTGAGAGGCCCTGGGAGGCACAAGTGTCTGGGTTTTAGTGAAGGTCTGGTCCACTGGCCACTCTGCAGCCTCACTAAGCTCCTCTCATGAGGCCCAGCCCCCATCCCCGCAGGTCAGTAGGGAGAGACCTTTGGAAAGGTGGTGTCTTGGTTCCAGTTCCTTCAGAAGCCACCCCGAGATGAAGATTCTGGTGCAATTGCTCACCAGGAGACACTGGTGGAGGAATTAGGAGGTGGAGTAAGGAAGGAAGGAAAAAACCAGGTGTGTTTATGAACAGGTGACCTCAGTGAGCAAGTGGGTTGCTCCTGGGGCAGTTCCCCAGCATCCTGCTCTGAATAAGGTCCATGCAGGCCATGGAGAATCACAGGAACAGGCTGTGGATCCTGGTGGTCCATGCAAGCTCCATGTGCCTCTCCGTTTTTTAGGAGGTTCTGGAAATTATAGTTACTCAAGGATCCTGGCTTGTGAGGCAGCCACCATCTTGAACACTGCAGCTGACCAAACCAGAAGAAAAGAAAGTTCTGGAGAGTCCTGAATAGCAATTAAATGTTCCAGCTGGAAGTGACAGGCGTCTTCCGCTCCCAACTCACTGGCCAGAATTACTCACCAGCCACACCCAGCTGTGAAGGGGGAAGGAAGTGCCCCCCCAGGCCCCCCTCTGCCTTGAGCCTGGACAGGAGCTGGCTGCACTAATACCACAAGTCCCTACTACTCCTAGATGTCACAGGATAAAGCACAAGCCCATGAGCATATTATGTGTATGGCTTTCTGAGACCCACCTCTTTATTCCCACTCTTTGAAAAAAATCAGACAAACTGGTTCTTGGGCCCACATTCTTGCCTCACAGCTCTTGGTTGAGCTGAGATGTGACTGCCTCCTTTAGATGGGGTGGCATATATATACCACATCTTCTTGATCCAGTCATCTATTTTTGGGCATTTGGGTTGCTTCCAGGTTTTACCTATTGTAAATAGTGCTGCAATAAACATAGGGGTACAGATGTTCTTTTGAATCAATGTTTTTGTGTCCTTTGGGTAGATCTGTAGCAGTGGAATTGCCGGGTCCTATGGTAACTCCATTTTTAGTAGACTGAGGAACCTCCAGACAGCTTTCCATAGTGGTTGGACCAGTTTGCGCTCCCACCAGCAACATAGGAGAGTTCCTTTTTCTCCACATCCTCGCCAACATTTGTTGTTGCTAGTTTTTTTGATATATGCCATTCTCACTGGTGTAAGGTGGTATCTCAGTGTGGTTTTGATTTGCATTTCCCTGATTATAAGGGATATTGAACATTTTTTCACATGCCTGTTGGCCATTTGCATTTCCTCTTTGGAGAAATGTCTTTTAAGTTCTTCTGCCCATTTCTTGACTGGATTATTTATTTTGTTTTTGTTGAGCCATGTGAGTTCTTTGTATATACAATGGAATATTATTCAGCAATCAAAAAAGATAAACTCATGTCATTTGCAGCAACATGGATGGAGCTAGAAGGAATTATGTTCAGTGAAATAAGCCAGAAGGAAAAAGAAAAATATCGGATGGTTTCACTTATCACAGTAATATAGGGGAACCCAATAAGACACCAGTGTAAAAAAAAATGATAACAGTACAAAACGCAACAAAGCAAAAACAGACAATTACAAATCAGAGACAACCTGCAGGGGAGGAGGAGGGAGAGGGCTCAGAAGGAGGGAGGGAGGAGCACAGGAGACTGTGGTGATGGTGCACGGGTGCCTTGGGGAAGGAAATTCTATGGGGACTCAACCTGAGGGGGTGGAGGGAAGCAAATATTGTTTAAAAAAAATAAAAAATTAAAAAAAATAGATGGGGTGGTGCTCTCACCCAGTCACTCAGCACAATTCATTCCTTTGTGTTTGTAACTTCAAGTCTGTCTTCCCCTCTAGAGAAGTCAGGGAAAGTGCTGGTGTTATAACAGCTCCTGAAACTTCCTGCCACTCATGTTTTCTCCCTGCTGCTCCCTGGCACACCAGGCTTACACGCATCCCAGGGTCTCTGCAGTGTTCATTCCTGTGCTGCTGGGAACACTCTCCCTCCAGAACACTCTGTGGCTCCCATGCTTTCTGACTCAGTACAGATGAGCATCCTGGAAGGCAAGTGTTAAAGACAGAGGAGTCAGTCTGGGGATTTGGACCATGATTACTGAATTTTTGCTTGCAGGAGATGTTCTACCCATCAGAAGTTTACAGGAGCAAGAATTAAGCTTCTGTTGTGCCAAATCACCAAGCTTTGGGGCTTCTCAATAAATGACTCTGGAAGCCCCCTAATTAGTAAATGAGGCTACTTGCATTTGTGGGTGAGTCCACGTATCCTTGGAGCCATGTTCTCCAATCAGCTCTGTCAGGGATAACATCTCTCACACCCACATTTACCTTTCAATTTATTTGAATTTGGGTCAGGGAAGAGGATGTTGCTCATTAAGATGTTGGTTTAAAATCCCAACACCAACTAAGGCCTAAATAATCCTACCGGTGGGACTGATGGAGAGGTGGAGGAGTAAGTATCAAAACCTATCAAAGGACATCGATGCAGGTTGCACAAATGTTTTCCAAACAAAGGAACAAATCGAGCGATTTTTTTAATGTCAAGTTAAACAGCCTGGGGAAAAAATATAATGTATTAGAAGTAATAAGCAACAGCTGTAGACATGCATCAATCCCTTTCAACACAGCATGGAGAGTCCTGGCTTAATATTCTCCACCTCCCAGACCAACGCCTTCATGCAGTTCCGTTCTCCTGCCATCTTGAACAGAGTTGTGGCTGAACATCCTTAGCCACCAGGGGTTCTGATTTGAAAGCCTCTCCTTAAATGTATTTCAACCTGTCTTTGGTTCAGAAATGTTCTGATAACATTTCCATAGCGACTGTGTTAATGAATCATGATGATCATGTTTAATGAAAGAGGGAATTAGTAAGGCATTCCCTGGCCACCTGCATGTAAAGGGACGGAGTACAGCGCTAATGGCTTGACATGGAGACTTCACCTCCTTGTGAGCCTTCCTCCTGCAGACACATCCTGAAACATTATCCGAGGTTGCTCTAAGCAACCAGTGTTTGATCTTCTTCCTGTCAGGAGGGCGACATAGACTCAGATTTCACAACTGAATTCCTCCTTGAAAATAGAGGATTCAAATCTCAGAACCTGTGACAACAAAGACCTACCACCTTGCCACAGACTCTTAGTTGCATTATCATGGAATATATATTCTTGCGCTATGTTATATTACATTATATTTTGTAATGTTATATTTTATAACATTGTTTTGTATTGCATTTAACTTGTTTGTTACCTACTTCACCAGAATTAAAATTCCCTGAAGACAGGGGTTTGATATAGTCCTTCTCTGTATTTTCAGTATCGCTAGAGTGTATGTAAGTATTTTTTTTAAGATTTACTTATTTATGCATACAAGAACTGGGGTGTAGGCCAGAGGTTCAGGAGGTGACAGGATTCACCAGAGACAGAGTGGGGAGCAGAACAGGCAGATGTACTGAAATACACTGCTGAGGGGAGCACTGGGCGAGACAGGAGAGGTCTGCTGTGCTATATGGGTTGCTCCCTGGTCGGCAGGGATCAAACTCCTGTTGTAGAGGCTGGCAGTAGCTTGATAGCGCTATCTTTAACCCCTTCACCAGGGAGGCTCATAAGTATTTATTCATAATGTCTTTGGGGGTAAATAAGTGAGTGATCTGTTCATCATCCAAAGTCAAAATCAATTTAAAGAATTAAGTCTGAATTCATGGGCCTCCCTGGTGGCCTAGAGGTTAAGTCTCAGGGCTATCACTGCGACTGATGCTTGAGTTTGATTCCCAACCAGGGAGCTAACCCTCATGGCCCAGCAGACCTCTCCTGACTTGCCAGCTGCTCCCCTCAGCAGTGTATTTCAGTAGATGTGCTTGTTCTGTTCCCCACTCTGTCTCTGGTGAATCCTCTCACCCTCCGCACCTCTGGCCTACACCCCAGTTCTTCTATTCAAAGAAATCTTAAAAAAAAAAAAAAAGTCTGAATTCAAACATGCATTGTTAGAGTGAAAAATTGGAAACAAGTCCATGTTGTGGATTACGGGCTCACTTGAAATATGTTCGGTTGATTGGAACAGAAAGTCTAATTCAGTCTGGCTGAAGGGATCACTGGCGACAATTGTCCTTTCACCTGGGCTGGCCTCAGAAACACGGCCCTGGGCCCCAGGGTGGATTCCGTTCAGCGACCCTTTGATGATGTTATCAAGGACAAGATTTCTTTCCATTTGCCTGGCTTGGCTCCTATGGCAGCAACTAGAAACAAAAGCTGGCTTCCAAGCCCATGGTCACAAGGCGGCTGCCAGTGTGCCAACAGTTACACGGCTCCTCACTCTTGTTCAAAGTAGTTGCTCTCCCAGATGCCCCAGAAAACCCAGACTCTCCTTGGCTTAAATTGAGTCATGTGCTCTGCTTGACCTAATAATTATAACCAGGAGATTGGCTTTTGCGGATTAATCTGGGTCTGTGCACCTGGCACCTCCTAGAGCTGGGTGTGCACTCAGCTCTCCTCAAGATATACGTGCTGTGCAGGGGATGGGCGGTCAGAAACTCAAGCATTTTTTCAAGAAAACAGAAGAAAAATATGATTTTCTATGGTGACACTTCTATGGTGAAATGTCTACCTCGATGGGAAAAAATACTATCTATTTCTATGTCTATGAAAAGCATAGCAAGAATTCTGGAAGGATTCACTGCAAACCTGTAAGTGTGGTTGCTGGGGGAAGGGCTCAGCTGGGAATTGTAGGCAAAGCTCTTTTAGATTTGCCTGGAAGAGTGGCTCTCAATCAGGGGCTATTAGGCCGCAGGGGACATTAGGCAATGTCTCCAGAAATGTTTCCTTGTTATGACTAGGAGTTGGGCTGGGGAGGGGAGCTCCTGGCATCTAGTGGGTGGGGATCAGGGATGCAACCTCTGTGACAGAGAATTATCCAGCTTAAAATGCAAAGTGCCGAGGTTGAGGAATCTTGATTTAGAATATTTTCATTATTATAGAGAGAGAAGATTTAAGTATGACTTGCACTGTTAAAAGTTGGTTTTTTAAAAAAGCCTGTCGTGGATGCTGTGATATGCTATCCGCATCCCCCTGCGGGACCCAGGCACTTGCTGCCCCCACCTCCCTGCCTGCCGAAGGAAGTGTGGGCTGCTGGTGACTCACTTTTCTGACGAGTTCCTCTTCAGAACTTGCTCTTAGCTGAAAGAAGCTGCCTAGGCCAAGATGAAGAGTCCTCTCCAAGGACAGCCCTTATCCCTGAGAAGTCTCAGCACTTCTGGTGGGGTGGGATGAGACTGCGAGGGGCCGTCCTGCTCACTGTGCAGTCCCTTCCCCAGTAGTGCCCCTTCTCTGGCTGCCACAGCCCAAAGTGTCTCCAGACATTGCCAAGTGTTCCTTGCCAAAATCGGTCCAGCCTGGTGAACACAGGGATCCCGAGGCATGGCCCCCAGCCTCCGCTGGAGCCTCTGAAAGTCTTCCCCAGCTTCAGGGTGCCAGCTGGGACAGACAGAGGCCTTCTCTGCGATTGCACCTTAGCTCCATTTCCTGGCCTGCCTCCCTCACCCTACGTAAGTCTTGTTTTCAAAAGACTCTCCAATAAACACCCCATGTGCAAACCTCCCTGCCAGCATCTACTTCCTGGGGCAGTGGATCCAAGACCAAGACCCTCAGAGGGGTTAAGTGAATTACGGAATGTTCCATGACAGGTGAGATGCGTCAGTCTCCTTACTCCAAAAAGGGTCCTCAGAGGTTTAAATTTTGCAGCCTAATTATTGGGCCCTGCTGATGTCACAACTCAGTGAGTTCTGACTTGCCTACCCCCTCCCCCCCCCCACACCTGGCTACCCCAGATGTATTTCTGGAATTGAAGGAGCCAAAGAAAAATACATAGAATAGGAGGCCAAATGGCATTAAGGCAGTTCCTTTCTCTTTGTGGTTCCTAACCTGCATACACCACAGACAGGCTTGTCTGGGAGTTCGTTGGACGAGCTGACAGGCAGCAAGTCCAATCATGTAAGCATTTGAAGTGTAAGAGTGTAAGTATTTAACACAGTTGCATAAGGGCCTTCTGTTCGTAAAATGTTTTTTCTTTGGATAAATATATGGGTGTGAAATAAAAGGCCCATTGAGAGGTCACGGGTGGGTCAAGGTCGTTCCTCAGTTGGAGGGTCCATTTGACATGGGACAACGAGGGAGCTGAGCTGCCATGGCTTGATGTGAGTGCTCTTAATTTACTAATAATGAATAACAACAACATGCATTACTATAATTACTATTCATAACAATAAACATATAGCCAATTCATGCCTATATGCCAAGCATACATCCTTTATATACATTTATATATTACATATACATAAATATATTAGATATCATATTACATTAGTATATTTTAGATATATTTCTATAATATATATTATATTACTTGCCTTATATCTATGGGAGAGGTATCATTATTTTGCCCACTTACTGGTGAGAAATCTGAGGCACAGAGAAGTTAAGTAACTTGATCAAGGCCACATAGTTAGTCCCTGGCAGTCCTTCCAACTTGTGTGATTACTTTTTAACTTTCAGATGATGTGGTTCTAACTCAGAGTACATTTTTCCAAATGAATCCATTTATTAGAAAGAGATGGGAAAATCTATCTTCCTGCATAAAAGTAGGTACTTAAAAAATTACTATTATTCAGAATTATTTATTTATTTATTTATTACTTATGTATAGAAGAACTAGAGTGTAGGCCAGAGGTACATGGGGGGTGGAGTGGGTGGGTGAGAGGGTTCATCAGAGACAAAGTGGGGAGCAGAACAGGTGGATCCACTGAAATACACTGCTGAGGGGAGCAGTGGGTGAAACAGGAGAGGTCTGCTGTGCCATGTGGATTAGCTCCCTGGAGGAGATCGAACTCAGGCTGTAGAGGTGGTAGTGCTGAGACTTAACTCCTAGGCCACCAGGGAGGGCCAATTAAAAAATTATTGTGTGTAAAAAAACTCGATGGTCTTTGGTCTCATTAAACTGGTCAGCCAGGATCAATTAAGGAACATGAAACTGTATCTGTCTGGCATAGCATAATAGGAAACTATAATTATGGATTTGTGATATAGTTTCAATCATTGCAACTTGACGCTCTCTTGTAATGCGTAAACACATTCAAGTTCTGATCTTGCAAGTGACCCACTTTCCCCCCTAGAACTGCATTAAATGCAAAAGAGCAAGCGGACTGAGTAGTGACTCTGGATTTAAATTTTGCCTGGTCTCTGTTGAAAGAGTACTGTGAGAACTTAAACTGACTTTGCTCAACTTTGTGCTAAGAAACGCCAACTTGGGTTTGTCTTGGTTTGTTTTTGCTTTACCACGGACACTCCAGCATCCAATCAGGTTGAACTTTCTGTAGAATAATTCACAGAAAAGTTATTTATGGCTTCTTAATCTACCTGATCTGAAATAACAACTTGGGGTAAAGGAAGAGTGTTGAGGAAATGGAGCATAGAAAAAAAAAAAAAGATGAAGAAAAGGTCAGAGTGATAATCAGTCTAGATGTCTTTATAGGAAAAAAAAAACCTATTCAAAATTGCAGGTTTAGTAGTATATCGTATTTGATGTCTAATATTTTAAAATCTAACAGGAAGGAAAAAGGCAACAACAGCTCTTCGTTGTAAGATTGAAACCTTCCTCCCTCGCTTTTAAGTTTATTCATGACCTTTAACAAATCACCTGGGTCCTAATCCTGCCTCTGTCACTTCCTAACAGGATATCCTATGCCTCAGTTTATCTGTGAGGGGTTAACTGAATTCATAAATTACAGGGCTTAGAAATGTGCCTGGCTCTTAGTATAATAACAATAACGTTAGCTATTGTTGTAGAGGGATATTTCTTTGCCACACATCTCAATTCAATTCATCAACTATTGGGTAAGTTCCCTTAGGTTTCTGTCTTACTTTCCCTGGAGGAAATTCCGATATCCGCAGCATCTGACACCACCATGCTGGGGATCAAATCGGTTGGAGCCAGCATTTTTATTTGAGTGGTTTGTTGGGCCAGAAAAGGAAGTAGACCTGAGAAACTGAAGACATCTAACTATCACCTGAGCCTGTGATATCTAAATAGTGATGGGTCTGATTGATACGGCTCATTTGGAATGAAAAACCTGAGCAGATTGTAACTTCACTTACTTTACTGGGTTGATGCCCACCCAGAACCTGTGAATTGATCTTACTGGAAATAGGGTCTTTGCAGATGTCATCAAATTAAAATGAGATCAAGGCCTCCCTGGTGGCTAAAGGGGTTAAGTCTCAGTGCTATTGCCAGCCACTGCAGCATGAGTTCCATCCCTGGCCAGGGAGCTGACCCAATTGACGCAGCAGACCTCTCCTGTCTCACCCCCTGCTCCCCTCAGCAGTGTATTTCAGTTAGTCCATCTGACTGAAATTCACCAGTGAATTTCACTGGTGAATCCTCTTACCTACTTGCACCTCTGGCCTGCACCCCAGCTCTTGTATGCATAAATAAATAAAAATAAATCTTAAAAAAAATTAAAACGAGAGCATACTGGATTACAGTGCTTATAAGAGCTATTTGGATATAGAGGCACAAACACACAGGAAAGAAGGTCATGAAAATAGAGGCAAAGAACGGGGTGTTACAGGGCCTCCCTGGTGGCACAAGGGATTGGGATGCAGCCTATGGAACAATCCGCAGCCACTGCAGCAGAAGTTCGATTCCCTGCCTGCCAGGGAGCTACCCACATGGCACAGCAGACCTCTCCTGACTCGCCCACTGCTCCCCTCAGCAGTGTACTTCAGTCAATCTGCCTGTTCTGTTTCCCGCTCTGTCTCTGGTGAGTCCTCTCACCCCCCACACCTCTGGTCTGTACCCCAGTTCTTGTATGCATAAATAAATAAATCTTTAAAAAAAAATAATGGAGTGTTACAGCTATCAGTCCAGAAAAAGTTTGCCAGCACCAACCGAACGCGACGCTGTAAGTGTCAGGAAAGGGTCTCCTTTATAGCCTTTGGAGGAGCACAGTCTTGCTGACATCTCAATTTTCCCAACTCCAGAACTGTGGAAGAGTAAATTCATGGTCTTTAAGATCACTAAGTTTGTGATGATTTGCTATTGCAGCTCTAGGAAACTCTTACACTCACAATGAGAAAAATGAAACGCAAATGACACTGACAGATCATTTTTAACCTACAGGTCTGATAAAAATCAAAAACTCTGATAACACACTGTTAGCAAACGTGTTGGGAAATTTATTGTTTTCATTTATTGCTGGTGGGAGCAAATGTAAATTGCTATAATCTCTCTGGAGATGATTCGGCAATTTGTATCAAAATTAAAAATGCATGTATCTTTTGACCCATCCATGCCAGTTTTAGGATACATCCTACATGTGAGAAATGTGCACAGAAAGTTATACATGGTCACATTGTGGGTGGCAGCATTACTTATGATCACAAAAGTTTGGAAATAGAGCAATCTTCATCGCTGTATTTATAATTTGCTTGAACAAATTATTGTAGACTACCTACAAGGAATCAGCATATTGTTAATGTCAAGGGCTACATAGTAAATATGCCTGTGCTCAGCTCCACTATTATAAGTCAAAAGCAGTCATATACAACCTGTAAGCAAATGGGTGTGACTGTGTTTCAATAAAACTTTATTTACAAAAAAAAGGAAAAACAGGCAATGGTCAGATTTGGCCCCTGGGCCTTAGTTTGCCAACCCTGATGCATACAATGGAACACTATGAGAAGAAAATGAATGAACCAACTTTCTATGTTCTGGTATAGAATAACTTCTAAATTAAGAAAAAGCCTTCCAAGGCTTCAACAAAAAGGAAATGATTGGCCACATGTCCAATGTCTCCTGTAATTATTCTACAGGGATCCAATATGGGTGTGAGACGTTTGCACAGGAAAAATATCCCACTCCCCAGAGAAGAAGGGACACCTGAGCTATTTAAAGTACTTTATAAATATGCAGAGTATGATCTCACTGAGGTTGAAAAGAACACAGGTCAAAAAAGCAGAGTGGGAGGGATATATGTAGAGTGAATTTTGTTAAAATTTTATTTTTTTATGTGTAGTGAATTATTATTATTATTTTTAAAGATTGATTTTATTTATGCATACAAGAGCTGGGGTGTAGGCCAGAGGTGTGGGGCACCCACACCAGAGAGAGTGGGGAGCAGAACAGGCGGATCTACTGAAATATACTGCTGAGGGGAGCAGTGGGTGAGACAGGAGAGGTCTGCTGCGCCATGTGAGTAGCTCCCTGGCAGGGTGCTGCTGTGGCTGCCCATAGCCTCATATTGCTGAGACTTAATTAACCCTTGTGCTGCCAGGAAGGCCTTGTATAGTGAATTATTAACAATAGATACCTGAGGGGCAGGCTGGTGAGATCTTTCACCTTTTATTTGCCACACTTCTGTAACTTTCGTACTTTTTACCATGAATGTGTTGCTTTCAGAGCCAGTAGAAATAATGAAGATATTTTCACCTACAGAGCAAATATGGGGCCTCCCTGGTGGCACAAGGGGTTAAGTCTAAGCGCTATCATGGCCTGGAATCTAACCCACATGGCGCAGCAGACCTGCCCTCAGCAGTTTATTTCAGTCATTCTGTCTGTTCTGCTCCCCACTTTGTCTCTGGTGAATCCTCTCAACCCCCTGCACCTCTGGCCTGTACCCAGTTCTTCTATGCAAAAATTAGAAGGGAAAAAAAGAGCAAATATGTTCAATATAGAAAATAACTTAAAAAAGGAGCAATGTCTAGAAAAGACAAATGTATCAAGGCAAAAAGTAAACTGATGGTTGCCTGGGGCAAGGGATAGGGACAGGGATTAAAAGCAAGGAGGGTGTGGGGGGATGTTACTGGACTCCTGAAAAAAGTGCATTATGTTAAAGACATTGCTAAAATTCATTGAGCTATAATCTTTAAAGGGGTCAGTTATAGGGCATGTAAAGTAGGCCTCGGCAGAAATATTTTTCAAGAAGAGGGAAAAAGGAGAGTGAGCAGGAGGAAAAGAGCTCAGGATGGAGAGACAGAGGTGCCCAGAGGACAGCCAATCAGACTGCAGGATTTGGGGTTCAACTTTGAAAATCTGTGTACATTTGCTCTGCTCCAATCTTCCAGCCCTTCCTACTCTCCACAGTTTCTCAGAGGTTACTGACAGCGTTTCCTTGATCTCATCTGCAAATTATTTCAGTCGTATGGAATGTACTTAATCAGATTTAAACACTTTTTAACATGGTAAAAGCATAACAAAGTCCAAAAGTTGAAGATTTTTCCCCAGGTCCTCCGAACCGCTCCCCTCTTTAAGATTCTCTTCTGATTACTTCGGCTTTAGTCTGTGTTTACATTCTGTGATTTTTAAAAAGTGAGTTTCTAGGCAACAGAAAGAGCTGGGGTAGTTGTACTTCACAGTGAACCAGGAATGGGGAAACTCCGCTCCTGCTGTGCCCCTCCCCCAAGTCACCACAGGACTGTTGTAGATGTTTGTAGTTCAGTCCACCTAGTAACTCTTCCTCCTTCTGGAAGCGGTACTGCAGGTTTCATCTGGGGAATTTCCTCTCCTCCACTAGGTCTCTGTAGTTCTGGGGACCCCCACCTTCCAGCTCAAGTCTGCCTAGACACTAGCATAATTCATCTGTGGCGCCTGTGCTTGATTCAGAGATGGGCATGTGGTCCAACGTGGTTCAGTGAGAGTACATTCTGGAAGCTTCCTGTAAAGAGGGATTCCTTTTCTACCATGTGGTGATGGGATTAAATGTTGTATCTGCTGTGGGCCTTTGTGGGTAACCATATGGGAAAAGTCTAATTAAAAATGAATCCGAATACAGGGGCCTCTCTGTATTTGGGGTTAAGCACCGCACTATGAAGCTATCCACAGCCTCTGCAGCACGAGTTCGATCCCTGGCCGGCCAGGGAACAACCCACATGGTGCAGCAGACCTCTCCTGTCTCTCCTGCTCCTCCCCTCAGCAGAGCATTTCAGTCATTCTGCCTGTTCTGTGCCCCACTCTGTTTCTGGTGAATCCTCTCACCCCCTGCACCTCTGGCCTGTGCCCCAGCTCATTTATTCATTTATTCAATTTCTATTCTAAAATATTGCACTTATTGTACAGGTTAAATTTCCCAGCTTCTCTTACAGTTAGTTATAGCCACACAACTAAGTTCTGGCCAATAAGATGATGTGGAAGTGATGGGCGGGGGTGGGTGGGGTGGTGTGTGGAGCTTCCAGAAAGGAATGGGTGGATCCTTCACTCTCTTCCCTTCCTGATGCCGGGGGTACAGATATCATAGATGGCGTTTCAGTCACTATTTTGAGTCATGTGTCATTAAGAATGACAGCTAGATGAAGCTGCCAATAGACAGAAACGAGGTCCCTGAGAAAAATGGACCATTGTGCCAGGCCTGAATAGCTGACCTACAGACTTCCTTTACCTCACAGAAGAAATAAACTTCTATCTCACTTAAGCCACCAATTAGTCATGTCTCCCCTACTCAGTTACTTACTTCCAAATCTGAGTCCAAATGGCAGTGCCATTTACTCTGTGCCCTCAGCAACACAATGCATTATCAATATTTTAATCTTGCCAATTTGATAGATGAAAATAACAATGCCACCTGATAGCTTTAAATACTTTTCTCATAAGAGTACATCTTATTTTTGTATGTTATGAGCCATTTGCCCATTTTTTGTCTGTGGCCTCTCTGTCCTTGTTTCTTCCTTCACTCCAATATCAAGCTGTACCTGTGTCTGGCAGGGGGTTGCCAGCAGTCCCTGACTTCTGTCCAATCTTCCCTCTGTAGGGAGAACACCTTTCTGAATGATCCCCAAAAAGTTTAGGGATTGTGAAAGGAATGAGATGACAAGCCACAGATGGAGAAATATAAAATATAAAACGTTTGCAAAAGATATATGAGATAGGGCCTCCCCGGTGGTGCAGTGGTTGAGCGCCGGGTTGCGAAGCTGCCTGCAGCCTCTGCAGCGCCGGTTTGATCCCCGGCTGCTCCCCGGCCACTGGAGGAGGGTCCCACATGGCGCGCAGACCTCTCCTGCCGCCCGCTGCTCCCCTCAGCAGTGTACTTCTGTCCTTCTGCCTGCTTTGCTCCCTGAGCTGGCTCTGGTGAATTCTCTCACCCTCCCGCGCTTCTGACTGTGCCCAGTGCTTGTATAAATCAATCAATCAATAAATCTTTAAAAAAAAAAAAAAGATATATGAGATAGAACTATTAGCCACAACATACAAAGAACTCTTAAAAGTCAACAATAAGAAAACTAATAACCCAATTAAAAATGGCAAAAGATTTAAGACGACATCTCCCCAAAATAAATGATAAACAGATGGCAAATGAGTATATGAAAGATATTCCAGATCATATGTCATCAAGGCTATGCAAACAAAAACCATAAGTTTAAATAAATCTTTAAAAAAATTAAGTAAATACCAAAGTACATCTATTAGAAGGGCTAAATCTAAAACACTGACATCATCAAGGATGTGAAGCAACACAAATTTGAATTCATTGCTGGTAGAAATGCACAATTTCTTTTTTTTTTTTAAGTTGGCTGATCCTCCCCTGAGTTTAGGGAGAATTCTTCTTTTTTTTTTAAAGATTTATTTATTTTATGCATACAAGAACTGGGGTACAGGCCAGAGCTGCACGGGGTGAGAGAATTCACCAGAGAAAGAGTGGGGAACAGAACAGGCAGATCTACTGAAATACACTGCTGAGGGGAGCAATGGGCAAGTCAGGAGAGGTCTGCTGCGCCACATGGGTCACCTCCATGGCCGGGGAGAGAACTCGGGGTGCTGCAGTGGCCGCAGATTGCTTCATAGTTCTGCGTCTTAACCCCTTGAGCCACCAGGGAGGCCCCAGGAATGCACGATTTCTTATAAAACTAAACAGACCAATCATGTGATTTAGCGATTGTGCTCCTTGGTACTTAATCCAAATTAGAAACTTATGAAAACCTATACAAAAACCTGCACACAAATGTTTATACCAACTTTATTTTTAATTTTCAAAACCTTGATGTTCTTCGATAGGTGAGTGGATAAGTGACCTATAGTCCATCTAGACTGAAATATTATTCATCACTAAAAGGAATGAGCTGCCAAGTCATGGAAAGACATGGTGAGGACTTAAACGCTTATTGCTAAGTGAAAGAAGCCCAATCTGAAAAAGCTACAAACTGTGATTCCAACTAGGTGACATTCTGGAAACGGCAAAACTACAGACAATAAAAACATTGGGGAGGAATGAGCAGGTGAGTACAGAGAATGTTTAGGGGAATGAAACAATTCTGAACAGCACTGTATGATAGCTGCATTTCACCATATACTTGTCTAAACCTACAGCATGTCCAACAGCAAGAATGAGCCCTAATGTGAGCCATGGACTTTGGTTGATTGTCAATGACAGCTCATACATTATAACAAAAGTGCCATTCTGTGGCAAATGTTGATGGTCAGGAAAGTGTGTGCATGTGCTGGAAGGAGGGTTTGTGGGAACTCTCTGTACTTTCCACACTATTTTTCTGTGACTCTAAGTTTATTGAGAAAACAACAACTTGGGTCTGAGAGGAATTGCTTGGGTCGAGCGTCTCTCTCTGGCCCAATGAGTGTGGTCAGGGGGCTGGGCATGCTCGGGTCAGGCCTGGATACAGTGCTCATCTTTGGAGCCAAAGATAAGTGATTGCTTCCCAAGAAGCAGGAAAATGGACATTGGGAGGTTAAATCAATGGGCATCGACGATTTCAGGCAGAGAGGAGAGTCCAATCCTATAACCAGGCAGAGCTGTGAATCCAAAGGCCCAGAGGTAAGAAAAGAGAAGGAATTTGTGCAAACCCTGAGTGACGCACTCACTTTTAGGTGTCTAATTAACTCCTATTCATGTCAACAACCTTATGAATTTATTGAACACTAAATATGGGTCAGATTCTGTGCTTGGAGCCGTAGAGCTGAAGACACTTATGTGAGTAATAACTCCATGGACAAGTCCATTCATTTTCAAAAGCTTAATGTTTATTCAATGAACGTTTATAAGACCTTGCAAGTTTCACCACTCCAAAATTAAATTACATCCGGTCCAATTAGAATATCCATAATCCTTCCAAATCACTATAATTTCAGAGAATTTGAGGGTTCAGAGGAAACCGGAGCAGTCATAAGGTGTACTGGGGCTGCCAAGCTCCCAGGGCAGAGGGCTATCTTTTGACCTTGATTAACTGTAGTGACCACTTAAAGGGAAGAAAGTGTTCACCATAGTTGCCCATGGTTACTCTTGAGTAGCTGGACCCCACATTTCGTGCGTCAATCTGGGGATTTTGTAATTGTTCAAAAGAGTGGGATGTAAACCAGAAATTGTTTTTACACAGTCTTTTCAAGGCAACAAAACCAGCCTTTTAATATAATGCATGAAATGCAATACAAATCCCTTTTATTCTGACTTTTAGACTCTGGGCACTTTTGAAGTGGTTTTGTTAGTTTTTTAGAGTTTTCTTCCCTACGCACTGCATTGCTCCATCACTGTTTGTGATAAAGAAGGTAACAGTAGTGTCTCTGCCCCAGTCCATCCCCACCCACATTGTTCATGGTTTTATTTATTTATTTATTTATTTATTTATTTATTTATTTTTTAGAATATTTATTTATGCATACAAGAACTGGGATGTAGGCCAGAGGTGGGGGGGGGTGAGAGGATTCACCAGAGACAGAGTGGGGAACAGAACAGGTGGATCTACTGAAATACACTGCTGAGGGCACAGCGGGGAAACAGGAGAGGTCTGCTGCACCACGTGGGTAGCTTCCTAAACAAGGATCGAACTTGTGTCACAGGGGCTGGTGGTAGCTTCATAGTGCTGAGATTTTAACTCCTGCGCCACCAGGGAGGCCCTGTTCATGTTTCTATATTGAAGAGACATTTGTCTAAATTAGGTGAAGATGTGTCACATGATTCACTCTTTAAGCGAATCTAACGGAAGCTTAGAGTAGAAAATTTAGGATGGAAGCTTCGCAAGGCCAGAAACTAGAAGAGGCATAGAAATTATTAACAAGTCATTAAATCTGCTATAAGAAATCCTTAGGCACAGACGGAGGAGAGGATATGGAGATTGTAGGTCATTACAAAGAAATACCAGTCCTTGCAGATTAACCCAGTCAGACCCTTAAAGTAAGATTTCACTGTAGATAAAATTCCACAAAGGAATTAAATGCGCCAAAGAACACTATATAAGAGCAACTCCTGTGCTGGCAAAATGTGGCAGCTCTCTGCCACCTGTGTCTATGCAGGTGCCTCTTTTTTCGTAATAAACCTGTCCTTTTAAAACACAACCCTCACCTGCTTGTGTCTATGCAAGTGTCTTTTCCTTAGTAAACTCGCTGTATTACTATGTTACTACTCAGTAACTCCCTCAAAAGGGAAGCTATGCTGAAACCTTTCTCAGAGGTGACCCAGGCACCCTGCGTGCTGACCCCCAACATCTCATCAGGACCTCATCAGATCTGCTTTTATTAATCACTTAATATGTGTCTGGTACCAAAGAAATGGACACTATAGGCTGTGCATTAAGAAATGAAGCCTATAGCTGTGTGTTCATACATGAGTTACTTAACATCTCTGAGCTTCTGATTCCTGAACTACAGCATGAGGGTGGAATATCACCCTGCATAAGTTTTAGCTAATCATTTATTCAACAAACACAGTTTGAGTTTCTACTCTGTGCCCCATCTACTCCCCAAGAAAGTAGGGACACGCTGTTCTTGGAGTTACAGAGCTTTTGCAGTTGGGAGGAAAGCTGGGCTACAAGCAGGAAGCATGACTATGTGAGCTTTTTTTTTTTTTTTAACCCTCAAATGACTAACGCAGCGACCCGCCCCCTAGTATGTGAGTATTTCTGGTAAATTACTTAAAGAGATCTCAAAGCAAAGGACGTGAATTTCCTAAGGGCACTGTAGTAGTTATCTATTGCTATGGCACAAATTGGCTCAAAAATTAGGCACTTTAAAGCAATAAACATGTATCTCACAGTTCCTGTGGGGCAGGGATCCAGAGGGGCTTGGCTGGGTTCTCAGGGTGTCTCGGCTGGCTGTAGTCACACTGCCAGTGGGCAGTGCTATCTCCTGAAGGCTCCATTAGGACTGGAGGATACCTTTCTGGGGTACACACCTGGTGTTGGTAGAAAATTTTGCTCCCTGTTACCTTTACCTGAGACTTTCCATAGGGCTGTTCTTGACACAGCAACTGATTGCCCCCCTAAGCAGATGATGAGAGAGGGAGAGACAAAGAAGGAACAACAAGAGAGAGAGACAGAGAGAGACAGAGAGACAGGGACACAGAGAGAGAACAGAGAGAAAGTGAAAGCAAGACAGAAACTTCAGTTTCTTATATAACCTAAATCGAAGTGTTTATGTACCATCACTGCTGCTCAATCATCTTGGTTGGAGAGACCACCCTGGTGCAATGTAGGGGGGCTACACCAGGGTGTGATGGTCCAGAGGCAAAAAGGTCATTGTAGGGTCCTCTATGAAGTCTGGCTCCCAAAGCCTCCACAATTTTTTGGCGTGATTTCTTTTCTCATTTTAAATCAGTGTTCACCATTATACTGAATTTTGTACTCATAACCTTGTAATTTTTTTTTAAGGTGGCTCCTCAGATTGTGCAAACTTCAAACAGCCTTTTTCCACTGCTGGTCCTACCTAAGGCAAGTCTGCTTTTCATGACACTGGGCGTGCTGAGATTTTTACACAGGGTCAGAAGCAGGAGTCAGTCCAGAGAAATTGCTGGGGACCTGCCCTGCCTGGGGTAAGGTGTAGATTTCAGCTCCTCCCTCCCTGCTTTCACTCAACATTCCTTTGGAAGCTTAAGCTTCTGGAATTAAACCAGAGGTTTTGATGAGTGGCAAAGAGATAAAATCCTGTTTGCACACTGTAATGGTGTATTTAAACATTTTGACAGTGATCAGGTGAAATCCTTCACTGCTATTTATTGACTGTTCTCTGCTGTAAGAGACTGTGCCCAGTGGGAGGCCCCTCAGCCATGGGACTGGGGCACTCACAAGTTAAATGACTGTTTGGTCTCTTTCTTCTTAAACCACGTAAGTGATGGAATGCAACTTTTCTTTGTTTTCTTTTTCAGTGCACCAAGAAAAACAAAGCTGACATCTAAATCCTATTGCATCTATTAGCTCTTGAGGCTCTAGCTATGAGTTTGCAAGAACAAAATAAATTAACAAAAAGCCCTGACTCTTTTGCTCCTTGTTTGAATCTCTATGATCTGAGATAAATCAGATCCCCCTGCCCATCTAAGGTAGATACTAAAATGATATTCTGGTTGGAGTCATCCCTGGTGGTGCAAGGGGTTACGTCTCAGCACTATGAAGTTATCTGCAGCCACTGCAGCATGAGTTTGATCCCCGACCGGGGAGAAACCCATGTGGTGCAGCAGACCTCTCCTGTATCACCCGCTGCTCCCCTCAGTAGTGTGTTTCAGTCAATCTGCCTGTTCTGCTCCCCACTGTGTCTCTGGTGAATCCTTTTACCCCCCATACCTCTGGCCTGTACCCCAGCTCTTGTATACATAAATAAATAGATCTTTAAAAAAAACAAAAAATCCCCTAAAAAACCCCCAGGGGTTCTGCCTTCCATGTTACACAGCTTCATCTGGTCTCTCAGCAACTCCCCTCATTTCTCAGTCACTGATCCAAGGCCGATGCATATAAGTGGGGGCAGAGAACATGACCTCTCCCCTCTGTAACAGAGGGGACAGATGGCTGGGTCTCTTTTGCCTAGTGGTCTTTTCATCCAGACTTTTCCAGAGTTCCGGGAGAGAGAAAATGGAAACTGCAAGGTTGTTAAGGCCTGGGGTATAGGACATGCGCTGTATCCCTGACATTGGTCAAAGCAAGTTTCGTTAAGTTCCCTCTGGGCTTAAACCAGGCCACTCTTCTCACTGCTGTATCCCCAGTGCCTCAGATGGACACTGGCACTTAGAATATTGTTGACATAAATGGGATCATCACGGTATATTTCCCTCCTAGCATAGTGGCTTATCCATAATTGAAGTTCCCTAAATGATGGTTATTATTTCACAGCTTTCCCAGGAGAGAGAAAATAATATAATGATCTGTTATTTCTAGGGTCAGATCAGATTTCCACAGAACAATTGTCACAGAGTGATCTTCGCTTTCCCCCCAAACTACCCCTAACTCCCTATTACCTGATAGTAAGTTGCTGGAGCTGCGTCACTGCATTAACAGCGAGGCAGCAAGAAAATAAGGGTGAAGAGTCTGGTCATCGCAGTTCAAATCCTGACACATCCCTTGGAAGCCATCCCTACAGGCCATTTATATGGCCTGCACCGTGTTTCCTCATCTGTAAAGGAGGCATAATAATATAATAGTACATCTTTCTTGAGACTGGTGAAAGTTAAGTGGGTTCGTACTTGTGTAAAGTATTAACAAGAGGGGTTAGCATGCAGTCACTGTCATTCAAGAGTTAACTATAGTTAGCTATGGGCCTGACTTGGAGTTTCCAATGAATCACTTTCACTTTCGTAAGCTACCACACAGCCTTTGGACAGCCGGTGTCTGCTGCATCCAGCCGTGTTCAGAGAATCAGGCCGCCATCAAGATGAGCTCCGAACTAGAGCAAAAGCAATCACGCGCAGGTCATGGTTGGGTGATTTTAATTCACCGATTTCTAATTTCATATATAGTGCTTAGATTTTTAACTGTGTTTTCCTATCGGTGTGAACGAGGATGCCTTTTATAGGGAAATCAGCTTTATAAGCTTAAATAGAAAAATTATAGCTCAGCATGGTGCTTTCCTTTATTGCATTATTACTGTGATTTTATTATGGAAAATCTCAAACATACTCAAAAGGAAGGGAAATAGTATAATTACCCCCTGTATCCATCACCTGGTGTTTTGAGAACCACCTATATAGACATATTATGGTCTGTTTATAAAGTGGCATAGAGCAGACTTTAAAAAGAGAAAATGTGCTCTTACAGAAAAGATGTCCAAGAAAACAAAGTGAAAAAAAAAAATTGCCACAGAGTCTACATCATGTTTCCATTTGGTATAAAAACAATGTATTTACTGGCACATATCTGTAATACTGTCATTTGTTCTAGCTGAGCCTAGAATTGCAGGCAGAGACAGCCTCTTCCCAGAAAGCAAGCAAGTTTACTGCCACCCAAGTACACACACACACACACACACACACACAGAGAGAGAGAGAGAGAGAGAGAGAGAGAGAGAGAGAGAGAGACACTCACGCACGCACGACCGTCTATGGAAAGCTTGCTTTTCCTCGCTGATTCACTCAGCAGTCCCTACAGGGAGAGCTGTGGTGTGATCAGGGAGAGGGAGCCTGATGCCTCTTCTCTCTCCCCTGACTCCAGCTCAAGCCTGCCAGGGCTTTGCAATCTTGGGGTTCTCTGGTTTTGGGGCGTGAGCTGGCTACACTCTTGACTATTTCTGGAGAAATCTAAGCAGGTCACTCAGTCATATGACCTTTGAGTGGAAAGTGCATGCAAACACACACATGCACGCATGAGGGAGCGCACACCATTCTCTTGTCCTGTTGCGGGTCTCCCTGGGCCCCACTTTTATGCATCATCATTCTGGACCGAGATGAGGCATGATGGAGATGTGACCAGAAAAGAAAAATCTCCTTTGGCCTCCTCAGGCCTTGGAGACACGGGAAATGAACATTTTTGCACCTTTCGCCTTGGGGAGGTCACTCTGTGATTAAAGTCAGAACTCAACTACGTACATTTTGACGATCTTACTGACTTTATTCAAGGATCCACGTGTCAGGACGCATCCAATCTAGCAGAGAGAAGGGAGCTCTATACTAAATGAGCCTTTTATAGGCAGAGGGAAGCAGGAACAAGGAAGTTATAGCAGGGAAAAAGCCGATTGGTTATTGCAAGGTTTCTTTCCTTTAGGGGAGGGCAGGGGTCTAGCCAGCAGCTTACCTAACTAGTGCTGAGCAGGCGATTCCTGACTGACTGGTTTAGGGTTCCATTTCTGCAAGAGCAGGAAATGTAATTAAGTCAAGTCTCTGGTGACAGTGGGGCTTAGTATAAGCAGCTCCATTTTGGACCTTTTTTTTTTTTTGACATCTACTGAGTGCTTTACACTTGAAAACTCCTTGGTGTTTGCAACCACGGGGTGGGGGTGTTCTATTACAGTGCCCTTCTAAGGGCTGATGAAGATACCCAGAGTTCAGAGAGGGAGCCAAGGTCACAGCAAAGTGTGAGTTGTCTTTGAACCACAATCTTTCAACCACTGTAAACCAGCTGCTACGCAGGAAGAGTGTTCCAGGAAGACATAGAAAAGGGACTCACGGGAGTTATGTCTGAGGATGGAGCTTGGACTAGAGGGAAGGGTAAGGGAGGGAGACTTATTTTCCACCTACTGTGCAGACCAACTACGTGAAACAGCTGAATTGTGGCTAATCAGGGCACACACTCCGGAGCCAAGTGACCTTAAGTCAAGCGCAGTTGGGCCACTTACTGGCTCTGTGACTTTGGGCAAGTGAATAACTGCTCTGCAAGCCAGTCATCCTGCAAGTACAGATGACAGGAGCATGGTGCCTACTTCATAGGCCGCAGGGAGATTGAAATGCTTTCACATAGTCCTGAGCCACTGAGCACAGTGTCATGCCACATAGTAAACCCAACCAAATTTTAACTATCTTTATTCTGAGCATTATCAGTATTTTCTCAAAAGTATGTGTTACTTTTCACGTAAGAAAAATAACAGATGTGTTCCTTTAAAAGGCCAACACATGCCTGCCCTATGACCCAATAATTCCACTCTTGGGTTGAGAGAAATGAGCACACACAGCCACAAAGAGACACATTCAAGAATGTTAATAACAGCTTTTTTTTTTTTTCATAATAGTTCCAAGTGGGAAGAACTCAGTGTCCATCAACAAGAGATGGATAAATAGATGGTAGTATAGACAATGGAATATTCAGTAATCAAAAGAAATGAACTACGGATGCATTGGACAACAAACATGATCAGATCTGAAAACATCGTTTGAGTGAAGAAAGCCAGATACAAAAGCATTCATTCTGGCTGATTCCATTTATATGAAATCCTAAAACAGGCAAAACTAACGGTGATAGAGGTCAGAATAGCGGCTAGCTGGGTTTGGAAAGGGATAGGAGGGAATGGGGGATGGAAATATTTTTGCCTCGGGGGACATGTGGCAATGTCTGGAAAATTTTGAGTTGTCACAACTAGTGGAGAGGGTGAGAACTACTGGTAGCTAGTGGGTAGAGACCAGGCACGCTGCTAAACATCTTACATCAGGATAATCCCCACAACAAAGAATGATCCAATCCCAAATGTCAGGAGTGCCAAGACCGAGAAAGCTTGGTACAGGGTTCAAATTATTTAAACATGATTAAGAAATTCCTGCATCCTTGTGGAGACTTCCCATTATTACAGGTAAAATCTGAGTGGCAGAGATGGGGTAACCAGGTTACCCTTAAGATAGATTTGTTATTGAAGGGCAGCGTCCCTGCCAGGGAGGGAGAGTTCCCACCCCTTTTTTCATCTTGATACAGCCATGTGATTCATCCTTGCTAACAGAATTCCAGCAAAAGCAATACATGCTAGAGCCTCCCTGGTGGCGCAGGGGTTAAAGTCACAGCGCTATGAAGCTGTGTGCAGCCACTGCAGCATGAGTTCGATCCCCGGCCAGGGAACTGATCCACATGGTGCAGCAGACCTCTCCTGTCTCACCTGCTGCTCCCCTCAGCAGTGTATCTCCTCCCCGTGTTCTGCTCCCCACTCTGTCTCTGATGAATCCTCTCAACCCCCAGTTCTTCTATGAATAAATAAATAAAAATAAATCTTAAAAAAAAAAAAAAGCAATGCATGCTAGCTCAGGGCCAGGCAGAGGAGAAACCCGTGTACCTTCACCACGATCGTTGCCCTCCAGCCCTAGATGCAAACAGTGATGGGTGCATCATTCAGCTGGTAGGTTGGCACTGAATAGTGATGAGAGCCAATTCACATCTGTTATCAGATCCTGGAATATTGGTGCTTATTTGCTACTGGGGCTGGTGTTATTCTAAAAGAGTATTCAACAAGAGATATATTCTCTGAAGGGTAGTTCTTCTAAGCTGCTCTATTAAGGGGCAGTTAACCTTTCTTGTAAGTTCTTTGAGAATTGGGGGTCACGTGGTACATAGTTTCTTAACCCTCTATAATAGTAAACACCACGTTTCTTTTTTCCCAAAGTCATATGTTCTGTGAATTGGAAGTGAACTTAGGAGTCTCTGTAATCTTTTCAAGTCACTCTTTATTTTATTATTATTTTTCTATTCAAAAGGGCAGGTTTTTGGCCTCCCCGGTGGTGCAGTGGGTTGAGAGCAGCGCTGTGAAGCTGTCCACAGCCTCTGCAGTGCGGGTTCGATTCCCAGCCGGCCAGGGAGATTCCCACATGGCGTGGCAGACCTCTCCTGTCTCGCCTGCTGCTCCCCCCAGCAGTGTCTTCAGTCAGTCTGCCTGTCCTGCTCCCCACTCTGTCTCTGATGAATCCTTTCACCCTCCCGTGCCTCTGGCCTGTACCCCAGCTATTGTATAAATAAAAAATAAATCTTTAAAACAACAACAACAACAACAACGAAGAAAAGGGCAGGTTTATTATAAAGAGGGAAGTAAAGGATGCTTGCACAGACACAAGTGGGCAGAAAGAGCTGCCCCTGAAAGGGACAGGATTGTTAAAAGAGAGGCCTGCAAGGCCTCCCCGGTGGCGCAGCAGTTGAGCGCCTCGCTGCTAAGCTGTCCGCAGCTTCTGCGGCGCCAGTTCGATTCCCCGCTGGCCAGGGAGAACCCCACATGGAGCAGCAGACCTCTCCTGACTAGCCCGCTGCTTCCCTCAGCAGTGTATTTCAGTCACTCTACATGTTCTGCTCCCCACTCTGGCTCTGGTGAATTCTCTCACCCTCCCCTGCTTCTGACCTGTACCCCAGTTCTTGCATAAAATAAATAAATAAATCTTAAAAAAAAAAAAAAAAAAGAGAGGCCTGCCGGGTCACAGGTGGGCAGCATTGGCAGCTGCCACTGCTGCTTTGCAAAGGGAGAAAGCTGGTGAAGAGAAACACCTGCACAGTGGGCTACAGAGCTGCTGCCTCCTAGTCACTATTTATTGAACCACAAAGCACTAACTCCCATACTCTCATCCCCTGTGTTTTGGGATAGCATTTACCTCACCCAGTGCTCTAGGCTTGGGTTCTGATTGACTTAAGTCAACCAACATATGTTCTTCCCCTGCCTTAGTGTTTGGTTCACAGATGGGCACATAACCAAGTCAGAGCTAATGTGAGCTATCAGATAGCAGCTGGGCCTTTAAAGAGAAATAAAGGCCTCTCTGGTGGCCTAGGAGTTGAGTCTGTACTATCACTGCGATGGCCTGAGTTCGATCCCAGGCCAGGGAGCTAACCCACACTGCTAACGGGGGCAGCAGGTGAGACCGGAGAGGTCTGCTGTACCATGTTGGTCAGCTCCCAGGCCAGGAAATGAACTTAGGTTGCAGTGGCTGTCAATAACTTGATAGCGCTGAGACTTTAACCCTTGCACCACCAGGGAGGCCTGGGAGAATGTATTTTGAATAGGCCAACAGCAATGTCTGTAATCTCTTCTGCCATTTGTTGTGGATAAATGTTTATATGTCAATTATGAGTAACAGAGAACTAAGAAGGAAAAAAAAGCTAGGGAAAAATGTATAGGCTTGCACTTCCCAGAAGTTTAGGGCATCCAGCTCTAGGCATTGCAAGATCCAGGAAACAATGTCTTTTGGTTTCTCTTTTCATGTCTTGTCACTGCTTCCTGGGCTGGCTTTATTCTGAGGCAAAAACTCACCAAGTAGTAGCCCCAGAAGCTACAGGCTTACTCTCTTCTTAGCAAATCCAGAGGAATGAGTATCTCTTAGGCAACTGTTTTGGCAAAAGTTTAAGAACTGAGCCCCAATTTTTGGTTTGGATCACAACTGCATCCTTCAACGAGTCACTGCGCCCAGGGAGAAAGGGAAATCCTCACTGGCTAAACCTAAATCTTGTGCCCACCTCCTGAATCAGAAAATGAGGTCATCACCATATCCAAATAGATTAAGAATGTAGGGCAAGGAGGGCCTCCCCGGTGGCGCAGCGGTTGAGCTCTGGGTTGCGAAGCTGCCCGCGGCCTCTGCAGCACCGGTTCGATCCCCGGCTGCTCCCCGGCCACCAGAGGAGGGACCCACATGGCGCGCAGACCTCTCCTGCCGCCCGCTGCTCCCCTCAGCAGTGTACTTCGGTCCTTCTGCCTGCTCTGCTCCCCGCTCTGGCTCTGGTGAATTCTCCCACCCTCCCGTGCTTCTGACTGTACCCAGTGCATGTATAAACAAAACAAACAAACAAATAAATAAATAAATAAAAGCATGCCTCTATAAAAAAAAAAAAAAAAAAAAAAAAAAAAAAAACACTTAAAAAAAAAAAAAAAAAAAAAGAATGTAGGGCAAGGAAACAGAATGCTACCAAATTGGACTCTGAGTGTCCAATTTTGGGAGTGCACATCCCCCTCCCAGCCTGCTCTGCACCAAGGCAGCAGAATTCTAAGGCTCCTTAGACTTCCTTGGGCTCCTTCACTGATTTCCTGTCTGTGCATGAGACATGCTCTATACTCGGTCCTCAGGCCTGTGCTTCTCAAAGTCCAGCGTGCCTATGAATCAGCTTGGGGCGGGGGAGGGGGGTGCTTTTTAAAATGAGATTCTGTTTCAGCAGGTCTGAGTTGGTGCCTGAGAGTCTGCATTTCCATGGACCACACTTTGAGGGGCAAAGGGTCAGGATGTTTCCTGACTATTATCTCAGCTTTCTGAGGAAACCACAATTGAGTTAGGAAGAAAAGCAGATCACGTAAACTTTCGTTTTTGAAAGAAATGTAAATTAAAATGGTAAGTCAATTTAAAGAAAAAATATTAAGTCAATAATAATCAGGTGGTTTGCGGCTGTGGCCAAAATCCCAAAGGCATTATGTGAGTGACTGAGATTTGGAGAAATCAGTTCGAGCCAGACTCTTCTGGACAGTACTTGGCTGAAACAGCCCCACAAAATTTCCTTGCGTGAACTGGTGCTAGAGAAATCACTCAAAGGATAGGCGGCAGCTGCTACCTCTAGGTGGAGCCTCAAAGTCCACACAGTCTTATTCCAGGGCCTCTTTAATCCTGGGGGGCTATTTTTTTCAGACTGAGCCTTTCATTTTTGCAAGAGGAGGCATTGTATGTACTAATTGCCAGTTACAAGAACCAAATGACCAGGGTGTCTGGCTTTTGAAGTCTTTCGTAACAGACTCAGAAAAAGTTGGCTGCCCAGGCAAGACTCCAGAGTGGCATCCAGAATCCAAGGCCTTGAAAGATCCCAGCTTGTTTATTTACAGAAAGCTTCGCTTTGCTGACCAGGCCTATTGAATCCCGGCTCAGCAGTGGAAAGATTGTGTGTGTTCCTGTTTCCTTTTTTTTTTTTTTCAAACCTCATCCAATTATAAATGCCTAATTCCAAGAAACAGTGGCTCATGTCACCTCAATCTTATTTTTTGTCTCCTTGGAGCATCAAATATTCATTTTGGGGTTGACAAGGTGGAGAGAATGTCAGCTAACCCCAGAAGGGAAGGTCAAGCATGATTTTTTTTTGCCTCTGTTTGTCTCAGTGACCTCCCCCAAACATGCCACTTTTATGTGAAGTGAAAAAGAAAAACCAATAAAGAAAAAATAATGTATGCTTTGATTAATTAGAGACATCTTTATCCCACCACACGGCTGTTAAATCTGGTTAACAGTGACATGCTGCTAAATCTGAATACAGGGGTCGTGTTTTTTCTAAACAGAGCCTTGCTCTGCCTTAAGTGTCTGGAGATGAAAGATAAAGAATCCTATGCTAATTCTTTGGCATGCCTGGACAAAATAAAATTTTTGATTGACTGGCTTGCATTCTCTCTTTCTCTCTCATACTTCTGATGGTACTGGTATCCGTTGGGAATATGATAAAAACCAAAACAGAAATAATAATCTTAGCTCACGTGGAGTTCAATTTCTAGGTGAGAAAGGCAAACTTCAGTGCACAACAGGAGCCAGGGATGAATAGAGGATAGTTGTATAAGTAACCGTTGTCAGTGTCTGGGAGACATTGGGGAATAGTGGGGACTCAGGTAAACTGGAGAGTTCATGCCTTTCTCTAGGTCCTTATATTGGACAGTAGACCCTGTTTTCTCCAAACTTCCATTAACACATTCAAAAAGAGTCAGAAATTCAGTTCCTTTATTGAAATCTATACCATTCCTATACTGGCAACTAATTTAGACTTGTTAAAGCATTGTATTGACCAAATGGAATGCACCTATACTCATGATTTGATCAAGTCATAAAAGAGTAGCTTTCAAACATTTTTGATCTTGATTCACAGTAAGAAATACATTTCCAGGGGCCTCCCTGGAGGCTCAGGGGTTAAAGTCTCAGTTCTATCAGAGGCATGAGGTCAATCCCTGCCAGGGAGCTGACCCACATGGCTCAGACCTCTCCTGTCGCGCCCTCTGCTCCCCTCAGCAGTGTATTTCAGTGGATCCGCCTGTTCTGCTCCCCACTTTGTCTCTGGAGAATCCTCTCACCCCCCCACACCTCTCGCCTACACCCCAGTTCTTATATGCATAAATAAATAAAATAAATCTTTAAAAAATTCATTTCCTATCATGATCTCTCTTCTGAAATGTGACTTTCCAGAATATTTTCCTTTTCTATATGTAATGCATTCTCTTCTATCCTATCCTATCCTATATCCCTGTCCTTTTCTTCTCTTTAAAAGATTGGACTGGGTCCTCCCTGGTGGCACAAGGGGTTAAGCAGCGCACTATGAAACTATTTCCAGCCACTGCAGCACGAGTTTGATCCCAGGCCAGGGAGCAACCCATATGGTGCAGCAGAGCTCTCCTGTCTCTCCCACTGCTCCCCTCAGCAGTGTATTTCAGTCAATCTGCCTGTTCTGGTCCCCGCTCTGTCTTTGGTGAGTCCTCTCACCCCCCACACTTCTGGCCTGTACCCCAGTTCTTGTATGAATAAATAAATAAAATTGAAAAAAAAATAAAGATTGGACTGGAAAGATTCAGTTGCTCTCAACACCCATTAATGAATCACCACATGAAGTTTGCGAAACTGGGTTAGAACAGTTACCTGGGTACCTTGACAAAAAACTCCAATGCCTGGGCCCTGTCCCTACCAATCAAATCAGACTATCAAATCAAATCTGACTATCGGAGCAAAGTTTCCAATGCTCCAGGTGATTTAATGGCCAGACTGGCTGAAAACCTCTGCCCTAAATTCCTGGCCAGGAGCTCTTACAGAATTGACTTCTAATCAAGATCTGGTATTTTTTGGCTGTTTGGCCTTAAGCAATGTAAGAAACCAGGGGTCTCCTTTCTCAGGCTTAAAAATGGGGATGATGAATATTTAGCTAGTTGAGTTGCTTAAGGATTAAATGAGACAAGCTATGTAGACAGCTTTGCATCGAGTATGCAGTTTACATGTACACTGTGCTGTCTATGTCAGGTGCTCAGTAAGTGGGGGATATTGTTATGTGTAGGGAGGGTCAACTTAAACGAGTCCTTCAGGGCTCCAATCAGACCTTTTGCTTAAAGACCAACAGTTCCTCTTTGCTCTTTCTACCTCCTGGCTCTGGCATGGGGAAATGTCAGGACTTTGCTGGTCCTACTGGAGTTGGTGGGAAAGAACTCTAGATTCTTCATCCCCCAACCTTCCCAAGTACCCCTGACTTCTAGCAACTATATATTAGTGGGCTCTCCATTTGTAAAACATTATCATTTCAAAAATATTATATATTCAAATGAAAAAGGAAATTAAAAATGTTGTCTATTTGGACCACGTAGTATATAACCTGTTGGAATTTCTTTCCCCTTTGCAGCATAATTTTCTGGAGTTGTAACAGGGTGGTCCCCAGGAAAGGGGGAGGTTCCCTGCCCCACCCAAGGGAGGGTGGAGCTGAGCAGGAAGAGGAGAAGCTGCAGAAGAGACTGAGGAAGGAAGCAGGATGGAGCCAGAAGGAGACCTGGAGGAGGTGCATGGAGCCTAGAGACACGTGAAGAAACTGCGCTTGTCTTGTGGTTGTGGACTGGGTGACACAGATGTGGGTGAGACCCGTGGGGAGGTGACAGTGGCAGCTTTTATCTTGATGTTGATTTTGCTCTTTTCCTTCCGGGCTTGTCTGGTTGTTTCTGACCCTTTTCTGTGGGTCCCCACTGGAAGATGCTTTAGACTTGTGGCAGGCTTTGGGGCCTTGCTCTGCGCCATTCCTGTATGGATGGACTTTTACCCACGAGGGGATGGGTAACTTTGGGTGCTTCATTTAGAAACTAGACTCTTGGCCTTACCTGTATTGTTTCCTAGTTTTATGAAAGTTCCTTCCCACTAAAGTCTCCTATGTTTTGTGTTGGTGCAGCGGATGGCAGAACCCATTTAGAATAGGCAGGTTTGCGGGGTTTGGGCTGCCCCTCTCCCTGCCCTATAACAGAGTTTCATCCCCATTGTGTGTCAATAATTTATTTTCCTTTTTTTTTCAACCGCTGAATAGTATTCCATGATAAGGATGGACCACAGTTTAACTATAGTTACACCTTGTTTAAGGATGGAGACACCTTCTAAGAACCGTGGTGTTACACCATTTTGTCTGTTTGTAACAGGGTGGTCCCCAGGAAAGGGGGAGGTTCCCTGCCCCTCCCAAGGGAGGGTGGAGCTGAGCAGGAAGAGGAGAAGCTGCAGAAGAGACTGAGGAAGGAAGCAGGATGGAGCCAGAAGGAGACCTGGAAGAGGCGCATGGAGCCTAGAGACACGTGAAGAAACTGCGCTTGTCTTTTGGTCGTGGACTGGGTGACACAGATGTGGGTGAGACCCGTGGGGAGGTGACAATGGCAGCTTTTATCTTGATGTTGATTTTGCTCTTTTCCTTCCGGGCTTGTCTGGTTGTTTCTGACCCTTTTCTGTGGGTCCCCACTGGAAGATGTTTTAGACTTGTGGCAGGCTTTGGGGCCTTGCTCTGGGCTGACCCCATATGGATGGAGTTTTACCCACGAGGGGATGGGTAACTTTGGGTGCTTCATTTAGAAACTAGACTCTTTGCCTTACCTGTATTGTTTCCGAGTTTTATTAAAGTTCCTTCCCATTAAAGTGTCATATGTTTTGTGTTGATGCGGCGGATGGCAGAACCCATTTAGAATAGGCAGGTTTGTGGGGGTCTGGGGTGCCCCTCTCCCTGTCCTATAACATGTTCACTTGTTTGTCATGGAGTATAATTACACAAATCCAGATGGTACAACCTTCTACATGTTGTAGAGCAACCCTGATACAAAACGGGGTGCCTGACTGTGGGTCCTCACCCGCGCGCTTAAAAGGACGTATCAATGCTCTCCTGCAGGCACACGCGAAAGGCTAATAAAAGGTTTATTACAAGGGAAGGGGAAATGAGGAAATGTACAGCTCAGGGAGAAAAGTGGGAGACAAAGTTTTAAATGAGTCCTACCCGATCCCCCGATCAGGAATCCCAAAATGGTGCTCTGAGAGCTGGATGCAAGCCAGGAGCCGTGAAGCCAGGAGGCGAGCGACAGCAAGTCACCCCAGGGCCCACGTGTTTGGTTTTTATATTTAACCTGGCTGCCCAACTCCACCCGCAGGTCCCAGCCACCCTCCCTTTGGTGGTGATGGGATTTGTCTTTCTCAATGTCTTGATGGCTTTAGTCTGGAGTGGGGGTGGGGTCCACAAAGCCTGTATGGGATTAGCTCAGGACATCATTTCCCCCTAACATACACACCAAGGCTACATGGCACAGTCTATTGACACTACCATCATCTATGTAATTTGTAATTTGACCTAAACATTGTGAAGTAATATATGAGTGTTTTTACCTGTTGAAGCACATTTGGTCTTTGGTTGCACATCTGCGTCTCCATAAAGTTTTTTTTTTTAAAGATTTATTTATTTATGCATACAAGAGCTGGGGTACAGGCCAGAGATGTGGGGGGTGAGAGGATTCACCAGAGACAGAGTGGGGAGCAGAACAGGCAGAATGACTGAAATACACTGCTGAGGGGAGCAGCAGGGGAGACAGGAGAGGTCTGCTGCGCCATGTGGGTTGCTCCCTAGCTGGCCGGGGATCGAACTCGTGCTGCAGAGGCTGCGGATTGCTTCATAGTGTGGTGCTTAACCCAAGCACCACCAGGGCGGCCTCTCCATAAGCTTTTATTGGAACATAGCCATGGTAATATGTTTACATATTGTCCATAGCTGCTTTTCAGATTTGAATAAGATGTATCGCAAATTTGTGCCAAAGACCATAGGGTCAACAGTCAAACCTTTATAGAAAAAACTTGCCAAACTCTGTGCTAAGTCCTTAACATATATTAATCCACATAGCTGTCACAAGGTCTCTGTATGCCATTATCACGATCATTATCCTCATTTTGCACAGCGACATGAAATAATTTGTTCAAGGTCACCCAGCTCAGCCAGGTTCTGAAGCCAGGCAGTCTGACGCCAGGGCTGCCTACCTCTTTACCAATCTTGCTTCTCCATTAGCTCAAAAAAGGGGAACTTGAAACAGAAAAGACACAAAACAGGCAATGCAGGGCTACCGGCCTTCCCTCTCCTTGAGGGCTGAAGGGATAATAAGATTCAGTCTATAGCTCTTTGCTTTCTGATGAGAATTAATGCTTGGAACAGAGTTAAATCTTCTCACCAATTTGAACTTCACAATCCAATATAGGGCTTGTTACATTTTTTGGGGATTTAAGAGAGGCTCGGGCCTCAGGTCACTTGCTTTCCAGATCTCCATTGGCTGGAAAATTAGCACAGTCATTCTTGTCTTTTGCTTATCTCCTAGGGATTTTCAGATTAGTAGGGACCTGAACCTAGAGAAAAGTCCCCAGACCTGGAGGCGAAAGGACAGCTCTTAAACTAAGGACCTTCCTTTCTTCCCTGTAGAAGGGAAGACTTAGAGCCTGCTGAGGAGATTTGGGAGTTCAACCATCCTGATTTCCCAGGACTGAGGGGGTATTTCTGGGATGTGGGACTTGAAATACTAAACAGAAAAGTGCCAGGAAGCTGGAGTGATTTTCCAACCCAGCCCATTTGTAGGGGGAAGGGTGGCTTGCAAAAGGCAAGATTAAAAAAAGCAACATTTCTTTTCTTTCAGAAGCTTTGGTTTGTTCTTTTTTTCCTAACCAGTTGAGCGCTCCCTTGCAAACAGAGGGGCTCTTCACCAGTCAGTAACCAGCATCATCTTACTGACCAAATACCATCAGGAAAATCTATCTATAGTTCAGGAAGTCTGTCATTAACAGAAAACTATTTTCTGCTGTACCAGCTCATGCCCCAATTTCTCCTGTTGTCTCAATAAAGTTCTTCAGAATTGCTTCTTAAAAAAAGTGCAGGATTCAAGGATGACAAATTCCATTGAATTGTCAAGTCTGTTTCTTTTAATCCAGAGATAAAAGGGTCTCCTGGTCTTTCTTTGTCTTTTAAGACAATGTTTGTTTTGTATTTTTTCAGAGGCTAGTCCAGTTCTACAGAATGTTCCTTAATCTGGATCTGTCTGATTATTTCCAGAGATGTAGATACAGGTTAAACATTTCTGGCAGATTACCACAAAGGTGGTGGTGTATGTGTCCTTCTTGGGGAAATGATTTTTTAATTTATAACAGCTGACATTTCAGTCCCTTCGAGGGGAAAACATTCAAGGTCAGTATCTGCTTAGTTGGTGAAGCCAGATTCTAACCCTGAACCTATATTGTTTGCACCTGGTTTGATTTCTGTGTCTTCTGTTAGAGGTAGACTTTCTCTACTCTTCCCCCACCCCCACCCCCACCCCATAGCATGCTTTCTTTTGGTCAGAACTCTGCTGATGGGTAAAAAAACAAACAAACAGCCTTTTCCTCATTACTTTTGTACACAACTCAATTCTCTCCAAAGAGCCTGACCTACCATTGTTTGCTGCAAACTCTTTGCATCCAATCCTTCCTCTTTTGGAGATAAGGCCTGTTTTTTCCCAGGGCTCAGGGAACCACACCTAGGAGAGGCTGTTCCAGGCACTTCCAGCATTGTTTCCCCTTTTCTGATAAGGTTCTTTTGCTGAGAACACTGCTTTTTTCTCTCACCTGTCTCCACTGTGCTCTGAGATTCACTTCCAGTTTAGTTTGATCATATTGTTATAGGACAGGGAGAGGGGCAGCCCAAACCCCGCAAACCTGCCTATTCTAAATGGGTTCTGCCATCCGCCGCATCAACACAAAACATAGGAGACTTTAATGGGAAGGAACTTTAATAAAACTAGGAAACAATACAGGTAAGGCCAAGAGTCTAGTTTCTAAATGAAGCACCCAAAGTTACCCATCCCCTTGTGGGTAAAAGTCCATCCATATGGGATTGGCCTAGAGCAAGGCCCCAAAGCCTGCCACAAGTCTAAAACATCTTCCAGTGGGGACCCACAGAAAAGGGTCAGAAACAACCAGACAAGCCCGGAAGGAAAAGAGCAAAATCAACATCAAGATAAAAGCTGCCACTGTCACCTCCCCACGGGTCTCACCCACATCTGTGTCACCCAGTCCACAACCACAAGACAAGCGCAGTTTCTTCACGTGTCTCTAGGCTCCATGCACCTCCTCCAGGTCTCCTGGCTCCATCCTGCTTCCTTCCTCAGTCTCTTCTCTGCAGCTTTTCCTCTTTCTGCTCAGCTCCACCCTCCCTTGGGTGGGGCAGGGAACCTCCCCCTTTCCTGGGGACCACCCTGTTACAATCCCCCCTTTTAATTTTTATTCCACCATATCTATGGTGGCACACCTGTTACAATATGGCCATTTCCGTTTGGATGCCGGTTGATTATCTCTGAATTGTGCATTTTTTAAAAGATTTATTTATTTTTATACAAGAGCTGGGGTACAGGCCAGAGGCGTGGGAGGGTGAGAGGATTCACCAGAGACAGAGTGGGGAGAAGAATAAGCGGACGACCGAAATGCACTGCTGAGGGGAGCAGCGGGCGTGACAGGAGAGGTCTGCCACGCCATGTGGGAATCTACCTGGCCGGCTGGGAATCGAACCCTGGCTGCAGAGGCTGCGAACAGCTTTACAGTGCTGCGCTCAACCCACTGCGCCACTGGGGAGGCCCGAATGTGCATTAAAAAAAAATTATTTATTTATGCATAAGAGATGGGGTGCAGGTCAGAGGTATGGTGGGGAGTGAGAAGAATTATCAGAGACAGAGTGGGGAGCAGAACAGGTGGATTTGCTGAAATACTGCTAAGGGGAGCAGTGGGTGAGACAGGAGAGGTCTGCTGTGCCGTGTGGGTCAGCTCCCTGGCTGGGGATTGAACTTGAGTTGCAGTGACTGTGGATTGTTTCATAGAGCTGAGACTTAACCCCTTGCTCCATCAGGGAGGCCCTGAATTGTGCATTTTTAAAAAAATGTATTTATACAAGAACCGGGGTACAGGCCAGATGCACAGGAGGGCGAGAGGATTCACCAGAGACAGAGTGGGGAACAGAACAGCCAGACTGACAAAATACACTGCTGAGGTGAGCAGCGGGTGTGACCCATGTGGGACCCTTGCCGGCCGGGATCGAACCAGCACTGCAAAGGCTGCAGACAGTTTCACAGTGCGGTGCTCAACCGCCTGTGCCACTAGGGGAGGCCCTGAATTGTGCTTTTTTGATAGCTAGTGAGCCCACCATCCCCAGAATTGTGGCTTGCACCAAAGGACCTACAACTTGAATGTGTATCAGAATTACCTGGAAGACTTGTTAAATCAGTGCTGGCTGGACCTCACCTCCAGAACTTGATTCAGCAGTTCTGGGTAGGGGGTCAAAGGATCTGAATGTCTAACCTCTGCAGGTGCTGATGCACCTGGTCCATGGGCCACACTTTGAGACTCATTGACTGGCATCATCTGTCTATTCAGATTGTAAGATCAAACTATGACATTGAGGTATTTTTAAGTAAATTACAGACACGCTACCACCCACAAAAATCAATAATCTTCTTTTCCTAGGGGCTCAAACCTCTACTTTTCCTTGATTCCCACATCTAACCATCTTGATGTTGTCTCTGTTCTTCAATTTATACCCAAGGCAGTCTGCAGGGAAATGGGGTGTTCAGGCTCTTTTTCGCCTCCCCTGCTGGCCTCTACAGTGGCCACGGTGCCCCTGCTTTCCTTCCAGCCTTTACTGCCCACAGGTGATGCTGTGCTGGTGCAAAAATCACTTGGGAACACGAGCACTGAGCACACACCAACACTCAGGACCGAGAAGTGAGAATATAGGTCATGCATACCTGTAAGCACATATGCCCAGGCTGAAGATCATTCTGGAAGATTACCAGAAGAGAAGCCAGAGAGAGAGAGAGAGAGAGAGAGAGCGAGAGCAGGTAGATTGCCAGCGCTAGTAGGCTCTGAGGCCCAGCTGCTGCCTGTCTCCCAGCCTCCCAGCCTCCCAGTCTCCCAGCCTCCTTGCCTATACTCAGTCCTCTGCTTCATCATAAAAGTCCTGTCAAAAACTACCCAGGGCTCCAAGATCTTTTATCCGTTTGCCCTAATCCACCATGGCCCTGCCCACCCTGTGCCTGGGTTGCCCCCTTTACAGTCCTTTTCTCTCCCACCATTCTAGTTTGAGTTCACATCCCTGCCTCCTGGAACAGGCAGCCATGTCCTATCTGGGGTCCTCTCCCTCTCCTCTCCTTCCCCCAAGGGCCCTAATGATCTTTCAAAAATGCAAGTCAGGGCCTCCCTCATGGTACAAGGGGTTAAGTCTCAGCACTATAAAGCAATCTGCAGCCACTGTAGCATGAGTTCCATCCCCGGCCAGGGAGCTGACCCACATGGCGCAGCAGACCTCTCCTGTCTCACCCACTGCTCCCCTCAGCAGTGTATTTCAGTCAGTCTGCCTGTTCTGTTCCCCACTCTGTCTCTGGTGAATCCTCTCACCCCCACACATCTGGCCTACACCCCAGCAATTGTATGCATAAATAAATAAATCAATCTTAAAAATAAAAAGAAGAACCTGGCCGTCCCAGCCCCTGCCTCTACCTGGCATTACTCTGCTGCCCACACTCCAGGTGCCTGGCGTCCTTCAGGTGCTGCATGAATTTGCACATGTGATTGGTTGAAGGATCCCCTCCCCTCCCCAACTCTATGCTTGATAAAAGGCTACCTCTCTTAGCCACCTGTCTGAGGAATGAGGGAAGCTATGTCCAAGATGTGCTGGTATAAGGTGAGTTAGTGTATATTGCATATATGTTACTATTTAAGAAAAAAAAAAAGAATATGTACCTCTTTGCTCATACATGCTTGGAATACCTCTGAAAGGTAACCTGATGTCCTCTAGGGAGGAAACTAGACTTCTGGGGGAGAGCAGAGAACAGAGTTTTCACCCTAAACCTTTTGCGTCTTTTGAATTTGCAATCTTTTTAATTATCTAGTCAAAGTAAATAAGTAAGTACAATCAGAACTAACTGAATTTATTCTATGCTTTCTTTCTAGCCTGTCATAACAAGCTATTCATCTTTTTTTTTTAAAGATTTTTTTAAAATGATTTATTTATTTATTATTTATACAAGCACTGGGTACAGGCAGAAGCGTGGGAGGGTGAGAGAATTCACCAGAGCCAGAGCAGGGAACAGAACAGGCAGACTGATGAAATACACTGCTGAGGGGAGCAGCGGGTGAGACAGGAGAGGTCTGTGCGCCATGCGGGACCCTCGCTGGCGGCCGGGTATCGAACCGATGCTGTGGAGGCTGCGGGCAGCTTCGCAGCCCAGAGCGCAACCGCTGTGCCACCAGGGAGGCCCTAAAGATTTTTTATTTTATTTATTTATGCATATAAGAGCTGGGGTATAGACCAGAGATGTGGGGTGGGAGGTGAGAGGATTCACCAGAGACAGAGAGGGGAACAGAACTGGCGGGTTGAGTGAAATACACTGCTGAGGGGAGCAGTGGGCAGACAAGAGAGGTCTGCTGCACCATGTGGGTAGCTCCCTGGCCAGGGATCGAACTTGTGCTGCAGTGGCTGTGGATAGCTTCATAGTGCTGATACTTAACCCCTAGTGCCACTAGGGAGGCCCACTATTCATCTCTTTTATAACACTGATCACAATCTATAATTATCTCACATATATGTTTAACTTATTTTCTGCCCCTTTCCCCAGTATTGGATTGTAAACTCCCTGAGAGCAGGCAGTGTTGCTGGCTGTTGGCCTACTGTTAAAATTCTCACAGGGTTTAGAGTGCCTGGGAAGTGGTAGTAATTGGGTAAATATTTGTGAATGAATGAATCCTGTACAATGAGGACAAGGTGAGGAGGAATATGTAGTAAAATTTCCTGGGAATTCAGAACCTCAATTTACCTGAAACTAGGTCTGCAGGGATGGAATCTCCAGGGCTTCTTCTCTGTCTAATGTGCTTTGAATGCATGAGCATCCTTGCAACTCCCATGCCAAGTGCTTGTAGTTGCTTGACCAAGTCACAGCAAAGTTATGCTGGGATTATGTCAGCCCAACCAGACTTTTGCTTTCCTGCCTGCAAAATGGGCAGAGATAATTAATGTTGACTTCAGTTGTTTCTGTTTCCTGTAGGATTTTGCCATACCCTTGCATCACCTGTGTTATTTGGTTAGTATTTTTCCTTGAAATCAACTCATTTATTTTTAGTTATATAAACTTTATTTCAAAAGGAAATATTATATCAATATGTAAGCAGGGCCTCCCTGGTGGCACAAGGGGGTAAAAAGCAACCTATGAAGCTATCCGCAGCCACTGCAGCACGAGTTCGATCCCCGGCTGGCCAGGGAGCAACCCACATGGTGCAGCAGAACTTTCCTGACTCGCCCACTGATCCCCTCAGCAGTGTATTTCAGTCATTTTGCCTGGTCTGTGCCCCACTCTGGTTCTGGTGAATCCTCTCACCCCCCCACACCTCTGGCCTGTACCCCAGTTCTTGTATGCATAAATAAATAAATCTTTAAAAAAATATGTAAGCAGAAAACCTACAGCCCTTGACATAAATGGAAGGTGGAGTAAAAATGAATGATACAAAGAGATTACATTGTGGCTAACTACTATGCTGCCAATAGCCTGAGGACTTTGGGTGGCCAGGCCTTTTTTCAAAAAGGAAAATGCACCAGAGACTTCCTACTAGAGATAGAAAAATTGGAAGATCATTGAAAAAGGGCTAATTTAGGTTCTATTTAGGGTATGAATATTTTACTAAAGGTCATCTTACCTGCCCGTAGGAAAACATCAAGGTCAAAAGCTCATTTCACAAATGGGGATATTGAGGCCAGGAATGAGGAATGGAATTTTCCCAGGATACTCATGGGAATTTATCAACTTGTTTTGACTGTCAGCTTTGATAATAGTTGTATCTGCCTGTGCCTGGCACAGGGTCTGGCACAGAGTCACTCAAGAAAAGTGTTCTAATGTGATTGCTAACATTTCTTTTGTGTCATCAACATCTATTCTATGTAACTTATCTCTGACAGGCAACTGATATTTGATCTTTTTGTCCTTAACTGAACTTTTAGTTTCTGGAGGTCAGAAACTGTACCTTGTGTCATATATAATATATAATGTATATATGTTTAATATATATGATATATATTCTATTATTTTTTTTATTGCTGTGAAGTTTATAATGCTGTATATGATTTAGGGATATAGTTAAAACCTCCTCACATCACACCCACCACCAAAACATCAAATATCCTCTGCTTCTCCACCCCCTTCCTCTCATATTATATATATGAGTGGGGTTGTTCACCTTTACATTTCCTATCCTGGAATAAGTGCCCAGCATGTGTTATATTTATAGGATAAAAGGGACTGTGCAGGCATGATCAAGTTAAGGATCTGAGATGGAGAGATTGATTATCTGGAATTATCTGGGTGGGCCCAATGTAACCAAAAGGGTCCTCTCTCTCTAGATAAATATATTATACATATATTTGTGTAGAAGAACTGGGGCATAGGCTAGAGGTGGGGATGAGAAGATTCACGAGAGACAGAGTGGGGAGCAGAACAGGTGGATTTTACTGAAATACACTGCTAAGGGAAGAAGCAGTGAGCTAGGCGAGGTCTACTGCACCATATGTGTGTTAGCTCCCTGGCTGAGAATTGAACTCAGGCCACAGAGGTGATAGTGGTGATAGCACTGAGACTTAACCCCTATGCCACCAGGAAGGCCCTCATATTGTATATTTTAAATAACAACTTTTATTGAGATATGGTTCACATGCCATATGATTCACCCATTTTACAGTATACAATTAAAATAAAAAGTATATACAACAAAGTGTGTAATGCAATGGCTTTTGCTGTATTCACAAAGCCAGCAGCCATCACCAAATGTTACATTAGCAGTCACTCTCCATCCGTACCCCATCTCTATTTTCTGTCCCAGTCCATTTGCCTGTTCTGGGCATTTCATATAAATGGAATCATAGTATATGTGGCCTTTTGTGACTGTCTTCTTTCCCTTAGCATTATGTTTCAAGGTTCTTCCATGCACCCCATTCATATCCACCACAGTGGTCTGATACTGATCAGACTACTTCATTGGTTTTTGTGACTAATATTCCATTGAGTGGCTATACCACATTCTGTTTATTGTTCATCGCCTGGTGGATATTTGGGTTATTTCCACTTTGGGGCTCTCATGAAGAATGCTACAGTCACGAACAAGTTTTTATGCAGACATATGTTCTCTTGGGTATCTAACTAGGAGTGGAATTGCTGGGTCATGCTCCTAACCCTTTAGGAGCTAGATTATTTTCCAAAGCAGCCACACATTTTCTATGGCTTTTCATAATATTTTGTGTCCTAGGTTAGTTTGGAGCTTTTGGTCGCAGGATAGGAAGATTCACAGAATCTACCTTAGGAAAGGGTGGGCTTGTGGTAAAAATATTTGTGGGATTCTTATACCCATGGTGTCACCCTTTATAGAAAGCCAATAAGAGGCAAAGAATGAGAACTTGGAGGAAAAAGAGAATCAGGATCATCTCATTTTGCCCAGCTCAACCACATTCATCAGAGGATATTCTCGGTGAGTCCCCACTTCTTTTTCCTCTGCCGGCAATACTCTTTCCTCAGGAATGTTGAGGTTGTCATCTTGCCATTATTTGTGTCACCTCATATGTCCTCCCCCTTCAAGAACCCAATCTGACAGCCTGACTTAGCTTCACCAGGCTACGTTCTATCACTCTGTATTACGTCTTTTGTAACTTCAATCACTCTCTGATAGTATGTTGCTCACTTGTGTATTTGCCTTGGGATTATTACTTTGGGAACTCTGTCCTAGTCTCTCTACTCCCCAGATGGTGAGGTCCATGGGGACAGGTTGTTCACCTTTACATTTCCTATCCTGGAATAAGTGCCCAGCATGTGTTACATTTATAGGATAAAAGGGACTGTGCAGACATGATTATCTGGAATTATCTGGGTGGGCCCAATGTAACCACAAGGGTCCTCAAAAGAGAGAAGCAGGGAGGTCCAAGTTGGAGGATGTGTGATGATGGAGCAGAGGTTGAGTCACTCTGGCTTTGAAGCTGGAAGGAGGCCACAAGTCAAGGAATGCAGGCAGCCTCTGGAAGCAGAGAGGCAAGGCAACAGATTCTTCCCCAGAGCCTCCAAAAGAAGACAGTGTTTAATTTTTAGCCCCAGAAGACCCATTCCAAACTTATGGCAACCAAAACTGTAAAATAATACATTTGTGTGGTTTTAGGCCACTAAACACATGGCAATTTGTTACAGTAGCCCTAGGAAATAAATAAGCACCCAATAAGTACCTGACAAAAAGATGAGTTAATTCGGAAGGCTTCATGAACTCCCTAAAGTCAGACAGAGAGCTCTGGAGACCTTGACAAGGTCACAGTCCCCCCACTCTAATGCTAACAAAGTTAGTTCTCTGCCCTTAACAGAGCTCAGTTACTTTATTTTTGGGGTCTCTGTAGGTTGTCTTGTTTCTCTTTTTACCACCTGCAAGCTTCCCTTACCCTCTACTCTGCTTTGCTCTTGGTCAGATTTTGCTTGGTCTTTATGTATATGCGAATTTTTTTTTTTAAAGATTTATTTATTTATACAAGTTCCAGGTACAGTCAGAAGCACGGGAGGATGAGAGAATTCACCAGAGCCAGAGCGGAGAGCAGAACAGGCAGACTGACAAAATACACTGCTGAGGGGAGCAGCGGGCAGCAGGAGAGGTCTGCTGTGCCATGTGGGACCCTCACCCTGGGGGCCGGGGATCCAACTGGCGCTGCAGAGGCTGCAGGCAGCTTTGCAACCCAGAGCTCAACCTATGTGAAATTTTTTTTTCCTATTTTGGTCTCTTCTTTTGTGTCCTTAATAATTATTTTCCATCTCCTCCATAGTTTTATCCTAATGTCCATCTGCTGAAGTTCCAGGGGTCCTATCCCACCTTTGCCTGGTGGGCTGACTGCAGCGCCCAGGCAGATTACTTCCGAGTGTGATAATTTCAGAAAGTCTGAGCCCAAGGCCTCATTTCCTGTCCTTGCACTTACTTGCATTTTCAGCCTGAGCCCCTGGCTTTCTGAGTCCCTCCCTCCTGTGGCTGTCACAGCCTCAGTTCACACTTACTGGTCTGGTTTTCTGTTCCATTTTTATATCTTGGCGTGTGGGGATTTCCCTTATTTTCTGATGAACTCAGTTATTCATTGGAAAGCAGAGTTGTTGTCTTTTACCCAGAATTTTCAGATGTTTTTATACTGAGGGGTAGGGTGTTTCAAGTTATCTAAATCTGGTATATTGCTGGCAATGAACTGCCTTCACTTCTCTTAGTATCTCTACCTCCTAGCTTGGAATATTCCCTTTCCGTTCTTATCCTGTCCTAGTCCCTCCTAACTTATATTTTCTTTGTTCCTCAGCTTCTAATTCTTTTATGAACTAGCTGGCCCACTTTAGACTTTTCTTCCTCTCTCCCTCCCTTCCTTTTCCTTCCTTCCTTTCCTTCCTTCCTTCTTCAAGCACTGGGTACAGTCAGAAGCGCGGGAGGGTGAGAGAATTCACCAGAGCCAGAGCGGGGAGCAGAACAGGCAGACTGACGAAGTACACTGCTGAGGGGAGCAGTGGGCGACAGGAGAGGTCTGTGTGCCATGTGGGATCCTTGCAGGGGGCCGGGGATCTAACTGGCACTGCAGAGACTGCGGGCAGCTTGGAGCCCAGTACTCAACCACTGCGCCACCGGGGAGGCCCTCTTTCTTTTTTTAAGAACAAGGGTACAGGTCAGAGGTGTCAGGGGTGAGAGGAGTCACCAGAGACAGAGTGGGGAATGGAACAGGCAGATTGACCGAAATACGCTGCTGAGGGGAGCAGCGGGCGAGTCAGGAGAGGTCTGCTGCGCCATGTGGGTAGCTCCCTGGCAGGGGGTCGAACTTGTGCTGCAGTGGCTGCGGACAGCTTCATAGGCTGCGTCTTAACCCCTTGCGCCACCAGGGAAGCCCCCACTTAAGACTTTTCTAATTTAAATTCACCCCAAATGGGAACATGACAAGTCAACCTGGTCGCTTTTTGGGGCTTGTGCCCATATCTGATCCAGTCAGCTGTGGTGTGAGCAGAAGTGGTCAGTCTCCAGGCAGCCTAGAGGATGACTTCTGCCCTTCCTTTTAAAGGACTGGTGAGTGGGGTGAGCATGGTGATTGATGTGATTGATGTGTATAATGACTTATCTTTAATAGCTCTGCAATCCAGTTGATTGATAATAGCCAGAGGGTGTTGGTTTTGTTTTTTTTTTTTAGCTAGACTCTTAACTGTTTGTGCCTTCACCCCTGGCATAAATACTGTTTTCATGCCCCAACACATCTACTCCTTCAATGTTCCTACTCTATAATTACTAAATAATTAGAAGAAGGTTTATCCTTTTAAATAAGCTCACTGTCATCACTTTAAAACCTGACTTCATTAAAAAAAAAGAAAGAAAGAAACTGTAATTCCAGGACCGGGGTTAGCCAACCTTTCAAATTCCCGAGATGCCATACGACAGGATGCCACGTAGCAGCCCATAAAATATAATGAAGCTGCTCAACATGTACCCATAGGGAAAAGATCCCCCAGATACCAAAAGTAAAATAAGTCAGGGGTAAAGCAGAGCAGATAACATGTCATTATTTGTGTTCCAGAAACATATCCACGTGTACATAGGTGTGCTTATTTGTAAATGCATCTCCTAACACCTGAGAAACTAATAATAGTGGTTGAGTGCAGCAGAGGAATGGGTGGCTGGGGACTTTACCTGGTGTAGGGACAGGATGACACAGGTTTTCTATGATTTGAGAAGACTGGGTAAAGGAGGAGTCCTGGAGTGGCTTTTCAGGCTTTTATTGGGATTTTACTGGGTATTCGTCAGGCAGGGGGCTGGGGGGCTGGGAGGCTGGCAGACCTTCTGAGCCCCCAGCAAGTCTTCACTCTCTCTGAGCTCTCTGGCATTCTCTGGTGGTCTTGTTAGGGGGAAATGATGTCCTGAGATAATCCCATACAGGCTTTGTGGACCCCACCCCCACTCCAGACGAAAGCCATCAGGACATTGGGAAAGACAAATCCCATCACCACCAAAGGGAAGGTGGCTGGAACCTGAGGGTGGAGTTGGGCAGCCAGGATGGATATAAAAACCAAACACGTGGGCCTTGGGGGTCTCGCCATCGCTCGCCTCCTGGCTTCACGGCTCCTGGCTGGCATCCAGCTCTCAGAGCGCCATTTTGGGATTCCTGATCGGGGGATCGGGTAGGACTCATTTAAAACTTTGTCTCCCACTTTTCTCCCTGAGCTGTACATTTCCTCATTTCCCCTTCCCTTGTAAATAAACCTTTTATTAACCTTTCGTGTGTGCCTGCAGGAGAGCATTGATAAGTCCTTTTAAGCCCGCGGGTGAGGACCCACAGTCAGGCACCCCGTTTTGTATCGGGGTTGCTCTACAACAGTCTCTGCTTTTGCTGGTGTCCCCATGACGCCACCCTTATAAGCCCAGTCTTAGCCCAGGTGAATCCCAATCTACCTATGCCCACACCCTATTCCAGGTGCCCGCCATCAGGCATGCATTCAGGACCGCAGATCCATCATCTATCCTAACAGTGGGAGGGCAGAAAAGCCTGATATCATTTACTTACCCTACACCTGGCATCTCCTTTGTAAAATTAAAAAAAGAAAGAAAAATGGAAGGACGGAAAACAGAAAGAAGGAAGGGAAGATGTAATAAGGTCCTGCAAGCTGAGGCTGGGGGGCTTGGGCTAAAGAGGGACTTGTCCTTACATTTTCTCTCTCCCTTGAGAAGGGGTAAAGATTATGCTGGTCCCTCAAAGCTGCCATCTCATAAATCCTCATGGAAGTGCACCTCACTTCTCACTTGAATCTGTACTTCAGTAGGAGGAGGTATTTGGTCCTCCATTGTATTTATTTAAAGATTATTTTTATTTGTTTATGCATACAAGAACTGGGGTGTAGGCCAGAAGTGCAGGGGGTGAGAGGATTCATCAGACAGAGTGGGGAGCAGAACAGGCAAATCTACTAAAATACACTGCTGAGGGGAGCAGCGGGCAAAACAGGAGAGGTCTGCTGTGCCATGTGGGTAGCTCCCTGGCCGGGGATCGAACTCATGCTGCAGTGGCTGGCAATAGCTTAATAGCGCTGAGACTTTAACCCCTGCACCACCAGGGAGGCTCTGGTCCTCCATTTTATGTACTAAGCCTGGCAAAAAGATTTGAAGTTTTGAAAAAGATAGTGGAGGTCAAAAAGTCACCTTCCTAGCCTGGTGGCTTTAAGCATTTGACTGTGAATCACAGTGACAAATATATTTCACATTGTGATTCAGTGTTCACACTTGGATTCTATATATACTTGAGATAAAAAAAAAAATTAGAAAACAATACATTCTAGGTAAGATCCACTCTGAGATCTGGTAAAATTCCATTACAGTTCAAAAAAAAAAAATACTGGGCAAATCCCATGCCAATTTCTAAACCCACTTAAGGATGGGCACCCACCATCTGGAAAACACCACAGCACCTTGTGAAGCCAGCTCCGGTGTCACCCAGAGACACTGATTTCTGCCATCTCTAAGGATGTACTTCCACATGAACCAAAGTCCTCCAGCCCTGGTGATTCTGCCATTTGGAGACTCTGAGCTGCCTGATGCAAAACACTGCTGTGGCTGGGGAACTTAGTGGTAGCCTCCCTGTGACCACCTCTGGGGCCACAATGCTAGTGTTGGGGATGAGGCTGAGCTTGACACCACCAACCTCATTTATAAAGTCTGTTGATGAGATTTCTACCTTCTTTACATCTGGTGATTACTACTACTCATGAAAAGGTTGCTTTGAAGAGAGGTACAAGCAAACTCATGATAATAGTAAGAGAAACAACTCGAATGTCTGCTCATAACTTCCACATAATCCTAACGGTGAAAGCAAGCTGGCGGTGTCTTATCAAAGGCCTTTGTGTAGCAATTTCCATGAAGCATTATTAAGTGATGAACTGGAAGCAAAACACAGTGGACAGGAAGCTCTGGTTTCTCTAAGAAGCAACACACGTAAGATTGTGGAGGCATAAAATACCCTGGAAGGACATGTAAGGAAATGGTGACTGGTATCCTTGGAAACGGGAGGATTGGTGAACAGGGATAGGAGAGGCTACTGTGTCATTGTTCACCTTTTAATACATATATCCATGTATGCAAACATACATGATTTAAAGGAGTTTCCTTTTTCATTTCTCTGAACAAGATATGTAAATTGCTAATTTCACAATTGCATTAGCTAACATGGGCACTTAAAATTGCAGCTTGATTGCACTATGATGTACAGGCGGTAGCAGTCACCCTCTTAAAGTGGACATACACATTGGTATTTAATGGCATACCCACAGATTTGTTTAGCCATCCCATTACGCAATTTCAGAATATTTTCTCTTTTTGAGAACAGAAGGGGGGTGGTTATTGAGAGAGAGAGACTGCAAAGAGGAGCAGCGGGTGAGTCAGGAGAGGTCATTTATTAATTTTAGAATATTTTCATTACCCCAAAGTAAACCTTAGCCAGAACCTCACCCTCCCACCTCTGACAACCATAAATATCTATTTTGTTTCTGTGTATATATATATCTATATATATATATGTATGTTCTGGACATTTCATATTAATGACATTATATAACATGTGAGTGCCGTCTTTTGTGAGGCATAGTATTTCTAAGGTTTATCCATGTCACAGCATCTATCAATACTTTGTCCTTTTTCATTGCCCAATAATATTCCATTGTAAGAATAGGCCACGGTTGTTTAACCATTCATCACTTGATGGTTGTCTGGGTCATTCCCACCTTTTTGGCTATAATGAAAAATGTTATTATGAACATTTATGTAAAGGCTTTTGTTTGGATATAAGTTTTAAATATTCTTGGGTCTATACCTACTTGTAGAATTCCTTGGTCCTCTGGCAACTCGCTGTTGAATATTTTGAAGGAGTGCCAAACTATTTCCAAAGTGACGGCACCATTTTATGGTCCTACTAGTAATGTATGAACATTCCAATTTCTCCTTATCCTCTCCAAGACTTTTTTTTTTTCCATTTTAACCCGCCTAAAATGGGTGCTTTTACAGCATTTGATAGCAAGCTATTTTTTCCTCCAAAGCAAATATATTTACTAAGTGAGCCCCAGAAGGGAAAAAAAAAAAAAAGAAACCAACAACAACAAAAAACTTCTTCCAGCTTAAACTTCTTCCAGCTGTGGAAAGTCCTTTGCAGCTTGTGGGGAGGGGCAAATCTGTTGCAGCCAGGTGCCAATTTCAACAGGCTCATGTACCACTAAAAATCTTAAGTCACCAAACCTTGGCCTAGGCTTGAAGCAAGAGGTGGGAATAAGGCTGTTGTGATTTAAAAGGCACAAGCTGCTCTTTACTACCCAAAATTTGTTTTAAGCGTGATTCTTTGCAGAGGTGATTCCCCATTTTTAAGCAAAACAACACATAAAGCATTCTTTGGCTCTAAATCTCTTCTATCTGTCTGCCTGTCCCTCCATCTGTGTGCCCGACTCCTGCTCAGCTGTGTGTCCGCCAGCTGGAGTGGACTAGTTCAGAGTACAGGTCTCAGGGTGGAGCCTGGGTTAGTGCCAGCTCATTTTCAGATTTAGGTATTTCGAAACAGAGTTTTAGACATGTGCAGGGTTTAGGTATCCACCCAAGCAATCTATTTTCATGTGGAGGGAAATTTCAGACTGTAATAACTATAATGAGGCAAAATGGGATGGGATGGGGGAGGAAATTGTTATGAACCCTTGGATATTAATCCCCACAAACCCCAAATTTGGAACTGCCATACATGATCATTATTAACATTTATGGAGGGTGTACTTTGTGCTTGACACTGTTCTTAGGGCTTTCACTGCCTTGTTTTATTTAATACTCATAACAGCCCTATGAAATAGGTGTTATTATTACTGTGGTTCCCATTTTAGGAAATAGAAGCACAGAAAGTTCAAGTAACCGGCCATTATCACACAGGTTTATAAGTAGCAGAACCAGCTGAGCAAGCTAGGCAGTGAGTGCTGAAGCCCACATTCTAAACCACTAGGTTATATTGTCACACAATAAAAAAGCGAAGAATGCAGGGGACTGAGAAGGGCAAGCCCTTTGGCTGGGCCAGACCACTGAAAACCTCATCTACTCGTTTAAACTTCCGCAGCTGAAATAGCACATACCTGAGTTTCTGGATTCCCTTGCAGCCGGGGTTGACCATGTGACCTGGTTCTTTAGTTCTCCACTATGACATATAAGGGAACATTTGCTTCCACATGGCAGGGGGAGGGGAGATTTGGGGAGAGGATTTTATCTCTTGATACCTATTCACATTGTGCTTCCTGCATTTGACTTGGATGCAATGCTTGAGCAATGGCAGCCAGCTTGTGTCCATGACCATAAGCTAAGAACAGAAAGTTAGTGTGCTTAAGATGGCAGAGTTGAAGAATTTTTACATCTGGACCCTTGATGAACACACTATGAAACTGTCTACTTCTTGACAGTTATTGGTGACAATTATGTGTTTATGCATCTATGGAGAGGCAGTAAAGCATAATAGTTAAGAACCTGAGCTTGTGGATCTAGGTTCAGATGCTGACTTAAGGACTTAGTAGCTCATAACCTTGGGCAAGTTCCTTAATCATTCAATGCCTCTACTTACTCATCTGTAAAATGGAGATAATAAAAGACCCCCCTGTGCAGGGTTATCTTGAAGGTTAAATGAACTAATACATGTAAAAGACTTTTGAATAAATACCTTGAATAAGAATAATACCTTGAATAAGAACTCCATGAATGTTGGTGAATAGTATCTTTTCTCTGCCCTAGATTCCCCCCCCCATTTTTTATTTAGAAAAATTTTGAGTCTACAGAAAACTTGCAAGAATAATATAACAAAAAAAAAAACTTATAGGTCCTCTCTGGTGGTGCAAGGGGTTAAGCACAGCACTATGAAGCTGTCCGCAGCCACTGCAGCATGAGTTCAACCCCCGGCCAGGGAGCTACCCACATGGCACAGCAGACCTCTCCTGTCTCACCCACTGCTCCCCTCAGCGGTGTATTTCAGTCAGTCTGCCTGTTCTGTTTCCCACTCTGTCTCTGGCAAATCCTCTCACCCTCCCCACCCCTGTACCTCTGGCCTGCACCCCAGTTCTTGTATGCATAAATAAATAAATCTTTTTTAAAAAACTTATGTTTTTAGACTTACTAATTAATCTAGACTTACTAATTAATTTGTTGCTATATTTGCTCATCTGTGCTATGTGTGCATTTCCCCTGAATCTCAGGGGAACCATTCAGGGGAACCATTGTAGGCAGGCTAGTTTGTATTGTTATTGGTATGGTAGCCTGTTACTTGTATATACAACATGTGATCCAAACTAGACCAGTTAAACAAATTCTTCCTTTGAACTGGCATCTTGGAGTAGGGTAATGAGAAGACAGGATTAAAACGATTGTTTTTTTTTGTTACTTCATTGTCTTTATTCTGTGTTTTGGGTAAAATATTTTTGGTTTTTTCCTATATTGACTATTGACTGTTGGTCTTAGATAAGCTGATGAAACATCTTCTATTCTTCCAAAAGGAAGGAAACTTCTGATATTTCTGGACCAAGTCCTCTAATCTTGCATTGGGTTCTGTGAGTTTCTGCATATCATTTTACTACATTCCAGAAATCTATTGCTGTTGCTTGCAATCCAAGAACCCTGACTGGTACCACCGCCCTGGAGAAAGTGAGCACTGGTCCTGGGAGCAAGCAAGCAGAGGCTTTATGCAATCACAAATGTAGGCAACCTCTCTTCATTTTTGGAGGACTTGAGCACAGAATTTAAGCTTCTGTATTCCCTTGGCCAAGTCAACTTCATTGGCATAGGAGTCTCAGAATTTGAGACTATTTCTCCTGCCTATTGAAAGTTCTCAACCACAGTTCAACAAAAGTCCACAGTGGTAGAATGCGTGGGTTATCAGTTGCTTTTTATAACAAAGAACTTCAAAATCCAGTGGCTTATAAAATAACAATTTTATTATCTCTTATGATATTGTAGGTTCATGGAGCTTACCTGGTGGTTCTTCTGTTCTAGATCTTGTTGGTTACCTGGGGTGTGAAGGGACTGGAAAAGGCTAGAAGCCTGCAAGAAGGCTGACTCTTGTGACTGGTAGATGCTACTGCCTCTTGGCTAAGAAGCTGGGGCTGTCAACTGGGTGCTTGAATGTTCCTCCATGTGACTACTCACATGGCTTTGGCTTCCAATAACAGCGCAACTGGGTCCCAAGAGGAAGGGAGTATAAGTTGCTAATCATCTATAGCAGGGACTCAAAAGCTGCCTCCTCCCCACCCCCTGCCATGACTACTCAATTTCCATGGGTCAGATAGTCACATAACATCCCCAATTCAAGGAAGAGGAAATAAAGTTTACTCTTCATGGAGTAGGGACCTGTGCACACAGTGGGGAAGGACGGAGGTCAGGTATCTTTACAGACTATTTACTAGAGCATGTCACTCATTTCGCTTAGATTTTTAAGTCTAGAGTGGTATTTCCCAGATGTCACTCAGTACGGCATTGTGTACAGTTTCCATCAAATGCTGCGAAATGTCAGCATGGATGTTACTTCTTCCTGGAAGCATTCTCTAGGTTCTCTATCTAACGCCCTTTGAGTTAGAGGTCTGTCCTTGGGGTTCTCAAATAACTTGTATATATCTTTTTATGCTTAGTGTAAGTTTTTTTTTTTAAGATTTATTTATTTATACAAGCACTGGGTACAGTCAGAAGCGCGGGAGGGTGAGAGAATTCACCAGAGCCAGAGCGGGGAACAGAACAGGCAGACTGACGAAGTACACTGCTGAGGGGAGCAGCGGGCGTGGCAGGAGAGGTCTGCACACCATGTGGGACGCTCACCAGCGGCCGGGGATGGAACTGGCGCTGCCGAGACTGCGGGCAGCTTCACAGCCCAGTGCTCAACCGCTGCGCCACCAGGGGAGGCCCTACTTAGTGTAAGTTCTACTTTCTGTGATCCTGTGTCTCAATAGACTGTTTTTCTTGCCTCCTTCTTTCTTTTCTTCTTTTTTAAACCTACTTTCTCCTCCCCCTTCTTTCTTTTCTTCCACAAATGACTATTAGTGTTACGTTAGGCCAGACACTCATCTAGGTGTTGGAGATAGTGCAGTAAACTACTAAACAGACAACTTTCCTGCTGTCCAATTGGAGCTTATTGTCTAGAGAGGAGACAGAATGTTAAAAAAAATTTAGAGTGTTAATCATGATGAAGAAAATAGTGCAAGATGATCTGACTCTGTGCGTGCATGTGTGTGTATACGTGTGTATGTGTGAGTGTGTGTATACTTTATAAGGAGGAGACATTTAAGCAAACATCTGAATGACAATAGGGGCAAGTCAGGAGGAAAGAAAATTCCAGACAGCAAAGGGAAGGGCAAGTGAAAGGCCCTGAGGCAGAAGCATGCTTGGTATGTTCAGGAAACATCAGGAATGTTAATGTCTGGCATGGGGTAAGAAATGAGAAAAGATAAATACTTGAGATCAGAGCGGGAAGCTGAGACCAAATCAATTAGGGTCCAGATTTTATCCCAAATGTAATGGGATGCCACTGGAACATATTCAGGTTGGAAGTGACATAATATAATCTGATTTTTCAAAGATCCCTCTGTCTAGTGTGTGGGGAGAGGCTTATAGGGTGACTAATGGGAGAAGCAAGAAGAGCAGCTGGGGACAGTCACAGCTGTTTAGGTGAAAGATTGTGTAGGATCTTAGTATCTAACATAGTATTTATTATCTGGTGCTTAATGAGGGGGTGGATTCATCCAGACAGCACAATTTGCTGAGCACGTACTATTGCTAAGTGCTGTAGTGGGTGCTGACATAGGACAGAGAACAAGACACAAGAGACAAAAGCCCTTCCTTCACAGAGCTTTCATTCTTTTTTTTTTTTTAAGATTTATTTATTTATGCATATAAGAGCCGGGGTGCAAGCCAGAGGTGCGGGGTGAGAGGATTCACCAGAGACAGACTGGAGAGCAGAATAGGTGGATCCACTGAAATACACTGCTGAGGGGAGCAGCGTGTGAGCCAGGAGAGGTCTGCTGTGCCATGTGGGTCCCCTCCCTGGCCGGGGATCGAACTGGTGCTGCAGTGGCTGCGGACCCCTTCATAAGCTGCGTCTTAACCCCTTCTGCCACCTGGGAGGCCCCACAGAGCTTTCATTCTAGCAAAGTAAAGAGCTAATAAATTCCATATGTAAACAAAAATGATAGTGTTTCCAATGACAAAAAGTGCTGTGAAGAGAAATGAAGCAGGGAAGAGGGGTAGAACAAGCCAGGATTGGAGTGGGGTGGAAACTTAAAAAAGAAAAATGAGAGATAGTCTCATTGAAGAAGTGACATTTGGACAATGACTACGGGGGAGATGAGAGAGTGAACTATTTGGATTTTCTGGGAAAAAAGTGAACTAGGCCAAAGTGAAATAGCAAGTGAGTCCTGAGTGTGGTAGGCATGTTGGAGGAACCTAGGAGTTCATGCACCTGGAGTTAAGTAGTGAGTGATAAGACATGGAGGCACAAGGGGAGGAAAGGTACTGGTTGTGGGATTTTGCAGGTTACTGTATAGATTTTGGGGGACAGACAGTGTTACAGGGCAGGAGGAGGAGGGGCATTCCAGGACCCCCAAACCTGCCTGCTCTAAATAGGTTCTGCCATCTGCGGCATCAAGACAAAGTATACTCTAGTAGATAAGGCCTTTAATGGAAAGGGATTTTAATGCAATTAGTGTGCAATAAAGAGAAGAGAAGGCAAAGAATAGATAAGATAGTTTTTGTATGAAACACCCAGAGTTATATATCTTCTCATGGGTGAATGTCCAGCCGAACAAGGTTGGCCCAAAATGGGACCACTGAGGCCCAATAGTTTGCCACAAGTCCAAGACACCTTCTGGTAGGGACCCATAAGAAAGGGCCAGATAAGTGTGGAAGGAAAAGAGCAAAATCAAAATCAAGATAAACGCTGCTAAGGGCCTCTCACCCATGTCTCTGTTTCTTTCAAGTGTGTCCTTTCATGTCCCCCAAGTTCTGGTGCAAGTGCAAGGCTGAGAAGCAAGTGCAGCTTCTTCACGTCTCTCTGCTGCATGTGCCTCTTTCAGGTCACCTTGCTCTCCTTCCCTGTCTCCACTCCAGCTTCTCTCTGCTCAGTTCCACACTTTCTCAGGGTGGGGCAGGGACCCTTTCCCCTGGGGAAAATTTCCCTTTCTCTGAGGACCACTCTGTCACAACAGAGCCACTTGGTTTTTCCCAGGACCGCACTGGCTGCTATATTGAGAATGGACTCCAGAGAGAATGGGTGCTACAGAAATAGGGAGAACGGTGAGGAAGTTACTGTTAGCCTAGGTGGTTATTTATTTTGTTCTGTACACACTCAAGACATTTAATACTAATTTAGTGTTATCATCTAATATACCACCCACATTAAACGTTGCCTGTGAAGTCCTTTCTACATTTGAAAAAAAATCTTAATCCGGCAAGTCTCATTCAGTGCATTCGGGTTTTACCTCCTCCATGCACTGCTATTTTTAAGTCTGTGCTTAGGTGTTTTGCAGCGTGTTCCACATGCTGGATTTGTCTGATTGTGTTTTCATACGATCAGTGAGCTCTTTTTTGGGCAAGACTTCAGAGGTGGCTTTGTACTTTCCGGATTGCATACATGATGTCAGTTTTCAGTGATGCTCAAGTCAATCACTTGGCAAAGGTGGTGTCTGCCAGAGCTCTTTGTAAAGCAATGCACTTCACGGTTGTAAGCGCTACGCATTCCGGGGTGAACACACTGCGAGGATACTATTGTCCAGCCACCTTTCACCCAGGCATGTCCATGAGCATCTAATGAACAGCGTCGTAGCTTCTGACCTTCTGACCTTGTGCCTCAGTTTGCTCATCTCAACAAAGACAACAGTGGTCCCTCCAGGAGGGCTGTTTGGAGGCTCTGTCCTTGGCATGCAACAAACGCTCCACAAACGTGGCCAATTTCGTTAGCGAGGGCGAGTGTGCACGCCCGAGGGCCAGGGCGAGCCCTGCACGCCCGCGCGGGGGGCGCGCCGCAGCGGCCAGCGGTGGCCGCAGCCTGCAGGCGCCCACCCGCCACGCCCTCGCGCCGCGGAAGCCGGGCGGGGCCGGGGCCCGGCGCCCGGGCCGCGCAAGGCCCCCTGGGACCGGTAGTGCTGGGCGTGGCCGCGGGACTACAAATCCCGGCGGCCCCCGCGCCGCGCTCCAGCCGCTGCCGCCTGAGCCCCTCCACAGCGACGGCGGCGGCCGCGGCGGCTGGTCGGTGGCGGCGGCGGCGGCGGTGCCTGCGGGCTGCGCGGCGAGTTTCCGACTTGAGGCCGAGCTGCGAGGAAAATGGCGGCGGGCGGTGAGTGAGAGAAAGGCGGCGCGCGGCGCGAGGGCCGGCGTGCGGGGCGCGGGGCGCGGGCGAGCGGGGCCGCCGCGAGCCGGGGCCGCTGCTCTGCGGAGGCGCCTGAGGGGCGCGCCGAGCGGGGTCCGCTGAGGCAGTTTCGGGGCGTCGGGGCCGCGCCGCCTCCCCGCAGCCCGGGACGTGCCCCGCTGAGGAGGGGGTCCGGACTGCGCGGCGCCGGCTCGGAGGGGGTCCCCGTGCGAGGGTCCCCCTGAGGAGTTTGGGGGCACCTCGGGTGTCCGCTGCCCCCGCCTGTCCCTGAAGTTTCTGGGCTCCCCGGCCCCCCGCGGTCCTCGGGGTGCCCTGGCTCCCCCGGCTGCCCCTGGCGCCCTCGCGGGGGACTCGGGGGGCTCGGGGGGCGGGGGGAGCCGCCCGCGCCCCGACCCCCGCGCGGGCCGCCAGCCCCCTCAGCCCCCTCAGCCCCCGCCGGGCGTTGCTGCGGCGTCTCTCCCCGCGCCCGGGCGTTTGGGGCGTTTCAGCCCCGTTTCCCCGCGGGGCGGCCCGGCGCGCGGGCGGGAACTTGGAGGCTTGACTTCGGGGCTCGGGGTCTGCCGGGCGCTGCCCCCCGTTCTCCTCGCCCGTCCCCTCGCGGGCGGCGACTCCGCGCAGGTCGGGATTTAAATCAACGGCTTCTCCGGCGCGCGCCTCGCGGGGGCCGCTGCTCCCGGGGTCGCCGCTGCTCCCCGGCCCGCGGGCGCCGGGCGGAGAAGTTCGCCGGGGAGGGGCCCGGGGGTGACAGCATCTCCCCGAGGCCGCCGCCGGGGCCCGGGGCTCCCGCTCGGGGCGGCGCGGGTCGGGCCGGGAGCCTCTCGGAGCCGAAACTCCCCCCCCGCGCCGCGGAGCGTCCTCGCTGCAGTTTGAGCCGCTCCGGGGCCGGCCTGGGGTGGTTACGAAGCCCGGGCCGGGCCGGGGCCGCCGCCGAGGACCCGCCGCGCCCTGCGGGGGTTTTACGCCGAGTGGAGGGAGAGGCGCGGGCGCGGCGGCCGAGGCTGCTGCGGCGCCGGGTTTAAATGCCTGCTTCGCCCCCGCCAGCCGGTCCCTGGCTGCGAGACACCTTCCGTTTTTGTTGCAGCAGGTTGTTGAGAAGACGGTGGAAAGAAAAAAGAATCACAGGTCTTCACCGAGCGCTGCAGAAACCGCAATGTTACATGGAAACCCGAACCGTGCTTGAAAAAAATGTAGAAGGTGGCCTGCGGGCTTAGAATGGGCTGTGCTGGCGCCGGGGGGCAGCCGGAAAGGCAGATACATTGAGAAATGAGTCTCCTCTCAACTCTCCCGTGCCCCCTCCTCGAGCAGGAATTGTGGCTGGTTTCTGCAGGGTCCTCTGGAGTCAGTATCACAGGGTTTGCATGTGCAGCACGCTCGTTGGGTGCCAGGAGCGGGAGAGGAAAATGAAGAGAAGAAAGGGAAAATGTGGTGGGAAAAGACTGTTTTTTTTTTTTTTTTTTTTTATTGTGTAAAAGATGCTGGTCGCTATTTGAAAGCGCTTCCGAACTTACTGCTCATGTTGCCTTATCTGTCAGCACCCTTCGGGAAATAATCTTGGGGCTTGAGGATGAAGAACCCCGCTAGGGTTCATTGTATGTAAAACGAAGCCTCTGTTTGTAACGTGTAAAATGATATTGAACACTATAGCTCCTGTCACTGGGGGTTGCTTCAGGTTCTGCATTTAAATGAGCAGTAATCTAGATTGCCCATGATCCTAAATTATAGGGGATTTCACGTATCGATATAAATGACTTAATAATCCAATCAGCATTAGAAAAAGATGCATATGCCAATTCCGCCCTAGAGAACTACGCACATTTTGGACAGGAGAATGGTGGATTTAGTGGGAAGCTGTAATTTTTTTTTTTTAGAGCAGTTATAAGAAATGTTTCTACCATAAAATATTTAACGCCAGAGACTTTGAAAATGCAAAACAATCCCAGCACAATTAACAAGATTTCTAAACTTTGTGAATGGTTTTAAATTTACTAACACTAACTGTTCATTAAAAAATCAATAATATGAGAGTTTAGGGCATTAGGGATTACATTAAATAATTCTCTATTTTAAAAATGAGTGTACTGCACATTTTTCTGTAACTCATCTCCAACCCACACCCTAAACAAATAAGTTAGAATTCATTCAATGAGGAGAGAGTTGAACCCTGGACTCTTCCTAGGAGCCTTACAAATAAAAAGTACTTCTTGAAATGGTTACTTCTGGCTTCTTGAATGGTCTTTTGAAATAAGTTTCCTTAACTATGGCAGGGGCATAGAAAAGATAGAAAGTTTTGAAAAATTAAGGTTTTTGAGCATTAGCAGTATGGTTCTAGATTAGTTCCTTTTATGTGACGACTACTGTGCTTTTGATAGTCTTTTTAATTTTTTTGATAAGTCTTTTAAAAGATGGTCAGAAATTATTTTAGTTTGGGCAGTAGGGTAAGATTAAAAAAAAATAAACCCAATGGCTATTTTTCCTTGATTGGGTTAATTAAAATAAATGGCTGTAGGGTTCTTGTATTTTTTGAGACTGTATAGTTCAAGTAATTGCCAGAGGATGTAGGTTACTTTTGAAAACTGTTAATTTGTTGCAAGTTTGGACCTAGTAGAGCCCCTCCAGTGACTGTTGATAAACTCAGCAGAAGGGAGTACAATTGATTACAGTTACTCTTTTGATGCTACCTAGCACTAGAAAACAGTTTTGTTATGATTGACAAAATAATTGAGGCAGGATAGTTTCTTATAGGATAAACAGTTTGGTTTGAATTTACCGTACTCTTTAGTTGGAATATTCCCCCCCCCTTTTTTTTCATGATTGAGTGGTGAAAACTTTGGAAGCAGAAATTGGTATTGGAATTGTAAACTTTATTTTTTTTCTCAGTTAAACAGATTTAAAGGGGTGGGTGATGGTCATTAGTTTAGAATCTCAGGGATAGCATTGATATTGAATGCTGTAGTAAAATGTAGGCACTTTCTTTTTTATGAGTGTTTTTGAGGGTGGGGGAGGGGTTGCAACATGAACTTTTCAAAGTTAAGGTGGAGGAGGGCCTCTATTGTAATGAGGCTTATTCCTTTACTTTGTTAATGTTTGCTAGGTAAATTCATTTGGTTTTCTGACAGGGTTTCAGGGAAAAGATTACTTTGAGTTAAGGATGCCATTTTTCCAGAGCCTAACCTTATTTTCAGCTCCCTAACAAATTACGGAATTGCCTCAAATTTAATCGCCTTTCCCGTTCCTACCTTCTGGTGGAGACTCTTAAATGAACAGGAAAGTGGCCAGAAGATACACAGCAGGAGTAGAATGGAAGACCTGCAGATCTGGAAGGCCGATTTATCCACAAACTGGATAATCTTCTTAAACTCCCTACTGTCAGTTCTCAACTTTGTTAGCATTAACTCAATTTGGTAGACTCTGCTGGGCCAGGTTAGTTCACAGGGGGCAGTCATGAAGATCTATTTAACTGTGTGGTAAATTTTGTGGCCTGTCGGCAAAGGAATGAAGCCTCACCTCTACTGGCAAATAGGCTTTACCTATTTCAAAGAATATTCTAAGAGCAAGTAGAGTAATGGTGTCTTTTCATTTTTTTTTTTTGGGGGTGGGGTGGGGTAGTAGTATCTTTTCTGTTGTCTTTTGTTTTTCATCAGGAACATGTATACAATTTTTTCTTTTTCATTAATATTTTTTTAACCAATATATTCTAGGAAAGAGCGTGACTGTTGGTTTCTGCTTTCCTGTGAAGGTATTTAATTTTCTTGGTTAGAAGCTATGAGTGAGTTATGAAGCCTCACTTTTTGGAGACTAGGCTGACTGGGTTACTAAATTTAACTCTTCAATCACATAATGATGTAAAGGGAATATTGGCCTGCGTATCACACGGTAATGACTAAATCTACCCTCCCTGAGGTTTTGCTTTTGGTCACTATGGCAGCTGATTTGGAGTAGTAGATAGATGGGAAAGGACTGCAGAAGTCTGAATAATCCTCAATTAGGATAAGCCTCATGGTTAATTGAATGTTGAATGTACAGGTTAAATCCCATTATAACAGACTCCGGGGGACTAGCTAAATTATTTTGTTGTACTGGGATTGAGCTTTATTGAATATTGTTAAAAATAAATTCATCCTTTTTTTAAAAAAAAAAACTAATTTTATCTTTTTTTGAATGTTGGATTCTCTTTTTATTGAAGTAACACTGCAACCTAACCTGTTTCAGGTGTGTCTCATTAAAACTCACCATGGATATGTGCTGCATTAACCTCACTACGCTGAGTCCAGCTCTGTCCTCATACAGTTGTCCTCTTTTATCCAATTTACTGGTCCTCCTTCCACTTCCCTTTGGGTAACCACTGATTGGTCTTACAGTATAAATTTATTTTTGTTTTATTTAGTTCATCCATTTGTTTGCTTTCTTTATACGCTACAGATGAGTGAAATCATATGGTGTTTGTCTTTCTCCTGATTTTTTTTTTTTTTTTTTACACTAAACATATTATACTCTAGTCGCAGATGGCAGGGCTTCATTTTTTTTTTTTTTTATAGCTGAGTAGTATTCCATTGTTTATATACCACATCCTTGTTTGTTGTGGAGTGGAACTTAGATTATTTAATCTTTTTTTTTGGTAAAGGTGCTGAAAAAATTTTTATTGTATCTATTTGGCAACTTGTTACTCATGAACCAGTGTGTTTTACCTTCATATTTAATGCTTTTACCTTTATAAAGGAAACAGCCCTTGTTTGAACTGGATAATTTAGCTTCTCTACCTGCCTTGTCTCCAACTCCTCTGATTGATCTCAACAACCAAATAAGTATTAATAAGTACTACTGCCACCGGCAGAATGTGGTCAGGGGAAATGGGAAATCCCCCAGGTTTCCAGGTGATTGCTTCGGGTAGTTTTTTTCTATGTCTGACAACTTTCAAAAAGTAAAAGAATATACTTCACTTTAATAAGAACTTTTCTTAAATCGGCAGTGATTAAAGTAGCCCTTTTCTAGTCAGCCAAATGGAGTTTGAGACCTTTAGATCTCTCTAGGGGTTTTGTATTTTTTCAAAGTGTTAGTGACATTGTAGTCTTCAACTTTAGGTATGTATAAATATGGGATATTCAGAAACAGTTAATACATATGAGAAAAATACTGTTCTTATGCCAGAAATACACTTTTTTTCTTTCTGTTCTGTATTTTTTGATTGTAGTTTGCCAAACTTCAGGCATTCAGACTCTACTTTCATATCTGAGGCTAGCATTTTTAGCTTGTTTGGAGAGTTTTGACTGGGTGCAGCAAGACATTTTTGAAGTCATTCTTTTAAATAGGTATTCCATGAAGGAGGGGAAAAACTGAAAGAGGGAATTTCAAAGCAACTCAAGCAGTGTTTTGAAAAAGTTCTCAAGTCCTGAGAATAATGACTGACTAGTGGGCAGGAAGCCTTCAGTTGTATTGTGGTATTGTTCCTCCATCTTATGCATTTGAGAACTTCAGTACAAAAGAAGAGAGAAAGCTTGGGGCGGGGAAAGAAAGGGTTTTTAAAAAAGAGGGAGAGACTTTCAGAGTAAATATTCTTTGCTCTTTAAGTGAAATCTAAAACCAAATATTCTTACTTTGAAAACAAATATTTGTTTATCATAGCCTAATATCCTAAATGGACAATTTTTGTAAGTAAGTGTTCATTGTTAGAGCAGTGTGAACATATGCTCAGCTTTAATACAGAATTTTAATAAAAAGAATACATGGGGGGAAATCTTTAAATATTCCCCCCCTTGCTACCTGATCAGTATAATTTCTTTGCAAAGAAAACTTACTAATGAAAAGTTGAATAATATATAAGCTTGTATTGTGAGATTTGTGCAAATCAATCTCTCTGGGTCAGTTTCAAACTTATTAAACAAAGGGGGAATACGCAGCATCCAAACAGAAATAAAGAAAATTTGCTTATATTAGAAAATTCTGTAAACCGCAAAGCAGCATATGGATACGTAGTATTACCTTTTAAATTTTGTTGGCCGAACATTAAACAGATTAAGCTTGATACAGATGATGTGGAGGTACAGGTTTTAGTGCTGACTCATGAGTTTGGGGATAGGATGACTTCGAGCTACTAATTTCACCATAGTATATGCTACATGCAGCAAAATGTGTGTGTTCGCGTGCACGCACGCGTGCATATGTGTAGAGAGAGTGCATGAGCGCAAGAAAATTTTCAACCCTCTCTTCTGGTGTCAGAAAATGAAGTCATTTTCTTTACTCTCAGTAAAGCTGTCATCAGTGAAATGGATTATTGAATTTAAGTCACTCTGTAGAATAGCTATATCAGCTGATTTTATTCCCAGGTTGAAATTTGGTAACTTTATTTAAAAATGTTTCAAGAATTTCTCTTAACCAGTTTGTGTCTGTGGTCAACACATCCTCTGCTTTATCCAAAGCTCATCTCTTTCCTCCTTTACCTGCCTGGTGGTGGTCTGTTTTAGCACACTTTTCATCCCAGTCAAGGTAGTTGGTGCCATACTGTCAGAGCAAGTATTTTCTGTATCTAGGAAAATCTAACTTCACCAATGAGAAAAATAGCTCCACATGCATGTTGTTGGAGGGTGGGGGGTATTTTCTTCAAATTAAGAGAGGACCTTACTTTATTAAGTTTAAAAAATAATTTCATCATGAATCAGTAAAGGAATTCAGAAACTGGTTTCAAGGGGCATAATCACATTTAAAATGGTGGAAGCTTTAGGTGTTGTGGATCCCAAATTAGGCAAGCCTGAAATTGTGTACTGCCTTATACCCTCCAACCTTATACCCTCCAACCTTTCTTTACTCAGTACAAAATAACTTCCACATGTGACTTTTTAAAAAAAAGATTTATTTTATTTATACAAGAACTGGGGTACAGGCCAGAGGTGTGGGAGGGTGAGAGGATTCATCAGAGACAGAGCTGGGAGCAGAACAGGCAGACTGACTGAAATACACTGCTGAGGGGAGCAGAGGGTGAGACAGGAGAGGTCTGCTGCCCCATGTGGGTTGTTCCCTGGCTGCCCTGGGATCAAATACATGCTGCAGAGGCTCTGGACAGCTTCACAGCGCTGCGCTCAACCGCCTCCGCCACCAGGGAGGCCCCACATGTGACTTTTTAAACTGATTTTTCACACCAGCATTGTTTTAGCCATGAGACCTCAGCTTCAGTCATCTTTAACTTGCTACAGTTTGGCTGCTGCATGTTCCCTCCTAGGAACACATAGTTAATCAGTGTTTATTAAGCTTTTACTGTTTAAGGCTCTGAGAGAGTTAAAAAGGTTTTGACCTCCAAGTGCACACAATCAGGTACTCACATCACTTCAGTCTATTTGCCTATGTAGATGTGGAAAAGTTCAGAGGAAGCAAGGGGCTAGCCCTGACCAGGTGAGGGGATGGACGCAGGACTTTAAAGAATGATGAAGATTTTAATATGGAGGAGCACTGATCCTCTTGGAAAACCGTTAGCAAGAGCATGAAGTATTCAGTGAATGCTGAGGATGACATTGAGTAAAGTGGTTTTATTTTTGCACAAATCTATTGTTACATTTGCCTTAAATATATTTTTATTCTAATAGATTACTGTAATAGGTTTCAAATTGTTCTTTCCCTAGTCTTCTATATATTTCTGCTCATTTGATCGATACATCTTTTTGATCTGTTTTTTTTTTTTTTTTTTTTTTGCTTACCAATTTGCAGAATACACCCCAGATTCCTTCATATAATACTCGGTTGTCAGTTTTAAAAAAAATCATTCCCCTTTTTATTTGCCCCTTGTTAGACATGTCTGAAAAGATGTTAATTTTTTTGCCTCTTTTTCTTGCTATCCAATGTAGACGTAATGAATAGATCGGTTACATTTCAGTAAATTTTCCAGATTGCCACAACTGAAAATATATTTCTTACTTCCTGATAGGAATCTTAACTACCTCTTCACATGCATGGGGATTATTTATTGATTGGTAGGGCAGATTTAGTCAAATTGTCTTTTTTGAGGTAGGGACCAGTCCTTTTAAAAGCTTTTAAAGTTTGCTATTTTTTTTTCACTTACATTCGTTTTAAACCCCCTGCCCCCTTAAGTATTTTGATGTGAAGGTTTCTAGAGTTCAGCATGCAAGTCAGTTTTTCCAACCTGGAAATTGAGATAAGGATTAAAAAGTCCTAACTTTTTAATTTTAGGAGGATGTGCTGGGGACCTATTTCTCCATCAGCATTGTCCCAGTGAAGTCTGGGTCTTAGAGTATCTTCATATTTTCTCATTGCCCTAGGACTGGACAGTACTTCTATAAGTTGTTAATAAAATGTTTTTATTCAGTACCACTATTCTTTAAAGATTGTGAGCATTAAACTCCCTTTGTGATCTAGGAGCTTACAGTCTAGTTGAGAAATAAGTATACTTGAAAAACATAGCTTCAGCAACATAAGTGGTTCAGAAGTTCAGAGGAAGAAGAGGTCATTTTCAGTGGGTTGTTAGGGGAAGCTTCATGGAGGAGATGGAATAGATCTAAAGGGAATTAGTTGCTGCTTCTAATCTTTCTCTTGTCTTTTATTCTGTAGTGCTTAATTACAGTTAAAACTGATAGGTTTTTTTTTTTTTTTTTGAAACTGAAAAGAAGGTATAAACATGGCAGAGTTGGAGCAGTACAGGAAGGTGTATCATGAAAAAGCAGTCCTCCTGTTTTATTATTCCCAGGTCTTTGGCCTTAGAGGTTATTCTACACATACCGTGAATTTCTCTTCAGTTTCTTTTTTCCTGTTCTCTCCCTCTCTTTCTTATCTATCTATCTATCTATCTATCTATCTATCTATCTATCTATCTATCTATCTATCTATATCTATCTATGCAAGCACTGGGTACAGTCAGAAGTGCGGGAGGGTAAAAGAATTCACCAGAGCCAGAGCGGAGAGCAGAATAGGCAGACTGATGAAGTACACTGCTGAGGGGAGCAGCGGGCGGCAGGAGGGGTCTGCACGCCATGCGGGACCCCCCTCCAGTGGCCGGGGAGCAGCCGGGGATGGAACCAGCGCCGCAGAGGCTGCGGGCAGCCTCGCAACCCAGCGCTCAACCGCTGCGCCACCGGGGAGGCCCTCCCTCTCTTTTTTAAATTAACAAATAGTAGCACAGTGGTCTCCTACTATTTTTTATTTAAAAGAAGTTGGAGAGTCTTTCTATCCCTCACATTTTTAGAAGGCTGTATAATCTATTGTACAGATGGATTTAATATAATTTCACCCATTCCTCATTACCATTTCCAGGGTTTTTACTATTTTGGATGATGCTGTAGTATCTTGTGTGTTGATTGGTGTGCTGGCATGAGTATATCTGACTACAGATATCTTGGAAGTGAAATTTTGAATCAATAGAAATGTTTATTTAAGACTTTAATGGCTCTTTTCCTAGTTTCCTCCAAAGAGGTCATTCTGAATTTAGGCTTTCACCTGTTGTGCATGACTGGCTATTTCTTCTTTTTTGTCCTTTCTCATTGCATCGTTGCTTGAAGGGGTGAAATCTTCTGTTGTTCATTGTTTAAGAGTTTGAAACTAAACTTCCCATGGAATTCCCAAAGCCGTTCATAATCTGACTCTAATCTACATTTTCAGCATCATTTCCTTAATTCTGCCTATATCTTTTGCTTCATTTGCTGTTGTCTCCTTTGCTCTACTTTCCACCCTCTCATCCCTAGGTCCCCAGTGAAATTGAGTTTCCTGTGTTGTGATTCATATTTTTAGATGTAAAAGAGAAAAACTACCACTTACTGAATGTGTGCCCGAAGAGTGTTGTGCTTTACGTGCATTTTCTCATGTAATATGGAGCATTTTTTTCAATCATAGAAACCCTTCTCCCCCTTTTAAAAGTCTTTTTAGATAGAAAGGTGATTCTGTTAAAATTTATTTTCTAAGTTGGAATTTAACTTCACTGGTTATAAAGGTAGTGAAAAATGAGACGTGATGAATATGAAATACGAAATTTGGTTGTGAAGAACTATGATGGACTTAAATCCATCTTTGTGTCTAGTTTATTCTGTGTTAGAATCCCAGCTTTTTCAGAGATACAGTTGCAAATGGTCTCAGTTCAAAAAATTTTAAAGCAAATGGTAGGTGCATGTGGGGCAAATTCAAAAGATCCCAAAGATTGTGAAGAAGATAGTAAAGCACACTTCCTTAGCTGTCTCTTAGCTGCTTCCCCCTAGTTTGCCCAAAAGCAGCCTTTGTTACTGTAGTCCAGGCATATAAATGCTTAATAAATTTCTTTCACATTTTGGGGTAAACTTTATATTGAAATATAACATATTCATTAAGTTCATAAGTACAATCCAGTAAATTTTCACATGTGTAATCGGCACTCAGGAACTTTATTCTGGACTGTGTATACTTATGACATTATCTTGGAGAGACTTCCTGTCTATATTTGTAGTTAACTGAGTTCTTCCTAATGGTTACACAGTATTCCATTGTATGGATATATTCCAGTTAATACAGTTTCATTATTACAAACAAAGCTATATATGAGTCTTTGTTCTTTTTTTAAAAATAAAAAATATAAAAGTTTCTGGAAGCTAGATTATAAAGAGCATGGATTACATTTTTTTTATAGCTATTACTTAGCTATAAAACTTAGCTGTTACTTAGCTATTACTTAGCTATAACTCCCTATAGAGGTATCAATTTACAGACCCACTAGCAATGTATGGAAGTGCTTGTTTCCCACAGCTCAGTAGTGTACTATGGGATCAGGTTTTTTGATCTGATAAACAAGCCCTTTCATGTATCTTCTAGTGCCTTTATGGTTTCCTTTTCTATTTCAACATAAACAATAAATATAAAAGTTAAAGAGTAAAGTAAAAGTACCACTGAGGATATCAGACTAACAGCATCTATTGAGATGGTAACTGTAATATGTTGTGACTGTGTGACTTTATTTGCTCCTTTTTTTTATTTTTAGAAATCTGCTTTATTTAGGTATAATTTACATATAATAATTTTTTTTTAATTCAGCTATTTTATTTATTTTATTTATTTAAAGATTTATTTATTTATTTATACAAGCACTGGGTACAGTCAGAAGCAGGGGAGGGTGAGAGAACCCACCAGAGTCAGAGCTGGGAGCAGAGCAGGCAGAAGGACTAAAGTACACTGCTGAGGGGGGGAGCAGCTGGTGGCAGGAGAGGTCTGCGTGCCATGTGGGACCCTCCTCCGGTGGCCGGGGAGCAGCCGGGGATCGAACCGGTGCTGCAGAGGCTGCGGGCAGCTTCGCAACCCAGCGCTCAAACGCTGCGCCACCGGGGAGGCCCTAAATTCAATTATTTTAAATGTACAGTTTGAGTTTTGACATATGTAAGCAGGTGTGTTAACCACCTCAGTCAAGATGTACAGAACATTTATAGCACCCTAGATAGTTCTTTCTTGTCCCTTTGCATTAGATCCCTTTCTGGCCCCAGGCAGCTTTCTGTCACTATAGTCACTTTCTTTGGTAGCTTTTCCCAACTTTACTGAGGTATGATAGACTTTCAATTAATTGCATATATTTAACTTGTACAGTTTGAGTTTCAAAATGTTTTTATCTGTGAAATCCATCACCACAATTATAATGGAAATTATCTGTTACCTCCAAAACTTCCCTTGCATCCCTTTATAATCTCTCCCTCCACCACCTTTAGGCAATTACTGAGCTGTCTTATGTCACTAAAGATTTGTGTGTCTTTTTTTTTTTTTAAAGATTTATTTATGCATACAAGAATAGGGTACAGGCCAGAGGTGCGGGCGATGAGAGGATTCACCAGAGACAGAATGGGGAACAGAACAGGCAGATTGAAATACACTGCTAAGGGGAGCAGCAGGCCAGTCAGGAGAGGTCTGCTGCACCATGTGGGTAGCTCTCTGGCTGGGGATTGAACTCTTGCTGCAGTGGCTGCGGACAGCTTCATAGGTTGCATATTAACCACTTGCGCCACCAGGGAGGCCCCAGGATTAGTTTGTCTTTTTAAGAATTTTATATAAATGGAATTACGTAATTTTTACTTGAAAAAAAAATTATTTATTCATCCAAGGGCGGGGGTGAGAGGATTCACCAGAGACAGAGTGGGGAACAGAACAGGCAGATCTGCTGAAATACACTGCTGAGGGGAGCAATGGGCGAGTCAGGAGAGGTCTGCTGCGCCACATGGGTCACCTCCCTGGCTGACTGGGAATTGAACTCATACTACAGTGACTGGTGATAGTGTGATAGTGCTGTCTTTAACCCCTGCACCACCTGGGAGGACCACAATTTTTACTTTTTTTGAGGGGGCTGAATTTCACAGTTGAGATTTAAAATTGTTTATGTACATATCAGTATATGATATGTGATATATGCTCATATATGTATATATCAGTAATTTCCTTTTATTGCTTAGTACTGTTCCATTGTTTGTGTCTCACAATTTATCCATTCACCTGTTGATGAATATTTGGGTTGTGCCTATTATTGATTTTCAGAAAGAGCTTCTATGACATTTGTGTACAAGTCTTTGTAGACATGCTTTTTATTTTTCAAATACTTAGAAGTGGAACGACTGGGTTATGTGCCAAGTATGTCTTTTAACATTTAAAAATTTTAAGAAACTGCTGCCATTTCTCAAAGTGGTTGTGTTATTTTACATTTCTCCAAGCAGCGCATGATAGTTCCAGTTGACCCACATCCTCACTAACACTTGATATGGTCACTTTTTTTCTCTCCCTGAAATCTTTTTTAAACAAAAATTGTACTTATTACTGGCTTACAAGGGTCAGTCTTTTTAATATTAGCCATTTTAGTGGGTATGTCATTATGACTTTTAATTTGACCGGTGACTAGTGATGTATTATTTTCATGCGCCTATTTGTCATTGGTATGCCTTCTTTTGGTGACGTGTCTGCTTAGATCTTTTGCCTGTTTTTAGCTGGGGTGGCTTATCTTACTCAGATGTAAAAGCTCTTTATACATTCTAGATACAAAACCTCTTTTGGGTATATATTTTAGAAGTACTGGCTTTGAGTCTGTGGCCTGCCTTTTTCATTGTTTTTGAAAGAGCAAGTTTTTAATATTAGTGGATTCCAATTTATTGGTTTTGAGTTTTCTTTTACAATTACACTTTTTGTGTTGCATTTATGAAATCTTTGCTAAACCCAAAGATTTTAAGATTTTCTCTTGTTTCTTTTAGAGGTGTAATAGTCTACGTTTTAAATTTAAGTCTTCCATCCATTTCTCTTCATTTTGTGTATGGTGTGAGATAAGGGTTGAGATTCATATTTTGGTACATGGCTATTAAAATTTTCCAGTACAATTTGTTGTAAAGAGTATACATTCCTCGTTGACTTGAATCACCACCTTTGTTGAAAATCAAATAGTCAAATATGTGTAGGTCTGTTTTTGGAGCCTCTTCTATCACCTACTGTCAATCTAATCTGCCCCTCCCCATATTTTATTAATCAGTCTTGAAATAATGCTGAAAAATCTCCCCACTTTGTTCTTTTTCAAAGGTCATTTTCATTTTCATTTGGCTGTTAAATCAGTGTATTGATTTCTGCAAACATTTTTTTTTAAAGATTTATTTATTTATTTATACAATCACTGGGTACAGTCAGAAGCGCAGGAGGGTGAGAGAACCCACCAGAGCCAGAGCGGGGAGCTGAGCAGGCAGAAGGACCGATGTGCACTGCTGAGGGGAGCAGCGGGTGGCAGGAGAGATCTGCGCGCCACGTGGGACCCTCCTCTGGTGGCCGGGAAGCAGCCAGGGATCAAACCGACGCTGCAGAGGCTGCGGGCAGCTTCGCAACCCAGCGCTCAACCGCTGTGCCACTGGGGAGGCCCTTCTGCAAACATTTTTAATGTGATTTTGATTGTGATTGTATTGAATTTATTGATCAGTTTGGGGAGAATTGATTTCTTAAAATTATTGTTGTCCTCTGTTCCATGAACAGAGCTAGCTATAGCCATCTATTTAATTCTTTTCTATCTACAATGTATATATTTTAGGTGTACAGATTTGTTATTGGGCAACCCTAGGGCTAAAGTGGTGACCTAGGGCTGTGAGTGCTCAAGAACTTGGTAAGACCCTAAAGCAGATGCAAAGAAATAAAAATTTTACTTACAAGGGGATGGAGGAGCACACACATTAGAATACATGTGAGATTAATTGGCTAGCACAGTCCAGCAGCAGGGACTATGGTGAAGTCTTTTGTCTTTTAAAGGTCAGTGTGGCTGCTTAGCACTGTTGTTCCTAGTTCCCAGAAGCACCTTGTTTAGGAAGTCACGTTCAAGGCATGCTGAGAGTTGTAGTCCTGGAAGTCTGAGATCTCCAAGTGTGGAGATGCGGTGAGAGTTTGGTATGAATTAAGGGGTTGGAGTTCATGCAGGATGCCATTCACTGGCTGGGAGTGTGTTCCTAACTGGCCCTCTAACAGATTTCACACTAAATTCATGTTACCACACTCTGCCCATAGTGTGCCCACCTCCATTTATTTAGGTCTTTAATTTCTCTCAGTAATGTTTTGTAGCTGTCAGTGTATACAGCTTTTGTCAAATTTATCATTATACGTGATTGTAACTGTTTTTTTTTAAGTTTTCAGTTTTTTTAAGTTTCTTTTTAGTATTTAAAAAAAATTATTTTTGATACAGGAACTGGGGTATAGGCCAGAGGTATAGGGGGTGAGAGGATTCACCAAAGACAGAGGAGGGAGCAGAACAGGTGGATCTACTGAATACACTGCTGAGGGGAGTAGCAGGCAAGACAGGAGAGGTCTGCTGCGCCATGTGGGGATTGAACTCATACTACAGTGATAGCATTGAGACATTAATCCCTGCGTCACCAGGGAGGTCCTGCGCCACTTGTTTTAGAGCTTGAATAACAGTTATACAAACAGGTAATAATAAATCCACTCCTTAATTTGTATACATGGAATGGAAAAAAAAACCTGAAATTTTTAACTTGGGAAATACTAGTTCTTAATACAATAAATTGTTTTCTACTGTTTTTAACTGTTAAAAGTAATTTTTCTCTTTACTCTAATACTTGGTCTTTTTCTGTTTAATAAACACAAATCAGTGAATTCTTGTCCATTTCATTTTAATTATGCTTTTTTAAAGCATCAAATATATTTGCCTGGAATAATCCTAATGAAAAGGTACTGAAAATCTATCTTTAAAAAAACTGACTCGGGCCTCCCGGGTGGCGCAGCAGTTGAGCGCTGGGTTGTGAAGCTGCCCGCAGCCACTGCAGCTCTGGTTTGAGCCCCTGCCGCCCGGCGAGGGTCCCACATGGAGCGAGACCTCTCCTACCACCCACTGCTCCCCTCAGCAGTGTATTTCGTCAGTCTGCCTGTTCTCTCCGCTCTGGCTCTGGTGAATTCTCTTACCCTCCCGCACTTCTGACTATACCCAGTGCTTGTATAAATAAATAAATCTTTAAAAAAAACCCAAACAAACAAAAACTGACTCTTGGCTGCCCCAGTGGCACAGCGGGTTGAGCGCAGCACTGTGAAGCTGCTGGCAGCCTCAGCAGTGCCAATTTGAGTTCCGGCCAGGTAGGGAGATACCCACATGGCGCGGCAGACCTCTCCTGTCTTGCCCACTGCTCCTTTCAGTAGTGTATTTCCGTCCGTCTGCCTGTTCTGCTCCCTGGTCTGTCTCTAGTGAATCCTCTTACTCTCCCGCACCTCTGGCCTGTACCCCAGTTCTTCTATAAAAATAAATCTTAAAAAAAATACAAACTTGCAAATCCAGAATATATATATATATATATTTTCTAAGATTTTTTTATTTATACAAGCAGTGGGTACAGTCAGAAGGGTCGGAGGGTGAGAGAATTCACCAGAGCGGGGAACAGAACAGGCAGACTGATGAAGTACACTGCTCAGGGGAGCAGTGGGCGCAGCAGGAGAGGTATGCATGCCATGTGGCGGCTGGGGATTGAACTGGCGCTGTGGGCAGCTTTGCAGCCCAGCGCTCAACTGCTGCGCCACTGGGGAGGCCCCAGAATATATTTAAAAAAAACAAAAAACAAAAAAAAAACCCTGTTATCTTTGAAGTTTTGTCATTGTTTTTCCTCTGGAAAATACCATCTTTATGTCTTACCTCCATTGGGATGGAATGTATTACTTTCTCGCCAAGGAATATTATATTGTCTTTGTACAATTTCTATGCCTATGTGTTCTGTGTTCTATTAGCTTTTGAATGCTTCCATTATAAGCTAATGAGAAAGTAGCAGCTTCACAATGTGCTATTTATTACATTTAGTATTTCAGTGAAATTATTGTAACCTTAAATCTCCCTAAGTTAAATATTCCAAAACTAAGACTCCTGAGACCTGGGCACTTCTTTTTTCTTACTCAAAATGAGTGACATTCACTTTAATTAGTCCACCAGTCCCTTCACCTTAATTTGAAGGTACATATTTTACTTTTCTGTCTGAATTATTTTGTCAGGACTGGAATTTTGGAACATTTTCCAATTTACATTTTAAGAAGGCTAGTTTACAAAGCCAGTGGAAATTTCCAACTTAGAAAAAAAATCCAACTACTGATCTACTACTGCTTTGCAGGAAGAAAGAAATGAAAAAGAACCGCAGACGTTTTGGATGTCAGCCTGTGAAATTTTCCACTATTTCCCATAATAACATGCAGGCATGCTTATATACTGCTGGGTTCAGTGCAACTGCAATTGCAATCTGAGTGGAATTTGAAGCTACTCTATCAGTGATAAAATGGCATCTGGCCAGCTTTTAGCAAGCAGTGCACATCTAGGGTATTGTGTGTGTGTTTCATTTCTGTCTGAATTGTGTGGCTAAAACACAACTTGCAAAATTATATGTATCCTCTGATTTCTAAATTTCTATTTTAAGTGAACCTTGATTTTTTTAAAACATTTCCAGATTTACTTTGCATCTGAGAAGATAGATTTATAAAAGCATTCTTTTAGTTACAATGCTGGACAAATAAATATTATCGCACTTATGTTGACGAATGCTCAGAAAATTAAAAGAAAGTTTAGGAAAGATTTGCATATTTTTTATTTGGTGTGACTTAAACATTTCAACTTTATTTCAGGTTCCCGTTTATCTTGAGAAGGTTAATAGAATTTATATTATAACTGATAATTGTTTTTCATTTGTCTACTTCAGATTTAAAGGCAAATAGTATTTGTTTTCCTGATAATGGAAGTCCAGGTTGACATTTGTGTAAACTGGTAGAACAGAGCAGTAAGGAACAGATTGCAAATGTGCCGTCATATCCCACTTCTGTCTTGTTTCATCTCTTTAATAGCAAAAACCTATCAGTGGTATTAAGGAATGAAATTGAGAAATTCAGATTTTATGAGTTAACCTTTTGAGTTCTTATGCATTTCTGCAGTGAGGAATTTGAATGTTGATAGTGATAGAATAGATGCATGTCTTTGTTTTAACATTCCTGAGTCACTTACACTAAAAATAAAGTCATAGTATTGTGTAAATATATCCTTTTCAGGACTCTAAGGTCTTAGATTTGAACTAGAGGAGTGTTGTGATATAATAGTGGCCTTTTCCCCTGCCCCTGTGATCTGCTCTGCCTTGCACAGTCTGATTCTTCCTTTTGACCTTTCTAGTATCTAGAACTCTTCTCCTGTCCTCTTCATGCACTTCCTCTTCTCAGCCCTCATTCTGTCTCTATTTTATCACTTTCCTCTCAGCCTAAATTTTCTTCAGACCCACAGCTCACTCTCTCTTCCCTGTCAACTTTCCATTCTTCAAATCCCTCACTTTTACTCTGAACCAAGTCTCTTTAGTACCCTTGAAAGGCTTCTCTGCTCCCTAGTGTTCACTGCTCTGGTCAGGTTGTTATCCTTTTCTTCTTCAACCCCTCAAACACACATCTTTACATCCTTCCAAGTCCTGTAACTGTAATTTCTGCTTCTGTGTTTTAATTTATTACACAGATTTATCAGGTGCTAGGTATGTGTTCTCTAGATATTAGGGATATACTTCAGTAGATGGCTATGGAAAGAAAGCACATAAGTTGTCTTGTGGGGTTTACATTGTAGATGGGTAGACATGGTAACTTACTCTGAGAAAGTAACCCTTGTGCATAGAGTCTAGCTAGTAAGTCTTGCGAATATTGGGGGTAGGGAACATTCTCTGTGGAGGGGATGTCAGTGCAAAGGCCGTTGGTAGGAGCATTTTTATGGTCTGTGGTCAGTGATCCACATCTAGAGCGTGTTAGAAGGACGGCAAGTGCTGGTTAGTGCACAGTGAATAAAGAAGCAAGTAGCAAGAGGAGAAATCTGAGGGTAACTTGTGGGGCCTGAGAAGCAGTTGTAATATCTTCAGCTTTTACTTTGGGCAGTGGGGAGCCACTGCAGGTGTTTTTATTTTTGGTTATTCCAAAAAGATCTTATGGTTGTTTCCCCTATCAATGAAAGCATTTCATTTTTCATTATTAAGAAAAGACTTCTAGTAGCCTCAACATCCATTATTGAAAATTTTGTGTATGTATCTTTCCACTCATTTTTCCTTATGCTTGTATAAACACACACACACACCATACACTTGCCTCCTGCACTGTAGGGTTTTAAGAAAGAGCAAATAAAAGGATTAGGCTTTACAGAGAATCTTCCAGCTGCTTTGTGAAAAGTGGCCTTTGAGGGCAAGAAGCAGTGAGTCTTGTTAGGAGGCGCCTACTGTGACCCAGGTAAGAGAGAATGTTGGCTTAGATCCTGATGGTGGCAGTGAAAGTGATAAGTGGTCAATTTCTGTTTCTCTTTTGAGGGTAGAACCAACAGGATTTTGTAATGGATTCAGTGTGACTGTATTGGGTATGGTGAGGAAGGAGGGAGGAATCAAAGGTGACTCAAAAGTTTTTGGCCTGAGCAACCAGAAATCTTTGGTTTCATTTTTCTTGTCAGACTATATATGTGAGTTTCAATTCTGGCCCTTTTATGTGTTTTTCCTATTCACTTGCACTCGTGATCATATTTCTTTCACCGAGCTTCTTGTCTGTTCCACCCAGCCTTGATACATGGTACCCACCCCAAGATGCTATATGGAGCAAATGTTTCACTGATAGTAGTCTCCCAAAGTACGTAGTGAGTATCCTTTCACTAGGTCATGATGAATTTATGAAAATGCTCAGGAAATAATAACTTCGGGTATGTTATGGGCATTCAGTAACTGTTGGTTGATGGTATGCTTTTCAGACATAAGGACAAGATCTGAAATAAACAAAGTAGGCAAAGTAAATGCTTACTTTGACTTAGGGTATTTTTTTTGAGAAAGGATTGTTTTGGATAATTATTTTCTTCAGTTAGTTTTGTGCCTAAAAAATGAACTTTTTATTTCCCTAAGATGTTATGTATTTTCTTGACTTTTACAGCTGTATGAAGACTCAAAAAAAAAAAAATTTATTACTACCCTGATAAAAAGGATGCCTGAGAAAAAGCCCTTGTCGAGAAAGGAACCTATGTTTTGGTGCAGACAACATAGGTATAAAATGTGTTTCCTTTATGAACATAGCATTTTATTATGACTTAATGCAAAATGAGTACTATCATGCCTTTGGCATTCTAAATGTAGGGGTTCTTTGTCTCTCTATTATGTGGTGTTAGGCTTGTGGTTTTAGGTTACTGTGTTTTAAAATAATTTTCAGACTCACATACAGATGTTGCTGTTTGCTAATGTCAGGTGTGCTTTTCTCCCCCGTGATTATATTTGCATGAGATTTCCTTGAAGCCTTATTTTATATCAATATTCTTTATTTAAATCTGCCTTTATTTTGTGGTACTTACACTTTTATTATCTTGTAGTGTAGCAGTTACTTTTCTTTAACTTTATTTTATCCTCTTTGGTTCTTAACCCTTAGCATTTGAATTAGTGTCTGTAATACATTCAGGATTCCAGAACCCCATAGTCTTCAGAGGAGTTTTCATGTAAAAACATTGTTCAACACAGAATAAGTTCTTTAAATGTTTCTCACTTACTTGATGCTGTCTGGATTAGAGGGAGTGGTGTCTAACCAGTTGAGCTCACTTAAATTTTCCTGCTCTGGAAGGGATTAAAACTACATAGGGAGAAGATGGGAAAGTTGGAAAAGGCAGTGGATTGCACTAACCTCTTTAGTTGAGTTGTGATTATCATCTTAGTTTTGCTTGTCATTTCTGTTCGGTAATGGAGTATTTTTTTTTTTTTTTTAAAGATTGTAGAATGTAGCTCATACATATTTTAATGATAATCCAGGTAGTTCAACAAATGATTGCTTATAAAAAACAAGAGTAAAATGTCCTCTTTAGATGACCTTTAGTTGATATTGATGTAAGTCTTGGGTCTGGGAGTGCTATAGTAACTCACTGTGTAATTTTTAGGCATGCCTTTAAAAACAGAAAAAATTGACAATATTTATTGGGTTGGGTTGAAGTGGGAACTTAAGCTTTAACACACTATCTGAGAGAAGTCTGACATCTTCCGCTGTAGGTAACCATAGTCTCTAACCATCTTTGGACAAGTGATTTGTTGGATTGCAAGATGATGTAAAACAATGCAATTTCGGGCCTCCCTGGTGGAGCAAGGGGTTAAGACGCAACCTACAAAGCTATCTGCAGCTACGAAGCATGAGTTCGATCCCAGGCCAGGGAGATAGACACATGGCACAGCAGACCACTCCAGATTTGCCAGCTGCTCCCCTCAGCAGTGTATTTCATTCACTCTGCCTGTTCAGTTCCCCACTCTGTCTCTGGTGAATCCTCTCACCCTCCACACCTCTGGCCTGTGCCCCAGTTCTTGTATGCATAAATAAATAAATCTTTAAAAAAAATGCAATTTGCTGGTTAAGTGATTTGCTGACATATCATAAGATCTCTAAGAATAAAATTTCCTGTCTCCTGAATTATACTTCATAAATAACTGAAATTATTATTTCTCTCTTTCAAATGACTCTAATCAGCTTTTTTCTTTTTTAAACTTTCAGCAGGTAGACTGAGGGGCACTGCGGGAGCCCTAAACTTGCATTTGCTAAAGATATTTTCTGCCATCTGCTGCAGGAAGACAAAGCATAATTTTAGTGTGAAGAATTTTTATTAGAATCTGTGCATAGAGAGGGAAGAGAAAGTATAATAGTTTACCATGAAACACCCAATGTTACCCATCCCCTCATGGATAAATGTCCAGGCAAACAGGGTTAGCTCAAACCAGGGCTGCTGGGACCCCAAAGCAAGCACACAAGTAAGTGTAAGATACCTTCTGGTGGGAAACTAAAGGAGAGAGGCAAAAAAAGGCCAGGCAAGTCTGGGCTGAAAACAACAATATCAAAATGCAAATCAAGATAAGGGATACCTTTATCAGCTCCCCCACTGGTCTCTCATCCACGTGTATCTTTCAAGTTTCTCTCTGTGTGTCTTCCGTGTCCCCCAAATCCCTGGTCCAAGTCTAAAGTTGAGAAGCAGGCGCCGCCTTCCTTCACGTCTGCTTCCGCCACGTGCCTTAGTGTCTCTGTGAGTGTTCTAGAGCTTCACCTGGCTCTTCAGCTCCACCCCTCCTTACGTGGGGTAGGGCACATGGAAACTCTTTTGTGGTGATGTCTCTGTTATACTACTTTCCCCACAACCTTTACTTAGAACAAACAAAGCTTGGATGCCCTTCTTTGCTCCAGGACTCCAATTTGCATTTTGGTGAGATTTCCACTAGGTAGTGTTGTGTTTTAGTATTTTCCTTGAGTTGCTTAGCTTTTTCAACCTTTGGAACAATTTGTTGAGTCGGTTGTGACTTTTGACTTTTCCTTTCTTGTGCCATGGAAAGTGTTATGTGCTGATAAAATGTAAACTTTTTTTTTTTTTGTTTTTTTAAGATTTATTTATACAAGGACTGGGGTATACAGTCAGAGGCGCGGGCGGGTGAGAGAATTCACCATAGACAGAGCAGGGAGCAGAACAGGAAGACGAACCAAAGACACTGCTGAGGGGAGCAGCGGGTGCAGCAGGAGAGGTCTTCTGCGCCATGTGGGATTCTCCCTGGCCGGCTGGGATCGAACCCGTGCTGCAGAGGCTGTGGACAGCTTCATGGCGCGGTGCTCAACTCGTTGCGCCACCCGGGAGGCCCTAAAATGTAAACTCTGATGGCTGGAAGTTAGTTATTTTATTTACTGCCATATCTTAGTGCCCAGAATGGTGGTAAATATATTTTATGCCAATTGCTAAGCACTTTGATTGGATTTGGTGGTATTTCCATTTTACTGCTGAATGAGTTCCCTGTCCATATGATGATTGTATATGCATGAGGATGAGGAAGGAAGGAGATGAAGCTAGCTTTTGTTGAGGATGTTGCCAGCTATTCCCACATTCAATCAAGCTTAAGATGTTATCACACATTATTTTATAAATCACTAGCAAAGAAAATGTAAAATGACCAATTAAACTATGGGATACTGTCAGCAGAGGATACATTCTGAATTTAAAGATGTAAAAACATGAAAAAAAATCAAAGTATCTCTAAAATAAGGAATACCTGTAGTTTTATGAAAACTCTGATAAAGCCTTCTACAGGTAGGAATTACTAGCCTAATTTTAGAGACAAAGTTTATGGGTTAAGTCTGCAGGCTCTCAAGGTAGAGGATCCAAATTGTGACCTATTTATTAGCTTTCTGAGACTTTGCCTCCTTATTTACTACCCCGCATTGCTTCAAGAATCAGGGAGCAAAATAGTACCTTGGCCTGTGAACTATGACTTGAAGAGTCTTAGTTTGCATGGCTTTAAACAGTTTCTTAATGTGATGATTTTTTTCTTTCTCTTTTCAAATCAACAGATACCTCTGTACTTTCCACGTGCTAGCTACTGGTTTTAAGTATATATGAAACCGAATAAGGCCTAATCTTTTCCTCTCAAGGAATTTACAGTCTGGGGAGATGAGAAATAAACATGAAAGTTAGATAACCTAGAGAAGATTTAAATAACATTTCAGAGAATGAAAGATTTAACAAGGCAATACAGGATTAATTGCCAGATAAATTGTACAAATAATTGCTTTTGGAGTTCACAGGAAGTATAGATCCGCTTGAGGCTGGAGTAATCCAGGGACGGATTTAAATGAATTCCTGGGAGGTAGTTTTAGTTAGTGAGATTATTTACTTATTTTAAAATCATACTAATGTTTGTTACAAATGGAACTGCAGACTTGACCATGAAGAACTCTGGTACGTTGTTTTTCTCTGATGAGAACACAGGAAAAGTATAAGAAATGACATGCTGTCAAGTAGATGGGGAAGGTACTCACTGTTAGAGGACTTCTGGGTGGGGAAAAAAGTGGCCCTTCTCTCTAAATTGCTTTGAGTGTTGCTCTTGCTACATTTACAGTTGTACTTTCTGAACCATTGCAATAGTTACAGCATTTATAATGAACTTAACAGGTTGGAGGCAAGTATTAACCCCATTCATGTTACTAATGTTCTTTGTATTTTGAAATTGGGACTTTTAAAGATGCACAGCAGACAAAGAGTCTTAGTCCACCATATTTCGGACTACATTCCTGAGTTGCACTGGAAACTTAACATTGACTTGGGAAGTGTGTGTTTTCCAGATCAGGTCAAATAAAGGCTTGGGAAACAGAACAGCGTTTTACACCTTGTTAGATAATCTTGGGGATTTTATTTAACCTTCTGGAAACATTTGAGTCACATCACACCAAAGGTTATTTCTATTTTAAACATTTTTGCTATTCTACTTACTTAAAAAATATAATAATTACATGTATATGGCTAATAGATATTCAGAATGCACAAAGCTATGAGGTAAGGTTTCCCTTCCACTTCGGTGTCCTAGTTCCCTCCTCAGAGACAGTCACCGTTACCATATCCTTTTATTTACAGACATATTTGTATGTCTTTGTGTGTTTACTCCCTTTTTTGTAAGCACAGACTATAGCATATTAAAAACACTGCTTAGTACCTTGTTACATTTAACACTATATTTTGAGAATAGTTCCGTGTCAGTTTGTACAGGTAAAATTATTTTTTAGTAGATTGTCATTTTATTAATATTCTGGAACTTAACCAGTTTATCATTGATAGTCACAATTTGTTTTCACTGTGTTGCCATATAACAGTGCATTAGTGAATTTTCTTGTCTACATTGTATTACAGTTTTAATTTGCATCCCTTATGGTCTAAATTCATAAATATTTATTTTTTTGTTAATAAAGGCTTTTAAGTTCCTATATTTATAAAAGACATTTGCCTTTGAAAAATATCTGTTGCAAATACTTCCTTGCCATTTTAAATAATAATGAAGATGTACTTCTTTTGGCCGATGAATATTACTTAAATTTACACGCAGATTTCCACATCTTAATTTCTTTTTTTTTTTTTTTTTATAGAGGCGTGCTTTATTTATTTGTTTGTTTGTTTGTTTTGTTTATACATGCACTGGGTACAGTCAGAAGCGCGGGAGGGTGAGAGAATTCACCAGAGCCAGAGCGGGAAGCAGAGCAGGCAGAAGGACCGAAGGACACTGCTGAGGGGAGCAGCGGGCGGCAGGAGAGGTCTGCGCGCCATGTGGGACCCTCCTTCGGTGGCCGGGGAGCAGCCGGGGATCGAACCGGCGCTGCGGAGGCCGCGCGCAGCTTCGCAACCCAGCGCTCAACCGCTGGGCCACCGGGGAGGCCCATCTTAATTTCTTTATAGCTCATTTTATATATTTTTATGCAAGAAGTTACACATTTTAATGTTTTGTATGTAATATGCCTAATATGTCTAAATTTTTTTTTGCTGTGTTGAACATACATAAATTTACCATTTTTAAATGTACAGTTCAGTGGCAGTAAGTACATTCACAGTACTGGGCAACTGCAATTGCTGTTTCCAGAACTTTTTTCTCTTCCAGATAGACCTAATAAAGCTTTTTTTTTTTTTTTTTTAATAGAGGCATGTTTTATTTATTTGTTTGTTTGTTTTGTTTATACATGCACTGGGTACAGTCAGCAGCGCGGGAGGGTGAGAGAATTCACCAGAGCCAGAGCGGGGAGCAGAGCAGGCAGAGGGACCGAAGTACACTGCTGAGGGGAGCAGCGGGCGGCAGGAGAGGTCTGCGCGCCATGTGGGACCCTCCTCCAGTGGCTGGGGAGCAGCCGGGGATCGAACCCGCGCTGCAGAGGCTGCAGGCAGCTTCGCAACCCAGCGCTCAACCACTGCGCCACCGGGGAGGCCCCAGACCTAATAAAGCTTTTAGGTAGCAGTTTCAGTTTCTGACTTGATATCTGCCTTTCCTATTTATTGATAAAGTATATATTTAAACTCTTTCCCACCCAGAGACACAGAACTCTGTATCTTTGCTTGAAGGAGAGGTTTTGAGAAAGAGGCACAGCTGTAACTGGATGAAAGTTGTTTGTACTCCGAGAGATCTTTTCTGAAGCTTGTCCCCAATCTAGGTTTTTATTTTCTTGATCCTCTTTAGGTAGTAGTATGTTTTTTCATCTGTGTAGTTTGGAAAATATCAAACATTAAAAATTAGAATAGTATATTGATCCCCATGTACTCCACCACTCAGGCTCACTAATTACCAGTTTATGGTCAATCTTGTTTCATCAGTATTCTCATTTATTCCCTTCCCCCATTTATTTTGAGGCAAATACCAGCTGCCATATGATTTCATTAAGTATACCTAAAAAGTAAGGACTCTAAAGGAAAAAAGCATTACTCTAGTAACATCATTATAGCGAGAAAAATTATAGTAATTCTTTAGTATAAATTACATAGTTTTCAGTTTTCTGGTCCTCTCCCCCCTCCCATTTTAAAGTTTGTTTGAATTGGAGTCAAGCAAGACTCACACAATGCAATTTGGTAGTTATGTATCTTAAAGTTGTTTTGAATATAGGTGACTCCACCATCTCTTATTTCCCTTTGAATTTGCGTTTTTTAAAATTTGCCTTTTGTCCTGTAGGATTTCTTACTGTCTAGATTTTGCTGACTTATCTTTTTTTTTTTTAAATATTTATTTAATTCATTTATTTTATTTATACAAGCACTGTGTACAGTCAGAAGCACAGGAGGGTGAGAGAATTCACCAGAGCCAGAGTGGGGAGCAGAGCAGGCAGAAGGACCGAAGTACACTGCTAAGGGAAGCAGCGGGCAGCAGGAGAGGTCTGCGCGCCATGTGGGACCCTCCTCCTGTGGCTGGGGAGCAGCTGGGGATCGAACCGGCGCCACAGAGGCTGCGGGCAGCTTCACAACCCAGCGCTCAACCACTGCGCCACCGGGGAGGCCCTTTGCTGACTTATCTTTATGTTTAAGTTGATTCTCTTGTATTTGATTAAGAAAATTGGTGGTTGGCTGTAAATTTTTGATCAGTTATTATTGGCAAAGTTATTAGTTATCTATTGCTGTGTAACAAGTTATCCCCAAACTTAGGTCCTTAAACAAAATTATCATCTTCCACAGTACCTGGTGTCCAGGAACATGGGAGTGAGCTGTTGGGGATTTCGGGCTCAGGGTTTCTTCTGAGCTGTCATGCATGCAGTTTTCACAGACAGACAGAAAGACAGGAGTAAAACTGCTGTGCCTTTTATGACCACTTTGAGCCAACTTCTGTGTAGCCTGGCTTATCAGGAAACACTTGGCATTGCTTCTCTTTCTCTTTGTGATGCTGTTAGCTATTGATGATCAGTACCCTTCATTTGCTAATTTATTAGGAATAACAAAATGCTGATATTTTAATTCTATCATACCCTTTTCATTTAATAGCTGTAATACTTCTATGTAACAGTCTTATTCCCCTCAAACTTTGGTCACCCAAATTTGGGTACACTTTACATAAGGAAGGTAGGATAAATGATACTTTCTCCTAATTTATTAGTTTAAAATTAAGTTGGCTTATTAGCATATTCCAGTGGTGAAAAACATTTTCTTACACTTAAAGAAATTTTACTTTTAGACTTACAGAAATGTTTCAGAAACACTGGAACATTCCTGTATATCCTTTAACCAGGTTTCTCTAATGTTAACTCCAAAAACGCTGTATATTGATCAAAACTAGGAAGTTAACATTGGTACAACACTGCTAGCTAGCTAGCTACATAGCAGATACTACCATATTTTCTTTTGCTTTTTTGGGAGGTTAGGTATGGGGTGTATGAGAATAATGTCCTTATTTTTCTTTTATACTATCTACCATCTTGCCTGTTTATTTTTTTTTTTTTTTTTTTAAAGAGGCACGTATTTTATTCATTTATTTATTTATTTGTTTGTTTGTTTTTGTTTATACATGCACTGGGTACAGTCAGAAGCGCGGGAGGGTGAGAGAATTCACCAGAGCCAGAGCGGGGAGCAGAGCAGGCAGAAGGACCGAAGTACACTGCTGAGGGGAGCAGCGGGCGGCAGGAGAGGTCTGCGCGCCATGTGGGACCCTCCTCCGGTGGCCGGGGAGCAGCCGGGGATCGAACCGGTGCTGCAGAGGCTGCGGGCAGCTTCGCAACCCAGCGCTCAACCGCTGCGCCACCGGGGAGGCCCCATCTTGCCTGTTTAATTTTTAAAAAGAATATGAAATTTGTAATTTTGTTCTAGCTGTTGCCTTTATATTAAAAGTTTTATGTAATACACTTAATATCTTTGTACCATCTCTTTTTCTGGGTTATTATCTGTTGGTTTCTTAATTTGACATACAGTTGAAATTACTAATTATCTTTCTCTTCCCCAGTATTTGATGTAAACAAATATATGTATCTGTAAGACAATCAGCAAATTTATTTTATCTCTTTACTTTCCCTTTACTTTTTGGAGAGTTGTATCTACATTGTCAAAGCATATAGCTATTCTATAAACAATGTGCACATTTTTTCAAGTGTTCACTGAATACTGCCTTATGCACACATATACATTAACTTTATAAAAGATTTAATAGACAGTTCTCAAATACAATCATTTTGGTTAATCTTTTGGAAGAGATCTTCTGAAGTGAAGAATATGCGGTACTGGCCCAGAAATCATGTCAGGAACCCATCCCAGACTGTTCAACACCAAGTCCCCTCCCCTTTTCTTCAGACATCACATGGTTTTGGGTATTTGATTGGATAACATGACAGCCATCCTGCTACTTGTAGTGCTCATTGAAGTGCTTGTCAGAGGAATAGATCTGCTTGTGGGCCATCTTGCAGCAAGAGAGAGGGGAACCACTACTCCATCTTTGTCTTTGAGATCTGGCCTCCATGCAGCAGTTCTCCTGAGCCAACGTCTTCTGGTGCTTGCATTACTGTAATAACGTCCTAACATGTCTCTCAACTTTTTACCTCTGCTTCCTTGTCTGTTAATAATGTAACAGTTGGTGGGATCTTTAAAAATTCTTTTTTGGGGGTGGGAGAGAAGAGATCTTAAAAAAATTCTAAGCCAGTTCATTAACTCCCTCAAGAATCTGCAGAGGTTTCCCCATTTCACTCAGTTAAAAAGGAAAGTCCTTACCTTGGTATGTAGGACCCTGCGTGACTTGGCTCAGTATACTCTGCTTTCACTTTTCATACTGCTGCTGCCTTCTTGATCTGGTACTGTTCTTCATAGAAAATGGTCACACTCCTGCCTTTGGATGTGCTTTCTGTGTGAATGTTTTGTTTCATCACACATCTTAACTATAACTCCATCTTTTTAAAAGTCTAACATCTCACCCTCTTTTAGGCCCAGTCTCATGACCCTATTTAATACTGGAACCTCCCCCTCTGAGGTACCATATAATTTACCTATTTATTGTGTTTAATGGTTGTGTTTTGTCTTGGTAAAATACATGTCCCACAAGGACAGCGTTCTTAGTTCCTATTGCTCATGGTTGTATGTCAAACACTTAAAAAATAATTTAAATAATATTGAAGTTTGTTTTTTGAAATAGGTTCAGAAGCTTTCATCTAGTTTCACTTACATGTCTATATTATATGTATATTAAATGCATTTAAAGAAAAGTGATTTTTCTCTGGTTTTATAAAAATTAGCATGTTTATTAAAATAATATATGCATATTTAAAAAGTTCAAGCAATATAGAAAGGTATATTTAGAGATAACCAGTGCTAATTGTCTGCATCTTTCTACATTCTCTGTAGACTTTAATATATGGAAGAAATAATGAATTTTTGCATGCTGTTTTTGTATCTTTTATTATTCCATCTTATGTGATGGACATCTTTACAGATTATAAGTTGAAATCAATATTGTTTTTATGGTTTATACTATGCAGGAAAATTTTTATATTGTCTCTGTATACCACATTCTTTAAATAATGTCCTTCATTGACAAAATAGGTCATTTTCCAATTAGAAATTTGTGCTTTTAATGCCTCGTTAGCTTTATATTTATTTATGCATACAAGAACTGGGGTGTAGGCCAGAGGTCAGGGGGTGGGGGGTGGGGAGGCGGTAAGAGGATTCACCAGAGACAGAGTGTGGGGATCAGAACAAGCAGATCTACTGAAATACACTGCAGAGAGGAGCAGTGGGCGAGACAAGAGAGTTCTGCTGCGCCATGTGGGTCAGCTCCCCTCACTACTTAACTACTAAGACTTGCGTAGTTGATTTTGTAGTTTTATTTTTTTTATTTATTTATTTTTTTAAAGATTTATTTTATTTATTTATTTATTTATACAAGCACTGGGTACAGTCAGAAGCGCGGGAGGGTGAGAGAATTCACCAGAGCCAGAGCAGGTTCAGAACAGGCAGAAGGACCGAAGTATACTGCTGAGGGGAGCAGTGGGCGGCAGGAGAGGTCTGCGCGCCGTGTGGGACCCTCCTCCGGTGGCCTGGGAGCAACCGGGGATCGAACTGGCTCTGCAGAGGCTGTGGGCAGCTTCGCAACCCAGTGCTCAACCGCTGTGCCACCGGAGGGGCCTGATTTTGTAGTTTTAAATGCCCTCTCTCCTCCATCACCCTTGTCTTTTTTTTTTTTTTTAATTATTGGAAAAAGCTTAGGGAGTTTAGTTGTAGTAAAAAATTCAGGAGAGGAAGCGACCTTATTTTATAAAAGTGTGTACTGAAGTGGACAATAAATTACCTTTGGCTGTGAATCATTTAATATTTCTGCAATTTTAAACTACTCAACAATATATTTGATGGTAACTGATTGCAGAACATAGCTACTACATTCTTTTTTTTTTTTTTAAAGATTTATTTATTTATTTATACAAGCATTGGGTACAGTCAGAAGCGGGGGAGGGTGAGAGAATTCACCAGAGCCAGAGCGGGGAGCAGAGCAGGCAGAAGGACCGAAGCACACTGCTGAGAGGAGCAGCAGGCGGCAGGAGAGGTCCGCGCGCCATCTGGGACCCTCCTCTGGTGGCCGGGGAGCAGCCGGGGACCGAACCGATGCTGCAGAGGCCGCGGGCAGCTTCGCAACCCAGCGCTCAACCGCTGCGCCACCTGGGAGGCCCACATTCTTTTTTCTTTTTCTTTTTCCCCAATTTCTGCTTCCCATAAAGTTGAACATGTTTTTAAAATAAGTTTTTTTTTTTTTTTTTTTTTTTTTTAATAAACCCTGGCCAGGTATCGAACCCATGCCATAGTGGCTGATGATAGACTGATAGCACTGAGACTCAACCTCTCTGCCACCAGGTGGTCTCCGCTTATAAGTTTTAAATTACTTAACCCGGTGAGTTCATAATTTTTTTTTCATTTATTTTCATGTTAAATCGAGGAAAGCAAGTAGTGGTTTTTTTGGTCATATGTTGTGGTATAGCCTTTAATTTGCATCTTGTTTCTGAATTTATTGGTATTTTGTGTGGGAGAAACACACACCTTTCCTTTCTTAAACTTTTATAATAATCAGTAAAAAGACAGGTTAAAGTGTTGGGGCAGTCTTTCTTCACATTGCAATTGTAATTGGAAATAATGTAAAATGTTGCTGTTTCGGAACTTTTAAATATTGCATTTAAATTTGAATAAGCCCAGCTATAAATTTAAAGTATAGTTTTCTGTTTTTGAAACTTTTAAGATTGCTTAGATGTGAATTAACAAAGCACAAATGTGTAAGATACTTTTAGTCCTCCAACCCTCCCTGTTACTGCTTATAGAATGAATCTGGGAATAGGTGTTTGAGTAGACATAGATTGTCAGGCTTGCAGTCTTTTTGATAATTGCGTTAGCTAAGGAATAGAGATAATTGGAAAGCGAAAGTTTTGTACTTTTTAGATAGGCTTTTGTGGTATTTTCAACTCTTTTGTCCTATTGATATGTCAGAAGGTATACTTTAAAAAGTGAATATGGACCTCCCTGGTGGCGCAGCGGTTGAGCACTGGGTTGCAAAGCTGCCCGCGGCCTCTGCGGCGCCGGTTCGATCCCCGGCTGCTCCCTGGCCACCGGTGGAGGGTCCCACATGGCACGCAGACCTCTCCTGCCACCTGCTGCTCCCATCAGCAGTGTACTTTGGTCCTTCTGCCTGCTCTGCTCCCTGCTCTGGCTCTGGTGAATTCTCTCACCCTCCCGCACTTCTGACTGTACCCAGTGCATGTATAAACAAAACAAACAAACAAATAAATAAAACATGCCTCTATTAAAAAAAATAAAAAGAATATAAATATGATTGATACATACATTTATGTAAGTATACACAAATATATACACATAATTTAAATCCATAGTTGGACACATTGATAACATTTATTTATTTTTAAAATTTATTTATGCATACAAGAACTGGGGTACAGACCAGAGGTGTGTGTGTTGGGGGTTGAGAGGATTCACTGGAGATAGAGTGGGGAACAGAACAGGCAGACTGAAATACGCTGCTGAGGGGAGCAGCGGGCGAGACAGGAGAGGTCTGTTGTGCCATGTGGGTAGCTCCCTGGCCTGCCGGGGATTGAACTAGTGTTACAGTGGCTGCGGACAGCTGCATAGGCTTGTCATTGATAACATTTAGAGAAAGTATTTGTTGTTCATTCTGAGGTCTGAGCTTCAGAATTATGGTTGAACATTTATAAAGGAAAAGACAATTTTCATAAAGGCTCAAAGAATCAAGATGCTTCTTTGCATATTAATTTCCTGACTTCAGAACTGCCTAAGTTAACTTGCACATGGTGTCTTAAAATGGGATCTTACTTGGGGTCTATGAGGCTTTCTGGGGGTATATGGACACAAATAGTTCTAAAAAACCCTTTCATTATGGAATTGAAAACACAAAACGAGAGAGAATATAATGAATTCAAAGAAGAATAAAAATTTGTATTCAGGAGAAAGGAAACAGTCATGAAATTTCTGCCTGTCAGTGATCTTTTAAAAAATAAGAGTAACAGCAGTTTATTAAAAATGCTAATATTGTAACTAGTAAAAATTAAAAAAAATTTAAATGTTAGCTTAAAAGTGGCCTGGGGTACATAGTTTTTCAAGGTTCTTTCATAGGTACATGAGCAAAAGTTTGAAGTCTTTTTGGAACCCACTTGATGTGAGACTGTCTTGGTGATAAAGTGACTGAGGTATTTACATTGCTGACTTTCAAGGAGTAGATTGTCTAGGAAAAAATACAACATAAATCTGTGTTTGCAAGCAAGGACTGATAACTTTGTAAAAACAAAATGCAAAGAAATTGTTCATCTCCCTGACTCCCATACCAAAATTTTGGCAAATAAGTAGTTATTCTAGTGTATATAAGCAGATTTACAAATTCATGTTTATTGTTAAACATGCATACAAGAAATGGGGTGTAGGGCAGAGGTGCTGGGGTGGATTCACCAGAGACAGTGGAGAGCAGAACAGGTCGATCTACTGAAATACACTGCTGAGGGGCGCGGTGGGTGAGAGAGACAGTGCTACGCCATGGTGGGTTAGCTCCCTGCCCAGCTATCAAACTCTTGCCGCAATGGCTGGCAATGGCTTGATAGCGCTGAGACTTTAACCCTGCGCCACCAGGGAGACCCCAAATTTGTGTTTTATACTTACAATTTTAATCAAACTTCTCATGTTTTGTTAAAGTGCAGACTGGAAAATAAGATAATTTTTTTTCATATAGATAGAATAGAGATGACTGTAGGAAAACTTGCATTAAAAAAAAAAATTGTTCAGGGACTCTCTGGTGGTGCAAGGGGTTAAGTCCACGCTCTCAAGCTGTCACCAGCCTCTAGCACGAGTTTGACCCCTGGCCAGGGAGCTGACCCGCATGGCGCAGCAGACCTCTCCTGTCTTACCTGCTGCTCCCCTCAGCAGTGTATTTCAGTCAGTCTGCCTGTTCTGCTCCCAGCTCTGTCTCTGGTGAATTCCCCTGCCTTCCCCCTTCCGCATCCTACACCCTGGCTCTTGTATGCATAAATACATAAAATAAATCTTTAAAAAAATTAAAAAAATTGTTCATAACTTAGCAATTTATTTTTCCCATATAGGAAACAAATAAAAATGTGGGAAAGATTTTTTTGCCTGGCTTATTAATATTTCATCAATAGAAAACATTGTGTGTCCCTCTCCATGAAAAATAAATAGGAAAGCTAAAATAAAAAGGCTAATGTAAACAGTTATAAACTAATTTTGTCATTAATTTGGGCTTGCAGGAAGTTCTGTTTCCCGAGGTTTTTAAATCCTTATGCACCAGGTTGGTCCTTTTGCTGAGGAAGAGGCACTTTTGTGGTAGTGTTGCCATGGTGACTGCTTTCCAAGTGCTGCCTCAAGGTCACTCATCACTCATAGCCCTGAATACTTGGATTTTGTTAAAGAAAAATATCAGCACTTAGTGTATAAAATGAAATTAATTGTCACATTGCTTTACTCAGTCAAATGTAGCAAAATTATACCTAACAGTATTTTGCGATAACAATGCTGGTAAACTGTTTTCTTTGAATCTTGCATTTTAATTTGACAGATTAGAAGGCTAATGGTGTACCTAAATTATAACCATGTTAGAATTTTGATTTTATTTCATTTGTGACTTTTCTAATATAGCAACTTAATTTTATTCCATTTGTTTGAATATGTTTCTAAACATACCTGCCTCAAAATGTTTTTTTTAAAATTGAGACAAAGGCAAAGGATCTTCAACATTCCTTTTCTTTTTAATGACCTTAGCTAGAAGTAGCCAGTTGCCTCAATCTTTGTTCATATTTAGACAAGGGTGATTATTTTATTTACCTCAAACTAGATTTCAGTGATTTATTGTCTTCCTGGCTTCTATTTCATGTGTTCTTTGTCTCATACTGCTGTTAGTTTTCCTTGTCCTCACTTTCTGGATTTTTTTTCTGTTAGATACAGATGTTTTACCAGAAAAACAGTTAATCAGATATTTTCATATAATTTAAAAACTGGTTTTTATTGAAGGAAAGTATGAAAAGAAATGCCCCATTTTGGATTGTTTATTTTCTTATGAACCTTTATTTAGGGAGAGAGGAATCGGAGGTAAATGCCTCCATTCGGCTGGAAGGTGACTTTGAAATCAGAGATGAGAAACATGACTGTAAAAGGGAAAATGCCATTGAAACAGAAAATGCTGTTCAAACACACATGGCTAGAAAATTTGGTCTTTTAGCTAATTAGAATCTAACTAGTTACTCTGCCTCCAGGGAATTGGATGAATCGGTTCTCATAAAGCATTTCATCTCTGCTTCTGCAGAGCAGACACCTTTGCTATGTCTGATCAAGATATTTTACATGCTTGAAATTTCAATGAGTGCAGATCTCTAAAGATAGTATTGCAAATATGCCCAGGTAGTATATGCCAGCTAATGTTTGTTTCATTTATGCATATTTATGAAACCAAGTATGTTATCTGATGCTGTTTTTGCTAATTTGATAAAAGGAATTGCTTTAAAATTGTAAGCTATAATGTAAAGCAGTTATAATCTAGAAAAGGGAATATTAGTCGGGGAGGTCAGGGCCCTCCCTGTACTCCTCCTTCTGTCTTTTGTTATTGTGTGATCTTGGTCAAGTAATTTTTTGTGCTGCTTTCCCCTCATCTATGAAGCGAGGTGATTTCTAAATGCAGTGTGACTTTTCATGATCCCAGTCTCAGAATTGTTCTGGGTAGTAAAATTTTTATTATCTTCAAAAATGTAGGAAAATTGCAGCTCATACTAATCTGAAACGTCGAATCATTCCAACAACTTTGTCTCGTTTTGGAAGCAGATTAATTTCTTTAGGTAATATTGAAGTGATTTTATGAGATGAATATTTAACTGGATTATTTGGAAAGGAGGGGATGAAGAGTTTGAGTATGTGACTGGTTATGTGCAAATAAAAAAGTTTTTAAAATGTTTTGTAATTATAAAATTTGAATTGACTGAGAAATAGAAACTGAAGGCTATCAGATAGAAATTGATTTTGAATTATCTATGGGTTTTTTTTTCCAATGAAGATGGAGGTTAATGTACAATATATTTTTCTTTGAAGTTTTATTTTTTTTTTTTATTATTATTTTTTTTTAAGATTGATTTATTTATTTATACAAGCACTGGGTACAGTCAGAGGCGCGGGAGGGTGAGAGAATTCACCAGAGCCAGAGCGGGGAGCAGAGCAGGCAGAAGGACCGAGGTACATTGCTGAGGGGAGCAGCGGGCGGCAGGAGAGGTCTGCGCGCCATGCGGGACCCTCCTCCGGTGGCCGGGGAGCAGCCGGGGATCGAACCAGCACTGCAGAGGCTACGGGCAGCTTCGCAACCCAGCGCTCAACCGCTGCGCCACGCGGGAGGCCCTTCTTTGAAGTTTTAACATTCTTAACTCTAGCACAGGATTAGTCTCAAAAGATGTGTACATCCATGCTTATTCTTTTTGGAAAAAAAAAGCATGAAATTAAAAAAATGCTTGTAAGAATATTTGAGAAAAAAGGAAAACTGTGGTTGGTATTGTATCTTTCCATAGCCACTTCCAAACATACATAAAAACAAGGTTTTTGCATTGTTGGAGTCTATTCTGCTTTTTCTGCCTTTCCATCTTTGTCAGTATGTGGAGATCTACTTCATTTTAAAAATAATGACAAATATGGATCTAGGATAGTCCAGTATTAAACCAGACTTCTATTGATTGGTAATAAAACATTGCCACTGGGTCTCCCTGGTGTCACACGGGGTTAAGCACCACACTGTGAAGCAATTTGCAGCCTCTGTAGCACGAGTTTGATCCCCGGTTGGCCAGGGAGCTACCCACATGGCGCAGCAAACCTCTCCTGACTCGCCTGCTGCTCCCCTCAGCAGTGTATTTCAGTCAGTCTGCCTGTTCTGTTCCCCACTCTGTCTCTAGTGATTCCTCTCACCCCCCATATCTGGCCTGTACCCTGGCTGTTGTATACGTAAATAAATCTTAAAAAAACAGACAAAAAACCACTGCCACAGAGACCATCTTTTCTCTTCCATCTTTACTTACTTGACAGATAGTTCCATAGGACAGACTCCTTCTGGATCAAAGGGGTATCCTTAATTTTTGAATAGATATTTCAAAAATTGCCTTCCAGGAAGGTTTAAGAGTTCCTTTTACCAGAGATATTTTTCATGCATGTTTTCTCTGGATGATGATTATGTCATAGCTACCATTAATTTAGTTACCTATCTTGTGTTAGGAATTGTGCCAGGTGCATAATTTAGCTCTTGCTAATCCTGATAATCCAGTAAAATACTATTTTCATCACCATTTACAGTTGAGGAATTTGAGGGTCAGAGAGGTGAAATAACTTCCCTAAGGCCTCATAACTAGTAAATGGCAACACCGAGGTTTAAATCCCTCTCTCTGGATACAATGTCTGTGTTTCTTTTATCCAAAAAGTGTCTCTGCTGTTGTACAATTTGAGAGGACTGTCTTTAAATAGGTGCACATAAAACTTCATAATATGCATATTCTGAATGTTTCCTTCAAAACAAATTAGTGTTTTGGATCAGCCATAGCCCAAATAGTGTACATAGCACTACACTATAAGTATATGATGTATATAATTGCTGTCTTTACTGTTTGATTTTTTATTTTTGACTTTGGAAATGTGTCTAATTTTAAGTTGTGTTGGTCGCTTGAGGAACCATGGACTACAGCTAGAAATATGTTGCCATTTTGTAAACCCTATCTAATTTTAGCATGAGTAGGCTGTATTAGTTTGCTAGGGCTGCTGTAACAAAGTACCACAGACCAGTAGCTGGCTTAGCAGAAGTTTATTTTCTCACAATTCTGTAGCCTTGATATCAAGTTATGTATCTGCCTGGTTAGTTTTTTCTGAGGTCTTCTTGGCTTGTAGATGGCTGTTTCATGATCGATTTCTCTACTGTATTTTCCATGACTTTTGTCTTTTCTGGGCAGACTAGTTTCCTCATATACTGCAAAGCATGCTGGAGCCAGAGGTGGTCTCTTATGTCTTGCAGAATTCCATACGTTATTCCTAGAACAGAAATCTGAGTATATTTAGTGTTCAGAGCACGGCAGTAAATCATTGAGGGGAGGGGGTGATGGAGGGATGGAGGGATTATCTTAAATTCCAGAAAATCATATCTGTTGGCATCTTTTAATTATATTTTAACCTATACGAATTAAGTAATTTCTGGTATGTCAATACTGTAAATTTAAATACCATGCATTTCATGGAAGATTTGTTTTTCAAGTATTTCACTTTTTTTTCCATTTTGCTTGTAACCAAAAAAATAGTCACATGTGTAGTGGTAGTAGAATATTTTGTTCAGACAATTTCTCAGATGTTAAGAGGTTTTTTTTTTTTTTAAAGATTTATTTATTTATACAAGCACTGGGTACAGTCAGAAGTATGGGAGGGTGAGAGAATTCACCAAAGCCAGAGCAGAGGGCAGAACAGGCAGACTGACGAAGTACACTGCTTAGGGAAGCAGCGGGCAGCAGGAGAGGTCTGTGTGCCATGTGGGACCCTCGCCCAGCGGCTGGGGATCGAGCCGGCGCTGCAGAGGCTGCCCAGCGCTCAACTGCTGCGCCACCGGGGAGGCCCCAAATGTTGAGGTTTTATGTAACCAACTTCCAGGTGTTTTGACCTCTATGTAGAATGATTCTCTCCAGTATCTCTGTGCATCTTGTCCATATTTACTGGTATGTGTCTTTCCTCCTCATTTAATCAGCAAAATTTTGTGTACCTACTATGTGTTAGGCATTGTGACTTAATATACAGATTCAGACTCTGTGACTTAATATACAGATTCAGACTCTGAAGAGCATTCTTTGAAGAATGCTCTTTTTGAGGAGAACATCCTTGGCTCTAGTTAAGAATAACCATTAACCATTTGAGAATCACTAACCAACCAGTGTGCTTTCCATTTCCAGCCTCATGTATTTTCTGGGTTACAGATTCCGCTTGGAAGTGAATTCTTAGTTGGAGGTTTCACTTCTTGTCCCTAGTTGGCATTATGATGATCTTAACCACCATCTGTATTCTATTTAATGATTTAATTTATCAAGTTTGTAGTGTAAAAATTCACATTTCAAGAATTTGGGTGGAGGCATAGTAAATGCTTAAATTAATGGCAAAATGTAATGGAAACATAAATGCAAGTAAAAGGTGAAGGAATACTCATGGGTTGGGTGGGGAGAACAAGAATGGAGGCAGTTACCATGTGATTATCACAATAGGAATGTTCATGGGCGTTAGTTTTCAGGCTCATTGGAGGAGTGTAAAACCCAGTTTGGGTTTGCAGGGTGGGCTAGAAAGATAAGACATCTTTATGCTAGAAAGATGAGACATCTGAATAAGTTTTCAGGAGGAGTCTTAAAAGGTAGAATATGGAGGTGGCTGGTGGTTGAATAGAACAACATTCTGACAGAGCAACTTGTGCAACAACACTTGAACAGCAATTCGGGTGTTCTTTACGAAATGGGAATTTATTTAATGTGGCTGGGCCATTAGGTACAAGGAGAGATCTTTAGAAATGAACCTGGGAAGGAATTTGAACTGTGTAGGCCTATAAGAGCTTAAATAGGGGCTTGGAAAAATTACTCTGATTCAACTGAGACTTAAGTGAAGAATAAAGGTGAACTTCTGGATTAATCAGGGAAACATACTATCTAAACTACTAAAGGGCAGTAGTTATGAAATTAGAAATGGGTAGATTTGAGAAATATTAAATACCATGGGATGATCGAGGTACAGGACAACTCCTGAGAGCATCTTTTGTTTCCTGGTTTGCATATATATATATATATATATATATATATATATAGTAGGTATTCAGTTAAAATTTGTTGAATGAGTAAAATTTATAAAATGGCTTGTTTTGGCGATGAGAGTTTGTAAGTTTTCTCATTTCTACATGTTTTTAGACCTCTGGGTATTACTGTTATGGGAATATAGAGTTGGTATTTTCACATAGGTCTGTATAAAAAGCTGTTGAAAGGCACATTGTCAAATTATTTCCTGTATTTCCCTCTAGGGTCACATAAATGGCAGACCTCCTGGTAGCATTAGGTTGTCTGTATCACTGCAGTGGTTCATGGTGTTGCATAGGATACTTTATTCCTGTGGCTAAATATTTAATTGAACTGTATTAAAATTACATACAAGCACTTTGAAAACTTTATTTGGTATTATTTGTTCTAAAGATAATAAATCTCTTTTTAAAAAAGATTTATTTATTTATGCATTCAAGAACTGGGGCACAGGCCCGAGATGCGGGGGGGGTGAGAGGATTCACCAGAGACAGTGGGGAGCAGAACAGGCAGATTGACTGAAATACACTGCTGTGAGGGGAGCAGCGGGCAAGTCAGGAGAGGTCTGCTGGGTCACCTCCCTGGCAGGCTGGGGAATCAAACTTATGCTGCAGTGGCTGTGGATAGCTTCAGAGGTTGTGTCTTTTTTTTAATTTTTTTTATTTTTATTTTTTTTATTTTTTTTTAATAAATTTTATTGTTATATTCCCCATACAATTGCAGCCCCCCCATTCTGACCCCAATCCCTCCCCTCCCGCCCCTGCCCCCCTAAAAGTGTCTCTGGTTCTTAGTTTTTTGTTGATTTTGATTTTCACTTTCTTATAGTTATTCATTTTCCTGGTCCCTTATTTAAGTTTTCTAGATTCCTGCTATGAGTGAGACCATCCGGTATTTTTCTTTTTGGCTTATTTCGCTGAGCATGATCCCTTCCAGCGCCATCCATGTTGCTGCAAATTGCATGTGTTTATCTTTTTTGAATGCTGAGTAATATTCCATGGTATATATGTACCACATCTTCTTGATCCAGTCATCTATTTTTGGGCATTTGGGTTGTTTCCAAAGCTTAGCTATTGTAAACAGTGCTGCTATAAACATAGGGGTGCAGGTGTTCTTTGGAATTGATGTTTCTGTGTCCTTTGGGTAAATACCTAGGAGTGGAATTGCTGGATCATATGGAAGCTCTATGTTTAGTAGGTCCAGAAATCTCCACACAGCTTTCCACAGTGGTTGGACCAGTTTGCACTCCCACCAACAGTGCAGAAGAGTTCCTTTTTCTCCACACCCTCGCCAACATTTGTTGTTGCTAGTTTTTTTAATATGTGCCATTCTCACTGGTGTAAGATGGTATCTCATGGTAGTTTTGATTTGCATTTCCCTGATGACAAGTGATGTTGAACATTTTTTCATATGCCTGTTGGCCATTTGCAATTCCTCTTCAGAGAAGTTTCTTTTTAGCTCTTCTGCCCATTTTTTGACTGGATTATTTTCTTTGTTGTTGTTGAGTCTCATCAGCTCTTTGCAGATTTTTGTGATCAGTCCTTTATCATTAGTGTTGGGTGCAAAAATGTTCTCCCAGTTGGTGGGGTTTCTCTTTGTTTTTGTTATTGTCTCTTTTGCTGTGCAGTGCAACACCCATTCATGATAAAAGCCCTTGAAATTCTTGGGATACAAGGAACATACCTTAACATCATAAAGGCCATCTATGACAAGCCAACAGCCAGTATCATTGTCAATGGTGAAAAGCTGAAAGCAATTCCATTAAGATCTGGAACAAGACAAGGATGTCCACTCTCACCACTGCTTTTCAATATAATACTGGAAGTCCTAGCCAGAGCAATAAGACAAGAGAAAGACATCCAAGGAATCCAAATAGGAAAAGAAGAAGTCAAACTATCACTATTTGCAGACGATATGATATTATACATAGAGAACCCCAAAAACTCCACAGAAAAGCTAATTCAACTCATCAATCAGTTCAGTAAAGTGGCAGGATACAAAATCAACACGCAAAAGTCAGTAGCCTTCCTATACACAAACAATAAATCTGAAGAAGAAGAAATCAAAAAAAACATCCCTTTCGTTATTGAAACAAAAAAAATCAAATACTTGGGAATAAATCTAACAAAAGAGGTAAAGGACCTATACAAAGAAAACTATAAAACACTGTTAAAAGAAATAGAAGAAGACACAAAGAAATGGAGAGATATCCCCTGCTCATGGATTGGAAGAATAAACATTATTAAAATGGCCATCCTTCCAAAAGCAATATACAGATTCAATGCTATTCCAATCAAAATTTCAATGTCATTCTTCAAAGAAATAGAACAATTATTGATGAAATTCATATGGAATCACAAAAAACCCCGAATAGCCAAAGCTCTCCTGAAAAAAAAAGAAGGGAATGGAGGCATCACACTCCCAGACTTCAAACTCTACTACAAAGCCATAATCATCAAAACTGCATGGTATTGGAACAAGAACAGACATACAGACCAATGGAATCGAATAGAAAATCCAGAAATAAACCCACAGATTTATGGTCAACTAATCTTTGACAAAGGAGCAAAGACTATGCATTGGAGCAAAGAAAGTTTGTTCAATAAATGGTGCTGGGAAAACTGGGTCGCTACATGCAAAAGAATGAAGCTCGACCACTACCTCACACCATACACAAAAATCAACTCAAAATGGATTAAAGAATTAGACATAAGACCTGAAACCATAAAATATATAGAAGGAAATATAGGCGAAACACTACGTGATTTGCACATCAAAGACATCTTTACAGACACATCACCCAAAGCAGTGATAGTGAAGGCGAAGATAAACAGAGGTTGTGTCTTAACCCCTTGCGCCATCAGGGAGGCCCCTCTAAAGATAATAAATCTTAACTAACTTAACCTCATTGGTGTATTTTCAGAAACGGGATTGAATTGACAAAATTGGTTGTTAATGAAAAGAAATTATCGTGGAATACATTATCTCAGTGGGCATACAGAAAAGATGAGGAAGAATGGAATATATGGACTATATAAGGTTATGCCCTAGTCCACTGCTACTCCAAACTGTAGCCTGCTTTCCTGCAGTGTTTGTATCCTCTGGCCACTTTAGAAGAACTTGAGCACATTAACCTAACCTCCATAAACTTTAGTGTTCTATACCTACAGACAAAGAATTGGTATGTATTCAAGGATTTTAGTAAATATTCCTTCTCTTTATGGTAGGATCTGCTTTAAAATGATTTTTATTTTTTATTTTTCAAAAGATTTATTTATTTATTTATTTATACAAGCACTGGGTACAGTCAGAAGTACGGAAGGGTGAGAGAATTCACCAGAGACAGAGTGGGGAACAGAACAGGCAGACTGACGAAATGCACTGCTGAGGCGAGCAGCGGGTGAGACAGGAGAGGTCTGTCGTGCCATGTGGGACCCTCGCCGGCGGCCAGGGATCGAACTGACGCGGTGGAGGCTGCGGGCAGCTTTGCAGCCTAGTGCTCAGCTGCTGCGCCACTAGGGGAGGCCCTAAAATAATTTTAAACAATATTTTCTGAGGTTTAAAATGGTGAATAAAAATAATTGGAATGACAAAACGGGTAGAAATTGTTTGGGATTAATTATATTCAAAATACAATCTTTTATTTAATAAGGATCAGTTAATATGTGGTGCTATCCAGATTTTCTTAATCTAGATTCCAATTAAAGGCACTCAGAGAACATTAATTCTTTTTCTTTTTTTTTTTTTTTTTTTTTTTTTTTTGGTTTTGCAGGTTTTTATTGGGATTACCCAGGTACACGGCAGGCAGGGGTGCTGGGGGGCTGGTAGGCTGGCAGTCCTCCCAGCCCCCAGCGGGTCTTCACTTTGGGCTCTCTGGCCTTCTCTCGGGCTTCTGCTTCTCTTGCTCAGAGAACATTAATTCTTTTTGGAGAAGAAATGTGACCCTTTTTTTGTGACTATAAGCTCTAAGATGACAGGTAGCCAAAAAAAAAAAAAAAAAAAAAAAAAGCTTTGTTTTTGGGTATGTTGTATCAATGTTGGCAAAAAAGATTTCAGGTAGATGATTATGCTAGCCATCATAAAACCTTTGTAATATAAGGGCAAACAAATATTAGGTGATTTGACAGGCTGCAAGTTCACTTTGGACTATTCTGGATTAGAGAACATGTTAGCTGCTGAGTGACTATTTGATCAGGATCACTGAATTTAAACTTGTCTCATTTTTGAATATTTTGTTGTTGGTTTTCATTGATTGTAATTGTTAAGAAAGGAGAAAGATTGTGATTAGAAAGTTACAAGAGGTTTTAGTGACCCTATTTTTCTATTTAAAATGTCAGTTTTGGACTTAAGAGAATTGAGTTTTGCTGGATTTTTATCTAAATGAATCTAGTTAATGACTTGAAGATAGCTAAACATCCCGATTGGTTTAACTCTGCTTAGAATATCTTTAGGTCAGGAATTACCACTTTCCACAGGTACTTATCAAGTATTATCTGTGGAATGAGACCCTTCCTAATAAGGCAATGCATATTATTAGAATAATTAACAATTAACAGTACTGTAAAAATACTAAGTGTTGTTACCGTATTTTCTACTTGTACTCTACAAGTGTCTTGGCGATGGAAGATGTTAAGATCTGTGTGAGAGTTGTTAGTGTCTGTCTTCTGAAAGCCTGGATGTGCTTTCCCCCTTGAAGGCTTGAAAGACCTGCTTTGGTATTTCTCACAACTTGTTCTCAGTGATGTTTCCGATCTGTACATGTCTAAAAGGATGATGTCTGTGGGATAAACAGCCGTACCATACGTGCTCAGCTGGTGTGTGTGGGCTTTGTCATTAGAAGTTGCCCAGGTGGGTGCTGCTTCCCTCCCTTGCCAACCTACCTAGCTTACGAGAGGTTATCGCCTTACTGAAGGGAGTAAGGAACTGCCCATGAAACTGGTTTAAAATATTTTTTTTCCCTGATTCATTTTAGCTACATTTTGTTTTGCTTTTTTTAATATTCCAGAAATTAAAAAAAACGTTTTGCAATTTTACTAGTTCCACCTTGGTAGAGCTAAGGTTTTTGTGTGAATCACAGACTATATTTCGGTAACATCTGTAGTTTGTATTTTCCCACTACTTAATCGTTCTTAAAACAAGTTTATTGGAAGAGATTTTCATTGGAAAAATCATTTTAACTTCTGTAACAAGGGAAAAACTGGGCCTCCCCGGTGGCGCATTGGTTGAACGCTGTGTTGCGAAGCTGCCTGCAGGCTCTGCAGCGCAGGTTCGATGCCCGGCTGCTCCCCTGGCCACCGGAGGAGGGTCCCACATGGCGCGCAGACCCCTCCTGCCGCCCGCTGCTCCTCTCAGCAGTGTACTTCGGTCCTTCTGCCTGCTCTGCTCCCCGCTCTGGCTCTGGTGAATTCTTTCACCTTCCCACACTTCTGACTTTACCCAGTGCTTGTTTGCATAAATAAATAAATAAATAAATCTTAAAAAAAAAAACAAAAACAAAAACAAGGGAAAAACTGTCTTTATTATATATATTCAACTTGGTATAAGGTAGGCGTTTGATAATGTTTTTGAATTGGTGGGAAAAACAAAGCAAACTGCAATATCTCACCTTAAGGAACTTGTATCAAATTAGAATTTATAATCCCCTCTTGATGCTAATTATTCCTCCCTTGTTGGGACTCTTTTATAGGTTATATTAAATATCCTTATTTAGTACATCTTTTATATCTTGATGTATTTGCATTATATTTCTAGCCATGGGCTTGTTGAGCCTAAAGAATACAAGCATTAGAATTACTGTCTTTGTCAACTAGTACCATTTTCTTTCATTTCTGGATTTTCCATTACTCTAATCCTTTGAAGAGTTGTGCATGTTCTAGTGTTGACCCTTGGGCCATTTTTGTTTTTGTGAACTGCGTGTTCTTAGTCGTTTTCCATTTTTCCTGTTCTCTTTACTCACTAATTTAATTTGTTAAGAGTTCCTATGTATTCTGGGTTTTAATTCCTTGTTTGTTTATAGATAGGTGTTTTTCTTCCAGTCTGTTATTTGCCTTTTAATTATTTTTATTTCTCCTTAATTGTGGCATTGCATTCAACTGTTGTATTTCCTCAGGTGTCTTTTAATCTATGACTTTTTTTTAAAAAAAAAGACTATTTACTTACGCATACAAGAACTGGGATGTAGGCCAGAGGGGTGTGTGTTTGTTGGTGGGGGGAAGATTTACTGGAGACAGAGCTGGGAGCAGAACAGGCAGTTCTACTGAAATACACTGCTGAGGGGAGCGGCGGGTGAGACAGGAGAGGTCGTCTGCGCCATGTGGGTAGATCAAACTCAGTGCTGCAGTGGCTGTGGACAGCTTCACAGTGCTAAGACTTCACCCCTTGCGCCACCAGGGAGGCTCCCTGCCAAATAGTGATTTTTATAGTTCCTACTATACTGATTAGTTGACTTGCTACTCTAAGCATTTTCATTTGGTGTGTATATATTTCTTCATATAAATTGTGGATTCATGAATTTTAGGTCATTATTATATCCATTGCCATAATTATCTTGATAGATTGAATTAGATTTGTCCAGTTGGTGTCAACTTTGTTAGAACTTTTTTTTGAGGTATGGAACCTACAATAATAGCTGAACTAAATTGTATTTAAATGTTTCTCTCTTTATGCTTATGGATTTTGTGTTGTACTTAATGGAATCCTTTTCACGCATTAACTCTGACTCCCTACTGTAGGTCACCAAGTTTTCTAACCATTGCTACTTGTCCTCTGACATTCTGTTCTTCACAACCCCAAACTGGGGCAGGGAAAAGGAGGGAAAAAGTACAGAAGAACCAAAAGTGAAATGATTACTGTGTATTACCAAAAACACAACCAATCAGGCACAACGCTTGTAAAAGAAATTTAACCCTCAGAACTGGTTCCAACTTTCCCCTTTTCGAGTAGTTTAAGTGTATTTAATCTTTTCTTAATGATTCAGAACTTAGGAGCTTTATTATTACTCTTTGTTGTTGTTGGTGGTGAGTCCTCTTGTATCATGAATTAAAACAAGATTATTTCTCTTTAGACTGTTTCTTTGAGACCATTATAATTCTAAGAGTTTTTTTTTTCTATTGTTTGCCAGTCATTTAGTAGTGCTTTGCTGTTGTTGTCAATACTTTATTCTTACAGTCTCCTTCCCAATTTGCTGTGAGATTAGGAAAGTAGACACACACAATTCTAATAAGCTAGGTTCAAATAAGAATAAACTTTGTGTGAGGCCCTGGGGGTCCCTATTAAAGAATGGATAGAATTGCATGTTTTTTCCTGCAGTTTTTTCCTGTTTTTCCCTACAGTGTTGATGGTGGTAGGGGACTCGGTCATGCAGTCTTGTAAGTGCCATTTGCTATAGTAAGGGAAGAGAAATTATCCTTATTTTATAGAGGAGAACTGGTAACATAATAAGTAGTTAGAGCTGGAGAATTTGAATCTGTCTTCTCCCTCCAAACCCATTAAATAAGCATTGTTTTTACTAAACCTCCTTCTCCATCCATTACTAATGCTTCCCGGAAAGCTTTGTTGTATGCTGGCTTTAACTATGGTTCTTTTGTTGACTTTATTAAATTTAAAATTTCAAATGAAGCCCAGTATGTTTTAGGCAGATAAGCACATAAACTTGGTTGACTATAAGGATCTGATTGGAAGTGAGAAGGTTGAGACTGTTAGACTTACTGATAATAAAAATAGATATTTGATTAATTTCTCCTGTCAGTGCTGTATGCTGGTTCACTCTTTGCAAAGTTTCACTCTTTGCATGGTTGGTTCCTATCAGGGGGCAGATGAAATGCTTCATCCAAAGAAAGCCCTTTCTTTCCCTACCTGAAATGACTCCCTCTTCTTACCTTCCTTGTCTTTTCTGTATCATATCACCCTACTTAATTCCTTTTTGGCACTTAATCACTTTCTGGAAATATCTTATTTGCCTCTTAGTTGTTCATTTACTATTTGGTAAAATGTACGTCTGTGATTTTTTTTTTTGGTGTTTTTTAAAGTTTATTTTTAATTTTTAAAAAATTTATTTATGTATATTTTACATCATTCTTCATTTTTGTGCAATGTGTGCTTTCTCCTCTCAGGTGTAGTCCCTTTAAAATTCCTGCCACCGATTCGCCTGTGAACCATCACCACGGTCCCTTGTGTGCTTCCCTCCCCAAGTCTGTGATTTTTATCCTTTGTTCGTTTTTTTTTTTGGGTTTGTCCCATCTCAAAGGCGGCATGTGTTTAGGTCTTTCTGAAGTCATCTGAGCACCTTCCTTTGCCCAGAGGCACTGAGCTTTCTGAATTCAGGACTTCTGTGAGGGTCTCATGACTTACTTAACCTGTGTTTCCATAGAACCTGGAATAAAATGACAGTACAGTAAACTGTGGTATCATTTAACAAATATTTGTGAAGTGAATTATTTATATTTATTGTTATTCTGTGCTAGGAATGACAAAGTATTAGCTTTTTCACTTGAGAGGTATGGTTGATGCTTATAGTCTTATGTGCTTTTAAAAGAGGAGCCAGATGGCGTAGTTACATTACTCCTGAGTGGTCCTACCATTTTATATGGTATTGTACTTTGGATATCATATCACTGAAAAATCTTGAAGGAAAAATAAAATCTGTCCAGTTTGGTGGCGTAGAATATTTGTGAGTCTTAAAAACCAAACAAGCAAAAAACACTCATTGAGTGAATCTTTGTCAGCCATTCTGGCAGAGCAGGAAGACGTTCTGGTCGATATTTTGTTTGCTTTTATTTTATAGTTAATATTTCCTTTTAGCTTCTATTTTTAGTACTGGAACTAGATTGGTGCAGGAAGAAGACAGGCAGCAAGCTGCTGTGGCCCCAGTTTAGTTTGTTTTGTGTTGTCGGATGATGAACATGTGGGGTATCAAGATTTGGATAAAGCCAGGGAAGAAGAATGATTTAGTTGGAGAAGGGAGGGAATGATGCTACCTTCCTTGACCTGGTTTATGGCAAGAAGCTAGCTAGCTACATCTCTATGCTTTGTTTTATTTTTGGAATAATTCTGGTGGTGGGAATAAAGAATATAGTGACGAGGAGAAATTGAAGAAAAATTTGCCCTACCTCAGGAACCCACAAAGTTTCCTAGGGAGACATAGGAATAACTGAATTTTTAGGGTTTGTTCTATCTCAAAACTGTGTGATTAGGTTCTGCGGAACTCTTCTGCATGTCTTTCTTGGTCATGCCCAGTGAGTAGAGAGAATTGAATTCAGGGACTTCTCAAATTATTCTTTTTTACTTGGTTTCCTTTTTCCTAAAATGATTTTAAAAACACTTAATGTGTATACAAAGCTCTGTGCCTATTAAATAATAGCCCTTTCCTGCTGCTAGTCACTGAAAGGAAAAAGACCAAAAGAAATTACCAATTTGTTTGAACTTTAGCATCTAACATCTGTTCAGCTTTTTTTTCCCCCTAACTCATTGAAGTCATTGAATCAAAACTTCAATAAGAATAAAAAGATGGGGAACATTAGGGAGGGAAAAAATTATTGCCTTAATTTATGTAGAAAATAGAAATAATATCTCTTTGCACATGCTGATGACTAAAAAAAGGACCAGATTTTGTATTTATTAATACAACCTTTAAAAAAGCACAGAGGTGTTTTGTTTGATTATGCATCTCTGTGGAATATCATGGCTCAACCATACCTCTCTCCCCACGGAATCTGGTAGGCAAGAAAAAATTAACTAGGGTTACATACAGAAATTGACAAGGAGCACATACATTTCTGGATTGTGGGACAGAATATTTTATAGGGTTAGTTGAAATGTATATAGAATTTCAGAGGACAGGCAAAATACTTACTATGCTTTCCTAGCTATATATAGTAATTGCTCAATAAATTGTTGCTGTTCATTATTTAGAGTGACTATTTGTTCTAGTTCCTAATAATGTATATTTTGATGGATGTTTATTTTTGAGCACTGAGACCATATTTATATTAATGTTAGATGAAAATTGAATTTCGGTACAAAACTTTATAAAATATTTTGCAATGAAGGCTTTTTTGTGTGTTTTGCATTTCTATTTTCATGACTTTTAGGCTGTCCTTGGTTTTAGATAAGACAAATTTGAATCTTTGATTCTCTTTTCTTCAAGGTCCTCTATCTTCCTTTGTAGGCGTTTTGCATAGCAAATACTGGTCTTACTGTGTTGAATGCTAAGTTTACTTCAATATCTGGTATTAGATAGTTTGTGTAATATTAAGTGCAATTTTTTTTAACTTTTTTTTTTTTTTAAAGATTTATTTATTTATGCATACAAGAGCTGCGGCACAGGCCAGAAATGCGGTGGGGAGGAGGAGTGAGAGGATTCACCAGAGAGTGCGGAACAGAACAGGCAGAGTGACTGAAATACACTGCTGAGGGGAGCAGCGGGCAAGACTGGAGAGGTCTGCTTCTCCATGTGGGTTGTTCCCTGGCTGCCTGGGGATCAAATGTGTGCTGCAGAGGCTGCAGATCACTTCTTAGTGTGGTGCTTAACCCCTTGCGCCACCAGGGAGGCCCTTAAATGAAATGTTTTTAACATGTTGGTTGCAGTAGTGAAGTAGATAATTGTGCAATGTGAACATTATATATACTGAATTGCTTTTCTGTTTTAAATATTGAGTGGAAATATTTTAATCTTTGTATGCCAAGAACTCTAGACTTTCTTTCCCACCCCTCCTTACTTAGAAGCTGGTGGAGATGGAGTGTTAATAAATGCCATCACCCGTTCCCTTCCCCCCAGACTGAGCGCTGGAGCCTAGTTTGCCTGCAGCTGCAGTGGTAGGCATCTTTCAGGAAGTGACCTTGGCTTGTATTAATCAAATTCAGAACACACAAAAAAGCTTCTTGCTAACATGCTGACTTGATGTAAAATTTTATCGCATCCATTTTCTTTCAAAATGAGGCCATCTTATAAAAAGAAGATACACAGAAGAATCCTCTAATATAGTATATGAAAAAGCTTCTGTCAGGCATGTTTAGAAAAAATTCTAGATTTAAAAAGCATAGATATTTTATTGACAAATATGCATAAGATTAAATCTTCAAGGGTTGGGAGTAGTTACTAGAAAACTGCTTGTTTGAATGTTGAATTAAAAAAACTCCATACAACGCATCAAGTTTATTTACTGTTAACTGACAATTAAAGTCCCTATGGAACCTTTATACAGTATGTATTTTGAGGTCCTTCAGCATTAAGCAAGAGACTACCTTTGTGTTTTCAGAAATAACTGTGGTGTCTTACTTTGTTTGCTTGGATAAAGAAATGAATAACCTACAGTAAGTAATTTTCTTTGGCAGGGACAGTGGTCCCAGGCTCTTCTAAATATAAGATTAAATTTAAGTTAATAAGACCGCTAAATTTCGACCACCTATATGTATTAATAAGAAAAAGGTTACCATATACAAAATCAAACATCTGCATATTTTAGATTTAACTGATTTTTACCTATAGAACAGTTAATGTAACTCCACTTTCATCATATACTGCTTCAAAGAAATCTAGTTTTTAAAATGTGTGTATGGAGTATAGATCTATATTTAACCTTGCCTCAGTATTAAATACAGAATGTTGAAAAAAGTATTTAATGGACTAGTTCACCGATGTTCTCTGCATTTGCAGGAAATTTACATAAAAAGACAAATAAGGGAGCAGTTGTGTCTATTGCCAAAGGGTTCATTTTTTTAGTTTATTACATAGAGCATCACTGCGGGGTATTTGGAGGGGGGAATAATGGAAGAGAAAGCTTAAACTTTAGGAACTATGCCTTCATCTTGGTAGATTTGCAGTATTAAAATAGGCTTGTTGGATGTTAATAGTAATGACTTGGAGAGGAGGTGGGGAATCTATGCAAATAAAAAATTGGGATGCAGATACTTTAAATGTCTTCATTATCTGAGTTATTTTTAAAGCATTTACTGGAAGCACAACCAGCGTCATCTTTCATCTTATTGTAAATTGCTCATGGAATTTCACCCTCATGGAGATAAATCTGCTTCCTTAACCTGCATAAGTTCACTCTTTGTCTTAATATTAGCATTAATGATTTGTTTGTTAGGGATCGCAGGATAAAGACGCAGATTTCAAGGAGAAAGATGAAGATGATGGTTGCTTGATCATTTTGCCCCTCAACTGTCAAAAACATGTAATCTGAAATGAAATAGTCACCTTGAACTTAAAATGTTCCCCTCCCAACCAAAAAAGAAGAAAAGAAAAAGGAGAGCTTTACTAGGAAAGGATCCTGGTATGCAGTCCCGGTAGCCAATGAGTTAATGTTCATTTGCAGCCTGAGGGGTCAGCATGCAGTCTCTGCTTCCTGATTGGCTGCTAAAAGGTGAAATTGAAACCACTGTAAACTTTTGACCCTGTAGCAATTCTTGTGGAACGCCTGCCACTGGTGGAGCCCAGTGCTTCGCGCACCTCCCCACCCAACCCTCCCACCCCTTTTCCTGTATTTATTTTGTGTGATCGTGCAGCACTGCATGCAGTATTTCCCAGAGAGGGGGGAGAGGGAGGCTGAACAAGCACCAGCAAGCGGCTTGCTCACATGCTTGTTTTAGTAACCATGTCATTAGCACTACAATTCAGCCAAGGATATGGGGCCTGTTAATAAACCAGTCTGCTAAACCGGATTTTTTAGTTGTCTCCTTAATCTCAAGGTAATGAGAAAAATGCAGAATAGTTATATTTATTGCCATTGTTCAGTGGATAGTATCCTTGTGTAAGCAAAATGTATAGCATAGTTTCCTGAATATGTTGTTTTAAAAATAGCTTTCATTTTCAGTCCTTTATATTTCCCATTAATGATTACCATGTCTCATAATTTTTACATAAATGGTTAACATTTTATTAGTGTTTTGTTCTCCTTTCCCTATGTGTTTTAAGGAAACTTCATGGCATTTTGATGATAGCTGTGGAAAATAATTTAAGAAATTATCTGTACATTCAATTTTCACTAATAACCCCAACCCCTCAAAATGGTTTTGGTTTTGTTTTCATTTGCATTTAAATAGTGCTTTATCATTACCACAGCTCAGTTTCTGTCCCTCCTTTAATGTTCTTAATCGGCTCCATTTCTTCAACTTCTGGTTCTTCCTTATATCCCCACTGTCCGACGGACATTGATGCTCAGCAGATACTTACTGGATGAACATAGTTTTCAGAACTAAAGTAGCTGTTTGCACCTGCTTATTAATGGTGGGAACCATCTTTTGCTTCTACTTCTGAGTGCCAGTGTATAGTCTGGCATCTTAAAAGGTATGTAGTCTAGGTAATCTTTAATTGAATTCAGTGTCTCATTCAAGGTCATTTTAAGAGGTTGAACTTCCAAACTCTAGGATTTCTGAAACCCAGGCTTCTGTTTTCACTGTATCATACAAATCTTGAGATTTACTCCATACAAGATTTAACATTTATTATAATTTATTAATGGCTGCAGAATAAACATTGTGAATCGACTTTTTTCCTTTCTAGTATATATTTCAGGATAATGGTAATACATAACATTCCTTTTTTAACCCCATCTTTAATTAGGCATGATATACTGTAATTTGAAATAATTCCTGTCTCCCTTGTCAGAAGATATGTAAAGACGTTTGTGGTCGTATAGCCAGCGTGCTCTTGGGGACCAGATACACTGCCTCTTGTTTACTTGCACACATAATAATAGGCCAAGGAAAAAAACACATAGTAAAAAAACACTTTTTACTGAGTTAATACAGCTTAAAAAAGTGATGACCTTTTAATGTAAGATTTGCACGAATTTTACCTTGTTTTTTACTCTCAGTATAGCTACAGATTGCTTGCACTTCATTGTTGTAAGTGAAATCTGTTAGTTTTGACAAAGAATATAATTTATTGTTGGATAAACTGCAGAAGAATGTTTAATTTATACCAATATTATGTAGCCTTTAACCTGAAATTTAATCGATTCATAAACAATCTGCAGTGTTTTGAAGATGAGCAAACAACAACTGGCTTTTCCCAAGATGGTGGTTCCCTATCTCTAAAATTTTAGGGGACTGAAGTCAGAGGGAATCTTCAAGAGCATTGCCTGTAGCAGCAGGAAAAAACAATGAGTTAATATGTTTAATAACCCCATTCAATATTCAACAGCCACAGAAAAACATGTTCATAATATTCAGTGGTGTCTTTTTGTCCACTTGGTGTTTTCAAGCATCAGCGTTACACAGTTTGCATTTTCCTCTGTCAACTCCCCTCCCCTAGTTTGATTCTTTGTTCTTGCCTTGAGGCACATCTCAGATTGGCTATTAACAAAGCTCAGTTTGATTTTTCTCCCCTCTTCATTAGCTTTCTAGTGATACAGCTTTTGATAATATGGGTCTCATCAGTTACTTTTTAGTTCAAGAAAATTAATGTCCCTCCATCAGATATCTACTATTTTTGGAAAAATGTCAATTGGTTTATTTGTCACTGGTTTTATATTTGTTAGTGAGATTGATTAATGTTTCAATTATGAAAAGGGATAAGAATAAACTTATTTTTGGTAGTTTAAAATTATGGTCCCAAGACCACCATATGTGCTAGAACTGTTGCCTCTGCAGAATCTTGTTTCCAGACAAGTTACCTGCGGTTTCCCTAACAATTCCATACTTTACAGGATTCTGTACATGTTTTCTCTTTGGACTGTGGATTATGGGGATACAAACTGACTGGCTCAGCACACTCCTTTGGATACTTCTTATCAGCAACATAATAATACTTGGAAATTAATGTAGATTCTGTTGTCCACCTCCCTCACTGGACAGCAGTATTTGTTTCCTGAGTTTGCCCTTATGGCTCTAGGTACATTCTGACTCATTCCTTTTCCTGCTCCGCCACTCCTTCCATTTCTGAAATGAAACTTGATTTACAAGCAGGCCCAGAAAACCTTAGATTTTCTTTGCAGAAGTTCTGCCTACCTGCCTTCCTCCATCAACTTCCTCTAAGTAAGTTGGATATCATAAAAATTCAAGTTAGAAAATATTGAATTCATTTGAAAACTAATGCTAATGATTGTTTTTTTTTATTTCAATATGCTTGGGAATTCCTATGTGCAAATAGTCTTGCTTGGCTAATAATTTTTTATTTATTGAGCATTTATTGAGCATTGTATTTATGTACTCTGTGCTGGTAATTAGTAATTATACTTTTTCACTTAATCTTCATAAGAATTTATGAAATCTAAGGCTTGAGGAAGGCTTAAGTCAGTTGACTTACCTAACTAGTAAGTGAAAGAGCTGGAGTTGAGTCTGTATCTGGCTGACTCCAAGCTGCTTCTGCTCTTTAACCTCATGCTAACTACTAGTTACACTGTTGTGGAATGGAAGATACATTCTAAGAACCAACTTACTTTGGCACACGTCTAGATTTTAGGCTGGAGACTAAACTGATTATAAATAGTTATGTTAGTGGATATAGCTGTTCTTTTTACAACTTTAATTGTATGGCACTGATACACTACCTGGATTTTCTTCTTTTTCCTTTGAGAATCACATGTGTGTTCTCCCCCTCCCCCCCCCCCCCCCCATTTTTTCACTTTAATTTGGATGATATGTACATTCCTTGGAATTAGTGAATATCTCCACCCTTCCCCCAGACAACCTGGCAGTTCTAGCATGGGCACAGTTATTACTGTTGTTGTCTTGGTAGAGGTACCACTGGAATTAGTGGCAGTCAGTTTGTTGTTGCTTTATTTTTATTTTGTTGATACATTTGAAAATTCATAAGGTGAGGGTATGTTTTTATTGGTTTACTTTCTTGTTCCAGAGACCATTCCATATTTTCTCAACTACAAATCTACTGTTTATATGTTCATGTATTCTATTGCAAATTATTTTGAAGAATTGCCTAACATTTCCCTTGTCTACATTTAAAAAAATTTTCTGTTGATATCAAAATGCGGCCTTTTCTACAGGGAAAGAAAACTCCCAGGGCTCTTGTCTTCTTCCTTGCTTGCTTGCTTGCTCCGTCCATCTGTCCGTCTGTCCACCCACCCATCCATCCATCCATCCATTCATCTAGGGGGTGGGTATCTACTGTTTTTGGACTTGGGTATTTAAGCATTAACTTCTGCCAGGACATTAATATTGCTTTGTTAATTGTTGAACATTGCTTTTAGACAGGGAAGACGCCCTAAATTCAGATTACTCATCTGCTTTGATTTCTTTTCAGGATTTGGAGCTGGTTTCCTCCACCTCAACTTTGCATTGTCCTTGATTACAAACGGTGACAGAATATATTGTGTATTCCATGCCTGACGTTAAGCAGCAGTAGTAGTATATGGCCAAATGAGCCATCAGCTCAAATAACTAGGAAAAGGCCTTATATTGATAGCTTTTTGTTTGTTGGCTTTGTATAGCAAGGAAGGGAAAGATGGGAAAAGTTTGTGAATAACTAGTAATAATACTTACATTAAGAAAGGGCAATATAATTCAACCTCCCCTCCCCTGTTTTTTGTCCTCAGGATCAAAATACTTGCTGAACAGTGGAGTCAGAGACCAATAAAAATAGACTACTTGAACGTCATTTGACTGGTTAGCCAGGTAATTCAGTTTTACTTTGACTTGATCCTTTGTAATCCTTTCTGACTTCATTCTTCTGAGATACTCCCCTGCCCTTTTTTTTGATTTATGATTTAATTTTAAAGTTTTACATTTCATGTTTTTCTCTTTAATGGTGTTAGTTAAATGAATGAATGGTCTTGGAATCAGTAAATAGGTGTATGTCCATGTAAGTACAGATACATAAAAACATCTTTTCTGAGGAGGAGGGAAACTGCATGCTACAGGTACGTAGGAGACTGCTCTCTCGCCCATTATTTCCCAGTTTTATTGGAATTTAGTCAAAGTCTGAGTCAGTCCCACCTATTTTTACTACTTCACCTTGTTAAGATTTGTTTTCCCATATTGCTTATGCTGACCAATAATATTTCATCTTAATTCCTCTGCTAACTTTTATTACTGCACCAGACAAGGAAAAATAAGAATAGAGAAAGTTGTCTGATAGTCAAGAAAGCAATTATGCTTTGCTTAGGTAGTTAAATTTTTCTGTTAGTCATATCATAATTTTCTTGATTTAACTAAACCTGAAATCTGAGTCGTTTTTTAAATTTTTTTTTTAAAGATTTATTTTATTTATACACAAGCAGGGGTACAGGCCAGATGGGCGGGAGGGTGAGAGAATTCACCAGAGACAGAATGGGGAACAGAATAGGCAGACTGACGAAACACACTGCTGAGGGAGCAGCGGGCGAGACAGGAGAGATCTGCCGTACCATGTGGGATTCTCGCCGGCTGGCGGGGATTGAACCCATGGTGCAAAGGCTGCAAACAGCTTCACAGTGCGGCGCTCAGCCGCCTGCACTACCAGGGAGGCCCCCGTTTTTAAATCTTTTAAATCGTTTAAAAATCTTCCCCCTCTCACTACTTTTAAAAAATAGGCCTTATTTGATTTTCTGTTTTCATGTCACTTGGATTTATTCTGCTTTCTGTTACTGATTTTAGCTTCTTAGCCAAAACCCCATAATTGTCTCCTTGTGTTTGTTCAAATGTCCCTTTATTGCTTATTTACTGTTTCTACCTATTTGAAATTTTTTAAGAAAACTTTCTTAAAAACATTCCTTTGGGGCCTCCCTGGTGGAGCACGGGGTTAAGTCTCAGCACTATCAAGCTATTGCCAGCCAGTGCAGCACACGTTTGATCCCCAGCCAGGGAACTTAAAATGACTGGAGAATTTGTATGTAGTACTCTTCTCTTAACCATTCTGCTCAAGACTGAGAATAAAACAAATTGTGTTCTTAAATTATTGGAATTAGTTCTCTTCACTTTTATATCTTCTCTTACTTTCTGCATAATTTAGTTATGGTATTTATTTGAAATGAACTTAGGTTTATTTGGTTGCTTGACTTTCAGTTTATTTTTTTTTAAGATTTATTTATTTATGCATACAAGAACTGGGGTACAGGCTAGAGATGCGGGGGTGAGAGGATTCACCAGAGACAGAGTGGGGAACAGAACAGGCAGACTGAAGTATACTGCTGAGGGGAGCAGTGGGCGAGACAGGAGAGGTCTGCTGTGCCATGTGGGTTTCTCCCTGGTCGGCCAGGGATTGAACTTGTGCTGCAGAGACTGGGGATAGCTTCACAGTGTGGTGCTTATTAACCCCTTGCGCCACTAGGGAGGCCCAGCATAAATTTTTAAAAGATGCATCCACATTATTGCTGGTATCAGTGTTTCTTCTTTTATTGCTATTCTTTTATTCTGTTGGTGTGTATCTATGTAATCTGTGTTTACTGATTTTGGCTCTCTATGAATGTAGATTTGGGCATTCAAACACAGCTTTTGTGTGGGTTTTTTTCTTCCCCCTTTGGGCAAATACCCACGAGTGCAACTGCAGTGTCTTATGTTAAGTGTGTGCTAAAGAAACTGTGAAACTGTTTTCTTCAAGTGGTTGTACTGTTTTGTATTCTATCTGCAGTATTTTCGAGTCCAAGCTGCACAGCTTTCCTATTTTGTATTGTCAGTCTTTGATTTTAGCCCATTCTAATGGGGGTAGTGGAATTACATTGTGGATGTCATTTGTATTTCTGTGATGTCTAATTGATACTGAGAATAATTCCTTAAACGTATTAACTTTCATGAATTGTCTATTCAGATGTTTTTGCACATTTTAGAAATTGGGTGTTTTGCTTTTCTATTGTATGTTTTTTTTTTAAATATATGCTAGATACTAATCTGTATTTTTCAGATGCATTTTGAGAGTATTTGTAATCTTTGCCTTTTTCTTAGTTTTGGAATTTTAAAGTATAGTTTGTCAATATTTTTTTTTTAGGGTCAGTGCATTTTTATGCACGAAGAGATCTTTGCCCTACCCTTATGAAGATTGCCTTCTGTATTTTTTTGTAGAACTTCTATAGTTTTTAAGCTTTATATTTAGGTCTGTGATCCATTTGATACAATTTTTTTTAAGATTTATTTTATTTATACAAGAACCAGGGTACAGGCCAGATGCACGGGAGGGTGAGAGGGACTCACCAGAGACAGAGTGGGGAACAGAACAGGCAGAATGACCGAAATACACTGCTGAGGGGAGCAACAGGTGAGACAGGAAAGGTCTGCCACGCCATGTGGGTTAACTCCCTGGCTGGGGATAGCTTGAGAGTGCTGAGACTTAACCCCTTGTGCTACCAGGGAGGGAGGATCAGTTTCAAAAATATGGACATTCTGTTTCAGGGCTGTTAGTTGAGAAGACTCTTCCTTCATTGCATCTCCTTGCTAACTTTATCAACGAATCATGTACAACACCATCTCTTTCTGATTTTTTTTTCTGTTCCATTGATTGTATCAATCCATTTTTCCATATGCAGTGTCCTGATTACTACAGGTGTGAAATTAGGTAGTGTGGGCAGCTTTTCCCCTCTGTTTGGCTGATTTAGGGCTTTTAAATTTTTGATACAAATTTCTGAATTAGTTTGTCAGTCACTACTATGGTGTTAATCACTCTGAGTAGCAGCCCTGTGGAATCTAGCCAGTTAGGCCATTTTGGTAATTATCTTGTCAGTAAGTTCAGTAAGATTACCAGGCTCTGTTTGGATTCCTCATCTTCCTGTGCTGTGTTCTGGAAATTGCTTCCTGGTAGAAAACTTGCATTGTGGTAGGGCTCAAATTGCCTTCTTCCCTCCTGTGTACGCCCCAGTATCTCTTATCTCAGGCTTCTTCCTCCTGTGCACACCCCAGCTTCTCTAATCTCAGGAACCACAGTTTTTCCACTGCTTGTTTTCTTCTATCTGAATGTAGTTTGTTGTAATTTGTCCAGCTTTTGCTGGGATGGATCCTGTTAGTTTCTCAAGTAGAAGTCCCACAGCTGATTGAATTTATTAAAGAAAAATTCTCATTTTTTAAAATTTAAAATTACATAGATGGGAAAGAATGCCTTTGTTACCATATAAGCTTCTTTGAGGCTATTTATTGAACAGCTTTTAAGGCTAGAAGATTAATTTCAGTGTGGAAGTGTTTATTTTTTTTTAAAGGAATGTAGGGTTGAATTTTTAAAGTCATATATATTTGTTCTTATATATATATTTTTTAGAACTTTTTCACTGCGAAAGGAAATGTTATCTTTTGAATGGGGTAGTCAGATTAAAAAAAGTCCTCTCTATACAATCAAGAGAGTAATATAGACTTAGGGACAATGGTGACATTTTCTTTGAAATGCGTGTGCATGTGCATGTAATCTAGACATTCAAGTGGTTAGATTTATTGTTCTTTCTGGATAACATTACAGTATTTCAGATAGTGATTTTATTTTATTTTTTTAATTTAAATTTTATTTTTATATTCCCCATGCAATTATAACCCCCTTATTTTGACCCCAATCCCTCCTTTCCCCGCCCCCCACTCCCCCATAGAGTGTCTCTGATTCATAGTTGTTTGTTGATTTTGATATTTTATTTCTTATAGTTATTCTTTTTCTTGGTCCCTTATTTAAGTTTTCTAGATTCCTGCTATGAGTGAAACCATCCGGTATTTTTCTTTTTCTTTCTAGCTTATTTCGCTGAGCATGATCCCTTCCAGCGCCATCCATGTTGCTGCAAATTGCATGTGTTTACCTTTTTTGAATGCTGAGTAATATTCCATGGTGTGTATGTACCACATCTTCTTGATCCAGTCATCTATTTTTGGGCATTTGGGTTGTTTCCAAAGCTTAGCTATTGTAAAAAGTGCTGCTATAAACATAGGGGTGCCGGTGCTCTTTGGAATGGATGTTTATGTGTCCTTTGTATATGTGCTGCCGAAGCGAGCACTGTTTATGTGTCCTTTGGGTAAATACCTAGGAGTGGAATTGCTGGATCATATGGAAGCTCTATGTTTAGTAGGTCAAGAAATCTCCACACAGCTCTCCATAGTGGTTGGACGAGTTTGCACTCCCACCAACAGTGCAGGAGAGTTCCTTTTTCTCCACAACCTCGCCAACATTTGTTGTTGCTAGTTTTTTTTAATATATGCCATTCTCACTGGTGTAAGATGGTATCTCATGGTAGTTTTGATTTGCATTTCCCTGATTACAAGTGATGTTGAACATTTTTTCATATGCCTGTTGGCCATTTGCATTTCCTCTTCAGAGAAGTTTCTTTTTAGCTCTTCTGCCCATTTTTTGACTGGATTATTTTCTTTGTTTTTGTTGAGTCTCATCAGCTCTTTGTAGATTTTTGTGATCAGTCCTTTATCATTAGTGTTGTGTGCAAAAATATTCTCCCATTCGGTGGGGTTTCTCTTTGTTTTGGTTATTGTCTCTTTTGCTGTGCAGAAGCTCTTTAATTTGATGTAGTCCCAGCTGTTTATCTTTGCCTTCACTATCACTGCTTTGGGTGATATGTCTGTAAAGATGTCTTTGATGTGCATATCATGTAGTGTTTTGCCTATATTTCCTTCTATGTATTTTATGGTTTCAGGTCTTATGTCTAGTTCTTTAATCCATTTTGAGTTGGTTTTTGTGCATGGTGTTAGGTAGTAGTCAAGCTTCATTCTTTTGCATGTAGCGACCCATTTTTCCCAGCACCATTTATTGAACAAACTTTCTTTGCTCCAATGCATATTCTTTGCTCCTTTGTCAAAGATTAGTTGACCATAAATCTGTGGGTTTATTTTTGGATTTTCTATTCGATTCCATTGGTCTGTGTGTCTGTTTTTGTTCCAATACCATGCAGTTTTGATGATTATGGCTTTGTAGTAGAGTTTGAAGTCTGGGAGTGTGATGCCTCCATTCCCTTCTTTCTTTTTCAGGAGAGCTTTGGCAATTCGGGGTTTTTTGTGATTCCATATGAATTTCATCAATAATTGTTCTATTTCTTTGAAGAATGACATTGAAATTTTGATTGGAATAGCATTGAATCTGTATATTGCTTTTGGTAGGATGGCCATTTTAATAATGTTTATTCTTCCAATCCATGAGCAGGGGATGTCTCTCCATTTCTTTGTGTCTTCTTCTATTTCTTTTAACAGTGTTTTATAGTTTTCTTTGTATAGGTCCTTTACCTCTTTTGTTAGATTTATTCCCAAATATTTGATTTTTTTTGTTTCAATAATAAAAGGGATTTTTTTTTTTGATTTCTTCTTCAGATTTATTGTTTGTGTATAGGAAAGCTAGGAAGGCTACTGACTTTTGCGTGTTGATTTTCTATCCTGTCACTTTACTGAACTGATTGATTAGTTGAATTAGTTTTTCTGTGGAGTTTTTGGGGTTCTCTATGTATATTATCATATCATCTGCAAATAGTGATAGTTTGACTTCTTTTCCTATTTGGATTCCTTGTATGTCTTTCTCTTGTCTTATTGCTCTGGCTAGGACTTCCAGTATTATATTGAAAAGCAGTGGTGAGAGTGGACATCCTTGTCTTGTTCCAGATCTTAATGGAAATGCTTTCAGCTTTTCACCATTGAGAATGATAGTGGCTGTTGGCTTGTCATATATGGCCTTTATGATGTTGAGGTATGTTCCTTGTATCCCAAGAATTTCAAGGGCTTTTATCATGAATGGGTGTTGCACTTTGTTGAAAGCTTTCTTAGCATCTATTGATATTATCATATGTTTTTATATTTTTTTTTGTTGATGTGTTGGATAACGTTGATTGATTTTCGGATGTTGAACCATCCTTGTGTCCCTGGAATGAATCCTACTTGGGGTAAATTATCTTATGGATACATTGTTGGATCCTGATAGCTAAAATTTTATTGAGGATTTTTGCATCAGTGTTCATTAGCGAGATTGGCCTGTAGTTTTCTTTTTTTGTGTTGTCCTTGTTCGTTTTTGGTATTAGTGTAATGTTGGCTTTATAGAACGTGTTCTTATATTTTGAGAGTAGGAAACCTACCCAAATTCTTCACCAGATTTCACTTGGGGTACCTGTAGTTGTATGTACAGTCATCTCTTCTCCAGGTTCCCCAGAGTCACTTACTTCCAGGCCTGTGAAGAAGTAACCTCCCACCTTTCAGACTGGTCCCATAAGCCAAGAACAGGTGGCAGTCTCAGTTTAGGCTCTGACTTCTACAAAGTTCAGTTTTGTTAGTGGTGATCTTTATGCCTTTAATTATGCCTGAGTAAATGGAAATCCTTCTCAGAACATTCAAGATAGGATCTTGATTGTTCGGTTACAATACTTAAATGGGTGGGCAGATTTTTATTAAACCCGGTTTTAAAAGCATTAATATTATTGACATGTAAAATACACTCAGGCTTTTACTTATTTTTTTCTTGCAATTTGAGGTGATAGAATCAGATGCCAGTTAATTTTTCAATTTGTATAAGTGTATTTTGTTAAATTGAGGGCTAGAGATGTATGACAAAGAAAGAGAGCTTCCTTATATGCAATCAGAAAACATAATGTTAGTGCTATATGAAGGGAGGGAAGGTTCACATTTCCCTGAAGAGGATGGAAGAGACCCTGTGGATCTGACAACACACATCTACCTTCAAGGCTTTGCCATTTACTTTGTGGCAATAAAGCATTATTACTAGATGACAAGATAAATAGGGAAAAAAATGCAAAAAGGAAAACTTTATCAAGAGGAGGATATTTTAATTTTGATCATTTATTATGCTGTGAATCTTCAATATTTGTATTAAACCTTTTTTCCCTTGGAAAAGAAAACAATGTTAAACAACAATAATCTTATATTAATGCAGTGTATTTCCTCACTGATTCATTCAGTCTCATGTAATTGCTTCATCTTCTTCTGCCATCTGCTTTAAAGAGCTGTTTTTTTGGTGTAAAAAAGACTAGCTGATTTGTCTCATACTAGTCATTTGTTATTTATCACAGGATTAGTGATATGCATTCCCATTTTCCTTATATAACTTGAATATTTAGTTTTAAAAGATGGCTAATATACATTCAGTACAAATAAGCAACCTTAAATTTATAGTTTGACTTTTGACAAATGTTACTCATACCACGGTCATGGTATCAAATATTTCTACCATCCCCTAAAGTTCCTTTGTTCCCCTGTATAAGTATTCCCGTTTGCTGGTCCCTGATAGCCATTGGTCTGCTTTAAGCCACTACACTTTGCCTTTCCTTGAGTTTCATATAAATGGCAGTTTCCTTACATGTATGTATACTTTGTGTAGTTGTTCTCCTGTTCTTAGGTATTCTGTTCTTTTTTTCCTCTTTGTGTTTTGTTTTTTTTGAAGTTTGTATTCCTGTATCTTCAAATTCAATTATTTATTTTTCTCCCTCGGCCACGTCTAGTCAACTGATGACCCCATCAAAGATGGTCATCATTTGTTACAGTATTTTTGATTTTTGGTATTCCCTTGAGTTCTCTCTTAGGGTTTTTAACTCTGTTTATATTACCTACCTGTTCTTGTATGTTTACCACCTTTTCCATTAAAGCCCTTAGTATATTAATTTTTAAAATTGCACAGTTGGTTTCCAATTTTATTAAGACATTTTTAAAGAATCTTGCTTTCTTTCCTGCTTACTAGCAAACTTTGGATTAATACAGTGGTTTAGTTTGTTATTCATGTCAAAGATGGGTCTTACAACTTTGACAGTTTTCTTGACATATTCTAAAACTCTCATTGTTAAAGTAAACCAGCTTAACCCTTTGTACTCCGCTGTCCCCTCTCAGGGGACATTGGTAGCCAATGTCCAGAATGGTTCAGAGTGCAAAGGGTTAACTTTTAGTTTTTGACTTAAATAATCAGCTGATCACCCCATCAGAGACATTCTTCATTTGTTACAGTATTTTTGTTTTCTAGCAAAATATAGAAATCAAACTTCTTTGCACATGTCATCATAATCTGTTTTCATTTATTAGTTCTCTTGATTTCTTATTTAAAAATACAAGTGATCACACAAAAACTTGCATGTTGTGTTCATAGTAACATTCCAAATAACAACAAAAACTTAAATATCCATCAGCTGAGGAGTGGATGAGAAAATATGGTGTTGCTATAAAGGCCGTTAATTAGAAATAGAAAGAAATGATGTACTGATACATACTACAACATGGGTGAACTGGAAAGGATGCGTTAAGTAACAAAGGACTTGATAGTATATGATTCATTTTTGTATGAATAGGCCAGAGTACATCCATAGAGACAGAAAGTAGACTAGTTGCTGCCTAGGTAGGGTACAGGGGAGAGTTTGTGTGCATGTTTGTAGTATGGGAGGGTTAGTGGAGTGACCACTAAGTGGCGTTGAGTTTCCTTTTGGGATAATGAAAATATTCTATAATTGATTGTGCTGACTGTTCTACAACTCTGAATGTACAAAAAGTCATGTTTCAAGTATATGGTATGTGAACTACCCCTTAATCAGTGCTGTTTAAGAATATAGCTGAAGTGGGCCTCCCTGGTGGCACAGGCGGTTGAGTGCCACACTGTGAGCTGTCCGCAGCCTCTGCAGCATGGGTTCGATCCCCACCGGCCGGGCAGAAACCCACAAGGCGCAGCAGACCTCTCTTACCTCACCCGCTGCTCCCCTCAGCAGTGTATTTCGTCAGTCTGCCTATTCTGTTCCCCACTCTGTCTTTGGTGAAGCCTCTCAGCCCCTGCACCTCTGGCCTGTACCCGGTTTTTGTATAAATAAATCTTTTTTTTTAAAGATTTATTTATTTATTTATACAAGCACTGGGTACAGTCAGAAGCGTGGGAAGGTGAAAGAGCCAGAGCAGGGAGCAGAACAGGCAGATGGACGAAGTACACTGCTGAGGGGAGCAGCGGGTGGCAGGGGAGGTCTGCGCGCCATGTGGGGTGCTCAACCGCTGCGCCACCGGGGAGGCCCCCTATAAATAAATCTTTAAAAAAAAAAATATATATATATATATATATAACTGAAGTATTTAGGAATAGTAAGAGCTCTATAATGCCATAAAGGAATTTTATGGAAAGATATTGTTATTTTTCTCATGACATCTCAAAAAATTTGTTATGTCATATTTCTGGGTTTTAAAAATGTTAATTGTTAATTGAATGCACCTCAAATTTTCTGAAATTCTTTTCAATCTTTGTTATAGAGTCAACCTGTAATTATAAGATTAATTTTAATACTACCACCGTGTCTTTTTTCATATGTTAAGAAAGTTTATATTAAAATTTTTTCTTTAAACAAATTAATTGACTTGTAAGTCTTGCCCATTCTTATCTTCACCTTCCTATTTGTCTGTTAAATGTTTATTAGATGTTTATGGATATTTTGTGACAGTAACCCCCCCAAATCAATTTTTGCCCTTATGCTTATAATAGCAGTTTAAAAAAAGTTTACTAAAAAAGTCATAAGTTTGGTAGATCTGTTGGTACTGTGGTTACAAGTGGAAAAACCAAAGTTATTTACTGAGAGTGATCCTACCACAGTCCGTTATCTCTTTTTATTTATTTACTTTGTAGGTTTAAATTATTTAAGTCTCCTCTATGGAGGGAAGACTATTAATATTATGTGTAAAATGCTGGGGTAACTGGTTTCTATGGTGATAATAAAGGAAAATGTTAATGCATCTATAATTTTAAAAACAAATATTTTGAACTTAATGTTCATCACACAGCAGTTTCCTTCAAAAGGTAACCTTTGGGGAAACAGATCTTACAAAGAATTGCTTTTAAAAGAAAATTCCTATTGATAGTTGTATTTGATTTTTGAAGTCAAAAACTAAAAGTTAAGCTGGTTTACTTTAACAATGAGAGTTTCAGAATATGTACAGAAAACTGTCAAGTTGTAAGATCCATCTTTGACATGAGTAACAAACTAAACCACTGTATTAATCCAAATAGTTGGTGTTCTTGTCTCTCTACCACCCCCCCCCCCAAGCCTCCGTGAAAACGGATGTAGATAGGTTTCAGTGATTGTTTATAGTTAGGGTTCATGAAAAGGACAGTTTTTATTTGACTTGGAAAATAAAGGCATAAAAGTCACCAGATAGGTGGTAATACAGCTCTTGTGGTACTTAATTTTGTAACTTCATTAAAAGTATAATTGACCTAAACAGCAGCTCAGTGATCTAAAAAGTGAACTGCTGTACAACTAGTTCAGTTTGTCAGTTATAAATGACCTTATTGCTCATGTGCCAAATGGTTACAGTAATTGCTTTCTTATGATTCTTTCCCCAAAACAATTTTAATGTTTTTGAGTCTATGTAATATTTAACATACAAAGCCTACATTATTTTGATGTTGATATTGAAAATCTCTAAACTTCTGAAGCCCCCTCCCCCCCATAGAATTTGTTATATGTGTAACCATTACATGTAGCACATGGATTCAAAATTGCTCTTTTGTGTTTCTGCTTTGTGAAAAATTGTATTGGACATGAATGCGTAACAGCTGACCTTTATCAAGGATAAACAGAAGCCTTACAATTTCACATTTTAAAGCAAAATTGCAAGCTGCTTTGCATGTGCACACATGCTAAAACATGTTCCTAAGATTTAAATATATTTCCATCATGTATTGCCTCCTATTAATACAAAAAAACACACTAATCTTTAATAAGCTTCTTATGTTTAACTTGTATGCATATATAAGCATCTAAACATCAACATTGTTGGATAGTTCCATTGAATTCTTTTTCATAGTGTGTCTCCTTCTATCCCCATTGCAACACTTGGAATGGATCTTTTATAGTTTTTATAAATTATTAAAAGTAAAAATGTACCTAATGTTTTCCAGGTAACACTCCCATTACATAATGTGTGATTTGACATTTCTTTCATTCCCATACTAATAAAAATTGGACCTAAGGTAAAAAAGTGAATTGTAGAAATTTAGTTGTTTCTGAATCAACCAATAGTAATATTCTTCTGTTTGAAGATTTTTATAGACCTGGTTATTTTCCTGGAGGATAACAAATAGAATTGAAATTGCATGATTTTTCGTAATTCTTAGCATTTTAAGATTTTTCATTAATATTAGCTTATGATAATTTAAGAATTCTAGAATAAAACTGCAAAGTTTGTAATATGTTGGCAATCTTGTTAGCTAAAATAACAGCTTTTATGGCTGTATGGTTTCAGATATTGCAGCTCTTCAATTTATTGATATGCAGATCACAATTGACTTGCTGCAAGGTAACAGGAGACATGCTTTGACTTCAGAAGATAAATTGGCCATGCACAGCTGTAATCCTACTGTCTTTTTATTTCCAGACATGATTTAGTAGTTTGATGCCTAGAAAGGAAGTTGAAATTTAATTTTTTGTGTGTATGAGAATTTTTCCTTTTACTTTAGATGAGCTTGTTCTGTGTTGTGAAGGTACCATGTAAATTGTGGATGTTGCAATATATAAACTGTTCTCCCGTTTCCACTTGAAATATAAGGAGCCTGGGTTCCATTCCTTCTCATATTCCTTTTGACAATTGAAAAGGAAGCCATTTTACTAAGAAAAATGAACAGTGAATGGAATTTAAATTTAGGTTTAACTGCTAGTGTCGTTATATTTTAAAAAAATTGCAGAGAGTACCTTATGCCAACCAAATCTATCTAGAGTTTGGATATTTGGTGGTCAGATAAAGTGTGATACTACTCTCTTTAAAAAAAATTCTTTATTAAGGTTTATAATTGAATTTTCCCACAGCCATTAATTTTTCTTTAAATGTCAATTCTGTATCACATTAAGGATCAGACACATTTATTTTAAACTTACTTCAGATTTCATTTTGTTAGGTGTTTAAGTCTCCAGAGATTGGTGAATTTCGTGACCATTTTTCTTCAGTTTTTCAATATGCCTGCAGATTTCAGTTTATGATTTGCTTCTCGAGTGGGAAATTTATTTTTCTTTTCTTTTGGTGCCCTCCATGTATAGCCTTTGTTTCTGTCCCGAGTTCTCCTACCTCTATTTTTGTTGCCTTTGCCCATCCCTATCATACCCTTCAGATTAGGTCCAGGATTCTGTTTTGAAGTATTATTGCAATATCAGAGATATGCATAACTCAGAGTTTATATGACTTACTGTTATGTTATTTGCAGTTGAAAGTTTGATATGATCAGTAACCATTGAAAATGACTTCCCCATCACCAGTCTTTCTGGAATTTTTTATTTGGCTTCTACCTATGAGCCTTGCTTTTGGTCTTGTTCTTTTGTGGGTGATTTGATTTCTTGGCTGTCTTTACCAGTCCCTATCCCTAGAGCTCAATGGGTTCATGGAGCAATCAATTTGCTGTGTGTTCGTTCTTTGTGTTGGTTCAGAGACATGTTTGTAATGTTTGGGCATGGCTGTATCTTTTAAAATCTACTAAAATACATACTTTGTCATTGTGTTATTTGGAGAAAGGGGGTTGAATATGGTTGGTTAAAAGTAGTAATTCACTATGTCATCTTAATATTTTTTTTGATCCCACAACATGGCTTATTTCCATAGACCTATAGATAGTAGATAAAATATTTATTGGACGAATGTGTAGAGTATCTTGTAACCCTCAATCCCAACCTTAACTAGTACAGTGGTGGTCAAAGTATGGTTTGTGGATCTTTGGGAGGGGGGTGGTGGTGGTCCCTGAGAACCTTTTAGGAGGTCCACACACACACACAGCTAAAACTGTTCTCTTTATAATGGTATTTTCCATTTTAATTCTGTTGGTGTTTGTACTGATGGTATAAAAGCAGTGGTGCATAGAACTGCTGGCATCTTGGCATGAATCAAGGCTTAGTTAGTGTCCACCAGACTGCATTAACAGCCACCACTTTCTTCACTGCCATGCACTTAGAGTTAGCGGGAAAAAACCACCTGTTTTCCACTTAGACTTGTCCTTGATAAAGCAGAAAAAACCCATTCATTTCATTAAATCTTAACATTTCATTACCTTTTTTTAAAAGATGTATTTATTTATACAAGCTTTGGGAATAGTCAGAAGCGCGGGAGGGTGAGAGAATTCACCAGAGCCAGAGTGGGGAATAGAATAGGCAGACCAACGAAGTACACTGCTGAGGGGAGCAGCGGGCGCAGCAGGAGAGGTCTGTGTGCCATGTGGGACCCTCGCTGGTGGCCGGGGATTGAACCGGTGCTGCAGAGGCTGTGGACAGCTTCGCAGGCCAGAGCTCAACCGCTACGCCACCAGGGGGGCCCTACTGTATTTTTATTTTATTTTTTAAAGATTTATTTATTTATTTATTTATATAAGCACTGGGTACAGTCAGAAGCGCAGGAGGAAGGTGAGAGAATTCACTAGAGCCAGAGCGGGAAACAGAACAGGCAGACTGATGAAATACACTGCTGAGGGGAGCAGCAGACGCGGCAGGAGAGGTCTGTCCCGCCATGTGGGACCCTTGCCAGCGGCCGGGGTTCGAATTGGCGCTGCGGAGGCTGCAGGCAGCTTTGCAGCCCAGCGCTCAACCGCTGCGCCACCAGGGGAGGCCCCCTACTGTATTTTTAATAACTTTTTAAAATACTCTGTGTAGTGGAATTGGAAAATCTGTGGAAAGCATGTCTGCTTACCAAAGTATGATTGTTGGGGCCTCCCTGGTGACACAGGGAATAAGTCGCAGACTGTGAAGCTATCCACACCCACTGCAGCATGAGTTCAATCCCCGGCCAGGGAGCTGACCCACATGGCACAGCAGACCTCTCCTGTCTCACTGCTGCTTCCCACTCGGTCTCTGGTGAATCCTCTCACCCCCTGTATCTGGCCTGTACCTCAGTTCTTGTATGCATAAATAAAATAAATCTTTAAAAAAAATCAAAGTATGATTGTCGTCATGAGGAAAAGCACTTATGTGATCAGCTTGTAAATTAATCTTGCGACTTTTTTCATGGAGTACCATTTTTTACTTGACAGAACCTGAGAAACTATAGTTCTTGAAACTTGGGTATTTGGCTTTTTCTCTAAGTTTGAGTAAGGTGAATTGATCACTTTAGGGAAAACATCTGATGGTATTTAATAGTGAAAAAAATGAGTTTTTAAGTGAAAACTATAGCATTAATAAACTTATTAAACTGTGTAGTACTTACAAACTTCGTAGATGAGCTAGGTGGTGATAGTAATGAATGTGGATTTTTCTAGTATTATATAATGGGATGTGTCAGTATTTGAAGATTTGTCTAATCAGTGAACTAAATATTACCCAAATTACCAATATTTGTTATAAAATAATATACAACTAACATGTTAGTTGTGTTACAGCTAACGTTACAACTAACATTTAAGAAACTATCCCTTGTTTCTTATGAAATCACGGAAAAATAGCCACAATTATTTGTAAAAGGGTATTGATCCAGTTTTTCTTTTTACAAGTATGTTTCTTTGCTCCTGGATTTTCCTCATATGTTTTAATCAAAATAACATAAAAGATTGAATGAAAGTAGGTAAGAGAATCGATCTGTTTCTAAGTCAGACATAAGATTTGTGTAAGTATAAAACAATGCCACCTCATCCGTTAAATTTTTTCATAATTTATTTTTCATAAAATTATGTTAAATGTATAGTGGGCTTATTTAAAGTAGGTTTAATTTTCAAAGCTTCAATTTCCAATGTGGTAAATACCGCCGACTCTGCCTCTTATTAAAAAAGAGCTTTTGGAGCATCCAGTTTTGAAGAAGTAAAGGAATGCTGATATCAAAAAGAATGACAGCCACTGTTCTGGTGAATTTGGTCAGAACTCAAGAAACATCTGACGTAAACCTTTTATATTCTTGTATATATTTGTAGAATAACCATTCCCTACTGCACTTGTCTCTGTCCTACTTAACCATGAAAGTGGCCTGAGCTTATATGTTTGTCCAGTTTTAAGGACATGCAGTTGTCTTAACCTGACTCTTTGTGAGAACCACATTGGCTATAGACAGTGTGTTCAACAGCAGTATAACTGTGTGCTGTGTCTGGTACTCATTTGTTCTTGCTTTTGAATTACAGATAAGATGTTCATTTTCAGCAGAGACCTTTCATAGCACAAGATATAATTTGTGTGTGTGTGTGTGTGTGTGTGTGTATGTGTATTAGTTTGTTGATCCCTAATAGTGGGTCATCAGCTTGTTGAAGTAAAATAATCCTTTTGTGTTTTAATCAACAGTGCATCACACATGTGATCTCCTTTGTCTGTTTGGGCAACACCCAATATGTTGAACAGTGACCACCCTTAAGACAGTTTCTGAAGTGGGTTTAGTTGTATGAGTGATTTTTACAAGACTTCCTTATCAAATTTTTGCCTCAAATGTTCTCTAACAATAATGAGATGTCCCCAGCTTCATTTACTAGACATGCATAGGCAGGTTTTGTGAAATACAGAAAGAAGCTCTTTGAAGTTATGAATCATGAAGCTGACCTTTGAACAGCAACCAAAAAGCCAAGCTATATCTTATTTTAAATAGCGTTAATGCTGTTTTTGTTCTGTTGCTCAGTATTTCATATTCTCAACTTGCTACTGATTTCTTCCTTCCTGGGATAGTCATGATCTAGTGGCACAGAATTGTAGCTCAACATAGTATATTAATATTTTTTGGAGGGGAGTAGAAAGGCAGTTAGATTAATTCCATCTTAGACTTTAGTACTTTTAAGCATTTCTACCAGTGTTACTCCACCTTCTAGAAGGTAAATGATATTGAATGCTTTCTTACTTTCTTCTTGGACTTTGATATGTAAATTCTCATTCATCACTTGTTTTATTTTCATTCTGAAATTGATAATTTTGGAGATTTTGGGGGAGAGATTAATTCTGTTAACAGATATGTAACTTCTAGGGTTATGGAAACATTTAACAAAAAAAGATTCTTTCAATTTTAAGTTATTTAAACTGGAAGTGGAATTATAATTGCTGAAGAGTAGCAAGCTGTGGGGTAAGAAATAGAAAAAGGACACGGAAACAGCAGGGACTGAGCTACAGACTAACCTGCCAAGAAGATGGTGATCTATTCAGAAAGTTTTATGAGTCAGAGTTGCCATATTGTGCTGCTAGAGTTAGAGACCATCTTCTCTTTGCTTTCAGAGAAGGACATCTACCTAGTTTCCCCATATATCTTATTTTCCTTTATCACCTTCAGAGTATCTTCTTTGAAAAATTAAATAAAACTGCCTTATTACAATGCCTTACATTCCACGTTGTTTTTGTAATGTTAGTGTCACGGGTGTAACCATTGTAGCTGCTTTCTTACTGGTATAGGAGGACAGGGCTGACTTCAGTGGGAAAGGGGAGGTGTGTTGTTCCTCACCCTGCAGGCACTCTAGTTTAGGGCGCTCTGTCTTGTGGTTGACCCGCAGTTACCATTCCCTGTTTCAGTCATTACTTGCTTAGTGTGACTTCCTTTAGCAGTTTTGTTGCTCTACCTGGTTGACAGGCAGCTCATTTTGTCCATCCTTAAGTTTTAACTTTTTTTTTAATACCTTATTTCCTTCTCTGAGGCAGATAGAAAGAATAGGCAAGAATAAGGCACCTGCTGTGATCATCTCCTTTACATCTTTTTTGCTTATTTATGAAATTTTTATCAGATTGTGTTTCTGCTTTGTTCACAACACACCACTCTAACTCCCTACTACTTCTCTCTCTTTTTTTTTTTTAAAGATTTATTTTTATTTATTTATACAAGCATTGAGTACAGTCAGAAGCGCGGGAGGGTGAGAGAATTCACCAGAGCCAGAGTGGGGAGCAGAGCAGGCAGACTTAAGTACACTGCTGAGGGGAGCAGCGGGCGGCAGGAGAGGTCTGCGCGCCATGTGGGACCCTCCTCCAGTGGCCGGGGAGCAGCCGGGGATCGAACCGGCTGCAGAGGCTGCAGTCAGCTTCGCAACCCAGCGCTCAACCACTGCGCCACCGGGGAGGCCCCCTACTACTTCTCTTAATCCAGGACTTTACCATTTACCTTGTGGGGGCTAAAAAAATTTAGGATTTCTGTTTCTCTTTTCTGCTGCTTATTTTCATTACGTGTTAAGGGACCACCTTAGGTATAAATAATATTTTTGATGTTGAGATTTATGTCTGTCAAAAAAATTAAACCACAAATCCAGAAGTAAAAAGAGATTGTAAAAAAGACCAGCTGTGCTTTACCTATTACCCTGAAGGTAGCTGGTTGAAAACTTTAGGATCTTCCAAAAGATACCTGCTTATTCTCTAACTACAACTATTTTTCTTATTTATGACTATTTTAATTTTGTTCTGTTTTCATGATTTCATATTAGCTGTCACTCATGATATTTCAGTGGAAATGTTTTGAATTCTGGTCAGCTCTCTGTAAGTTGAAAACATCCTGAATACTTTTTACTAATTTGTCTGAATCTTTTACATTTATTGATGTATAGGGTATTTGCGGCTATTTGTTTTTCAAATGAGGACAAAATTAAAGTCTGTTTCTGAGTACCATGTATACTTCAGAGGGATCCCCTTTATTTCCTGTGCCAGGTCCTTGTTTTGTACTGTAATTCTTCACAACAAACATGAATGCAGGAGTTGTAAAAAGAATAGCTTTTTACAGGCTGATAGTCTTTTTACAGATTGAAAGTATCTTTTGGTGAAATTGAGGTTTGGTTCTCCAGTTAGCTTCCAGCAGAGCCCCATGGCCTTTTTATGTATCCTAGTAGTTCAGTGGGAGGATTCAGATCCTTGAGTTTTATTTTGATAGGCAGCTGGAAGACACTATAAATTTTGGAATGAGAGTACCAAAGCAAAAGAAGCAAAAATCAGGCCTCTCTGGTGGCACAAGGGGTTAAATCTCAGCACTCTGAAGCTATAGGCAGCCACTGCAGCATAAGTTCGATCCCCAGCCAGGGCGCTAACCCATAGCAGACCTCTTCTTTCTCTCCCGCTGCTCCCCTCAGCAGTGTATTTCAGTCAACCTGCCAGTTCTGCACTCCACTCTGTCTCTGGGGGGTTGGGAATGGTTTCACTGGAGGTTACAGTTCAGTTTGATCTTAAAGTTTGAGTTATGAGTATTCTAGCTAGAAGAGGAGTGTAGGGAAGATTCTTAAAAAAACAAATAATGTTAAAAAACAAGGAAATGTTTCAGTGATCATCCTTTGTCAAGTCTTTTAGCACACGAAGCTCTTTTTTTGGTGACTGCTGGTAGTGGTGATGAGGAGGATACACAACTGATAGTGCATAATTCAGAATGAAGCTGAAACTGGGTTTATGAAGCTCAGGTTTAGGCCTGTTCTTGTGTGTGAGATTGATACAGTGCATTATATTGTAGGAGTCCATGCAACCTCTGAAACAACTAAAATATTACCTAGCTAGTTAGCCTGCTGTCAGGAAAGCGTGATTTGATTTAGGTGGAATTGGCTTACTTCACTCCCTCGGCACAACGTATATTGTGAACTTAACTCTCTTGCTCATGTAGAGGTTGAGAAGTCTCTCGGCAACAAGGTTCCAGTTGCAGCTAACACCTGCCTTGACTAATTGGTATGCCCAGTTCTGCTACTAGAACCTCCAGGGAGTTTGTGTTTGAATTCATTTCTTCATTTTAAACTGGAACATAAATGTGAGGGGGCTTTGAGGTCAGCCTGTAGTTTGAGAATGAGAAGTCGTGACATACAAAGGGAGAAAGAAACCTGTGGATAAAATACAGGTTAATTTACATTCAGATGATTTTCAGCTCAATTTACATATTAAAAATAGAATGTTCTACTTTGTGTTCTTGCTAGCCCCTTTCCAAATTTGCTGGAATTGTAAACTAGAGGAATAGAATGACCAAGACCTGCAGTTACAGCATTTTGGGGGCATGTCCCTGTTCATGTGCAGACTCCTGGTCACTCTGGAACCACCAAACTTGCACATTCTAAGTGGGTTCTGCCATCCGCTGTCTTAGTATGAAAGACCTTTGATAGAATAGTATACATACAGAGAAGAACAGAAAGGATAATAGTTTCCTGATACCTATCCTCTTGTGGGTAAATGCCCAGTCAAACAGAGTTGGCCCAAGATGGGGTTCCTGAAGCCCAAAAGCTTTCCACAATTCTAAGGCACCTCTGGTGGGGAACCACAAAAAGGGTCAGAAGGAGCCAGGCCAGTCTGGAATGAAAGGAACAAATCAAAGTACAAATCAAGATAAAGGCGGCCATTGCCAGCCTCTTCTACAGACGGCTTTTACCCATGTCTCTTCCAGTTGTATCTACATGTCTTGGCCCCACATGTCTCCTTTCACATCCTCCAAGCCCCGGGTGGAAGTCTCAGACTGAAAAGCAGGTGGGACTTCACACATCTGTTCCATGTGCCACCTCCTGTATCTTCTCCCAAATCTTCTCTATCTTCTCTGTAAATATCCTTGCTGCTCAGCTCCACCTTTCCTTAGGTGGGTCAGAGAACATGAAATCTCCCCTTTTTTAAATGGAGATTTCTCTGAAACATCTCCACCAAGGTAGTTTATTATCAATGCAGTTTATATGCCTTTTCTGTTCTTTAAAAAACTGTAGACTGGTAGGTTTCCTATCAGCTGTGTCCCCACCATACTTTACCCAGTGCCTTCATTTCTACACTTACTGATTATAGTTGTAATTGTTTATGTGTTACCCTCTCCTGCTAGCCTGAGAGTTCTAGCAGTTTGTCATTTATCTCTATTTCCTGGACCTAAAATGATTCTAGGCATGCAAGTGTTTGAGTTGAATTGAAATTAAATTAATAAATGAATTGGATTAGGTGGTTTATAGTTCATCTTACTAAACATAGCAGATTATTTGCAACAACAAAAGAATATTGCCAGTTTTTGTTTGAAACCTTTTTTTCTTTCCTCCCTGTCTCCTTTCAGTGCCTGTCCTCTTTACCAGGATTGAATTAAAGCTTAAAGGATAAGAAATAATTGCTGGAAGAGGCATCCAGTTGATGAGGAAGCTTTCACAGTGGTTTCTTCCTGCTATGTGTGTCTCTCCTGTCCCCACCTCCAAGCACACGGATTATAGTTCATTTAATTTTTTCCTCCACATAGCATTTAGAAATAAAAACTTTAATTTGGTATTTTAGAAAATATAATTTTCTAGCATTTATTTTAGTATATAGTCAGCATTAGTTTAAATTGTCTTTACTAAGAGGGTTAATATAGAACTCGATTTTCAAGTTGTGCCTTTGTGTGTGAATATCTTACAAAATTTCCCCAAAAGAATTTTCCCCCCTAATTGGCTTGAACAGTCTCTGCTCTTACATAGTACTTCAAGTAGTTTTCAATAAATCAATTCAAATCTGCAGTTTGAAAAGTTTCTTTTTTTTTTTTTTTTTTAATAGAGGCATGTTTTATTTATTTATTTGTTTGTTTGTTTGTTTTTGTTTATACATGCACTGGGTACAGTCAGAAGCGCGGGAGGGTGAGAGAATTCACCAGAGCCAGAGCGGGGAGCAGAGCAGGCAGAAGGACCAAAGTACACTGCTGAGGGGAGCAGCGGGCGGCAGGAGGGGTCTGCGCGCCATGTGGGACCCTCCTCCAGTGGCCGGGGAGCAACCGGGGATCGAACCCGCGCTGCAGAGGCCGCGGGCAGCTTCGCAACCCAGCGCTCAACTGCTGCGCCACCGGGGAGGCCCTGAAAAGTTTCTTGAAGTTGCTGTGATTCTCAGAGGACACCAGAAACACAACCTAATTAGCATATTTAATCATACTTTGAATAAGTCAGGCAAACAAACCTGACATAAACTAAATTACTGGTGGGATAGTCAAATGTTCTTGGCTCCTGCATTTAATCTTAGAAAACCCTAGAAAAAAAATCCTTGACAACTATTTGAAGGTATAGTTTTATGCTTTTCTGGTGTTATACTGTTCTTGCTCTGTGAGCCATGGACTTTCTCTTAAGTGGAAAAAAGGGTCGTAGTTAATGTGAGACCTCCTTAGAGGACAGTTTATCTGCTGAGTTGTAGAGTATTGGTTAGTTTAGGGGCTTGAGAGGAATTGTATTAGTGCCTGCTGAACCTGAATACCTCCTTGCCTCTATCCCCAGTAACGTAAGCCTCTGACACCACTTCTTGCTGTATTGACTGATGAGCTCAGAAAATATCAGCTGATTGGAGATAGTGTGAATTTTTTTTTTTTGAGGGATCAGTAAAATGCCTGAGGAACATTTGATGCATGTTTTGTGGTTATAAAATTTGAAAATATCATAGTCCCATCTCTGTCATCCTATATCTGTGGGTCTAATGGAAAACTATTTAGCCGTTTCCTTATCTGGAAAGTGGAGTAATAGTACCTACCTTGGAGAATCATTGTGAGAAATTGCATGGATATGTGATAATGCCTCATACTCTATGACCACAGAAGTTATTTCCTCACTCTCATTAATTGGGGAAAAATGAAATATTTTAGTTGGTCTCTATGCCAGTTGAGATTTATTGGATAACCTATCTCTACCCCATTTTGGCATGCCATGATGGTTCTTAAGTCCCTCCAACCCCCAAAAATAATTTATTTGCCAGTGGAACCTCCAAAATTGTTAATTGATGTCTTTTCCTTTTGAGTACTTGTATTTTTGTCCATCTGGTTATTTTGTTCTATACAACCAAGATTTTCCCCTTTTGTCTTAATCATCAGTACACTAAAGGAAAGCTAGTTATGCTGTTAAGGTATGCACATACCAGAATTTCCATATCTTTTGAGCTGGAAAGTATGATTCTTTGATACTTTTTAACATGAATTAATTGGAGTTCAGTAATGTTCATTTTCTAGCAATTTATTGTATTCTGTGAATGTCTAAGCTCAAATATGTCCCATATCTTGTTTATGTAAAAACCTCTATAGTATTTAAGTGAGATGTTCTACCCAATTGCTATACAATTCTTACCTAATTTTATTTTTTTAAAGATTTATTTATTTATGCATATAAGAGCTGGGGTGTACGGGGTTGGGGCGGGGTGAGAGAATTCACCAGAGTGAGTGGAGAGCAGAACAGACAGATCTACTGAAATACACTGCTGAGGGGAGCAGTGGGTGAGACAGGAGAGGTCTGCTGTGCCATGTGGGTTAGCTCCCTGGCTGGCCGGGGATCAAACTCTTGCTGCAGTGGCTGGAGAAAGCTTGATAGCGCTTTGTCTTTAACCCCTGAGCCACAAGAAAGGCCCTTCTAACTATTTTTAAATCTGATTTATCATGTTGACTTTTTATCTGATTTGTCATGTCAACTTTTCCAAATAATATAGAAGTAGATTTTTGATAGCTCTGAAAAGTATTTTAAATTGATGCTGTCCTATATTTGAAGTAATTGCACAGATTACCTTGCTTAAATTGTAATCGGAACTTAAATTATACATTGTCATATTAATATATTTAAGTGGTATATAAGAGAACTCTTCAGTGAACTATGTCCAAAAAAGGAGAGAATTGTAAAAATGGCTCAAGGATCTGGATGGTTGAGTTCATATAGAAAAAGTGACTACATTTTGTGTCTTTGTGTTCTGATTCAATGATAAGTTCTCCATGCTAGTCCTTTTCTATACTGTGGTGCTTGAAAAAGCAATTGTGACTGGATTCTTTTCTACCTGGAAGTGCAAAAGAGGTATTATCTCCAGTTTAACAATAAATTGGGACCCATTTCTTCAACAGGAACTTCAGAATGTTTGAATGACCTGACTTGGATTTATGGCAGGAGCACAGATGACTTGGGGGATGGGTAGGCAGGAACATACTATGTTCCTAATTTCTCTTCTACTCAATTGCTACTAATACTCTTTAATTGTAGGGAGTCAGAATTTAGGAAGGATCGATATTAAGAGACTATCCGTACAATCAAAAATACTATTATTTTTGTGCTATATATTATTTTCCCTTTGAATCTGTCAGTGAGAAGCAGACAACAGTTCTCGCAAGTGAAACAAATGCTATTTTTAATTTTTTATGTTTGTAATTAAGATTAACACCTAATACTGTGCATAAGGTGTTTGTCATAGTCATTTGTGCTTAAGAATTATGTTAGTTATTTTATATGCTGGAGTTATTCCTTTTTATTTAGGTAATACTGATTTATAGCACTGTATATGATTTAGGGGAATAGAGTCACACTGCCTCAGATGTATGTTACCATGCCGCCATCAAAGCATCCATAGGCCTTTACTGTGGGCCTTTGGGCCCCTTCCTTCCTTTATTTCTAACATCTTCTCTCCCACCCCCACCCCGCACGGCCTAAATTCTGCAGTCATGTTTCTAGGCTTGTTTTGGTTTAGTCAGTTCATTTTTTTCTCTTCTACATGTGAATGAAATCATGCTGTATTTGTCTTCCTCCTTCAACTTATAACTTTGTCCTGTCCAGTTCCATCAATGTTGTTAAAATGGCAAGTTCATCTTTTTTTTTTAAGCTAAGTATTCCATTGTGTATATATAACACATCTTAATCCACTGCTTAGTCGATGGGCATTTAGGATGATTCTACAACTTGGCTATTATAACCAGTGCTGCAGTCAACATAGTGATTTTATATTCTTTGGGTTTATACCTAGAAGTGGAATTGCTGGACATATGGTATATCTATTTTTAATGTTTTGAAGAACCTCCATATGTTTTCCGTAGGGGCTGGACTAGTATACAACATTGTACAAGAGCTCCTTTTTCTCCACACCCTCACCAACATTTGTGGGTTTTTTTTTTTTTTTTTTTGGATATAGGCCTTTCTCACAGTTGTGAGGTGGTATCTCGTGATTTGATTTGTTTTTCTGTTGATAAATGATGAACATTTTTTCATGTGACTGTTGGCCATTTGTTTATCTTCTTTGGAGAAGTGACTGTTTATCTTTTCCTGCCCAATTTTTGTTTGGGTCTTTGTTTTCATTTTGTTAAATTGAGTTTTTTTGGTAGATTTTGCATATTAGCCTCTTGTTAGATGTATTAGGTATAAATATTTTCCCCCACTCAGTTTTCTTTTTTTTAAGATTGATTTATGCATACAAAAGCTGGGATACAGGCCAGAAATGCGGGGGTGAGAGGATCTGCCAGAGACAGAGTGGGGAACAGAGCAGGCAGACTGACTGAAGTACACTGCTGAGGGGAGCAGCGGGCAAGACAAGAGAGGTCTGCCTGCCATGTGGGTTTCTCCCTGGCTGGCCGGGGATCGAACTCATGCTGCAGAGGCTGTGGATTGCTTCATAGTGTGGTGCATAGTGTGGGGCCACCAGGGAGGCCCCTCCCACTCAGTTTTATTTTTTTAATTTTTATTTTTTTTAAAGATTTATTTACTTATTTATACAAGCACTGGGTACAGTCAGAAGCAGGGGAGGGTGAGAGAATTCACCAGAGCCAGAGCGGGGAGCAGAACAGGCAGACCGACGAAATACACTGCTGAGGGGAACAGCGGGCACGGCAGGCAGGAGAGGTCTGCGCGCCATGTGGGACCCTCCTCCGGTGGCTGGGGAGCAGTCAGGGATCGAACCGGCGCTGCAGAGGTTGCAGGCAGCTTCACAACTAAGCGCTCAACTGCTGCGCCACTGGGGAGGCCCCCACTCAGTTTTAATGGTAGTTTTTCATTGTACAGAAGCTTTAAAAAATAATGGGACACTTAATGAATTTGAGTATCATCCTTGCACAGGGGCCGTGTTAATCTTCTCTTTCTTTATCATTTTAGGGCAAGAATAGTTATTTTGATTTTATCTCACCCATCCATGAGCATTTTTAATTTGGATTGTCTTTTTTTTTTTTGTTAAGTAATTTACAAAATATATTTTGGATATTAACCTCTTTTCTGCTGTATGGTTTATAAAATTTTTCTTTCACTTCTTTCATTTCGTTTTCTTTTGCTGTACAGAACTTGTGAGTTTGATACAGTCCCATTTGTTGATATAGTCCCATTTGTTGAATTTGGGTTTTGTTGTTTTGTGTTTTGGTCATTATATCCAAACATCAATATCAATGAGTTTCCCCCTTAGGTTTTCTTCTAAGAGTTTTACGCTGTTATGTCATATACTAAATTAAGTCTTTTATCCATTTTGAGTTGACTTTTGTGAGCTGTGTGAAATAGGGGTTCAGTTTCATTTGTCTGTGTGTGCCTCCATTTTTCCTAGCACCATTTGTTGAAGAGACAGACTATACTTTCCCCACTGGGCAATCTATGCTCTGTTGAGTGTTACCTCACCATGTATATCAGTATTATTTAATTTTGGATAGGCTCTATTATGTTGTATAGTGGATATATCTCTTCTGTGTTGGTGCCAAACTTTTTTTTATTACTATGCTTTTGTAGTGTAGTTTGAAATCAGGAAGTGTGATCCTTCCAACTTTGTTCTTTTTTTCTCAGTATCTTTGGCTATTGGGGTCCTTTGTGGTTTCACATAAATTTTAGAATTGTTTCTTCGACTACTGTGAAGAATGCCTTTGGTGTTTTGCTGGGTGGTGTTATTTTTAAGTATGAAAGTTGGGGGGAAAAAACCTGAATGTACTTTTAAAACTTTACTTGGAAATAATTTTAAACTTAAAGCTAAGTCTCAAGAAAAAGAATAGTACATAGAATTGAAAGAAATTCCACCCTCCACCAAGTGTCAACATTTGATTCCCTTTTGTCCCTACCCCCCCACTCACATATAATTCCCCACCCCCCATGAATTATTAGTTATTTACAAACATAAGCGCCCTTTTGCTCTAAATACTAAGAATAAGGGATAGTCTATTAAAAAAAGATATTCATGCAAGAACTGGGATACAGTCCAGAGGTGTGGGAGGTGAGAGGATTCACCAGAGACAGAGTGGGGAACAGAACAGGCAGATTGATTGAAATACACTGCTGAGGGGAGCAGTGGGCGAGACAGGAGAGATCTACTGCATCTTGTGGGTTACCTCCCTGGCCAGGGATCGAACTGGTGCTGCAGTGGCTGTGGATAGCTTCATAGTGCTACCTCTTAACCCCTTGCACCACCAGGGAGGCCCAGGGATAGTCTTTTAAATAACCACAATTCAGAAATAACCTTGAGTAAATTTAACATCTATATATCTGTTTATATTCATCCATATTCTAATTTTGTCAGTTGATTCAATAATGTCCTTTATAGCATTTCCATCCTTTAGAACAGTATAGATCAAATATTGCATTTAATTTTCATCTCTCTTAAACTTTCTTTATTCCAGGGTATTTACACATTTTTCTTTTATGATATAATATGATACTGTCATTTTTGAGGAATATAGTCGGTGTTCCAGAATTTTATGAAATCTGAGTATGCTTTAAAATCATATTGCAGCACTTTTTTTTTATAATAAATTTTATTTTTATATTCCCCATACAATTGCAACCCCCCCCATTCTGACCCCAATCCCTCCCTTCCCGCCCCCCACCCCCCAAAAAGTGTCTCTGGTTCATAGTTTTTTGTTGATTTTGATTTTCACTTTCTTATAGTTATTCATTTTCCTGGTCCCTTATTTAAGTTTTCTAGATTCCTGCTATGAGTGAAACCATCCGGTATTTTTCTTTTTGGCTTATTTCACTGAGCATGATCCCTTCCAGTGCCATCCATGTTGCTGCAAATTGCATGTGTTTATCTTTTTTGAATGCTGAGTAATATTCCATGGTATATATGTACCACATCTTCTTGATCCAGTCATCTATTTTTGGGCATTTGGGCTGTTTCCAAAGCTTAGCTATTGTAAACAGTGCTGCTATAAACATAGGGGTGCAGGTGCTCTTTGGAATTGATGTTTCTGTGTCCTTTGGGTAAATACCTAGGAGTGAAATTGCTGGATCCTATGGAAGCTCTATGTTTAGTAGGTCAAGGAATCTCCACACAGCTCTCCATAGTGGTTGGACCAGTTTGCACTCCCACCAACAGTGCAGGAGAGTTCCTTTTTCTCCACAACCTCGCCAACATTTGTTGTTGCTAGTTTTTTTAATATGTGCCATTCTCACTGGTGTAAGATGGTATCTCATGGTAGTTTTGATTTGCATTTCCCTGATTACAAGTGATGTTGAACATTTTTTCATATGCCTGTTGGCCATTTGCATTTCCTCTTCAGAGAAGTTTCTTTTTAGCTCTTCTGCCCATTTTTTTTTTTTTTTTTATAAAATTTTTTTTTTTTTTTTTAAGATTTATTTATTTATACAAGCACTGGGTATAGTCAGAAGCACGGGAGGGTGAGAGAATTCACCAGAGTCAGAGCAGGATGCAGAACAGGCAGAAGGACAGAAGTACACTGCTGAGGGGAGCAGCGGGCGGCAGGAGAGGTCTAGCGCGCCATGTGGGACCCTCCTCCGGTGGCCGGGGAGCAGCCGGGGATCGAACCGGCACTGCAGAGGCTGTGGGCAGCATCGCAACCCAGCGCTCAACCGCTGCGCCACCGGGGAGGCCCTCTTCTGCCCATTTTTTGACTGGGTTATTTTCTTTGTTGTTGTTGAGTCTCATCAGCTCTTCGCAGATTTTTGTGATCAGTCCTTTATCATTAGTGTTGTGTGCAAAAATGTTCTCCCAGTCGGTGGGGTTTCTCTTTGTTTTTGTTATTGTCTCTTTTGCTGTGCAGAAGCTCTTTAATTTGATGTAGTCCCAGCTGTTTATCTTTGCCTTCACTATCACTGCTTTGGGTGATGTATCTGTAAAGATGTCTTTGATGTGCATATCATGTAGTGTTTTGCCTATATTTCCTTCTATATATTTTATGGTTTCAGGTCTTATGTCTAGTTCTTTAATCCATTTTGAGTTGATTTTTGTGTATGGTGTGAAGTAGTGGTCAAGCTTCATTCTTTTGCATGTAGCGACCCAATTTTCCCAGCACCATTTATTGAACAAACTTTCTTTGCTCCAATGCATAGTCTTTGCTCCTTTGTCAAAGATTAGTTGACCATAAATTTGTGGGTTTATTTCTGGATTTTCTATTCGATTCCATTGGTCTGTATGTCTGTTCTTGTTCCAATACCATGCAGTTTTGATGATTATGGCTTTGTAGTAGAGTTTGAAGTCTGGGAGTGTGATGCCTCCATTCCCTTCTTTCTTTTTCAGGAGAGCTTTGGCAATTCGGGGTTTTTTGTGATTCCATTTGAATTTCATCAATAATTGTTCTATTTCTTTGAAGAATGACATTGAAATTTTGATTGGAATAGCATTGAATCTGTATATTGCTTTTGGTAGGATGGCCATTTTAATAATGTTTATTCTTCCAATCCATGAGCAGGGGATGTCTTTCCATTTCTTTGTGTCTTCTTCTATTTCTTTTAACAGTGTTTTATAGTTTTCTTTGTATAGGTCCTTTACCTCTTTTGTTAGATTTATTCCCAAATATTTGATTTTTTTTGTTTCGATAATAAAAGGGATGGTTTTTTTTGATTTCTTCTTCTTCAGATTTATTGTTTGTGTATAGGAAGGCTACTGACTTTTGCGTGTTGATTTTGTATCCTGCCACTTTACTGAACTGATTGATGAGTTGAATTAGTTTTTCTGTGGAGTTTTTGGTGTTCTCTATGTATATTATCATATCATCTGCAAATAGTGATAGTTTGACTTCTTCTTTTCCTATTTGGATTCCTTGGATGTCTTTCTCTTGTCTTATTGCTCTGGCTAGGACTTCCAGTATTATATTGAAAAGCAGTGGTGAGAGTGGGCATCCTTGTCTTGTTCCAGATCTTAATGGAATTGCTTTCAGCTTTTCACCATTGAGAATGATACTGGCTGTTGGCTTCTCATAGATGGCCTTTATGATGTTGAGGTATGTTCCTTGTATCCCAAGAATTTCAAGGGCTTTTATCATGAATGGGTGTTGGACTTTGTCGAAAGCTTTCTCAGCATCTATTGATATTATCATATGGTTTTTATATTTCTTTTTGTTGATGAGTTGGATAACGTTGATTGATTTTCGGATGTTAAACCATCCTTGTGTCCCTGGAATGAATCCTACTTGGTCGTGGTGAATTATCTTATGGATACATTGTTGGATTCTGATAGCTAAAATTTTGTTGAGGATTTTTGCATCAGTGTTCATTAGGGAGATTGGCCTGTAGTTTTCCTTTTTTGTGTTGTCCTTATTCGGTTTTGGTATTAGTGTAATGTTGGCTTCATAGAACGTGTTTGGTATTGTCTCTTCCTTCTCAATTTTTTGGAAGAGTTTGTGAAGGATAGGCACCAATTCATCTCTGAATGTTTGGTAGAATTCGTTCGTAAATCCATCAGGTCCTGGGCTTTTGTTTTTGGGGAGGTTTTTGATGCAGCACTTTTGATTGAAGTTATTTAAAATCATTTTATTTTAACTTATGTCTTGAAATTAAAAAAAAAAAAAAACCTACCAAGTCTTCACAACATCTTAGCTTTTCAGCCTTTTCATTTCATTCTCAGAATTACAATGGAATGAATTTTGTTGGTATATAATTCACACCTAAACATCCTGGTTTCATAAGTTAGATGCCATAATCTAGACCTGATTATTACTGTGCTTTTGTAGTGTAGTTTGAAATCAGGAAGTGTGATCCTTCCAACTTTGTTCTTTTTTCTCAGTATCTTTGGCTATTGGGGTCCTTTGTGGTTTCACATAAATTTTAGAATTGTTTCTTCGACTACTGTGAAGAATGCCTTTGGTGTTTTGCTGGATGGTGTTATTTTATCATGTGATTCTAAATTTTAAAAAAACTACATATTTTCAGCTTGATCAGTATTTTGTATGAATTCTGTCTCCCTTCCTGGCAGTGTTATGCCACCTAGTGGAAATTTATTCCTTCAATATGTATGTCTCATAGAATATAATAGAATGCAAGCTGCGTTTTATCAATAACATGGTAAAGGAAAATACTTTGGAATGTTTTAATTTCTTGGTTGACTTGGAATTCTTTAGCTCATTGATTGTCTTGTCCTAAATAAGAGTTTAGAAAAAATAAAATTCTTAATTAAATGAAGGTTTAAAAGATATCTTAAAATCACAAGCTACTGATTAAAACCTACTCTTCTTTTTTTTTCAACAAGTACTCTCCATTTATTTTCTTTGTCAGTGATACTTTTGTCCAAAACGTGTTTTATATTCAGTTAATATTAAAATGATTGTTGATGTGTAGATCTTGTCAAGCTCCTCCTCCCCCACTAGAGTTTTATTGTTGTACATCTACTTTCAGTGTGAAATGCAGTGGGGTTTGCAATTTTATTTGCACATCAAGATTTATTTTGAACTAACAAAAGAAAAAACACATTGGATGATAAATATTAATGAAAGAGTCTAAAGGAAAAAAGTGTCACCTTGGAAAAAAATAGTCTGAATAATTTAGACTTATCATTTGAAGACTCTTTCCCAAATTATAAGATAAGCTCTTATTTATGCTTACTTGGGTATAAATAAAATTTAGCATTTTATCAATGGGAGAATTGGAGGTCTCTCTTTTTTGTATTAAATATGAAGAAGATGCCTTGTTCTGTGTGCATTCCGGTATGCACACTTGTATAACTCGAGAAACATTTCTGTCTTGAGGTTGCGCAGTCACATAACTAAATGAATATGAACTCTGAGTTGTCTGCAGAATACTTATTTATGATAAAGAATTGAGAATTACCTAACCTTTTAGGGAAAGTAGTTCTGAGTTAGATGCAGTCTTTCAAACTTAAACCTTTATGGAGTCTTGGCTACCTTATGCTTTTATCTTGTTATTCTTTTTCAGTTGCTCATGTATATTCAAGATGAGTGGGTTAGGAGAAAACTCCTTGGATCCACTGGCCCCTGATTCACGAAAACGCAAATTGCCCTGTGATACTCCAGGACAAGGGTGGGTGATTTATTTCCTGATGCTTTACAAGGTCTCTTCCCTTTGCCTTTGTTTCTTGGTTTTAAAAGTAACATTTCAGCATCTTGTTTATGTTCTCTGGCTATTTTGTTTTTGGCTTTGCTTAAATGTGATTTTGCTTAGTAGGAAGTAGAGTGGCACAGTGATGATATGGACATCCGTATGCTGTAAGAGAAGCGTTATTGCTGGTTCAGATAGAAGCGAGAATATTATACTAAGTCTGTGATTCTGAAAGAAGCATTTCTCAACAGATGAAGTAGGCACTAGGAAGGTAACCAAGGCTCTTACAAGTGAGAACTTTGACTTCTATTAAGCACATGTTACAAGGTAATAAATTAACATGTGTGAGATTTCATCATTCTTTCCCTAAATAAAGTTAGAGATTTAAAAAACAGAAAGAAAATACTGCATCTGTGGCCTTTTTAGTATTTGCTAAGAGCAGTTACTATTTGAATTTTAATGCGATAGTACAAAATAGGAACACATCTACAATTCATAAAACCTCATTATTAGTAGTTACTACTAATTTTTTTAGTTGTTTAACTGTCTCCATGCAGTAAAAACTATTTTATCCCCATTTTCCAGATGAAAAAATTGAGAGTAACTCTGTCCAAGACCACCTGCTAATAAAAATTGAATTTAGGTTTGCATGCGTTTCTACTGTATTGTACTACTTCTCCAAGACAGTGTTTTCATAGTTTTTTATTGACTGACTTTAGTTTGTTTACATATAAAGGTAGTACCGCATGTAGTGATGCAGCTCTTTTGGGACTAGTAGTATTTACTCACGGCTTTTCGTCTTCTCTTCCTAGTCTCACCTGCAGTGGCGAAAAGTGGAGACGAGAGCAGGAGAGTAAATATATTGAAGAATTGGCTGAACTGATATCTGCTAATTTTAGTGATATTGACAATTTCAATGTCAAACCAGATAAATGTGCAATTTTAAAGGAAACAGTAAGACAGATACGTCAAATAAAAGAGCAAGGTAATGACAAAGTAAGCCTATCCGAAGGAACTTGTTAACTGTTTGTGTTTTCCTTTTTTGGGTGGGGCCCAATGCTAATTGAGCATAGCCTATGTGGGGAATGGACAGATGAGCTGACCAGCTTCACTTTTTAGGAAATAGCTTACAGAATTGGAAGTGTTGCTCACCCCTCTGCCCTTTCAGCTAATTTTGATGTTTAACTCAGCACTTCAGAATTGTAGCAACATTTTCTTACCAGTAAATGGCGTGCGTGTGTGTGTGTGTGTGTGTGTGTGTGTGTGTGTAAGTAATCTCTGGATTTAATCTATAACTAGTAAATGTGCTATTTGTCATGCTGCCTTTTGTCTTTCCAGGAAAAACTATTTCAGCGGACGATGATGTTCAGAAAGCAGATGTGTCTTCTACAGGACAAGGAGTTATTGATAAAGACTCCTTAGGACCACTTTTACTTCAGGCAAGTAAAAGGTTTAAACTATGTAGTTAAACAGTTGTGTTGATTTAAAAAAATGAAATTTTGGTAGAGAATTGGGAGCAAAAATGAAACAGAACTTTTTTTTTGAGACAGAACTCACTATTCTGAATGTGATGGTAAAATGTTCTTAGATTTACAACATACATAATGGAGGAGCGTCCCTGTCCTTAGAAAATATAGTTGCTAACTGAGAAAGCATGCATACACAATAAAACATAAAGAAACAAAATAAGATCGGTAACTCAGTATCTAACAAAAGTAACCAATACAGGTAATATTGGGGCATAATTTTAACTCAGTATCTTTAATGCATATTTTGCATGATTGATCACATGGTGCACTATACTTTTATGAGAAATTTTTAAGACTTAAAAATGTGCATTGTTTTATAAGTAGTTGTCTGAAATAGGTCTGATTAACTGACAGCACTCATAGCATATTTCTCTTCCATTAAGGCAAGTCTGAAGCCCTTCATAAAGTTCAATTGTCAGCTTATTGTTTCAACTGTATTGTTTTAATTACTTTTAGATCAGTTCACTTTGTAAATTCTTATCAGGGAATAGCATAGTTCCTATAACTTGTCTTAGCATCAAATGGAAAATTGGGAAGCAGTAAAGATGTGAAAGTCCAATACCAAGGTATCAAGGTCAGCAGGATTGGTTTCTTTATTTCTGACTTCAGTTGGTCGCCTTCTTATTATATCTTAACATGATTTGGTGTGTGTCTATCTCCCTGATGTCTGTTTTTATTTATTTTAACAATAACCAGATTTTCTTACATGGTCAGGTCTTGCATCAAAGTATTCCTCAGTGACATCCTTGGCCTGAGATTCTTTGAGTAGTTCTTAACTGCCACACAACTGCATCCAACTGCTTTACCGGGGTCCCTCTCTCTGTTTTACAGAGGCCTACCTATCCTTCTTATTTTCTGTTGTCATCAACTTTAATTAGGTTGTTTTGGTGTTCAACACAAAGGGCCTCCACCAGCATGACATACATAAGCTCATCACAGTTAGAGCCAAGCACAAAAAAAGGGCTTGATGCTTATCTGAGGCTTTGGAAGCTTATTGAATTCCACTAGTTAGGCCATTCTGAATGAGGATGCTCTTTGGCACTTATTGTAAAGCAATATTACAGTCCCTTAAACACTCCCAACAGCAATGTCCTCCTTAGCCTTGGCAGTGGGTTAAAGGGGAGCAGAATCTTGAATGCACCCCAGTATCTGTGCAACTGGCAACTGCAGGAAAAGAGCTCTCTCTTTTTATAAGGACACTGGTCATTTTTGCATTAGAGCCCTATCCTATGACCTCATGTAATGTAATCTTAGTTAATGCCACAAAGACCCCATCTGCAGGTATAGTCACATTAGGGGATACAATTCAGTCATAACAACCAATACCAACATATCCCATTTAGGCGCTGGATGGTTTCCTGTTTGTGGTGAACCGCGATGGAAACATTGTATTTGTGTCAGAAAATGTCACACAATACCTGCAATATAAGCAGGAGGACTTGGTTAACACAAGTGTCTACAATATCTTGCATGAAGACGACAGAAAGGATTTTCTTAAAAACTTACCGAAATCTACAGGTAGGCCTTTAATGTATTGTATATTTTCTAAATAAGTCAAAAAAAATTCCTAGACTACTTAGTTTTTCTCTTAAATTCTGATCACCTCACTTCTTAGAAACTTAAATGTACCCTTTAGATAGCCATGTGATCAAATTTGTATACAAAGGCTAGTAGTTAATAGCAAAATTTTCAAATATAACTGGTGAATTTAGGATTTGGTGTACATTTCATGGAACCAAAATATAAAGTGAGTTACAAAATATACAGTGAGATTTCTGCTGAAATTAAAATTATTTTCACATTTTATATGTTGCCTTTCTACAGTATACTAATATCTAATAGTGGAAATTTTACTGTCAAGAACGTGTAATAGGAACATAAAGCTTGGATTCTTGATGATACTCATTGCTGGAATTGCCAGCCTTTTCAAAACTCCTTTCAATTTGTTTTTCAAAGTTAATGGAGTTGCCTGGACAAATGAGACCCAGAGACAAAAAAGTCATACATTTAATTGCCGCATGCTGATGAAAACACCACATGATATTCTGGAAGACATGAACACTAGTCCTGAAATGCGCCAGCGCTACGAAACAATGCAGTGCTTTGCCCTGTCCCAGCCACGCGCTATGATGGAGGAGGGGGAAGGTAATGGTGATCACATTTGTGATGTTTATCAAACAACAGCCAAACTTATAATTTCTATTTCTTGTAATCCTTCCCACTGAATTCCATGTCCTTACTCTGCTGTCGAACGGCTATCACCAAAAGTTAAACACAGTCCTTTCTTGGTTAAATATTTTGTTGTAGACTTGCAATCCTGTATGATCTGTGTGGCACGCCGCATCACTACAGGAGAAAGAGCCTTTCCATCCAACCCTGAGAGCTTTATTACCAGACATGACCTTTCAGGTAAAAGACTGTGTGTGTCTTGCTTTATAGTGGCAGGGACAGACAACTCTCAGATAGTTCTCATAATAGATGTTATTTTTCTTCAAGTGAAAATGAACCTGAGATCATTTGGACAGGTTGTACAATGGAAAAGTAGGAGTCAAGTGATACACTGTTAAAGTCTGTGCAGCAGACTGTTTGGATGTAAAAGCATCCTGCAGAGCTAAGTCCTTAAAAAGAAAAGTCTAGATATAGCAGAAACTTGTTCTAACAGAGGAGGTGGAGCAAAGACTTAGTGTCGTTATCCTTCATTGTTATGTCATGCAGTGTTCAACCAGTAAATATTTGTGGGTTGTTTTTTCTCTTCTTTTATAGGAAAAGTTGTCACCATAGATACAAATTCATTGAGATCCTCGATGAGGCCTGGCTTTGAAGATATAATTCGAAGGTGTATCCAGAGATTTTTCAGTCTTAATGATGGGCAGTCATGGTCCCAAAAACGACACTATCAAGAAGGTAAAGCACTTTGGGGTTGATTCTTGGTCTTGTCTGCCACTGTGTTTGGCTTCCTGTAAAGCCCTGGGTACATACTTTGCTTGGAGTTGTTACTTTCTGTGCTTATCTAGGAAATTGATTCTTACCAAACATTCTCATTTCAACCTGTTCATAATTTGGTGCAGGTCTAGTCTTTCACTTTTCTTTGAAAGCATTTCACTTGAAGTGTATTTTGTCTTTCTCTTATCCTATATTACCTATTTTGTCAGTTGTAGTTAATAGTAATGGGATATTTTCCCCCAACAGCCTATATCCATGGTCATGCAGAAACCCCAGTATATCGGTTCTCTCTGGCTGATGGAACTATTGTGACTGCACAAACAAAAAGCAAACTCTTTCTAAATCATGGAACAAATGATCGTCACGGCTTTGTCTCAACCCATTTTCTTCAGCGGTAATGACTGATTACTATATATTTTTCTACTAAACATAGAAGTCTTTTCAAGATACCTTAGTGTTAATGTGAAAGGGGGAAAATTTAATGAGAGTAAAAGGAGGAAGGTTGTTGGATTTGCTGAAGTGAGTTTAGATTCTTGGATTATAGGTTTTCTTCAAGTTATTTATTTATTTATTTTTGAAAGATTTATTTATTTATTTATATAAGCACTGGGTACAGTCAGAAGCGCGGGAGGGTGAGAGAATTCACCAGAGCCAGAGCAGGGAGCAGAGCAGGCAGAAGGACCGAAGTGTACACTGCTGAGGGGAGCAGCGGGCGGCAGGAGAGGTCTGCGGCCATGTGGGACCCTCACCCGGTGGCTGGGGATCGAACCGGCGCTGCAGAAGCTGTGGGCAGCTTCGCAACCCAGTGCTCAACCGCTGCGCCACCTGGGAGCCCTTTAAGTTATGTTTTTATGGGAAAATGAATAATCATTAAGTAATTGCTTCCTAGGCAAGTAGGGGAATGGGAAATCCAGTGGATAAAAGGTACATAAAATCCAATTACCTTTGTTATCTTTCATTTCTAGTAATAGATTACATTGCTTTTAGGGATTGAAGGAACAGTTTTTGAAGATACACTTTAAGGATAAAGGATTGCTGCTGTTGCTACATGGAATGTGAGCAGCGTATGACAGAGGGGAATATTTATCCATTAGTTACCTTGAGTGATTTTTCAGGCACTTCCAGCTTAACCCCAGATGCTCTAGTAAAACCCCGGGGGGAGGGAGGTGGGGTTCCTTCACTGTGCTGTGGTAGTGTCACTTGTTTAGATTCTGCAACTTTAATTAAGGAATGTTACTGGGTTGGCAATTAGTATCTACATTGAAATTGTCATTAGGTATTAGAATGGTGCTTAGACATTAAGTTTCTAGACACTTCACCTTTAAAAAAAAAATCTAATTCAAAGTTTTAACTCATGTGCCTGAAATTTTCTAGTAGCTTCAACATCATCCCCCTCCCCCTTTATTTTTGTAGGGAACAGAATGGGTACAGACCAAACCCAAATCCTGTTGGACAAGGCGTAAGACCTCCGGCACCTGGGTGCAACAGTTCTGTAGGTGGTGTGAGCATGTCGCCAAACCAAGGATTACAGATGCTGAACAGCAGAACCTATGGCCTGACTGACTCCGGCACCACAGGGCAGATGAGTGGGGCCAGGTATGGGGCTGCTGGCAACATGCCTGCAGTGAACCCTGGGCCAGGCATGCAGTCTCCGTCTTCCTACCAGAACAATAGTTATGGTCTCAACAGGAGTAGCTCCCCCCATGGGAGTCCTGGTCTCGGCTCGACCCAGCAGAATATCATGATTTCTCCTCGTAATCGTGGGAGTCCAAAGATGGCCTCACATCAGTTCTCTCCTGTTGCAGGTATTTGTGTTGACATTTCCTTTTCCTTTCTCAGTAATTCTTTTCATACTACTGCAGTTCTTGAAAAATGAATTCATTTTATAGTAAAAGTTTGAAGAGTTAATTGGTCTTTTCTTGTAACATCTGTTAGTCTAATTGATTTTCTAATTTTTCTCCAAATCCAGGTGTGCACTCTCCCATGGGGTCTTCTGGCAACACTGGAAGTCACAGCTTTTCTAGCAGCTCTCTCAGTGCTCTTCAAGCTATTAGTGAGGGGGTGGGGACTTCTCTTTTGTCTACGCTCTCTTCACCAGGTCCCAAATTGGACAACTCTCCCAACATGAATATGACCCAACCAAGTAAAGTCAGTAGTCAGGATTCCAAGAGTCCCCTAGGCTTGTTCTGTGACCAGAATCCAGTGGAGAGTTCAATGTGTCAGTCAAATAGTAGGGATCACCTCAATGACAAAGAAAGTAAGGAGGGCAATGTTGAAGGATCAGAGATTCAGCGGGGTCCTCTGGAAAGCAAAGGTCATAAAAAATTACTGCAGCTACTTACTTGTTCTTCTGATGACCGAGGTCATTCCTCCTTGACTGACTCCCCCTTGGATTCAACTTGTAAAGATGCTTCTATCAGTGTCACTAGCCCCTCGGGGGTCTCCTCTTCAACCTCTGGAGGAGTGTCTTCCACACCCAATATGCATGGGTCATTGCTGCAAGAGAAGCACCGGATTTTGCACAAGTTGCTGCAGAATGGGAATTCTCCAGCCGAAGTAGCAAAAATCACTGCAGAGGCCACTGGGAAAGACACCAGTAGTACAACGTCTTGTGGGGATGGGAATGTCAAGCAGGAGCAACTGAGTCCTAAGAAGAAGGAGAACAATGCACTGCTTAGATACCTGCTGGACAGGGATGATCCCAGTGATGCCCTCTCTAAAGAACTCCAGCCCAAAGTGGAGGGACTGGATAGTAAGATGAGTCAGTGTAGCAGCTCTGCCATTCCCAGCTCCAGTCAAGAGAAAGACTCTAAAATTAAGACAGAAGCAAATGAAGAGGTAATTTTTCTGTGTATCCCAGCTTAGTCTTTGTGTTTCATCATTACATTTCTGTGTTAGAAAACAATGTGCTGTACAAGTTCTTATTTTTTATTTTAGGTTTACTTAATGGAAATTAACCCAGCTATTTGTAATTCTTTTGGGCACCAGTAAAGTGGTATTATGATGCAATTTAGAAATAGCAGTTCTGTATGTTTTTAAATGTGACTGCAACTACTAAGTAGCCAACCTGAAAATTTTCATTTTGAAGCTGCTGTGGAATGAGCAGCTTGGACTATTAAGGATATGGTAGAAAGAAATGGGGAAAAAAGCCTTTTGCATTAAACAGAATTTTTACTAAAAACCAAATTTCGTGTACATGTTTGCATTCTACATGGACATTTCGCAAACTCTTCTTGACCTCTTGGGAGCTGGTAAATGTGCCTGAGCAAATTAAAGTCTTGGATAAGCCTTCTGCTTAGAATGTCTCTTTTTTAAACTAGTGTTCTCCAAATGTATTGAACAAAACCTCTTCTTAAAGTGTACCTATGACTGTCTTCTTGGAGAGTTGCTTTTATCATTAATCATACCCATTGTTTTTATTATTAATCATACTTGTTTTCAGAAGTTATTTGTAGATTCAGGCATCTGTCAGCTAATGGTCCTGAATGTTAGCTGGAAAGCATCCTATGTTTGAGAATCAAATGTACAAATGCAAATTAAAAAAAGTGCCCTTTTGAAATTTTCTCCAAACTGAATGGCTTACGGTAGTAGTTTAAACTGTTCTTACCCTTGGGGATGAATATTAGGGGCGGGGCAGGTGGGAGTGGGGGAGTCATATGAAGTCAGCTTTAAATTGGGCATTACCATTACAGGTGACCGTTGTGGTTTATTTGTTCCCGAGTCATATAGTTTCTTCTCATGACTTTGTTTATACCTCTGTATCTGATGCACAGATTAATTTTTAAAACTTTATTTTCAGGGACCTGGAGACTTGGATAATCTGGATGCTATTCTTGGTGATCTGACTAGTACTGACTTTTACAATAATTCCATATCCACAAATGGTAGTAATATGGGAACCAAGCAACAAATGTTTCATGGAACTAGTTCTCTGGGTAAGAAACAACTAGGTTTTATTTTTAAGGCCTTTTAAGTTTTTCTGCATACTTGTATGTACTCTTAAACTAAAATCAGGATCAAACTAGCATTTATATCTTTAAAACATACACTCTGCCTCTCAATTTCTTACTCATATGTAGTGTATGTTTAAAAAAGCTTTCTCTTTAAAATTCCCCATTCTAATGAGTATTATCAGTAATCATGACACAGGAAAATTTTGGTTTTTGGTTGTTTCAGATTACTTGTAGGACTAGTGCTTATGTTCTTCTTAGACACAGAGAATTGTATTAAAAAGCAACCAAAGCTATAGATCCAAATTTGTCCTGTGACACTTAATCTCATCCTTTGCTATAAGACTTTTCTTCCTTGGTGATGCTGGTGTTACCCAGTTTTTCTCCTGTAGCTCTGTGTTTCCCTGTCATCAATTCAGTAAGGATATATGCATCAATAAAAACATAATTCACAATTTTCCAGGATGGTGGTTAATCATCCAGTGATATTGAAAATTTTCTGTGTTGAAATGGATACTCAGATCTAACAGATTGGAAAAAATCAAACAAATTATGAGGAAATTTTACCTTTCATTCTGTGTTTATTAGATGGCATCTCATTTGGTACAATTTTAAACCGAGAAGCCACTTACATATACATATGGAAGAACGTAGGAGTTTGAAATGTTGGTAAACCATTCAGTAGAAAGTGAAGCAGTAGTCACTTCACTGCCATATCGGGCTCAAGAACGGTGCCTGATACTTCAGCTAACAGTGCCACTTTTATTCCTACTTTATTTGGAATTTGCGGCCTTTCGTGTGTGTGCACACGCACACATGCATACTTAGAGTTTGTTTTGTATAGGAAAGACAGTGTTTGTTTCAATGAGAAAGACAACTTGGGAAGGTGATACTGGTTTTTATGACTTGTGCTTGATTATTTTTGTGTTGATATTCTTGTATCATGTGTCTGTTTCAGCAGGTCTGAGGAGCCCACAGTCTGTGCAGCCCATTCGTCCTCCATATAACCGGGCGGCGTCTCTAGATAGCCCTGTTTCTGTTGGCTCAAGTCCTCCAGTAAAGAATATCAGTGCTTTCCCCATGTTACCAAAGCAACCTGTGTTGGGTGGGAATCAAAGAATGATGGATAGTCAGGAAAATTATGGCTCAAATATGGGTATGTTTTCTCATATGTATGATTAAAACTTTTTTTGGGTAAAACAAATGTAAAATAGTCATTTAAACAGTTGGGTGTAATAGGGCTTTTTTTTTAAAAAGATTTATTTATTTTTATACAAGAACTGGGGTACAGGTCAGAGGCATGGGAGGGTGAGAAGATTCACCAGAGACAGAGCAGGGAGCAGAACAGGCAGACAGACCAAAAGCACTGTTGAGGGGAGCAGCAGGCGAGAAAGGAGAGGTCTGCTGCACCATGTGGGAATCTCCCTGGCCGGCCGGGAATCGAACACGTGCTGCAGAGGCTGCGGACAGCTTCATGGAGCTGTGCTCAACCCGCTGCGCCATCGGGGAGGACCAGTAATAGGTTTTTGAGCAACATAATGTTTCTTTCATGGGTACTCTTCATTTATTCTGTGTCCTTATTATTTAAGCTTTTCAGGAAACTTTTGGTCTAAGACATTTTCTAATCTGTTAGGATATTTGGCATTAGTGGCCAATCAAAAGTGTCTTCATAGTTGGTCAGCTCTATTGTTAAGATAGCAATATGCTTTTTTTGGTCAGGACTGATATTGTGTACAGTAACTGTTCAAGAGAGATTTCATCATATTATGGGAAAGACTTAATCATTTCTACCTGTTTAGGTGGACCAAGCAGAAATGTGACTGTGAATCAGAACCCTTCCTCAGGAGACTGGGGCTTACCAAACTCAAAGGCTGGCAGACTGGATCCTATGAGTTCAAATCCCATGGGAAGGCCAGGAGCAGATTATAATGCGGCTTTACCCAGAGCAGCCATGGGTGGCTCAATGCCTCCTATGCCTCTTCGGTCCAGTAGCATTCCGGGAGTGAGGCCAATGTTGCAGCAGCAGCAGCAGCAACAGCAGCAGCAGCAGCAACATCATCATCAGCAGCAGCAACATCAGCAGATGCTACAAATGCGTACGCATCCCCATCATGGAAGAAAATCAGATGTCTGAGGGTAATTTTTGCTATTGGCTTATTTGAAAATTTATCCTTTTGTCTTTCTCCTCAGGACCTGGTGAGATTCCCATGGGAATGGGGGTTAGTCCTTATGGCCAAGCGGCACCATCTAACCAAACTGGTTCCTGGCCAGATGGCATGTTATCCATGGAACAAGGCCCTCATGGAACTCAAAACAGGTGGGACTTTATTGTTGCTTATGTAGAAAATGTTAATTTTGGATTATCTAGATAAGAGTCAGAGCATAGATACAAACCCAAAAGAGAATGAGAGAAACTCTTAAGTATATTCGATTACTTTCCGAGTATTTCTCAGCTGTGTGTCAAAATGAGTCTGAAACAGCAAGCAGTGGTGTTCATGGTGGGGGAAGGAGAGACAACTGTGTTGTTCAGCTGTTGATCCATTGACTGATAGCTTATATGAGAGATGATTCTCTGTTCTAATGTAATAATTTCATAATGCAGTAATACATTGGCACCAGTTTAACAAGATAAATGATGTTCTGAGGGTTAGGCCTCAGTTTTCTGGAAAATTAATTTTTAACTACTGGGGAATTCTTTCCTAAAATTGTTTAAAATATTTTAGGTGATGGTGAAAGTGAACAGTAGTACTCTTATTTTTGCAAAAGAAAGATTATGGTTCATGTGTGTCTTTCATTTAGACTTGATTTGGTCAGCAACTCATTTTCATGAAAGAGAGATCAATTCTAGCTTGAATTACATCATAAATTAAGCAAAGAAAGTGAATCGATATATTGAGTAGGCAGCAAAATGAGTTTATTAACTACATGAGTTTACTAACCTGAGTGCTTCTCCGAGCACTCGAGAACACAGTTTCAATTTCAGAGAATCTTTTTGGGGAAGGATAATGTCTAGCCCCATGTTATTTGATGTGTTGGAGAACTGTGGCTCCTTGCTGTGGGTGTGGAGTTTGTATTATACTTGATACATGAGTTCTGTAGGCCAGGTTTAAGAAAAATTAATTTTGGCAGGTCCCAGGCTCAGGTCATTGATAGTCCAGTATTTCTATCCTTTCTTCCGTTCTTTTGTTGATTTTCCCATCTTTCAAGTATCATAACTGTTACTACTTATTCCTATAGGTAGTCTTAAAAAGCATATAGTCTCTCCTCGCTTCCAGTCTCCATCCTTGCAATCTCTGGTATCCTCCTAATGCCTAGGGGTCTAGGAATTATCAATACATTTTGGTGGTAGGATTGAGGGGTAGAATAAGCTAGATTGGTGGTTAATGATGGCCTGGTTTAAAATTGTGGGCCTAAAGTTCAATTTGATGCCATTTAGCTCTGCTTGGTTGGTTTATTGTTTTTTATACTTACAGTATTTGAGTATATCAAAATTATTGTGCATGTGTTAGTGTGTTGTCTTTTGTTGGGGAGAGAAAAAGCTCCATTGAAGTTGATAGCAAGTTTCTTTTTAGGCCACTTCTTAGGAATACCCTGGATGATCTCCTTGGGCCACCTTCTAACCTAGAAGGCCAGAGTGATGAAAGAGCATTGTTGGACCAGCTGCACACTCTCTTGAGCAACACAGATGCCACAGGCCTGGAAGAAATTGACAGAGCTCTGGGCATCCCTGAACTTGTAAATCAAGTAGGTAGCATTAATATGGAAATTGGGGAATTGAGGAATGGTGTCTAACTTGACTGCGTGAGAGTGTGTGTGTGTGTGTGTGTGTGTGTGTGTGTACACACATACAGGTGTGTAGACATGTGTTAACTGCACATCCTTGAGGCCATGTGTGAAAGTGCCTGTATGTGTATTTTCCTATTAATGATTTCATTCATGAATAACAGCTTTAAATTTAGAAAATATGGGCCTTTCCTGGTGGTGCAGCGGGTTGAGCACCACGCTGTGAAGCTGTTTGCAGCACGGGTTCAATTACTGGCCAGCCAGGGAGAATCCCACATGGCGCAGCAGACCTCTTCTGCCTCGCCCGCTGCTGTTCCCCTCAGGAGTGCTTTTGGTCTGTCTGCCTGTTCTGCTCCCCGCTCTGTCTCTAGTGAATTCTCTCACCCTCCTGCACCTCTGACCTGTACCCCTGTTCTTGTATAAATAAATAAATCTTTAAAAAAAATAAATTTAGAAAATATACTTTATAATTATGACATTACTTCCCACAACCTATAACATTATAAAGATGTCAAATTTTAGGCAAACATAGAAATGATATAAAACTATAGTTTTAAAAATGCTACTTTTTATTTATATTAGATGCCCTATTTTTTATAATTACCTCTCTGGTGCCCAAACAGTGTATACGCCGAGGAAGCTAGCTTTTTTAATGTTAGTTTAAACAAAACTTATTTATAGTAGAAAGCTTGTGACGTCCTAACAATGTCATCTCCTATTCCCAATTACCTATGCAGCCTTATGAAAATATAACATCCATAAATATGTGTTTTTGAAACAGGTATGTTTTCTAGCAGCTGTTTTAGTTAAAGAGTGTGTGTGTGTGTGTGTGTGTGTGTGTGTGGGAGGGTGGGGTTTGCTGTGTAGGTCTGTGCATTCGGTAATAAACAGGAGAAAGATGTTCAGAGTATTGGAGAGAGACAAATGTGTACATCAGCAATTACACTGTCACAGAACCTTTTAAAGGAAGGGTGGGAAACACAGATGGTAACAATGTTAGCTTCCAGGTTTACCAGTCCATATGGCCCTGGAACTGAGGAATGGTGTCTTACGTGACTGGGAGTGAATGTCAGGGTTACACAGTGACCCAAAATCCTGGACTGTTCTTAAAATTTTATTTAAGGTAGAAATAGATTTTCTTGTCCAATGATAAAAATTGTTAGTGGTCATTTTATAAAAATCTGACAATTACAAAAAATGGGTCTGAAAAAAAGGGTAAAAACCTTCTGGAATCCCGGCACAAAAAGAATCATTCAAACTTTTGAATACATTGTTAAAAAATAGGAGTAGACTTTAACACACCTGTTTTACTTAGGAAAGTTACCAGTCTTTTTCCAGTTTCACATACCTTTAATTTTAATGGCCAAATAGAACTGTTACATTGAACACTATTTTAATCTGTTCTCTACTGATGAAAATTTAAATTGTTCCTAGATACTCTTGATCAAATAATTCTATGAATTACAGGTTATTCATAGTCTGTTTTCTTAGCTGTAATCCAAGAGAAAGGATGATTGGGTTAAAAGAGCATATTTTAGTTCAGCTTTCAGGTTGTTTTCCTGAAAGGTCACAGGACTGCTTTTCCTCAGCAGAATGTGTTGTTTCGAGTCCTCCCTCCCCAGCGTAGTCCTGCTGTGGCTCACTGGGTAGACGGAAGAACACATTCAGCGTGAGTGAGCAAGCGACAAATACCGACCATGGTTCTTGTAAATCTTTGGCAGTGTGATAGGCAACAGAGATTCTTGTTTTAAATTACATTTTTTTGATTTGCAGGATTAAACATGTTTTTTTTGGGGGGGTCATTTAGATTTTTTTTTTTTTAAAGATTTACTTATTTATACAAGCACAGGGTACAGTCAGAAGTGTGGGAGGGTGAGAGAATTCACCAGAGCCAGAGCGGGGAGCAGAACAGGCAGAAGGACCGAGGTACACTGCTGAGGGGAGCAGCAGGTATGGCAGGAGAGGTCTGTGTGCCATGTGGGACCCTTGCTGGAGGCCAGGGATTGAACTGGTGCTACAGAGGCTGTGGGCAGCTTCACAGCCCAGCGCCCAATCGCTGCGCCACCGGGGAGACCTGTCATTTAGATTTTTAAAAAAATTTTCTCCTGGTGTTTATTTTGTTGATCTCCAGCAGTACTTTGCATATGTTTAGTTATTTGTTTGATTCCTTCATTTGACAAATATTTGTCCTCTGTATGTTAATTGGTCTTTTATTAGAGGCTGAGGAGCACTAGTGAGCAAATTATTTCTTCCAAAGCTTACATCCCACTGGGTAAGACAGACACCAGGCAGGGAACCGCACAGATAAAGTAGACATGATGTCATAGAGGCCTCAAGGAAAGGCAGGTGATAATGAGACCCTGGTAAAGGGACGGGACCCTTGCTCAGAGTGGGAGTGGGGCATCAAGTACAGTGAGCGAGGCCAGCATGTTGGCTGGGTGCTCTGGGCTCAGAATAAGAAAATAAAGGTGAATGCAGTACCGGACAGGCCCTTCCCATCTTCAGAATAGTCATTCTTAGCCTCTTTTTCTGTCACCTCCTGACCAATATTTTGTACACATCCTTAGCATGTTGAGAAGGGATATTTGGCACATTAACAGGCATTTAATAAAAATGGTCTCCCCCCACACACACGGATACGAATACACGGTAGCAGATGAGTTTTTGTTGATTTAGCTCTCTCTGCCAAAAATCATTTCTTGTCACCTTGAAAAATATTCTTGTATAAACTGCATGAGAATTCATTGATTATACTGATTTTAATTTATTTTATACTTGACATGGATTGTCCACATTGCCACAAGGTCCAGAATTCTGTACTGAAACAAATAATAATTCTCCAGGTACTTAGTACGCTCTAGATAATGACTGTTTATCTGTGTGCAACCTTCCTTGTCCTCAGCACTAGAACACAGCCAAGACAAGGCAGAGCATGATTTGCTTTTCAGAGTTTCAACAATATTGTTCACGTATATTGATTTTTACCCCCCTACCTTCTTTAGAGCTTGAGACACCTTTTGTATTTCCAGATGTATTTCATTATTCGTTCATGTGTTTGATATTTAAGGGGCAAGCTTTGGAGCCCAAACAGGATGCTTTCCAAGGCCAAGAAGCAGCAGTAATGATGGATCAAAAGGCAGCATTATATGGGCAGACATACCCAGCTCAGGGGCCTCCAATGCAGGGAGGCTTTAACCTTCAGGGACAAGCACCATCGTTCAACTCTATGATGAATCAGATGAACCAGCAAGGCAATTTTCCTCTCCAAGGAATGCACCCTAGGGCCAACATCATGAGACCCCGGACCAACACCCCTAAGCAACTTAGAATGCAGCTTCAGCAGAGGCTGCAGGGCCAACAGGTAACTGTCACATACTCTGCTTTGCCCAGAGTGGATTTCCCTTTGGTCTACTTCATTTTCAGACTGTTCTTCAGAGCTCTTGCTACTGGCTCTCTGTCCTTTCTGAACTGAAGGAATTCCTTTTTCTCCACTTCTAAACAACATTTTATTTGTTCAGAGGGTTCCTTGTTAGGGAGTCGTCATGGTATAATTAGGTACCTTTCTGTAAGAACATTCCCTTGTATAGATTAAAAAGTAAAAATCGTTGAGGGGATTTTTCTTAGAGGAAAAGAAAAATGTTTTTTGATAGCTTTGTATGTTGTCTTAAAGGTAGATAATTTGTATTTTTTGAAAAGTCTTAACATTAATAGCCATATATTTAAAACACTGATTTAAGCATTATTTTTTAGTGGAATCTCTGCTTCCTAGATGTTTTATAGAACTTGAGCTCTTTTAATATTCTGAGGTAAGACTTCTATTTTTTCCCATTGTTTCTTACTCCTCAACACACCTTTTAAAATTTAATTACATGATTTGTGTCTGGGGTGTCCTGAGTTACAAAAGGTGGCAAAACTGAACCATATAAGCAAGACAAGTGAAAGAGTTTAGATTCCAACAAACCAGAGACTCTCAGTGTATTACTATTCCCAAAAGTCAGTTTTGGTGCTGGGGAAAGCTGTGTCTGATCATTTTACTTTTTACTATTTCTTTTCATGTAAGTTTTCTAGAAACGAGGTAATAGGAGAAGTTGTTTATTCACTATTATTCTGATCAAGTTAAAGCTATTTTCCCAATGGCCTAAATGAGTCCGAGAAAGTCTGACTTTATAAATTCTTTTGAGTTTTGAGTTGTAGATATTCTTTGAACTGCAAAATTGCACTTGTGCTTTTCCTCCTGCTTCCAAACAGTAAAGCTTCTTCGTACGCCAACCAAGGACTTTGCTGCATGAACTTTTTTAAAGTGTGAAAATATACCAGTTCAGCTTTGATGTGACTTAACCTGTTTAATGTGTTTGGAGAGATCATGACTTTACTGGGTGGTGCTGAGAATTTGGAAAGCTATTTTGGACTCTCTGACATGCTCCATTTGCATCCTAACCAACCTTTCTCTCCCCAGTTTTTGAATCAGAGCCGTCAGGCACTTGAAATGAAAATGGAAAACCCCACTGCTGGCGGGGCTGCGGTGATGAGGCCCATGATGCAGCCCCCAGTCAACTCCCAGGTGAGACCTCAGGTCTTTTTCACCTTTACTGCTACATTCCCAGACAGTGGTTGGGCGCTCAGTTATTATTGGTTAAACACATAATTTCTAAGAAATCATCCATGGCCCCATCACACTTTATCTCTCCTTGCTGGTGATGAGGAAGAATCTGAGGAGAGCTGCTTTGATTAAAATCATTGATTCATGTTTTTTAAGTTCCGTTTGTGACCAGTTGCTTTGTTGTGAAAATAGCCATCACTTTTAGGAATTTAAAGTAATATATAGACTTTTCTCTGTTCTTAGTTTATGAAAGCACATGCTCATGGGTTAAAATTTGAAATATAAGAAGTATGAAGAATAAAATAATTAGTACAATAATCCTACTGTTAGTGACAACCTGAGATGACTTCTCATAGTGGGAGGGATGATATTCAAGTTCTTTACTTCCAGCCCACAGTGGAGATTGTATTAAGGTATTAGTTTGCACGAACCAGATGAGTACACAAGTATATCATTGTGGTTTGAAATATTGTTCATAATCACTATTTGGAAAAAAAAGTTGTCCAATTTTCACTGTCTTAGGCCCATTTGGGAAACCTATGTGGTTTTTTGATGACTGGATGTCTGTATAAGCTGAGATAGGATGCCGTCCAAAAAGTTTCGGTTTTTGGAGATGAACTCTCCCAGCCGTTCAGGGCCTTGATCAGATGTCACCCCCTACCCTGCATACAACTTCTGCTCCTCGGCCTCTCTCAGAAGGTTTTAAAGAGATGGCAAGACCCTCTTGGTGCTGGGGTGCTGGTGGTGGATAGATTCCTGCTTATCTGAGTATAACCCAGCCTTTTTTTATTTTTTGACATCTTGTTTCAACCCCCCTCTTCCAAACACTCTCAGCCCTGCCCTTTGTTCCCTTGTAGTTTTTATTTCAAAGTTTTTCCTCATATTCTACCTCTAAATGTTTCTCACTTTGATACATTTTCTAACTATGTTAACAAAATTTGAACATTTGTCTGCTTTCATCTCCTAGCCCCAGATAATTTCCAGACTCCTATAGTGCACATGACCTCCCTCCTCCACCAGCAGACCTTCACCCAAATGAGAACTGTGCATTTTCCTTCTTGGGATTGAAAGTAGAGCCAGGGGGTATTTTTTATATTCCCCCCCCCTCTTTGATAACTAATGTGGCATATGCTACACACACACACATATACATACACACACACACACACACACACACATATATATCCACACACACATACACACACACATATATATGAAATTGACTGTTTCTCACTATGTGTCATTACGTGTTCTCTCGGCTATTAGCAGGGTTTTCTTAACGCCCAGATGGTTGCCCAGCGCAGCAGAGAGCTCCTCAGTCACCACTTCCGACAGCAGAGAGTGGCCATGATGATGCAACAGCAGCAGCAGCAGCAGCAGCAGCAGCAGCAGCAGCAGCAGCAACAGCAGCAACAACAAACTCAGGCCTTCAGCCCACCCCCCAATGTGACTGCTTCCCCCAGCATGGACGGGGTTTTGGCAGGACCTGCCATGCCGCAAGCTCCACCCCAGCAGTTTCCATACCCGCCAAATTATGGTAAATTTGACAGTGAAAAGGTCTTTGCCAAAGTAAGCTTCTGAGGAGATGTAAGAGTCACCCTATCTATTGAATAGTAAAAACAACCAAAAATACTGTTCACTTCTTATTTCACAAGAAAAGTGAAATTAATGAAAATAACAAAACTCTTTACTGCAGCACACAAGTAGTTATAATTGTAGTTCTACCTGACTTAGTCGAGTGTATTTTTTAGCTCTTCATACCATAATTTGGAAGAAAGACGGCAAGGCTCTTCCCCCTAATTATGGCCTAGTATAGAACTCTGTGTTCTCTGAATGCTTGGGCAAGTAAGCGAGAGGAATGCATTGTGTGGGCTCTGGAGTTCTTTTTCTTGGTGACCTGGACATATTTTCATAACAGCATGTACAATAATGTATCTTTTCAAGTCAGTCACTGAGAGGTTCCAGAACATGGGAGACTATAGGCATCCACTTGGGAGATTGTTTTAGGGTGCATTGTTGCCAGACAGGCCAGTAGCTCATCTGTTCTCTCAAGAGGGATGGAGTGAAGTGAATGGTGTGAAATGGAGTCCTTTTCATACAGAAAACCCACGGAAGTAACTTCCTTTCAAGTAACTAACCTTCTGCAGTCAATCCCCTACTCTAATTGTCATCTTGATGAAAAGCAAAAATAACTGGAAGGTAACATCTTCCAGTAAAACTTTATATCTTATACTTAGCACTCACCTTACCCTCCTAAAAATGAATATAAAATTATTGTGGAAAGCTGATGTTTTAAGAAGCATTTGAGCACTGTAATTTCTTTTTCTTTTTTAAAGGGATGGGACAACCACCAGATCCAGCCTTTGGTCGAGTGTCTAGTCCCCCCAATACAATGATGTCATCAAGAATGGGCCCCTCGCAGAATCCCATGATGCAGCACCCTCAGGCCACGCCCATGTATCAGTCCTCAGAAATGAAGGGCTGGCCATCAGGGAACCTGGCCAGGAACAGGTAAAGAACGGGGACTTTTAAAAAGTTATTCGTATTCTAGTGCCAAAAGTTTGGGGAATTCATGTTTTTTTTAGTTAAGCCTGTCCTGACTGGAGAGCAAATGGATTTGTATTAGAAAATGTCCTCGGCTTGTTCCACCTTGATAATCTTTCTTACTGTGTGTGTACCTAAGGGTGCTGAGACGACATCTGTGAGATTAGAAGGCAGGTTGTTGGGGAGTCTTCTCTGTGATGTTGTTCTTTGATGAAGAGCATTTGACAGAGTCGTGCTGTTGTCTGTGCGTGTGTCCTGTGTTACTGCAGTGACCTGGGAGGTAATCTCATGTTTTCTTTACAGCTCCTTTCCCCAGCAGCAGTTTACCCACCAGGGGAGCCCTGCTGCGTATAGTATGGTCCACATGAATGGCGCCGGTGGCCCCATGGGGCAGATGACCATGAACTCCATGCCCATGTCGGGGATGCCCATGGGTCCTGACCAGGTACGGGGCGAGATGGGACTGTTCTTTGCCTTTGTCAGATTTTTTTTTTCATGTTTTCTGAAGAGAAACAAAGCCTTAGGTAGAACGTAGGTAGATTTTAAGCTTGGATGTATAACATACAAATAGTCACTGAAAAAGCTTGGGTGGGGAGTACTGTCAGTCCCTGACTGGTCAGCCAGAGCCACGCCACCAGCGCGGGCTTAGCTGTGGGCTGCTCTGAGCTGTGCACAGCATGTACCTTAATTCCTGTTTCTTCTGTTCATTCACAGAAATACTGCTGACATATCTACACCAGAAACTCCAAGGAAATCATTGCACAGGTGACACTGCACAAGGATTACTGGGAAGTCATTGTTTCAGATGTGTGGGCTTTGAAGAAAGGACCGGCTTTGATCTCCCATCAGGGTATTCCAAGTGACGTCATTTGAGCAGGACTGGATTTTAAGCTGAAGCGCAATATCTACCTGTTTTGTTTTTTCCCCCTTCCCTCCTGTGTATGTGTACCACGGTGTTCAAATAATTTTGGCCTTCTGCCTCTTAGGGCTGTGATTCTGGAGGTAACAGCGTTACTGATCACAAAACTGTCACTTCTTTCTTCCTGGCTGTCCAGTCTTTCATATCAGTGCAGGTGGGTCAGAGGACACGGGCTATCAAGGGAGACTAGAACACCTGGTTTCTCTAGCTGAAGTGTTCGGCAAAGAGCACAGTCCCAGCCTTCATGTGTTTAGTCACCACCAAGTAGTTCTGTGTTGACCTCTGTCCTGTGGGATGGATGTTTCTGAGTTCTTGTCCTTCAGTGATAGTGTGGCGCTGCTGTCACTGCTGTTGGTTGTCCTAGGTGGTTTCCTCACTAGTGTTTCCATCTGCTCCAAATGTACTGTTATACTTCACCTCCAGGAATTGTCCTTGATGTCAAATGGCTTTGCAGAAAGGAAAATGCAATGACAGTATTTAATTGCAGCAGTAGCAATTTTTCACATGCTAATGTGCAGCTGAGTGCACTTTATTTAAAAAGTAATGGATAAATGCAATATTATCGAGGTCTTGAGGAATGATGAACCACATTCCTGGTTTTTGTCTGAACTAATCTGTTGGACAAGAACTGTGATTTTTTTCTTCTTCTTGTTGAAAGTACCAGTGTCACCCTTTGCCTATATGGTAGAGCAATAATGCTTTTGGAAAATAAACTGCAGAAAACCAAGGCCAGGTACTGCATTCTGAATCAGAATCTCGAAGTGTTTCTGTGAATAGATTTTCTTTTGTAAATATGACCTTTAAGATATTATGTAAAATATGTACATACTTTTTTTTTTTTTGTAGGTCATAACTCATTTTTACAGAGTTTGTGAAGCTAAATATTTAACATTGTTGATTTCAATGAGCTCAATGTGGCGAGGCTACAAACGGCAGAGATGTCACCTGAATTTTGTGGCCTGGCGGAGGGGCAGTGGTCCACAGCTCTCCCTCCCCCACCCTAGATGCCTCGCTCTTTTCAATCTCGTCTCAAAGCTTTTTGAAGAAATTGTTTGTTTAGATGTAGGCATTTTAATTTTTTTAAAAAAATTCCTCTGCCAGAACTAAGCACTTTGTTAATTTGGGGGGAAAAATAGATACGGGGGAAAACTTTTAAAAATAGCTATCAAGAATTTGAAAATCAAGCAGTTTGATTTAAAAAAGAACCTTGGGATTTTAAGCAGTCCATAAATTAAACAGTAGCAACTCATGGTATTAAAAAGAAATTTGCATATGCTTTCTCTTCATCCACTTCAGGTGTGCTCTAAGGTTTTGGTTGCTAGACCAGAATCCCACATTGAGATCTCAGGAGAAGAATCCTTGATGTGTGGTTTCTGTGTTGGCTCAACTGTCTTGTCATTCCACTGATGTGATCCTTTCTCCATCCCTGAGAATTAGAATAGTGTCGTGGTTATTTCTTAGGGCACTTGCCCCCCACAACAGCCAAGTTGTCCTAGTTCAGAGCTGAGTGCCTGTGCGTGCCCCCTCTCCAGCCCTCTGCCTGTTCTGCTGTTGCTACTCCTTGATGCTGGTCCCATGAAGTTGAGAATAGGGAGAAATACTGAGTTTCACTCCTTTTATTTGATTTACTTACCGGTTTCCAACAGTTGAATGAAATTGGGTTTTGGGAATACATATGACTTTTCGCATGTTTCTGGCTAGCCTTGGTGTCATTTTCTAGCAATAACTTAGAGCCAGTTAATTTTTTTAAATTTTTAATTTCACACATTTAGCCAGTCTTTCAAGGTGTTTCTGAAGGTAAGATCATTTAATTTCTGACTTTCTTATAAGTGAGATCCGGTATTTGCAGAACTACCACTTGAGTAGATGCGAGTTCGACACCAGCCTCCCCACACCCCACTTGTTAAAAGTAAACCTTAGATTGTATATCCGTAAACTTCCATCACAGTGGCCTGCACTTTGCAGACAACACACTCTGCTGTCTGGAGACGCATGGCCGAGTCAGTGTCTTCGGAGGCTCTGTGGTGGCAGTGTGGAGCTGGACTTCCCTGTAAGTGGTGTGTGGGGAGGAGTAGAGTGGTGCTCTTCTTACCTTTCCTTTAAAAAAATTAAAAACAAAACAAAGTTTTATGATTCTTTTCCTCAGTCCTGACTCCAGGCTACCTGAAAGGCAGCACTCCCTTTTTATATGGAAGAAAAGTGAAGTGATTATGTTTTTATATTTTCTACTTTTTCATTTTATTGGTGCAAACTTAAGGTTTTGATTTTCTTTTAATAGACGCAGTCTTGAGATAATTTGTTTTTATCTTTTTGCCCTTTTATCTTTTTCGGATAATTCTCTTTGTACTCCTGCTGCCTACCTCTCGTCACCTCCCACCACTTTTTTAAACCTTGGTATCTGTTGGGTAAACTAATCTTTGCATCTGCTTTTAGAATGTGAGATATTTCCAGTACCTACTTTTTTGCTGAATCCAAAGATATATAAATATAAATATATATTTTATAAAGATCAAAATGATATAAAGGAGATACATGTTTCTTCCTTTGAAATAATAGGAATTCATTGTTAATGTTCATATTATGATGCCACTTTTCTAAATTGTGCATCGTGATGGAATGGTGTAAATATCAATCCAGGACTGCTTAATCATTATTTAATGTCTAAGGTGAGTTGGGGTGTATAGGGGTAGGATATTATAGAACATAATTGACTTGCTGTCCTAGAAGTTTTGATCCAGAAATAGGTGCAGCTGGGGAGTAGACAGAACTGCCAGTTCCCCAGATGCCTGTCCAGTTCCCTTTTTATTTGCAGAAGCCATGAGTTATGTTGACAAGTGGGAAATTCATAGGCGTGAAACCTCTAAGATAGGTGAGTTCCCCCTGCTGCAGAGGAATAAGAGCTGCTGTTCAGCTAAAGGCAGATGTTTAATAACGAGCAGGGTGTTTTCTTTCTAGTGTGTAGAATTTCGAAGTGAATGAAAATGTCATTCTGAGAGCAATATTTAAATTCTCAGGAATTGACTTACAGTATTGAGAATGAATTCAGTTTCAATCAAGTTTACATTAAATGTTGCTTAAAATCTAAATCATTCTTTACAATGCAAAGAATCCAAATCAGGTGGGATAACTTATGAGATGGTTGGGTGTAAGCTATGACTGCTTCGCTGATCGCTTTTGGATGTCATTGTAAATAAAGGTTTCTATTTAAAATTGAAGCTTAAGAGCTTGCCTTTTTCTTTTTAAAATATAATTCCCTACTAGACTAAGGGTGAAAGAAAAGGTTAATAAGCAAGTCTGTATCAAATGTTGATAGCAGTTTCGGTGAGGTTAAAAGCAGACTTACATGAGGCGGCTTTGGGGCGTTGAAAGCGCGGAACTTACTCAAAAAGGAGTGCTTGGGGTCGCCTCCGGATTTGTTATTGGGGCGATGACTCCTGCTTCTTCCATTCTGGAATTCTGACGGCCGTCTTTACAAGGTTAGACCACCTGGCCCAACGAAGGCTTGTCTTGGTTGAGGTGAATTGCTGTGCAGTTGATTAATACTCCTCAAAAAAGTGAAATTCTTGATACAGTGGACTGAGAGACTTACCTGTGAGGCCCCTGAAGTGTGGTAAATTTTAATCATTAATTTACAGCCCATATCTAGTCCCCTTTAAAAAGCCCTCTAAACCCAAGGCATCTGCTTCCAAGAAGGTATTCACTGGTAGCCTTAAAAAAAAAAAAAAAAACCAAACACACCAAAAGACTCCCAAGAATGGCCTTTTACAAAATGTCAATTTACCTCATACCAACTGCTGGCCATTGGCTGCGGTTTTGAACATTGTATGACAATAGACTACAAAATTTCTTTACAAATACAATTTTGTTAAAACTTGGGACATACATCATTTCTTTTCAGTACTTTAAAAAACATCAGGTCTGGAACAGGTAACAAAGGAATGAATACTGGGGAGGTGATAGCCGGGCAGGAATAGAAATGGCCACAACTGCAAGGAGTTTTCTTTTACACTGGCCACTGAGCATTTATTGACACCACCACGCTTGAAAACTGGGTTTTCTTATTAGTCAGATTCCCCTAAAAGTTCCCACGCTGGTTACATGTAAATAGTCACATATATACAGTGAAGTCAGTTTCTTCAGAGGCAACCAGGAGCGCACAGCTAGAGAGAGGTTGCCTCTGTGCTCCGGACTCACTGCTGAGTCTGCGCTGGATCCGGCATCGGTAAGTTGCCTCTGTCCTGCTGCTTAGTTCTTTGTGATGAACCAGAAATTACAAGGATTTAAAACGGGGTTGTTTTTCCCCTATGATTTAAAAAAAAAAAAAAAAAAAAAATTCCAGTGACTTTCACCCTTTGGGGGAGATTTCCAAGAAAAATTTTGTTTTTCCCTTGTTGAGAGGGTTAGTGGCGACTTGGGTATGAAGATGCCTTTTGTGCAGCTGGTGAAGTATAATCCAAAGCAAAAGCAGGGGCAAAAATGAACTTGTGGAAGTATGCACCACTCCTGATGGTTCTCTTCCAGATCTGCCATGTTGACTGAAAGCGAGCTGTCTCTCAGACCTCCTGGCTAACGTGTAGGCCTGCTTGATGGAATTATCCGCAGCGTCTCACTGCCTGTACGCTCAGACGATGTCTGTGTTTGGAGGGCCGCCTCGTGCTTCCTAACCTTCCCAGCCTTCCCACAGCTGTCCCCTGTAGAACAAAGCAGACTCATCTCAGTGTTTGCCATGCTGCTTAGAATACTTCTAGGTCACCGGGGAAGGGCTTGTTACCGCCTAAGAGCTGGATTGTCAGTTCTTTGCTTAACATGCCCAGTTAACTGGCATTTAAAGATCATGTGCCTTCACTCAGGGAGCACCAGAGAAACACTTAGCTGGGTTATTGTCCTGTTAAAGCCACACGGGTTTATAGGCGCATGAAGAAAGAAATGGTAGACCAGCGATTGCAGATGGCAGCTCACGGATGAGGTCCGCTTGCCTGGCAATTAGCGGCAGATTAGTTGCCACTGTTTAAGCCTAACTCCGGGTTTTGCTTTTCCAATGATTTGATGATTTAGAGGATTCAACTAGACAAACTGCAGCCCCATTTGTGCGGTTCTCTTAGACTGGAGCGCCACCTCCACCGCCACCCCCCTACCCTGGCCGCTGGAGAGCAGCTTGGATGTTTTCGATACCCGCGAGTGAGGCTGGCCAACCTGCTCCACTCTGAACCGAGGAGCGCGCACGCGCCACAGCCTTTATGGATCTAAACGCTGCTCCACCTCCAAGGAACACCTGGAGTTTACTGAGCACCGGTTACTGTCTCAGAACAGTGTTAGACAAGGCATTGGTCTAAACATGTTATGGGACAGGCTTCCTCTGGGTTAGTGGAGCACGCGACATGCTAGGAACCCGCACGCACACAGAACAGCCTGGCAAGACAAGCAAGCAGGAGCCAGGTCTACACTTCTAAGCTGGCTCCTCAACTCACAGTGATTTGGAAGAAGGTCTCTTCACTTCTGGCCACTTTCGACGCTGAAACTGCCTAAGTTTTCAGGTGTCAAAAGGAGAATGAGTGTTAACCATCACCAAGAGAGAAGTAAGTCACCCCCAAAGAGCTACACAAAGGAGGACTCTTGGGGGAGCGAGCCCCTGGCAGAGCCGAATAAGGGCTGGGTCTCCCTGGAACACCTGCAGCCTCAGAGTTTAGACTAGGTGGGCCGAGATGTGGGGCCTGCCTCAGGCTTTAAAAACGAAACTGGTACCTGTATTGCTCATAGCTTCCTCCATCTTTAAGTCCTAAACGAGAGAGATGAACAAAATAGAATGTGATTTAGGACAAAATGGCACATGACAAACTTTCCGCCTTCCCATTTGCCTTTTTTAAAGATACGTTAAGCTTTTTATCGGAAACCCTGGTTGATGGTGGCATATGAGGTGAGCTTTTCCTAGCACCCACAGCAAGCCTTGTACCTTGTCTGCAATCTGGGCTCGCCTGACCAGCTTCAGGACCTGATTTGGTCTTTCAGCATTGGCCTTGTGGGGGAGGCACGAATGGGCATGAACCCCTAAGCAGCAGCAGGCTGGGGCCCTGGGAAAAGCAGGGCAGAAGGGAGAGCCCACTTCTGGACGCATACGCCCGGCAGGTTTCCTAGAGGCCACGGCAGTGAGACCAAGCGCGCAGGCTTTGGAACCGGCCCGCCTGCTCGCGCTCCTCACTCACAAAACAAGGACTTGATTCCCCCAGGGTTGGCACCGGGAGGGTCAGGCTGGTGTGCACCCATGAACGCCTGATGCACTCAGGACTGCAGTCCCCCCATGGCCACGGTGGGGGGGCCCTGGTGAGAGCTGTGATGATGAGCCCCCCTTTCCAGCTGCGTTTCTCTGCCACGGGGTCCGTGGGCGCATAAGCGCTGGCCCGTTTGTAACCAGCTGACGACAGCATCGCGATTCTTCTAGGCTGCTGGCCTCTTCCCGAGAGGAGCTCTAGGGGCCCGAGATACAGACCAGCGCTCCTCAAGGCCCTCCGCAGGCTGGAGGGCTGCTCCCTGTGCGTGTTTTGTGGCTAGTAAATAGCTTCCTTTAGCTTTTAAAAACCATCTTCGTATCTGATTGGCATCCTGAACTTCAGCGGAGTCTCCGATGTCGCCTACGCCACATAAAGCCCGCGAGTTGGCGGACCCCTCACTTCTGACCCCTCCCTCGTCACCGCGTTCTGTGGGCTTCCCCACCGAGAGAAGCATCTGCTCTGTTCTCACTGCTACCACCAGAGTCCAGCCCCCCGCCAGGTCTCCCCGGTAAGTATTATTTTCCCGACTCCCCATCACGGTCCCCTTCGGCAAGTGTCGCATCTCACTCCCTGGCCGAAACCCTGCATCTGACTGCCTGATAGTACTATGAATTCGAGCCCTTTCCCCGGCCTCCCTGCCGCCACCAGGCCCTGCCACCACCCTCCTGGCTCTGGCTGCAGCCTTTCTGCAACTTCAACAGGCCTCAGAGTCTCCACTTCAAATCTCTTAAGGCTAGCCCCCCACTTTTCTCTCTGGTTGACTCCTGCTGCTTTGTCACGACTCAGTTCAAAGGTCACTTCCCGGAGGGAGCTACCCCTGACCCCCTCCCATTGTCACACTATCACATCCTGTTTTGCTCACTCCACACAAGCAAGAGACCTGTCCCTACTAGTGTTTGCCTCTCACGTGGTCAGGCAGTACGTGCACCTTCTGGTAGGGTTCCAAGTTTAAGTTCGCAACAAATGTTTGTTGAATGAATAAATGAACAAAAGGGAAAAATGTGAAAGAATTCCATGTGTTTTCTGCCCATGGCTCAGAGGCCTTTCTGAGGAACCACAGCCCATGGAAAGCCAACTGCCTGGATGGGGCCTCCAGACCCAACCCAGTGATTGGTCTTCAGCCATCCCACCCCGGGCTCCTGGAGATTCCAGGTTCACACTTCAGACTAGACATGACTTCCTGTGGTGACCCCGCTTTCGGCAGGCCCTGTATTGGGGCACCTACTCACCCAGGTCCACGTTCCGAGTCCGGGGGTTGCACTGCTTGTAGCCCTTGCAGCTCCTCAGCTCCATGAGCTGTACGTGCAGCTGATTCAGCACGTCCCTGTCCAGCGTGTTCACGGCGTTCATCAGCTGGTTGGGGAAGGAGGCTGTCGGCAGCTGTGTGTAGGGCCCCCTCCCCAGCCTCTTCTACCAACCAGGGGCTAATCTCAGGCGAATTGGGGGTAGAAAGTGCCAGAGGACGGTGGCCTGCTCATGCCAGCCTCTGGCAAAGGCCTGAATTTGGAATCTCTGAGGCCACCCTTTTGCTCCCAGGCCCACCAGCTCCACTCCCCTGAGAAAGCTCATGAAAGATCGCCTGTGTGCTTCAGCGGGGCTCCTGGGGGCGCCACCGGGGAATGACCAGGCCTCGGAAGGAAGCAGCTCTTCCCAGCCCCGTTTCTAGCACCTTCGCTTGTACCTGCCTGGTTCTTCTCAAAGGGAAGCAGCCGTGTGGTGCGGGGGGTGGGAGGGATGGCAAGCGACCTGGGTCCTCTCCTATCAGGAGCCGCCCGTGACCCACTGACCCACATCCCCCTTGGCCACCCCCTACTTAAGGAGAAAGACCGGCAGCGTGTGGTGATTAAAACAAAGCAGTGGAGTTGCTGGCATTTAAAAATCAGAGTTCAGGGAAAAACCATCAGGATTTCCTTGGAACCCCGGGTTCTGGGCTGTCCCGGAGCTGCCCTACTGAGCAGCCGAGGCTCCGACACCGGGCGTGGTGACCGGCTGCATGCAGAGGGACTCACGTCCCGGCCGCCAGAGACTGGCTCCTTTCGTCGTAGGTGATGTGCGTGTGCAGGAGAGTTAACATGCGGAAGCAGTGAGGAAAGAGCTGGGCAGGTGTCGCCTTGCCTGTTACCCGTGCGCTGCCCGACCACGGGAGCCCTGAACCTACAGTTCTCCCTCTCCCCAAGTTCCTATGAAGCCTGCTCAAGAGCTGGCTTTCAGACGAGGGAGGCAGAGAGGAAGCAGCCAGGCATCCAGAGCCGTTGCCCTCCTGGCTTCGGATGACACACCGGGAACGCGCTACTCTCCCTGGGGGCACCTGCTACCTCGAGTCTGGGCTTCACCGGCGGGTCCTCCTTACCTGGTAGGGGTCTGTGTTGAGATCGAAGTACTCCAGGAAGCCGGTTGCAAATTCACAGAAGAGGAAGTTGTGGGTCTCGTTGATGGTCCTCATGCACCAGTACGTGTTGTTGTTGGCGCTGGTGCAGGCACAGAAGGGCCCCACTGCAGGGGGGCAGGGGGGAGAGCCCTGAGCGCGCCGCCCATGGGGTCTCTTGTCCGGGCTCACCCAGGCCCCCATTCCTGTCAGGGGCACCGAGGCCTGAAGGACACTCACGAGTCCAGAGCGGCGCCGTCTGCCAGTGCTGGTTGTCGTGGGTGAAGCACGTGAGGCCGGGCATGCTGCACGTGTCGTTGTTCTGCAGGCGCTTGAGCAGCTTGCGCAGCTTCTTCTTGCGCTTCTGCTCCCGCAGCAGCCACACCTTGTCCTTCTCCTGCAGCCCCTTCCTAGGGCACACGGGGCACACCCCTCACACCTCCCTCGGGTCCCCACCCGGGCCTCCTAGTGATGGATGACCCTAAACCTCCGCTCCTCCTGCCCAACGGGCCGCGGGCACCGCAGCGGGGCCTCTGCGAGGGAAGGTGCTTGCCCACGGCCCCTGCTCGGAGGCTGCGCGAGGCCCGCCCGGCCCTGGCCCACACGGCCCCTCCGGCCACAGGCCGGCTTTGGAGACCGCTCACGGCGGACCTGGGGGTCAGACCGCGTCAGGGCTGCCCCCGACTTCCCAGGGAAAGGCCTCCTTTCCTTTCTGTGTTGGCCCGAGTCAGGGCAGCTCCTCCCGGGGGCCTCCCCGTCTCCCTGGGCTGCCCCCGGCTCTCACCTGAAAGGGTGCAGGCTGGAGCCCTTGTGCTTGAGGCGGCCTTTGTGCTGGGTGTGGTAGCTGCAACAGACCCCGACCCCGGTCTCAGGGCGACCTTGTGGGAGCCAGCCTGCCTCTGGGGCCGTGCTGGGGAGGGCACCACCCCCGGCAGCAGCCTCCTGCTGGCTCCGCTGCAAGGGGGCGCTGGGAGACCCCGGTTGAAGCCTCAGGCCAGACAGTGGGTCCCAGGCCAAGTCAGTCTTGAAGACTGGAGGCTGGGCCTGGCCCCCCTCAGCCTCACCCACTCCAGGCTGCTCCCGAGGTCCTGCCACTGCATGCTGACTCAGGGCCAGCAGCGAGAACCCCCATTTCTCATGCCCTTTCGGGGAAGGTGGCAGACTCTACAGCTGTGCTGTCCGGTCCGGTACCCGGCAGCCTCCTGGGGAGGGTTCATCTTGAATACTAGGACTGATTATTCAATGCAGTCAGTGATCACAATTACTCTTCATTCATGCCGGCTGTGCTTCGAGGGCTCTGCAGCCACTGTGGTGGTGCCCTGCTGGGCAGCACAGGTACAACCAGCGGGGGCTCCTTGGACAGGGCTGCTCCTGAGGGCAGACCCCCGGGCCAGGGTTTCCCTGCGCTGGTGATGGAGGCCTCAGGCCTTGGGCAATTCCTGAAGACGATGCGTCTCCCTCCTGGGCACCAGGTCCACGTGCCGAGCACCCCACTCACTGAGGGGGTGGTGTGGCCGGGGCTGGCGCCGCATGTGAGTTATTACCGATACCTCTGTACCCTCACCCTGAGGGAGGAGACGGGGTGCTGTGTCCCCTGGAGAGGTCCTGCAGGAGCACGGGGCCTCCTTGGGCGCCCTGTTGCCCCTCACCTGATTTTGTGGCAATCACATTCTTCTGGTCGCTTTTTCTTCAGGTGACCTCGAACTTCTCTCAGGTTCTTAATCTTGTTCTGCAGAGTTTCAATCTGAGGGGAGGGGAAGAGGAGGAGACTTGGAAACTCTGGGGCCGGGCCTGGTAGTGACCCCTGCGCCCCCAGCCCTGCTTCTTGCTCAGCGGCAGCAGCAGCCTGTGTCCCTGGGGGCCTCGGGCTAGCGCCTGCATCTGTGGGTGCTGAGGGGGGCCCCTGCTGAAGTCACCGGGCTTCAGTGAAAGAACCCGAGCTATTCTCGTCCTGTCCTGTCCCGCCCCAGAGCCAGGCCAGCCCCTGGGGACGCCCCTGTCTCCCCCGGGCCATTGGGAGGACTAAGCATGGCTTGAGGCGACTGCTGCCCTCCCTCTGGCATCGAGGAAGCCGCCTGACCCGGTACTGAGGCCCTGTCCCCAGTGGAGGGTCTGGGCCTCGTCACCCTCCCGCTGTGTCGGGTGCCCCCTGGCAGAACCTGCTCCCTGCCAGACCCCACCTCGTGGTCGATGTGCAGCTTGTGGTCCTTCCAGGCCTGCAGGGACCTGTACAGGTCCAGGTCACACTGGACCGTGTCGTTCTCTAGGATGTAGCACCTGCTCGAGAAAGGGACCACATGTCGCCCTGAGGGGACACCAGCCAGGGGCCTGAGAAGCGCGGGGGCCCCTCCACACCCGACCTCCGCCTGGACTTCTCACCGATGTGTCACTTTAATGGGGTTGGGGGCTGAGTAGTCCGGAAGGCCCCCGGTGCCACTGAAGTCCCCTCCGTCCTTGTCGTCTTGGTCCTCGGGGCGCCCCGGCCAGTGCCGCTTGCTGAGGTTGCGAAGCTGGAAGGCGGCGTCCAGGCTGATGCGGTGCACCTCGCCGCCCACCTCGATGGCCACGGAGCGGACGGCGCGATGGCGGGCGTAGCTGGCCTTGTACTCTGGCGTCGGGGGCGGCGGGGTGAGGAGGCGGGAAGGGCTGGCCCGGCGCACCGGGCCGCAGACGCCGCCCAGAGACGCGAGCTGCCCGAGACTCGGGGGCGCATGAGGTGTACCCCGGGGGCAGGACCTCAAGGAGATTCGCTTAGGAACTGGCTCGGGATCATGCAAGAAAGAGCCACACACGGAGAGACGAGCTGCAGGGCGCCGCGCCAGCGGCCTGGTCGGCGGGGACGGGAAGGGGTTCCTTGAGGCCCTGGAGCTGCCGGCAGAGCCGGGGCGCAGGGACATAGTGGGGGCACAGCTGGACTAGACCCCAACCCCCCGTGCTCTTGTCCTGTGTGTTAAGGGGTGCACAGGGGAAGGTCAGAAGCCCGATGTGTGAGAGCAGCCAGACCCCAAGGCCGCAGCGATTCCGTTTATGTGAAGCGGCCAATGGAGGGCGCGGGCCGTGACTGCCTCCTGGGCATGGGGGTGACTTTTGGGGCGAGGAAGGTGTTTTAGGGCTAGAACTGGAAGCGCCTCTGAGTGGCATTCTCTCGGGGGGCGTGGGACGGGCGAACACAGCAATGATGGAAAATGGGAAAAGGAAGGTGGATGTGAAAACATCGAATCAAAACGTCGCCGTGAACCGGGAAGGAGCAGGCGCGGTCCAGGGGCGGCCCGGGACAGGCTTCCAGCTCCTGGTCTGGCGTGAGCCTTGCCAAGGCCCGAGGCCCCGCGCCCCCCCCCACCCCCGCTCCCTGCCCGGTGGCCCTCCACCCCGGAACAGGTGGCCGGCGGGGGGGTGGGGTCCGCCGCACCCCCTGCTCCCCAGCCCCGCCACTTACTCTTTTTGAAGATCTTCTTGCGGCGCCCGGCCAGGCTGAGCTTGTCGTCCCCGGGGCAGGCGCAGGCCTCGCCGCCCGGCCGGTAGTACTTGGGCACCAGGTTGGAGAGGGCCCTGCCGCCCGGCCGCGCGGGGCCCTTGCACTTGTGCAGCTTCAGCGCGCCCGTGGCGTCCTCCACGCACTGCCACTTCTGCCGGACACGCTCGGCTCAGGCCCGGCTCCCCGGCGCGCCCGCCCGCCCGCCCAGGCGCCCCCACCCCGGGGCCTGCACGGGGACCCCGGCTCCCGGGAGCGCCGTCCTGGGGCACCGTGGTCAGCGAGCAGATGCCACCGATGGCGGGAGCTTGGGAAAGGAGCCGAGGGTGACCGTTTCTCGAGGGCTGAGCGGGAGCCCCAGGAGGACGCCCTGCCCAGGGGAGCCCCGGGCTGGCTCACGGTGGGGCGTTTGCGGGAGGCACGGGGGCGGCCCACTGTGGGCGGGGACGGGAAGGGGTTCCTTGAGGCCCTGGTGCTGCCGGCAGAGCGGGGGTGCAGGGACACAGTGGGGGCACAGCTGGACTAGACCCCAGTCCCCCAGCGCCCTTGTCTTGTGTGTGAAGGGGTGCACTCCCCCCATCTTTTTTGAAAGTGCTGGTTCCTGGCCCCCTGCCCAAGCCCCAGGCTGGGACCAGGGAGAGATGTGCAGAAGGGCGGGGGCGGGGGTGGGGGTGGGCTACCATCCCAGGGGCACAGAGACCCCCGGCCTCAACTGAATTCCAGACTTTTGGGGCCTCAGTATAAACACAAACCCAAGCTCTCGCACACATCAGCCCCGAAGGGCCGGGCTTTCTAACGAAGGGGTCCGAGACTGTCACCGCAGAGCCCAGAGCAGCTGCAGTGTGACCCAAAGCTCTCGCCTGGGGGTACAGACGACCCCCACAGCTTGGGGGTAGGGCAGGGGGGTTACAGACAAGCGTGGGGTGGAGGGGGGCACACAGCCAGGAAGACAGGTGGGGACCACTTCTGAGTCAGGGAGCTTTGGATGCAGCCAATGAGCCCCCCGACTGGGTGTGCCCCCACGTTGGGAGCCTCGGGGCTGCAGCTGAGAAGGGGGTACAGTGGCCCTGCCTTTCGCTTAGCCTTATCGGTGAATCAGGCGTATCTCCAGGCCTGGGCCCCTGGGGATGAGCTCGGCCCCAGCCCAGAGACGAGGCTGGTGCTCCCCTCACCCCCCAGCCCACCCTCAAGCCTCGCCTCCTGTGGTCCCTTTCACCGGGTCCTGGCGCGCACCCTTGGGCTTCCAGGCCTCGGTTCAGACGCTTCCACGCGCCAGCCGGGGCTCCGGTCATCGCTCGCCTGCACCTGGACTCTATCTCCTTCCTCTCTCGCGCGAAATCAACTTCATTTTTTTAAAAGACTTAAATTTTCTTTAAAAAGGCGATTGCCTGTTACTCCCGGAGGGGAAGCAGCCCCAGAGCGAGCGCGTGGAGGGAATAAATGAACATCAAGCCAGCGTGGTCACTGCCGCTGGGCAGGCGGCTGCGCTCCCGCGAGGCTCAGGCAGACGTCCCGGAGCCAGGGAGGCAGGAGGCCTGCTGCACCCCCCGGCCTCACCCTGGGGGCGACATGGCCAGAGAGCAGCCCCTGGGGAGGCGCCCAGGCCGCAGCCCTCACCTGCCCCAGCTGCTCGCACGCCGTCTGGTACTCGGCGCGCTGGCACAGGTCCTTCACGCGCTGGTGCTTGGGCAGGAAGTTCTCCTCCTGGGCCTCCACCTTGTCGCTGTCCCTCTTGTGCAGCAGCTTTCTGTGGGGCAGGGAGAGGGACAAAGGCTGTTCTCAGCTCTGGGGGGCGTGTGCCTGGCTGAGGGGGACCCGGCCCTGGGGGGTGTCCCAGTGGAGGACGCGGCCTGGGGGATCTGCTGATGGTTATGCCCACAGTCGCATGAGTTGGCAGTAAGTTGAGAAGCAACCAGTGGAGGCGCCCGGCAGGCAGGACAGGGCGTGTCTTAAGGGCCCACGTGGCTGTAGGATGCAGCTCGGCGGTGCCAGGGGAGCAGAGAACGGGTCTCCCTGGGCCTCGGGGGCGTGGGGGCGCTGCCCGCCACCGTCAGAGGAGCATGAGAGCAACCTTCTCCTCGCTGCTCGAGGTGAGCTCTTTCATGCCCGGGGCGTGAGTGGGACTGCCAGGGGCGGGGCCGGGAGCTGGGGGTGCCTGCTGGGCCCAGCTCGAGTCCAGGGAGGCCCCGGCCCCGTCCCTTACCCTCTCTCCACCAGGAAGGAGTCCCGCCAGACCCTGATCTTCTTTTTCAAGTGAAACCTAGGGAGAAAAAAAGCACATCCCCATTTTCTCGCATGTCCCCCCGTTCTCCCAGAGGCAGGGAGCGCAGAGCCCGCTTTGGATGACAATGAGCACACACCGAAGTTCCCGGGGGCGGTGGGGTGAGGGGGTGCAGGGGGCTCTGCAAAGGCCGTGGCGCCCACGCTCCCGGGCAGAGCTGCGTCCCGGGTGTGAAGACACAGGCGGGGCGAGCGGGGTCAGGTCGCGCTGAGTCCACTCAGCCAAGGGCAGAGCCGGGTCCAGCCGCCGCTCCTCGGCTGAGATGCTTCCTCTAGCTCAGCACCAGAAGGAGCGGGTGTCTGGACTCTGGGTTACTTGTGTTGTTTGGGGGATTCTTTTCCTTTGATGCTTCGCAGCGTGACTTTCATGCAGCTTCTCGCTACCATTTCCACCTCCCAGACAGGCCCAGGCTGAGAGAGGAGGCTTCCCTGCTGCACCCAGACTTTTGGCTGTCCTGGCTCCCAAGCTGGTGGGCTTGGAGTGACCGTTCATCCAGCTCATAAAGCCTCTTAATTGGCGGAAGGGGGCTCCATGGAGGTGGTTCCCTGGCAGTGCAGCCAGATGTGGGCAGCCAGTGCCCCAGGGCTCGACCATCTGAGCTGGGGGGCGGGTAACAAACTGGAGGTCCTAACGGGGCCTCAGGGGTGGCCTAACCAGGGTCATTCCAGTGGTGGCCACTAGGTGTCGCTGCAGCCACGCCAGAGGCGCCGGCCGGTCCCTCCCTGTCCAGCTCACCAAACCTGCTCCAGTTTTGCCCCCGGGACGCCGGGGACTGTGTTCCCATCACCGCCTGGGGCACTCGAGCCATGAAGCACGGGGACTGCTTGCAAGTGCAGCCTCCAGGCTAGTGCTGAATGCCAGGAAGCGCCCAGTGACCACCCACAGGTCACGCGGCCCTTCGGGCTGGCTCTCCCAACTGGCCAAAGGGGATCACGAGCAGGTCAGCCTCTGCGTTCCTGAGGGCGAAAGCTCTGCAAAGCGCTCGGCGCAGGTGCCGGCCCCACCAGCGCGGCAGTGTCAGCTCCTGGCGCTGCTGTTATTACTTCAAATTTTATGTAATTTTAGCTCCAAGAGGGTCGTCACCAGTCCCCTTGGGGACATTCCAGATGGGAAGATGCAGTCTTTGAGGGGACACGTCCTTCTGTCCTAACGCAGGCAAGTAACCCCAGCGCCTGCCTCCTGGAGACCCGCCCCTCTCAGGCCCGCAAGGTTTGGCCGTAAGTTCAGGCGGCTGGGAGCCTGGCATCCCACCTCCCCAGCATCCGCCCCGCTCCTGCCCTGCTCACCGATTCACCGGCCGCTCCGTGTCCAGCAGCTTGAGGATGGATTTCCCATCCATGTCCGAGGGGATGTCCAGACCTGCGATGTCCAGGATGGTGGGGGCCAGGTCGATGTTGAGGACGATGTGGGGGTTCCTGGGGAGGTGGGGAGACCAGGGACTCCATGAGAGAGGGGTAGCTGGAGGGCGGTGCCAGGGGTTGATGCCCTGAGGGTGGGGAAGCTGCTCTCCTGCACCCTGGGGGCCCCAATTCAGTGGCCCTGCTCTCCTTCACCCCCAAATTTTGTGCCCACCAGACAGGTCACAGGACACTGGACTCGCCAGCCGTACCTGGCCTCTGCTTGGCTGTTTATTCTGCCAGGAATGCCCTCCCTGCCCATTATCCAAAGCACACCTACCTTTAAGGGCACCCCAAATCCTAGGACACTTCTCTGCCCTCTGGGGCAAACACTGATCCTTTGCTGTCCCCTCTGCCTGGAATGTTCTCCCTCCAGATGCCAGCATGGCACTCTCTCTCAACCCCTCAGGAGGCTGGTGAGCCCCACTCTTGTGTCTACACCCAAGTATGGTCCCCTCCCCTTCAAGGGTGGACCGACCAATAAAATAAGGCCTGTCCCCCGTGGTTGTTACGGACATGTGACCCTGCCTTCCGAGCTGCGTGCCCCTGCTCTTCCTCCCCTGGCTGCCGCCCCCAGTAGGGTGCTGTGTGGCTATCCCAGAGGCGGCTCCGTGAGCTCAAAGCCTCTCCTGTACTCGACAATCCTGTGGGTGGGGAAGAAGGTTTGGCCAGTTGAGCCTCAGATGGGGCCACAGCCCTTGATTTCAGGGGAGGGCACCTTGATTTCAGTCCAGTGGAGGGCTGAGCTGGGCCAGGCTTTGACCCACAGAAACTAAGTTTGCAGTGACTGTCAGGCAGCACAGATTAGCGGCCCAAAGCCCTTCCCCAGGGCCCACTGGGCACTCAGCCCCGGGGTGCTCTGCTTTAACCTGCTCCTCCATTCACGACATATTTTTCTGGCTTATTGTCTATTGCCCACTAGAATCTAAGTGGAAGGGCTTGTCACATCTGTACCCCCAAGACTTTTATACTTAGAGCACACAGTAGGTGCTTAGTGTTAGCTCAGTGCACTTTGTTATTCATCTCTACTGTCCACTTTCAGCTGTCTCCTGCCTCTACTGGGTGGTGTTCCTGGTGGGTAGGTGAGTTAGGGACACATCCAGCGCCTGCTGAATAAAGGATGGCCCCATGGACACCTCCATCAGGTGACTTAGTGCCCTCGTGTCCTAGGGTTTTAACCCTCTTTGGGGTCCTCCCTCTGCCCAGATCAGTACCTGTGAACAATGGGCAGGCAGAAGTGCTGGGGAGGGGCTTGACGGGGGGGGGGTGGGCGGCAGCATCAGCTGGGAGCTGTGGGGGGAGCTGGAGATGACTGTAGGGGGCAGAAACTTAGCGAGAAGCTGGTTGACCTTGTCCAGCAGCCCTGCTCCCCTAGGCTGGGTGGGATGGACACGCTTGTTTTTCCTATCCCTCACCCAGACCAGCTTCTAGTTCTGGAGGAACAACCCAGGCCCCTTCAGAGCCCACCATCTGATCACCCAAGCTTTCCCCTGACCCTTGGCCACAGTGATAATCAAGGATGGCCACGTGGGCTTCTCTCAAACTACATTTGGCTTCCTACTCTGGATGGCTGAGAGTCTGCCACCACGAGAGAAGACGACTGCTTGAGAATGGAGCCAATTCAAGGAACAGGACTGAGAGAGGGAAACAGGAGCTTCCCCATGTCATGGTGTAACTGCTGGATCCAGCCATGCCTGAAGCCTGCGAGCCATGGACTTTCAAGTGCCCTTTATTTACCTTATCCATTTTGAGATTAATTTCTGCTTGCAACTAAAGAAGTCCTGGCTGACACATTCTGTATCTTCAGCCCCAAGCCTGACATCAGTCTCTCTCTTGTGTACATGAAGTGTGTTTTTTGGGGTTCTAGGAGCCATTTCACAGCCTCTAAGGCTAACCAAACGTCAAGGTCTGTGCTTGCAAAGCCCTTGCTGGGTCAAATTCTGCTTGTGGGATGATTCGAGGTTTCGGAGAGGCCGTGAGGAGTGGCTGACAGGAGCAGAGACCACCTGGCTTCGGATTCCAGTGCCGTCCCACAGGGACATGGGGTGCAGGCACCTTCCCGTCTCAGTTTCACTAGTTCTATCTACAGCAGGAATAACAGCAGCAGCTTCTCCCTCACAGGGCTGCAGGGCTGCTGAAATAAGTTACTTGGACATAAAGGGCATAAATGTAGGCAGCAGCCGTGTTCATTCTGTTATTCCAGCCGTTATCCCAGGCGCGGGCCTGAGATTCCTAAGGCCTGGAGTTGTTCGATGAAGTCACAGGAAAAGTGGTTCGATGAGGCTGGGCTGGGGCGCACGGCACCTGCCTCCTGGAACGTTCGCCGCCCCTCCAAGGTAGGGGTGGGACCACCTCAGTCCCCACAGGCCACCCCAGTGCCCCTTCAGGAGGAATCCTGCATCTGTCTAGGCTCAGGCGCAAGTCGGACCCAATAAACCTCTTAGTAGCGATTTCTCTGCATTCACAAAGCCGCGTGAGTCGTGCTCTGTCGTGCCCAGTGAATCTGAGGAGCTGCGAGGACCCCCCGCTGCGCTACCCTCTCCCAGCCCCAGAATTGGCTTTTTTTGCTGCCAGAACGTGTCACCTTAAAGGTTCATCTAAGGACGGCCGAGGGCTGTGGCTCACGTGGTCCCGAGGGAGGCAGGGAGGGGGCCTGGCTTCCTCCCGTCCATACCAGACCCAAGGAGGGCCGGTGGGGAAGCACCTGCAGCAGCCCAGCTCCCCACCGGCTGGCAGGGTGGCCCCGCAAAGTGTCCTCACAGGAGTTGAGGACTCCCGGCCTCCTTCCCGACAGATCCCACCTGGGCGGCTGACCCGCTACATCCCTGCCTAGGGGAGGCCCGGGGCTGCTCACCCATCTGCCTGCCGATGGACCTGGGGGGCTTCCCTGGGAACTTGGGGTTCCTGTGCGGGGGTGATGCACTTACAGCGAGCCAGCCTCCACATTGGGGCCCCTCACATAGAAGGGCACCCTGATGTCGAACTCGTAGGGCATGGACTTCCCCTTCACCAGCCCAAACTGGCCGATGTGGTAGCCGTGGTCGGCCGTGTACACGATGTAGGTGTTGTCCAGCTCGCCCGTCTCCACCAGCATGTTGTAGATCTGCAAGAGGCGGTGGGTGAGGGCACAGGGGGCACAGCGATGGGTACCCAGGGGCCTACTGGGCTCTTGTCCTGGGGTGCAGGGCGCCCGAGTCTCTGGGCCCCTCTCCCCTGCTCCGTGGCCACCTACCCACCTTCTGCCACGACCTGCCCACTGTCCCCTCTACTTTCCTTCCCGGCACGTCTCACCTTCCACCTTGTCCCCCTATCTGTGGGCTGTCTCCCTGCATTGGGGCATCTAAAGTGCCCTCGGGGAAGAGCGTGTGTCACTCTGTCCCCTGCGCTGGCATTCAGCACAGAGGGAGGGGGAGGGGCAGGGAGGAGGCCACAGCGGGCCCAGCTAGCACAACTCGCCACCGCGCGGCAGCGTCCACGGCTGTGCTGCAGAATTGGGTTGTCAGTGCCTTGTATTTTAATTTATTTAAATTCAAGTAGCCACGGATGAATCAATTCTACGAGCTATAATTATCCATGAACGGATCACTATTTAGCTGCAGAAGAAAGGGGCCGTTAATACGCGCCGCCGCGTGGCTGGACCTCGGGGTCACGTCAAGTGTCACGACGGCCACGTGGTGTCTGAAACGGGCGGACAGGCAGGTCCTAGGGGCACGGAGCGGCAGCCCAGAGGAAAGGGGCGGCGAGGAGAGCCTGGGGGGGATGGCTAAGGGCTGCGGGGCCTCTTTGGGGGGTAAAATCACAATCCTGTGAAAACCAGAGCAGCACTGGCTGGGGCCTGTCAGTCGGGGGCGCGTGGGGTTGAACCCCGGGAGCAGGGGAGACAGCACGCCCACGAGGGTTTATCTGGGATCCTCACGGCCCTTTCCCTTCGGGTCAGAACAGGCCTTGGTGTCCAGTCTTCGGCGCCCCCTCCAGCTGCCCACCGCGGGGGGAGGAGCAGGCAGGGACTCGAGCGGGGCGGGGCCTACCGTCTCCATGGAGTCGTCCACCGACAGGAGGGTCTGCAGGCGCCGCCGCTGCAGCATGTTGGTGAACTCCATGTGGATGGGCTTCATGGGCCCCGTGTAGCGCATGATCCAGTGCTTGTCGGGGTTGGGCGCGTAGTTGTAGCTCGGCGTGCTGGGGGCGGACACGCACACGGCTCAGGCCCCCGGTCCTGGGCCCGCACCCCCGGCCGCCCATCTGGGATGAGCAGCTGCTGCATTGTCTGCGTCCTGGGGTGAAAGGTCCCCCGCAGGCGAGATGGGGGAATCTGGTGTGTGGGGTGGAACTGGGGGCTCTGCTGCCTCACCACATGCGGGGGTGCGGGTGTGGGTATGGGTGTGCGTGTGTCTGACAGTAGGAAGGAGCTGGAGCTGCAAAGCGGGCAAGTCCAGGCCGCCCAGCACATCACGGCCCAGGCCTCAGCTTGGGGGAGTCCTCCAACACCCCTCAAATTCGCTCCTCTGCCTTTCCGGAGGAGGAGCCCACAGCCCTGCACTTGTGTTCTGTTACCGTCAGTCGATGGCGAGCGGCCATCGCGGGAAGGCACAGATACAGGATGTCCCCCTCTAAAGAGAAGGGAAGTGATTCAAAAGCTGAGTACAGAACAGTCACGCGTGTGAGGCCAAACTGAGGCGAGGCCTGCGCCTGGGATAGGCTGTGCTGCCTGACCTCCTCGTCAAGGTCCTTGTCAAGGTCCTTCCACTAATGTGGAAACGTAGGTCAGGAGAGCTGGGGGCCTCCCACAGTCTCGCTGAGTAGGTGGGGGAGCCCTAGGGCCCCAGACTTGTGCTGGGTCCCTGCAGTGACCAGTGGTGATGACCCTGCCTCTCCCGGGCCAGCTCCCGGGGCGACCTGGGGGCAGGCGTCTCACTTACTACAACAGCCCAGTAGTGGGCGCCCTGTCTATCCTGCACGAGAAATGAGGAAACTGAAGCCCAGCGAGGGGGTCCCCTTGTCTGCAGAGGGCGGACACAGCCGGCCACTGCTGTGGGGTCACGGGCGCTGGTCAGTGACCCTCAAGTCCACGAGAGCTTGGGCAGAACTTTGGCCAAGACCCACCTCGGGAGGACCAAGCAGCAAGATCACACAGGTGAACTCAGCTGTGGCCTTGGAAGTTTCCAGATACCAGTAATAACGGCCACGCGGTGCCCGGAGATGGGGCAGGGATCTGAGAGCAGAGTGACTGGGGGTCCCACCAGCGTGCACAGGTCATGGGTGTCATCTCACACAGCGGGTGACTGCACACTCAGCTGGTGCAGGACAGCCCATGGGGACCGCCTGACGTCCAGTGAACAGGGCTGCGTGGACGACCCCAGACCATGAGCACCCCTGGCCACCTCAGCTCATTCTGGGTCCCAGGACCTCAGCCACCTAAATCCACCTGCTCCATGTAAACCTCCACGACACGTGGGTGTCCCTCACCCCCTGGAGGGCCAGAGTCCCCTGGGATCTTACCACCTTCCCTGAAGCTGCAAACAAAGGGTGAATTTCCACTGCTTGAAGAGGAAGGACTTTTCAAAAGCACTATGGAGGGGACAAGGCCCGTTGGGGAGTGGGGGACAGAACAGGCCCGTGAGTGGGGTGGAAGACTCCGCAGCCTCTGCTGTATCACTACACCCACGGGATGGAGGACGCCACGGCCGGCTACGGAGACCGCTGCTGTGCAGAGGGGGCCGTCACAGCCTCCGGGATCCTTTCTGGACTTTGCTTCTGAGTCCTGGCTGGTTCCCTGCTGCTAAATCTCACAGGCCCGAGGACCTTCCGTGAGGAGAGAAGCTGCCTCTCCTGTGGGCCTATGAGGGCCTGGCCTACATGCAGAACATTCTAGGGACAGCCCGGCTCCCCTTTCAGTGCCTCCTACCCCTGGGAAGTGGGGAAGGGGTTGTAGGGCTCAGGCTGGACCCCAAGTCCACCACGTGGCTGGTGGGAGATGGTTCTGGGATGTAACCTGGAGCAACCATCCCTGCCTCTGTTGGTCTGCAGGCTGGAGTCTGCCCATGAGCCTGTCCAGAGGCCGGGAACGATTTCTAAAGCCCCTTCTCTTAGAGACTGTCTGGACCATGATTTTGAAGGATTTTGGGGTCCCCATCTGGGGCCGCTGCCAGCTTGCTAAGGCCAGTCCCTGGGGGGCGGGTGGCACCTTCACACAGACAAGGCTGCCGCTGAACAGACTGCAAACCCTCCTCCCCTCCCCTAGACGCCACCGTGGACCCCCCTCCTCCAGGATCCTGGGATGTCCAGCGTGTTCACAACAGGCCCAAGGCAGTCAGCGGGCACCACCCCACCCCAAGGCTGTCAAGTGCTGGCCTGGCTCCCCGGCTTGAAAAAGGGGAGGCGTGTGAACTTACAATCAGATGCCACACTTCAAAGGGAGCTCTGGGGTTGTGACATGCACTTTTTGAGTGTGTTTGTGTGTCTGTGTATGTTCTGTGTGTACAACTTAGGTGTATCGGTGTGTGTATGTCTGTGTGCGTGCTTATGCATTTCTGTGTGTGCACCTGCAGGTGTGACTCTGTGTGTGATGCATGTGAATTTGTATGTCTGTGTGCACAAGTCTGCATTTCTGTGTGTCTACTACATCCATGTGTCTCTGTATCTACTTGTACCTTTGTGTGTGCGCGCGGGCACGCTATCTGTATCTGTGTTTATCTGTGTGTTAGCGTGGACCTCTTGCCTCTTTGTGGGTCTGTGTGTCTGTGTGCCCGTGTCTAGATGGGGGAGGAAGGACTCTGGGCAGGTGGAGCGAGGGGGGAGCACACCCTTCCACTGTCAGCACCCCCAGGCCCCGAGAACAGGGTATAGGATTGACGGGAATGAGAAGGAAAGATCTGGAACTCCACCTCCACCCGCCAGAGAGGGCTCTGTCTTCCCACCTCCCATTGTCATAATTAAACATCCCAGCTGCAGAACTTTCTGGTTTTTGGTTTTGTTTTGGAAATGATTATACCCCAGAGATAAGTGAGCCTTCCAAACACACCCCTAATAAGGCAAGGGGGTTCTCTGGGTAAGTAATAGCAGGCGTTGCTCATGCTCGATTTCTGTAATTTTCATTTCAAAGGGAAAATAAATGAGCAGGCAATGTCAAACAATCTCATCATGAACTCCAGGGCTGCTGGAGGTGGGGCTTGGGCGGGTGGGGGGGGATTTGGGGGAGTGGGGGGGTGGTGTGTGTGTGTGTGTGTGTGTGTGTGTGTGTGTGTGTGTGTGATGCCAGCTGCTCTTTTAAAGGGGAAGTTGCAGAAGCAAAGTGTGTCCCCACCCCATGGCTTCTTCCTTGGGAGGGACTGAGCTGACCCTGAGCTTCTCCTGCCAAGAGCTGCACAGAGGCGATGCTGCCCCCCTGGGGGGCAGGGGTGACACTGAGGTCCTCCTCCCCAAGGAGCAGGGAGCAGAAGGTTAACACAGGCCTTATCCTCCCCGGTCACTTCCAGCGGGCACTGCAGAGAGTAATTACAGCCAGGGGGCTGGAGAGGGCAATGCACTCTGATCATAATGAAGATGAAATAGGCAGGCAGATTCCACATTCCCCTGTCCTTGTCACCCTGATGTCACAGCTAGGGCTGCACTCACCGCGACGCAGGAGGTGGCTGGGGGCAGAGGAAAGCAGGACTTTCCAGAAAGATCATTATGCAGCTGGAGGAGGGAGGGGTGGGCGGGGGGAAGGGAGGTCTGAGGGGGTCTGGACCTGAATCCTGGCTCTGCCATTACCAGCTGGGTGACCACAGGGAAGTCACCTCGCCTCTCTGTGCCTCAGTTTCCTTATCTGTAAAGTGGGATCTGCAAGCGTGCTAGGCAGCTTCCAAACTGCCCTCAGCGCCCCCCGCTTCTTGGTGTTCACACTTGAGTCCCCCCCATGCTGTGGGAGCAAGTCTGTGTGACTGACAGGGCTGGAAGCTGGGTGCACACAGGCCGTGGCTCCATCTCAGCTCCTCTCGCCTTGCTCTGGAGGAAGCTGAGGGCCATGCTGGGGGATGCTCAGGCAGCCCTGTTGTGAGCTGGCCTGGGTAGGAGCTGCCACACTAGTTCCAGTAAGTCTGGGGTGATGGCAGCCCCAGATGACACCCTGAGGGCCACCTTGGGGAGCCCCTGAGCCAGAACATCCCACACGGCTACGCCCAGATTCTTGCCTCCCAGACACTGTTGAGGTAACAGTGGTGTCTGCGGCGGCTGATTTCTGCCACACCGTGTTATTCAGCCACAGACAACTAACACGTCCAGCATCAGTGGGAGGCCCTGGGCATTCGCTGCCATGTACTGGGTGCAGCACAGGGCCCCGCAGAGGACAGGCTGGTCAGTGTCAGTCGTCTGGTGAACTTAGGGGCCCTTCTCAAAATGTAAGTGTGTGCGAAACCACAGGGTTACCGAGGGAACCGTCTAGCCAACACTCAAGACCCACAGACCTTCATGGTGGGAGGACCTGGGCCCCCAGTTAAAAGCTGTGGTCACCTGCTTAGCCCAGTGAGCCGGGCTGGCTGGACTCGTGTCCCGCTTGCCCTGGGGATGTGCTCCTGGGCTCTTTAATCTGGGGGCTCCGCCGTCACGGATGGTGCCTGACTGCGCCCTCAACCCTCCCTCCCTCACGTCCGGCCGCAGCTCTGCCCGCGGGACGCTGGAGCTTACATGTGCTGCGATGCATTGGGGAAGAGGCCTGAGTATTGGGGCGCTGAGTCCTCGGGGCCGTGGGGGGCGGCGTGGCTGATGACCATAAGGACGGGCCTGTGCGGGTACATCTTCTTGGACGTGCGGAAGAAGCTCACACTGTCGTTGGTGATGAGGTCCGTCAGGTAGTCCTGGGGGGCAGGAGAGACAGGAAGCGCTGTGAGGAGCTGTGCCCCGGGCTGGGCTTGGGGGACCGGCTGTGACCGAGGCAGGCCGTCTCCATCCTCGGAGAGCCGCGGGCCACAGGGACGGGACTGCACACAAGCAAGAGACAGCAAGGCACGCAGCGGAGGGATGAGCAGGGAAGGGGCGGGAGGAGAGTGGGGGGCTGACTTGTCCTTCATTCCCGACAGACCCTGAAATAGCAACAGCCCCGCTTCCAGTGTCCGAGGGATGCCTGGAGCTGCCCTGTGTTTTCTTGCAGGGGCTTGTTTCATTCTTGTAAGACCCCAGGACGCAGGTATGTGGATAGCCCCCGTTTTCCAGAACGGAATTCAAAGCAGCGACGGGAAGGGAGCTGCCCAGGGTCCCACAGCGCTGCAGCGCGGCAGCCAGGCCTCCGGAAGCCCGAGTGAGGTCTTTTCAAGGTGCTGGGGAAACCCCAGAGCCCCTGGCTGGGGGCAGGGACAGACACACAGGCAAACAAGGACCCAAGACGGGGACAAGGGAAGGAAGTAACATGAGATGGGCTGGAGAGGAGCTGGGAGCTGGCCTGGGCGCACACTTGAGCTGGGGCAGTCAGGGAGGGCCTCCTTGAGGAGGCGACATTGGTGCTGAGACCAATGTGGTGGTGAGAAGGATCTGGGCATGAGGAGGTCTCTGTCACCGCGGGTTGAATCTCAGCAGCCTGCTGGAATCCTCGGGGCGCCTTGCTGACGCCTGGGCACACCCCAGAGGTTCTGGTTTAATCAGTCTGGAGCTTAGTTCTGGCATCAGACCTTTTAGACGCTTCCCAGGGGGTTCCAATGTGCAGGTTTGAGAACCACTGAGGTACAGGAATTGCTCCCGGAGGAGGGGACAGCACGGGCAGGGGCCTGGAGGCAGGGGTGATGCGCTCAGCTCCAGAGAAGGGCGGCGGGCTCGGACACCGCGCAGGAGGGGAGGAGAGGGGAGGGACAGGGATGGGCAGAAATGCGCTTGGACAGCGTGGCCAGGAAGCTGTGATTCGCCCGCCTCTCCTTGACCCCGTGCGCTCGGGCTGCTGACGGCTCTTGAAGGAAATGAGTTTGTGAAACGGCCCCTCTGCTTCCGAGGAAGCGGCTCTGTCCACAGGGATCACGTTCAGAAAGAGATGCTGCCTAAGGGGAAAGTGTGGGGGCGACTGCGCTTCTGTGCTGAAGGCCCCCCGCGGCTGGCGCACCCCGCCAGCTCACCTGTAGCTACGGACGTGCTCGGGGACACCCAGGCGCCCGGACACCTGTGGACAGGGCCGGCCGCGCGGGGCCTCCAGAAAGCTGAAGCGCCAGGCGGTGAGCGGCGGCGGGGACAAGAGCCACGCGCCCCCCCAGCGTCACGCTCCGCCAGGCCGCGCTGACAACCCCAGGGCGCCGTCGCGGGTGGACGGTCGTGCAGGGCGCGGAAAGGAGCGAGCTGCCGGGTCAGACCCAGGGAGGGTCCTGTGGGCAAGAGGGGGTCGGGGGGAGAGAAGCCAAGCCCCGGACGGCATCAGCTTCTGCGCACCGAGAAGAAATCTGGAAGGACAGACCCCTGGGCGCTGGCTGGGGCCGGGGAGGACGCGGGAGGAGCCGCCTGCTCCGCTGTGCCCTCAGCGCCGGTGCTCTCTCTGCTTCATCTCCGGGAGCCATGAGAGGTTTCCTACGAGGGCGCTGCGGGCACCGACACTGGAGAGCGAGCGGCTGCTCTGGGACAGCGGGGAGGGGTAGCCCGTGGCCTCGAGGGGCCAGGAAAGCTGGTGGAACGACCAGGGCAGCGACAGCAGATCTGAACAGGGGCAAAGCGCTCCTGGGGGCCGAGGAGGGGTCCGGGGCCACCGACCCAGGAGGGTAGATCCTGCCGCCCGGGGCACTTGAGCTCCCACACTGGGGAGGCAGCGCCGCCCGCGGGGACCCGCGGGGAGACCCCACGTGCGTGCGGAGCAACAGGAGCCCGTATAGGGGTTCCCGGGCGCGGCTCCCCGCGGGAGGAGGTGAGCGGGACTTGCTCTCGGGGCCTTGGGGGGGGGGGACCGCTGGGTGCTGTCACACCTGCCTGCTCGGTGCGTGGAGCCTCGCGGGCGCGGACACGCCACAGGCGCGCTCCGGAGGGATATTTGGCTTCAGCAAAATGTCACAAAGTAAGACTCGGGAGGGGACAGAGTGGGGAGCGCGGGACCCGGCGTGGGAGTGTCACGGCCCATCCCAGGACTCCGGCCGGGGGACCCCCCCACAGCTGAAGCCCTGCCACCCCCACACAGGCCAGGGCGGGGGGCTCACCTTGGAGTAGTCGAAGCCGTGCTTCTCCTTCACCCCGTTCCGACACAGCGTGTAGTTGTAAAAGCGGGAGTTCTTGAGGAGGCCGACCCACTCCTTCCAGCCCGGCGGCACGTAGGAGCCGTTGTATTCGTTGAGGTACTTCCCGAAGAAAGCTGGGGGAGGCCGGGGGGGCGTGAGGACGGAGCGGGCTAGGCCTGGCCCCTCGCCCCCAGGCGTTTACAGACCACCCGTGCCCCGCGCTCACCCCCCGCCGGGCCCTGGCCAGCGGGTGCGGCCTACGGCCCCGTGTTGCCACAGGCACGAGACGAATGACAGGACTAGAGGGAATCCGTTACGGTGAAACAGCATCAAAATAAGGGGACACTCTGCCACCTCGTGGTACGTGTCATTTTTTAAAAATTTAAGATCTTAAACAGCAAGACCTTGGGGAGAGGAGCCCTTGGAAGCAGCGATGAGGGAGGACGGCCACAGTCCCAGGCTGTGCGAGGATGTGCTGGTGGGGGACGGGCCACCCTCACTGCTGGGCCCACATCCCCCTGGGTGCATGGGACCCTGCACCGTCCGGGTCTGCATCCTTGCAGTCTGTGAGGGTCACCCCACAATGAAAACCCCAACTGGGCATTTCTCAGCTGGTATCCATGGGGCTCAGCGGGACATATTAAAACCTGTGTGATTTCTACAGACAAGGCTGCAGCTTCTCCCGACACTTATGGGCTGCGGTCTTCAGCCAAGGCTGGGTTTCTGGCAGGTTAGTACCATCAGGAGTGTCCCTTTTTCCCCACTCAAGTTTACAGAATCCTTGAATCCTTCCTACTCCACAGCAACCAGAATGGCTAATGGTACAAACGGATGATGCCAAGTGTTGACGGGGAGGCAGAGCGATGGAAACTTCGTCACAGCAGGTGGGGGTGCAAACGGTTCGACCATTGTGGGAAACTGGCGCCTCTGCTGACTCGGCCGCATGCTCTCCCCTGATGCAGCGATGCGACAGAACCATGAACGTACGTTCCTGAGCGTCACGGCAGGATGTGCTCACAGCAGCACCATTCGCGACAGCAAGTAACCAGAACGAATCACACACCCTTCAACAGGAAGGTGGGTGAGCACAGTGCTGCGTGTTCCAGGGATACCACCTGGAAACGTGGTGCCGGGCCAGCCCTATGGACACATCTCAAGGACCCGACTGTGTGGGCCAGATGCATGCTGTGGGGTCCGCTTAGAGAAGCTCAGAAATAGCAAAATGATTCCGCGGTGTTACGAGCAAGGGTGGTTATCTGTGGACATGAGGAGGCAGGTGGGAGGGACGTGGGGGCTTCCGGGTGACGGCCTTGTTCTATTTTCTGCCTGGACGTGGGCAGTTTGGCTGGCGTTAGCGGGACCCTGAGGGCCGCGTGTGTCTCTGTCTTGCACCACTGACAAAGCAACTTTGAAAAATCACTCTGATTCACCAGGAAGGGGAGACACCCAAAAGCTCTGTGGGTGCCGAGGGAACAGACAGGATGTTCTCTGTCATACCTGTTTGTTCTGTATCTTCCTAATGAGCAGGTATGGTTTTTGACAACTGTAATCTATGATGCCATTTTCAAGAAATGGGAAAAAATGAGTTTTTTCTACAGAGTCGGAGACCCGACTGTGCTTCTTCCAGATGAGGACACCAGGGGTCTTAGACAAACACTGGAGATGTGCTGCTGAGCGCTCAAGGCTCTGAAGGGGCTCAAAGAAATCCTGTGGGCAGAGATGTGCTCAGCACTGACAGTGGTCAATAGTGAGGGCCAGGGGTGTCGGTTCAGGGCCCAAGATAAGAAGAGACAGGGGAAGTGAGGAATGGGCTTTGAGGCCAACAAAGCGTAAGATGGGCCCTCCATCTAGAAACTTCCAGGACCACAGAGGGGTGCTCAAAGTCTGCTGGGCTGTGATGGAACAGGAGCCCTCTCTGGGTTTTTCCTGGAGCCTGGCAGGCGACTGCCACCACCCAGGGGTCAGCAGGCTTTTCCTGTAAGGGTCCAGGGAGTAAATATTTTAGGCCTTATGGGCTAGAAAGTCTCTGTTGCAACTCTTTGGCTTTGCTGTTTTATGACAGTCACAGGCAATACATAACCAAATGGGTGTGGCTTTGTGCCAATAAAACTTTATTTGTAAAAACAGATAGGGGGCCGGATTTGGCCTGTGGGCTATTGACACCTAGCATATTTGATTGGTGAATTTGGAGGTACAAATTGGCATACGTAATCCAATCCTTCCTCTAGGGGTTGAGCTTCTCTCAGGAAATGCTAGTCTTAAGGGGGATTGCTCTTGTGGGGTGGGGAGGAGAGAGGTGTGGACCTGGCTTAGCTGAAAGTCTGCTTAACTCTGGTATTGGCATCTGGAAGCCCAAGTACCCTCAGAAGGACGCCATGTCCTTAAACCTGGCTTCCATCTGCTGATTCTTTAGTTTGGAACCTCAGTGAGGAAGAGGGTGCAAAGTAATAAACCCCAAATACTTCATAATCACAGTCAGTAGTATCAGTGGTAACATAAAAGCAACTGAAACAAAAAGAGTAAAACAACTGAGAGAAATGTATTGAGTAAATTACAGAATGGGTGTGCCCGGGCATGGCAAAAATCACGATGGTGTGCCCGAAACTGTCTCAGGCGTGGATGGACTCATATAGCCATTCAACAGCTATTGATTAAGCACCTATGGTATGCCAGGAGCAGTCTTATACACCGGAGACACAGCAGTGAATGAGACCAACAGGGATCCTGCCCAAGGGATCCTGCCCAGCCTCCAAGGGGCTGACATTCTAGTGGAGGCTGTGACAAAGGTTGGTTTTGTTGGTAATGTCAGAAGGACCATGGAAGGCACCACTGGTCAAGTGGTCAGGGGAGGCCTCTTTGAGGAATGATCAGAATGACTCAGAAGGAATAAGGGGTGGAAGAAAAGCCATTTCAGGCAGCAGGAATAGCAAGTGCAAAGGTCCTGAGGCAGCAACAAGCTTATGGACATTTGAGGAACCCAAGGAGGCCAGCAGAGGGAGAAGATGACATTACAGGGTAGAGGCCAAAGCTGCAGGGTCCTGGAGGTTGCAATGAGGAGAAGCTGCCAGAAGCATGTCAGGGAAACAGATAGGGGTCCATGCGTTCCCTGAAATGTTACTTGCCAGATTTTGCATGTCATGTGCATTTTCCTGGAAATCGGGCCAAACATTCACATTCTGAAAGGAACCTAAGACCACAAATAATTCAAGCAGCAGAAGAATGAATGGAAAAAGCCCAGAGCAAAAGTCTCTCTGAATTCCTCGTGGGGGAAGCAGGTTCTCCCCAGGTCTCCCTCGTCCCAGGCTTGTGATCCTACTGGTTTGTCCCTGAAGATCTGGGCCAAGGTCTTTCTGATGAACGGGCAGCTTGAGCTTGGAATGCTAAAGAGATTCAATTCTTGGCTCGGCTGGTGGGATAGATATTTCCTGGGGGTGCCCTTGGAAGCCCACCCCTGCCCACGATTGTCCAATGCCCTGGGGGGCAAAATGTCCAGAGCTATTTCCTCTGCTAGAATTTCCTCTTTCATCTCGCTCTCCTGTCTCCAACCCCCAACCCTTAAAAAATCCAGAAAGAGTTTATTATTCAGGCTCCACAAGGGCCTAGAAAACAGGGCTTCAGTCAAAGGCTTTTAGTGCCAAATTAGATTTTGCTCTCATTTGATTAGATTTCCCCAAGGCAGTTTTTAAAATGGTTATTCCGGCACCAGTTGAGGTGGGAGAAGCAAATTAGCATGGGGCCTGGGGCGTGGGGGCTGGGAGATACAGCCAGCACTGGAATGAGCTGGAATTAAAATTCAGATTAAAAAATACAGCCCATGTCAAGGCTGGAGCCAGAAGTCACTAAGCTTTTGAGGTTGGGACGACGGTGCAAAAAGAAGAGCAAACGGGGGCTGGTGCGGGGGTAGAATGACTTGGCAGGCAGATAAGAGGAATTAAATGCCAGGCCAGGAAAGGCCTCTGACAATGCCTGGCTGGCGGCTGCCCCAGGAGGCAGGCTGGCAGCAAAGGAGGGAGCACTGCTCTGCCCCTGGGCCAGGCCCTGGGTGGAAATTTATACCTGGTGCTCAAGGTTTCTGCTTTGCCCTCCTGGTGCTAACCGTGGTCCTCTGGGCACCACCACTTCTTGGTTAAGCACATGTGGGCCGATGGTGGGTCCTGACTTCAGGCCCCACCTGTCGCAGCCTGACCCACACCCGTGGCTACTGCCGTGGGTTTGGGGATAGGCGTGTGACACAAGGGGGGCCCGTGAGAGTCATTCCTGGGTTTTTTAGGGAGTTCCTGAGAAAGAGAAGTTCCTCTTCCATAGCGTTTGAAGCTGATGGGAACCAGTAACTCCACCACTCCACATTTGTTATTGTTTGGTTTGCTTAATTCAGTTTGAGTTGTGCTCTGCACCTCAGGGATCCAAGGAAGAGATAAATGCTTAGTGTGGAGCAGGACTTGGCAAACCAAATCAGTCCTGCCCCCTGCTTTTGTAAATAAAGTTTTTTTTAAAAAGATTTATTATATTTACTTTATGCCTACGAGAGCTGGGGTGCAGGCCAGAGGTGCAGGGAAAGGGTGCTAGGACTCACCACAGACAGAGTGGGGAACACAACAGGCAGATTGACTGAAATGCACTGCTGAGGGGAGCACTGGGTGAGACAGGAGAGGTCTGCTGTGCCCTGTGGGTAGCTCCCTGGCCGGGGATCGAACTCATGCTGCAGTGGCTGGCGATAGCTTCCTAGTGCTGAGATTTAACCCCTTGCACTACTGGGGAGGCCCGTAAATAAAGTTTTACTGGAACACAGCCACACTATTTGTCCATGTGCAGCTAGGGCTGCATGCATGCGTATGGCAGAGCTGATTTGTCCCACACAGACCATGTGACTGCAAGTTCAAAACACCTGGTCCTTTGCAGAGAGTTTTCCAAACCTTGATGACAAGCAAACTTCCCTGCATGGGGTGAAGGGTCCCTCTGAAATTGCAATCCTCTGGAATTTACATTTGTGGTCACCCGGAGGAAGTGATGCCAGTCAAACAGAAGTAGAGTGAGCCGGGCTAGTGCAGCGAGGGGGCGCCACAGTACTAAGGAACGGCCACAAGGACACGACAAAGAGGACAGCCGTGACAGCAGGAACAGGGGCAGCCAGTTACAGGCAGCCCTCGCTTCGCATGGTCCTGACAGGCACAACGGTCAGGTTCCGTGTGTTAGTTAAATAATACTAGCCAGCCATCACAGGGTTCAAATGTAGCTGCCACAGTACGTTACGTATAAATGCATCAACTATATATAAACATCACAACTAGCTCTTCAATCCACAACTGCTGTGCAAAAAACCAGTTGCCCAGCAAGGTCAAGAGACAATCAGGTCACTAGTTGTGAAGAGTGTGGACACGGGCATGACACGCCGGTATTCAGCTCACGCACAGACAGCAAAGCATGAAGTGGGGTTGCCTCTTGGTCCTCTGGTGATGCCTCTACAGGATGTTCTACGAAAGCAGATCGTCAGGAGAGAGAAGGAGAGATGGAAGAGCGGCAGAGAAACGGCAGGTGAAATTGCACAAAACGCGAAACCCAAATCAAATGTAAGTGAACCAGATGTCATAGGAGACAGCAGAGACGCTGACACTCCCTGCGCCTCGCCGGCACCGGATGAAGCTAGCTGAAGGCAAACTAAATCGCTGATATCAAGGGCGGAAAGCGGCTGAGATGGAAAGGATCAGGATGTCCCAGAGGAAGGGATGCGGGGCAAAGAGCTCACGGTGAGGAGCTTTCAAAGACCTTTCACGATGTCAAAGCTGCGTGTCCTTGGGCCTGTCATTTCCTCTCTTGGCACCGGGGTTTCCCCCTCTGTAAAGCAGGAGAGTCACAGCCTCTACACCCCAGGGTTGTGAACGGCTTAGAAATATACAAGCCCCACCTATTTTGATCATCACCAATGGGTCTCCCTTTCTCACCACCTTCTTGCTCTGTGAACACCTTGTTCACGGAAGTCCTTGCGAAGACAGGTGTCAGAATCACCCCCCTCCCCACTTCGAGGGCATCAGTAACCTCCAAGTCCTTTCCTACCCGCTCTCCGGGTCTCGCAGGCGGGTGCAGGGGGTTCTTTGCGGGAGAGCCCCGGCTGCCTGCTCCCCCTCCTGGCTGCTGCGTTCTCCTTAATCTGTGTTAAGTGCTGCCGGGGAACCATTCAGAGTCTGATGGGAGAATCAGGCCCTCCCGTTCTCTCTCCTTACCCTGAATCTAACGGAAATTGCCTCATAATAATCGAATTTGTGGTCTTTAAAAGCTGTGTCTTGCAGCAACCGGAGCTGAGATTAGCTGGTGGTAGATCTGGCACAGGAGGGCAGAGGAGGCGTCATTTTGGATGCAGGGGAGGCGGAGGGTGGGGATTAGCAGGAGTCTGGGGTCACTTCTCTCTGCTGAAGAGCGAGTAGGGCTGGCGTGGGGACGCTGTTGAAGGCCACCTTTTGGCACCATTCCCCTTCCTGCTGGAAAACACGGGCAGCATGGAGCAGAGCCAGGAGCTGTCTCTGCAGTCAGACTGTCTGGGTTCAAGCTTGGTGGGCGGCTCCCTGAGCCGCAGCTTCTGCCTGCGAGTGGCAGTGGTGGGACTCGCAGCACCTGAACCCCGGGGGACTTTCTCTGCGCATCACAGCCCACCTGGGTGGAACTGTCAACGATCTTAAGGACACTGGTGTCTCTCAGTGCGTGTCAGCTGCACTGTCTCCACCCATAGTCTACACTCCAGATCACTGATAAATAACTAAGGATCCCAATGCTCCAGAGCGGACGGCGGAGTCAAGCTACACATGGTTGACCTTCCGCCAACTATTTATTCATTTTGATCTGGCAGTGACCCCACATTCTGGAGCCAACAGACCAATAGATACACAATCACATGCACACATGACTGGACAGACGGACACACACAGACACATAGACACACTCAGTCTTTTTCTTTGTGCCCCCTCTCTGCCCCACAATTCCTGACAAGTTACAGTCACAGCCACTGCATTCCTAGCACCTCCCACAAAGACGCCCAGCCAAGGGCGGTGCGTGCCTGAGGTTGGTCTATCAGATTCTGCCCCGGACTGATTCTTGACCTAAGAGACTTCAGTGAAAAGGGAACAGCAGCTTCTGGTTCCCAACACCTGTGGGGCCCAGTGGGGCAGTTAAATTTCGGGCTTCCTGTTTGATTTTGTGGCCTCTGCAGGGGGAAAATTCACCAGGGGTGCTCTGCCAAACCCAAGCAGGCCCCAAAACTGCGGCAACAGGGGTAGTTCTCAAAATGCTTTGCTGCCCGGGGCGCCTGTGTCCTCTCAGAAATCATCCAGGCCCCAGAGAGTTTCGCTTATGTTGGTTCTATCCAGCGAGAGAACCATATTGGAAATGAAAACTGAGAAATTTAAAACACTGATTCATTTAAAAAGAGTAGTAATGAACCCAGCACTTGTTCGCATACATTTTGAAAACGAGAACTATGTTTTCCCAAAACAAAATAAAATGTGAGAAGAGCCGTATTGTTTTACATTTTTGCAAGTATCGTCAATGAGAAGACAGCAGAGGCGCCGTCTCCTCCTGTGTTCAAGCTGTTGTGGTACGTTGTTTTGGTTGTTTGATGAGAAACCAGCATCACACAGATACACCCATGGAGAAGGGAGGAGAGTTTTAACTCTTTTCTGATAATTATGGGGGTGTCATCCCTTCCAGCACACACTGGGCACCTCTAAGGAAACGAGGATGCACAGGCAGGTCACCCATGTCTTGATATCATCATAGAAAGAATTCTGGCTCTGGGGCTCCAGGGGCCCCACTTTGAGAACAGCTAGTTGAGATGGTGATGAGGTTCTGCCGTAACCCAGTGAAATAGATGCTATTTTGGTCTCCATTTTACAGCTGGAGGTGAAGTCCCTTTATGCCCAACATCGCACCACGGGTAAGTGGCTGAGGCAGTTCTGGGGGGTCTGCTCCAGTCTGGCTTTGGGTTACAACCTTAGGCCACCGGTCAACAGAGTGGCCACCGCAGCCTGGAGAGCTCCTATCCCTCAGGGGCGCGGGGAGAGGCAGGGAGACTGGAAGCAGCAAGCAAGCAGACTGCTCCACGGCCAAAGGCAGGAATGAGAGCTAAGGACTGTAGGGTCAGCTCACTTCCCTTCCAAAGGCTCAACCTCCAAAGTCCTGTCTACCAGAACCCCAGGAAGAAGAGACTGGCTGAGGCCCCTGTGTTCCATCCTTCCAGATCTGTGGTCACGGGTGGGGGTACAAAGGCTATTCTCAGGGCCAGCGCCCTTTGCTTTCCCAAAGCATCAATGTGAGAACCCAGGAAGGAGCTGGACACATCACCAAGATTTGTTTTTCTAGAAGTGTGGGGTTTAGGGCTCATTTTTATCCTGGGAGGCAGCCAGGTGTGGAGTGTGGGCTCTGACACAGCCCGGTTTCAATCCAGTAACGTCTACCTATCAGCTCAGCTTCCCAAGTGGACATGGGAGGATAATACCCTGGCTGACGAAATTGTTGGGAAGCCTTAAGTGAGCAAATGCAGAGAAGCTGCCCCAGGTGCTGCTACTGGTTTTTTTTTTAAATCACAACATTACTTATCATGAGGTTACGTGTTCATTCAGTCCCTCACTCGATCACCCCTTCAACAACCAGCAGCAGAGCACTGCCTGTGCGCCAGGCATGGGGATAGGTATGAGGAGCGCCACTGAGTAAAGCCAAATAAAATAACAAGCAGCAAAAACTGTACCCCGTGGAGCCTGCATTCCAGGGTTGAGGACAGTTCTGAGCGGGGAAGTGGGCCTCGTGGAGGCTCCCCGCCCCGAGTTCAGGAGAGAGGCAGGGGTGGCTCCAACCAGTTGGAGGCTGGGGGTTTGCTTAGTTTCAGGCCATTTCTGAAGGTGGAACTGATAGGGTTTGCTGACGGATCAGCTGCGGGTGGGAAAGAAATGAGAGAAGTCAAGGTCAATTTCAGTGCCCAAGCATCAAGGGCAGACCCAGCATCATCTCCGGTACCACAGCAGGCAGGGGGCAGGTTCTGGGGTGGAGGGGAATGATGAAAGAGCCTGAGGTCAAACACATTCACCTTGAGGTGCTGGTTAGATGCCCAGGTGAGACAGGGCAGGTGGCTGGATACCTGCCCCAGGTTCAGGGGAAGGTCAGAACTGGCGGGGAATATGGGTGTGTCAGGAGAGGGAGCATTAATGCCACGGAACTAAATGCAGTCCCCTGAGGAAGGGGTTCTGAATCTGTGGTCTGTGAAGCTGCACAGGAAAACGACGTTTAATTTATTTTCATTATTCTCTAACTAGCATCTCCTTCAATAATGAATGAAGGCAACAAATCACTGTAACAGCGGTACCTGTGGGGTTTTTTTTTTTTTATCACCAGTGAAGTCATGGGGATTTTCATATCACATTACAGTTAACACAGATATCTCGAAACATCATTTAAGCCAGCATTACACTGAAATTGCCGAAGTTATGAGCTAAATAACCAGCACATCAGGTTTTTTAGCGTGGACAGGAGCACACAGATCACTGCTTGTAAAGCCTCGTGATGTAATAATCTTGATGTCACTGGCTGCCTTTGCAACTGTGTTTTTTCTATACATTTAGTTTAAAAATATTATTCTGAAAAGGATCCACAGCTTTTACAGCTGCCAAGGTGGTCCCGTGGCTGCAAAGAGGTAAAAGCACCAGCGAGAGAATCAGGTACTTGTGAGGAGGGCTGGGTGCTGGACTCTGCTTTGCAATCACATGATCTCTGTTGCAATTATTCAACTGCCACTGTGAGCAAGAGCAACCCCGGACCGCAGGTGAACAGATGGGCAAGGCTGTGTTTCAATAAAACTTTATCTATGAAAACAAGAGGCAGCTCCCCATGGGCTGCAGTCTGCTGACCTCTGCCACTCAGGAATGCTGCCACTTTGACAAGACTTCTACCATCATCAGTGGGTTTTTTTTTTTTTTTTTTTTTTTTGAGATGTGCAGAATCTGGAAACACCTTATATCTCAAACTGAACATATTTGGGGTTCAGGTGTGGACTCGGGCTGTTGGATGCCATTTTACAAGACCTGAATTTGGCTCCCAGGGGCACAGAACAGAGCTGCTTGGTCTAGGTTGAATTTGGATTCTAGCCCAGCTGCCAGCAGATGCGTCCTGGGTTCTGAGACCATCACCCTCTGTGATTTGACTTTTGAGGCTTTTGGTCTGAACGGAAGAGAATAATCCCACCGACTTTCTGTACATGGATCTGGGGTCTCCTGAGGAACAAGTAATAAATGAGAAGGAAGCACTTTTGCAAACGCTAGAATGCTATAAATATTAGATGCAAAATGCCACAGGACTGAAGTCTCTGTATTTTTGGCAGACAAACTGGCTGAGGAAGCAGGGCTGGGAAGAAACACATTAAATAAGCCCAGAGCCCTAAAGCTCTTAGGGCTGGGGCAGTTTTGATATTCTGTCACTGGAGCCTTTTAACTTTGGGCTGCTTGCAAGGTTACAAGATGAGTCTTTTCAGCTTTTGAAAATACACTACATGCAAATTGTTATACAAAGTAATAAATCAAAGCTATGAAAGTTCTGGATGCCAGAAATGGGATGTTTCCCAGTTGAGAACCGTGGGGGAGAAAATGAGGAAAGTTGGGGCATAATTTCACCAAGAGATGTTTTGTGCTGGAAACAGTATAGCTGGGGGCTGAGAGAGAAACGCTGGATTTACGTTTCTGTAGTAGACATGTTTTTTTTTTTTTTTTTTTTTTTTTTTTTGCCCAGCATCCATTCTACTGACTTTTGGTAAATGTGTCTTCTGAGGGAAACATTCCCCACCCCACCCCCATCATGACCTGTTCAGGTAAGGCTTTTTAAAGTTCCTAGTTCTAGGCTAGGCACATGATCTGGGCCTGGCCAGAGTATCTCATCTACCTGGCCTCCGTGATTAGGTAAGGGAGGGACAGATGACCCCAGCTGAGCCAAAGAAAGCCCTTCCCAAGACCTTTGGAGCCACCAGCAAGTGGCTGTCTTTCATTTGGAGGTCACTACCCTGCCCCCCCCCCAGTGACCCGTGATTACTGGGGGCCAACTTGCCATCACAAAGGGGGAAGCTTCCTAAGAATAAAGCCAAGCCAAAGAAAAGAAAATCCAGGAAGCAGAAGACAGGGTTCAGATGACGCTATTCGAGCACTGGGACTCAGCTAAATTTGCCTGAACTAATTTCAGTATGTCTTAATGCTGGAAAAGGGAGCTCGTAATCCAAATTTCATCTTGTTCTCATTTTCTGTTTGCTTCCAGTCTAGGGCCTGAGAGTCATCCATTCATTCTTCATTGAGTTTCCAATATCCTACCAGGTACTGTGTCCCCCTGGGTGGGGGACACAGCAGCCAACAAAAGAGGCCAGAGATAAGTTCAAAGGCCTGCAGTCATTTCGAGGGGGTAGTAAATCCTACAAGGGACACAAAGCAGGTATCCTGGTAGGGTGACAGGGTGTGGGGAGGCGAGGTGACGACTGAGGAACAGCAAAGAATGTGGTCAGAGAGGGAGGGAGAGAGGCAGATGCAGACAGAGAGGCCATCAGGCCTTGGCAGCCCCGGCGGGAAGGCTGAGCTTATTTTAAGAGCAATGGCCGCCAGTAGAGCACTGTGAGCAGAGAGTGGCATGGTTCGATTTTCATTTCTCAAAACTTCCTCTGGCTGCTGCGTGGGGAGGAGGAATGGCTAATTGATGGGGAGCGGCAGGGACAAGCCAACACTGGAGGGAAGGCCGAGGCGGCCGCCTCCCTGTCCCTTCCCAAGCTTCTGTGTTCTGCCTGCCTGTGTTCGGCCAGGCTGCTGCGATCGAGGAAAGCTGGGTGGTAGGTGACCCCGAGACCCCAGCGGCGCAGAGGCGCGGAGGGCAGCCTGCTTGGGCCTCTAATTAGACGCCGGCCTCAGCCACCCGTCCCTGGGAGGGTCGTGCAGTTCCAGCAAATGAGGACCCGAGCGCATCCATTTCCCGGAAACGCGATTAGCAGGGCATGGGGGGCTCGCGGCTTTATCGCCTGCTGAGTCAACATCGGGCGGAGCTGTCTCTGCAAATCTTTCTGCCCCTTTTCAAGTGTGATTTTGTCTGGAAGGATGGACGGAGAAGGGGAGAAAATCCACCACAGACCCTTAGAATCAGGCCCGGGGAGGCTGTCAATCAACTGGTATTTAATTATCACCTCAGAGGAATCTGACACGAAGCTGATCCTTCAAAGAGTGCGTCTTGTCATTAGACAAATATTGGGTTACTGCTCCCTTGTTTTCCCGAAAGGAAATTTATAGGTAACAAAAGCCACCCATACACATCATTTCCAAATATAATGCTCTAAATGCAGTCTACAAGAAAAAGACAATTTATAATCATGAAAAAGTTTGGAAGGGCTTTTTCGAGCACAGCCATCAAGGAGGCAGGGTGGTGTAGTAGGCGGCCCTGGACTGTGACAGGTGCCAGGCAGCGGGGCGGGCCTGTGGCACCTGCAGTTCAGATGCCCCCATGCCATGGTCACCAGTGTGGGGCTTTTTAGCAATAAGGAATGACTCTTGGAAAAGTTTCACGTTCAAGTCTGATGTGTCCTCCATTTAGTTATCACATCAGCTGTATTAAAACTGTGCAAAACACCTTCAGTGTTTATAGAGAAAGTAGACTTAGGGGTAAAGCTCAGATAAGCAAAAATCCTGAGAATCCGTTCACTGCACATTGATAGCAGACCGGATTAAGAAGACATGGCGCACCCACGTTCTGGAATACTGCTCAGCCACAAGGAGAGACGAAAGGTTGCCATTTGCAATGAAATGGAGGGAGTTCCAGGGAAGGACATGCAGGAAGGCAGGTCAGACGACAAAGACATTTCAGCAACGGAGGAGAAACCACCTCTCAGGACCAAGCTGGGGCCTGCTCTGTGATACACGCAACCGGCGACGTGACTAAAATACCTGTGGCAACTAGAGATGTTAATCAATGAAGTGAGCTTCCTGAGCTTAAGAGGGAGGGGGAGGGAGGCAGGGTCAGAGGGGATATGCAGGCTGGTGGTGGGGAAAATGTTTTCTGCATATTAAACGTGACACTGCAATGCCAAGCTAAAACAATTAAATAAAAAAGGGGCTGCTAAAGAAACCTAAAGCTTGGTGGATTTTTCACAAATAAAGGCGTTAAGGGGAGAGGGGATAATCCACTCACATGAATGATCTGGTAGAAAGCTCAAAAGCCATGTGGAATGCAAGGCAATTTGGGGGCCGTGTAGACTCACCCCTGCAGAGCATCTAAGGTTTCTGGTCCCTGCCGGGCGGGGGAAGGCAGCCCCACCCCTAGCTTTAATCCCCACCAGAAATGCCATCATCGATTTAACCCCTAGGGGGCGGTGTGCTCCCTGGAGAACCACCAGGTTAGAAGAAAGTTTGCAAACCTTTGGCCTGTGGGTGGAAGCTATCCAACAGGTGTGTTTGCTTTGGACCTGTCAGGTGTTGTGTGTTTATTTTTAAAAAGAGTGAATAGACCACATTCGAAATCTCAGCAATTTCACATAAAAATCTGGATATCACACTTCTGACAAATGAGGAGATTTGGCAACTCTAGAGCCCAGTCCTTGACGAATGGGCACATCTGGCGTTGCCCCTGCTACTGGGTTTGGCTTCTGTGTGCAAAGTCCTCAGTCCTGCCTGGAACCTGATCTCCCCGGGGTGCACAGCACAGGTGGATCCTGCAAGGGCTCGAGGTCTGAGCTGGATGTGACCTGCTGGCCAAGGGACAAGATGTGCCAGATGCTCAGAGCTCAAGAACCTGGAGCCGCAGGCCCAGCCTGGAGCCAGTGATGCTGGGGCCCTCACCTGTGGGAGCCCTGACCTATGACAGCCCCGGGTGCACTCAGAAGGTCTGGGGAGGCAGGCACTGTGCTTAGGGGGTCCGATCCTCCAGGAATAAAGGGGGCTGGCATCCCCGTGATAAGCTTGTGTGAGGATGAGACAGACTGATCATGTGGAGCACATGGCACAGGTCTGGGCACGGCAAAGCACAACAATTTGTACTTTTGATGAGTGTTGCTACTGTCATATTTTCCAAGGTTTGCGCGCACCCTTCCAAAAGATTTTACGTGAACTCTACCCCAAGGCTACCCACCAGAACTTCTGGCCATACCACACAATCTCTCTTCACCACCCACAGCACCATCCACATCTTCACACCCAGGTGAGTGTGACCGAGAAATGTTAATTCTAAATTTGATTTAATTTTTAGGCCCTTGTGGCTAAGGGTTACTATATTGGGCTGAGACATTTGAGCCTAATGCCTTCCAGAATGTTCAGGGAGCCGGGGTCTGGCGGGTGGGCTGAGCTAGTTGCAGAGCACAGCACAGGTGGGGAAGGGGAGGCGGCCTGTTTTCTAAGACCTGCCTCTCTCTGCAGAGCTTGCTCCAGGGTGACTTTGAGGCTCTGCAGCTCTGACCTGGTCCCTGTCAGCATGAGGACTGACTAGGGTGGTGAGCCTGAAAGAACTGGCTAAGATATACGTTGCAGCCCTAACCCGGCACTTGCGGATGTGGCTTTATTTGGCAACAGATGTATCAAGATGAGGTCAGGCTGAATCAGGGTGGCTCTGATGGGTGACTGGTGTCCTCAGAAGAGGTAAACTTGAACATGCAGAGCAGGATGCCACGTGCAAGGAGGGAGCTGGAGGGAGGCGGCTGGTGAAGACAGAGGCGGAGAAGGGGGCATGTGGCCAGAAGCCCAGCAAGGCCCAGGACAGCCAGCACCCATCGGAAGCTGGAACAGCGAGGCCAGGGCTCTGCTCAAGAACCTTCAGAGGGAGCAAGGCCCTGCCCATGCCTGATCTTGGACTCTGGCCTCCAGAGGCACGAGAGAGCCCGCTTCTGCTGGTTTAAGCCACCTGGTTCAAAGTACTTTTCTCATAGTAGCTGCAGAAAATGGGAAAACCAGCCAAGAGACTCGGAGAGAGAAAGTGCTGGAATGGGTTGGCTGGGGAGAGACAGAAACCTGCCCCATTGGCCTCACACCCAGTTTCTGAAAAGCTGAGAAGCACCAAGGTCTGCTTCTCTCTTCCCAAGGGGCCCCTTCCTCTTTGGGCTCTGGGCACGCCCCTCCCTTGTTGTGGGGATGGTCACATGCCCCTCAGTGAGGCACGGGATGACTTAGACACACGTGTTGCATCTCCATGGCACCCCTGGGGAAACTGAGGCCCCAAAGGGGCCAGGTCTTGCCTCAAGGTCGCAGAGGAGTTTGGTTCTCTGGACTCCAGCCTCAGTGCCTGAGACTCGACAGCATGGGAGAGAGGGAGTGACTGTTGACTCAGAGCTTCGAGAGATCCAGCATGGACAGGGGTGTGGGAGGGACAAGCCCTCAGGGGTGCCCCGATCAGCCTGAGCACAGGGCTGCTCGGCACCAGCCGATAGATGCCCGGCTCTGCTGGTGGGGAAGGCAGGATCCTGGGTGCTGCAGGGGCAGGGGGAAGGCCCACTTCCTGCTGACATGCCCACGGGCTGGAGGGGGCAAGCGGAGGGGGAGCCAGGCAGCTGGCCGGAGGGAAGAAGGGTGTGTGTCAGTGTGTGTGTGCGCGCGCGAGTGCCTACACTTGAGGGGGGAGGAAGAGCATGCAGCAAAGCAGGAGAAAAGCCAAGCAGAGAGAAGGCAGCCATTGTGAGGGCTGCAGCTGTACCAGGGGTCTGGGGCGGTGGAAGGGGCGGTGTCTCTCCTCCGACTGAGCAGAGGGAGAGGCCGAGGGGGCGGGAGGGGGCTGGGAGAGCAGGAGGAAGAGGAAGCCACCTAGACAAGCTGGGGGAAGGCAGGGGGCAGGCAGACAGGCACCTGTCCTGGGCACCTACCTCGGGGACACTAAGCGGACAGAGCACACAGACCCTGTCCCGCTGCCATTGGGCTGTCAGAAGTGAGACAACCAAGCAGATGCATGGCAGAAGAGACCGTCAGGGGTGGGGAGGGCCAGGGACATGGACACAGCAGGAAGCAGGGTTCCTGAAGCCACCGAAAGGGGCCGTGGTGACGGCAGTGGTGACAAGGGCTCCGAAGGGAAATGAATCAGGGTAAGGGATACAGGGGCAAAGGGATGGATTGGGCAGTCACGGCAGGCTCCTCTGAGGAGGCGATGTTTGAACAAACTGCTGAGGGGAGTGAGTGAGCAGGGCCTGCAGATGAACAGGGGAAGAAATTTCTAGAAAAAGAAAGAATACGTGCACAGGCCCCTAGGTGAGAACCACCAGCTGTTGCTCGATTGTTTGCGAAACAGGAAGGAGCAGTTGGGGGGAGGGCGGGTGGCCAGGCGATCAAGAGGTGAGGGACAGGAGTCAGGAGAGGGGATCGTGAGGACCCTGAGGTGACTTTGGGGGGCGCTGACCTGCTTTGGGGAGCCACAGGAGAGTTGTGGGCAGAGGAGAAATAAGATCTGACCTTGGATCTGACAGGATCCCTCCGGCTGCCGCAGTGAGAACAGATGAAGGTGGTGGCAGCAGAGTAGATTCTGGAATATTCTGGAGACTAGGGGGTTGGCAGATGGACTAACATGGTATGCGAAAGGAAGAAAACAAAATTAAGAATAACACTAAGGTTTTGGCCTGAGTAACCGGAACACTGGAGCTGCCAAGGGGAAGACCAAGGTGTCTGGGGAGGGCAGGGACGAGACTGGGAGTCATCTTGGAGGCGAGAGATTTGAATGCCCGGACGTGGCAGCTGGTGTGTGGGCTTCGGTCAAGGCAAATGGAAACAGAGTCAGGGGAGCAGGGAGGCTGAGGATGATTCCACAGAAAAACAGAGGCGGCCCCGCAGCACCACCCTCACTCACAGCTCTGCGGTTCTAGAACCACCTTAGGAAAAAAACAAGACAGACAGACAGACACACACACACGCGCAGACACACACACACCCACTCCCCCCACGCCACACGGATCTTTTGGCAGGGAGGCCAAAACGCCTAGGGACACCTTCTTGCCCTCCTGCGTGTAGGGGCAACTGGGTGCTGAGGCTTCCGCCAACACCCCATGCATCCGGCCAGGACAGGCGCAAGGCACAGACCCCCTCCCCACGAGTGAGGGGAGCTACCCAAGGCAGATGGTCAACTAGTCCACGTTCACAGCTGACCCCAGCTCTGTGTGACCCCAGCTCTATGTGAAGACAATAACTGGGGTGCTTGGGGCCAAATCTGAAAATGACTCTTTCTGGGGGTCCTGGCACAACCTGGGCTTGTAATGAGGGGTGTGCTCTCCCTTGCCCTCAAGTGAGTGCAGTCAGGGCGGCTGATGCTGAAAGACGACTGTACATTCTGTAAAAACTGAGGGTGTAATTTATTCTTTCCAGGGTATTTATATGGAGATCTGAGTCCCCAAAGTTAGAGGGAGACAACACACAGAAATATCCATGAGCAAATTGATATTTATCCTGCTTAAACTTAGCATCGCCAACTTCATCCTTTGTCAATCTCTACTGCAAACATGGGGTAGCACAAAGCAAGATGATGACAAAATGAAATTGCAAATCTTGTAAAAGATGCAAGGTTTTGTGAAATTAATTAAAATGAAGCCGGAGGCCAGCTCCAAGCACATGCAAATCCAATGACACACAATAATCTGGTCCATGAGATAAGTGAAGAGACCCCTGGAAACGGTGATAAGGGAACAAGCACCCCACATGGGAAGATTCAGATGTCAAAGGATTATGAAAGCTCCTCGGGGAAAACTGATCAAATCCTCAAACACCTTGGCAAAAATGACCCTTTAGGATTTCGCCATGAAAACTGAAATCCAAGCAGAGAACATCTTACTGCGCTATTACTTAAATTTGTCTAATTACACCTCACCCCAACTGACACATCATCAATTTATTTGCTCGAAGCACCAACCGATGAGCCACAGTTATAACTGAACCTCCATTAGATGTTCCATAAATTTTCAAACTTTGTAGTTTCAAGATAAAATACCCAAATAAGCACATTGAAAGCACCATCCACATGAAATGTTGGTCCATGGTTCATGGAAGGAATGTTTCTGTTTCAATCTTTCACAGCTCAGGCTGACCTTCCATAGTCAAAAGGCAGAGAGTTGAGAACTATCCACTGGGTGGAGATTTTATCTTCCCCTGAGGATTCACTTTGTTCTTATCCTACAGTAAAAGAATTTTTAGCTGGGAAACTGGTCACCCAGAATAAAGACTCTGTCTCCCAGACTCCTTTGCGGATCTGAGTTCTCATGTGACTTGTTTCTCCCCAGTGGGCAGGAAGGAGAGGTAGGAAGCAGTTGAAGGTCTGGGCAATTTGTGAGGCAGGCTCACCAAAGCAGCACGCAGTTTTAATTGAGAGAACAATAAATGCTATCTTGGGTCTCTCGCACACTTAAATCTAATTCAACCAACTTTCCCTAGACACCACGAGAACGCAGGGTTTTAGGTGCCTGCAGACAGTAAGAACCATGGACACTGGTCCTTGAGGGGCTGAGAAGTCATCTTATAGGCGGATGTGGGCCTGACAAGTCAAACTAAAAGGATTTTGAATTCATGAGTATTTTCCAGTCATTTTTTCCCACTGACTGACAATGACCAGCACAACTAATACCATACAGTGGTATTTTACGATGCTTTTGCTTTAAACAGCAACTTAATAGAAAACTCAAATCTGAGCTTCTTGGCTGCCAAGGCAAAAAGTGAAAACACACAGCTCTTGCTGTTCAATGGAAAGAAAGCAGCACGCTATTTAATGGAAAGTAAGCAGACATTCTCAGGGTTCTGAGTTCTGGAAGTGGGGTTTGAACGCAGTTCCTTGCAGAGAGGGGCGTTCTAAATACCATGAATCATATTTTCGGTGAGTTTTATAAAAAATGTAAATATCCTTTGTGTGGCGATTCACGCCTGACATTGTGCCCGCAGTCTTCATTGAGGGTATAATAATTAAGCACAGTTGGAAGAAAGCAATTCTTCAGCGAAACAGCTTTTTTGGTGAGCTGTGTAAATTCAACGATAGAGATTGGGAAATCCATCTTGAAGAATGTCTGTTCCTGAGATGGTTCTTTTTCTTGCAGGGGCTGCATGATTTGGAAACACTGGGCTTTGGCAGGACACATGTTCCCTCTCAATTCATCGGATGCAAATCCCACAGTTTCTGCGAGCCCCCCAAGGCCTTGGTTTCCATATGGATTATGCCATAAGCACCCCACTTATGATTCTGGGTGAATCTCTTTTCTGGGTTGCTGTTGCCCTGGCTGTCAAATGAGGGGGGTTGATGAGAACACTGTTAGGGACTTTACCTAAGGTCCTTTGGTCTCCCTCAAGATTTCAACACAACTTTCAGCCAGAGGTTGTAATGGGGTCTGTAAGCCCCCCTCAGCCCTCAGACATTCTATTTGGCTCCCCATGTACATTTTTAAAAACAGTTTTGCCAAATCTTTAAAATCAGGAGATTTCAGATAAAATTTCAGGTTTGGAAATTTTTAAAGGTGGGCAGCCCTGCACATGAATGGCTAGAACCACCTGGAGCGAGCGGCAGACAAACCTTCAACAGGTGCCATCACCCTGCTGCAGGCCCTCCTGTCCTGCTGCCTCCACCTAGGCCAGGTGAGTTCTGGCACATGTGACTTTCTGCAGAGACCAGGGGCCAACCAGTTACTTGTATAGAATTGAGGTCTTCTTAGTTCTTTCAGCCGGTGCCACTTTCTGGGTGATTCTGGTCATAGAACGAGTCCGCACACCCCATTGGCTTGCTCCCGCCCCAGCGTAGCCCAGCCAGTCATGCTGCGGATCTGAGGGGAGGTGGTCCCCCTGGAGGGCTGTTTCAAGCACTTTCAACTACCCATCCCCCTTGTCACTGACCCGAACAAGCCCCTTGTCACTTGGGAGCAACTTTCCACATCACCACACCCAAGCCCCAATATCTGATTTCATAACCTCCTTGGCTCCTTACCCAAGGTGGGGAGTATTTATTTATCTTAATCAAAGCAAATTAAATTAATTGAGCTTGGGGGATTTTGCAATGGTGCTGGAGGTAAGTGACTGTATTGCAATTGTGCCCCAGGTAACCATCCTGGCAGATGAGCCTTCAGAACCCACCCAAGTACCTCCTGCAAGATAAAGAGATTCAAAAGCCCTGTAGAGCTCCCCCCAAATGCAGCACTGCCAGCCCCCAGCGCAGGAGCAATGGACGCGAGGGGCACTGTGGACAGTCCATGGCCAAGTCAACTTCCAGGCCATTCTGCAGACACTCCACATACACTCCCTCCATTCTCCACACCAACTGTAGCCCCCAACCACCACTCCATGCCCTTCTGGAACCGTCTTCCCTGCTAGTAGTTTGAAGTCAATAAAGCATTAGTCTCAGGCAACAACTCATAGAGAACGAAAACTCACCTGGCTTCGGAGTACTCTATTTCATATCTTACACGAACCCACTTCTTAGAAAAACTCAAATTCCTTTGCAAAGGTCCCTAGTACCCTCATAGGTGAACACATTCTGTATTTTTTGAATGCATATAGAAATAAACGTGCACCTTTTAAACTGCAGCGGACCGCACACGACCTGAAGTCATCCTGTCAGGCGGTGCAGGGACCACACCCGGCGAGATTGGGGTGCAGGTGGCTCCCCCGCGCCTCCGCCCGGTCTCACCTGTCCGGTAGCCCGTGCTGTTGAGGTACACGGCGAAGGTGCGGCTCTCGTGCTGCGCTTGCCAGGAGGGCGAGGAGCAGTTCTCGTTGTTGGTGTAGGTGTTGTGGTTGTGGACGTACTTGCCGGTGAGGATGGAGGAGCGCGAGGGGCAGCACATGGGCGTGGTCACGAAGGCGTTGAGGAAGTGCGCGCCGCCCTGCTCCATGATGCGCCGGGTCTTGTTCATCACCTGCATGGAACCTGCAGGCACAGAGCAGGTGAGGGGCCACCTGCGTTCCAGCCGCCCGCACCCCAGGGCCGCAACACCCCCGGGGGAAGGGGATGCGTGGGTCTCAAAGGGACCCACTCATGCCTGGGGAGTGGGGCATGCTGGGGACAGAGGGGGACAGGACTGGCCTTTGTGGGGGTGGGCAGGTAAAAACCAGTTTATGAGTTATCTGAGCCTAGCAAGGAACTCTGTTTTACACAGAAACAGAATTTTTTTTTTTTTTTTGCAGGGTATTTTATACACTGGTGACTTTTTGGGAAAGCAACTACTATGTAAACGGAGGGAAGATTATGTTTTGTTTGGCTTGGAAAGTTCCCAAGAATCGCTGGCTCTTACTGAAAGCTGGTCACGCCAACCCCCGGGCCCACCTTCTCTCTAAATACTTCCCTGCGTTCTTGGAGCTCAGTGCCAGCCACGGTGCACAACTGCGCACTCACTCCTCACACGTCTATTAATTCCACCCCCCATCCCTACCACCCCTTCACAGAACCCATAAGTCCAGCCAAGCCTCCTAGCCAGACCTCAGGGGTCACTTCTGCCCCAGACTCCCCTGAGCCGGCACCATGCAGGCCACAATGTTATCAGGACTCAAGTGCCTCGTGGTGCCCACACGCATGCCTGCGCTTGTTTCTCAAGCAAGCTGTGAGCAGAGTTAGGTGCTTAGGAAGGACACCAGTCTGTGCGGAAGCCCTACTGTGCGCAGGGGCTTTCATGCTCACTGCACCACTGAGAGCCCCAGGAGGGCAGAGACTGTGCTGAGCCCTGCAGCCCCGCGGAAGTGACATGACATGCTCGATAAGATTCCAACGTGGATGCACCCGGACACCAGGGCTGGCACCCAACGCTCCACAGGTAGTCAGGGGAAAGCCTTTTCTTCTCCTTCTTTGACCATCCTCAGTTCTGCAGTTCTTAGGGTGTGTGTGGGTTGAATGATGGCACCCCACCCAACCCTGAAAGGTATGTCCACATTCTAACCCCCAGCACCTGCAACTGAGATCTTATTTGTAGTAAAGGGCTTTGCAGATGTCGTTAAGGATCTTGAGATCGTTCTGAACTGGGCCCTAAATCCATTAACAAGTGTTCTTATAAGAGACAGAGGACCCAGACACAGAGGGGGAGCCGCAGGAGCAGGGAAGGGCCTCCCCTGCAGCACAGCTCGCCCACTCCTTGATCTTGAACTTCTGCTTCTGGAACTCAGAGAGAATATATTTCTGTTGTTTTAAGTCACCCAGTTGGTGGCAATTTGTTAGCACAGTAATAGGAAATCAATGCAGGGCCCACGGGTTCTGGCCGGGGAGCTGCAGATCGCAATCACCACCAACCCCTAGAGATTTGAAAACAACTTGTCAGACCCACCTCAGCCCTCTGTCCCTAAAGGCTAAGATTTATGTGGCTCTTGTATCCCATCTTTCTGCCAAATAGGGAAGGAAAGAGCTAAAGCTTCCCCGAGGCAAACATAGATCATATCTCTTTACTGTTTAAAGCCATCCAACAGCTTCCACTGTGCTCAGAAGCCCAGACTCCTTATTGTGGCCTAAAAGACTCTTCAAGAACTGCCCTTCTCTGCCCACCCCTGTTTCTTTGACACCGTCTTTTCTCTCTCCTTCCCTCACTTGACTATGCTTGACTCCTCACTGCTCCTCAAATGCGCCAAGCTCACTCCTGCCCCGGGATCTTTGCACTGGCTGTGGGTCTCTCTTCCCAGGACGGCTTGGCTGGCTTGTCCTATCATTCCAGTCTGACTATGAGGCCACCCCACCTCCGCAGGAAGCCCTGGCCAACCTCCCTGTCTGGCTGAGCTCCACCTGTTTACGTCCAAACACACTGGCATTTGTTGTTTCTTGTTAGCATTTACCTCCTTCTGAATTTACCTCCTTTACTTTTCTCCTGTACTGGCTCTCTTGTGGATGATCAATCTCTTCTTTTGGACTAAGCGTGTGGGGGAGTCTGAGTTCTGCTTCTCACCCCTCCCACCCCCATATAGAATTGAAACTTGGTAAAAATTCACTGAATGAAGGAAATGGCACCAAGCCTGCCCTTTGGAGCCCAGCATTGAGGCAGTTTTATAAGGAACACTTCCCAGGAGTCAGGTGTGTTTCCTGAGCCCCTCGGCCTAGGTCACGAGCAGTGGCGGGAGGAAAGAGCTGGCTTTGTTAAGAACTGGACAGCCCAACCACTGTGGAGAGCTGTGTGGAGATTTCTGGACCTACTAAACATAGAGCTTCCATAGGATCCAGCAATTCCACTCCTAGGTATTTACCCAAAGGATACAAAAACATCAATTCCAAAAGCACCTGCACCCCTATGTTTAGAGCAGCACTGTTTACAATAGCTAAGCTTTGGAAACAACCCAAATGCCCAAAAATAGATGCCTGGATCAAGAAGATGTGGGACATATACACCATGGAATATTACTCAGCATTCAAAAAAGATAAACACATGCAATTTGCAGCCACATGGATGGCGCTGGAAGGGATCATGCTCAGCGAAATAAGCCAGAAAGAAAAAGAAAAATACCGGATGGTCTCACTCATAGCAGGAATCTAGAAAACTTAAATAAGGGACCAGGAAAAAGAATAACTATAAGAAAGTGAAAATCAAAATCAACAAAAAACTATGAACCAGAGACACCCTATAGGGGGTGGGGGGCGGGGAGGGGAGGGATTGAGGTCAAAATAAGGGGGTCACAATTGTATGGGGAATATAAAAATAAAATTTATAATAGAAAAAAAAGAACAAAAAGGAAAAAAGAAAAAAAAAAAAGAACTGGACAGGAATCGTCAGGCCCCGGAACTGCACCAACATCTGTCATCACAGCCATATGCAGCCAAGGTCCCAGCTGTAACTTTTGGGCAACAAAGGGTTTCCGCCAGGTGTGACGCTTCCCTCTGCTGGAGACAGAGCAGGTGGGCTTTTCAAGGCCCCCCACAACCAGCCAGCGCTAACTGGCTGGAGTCTGCAGAACGTGCCTGGTCTGGCCCCAGGTCAGTTCCTTCCACCTAGAAACCGTACCACAAATGAAAATACCCAGGTGAGTCCCTGACCTCCCACCTCATGGCCTCTGCCTCAGACGGGCGCTTGGCCTGGGAGTCTGCCTCCCTAGCCTCCTTCAGGTTACTGATTAAATGTCCATTATCTCAGAGAGGCCTGCCCCGGTCCCTCCCGCCAGCATCCTCACCGCCCCCCTTCCCTGCCATGCTTGTCCCCAGAACTGCCTTGAGACTAAAGTCACTTCCAGTTCACCCACTGGGGTGCTGCCTGCCCCATTCCCAGGGATTTAGGCCTGCTTTACTGCTGTTCACAAGCCTCGTACCATGCCCGACACATAGTGGGCGCTTGACAAACATTAAAAAAAAAACACCAACATTTTTTTATCTTACTCTCTGGCTTTCTATAACTCAGGAGCCCTTATTAGTTTATATCCACAGATGTGCATGTGTTTTCTGTGAAGTGGATTTGAAAAAATCTGACTTAAAATAGCATTATACGGCTCATGTGCTCTCCAGTTTACCACACTCCGCAGCACTCCCTATAGTCTTACACCAGCGCTGCCCAGCCACAGGCCTGCCTGCTCCCTGAGGGCCTTGGCTTTCATCTCCTTTTACTTCTCATACAACTTAGCAGTTGAGACAGCGCCAACCTTTCCCTGGGGTCACGGGCAGTGCCAGGTGTCAGTAGTAATCGCGATGATTATTAACAAAAGTGACTGCCACTGCTGTGCACGGGGCCTGCGGCACGCCTTCTACTTCACCCTCCCGATGGCTCGTTTAGCAGGAAGGGAAGTGAGCACAGGGAGTTACATGATGGTTAGAGCCGAACAGCCGGGGAAGTGGGGTATGAGGACTCCAGCCCAGGGGTGTCTGACGAAGAGGTGGGAGCTGGACTTCATGTCTGGGACACAGTTCCCGCCAGGTGGGACGGGGCGGCAACACACCTGGGGAGGGCGTAGTGGGCTCTATGCAGGTGGCCGACTGGCTTCAGGGAGGCTCAGAACCGGCCTGGCCAGTGTGTAGGCTCCCTAGTTGTTCTGACCAAAGGCAGGAACACTGGTGGTGGGCAGTGGCCCCTGGTTGCTCCTCTGGCTACACTCGGGAGAGCATCCTGGGTTGGTGCTGCCGAGTCCTCACACCCAACCCCCTTTGTCAACAGGGAGAGAAGCGGCATCTCTTGGGAGGGCGAGGCTGCAGCGGTGCTAGCTTATATTTGATTGCATGATTTATTCCTTCTACTTAGGGCGGCTGATCCTCACTTCTTTCATTCAGGGGAGTGGAATCTTGTTCTTTAAAAAAATAAACAATTGCAGTTGGTTTTTAAACAAGCCATCAGTGGGGCAGGTGGCCACAGACACAGTGAGGTCTGGGAAGGTGAGGGCTGGCGCTTGGTACAACCTGACTGTCCCCCCCCCCCCAAGGATGTGACTTGCTATTTCTCAGATACCCCAAAGGCCATACACCCCAAATTGAGCTCCCTGGCACCCTCCAAGGCTCCCACTTGGAGGAGCCAAAGTCCCTGTGGTTATCCACACCCCCCTCCAAGACCGGTCTTTGCAGCCAAGGGGTCTTTGTCTATTCTCAGATTTGCCAGGCTCATCCATTCTCTGAGCCTTTGCCCATGCTGTTCCTCCTACTTGGGATGCTGTTCCCCAGCTCTGCCCAAGCTTGGAACCATCACCCTTCCAGATGCTATGACCCCACCCCAGAGATCTCATATCTCATACCCCTTTTTTTGTTTTACATATTCAACTCTGCATCTTATCTAATGCCCCATCTGCTTTTACATATTTACTTGCTTATCTCACCGCTGTCCCCCTGCGGGCCTAGATGCCAGCCCCAAGAGGGTGGGGCCCTTGGCTGTGCCTCACTGTGCCTCACTGTCCCACGGCCTGGAACGGTGCCCTGCACATAGCAGGTGCTCAATAAATATTCCTGGAATAAATGATTCCAGGGCATTGCAAGCAGATTCAACCCTTTGTTCGCTCTTCAGAAACTAGAAGGACAAAGTAGCTGGTAATGAGAACTCGGCTGGCCTGGGTCTCTAGAGGCCTAGGAAAGGAAAAGCTGGCCTCCACCCAACCAGCGACCACCTGGTGAATCATTCACCTGCAGTCAGCAGCGCCGAATGCTGGGTTGGCAAAAAGCAAGCTGTCTGTGGAGACAGCTTGCTTTTTAGTGGGGTCAACACGGGGGTCTCCAGGTGCTTCCCTCTCATCCTACTCACTTCAGAGGAAAGGAGTGACCAGTGGCTCCTGACCAGCAATTCCTGGGCTCGTCTGCCCGGTGCCCTCCCCCTGCCCACATAAGCTGGCAGAAGGCAGCGGCGTCAGCCCGCTAGGAGAGTGAGCTGAACCAGGCCCCAAAATGGCAGAGGCAGCTGTGTGCGGCGCCCTGCACGGCAGGCCTCCCCTCGGGGGCAGTGACCTGCTTTATTAAAACTGCCATCGTGACGCGGCTCCATAAATCCACATCTGGAATACGAAAACATATGATCTAATTTCCCCACCCGTCCGTGCCCTGCTGCAGATGGACAGCTCGAGGGGAGGGAAGAACCTGGAAGCTGTGGCTGCGCAGAAATAAAAAGGCCAGTTTTCCAAATTTTAAACGGAGCCCGAGCTGGTGTGGGGCCGGCCAACCCAAACTTGTTTTGTCCAACATAAGCCTGGGGACACACAGACAAAAACAGACCTGCTTTCTCTCCGTGACCAAACCGTCCTACGTCGTGGGGCCGGGGTGACATCACCCTGACACCTTTCTCTGTGAATTCCACCTGCCTGCCACGAGTTCGCGGCTCCCCCCCGCCCCCCTTCACCTGCCCACCTGCCTGGTGACTCTCGGTGCCTACCTGTGCTATTGTTTTACTTGCTATTTTCCTTTAAAGTGATTTTAAAAATGAAACTTAATCCAAGTACCGACATGAAATTCTGGATGTGACATGCAAGTGCTATCTTTTTGGCTGCACCTCAAAATAAGTTCATTAGCAGTAAAATCCACGCGCGTGGGCCCGTCACAGGACATGACCTTGTGCATTACCGGTGTCGGGGGGAAAAGCACTTTGGGAAATGCTGATTAATGTGCTCTAAAGGTCTGGGTCAAGGCGGTGGTGACCCGTGGGGACTCAGCAGGTGGTGCTAGGGACTTACAGATTCAAAACCTGACCCAAATTTTGCCATTCCTGGGGCTTAGGTGGGTCTTGTCTGTTTTCTGACCTTGGGGCTATTGTCAGCTGGAGCAGATGCAAGCTGTGAGCCCCAAGATGAACTCCTGTGACCCCCAGCTTGGGAAGCATAAGGCACTGGTTTTGATGGCTAACCGGGAATAAAGTCTTCTGATGTTTGTTCTCTTAAAATTACAGCTAAATTATTTGAATCTGTGTCACTGGACCCTCTCTGGGAAAAATTGTGGGATGTGAGGGAAAAACAAAGCTGTAAACCCAAGGTCTTGACTGAAACCTATCTCAGAGCCCTCCCTCCCGCCTGGACTACTGCAGCAGACTCCTGAGCTACCTGCTGGCTTCCACACTATGTCTCTGCTTGCTGGTTTGAGAGGTTCTTTTATTTACTTATTTTTCAAAAAGATTTATTTATTTATTTTATATAAGAACCTTGTATTTTATACAAGGCCAGATGCGCGGGAGGGTGAGAGGATTCACCAGAGACAGAGGGGGAAACAGAACAGGCAGACTGATGAAATACACTGCTGAGGGGAGCAGCGGGTGAGACAGGAGAGGTCTGCTGCGCCATGGGGGCCCCTCGCTGGCTGGCTGGGATCGAACCGGCGCTGCAGAGGCTGCGGACAGCTTCACAGTGCAGCGCTCAACCGCCTGCGCCACCAGGGGAGGCCCCCAAGAGTTTCTTTTAAAACATTAATTCGCACCATCACATTCTTTGGTTTAGACCTTCACACAGACTAACCATCTTGTTCGGAATAAAACTCCTCCCGTTGGCCCACAAGGGCCTATGGGATCTGCTGCTCATTCTACCAACCACAACCTATAACTCTGTCCCCCGCTCTCCCTCTGCTGTGGCCACCTTGACCTCCTCACTGCTCCCTAAACACACCAAGTGCACGCCTGCCTCAGGACCTTTGCATGTGCTGCTGTGCACTCCGCCTAGACTTTGCTCCCTCACTGTAAATACCACCTCCTCAGCAAGGCTTTCTCTGGGCTGGGCTGAGCTGGCTCCATCCTCTTGTTCTTCATGCTCCCCTTGGCACTGTGTGTGAGTAAACAAAGAGACATGTTCACAGAGGGGAAAACACTGTACATGGGGATTCTCCTGGGGTGAGCAGTTTGAGCGGTGGAAGGGGAGTAAAGGGCTACCTTTGCTTTGGATTATTTGACTCTTTTAAAATAAGATTGTTCCATGTGTGTCATGTGACATACTTTGGGGTGTGGGGAGAGGAGAGAGCAAACCAAAAACCAGATACTCTGCAAAGGTTCTGTATGTTGCTTTCCCACCTCTGCCTTTTATCTGGGGAGGAGATAATAAAGCCTGGAATGTTTCAGTGCAGGCCTTTGGGCAAGGACTCTCTGCTATCTGCAGAGCCCACAGTGACTTTGATGCAAGGTCACCCTCAGACAGCCCCCGGGTCGACCTGCCCACACAAGTGAGTTGTGTTTTCCCAGTGCATCAAGAATGCAATTATTGGCCCACATTCTTCAAAGTAGGAGATTTTTCTGGGACTACATTCTGAGTTTTGGGCGCTTTAGGCAATTTTGCTTTCAGGGCCCCCTCCTTTGTAAAGAAATATTAAAAGTGATCTTTCACGACGATTGCCATGCAATGAATATATTCATAGATATTTAAACATTTTCTTCAACCTTAAAGTTTAGCTTGTCTTCTGACTTTAAAAGGATTTAAGACATTTTCACAGGCCCCGAGACTCCTGTACTGTATCCACTGGGCCTAATGGAAGAATCAACATTGGACTTTTTATTAAAATCTTAATCTCTGGCTTCTCCTGAGAAAAATCAGGAAACCAGTCTATACTGGGTGTATATTCCCACATGGCATGGTCAGCTGGTGCTAGCACAGTCATTCCTCTAGATGGGGGCTATGGCCCCTGAATTCTGCCCCCTCTTCATGATCCTTGATGCTCAAACTAGATATCAGCTGTCATTTATCTTGGACACATGTTGTCATTTTTAAGAACAAAGCGTTAGGAAGAAGTGGATTCACAATCACCAAGATATGGAAACAACCAAAGTGTCCAGCCATGGAAGGGTGGATGATGAAACATGGCATAGTGTCACATCACTTTGAGGGTCTTCCCTGTACTGACACCCTGCGACAGTTGCACAACAATGAAATCACCAAACAATGCACTTCTCAAAACATATCCCTGCTAAGTGACACATCACTGTATAGATACACAACGGAATACTACTCAGCTACAAAAAAGGTGAAATTTTGCTGTTTGTGACAACATGGATGGATCTTGAGGGAATGTTTTATAAAATATGATGGAGAAAAGACACTGCATGATTTCAATTGTAAGTGGAATCTGACAAAACACAACCCATAGATCTAGAGAACAGAATGGTAGTTGCCAGAGGGGAGAGGGTGATGTGGGTCAAGAGGGTAAACCCTGAAAGCTAAATTTGTGTGGTGATGATGGTAACTAGAATGACTGTGGTGATCATCCACAATATATACAAATATTCGATCATTATGTGGTACACCTAAAACCAATATAATCATATATGGTCACTATTTCGCTATTTTAAAAAAAAGCAGGTGGTAAAATAGCTTGTATCACATTTCTGTTAAAGATGGAATGAAGAAGGGCCACAGGTTGCTAGGAAATGGGGGCGGGTGTGCTTTTCAGCCTGGGCCCTGGATGGTCTACAGGCCTGCCTGTCACCCCACAAAAACCAGGCCCTGGGTTTGGGGGACAAGCAGAGAGATAAATGGATTTTACTTTGATGACCTAGAGATGCAGGAAACCCCCTCAGCTTCAGCCCCCACATTACCTGCTATGCTCTCCCCTTAGGGGCAACTGCTAGGGGCCCTCTGATGTGGTTTCTCCTCTTTTGGGGGCTACCTGGGGGGCAGGCTGAGGATGAAGGGGGCATGATCCACACTTTCTCCAGGTCCCAGCCTTCCTGAGTGACTCCCTCATGTGTTTAGATCCACACATGGAATGGTGCAGCTGCTAAATGTGCTGCACACACACATGCGCTTGCTGCTAGAGCTTCTGTTCTGGACTGACCACTAGGCCCTCCCTCACCTGTAGACTTTAAGCATCAAAGAACTGAATTTCAAGACCCAGGAATCAGCGAGTGCTGTCTTAATAAATCACCTGCTCTCTGAAATCACCTGTTTTCCTCTCTGTGAAAGTTGAGCACCTGGACAATTTTAAGAGGTTTCTTTTGACTATGAAATTCTAGGACATTCTAAGTCACATAGGCACATGCTGGGAAGGGCTCTGGAGGCAGAAGGCCCGAGATAGAATCCCAACTTTGCCATTTCCTACTAACCAGCCTTGAGCGAGTGATTTAACCCATTAGCAAAAAACAGTTAAACCCACATTTCTTTCTGAGATATGTGGCTCAGTAACTAAGTTCTGTCCATACTGTATGTGACATCTGGGGCGAGGTCTTTAAAGGGAGAGGACTTGACTTGAAGGTCCAAACATTTTGCCCTTCTGTTTAGTCTTTCATTGCTGCCTGGAATGTGGCTCTGATAGCTGGAGCTCCTGCAGCCAATCTGAACCATGAGGTGATCTTGAAGAAGAAAGACATATAATAGGTATATAATAGGTATGGTCAAACAGAAAGGCAGAGAAGGAACGTGTGTCCCTGATAACCTTGAAGCCACCACACTCACTCTGGGTTGCCAACTTCCAGACATTTTTATGTGCGTGAGCAGCAGAATTCTATCTTGTTTCAGCCACTGTTATTTTATGTTTTCTTTCACATGCAGCCAAACCTAATCCCAATATACTTAGCTTTCAGAATTTAAGAAATCTCCCAAGTGTTGCTGAATTGAAAAGAAAAATCTTGCAGGAATGTGCTTGGCAAGTTGAACACCAGGGTGGGTCCCAACGAACCTCTCTTCTTCCTGAGATAACCTGCATCCACATGTTTTTCTAACTCTAGTGAGCGGTGCTAGGAATGTCAGGAGTTGGTATCTCAAAGAAGCTGGGTTGGAAGTTACCACTGATCTGGTGTCCGGGATCTGGGCACCGTGTTCTGGGCTCCCAGCCATCTGGCGCCTCCAGAGTGCCCAGGCCTGCAATTCTGAACTGATTTCTGGATATCAGTCCTCAGCGCAGGGTGTGGTTTCCTTGCGCTCACAGATGGAAAGTGGAAAACAAGGGCCTGGCCAGAAACACTCCCAGGCCTTTTTCTCAAAAGCCTGCATCTGCCATGAAGCAGCCCTCCAGCCCACAGGCTGCAGCTTTCAGGACCACAGACCCCTCTAGGAACCTGGGGAGGGTCTTGGATCCAGCAAGCCCAACAGGCACACAGTCTGTATACAGCTCCTCCCTCCCCCTCTGCCAGCACATCTGGGCTTGGGCCTGTCCCCTGAACTGGACTCTGAAAGCGGGTGTCCTTGGACAGCTCCACAGGCGTCTGTAACTTACAGGTCTAGAACCGAGCTCCTGACCACAGGCCTCCCCATCTCTGTAAACAGAAAATCTCTCCTTGAGTTGCTCATGCCAAACCTTGCTATCCTTGACTCCTGTCTCTCATTCTAAACCAGATCTGTAAGCACATCTTATTAGTTCCACCCTTTCCCCCACTCTGGTCTAGGTCACCATCCGTTCATGCTTGGACCACTGCAGTAGACCCTCACTGGGATATCTTGTGCTGGGACTTTTACAGTAGACTCCTCACTGGGCATGGCTCCTGCCTGGTCCATTGCAGCAGACTCCTCAACTGGATGCCCTGCTCTTAATACAGCCCTTCACTCTGTTCTCCACACAAGTGCCAGAAGGATCATATTAAATCTTAGGTCACATGATGCTTCTCCTCTGCTCAATGACCCCCACTGATGTCTGTACTTGGGGTGGGCACTCAGGAAAATGAGTCATAAAGAGCAATGCCTGAAATTCTGGGATTTGGGGTCTCTCTTCTGAACCCCCAGACACAAGAGTCACGGCCTTATAGTTCCCATCCAAGTGTGGCCCCAATTTTAAAAACTGTGACTCACACTTTCCTTTTCTCTCCTCCTGCTAAAAGGATGTCTCTAGAGGGCTGGGGCACCTTCACTGCCCTCTCAAAACTGCCCCTGTCCCTGTATACAAAGACACCCCGGCCTTGGTCTTGTGGGAGACAGCATCTTGCTGAAATTGAAAAGCTTCAGAGTAATTGATGCTGTTCACAGTGTACTTGCTTTTACAGTGACCTTTGATCGAAGACACCCATAGTGCTTTGTCATTTTAGAGTCATAACTTAAAGCCTCCTTTTAAAACAATGTTCAAGCTTCAAAAAGTAAGTTCAGTGAAAGAAAATCTCAAGTGATAGGCAGATGGGCCTGGTATGCTGCAAAAATTCCCTTGCTGCAGCAAGGACCGTGGCTAACCCATCTCGGGGTCTCGGAGCCTGTCCGAGCCCTTGGGGCTTATCCCACGTTTGTCTGGATGGAATTAAACGAGTAAATTGGCAGCAGGCACTGGCTCCAGGGCCTGTCTGACCAAACAAGATGTGGCTCCTCCCTCTCCTGCCCCCCTGGCAGAGAAGACCTCAACCCCTGTTGCTCCCATGGTCATCAGGACACAGGGATTTTCCAATTACTCTGAAAATATATTGAGGACATTGACTGACCAGCGTGCCCTGGAACCAGTACCCCTGGGCACTCGACACTTGCAGCAACAACTCAGGGAGGTGTGTCAAATGCACACAGGGAAAGGCGAGATGAACAGACAGCCCCCCATCCCCCTTGCAATGAGGAACCAGGACAAGCCCAGATTCTGGGCTGCGTCCCGCACTGATTCTCTCAACCAGACCCTAATTAGGATGGACGGCTGTTCTCCACCCCGAGACTGGAAGAAAGCCTGGAATGATCTTAGTTGAGAAGTCTCCAGCCCCGAGAACCATCAGAACTGCCGCATGGATGAGCAGAAAATAGCAGATGATAAATTTTTTAGGACCACCCTCTGTGTGCCAGTTGTAGCAGACTGTGAGATAATGTGCTGGCCTTTTTGGGAACATGCATTATTGATCTGGGTCTGTCTAGAGGTTTATAAAAAGCCCATCACCTCCCTGCCCGCCCCCCCTTCCCAGCCCTCACCTCCGGAAAGAAGCATAGCCTTCTTTAAAGGCTGGTTCTGCAGTTGGAGGGGCTGGCTTGGTGGTGGAAGGGTGACTGCAGGCACTGATCTGGGCAACTGAGAGCTCCGGGCTGGTTGCTGACAGATGCCACGGAACACAAGGGCTCCAAGCCCACCACAGCACTTCCTGGAATTTCTCTTTCAGAAACACTCACTCATGCAGGCAAAGAGGCGTGTATAAAGCCATTCCCGGCAACAGCAGTGGAAACTAACTAATATACACACTAAGACTCTAGAAAGAACTGGAGAGCCATCCCCGGGGAGTGGTTAAGAGCCGGGGTGGAGAGCACGGGGTTCAAATTTTGTTTAGCCGTGTTCTAGCTGTGTGACCTTGGACAAGCCACTTCACTTCTGTGGGCCTCCATCTCTCCATCCATAAAATCTATGCATTTAAAATGAGCTAGATTGGGCCTCCCCGGTGGCGCAGCGGTTGAGCGCTGGGTTGCGAAGCTGCCCGCAGCCTCTGCAGCGCTGGTTCGATTCCAGGCTGCTCCCGGCCACCGGAGGAGGGTCCCACATGGCGCGCAGACCTCTCCTGCCGCCCACTGCTCCCCTCAGCAGTGTACTTCGGTCCTTCTGCCTGCTCTGCTCCCCGCTCTGGCTCTGGTGAATTCTCTCACCCTCCCGCACTTCTGACTGTACCCAGTGCTTGTATAAATAAATAAATAAATCTTAAAAAAAAAAAAAAGCAATGGAATGTTTAAGAAACCTTTAAAAAATAAATAAATAAAATGAGCTAGAGTTTTTTCTCCTCTCCTTTCTCCAGAGTCCTCATCATGCTCAGAGCACCTTATATTTGCACAGTCTGTTGGTTTTATTCAAGAGCCACAGGTACAAACTTACAAGCAGATTCTGACACGAGGCTTAGTTGGATAACGTGGCTGCAATAAAATGTGAGGTTCCTAAGAGCGTGTATTCACTCACTCAACTGGATTCCGGCCCCAAATCTAGAAATTGCCCTTGAGGATCTTCTCCTTAACCCCCACATCCAACCACTAATGTCTCCCCCATTCTCTTGCTTCTGGCTGGACCAACGTCCATCACCACCTGCCCAATTACAGCCCTGGCCTTCTGATGGGCCCTGAGTCTGCTCTGACCTCCTGCAACCTAATTTCAACACATCAGTCAGAGAGATCCTGTTGGAACCTTCCACAGGTGTGCAGAACTGGCCCCAGGCACTTCTGGCCTCATTGCTCTCCACTCCCTCATATTCTTTCTGTCCCGAGATACCACTCCAGCTGGGCATCTCTGCTGTCCTGTGCTTTCTACCTGGACCCATCCTTTCTCGGGTCTCCAGTTCCCAGCACAGAGTCGATGCTTAATAAATATCTGTTGAACATATGGATGCCTGTCCAGGGGGTTCAGAATTCCCAGGCATAACTATGATCTAAATGGCTTGAGGACCACGCAAGGCAAGACGGAGGGGTTCTGAGGTCCAGGGGCTGCCTGTGATGCACCCATCTGCAAAATTCTGCCAGAAACAAAACCCATGGCCCCCTGGCCAGTCTGCAGACTCTCCATGTTTATCAAACGCGGCTCCTGCTAAATGCTGCCCAGGAGATAGGTATCACATGTGTCAAACTGTCAATAAAAGCTCTGAGCTCTGATTGCTTCCTGGCTGCAAATTCTTTTTGTGCTGATAAGCTCTCTGAGAAAAAATCTATACTTGTGATCAGTAATACGAATCATTACTAGGAATGACATGGACTTAGAGAAATCAATTTTTCTTGGCAGTTAAAAGACTGATTCATATTTTTATGACAGGATCCAAAAAGGGCACAGATGTACAGGTACATCTTCACCACTGTCTTACATTTGGTTGCCAAGGTGCATTACCCAAGAAACCTTTAAATGTGTTGCCCCAAATAATATCCAGTTGTCCTTTTAAGTGGCTAAAAGCCCACCACTCATCTGATCAACTTTCCCATAACCTACGAGAGGTTCCAAGATCTGGCTCCATCCTGTCCTTGCAGTCCTCTATTCTATGTCCTTTCCCTGGGTTCTGGCCTTTCTCTGGGTTCTGATTCTGCCTCGGGGCCTTTGCATATACTCTTTCCCTCACCTGAAGGCTTAACCCCAGATCCTCAGAGTGCACGGTGTACTAAGATGAGCACAGAAATCAACATCTAAAGCTATAAAGCTGTGTTGTCTAATAAGGAAGCCACAAGCCTCACATGGCAACCGAGACACTTTCCAGTGGCTTGTCTTAGTTAAGGTGTGTTCTGAGTATAAAATACACACCAGATGCTAAAAACAGTAAGCGAAATGAAAAGAAAGACTTCATTAATGATTTTTTTTTTTTGTGGGACCCTCGCCAGTGGCCGGGGACCGAACCAGTGCTGCAGAGGCTGCAGGCAGCCTCGCAGCCCAGCGCTCAACCGCTGTGCCACCAGGGGAGGCCCTGTATTAATGATTTTTATATTGATTACATGTTGAGATGGAAATAATTTGGGTGTGATGAGTTCAAGTGTTTTTAAAATTAATTTCACCAGTTTATTTTTACTTTAAAAAATGCAGCTACTAGAAAACTTGAAATTACTTATTTTAAGTACTTGCATTAGTGGCTCACGTTATATTTCGGGGGTGGGGCACTGGTCTAATGTGGAGGAAAAAAACCTATGCAGATGAGTGCATGGAAGTTGGGGAAGACACAAGACAAGGAGGAAAAGGAACAACACTCAGAGTGACCCTCCTTCAGGGGAGCTGGAAATGTAAGTGGGGTTGGACTCGGGGGAGCTGCTGAGATGGACTCAGGAGGCCTCATTTTGGGGGGCTGCATTTGTGGGCTCTCCTATTGTGAGTGAAAATATGGTTAGAAAAGCCTCATGCAAGTGAAGACCCCACAATTCAGGAGAAGACCCTGGTCGGACTTAGGAGGTGGAGGAGTCTAGGAGGCTTTTCATAGGGAGTCAAGTATGTAGTGCAGGGGTGGCTTGACCTTCACAAGGTCAAGGAGAACCCAGGGAAGGTGCCAAGGCCATGAGCTGGCGAAGGCCCTGAATATAGTGGCTATGGCCCCTGGTCATTGGTGGCCATGAACTAAACCTGTCCACACCTGCTCTCCCTGGAGCTCAGCACTGCGAGGGTCGATGCTCAGGACCAGAGGTGGCCAAGCTCACCCTCCGTCATCGTCATGTCTAGGAACTGCTCAGGTCACTTCCCGGAGGGCCGATGCCTTGTCCCTGGATGCCACCAAGGAAGGCTGAGCCCAGCAGCAACTGTTAAGATTGGAGGGCAGGAGTCCACCCCATTAAATCATTAATGCCGTCGGGAGCCTGCACTCCCACCCAGCAGAGTTCCCTGCCATTCCCCCAGAGCCGTGGCCTTTCTGGCATGGATCTTACAGAACTTGCAAATGTGCTGCATATCTGACTCCCTTAGGCTCCGTGAAAGCGGGGAAGGTGCCTGTCTCACTCATTACAGAAGGCCCAGGCCCTAAAATATTGCCAGACACACAGCAGGTACTCAAGAGGAACTGGATGAAAAGAATAAGTTGGTTTGAATGCCTCTTCTCCTTGAGACGATGGAGAAACCCAGGGACAGCGCTGCATTGGGAGAAGGTTGGGGACCGCGGCCAGCCGTCTCCCCGGGGCCACCTGGCTGTGTTGGTGGCAGCACGAGACCAAACCAAGTGGAAGTGGCCTTCCCAGGTCTGCCTGGCCCTGTGCACTGGGAGCTGAGTGGTTCTGGTGCTGAGGCCGTCCCTCCAAACCCCCACTCTCCCCGCCCAGGTGCTTACCGAGCTCCACGTCTTGGTCGTCTGTCAGCACCAGGATGATGTTGGGGCGGATGTTCCTGCGGTCCCGCTGGAACCTGCCTTTCAGGCGGTGGTGGGATAGGAAGGCCGAGCCTCCGTGCAGCAGGGAGAGAAGCAGCGGGGACAGCAGGCACAGCAGGAGGCCCGGGGGCGCCATGTTCTGTCTGAGCCGATCGGGGCTTCCCTCAGGACGCAGGAATCTGAAGCGGCCTTTCGGATCTGGTTTCTCTGCTCTCTTCCCGCTCGACTCACAGATCTAGAGGAGGAAAGAATCCGGTCAACTTTATGAACAGGCTGCCCAAGTGCTTGGACACGCGTGATGACCGCCTAGCGGCTTTGGGCCTCTCTGAAGAGGGCTGTGATGGCAGCGGGGGGACCGAACTCGGCTACAGTTACAAGAAAAGTATTTGCAACTGCTCAGCTGGCAGGCTGGGAGGAAAGGCCCTGGAGGCCAGCTCTGCAGACAGCCGTCTCCCCGGGGCCACCCGGCTGTGTTGGTGGCAGCACGAGACCAAACCAAGTGACCGGCCAGGCTCGGAACTGTCGGCCCAGTTCACCGACAACAGAGAGGACAGGAGGCCGGCGTGGGGGCTTCTCCTGGTCTCTCCTGTCTGCAGTGGGGGATGCAGGGGTGGGCGGGATGCAGTCAAGCTCTCAGGTCAAGTGGGGTGCAGGGTAGGTCTGGACCTGGAGGACGGTGGCGTCTGCCTTGGGTGAGCTACTTATCCTGGGTCTCCGCCCACCTGCCCTCCACCCCACAGCCCCTCTTCCTCAGCAGTAAGCCAGGGAGGACGCTCGGTGTCCTCGTGAAGAGAACGGGGACACGTGGCACAGAAGGCCCCTCCGTCCAGCGGGGATGCCCTGAAGGCCTCCAGTCCAGGGATCCCATAGCCGGGCACACTGTTCATGTTGGTTTTCAGTTGCGGAGTTAAACAAAATGACAGAAGAGAGAACTGAGGGCTCCAAAGTTGAGGGCTAGATTCCGCTCGACCTAGGTCGCCCCGCCCCGGGGTCGGACGGTCACAGCTGTGGCGGCCGAGGGCAGCGGGATGGGCCCCTGGCTCGGGCAGCGCTCCCTCTCACGCTGCTCTTTGCTCTCTGCGGTCATTTTTCTACTTCCTGGGGAAATGAGCCTTCAAGTCCTGTCCAGATATAGACTCTGGGTCTCATCTATTTAAAATGAGCAAGAGAAAGGGCGCGAGCAGATCTGTTGGGAGGAAACCAAGTTTGCTGGAGACGGGCTGAGTCACCTTCCCCGTGACCTTGAAGGAGTAAGCCTGCCCCTGCTGTCACGGGGAACCCCAGCCTCTACCCTGACGTCAGGGCTCAGAGGGGGTGTGCTGCCGCGTCACCTCTCCTGGCAAGTGCAAAGCACCTAAGGCGGGAGGGTCTCCCCCTGCCCCCATTCTTTTTTTTTTTTTTTAAAGATTTATTTATTTATTTATACAAGCACTGGGTACAGTCAGAAGCACGGGAGGGTGAGAGAATTCACCAGAGCGGGGAGCAGAACAGGTAGACTGACGAAGTACACTGCTCAGGGGAGCAGCAGGCGCGGCAGGAGAGGTCTGAGCACCATGTGGGACCCTCGCCGGCGGCTGGGGATCGAACTGGCGCTACAGAGGCTTTGGGCAGCTTGGCAGCCCAGCACTCAATCGCTGTGCCACAGGGGAGACTCCCCAGGCCCCATTCTTCCCAGGACAGCCAGCAGGATGTTCCTATAATGGGAATCCATCTGATCACTCAGGGGGCTTGGCCTACAGCGAGGCCAGAGCAGAACTCAGGGCACAAAACTACAGGGGCTCTTACTCCAGGTTGTATAAGTGCAAGGCTTCACTATAGCCTCATCCTGTCATTCACCTGGACAGACCCGCCGCTGGCTCCACCAGGCTCAGGGAAAACATACCAGGCTCACCAGAGCCTGCTGATCCAGTCCCTGCCCACCTCTCCCAGGTCTTCTCAATCACTCTCCAACCACATGAGCTGCTTTCTGCTGCTTGGACAAGTCAAGTCCATTCCTACTCCAGGGTCATCTCTTCCCAGATTCTGTGTGATGGGTGAACTCCCCTCCGCCAAGTCTTGGCACACAGGTCACCTCCTCGGAGAGGCCTGCCCTGACCTATCTAAGGTGGTGCTGACACTCTTGGGATTTTATAACTGGTTTTATTCCCCTCATAGTCCCTACCACAACCTGCAATTACCTGATTTACTGCCCAGTTCTCCCCATTAGAGACTGGGTTTGTGCTCCTTCCCCAGTGCCTACTTGCATGTCTGGCATATATTTGGATAACTAGAGATGGAGGTTTGGTTAAGGTCTTGTGAGCGCTGCAGAACTGGGGAGGCTGGCTGGGCAGGGCTGCACCACAACCTGGGTCTAGAGGTCAGAGGCCTCCCTCGCTCTCCCCAGGAACCCTCCCCAGTCACCAGGAGGAGTCGGGACTCTGAGTTCTCGGGCATGCTGTGACCGAAAAGACCCCAGGAAGTATCCTGGCTGGGCTGCTCTTGGTTGGTTCTCCCTGATCCAGCCCCACTGGCTTGGGGCCCCAGAAGTCTGGGCCTGCAGATGAGGGCCCTGACTTCTGGCCGGGTCTGTCGGAAGCAGCCTGCTGGGTGGCTGCAGGGCAGGAGGCGGCACACAGTCAGCTATGACCTCTTCTGTCCCCTTCCTTGCGTGAGTGGCTCCCAGCACCTTTGTTACTCGTGTCCAACGGCCACCACTCCAGTGGGTTCTGACTTCCCCCCAGATCTGAGGGCATCTCGCCCTCCTTTCACCCCTTCAGCTAGTTCTGGGGCGCTGGATCATTCCTAGTTTGCTCCCTTAATCCTCTGCCCCACCTCTGAAATTTGTGTTCCCTCCCCCATCCCCGTCGACTTTCCCGGGGAGGCTGAGGGCAGGAGTGGCCTTGGCGGGCTCTCCCCTCCCCGGGGCCCTCTGACTGGACGTGAGTGCAGAGACAAGGCTTGCCAGAGAGCAGGGGAGCTGACCGGGAATTGAATGCCACAGGCCAGGAACACCCCCTGCGCCTCCTCCTCCATCTCCTGCTAAAGCTCCCACCTCATGGCAGCAAACGGAGTCTCGGCACCTGCTTTGTGCCACACGCACGTGGTGCTGCCCCATGGGCTCGGCAGTGACCTGCTGCGTGGCCCTGGGCAAGTAACCGAGCACCTCTGAGCCTCAGTTCCCGGAGAGCCGAGATGCGGACTCCACGTGGGTTGACTGGGACACCCCATTCACCGTGCCAGCCGCCGGGGGACCATCGTCACGCTCAGTGCAGCCAGCCCTGTGCCGTGCCGCCGGCAGGAATCCCCTCAGCCACACTCACACAGCGACCAGCATCCCCATCGACAGCGGAGAACAACGAGGCTTCATCACTGTCCCCAAATCGCCCAGGAACCAGCTCAGATGGGGTCTGAGCTCTGCCCCCGGCCCACCAACTCAGGGTGAGCGCCTCGCAGCCCCTCACAGCTCCTGGCTTCTCCCCGGCCCCGCCCGCTGCGATCTGTTTCATGTGCTTTTTTGAATGGCCTCATTTAAAAATAAAAACACACAGATGTGTTTTTTAAAAAGAAAACCTTCTCACCAAGGGTAACGGGGAACCGGCAGCCCTTCCATCAGGACGACCAAGCGAAGTCGCTGCGGACACGGTCCTGCAGCTCCCACAGTTCAGACGCTCGGCTCCAAGCTGCACCCTGTCCCGCCTTGGCAGTGGCTGTCCTTTTGAGGGGGGTTGGCAGGGGCTGAGAGGGCCAGAGCACATCAGCACCAGCCCGAGACTTTCTGCCGGCGGCCGGGAGCTGACACGGGGGCAGCTCCAGCCATCACATTGGTCCCTGAATTACCCCACATCACGGGGCTGTTTATCAGTCTGTGCCTCCCCTTGAGAAACACTTGCACTTGAAACTGTGCTTGAACCAACGCGCCCACCGGCTCCCTGAAAGGCACATTCCTGCTCCTTCACACAGACGCAGAGGGACTGAACAGCGCGGAGGGAATTTCCTAGGGAGGCCCACAACCAGCAGCTCCTCCCCCAGACACGACCCTGTTCTGAATACCACAGCCCAGCCGTGGACCCAGCTTGCAACGCTCCCGCCCCGGCTCTGTGCATTTTGCTTTTAGCTCATTTAATCTGCATCTCCACCCGCTGGCATCACATTCATTTTCTGGATGAAGGAGCTGAGGTAGAAAGAGTTACCCCTACCCATGATCACACGGCGAAAGAAGGAGCAGAGAAGGGGCTCGAACCCTGTCAGGCTCGAGTCACCCACTCATCCAGAGTCTCCTGCAGACAGGTCTCTGAGCAAGTTGCTGAGAGCGCCCCAGCCCGTTTCCTCACTTGCCAAATGAAGCAGCAGGTGGCCATGCACCCCCTGAGGACCTTTCTGGCTCTGGGTACATGACATGGAGGAAGCAGGAGAGGCGGGAGTCCTGGCCAGGTGGGGGGTGGAGACATGGTTAGCCAAACTCCGTTCCTGGCACCCCTGCCGGTCTGCTGAGTGTGCCCCACCACGCTCCAGGCAGCTGTACCCCCCACCCCCCACCCCCCGCTTCCCCCAGCCAAGATGCTCTTCCTCTGGACGGCAGTCAAAGCTCTGTGACCAGTGACTGGAGAATAACAGGAGCTAATTATTTCATCAGATCAAGTCATCAGTGGGCTGATCTTTGATGAATTCCCTCGGCTCTGGCTTCTCCTGGACCTGTGCCAGCCTCAGTCCGGATGCTGAAGAAATCAATTAAAAATGACACAAGGGATTCTGCCTCCATTTCCCCCCCTCCTTGGTAGAAGATTCAAAGTGGTTGAACCGAGACGGCATCTGGTGAGTCCACACAGCACTGGCCGACCGACATTCCGTCCATCCCATGTGCACCTCCTCTCACCCCCATCAATTTGCTTCCAGGTCCCCTGGCTCCTTTTCATCCTGAGCAAAGGCGGCCTGTCCCAGTAAGATGCTGGAAACGCCTAAGTCCCAAGTGTTCAGAAACATCACTCCTGCTTCTGGAACTCTCTGTAGTTCTGCAGAGTGGGGAGGGCCCTTGGGTGACTGCTGACCCCAGCCCTCAAACCACGGCTTCAGGAAATGCTGGGGGCCTCACCAAGCTCTGGCTGGAAAGACCCAGATGGTGGTTCTCCTCTGAGGATCCCAATCCACCCAGAGTGGCCGAGAGGAGTTGGGGATCCATCAAGAAGCTAATGGGGTGTGAGGGCAAGAAGTGGCACAGGCAGAGCAAGGCATTGATCAGATGGGGAAAATGGGATGAGCAGAGATGCCCCCTATGTGGGGCTAGAGCACCAGCAACAGACCCAGGGACCCTGCCGGTGGTCGACTTATGTCTTCATTTACAAATATTTCTTTATGGGCTATGTTGAGGGAGGCAGAGTGTGAGGTGACAGGAGAATCCTGGCTAAATTACAAGAGATCTAAACAGGTTTTCCTGATCCACCCTCTTTCCATCAAGCAGCTAGAGGGTTTTGTTAAAACAGAAGAGCCCCCTGATGTTCCTTGCACATGTCATGCATGTCCCCACCCCAGGACCTTTGCACTTGCTATTCCTTCTGGAGTCTTCATCCAGACATCTTCAGGGCCCCTTCCTCACCTCCACCTGATCTTTGCTCAAATTTCACCTTTGTTGCAGCTGAAAATGTAATCTCCTCTCCCCTCATTTGGGGTTCTCCCCTCTGACAACTAGATATTTTACTTCTTTCTTTCTTTGTGGGCCTCCCACTAGAACATCAGCCCCCTAAAGGCATGGTTTTTTTGTCAGCTTTGTTCATATCTGTGTCCTTGACACCTAAAACAATGCTTGGGACACAGGAGACTCTCAAGATACTGTTACCCTGGGGTAACAGTTTGAATGCAGGCTGGAGCATGTGAGCAGGGCGGAGCCAATCAGAACATTTCATCTCTCTAGCTCCAGTGATTACCCCAGAGATAGACATTTGACTCAAGTCAATGGCCAATGAGAAAAAGGCAAGAAACTGCAGGCTGGGCGGCTGCAGAAGAGACTTTAGCTGTCTTTCTCTGGGTGGGGGGCACTTCCCAGCCCAGGGTCACCCCTTGACACCTGAGAGTGGATGCTGGTAGCCACCACGTTGCACCTTGTAAACAGTTATAGGCGCAAATAAGTGCCCTTTGTTACATAAGCACATCTGATTTGTCATGCACAAGAAGAAGCACCCAGATCATCACAGTAAACACCCCAAGAGTGGTGGCGAAGAATAACATTTACGGTGTGCTTACTGTGAGCTCGCCATTCTGTGTTAACTCATGTCACCTCACAACAACATAAGTTAGGGTGCTCCATCTGTAAACAAGAAAGCTGAGGCACGTAGAGATTCTAGAATTTGCCCAAGGTCATGCTACTTGGGTACTGAATATAGTGCCTTGACCCACCCCTCTGATCCACTCTCCTCTTTTCGCTGCACCCCAGGGAAGGATGCATCAAGGGCTCTATTCTTGCTGGCTCCTGGTTGGGTTTGGCCAAGGGAACGCCGCCAAGGGAAGGAAGAGTGGAAGGAGAGTCTGGGGTACATCCCAGGCACCCTCCCTGCCCAGTGGCTGGGAACTGACCACATCTTTCTGTTGCTGTACTGAAGGTCGCGGCTCCCCTGGGCGGTCGGCCCTCTCCAATGCCAGGAAATGCTCTCTGCTGTCAGCAGCCCCGTGAACCTGTTATTCATTTTCCTACATTCTGCTCACACTTTTATTGGAGGGTACCATCTGTTTCCTGCGGTGCCTGGGACTGATAAAGCAAGCAAACAGCATGACTGAAATTTGTGCTCACAAGTTCTGACCACAGAGCCCTGTCTCTTGACTCTGAGATGCAGTTGGAAACTGATATTGATCTAAGAGGCTGAGGCTGAGTGTGTGGCACAAACAGGAAGGAGGAAACTGTTGGCCTGCAGGAAGTCAGGGAGGGCTGCCTGGAGGAGTCTTCACCAAGAAAAGTTTGAGAAGCCTTAGAGGAGCAAGGTTCTGAAGAACCCACGGGATTTGGGCAGGCCTGAAGAAGAGGGTGCTTCGGGCGACAGAAACGGCTTGAGCAGCAAGGAGCAGGCAGAGTGGGAGGTGGGGATGTGTGGTCCTGAAGCTCGCAAGCCCAGAAGCTGTCTAGACAGGGGATGACACACACACATCTGTTAAACCTTACCCTCCCCTGGCTTACGTCTCCCCGTCTTCCTGGCCCCAGGCTTTTCCCAGACTTCTCGACTCCTTTCCAGGACTGTCGAAGAAAGGATGGGACTTTTAGAACCTATGGGCCCAGCCTCACGCTGCCTCTCCTACCACCTCCAGGGCCTTGGCGGGGCGGCTCTCCTGCCTGTTCTTGGAATTCTAGCTGGAGGCTGAGAGCCCAGCCGGCTCTGAGAGAAGGGCAGATGAGAAGAGTCCTGCAGGAGGAGGGAGTGATGATCAGGTTTCAAGACAAGGGTCAGGATCTGGAGGCACAGAGGATACAAAGCAGGCCCCAGCTTTCTTTTATGCGGGGGCCGGAGAGGGCTTAAGGACCCAGTTGCCTGTAGGACTTGCACGCAGAAGGACATTCTCCAAGCCTGACTGTGTGCCAGACACAGCTCTTGGCCTGTTGATAGAGGGAATAAAGACGAATCCCTGCCCTCATGGAATGGAAATTCTAAGGAGCTGGAGCTGAAAGCCTCCTGCTACCTGTGGAAGGGCCAACCGCAGGCGACTGTCAGGAGGGCAGTGGTGAGAGCTCACAGGAGGGTCAGAAACGACACAAGCACATCCCAGGAAGCTGAGTGTCAGCCTCACCTGAGGCCAGATCAGTGACACGGTCAACATCAGAGCATTGCTAGGTACCTGGGACTATTTTGTGATCAGTGAGAGAGAGAAAAAAAGAGATGAAAGTCTCTACTGTCATGTTGCTGATGATGAGAGTGGAAAAAGAAGAGCAGCTAGATGGGCAACAGCTAAGGGCAAAGTGCAGCAAGGAACAGGCAAGGAAATGCGTGGGTGCGACACCAGGCTCCACCACCTACTAGCCTTGGGGCTAGTAACTGCTGGAGGCCTCAGAGTCTTCCTCTGCTAAATGGGGGCCAATAATAGCACAAGAGTGTGAGGATGACATAGCTTAGTGCCCAGGAAGCCTCAGAACAGAGCTGTACACAGCGAGTGCCCACTACAACTTGGCTAGTGTTATTTGTTGGATTTTGGTCACCCCACTTTCTAGAACAGTGCCTGGTTTTCATTTGGGGGTGCTTCTTTCCTTGATCCTTGGTCCGTTCAGTTCAAATTAGGCCCAAGGGTTCCAAGGCTAGACCATGGGGAAGAGTTGGATCCAGACTTGAGCCAATCAGGGTCCCTAATCAGCTTGGCTTTGTGATTGGCCAAAGCAGTGCAGTCACTTTGGACTAGGAAGAGGCAACTCCTCTTTCCAGACTGTCCCAATGTGAACATGAGGGATGATTCAGGAACCATCTTGTGCCTCACGTGGAACTGGAACAAAGCCAACACAAGAAGACAACAGAGCTGTGAAATCAAATATATCATTCCCCCTTGACAACACTGGACACCTGGATCCAGCCAAGCCTGAAGGAGATTTACCTCCAGGTTCTTCCTTTCAGGCACCAAGAGATTCATCTATGACTTTCAACTAGTGTCACTGTTCTCTTTCTTTTTAGGTCAACTTTCTCAAACTTGGCGACTCTTTAGAAACATGAATCAGTATCTCTTTTTCAGTCACCCCCAAGTTCCTTTCTCGGCCACCTGCAGCTGAATGAGCCCAAACGGAAGAGCAGGTTAGAGGCAGTGTTGACCCAGGTGGCATCCCAGACACTGCACAGCGCGCCCTGCCGGCTCCTGACCTGGGCTCAGGCCCAATTCTCTGCCTTATCTCAGGCAAACTTTACTCATCCTTATTTGTCAACTGATAAGCAAAAGGTGGTATGGAAAAGCGGAAGGAACGTGGGTGTGGGAGCCAGGAATTCGGAGCCTGCTTCTGCCTCAGTTTCCTCTTCTGCCAAGAAAAACAGTGCTGTTCCCTGAAGTTTCAGGTGGGTGGAGCCTGACAGGTGGAGGAGGCTTCCAGGGCCTCCCCCCCTGAAACAGACCTCCCTCTGTGACTGCCGCCTCCACCCAGCCCTTTTCTCTTCAGAGCTCTCCTTACAACGTGGGAGTCTGTATTTGCACTTCCCTTTGGGTGTCTTCTCTGGGGGGTCGTCGCTCCCCCCTGGGCAAGGCTGTGTCCTCCTGACTCCAGTCCCTGGCACAGCCTGGGTGCTAATTCTAGTCTGTTGCCTACTATGTGTTGGGCCCTATTTAAGTTTTGGGGGCCCAGAGGTGACTAATTTTTCATGGATTGGACACCAAAATAAAGAACAGGCACACCAGGTGACGAGTCCTAAGGGGCTTCGGGAGAGGGAGGGAGGCAGGAAGCAGTGGTGGGGGGGAGGCTGCATTTTTTAATGGCGGGGTCAGCAAAGCTTTCTCTGAGGGGGACATCCAGGCAGGGTCCCGAAGGAGGTGCACAGTGTGCCCTGCGGATACGGAGGTGCACAGTATTCCAGGCATGAGGAAAAGCAAGCAAGAAAATGCCTGTCATCAGGCTCTGCCCTTTGACCTGTGACCTCGGGGCCACCGTCCACATGGAAGCTGTCCGGGACGGGAGGCTGCCATCCCGGGCTGGCGTCTGCGTGTGAGGGAATCATTCTCATTGTGTGGCCGGCTGGCTTGTCTGTGGTGAGCCTGAAAACGGGGTGCAGGCCAGGGCTCCCGGGCCAGGTGTGGGAGGGACGTTAGCCCTGCTGGCTGGGCAGGAGAGCTGCGAACAGCTCCCGACCTGTCAGACGCGGGCTGTGACAGCACAGCTTCCCCTGGCCCAGACTCAGCTGCCGGGGTTTTATAGGCAGCTCCCAGGATGTTTCTGGCAGGATGGAAGCTTCTGGGGTGAAGCAAACATTCAGGTTGAGGGGAGGGGAGCCATGACTGACCATAACCGGGTGCCCTCAACCCCTACATCAGGATCTCGAAGGTTCTGCTCGTCACCAGCATTGTCCTTGGGGCCAGATTTCGCTTTCTTAGCTCATTCTGTGTTATTTTAGTAAATCTATTTAAGCAGAAGGTTTCTCCCTCCACAGGGAATGCTCACTGCATGCCCATAAACAGGGTCTCAATTGGGTACCTTTGCTATTTGGGGTTAGGTCATTCTTTGCAGCCCCCTAGCTCCCACTGTGACAATCCAAAATGTCTCCAGACTTTGTGAGATGTGCGCTGGGGCAGAAAGCTCTCAGGCAAGACCTGCCACAAAGGGACAGCAGCATGACCAGCAAACAATGACTGGAGATTCAGGGCTCGCTCACACAGGGTGCAGAGCTTACTCATACAAGGGAGCAGGGGTATTGAAGACCACAGAGGAGGGGCTCATGGAGCTCCCTTCTTGAGGTCACACAAGAGATCACGATGTGATTCAATGACATTTAAGGCCTGGGCAGGGCCATCCAGAGCAGGATCCTGGGGCCACACCGAGGGCCACCCTTGGATCCAGCCAGGGGACTGGGTCCGCTGGAGCCCAGTGGGATAGCCCCAGGCCTGGGCCCATAAGGTATCTGGTCACCTTTGGAGAGACACACCTGTCTGCAGTGGTCTTTGTCTAAAGCTGGGACACAAACTCAAATACTTACAGAAGCCAGGCTGGGGACTTGGGTGATGTGGCCTGGATTAGGGAGAGGACCACACTGGAGACACCGTTTCCAAAGTGAAAACATTCAAGCCATTTAAACACTGAGCAGATCAAACCAAACCCCTATGGAGTTTGGCCAGGTGTCTACTTGCAGCCTTCAAAGCTATGATAGCTACCTATTGAGCACCTACTATGGGCCAGGTGCTATGTGGGATGCTGAGAACATCTGTGGGCACAAGGCAGGCCAGGTCTCTGTCCTCAGGGAGCTGATATTCTGGTGGGGTCACAGATAATTGATGAAGATGAATTTCAGCTATTCTTAAGGGCTCTGAAAGAAGTCATCAAGTGACAGAATAGAAATCAGTGCGGGTCTCTAGGAGTTGACACTTGAGCTGAGACCGGAAGGTGAGTGAGAAGTCAGTTCTGGGGGAAATGCCTTCTAAGCAGAGGGGGAAAGCAAGTGCAAAGGCCCTGTGGCAGGACTGAGGACAGGATACAAACCAGTATGGCCAGAGTGGCAGCCTGGCACAGAAGAGGATGACATGGCCTTCCCCGTCCATGCCTCCGGGGCAGGCCACTCCTGCTGTCTTCCCTAGGTGTTCAGAGGAAATGGTACTCAGGTACAGAAATTCCCACCTCTGTTCTTTGTTCTTTTGTCTTAGCTCTGGACAAAAGGTCCCTGGCAGCAAGTCACATAGTTATTTCTACAAAAGGCCTTTGGCCAAAAGCAATAAAGTGGAACCTGAACAGAGTCATTATTCATGCCTAATTGTGGGCTGGTTCCCGGTGCGGACGGCAGTGATCCAGCCCTCCACCCCATGCTAACCTTGCACGTCTCAGCTCTGTTTCTCCCTACAGAACACGCATTTATGTTTGTGGAGATGGTGGCTTCCTTCAAGAAAAACACAGGAAAAAAAGGCTATTCTGACTGCCCACTCTAATCCCATTATCTCTTCCCTTTCCACCCAATCCACAGCGCCACCCTCACCCATCTTGCCCCTGCTATTTCGCAGGCAAGCTTCTCATTAGCTCACCTTGGAAACAGCCCGACGCTTACCATTTGAGGAGCTGGTACTCATAGGCGGAGGAGGAAGTCGAAATCAACTTTTACCAAATAATCCGCTAAATTTAGAGATGCGAGTTGAGAGAGGATTTCGAATGACAGGTCCATTTCCAACCCTGGCATGCTATGCAATCTAATTAGCTTCTGGAAATAGTCCGCCGAAGTGGGAGGAGAGCTGTGGGGCAAAGGGGCGCTGCGCTCAGAGCAGTTTCTCTGAAAGGCAGTCTCACCGCCGCCGCCCCCGGCGGCCACAATGGGGGCACAGGTGCACGGTGGCTTGGAGAATGGGAGCCAGGGGCACTCCTGTGCCCACGGGTGGTTCCCTTATTACCTTGCATGCTCTTCCATCCAGGAACCAGCCTCAAATCCCCCTCCTCTTTTGGGTGAGCATGCTCACAAGGCTCAAAAGAAATCACAATTAGATCCAATATCATTTAAGATCTGGGCAGGAACCCTCCTAGAATGAGGAATGTGGAGTCCTGCCCACCGAGAACCACCCCTGGACTTGGCTGGTGGACTGGCTTTAATTAGACAATACCTTGGGGAGAATGTCACTCATTCATTCTTTGATTTTAACAGTCAGTGATCTGAACACTGATCACCAGGATGCTTAGAGAGCTCCTGTCTCTGCCTCAGTTTCCTTCTTTATGAGATGGAAATAACAGGTCCAGCTGAAAAAGGCCATTGGGATTACCAAATACTTGTCACCAAGTAGCCCATGGATATTAGACTTTGCTATTACTAGAAACAGAACTGCAGTGCATTGTCCCCAGAAGTGTGGCCATTTGGTATGAACAAAGAGTTGCAGCAAATGTCGTGGGGGCCAGGCAGGAAATGCCCAGGAGTGAGGTGACTAGAACAAAATCCCACCTGCTCCTTCCTCTCTGGCTCATCTGACCCTTTTCAAGAGACATAAGGGCAGAGAAATAGCACTTCCCAATGAGAAGAACAGCAAGTGCAATGAGATATGGCAAATGAACTTGGTTGCTACCTGAGACAGTAGGGAGTAGGAGGGACTGCGGCAAATTGGAGAATACATTCTCAGGGGGCACAGAAGCCCAGCATCTGGCCCACATCTCCCTGTTTCTCAGAAGTTGCAAAGCCTAATTTTGAAAATGTGAAATCTCACAACCATTCAAAATCCAATCACTTTTAAAAATGTTCAAAGCACTGTAGAGTCGAGCAGCCCTGGTTACCCAGCGGCTCTAACCGATGGCCAAGCAAAGAGACATTTCCTTGAACCTCACTTTCCTTATCTGTAAAATGGGGATTAGAATGAATGTTTGCCCCCCCCCCCATATATTCATGTGTTGAAACCTAAACTCCAATATGAGGGCAGCTGGAGGAGGGGCTGTGGGAGGGATCAGGGCATGAGGGCAGAGCCCATATGATGGGATTAGTACCGTTATAAAAGAAACCCCAAACAGCCCCCTGGCCCTTCTACCATGTGAGGACACAATGAGAAGGGTCATCTCCGCATGAGGACATGGGCGCTCACCAGAATCTCCCGGCCCCTTGAGCTTAGACTTCCAAGCTCTCCAGAAGTGTGAGAAATAGAGTTGACAAGACAGCCCAGTGCCACAGCACCAACCAGACTAAGGCAGCCCGCAGCTCAGGGCTATGCTGCCTGCACATAGAAAGTGCCAGTAAATGTGAGCTCTTTGGAGTGTGGGTTGGGGAGAGGCTGGAGAGAGGCAGGCGCTAAGACAGCTCCTTGCAGAGGGGACAAGGGCAGGAGGAGGGAGTGCTGTCTCCCCGGGCACATGCAGAAATCTGACACAGGAGCCTCGTTAGAATGTCATGTCACTGATCCCACAGATTAACTTTCCCATCCCAGGCGGCCTGAGGCTGGCCACAAGTGGAGCGTCCGCCAGCCCTTCTGCAGGGCAGGGCTGAGGTGTCTGCCGTGGCACGAGGGGGAGGGCTGCTCCACTGCGAGTTGTGTTAGCACAAAACCCAGCTCCTGCCCTGGGCTGGGTGCCAGGAGGGAGCAGGGACCAGTCTGCTCCTGCCTTTGCTTTCTGTAAGTGACACGCAGTCTGATTCCCCTGCTACAAGCAGTCACCTTCAAGCAAAGATCCCCAAGGCCTAGATTCACACCCACTGGTAGATTCCAGCCTTCTTCCTGACTCCTTCCTCCAAAAAGTATTTCTGAAGTAACTCAGGCCACCGGGGCTTGAGCTAGGGGTTGGGATGCTGCGGCGAACATGGCAGACAAGGTGTTTGCAGCCCTGGGGCTGATGCTTTAGTGAGGGTAAACAAACGAAGGATGAGGACGCAAGTAGGCACAACCAGCCCTCTGTATTTACGGCCCAGCAGACTTCACCAATATCCCACTGACCATCTGTAACCCTACTACGCAGTTAGGCCTACGATGGCTGTACGTAATGACTCTTGTTTTATTCTCTAAACAATACAGTGCAACAGCTATTTACATGGCATGTACATGATATTATCTAGTAGAAGTAATCCGGAGGTGATTTAAAGTATCTGGGAGGATGTGTGTAGGTTATATGCAAATACCATGCCATTTCACCTAACGGGCTACGCACGGCAGATTTCAATATCTGGCAGGGGGACCCTGGAGCCAATTCCCCTAGGATATAATATAGACTGCAAATTGAGATAGTTCCAGGGAATGGTAAGTACTAGAAATATAAAATGGGGGGGGGTCCTTATTGCTATTTGGGCATTCTATGGAGGTGACATTAGAGCTGAGATCTGAAGGATCAGAAGCTGATTTGTGAAGGGTGACCCAGGCAGAGGGAACAGTAAGTACAAAGGTCCTGAGGTTGGAGCAAGCTTTGATGCGGCCAAGAACAGAGAAGAGGTTACAGGGATTGGCCTTAGAGGAGTGGAGTGAGCTGGGGGCAGAGGCAGGTGGTGCAGGCAAAGTATGTGGTAAGGAGCCTGGACTTTATTACTGGTGCAAAGGCCTTGGGAGGGAGGGTGTTAGTAGAAAGCAGAGGCCACCACCTATGCCCCATTTTGGAACTTTGCAGAAATGCCCAGAAAGCACCCCAGCCAGCACCTTCTCTCCCTGCTTCAGCAGTCTGAAATTCAGTCGCACAGCAATCACCTGGGAGTTGTAAAATAACCTGATTCCCTGGGCCCCACCCTGGGAGGCTGATTTAATTAGCTTGGGTGTGGCCTGGGCACCGGGTTTTTTAAGAGCTCCTCTTTTTAAGAGCTGTTAGGAATTCCTCCTCTACTCACAAGCACCTCCCGCGCCTGCACCCACAGTGACAAGCTCCACCTTGGGCTCCCAGGCCAGGCTCAGGACTCTGTTCTCGAGGATCACTCGCTTACTGAGTTGGCATCACTGAGCCCTAAAAGAGGAGTTGGGCTGGAGTGGGGACCTGGTTAGCTGGTCAGTACAGGGGGCTGAGAATTGAGCTCTAGGTTGCTGCTGCCTCTCTGGGCTGACTTTCCTCTACTGCAGGAGGGAGACCAAAGGCCTTTCCCATGGACAGAGTGGCTGGAGAGGCCATGCAGGATGCTAAGGTGCAAAAGGAGAGAGCTAAAAAGAATGGGTGCAGCTACTACGGAAAACAGTATTCCTCAATTAAAAACGGAGCAAACATAGAATCCAGCAATTCTACTTGCGGGCACATTTATTCACAGGAAACAATCACTGTCTTGAAGGTCACCTGCACCCCCCTCCCGTCCCTCCCGGCTTATGTTCGCTGCAACATCATCACATCAGCCAAGACACAGCAACAGCCTAAGTGCCCACTGACGGAGGAACAAAGATGACTATAGAAATAAAATGGAACATTATTCAGTTACAAAAAAGGAACATTTGCCATTCGCAACAACATGGAAGGGCTTTCGGGGCATCCTGCAAAGTGAACTAAGTCAGATGAAGAAGACAAGTGTCGGGTGAGCTCACTGATACGTGGGCCCCAAGACAAACTGGAATTTAGAGGTACAGAGAATGGGGTGAGGAGTGGGCTGGATGGGTGCAGCACAATGCCAGCACTCTGCAAACGCAATTTGTTCCATTTGGAAATTCTGGAAAGTTGGTCACTATTTTGGAAAATCAGTGTTGATGGACCTACCACTTGTACCTGAGCTGCGCAAGATCTGCCTATACCCAGCTGTGACTGTGGCTGTCAGACTTCTGCGATCAACACCGGCAAGCGTCTGACTGTTTCCCTGTCTTCCAATCCAGCTGTGCCTACATACTGCAAAACCTCTGTGTAGTTATGAATCACTTTTCTTTATTTTACAGATTAAAAATTACATGTAGATAAGGTATGTGATCTATGGGCTTACTGCAGGCAAATGTGGCCAAAATACTTGCTGCAAGAAGAGCTGTTCATTTTGGGGACTGCTGAGCTAAGTCAAGCATGAAAAGTCCATTTCTCTTTGCTAGTGTTTGCTATTTAAAGGTGAGGACAAAATCCAAGCCAGACCAATGAAGCATAAAGCAAAGTCTGTTGGGGTGGGGTGTTTTCAGAAGGATTTTGCTGATTAGAAGAGACACAAGACACTGCTTTTTTGCCCCGTTTTGTATGGGGGTGTGATGTCTGGAGCTGCAGCAGCCATCTTGAGACCATGAAGCCAGAAGGTCAAAGACATACTGAGAACAGGAACAGAAGATAAGAAAATACTGAGTCTCTGATGACATCACTGTATGTTAAATTGGCTACCAGATTCTCCTGCTTTGGCTGTTACTGATTACGTGAGAATGAAATGTTTCTATTGCATAAGTTACTTTCAGCCAGGAATTCTACTACCTCTTGATTCAAATTATTAGAGGACTCCAAGCCGCTAAGAATCATAGAAACCTTTCCTTCTCTCGGGACTGTCCAGACAGATGCCCTGCATTTAGAAGTCTGTGGACAATGTCTGTCTCTACACCAGGCCAAAAACGCAGCTTTTGGGGGATCTGATTTCTACCAGAGTGTGAACATCTGTCGAACTTCTGTGGGCTAACAGTTTTTTAAATCTTTTTTCAAAAAGTCCTCTTTTGGCCACTGAGGTGAGTCAAGCCACCCGCTGGGGCTCTGAATGGGAGCCAAGAAGAAAGGCTGTTGGCAACATTCTTCCCAGCACATCTGGCTTCCACCTGGCCAACTGCTCCTCGGGGCGTGCTCACGGCTCTAGGGGCACGAACTCACCATCAACTCACACACAGACCTGCTCGTAACGACTCTGTGTTTGGGATTTAATTTATCTAAGTTGCGAGCAGGGCCTCGGTGTGCAAAGCAGTGAGCTGAGCCTTTTCTGGGGTGAAGCTATATGCCAGAGGCCAGGGCCACTCGGCAATATGTGCTTTGAAATTATATTAAGAGACCATGGAGAATTCGAAACAGTGATTGTCTCTGGTTAAAGGGAATTCCACCAAGTCTGGGCCTGGGCTGGAGTCGACACTCTGAAGACCATGCCAATGGCTGTTCTATCAAGGAGACATAGTGTTGCCAGCAAAGCCCAAGGTCCTGCATGACCTTATGCATTTCCTCAAGGGCATCTGTTGCAGGGATGGATATTTAGTTCTGTCTGTTAATTGTTCAGCAGTGAGACGATCGACAACGGAAGGCTCAGCCTGAGCTTTCAGGAATTTCTCAGGAGCATCATAAAGAGTTGGGTATGTGGGATGTACTAAAAATATTCATCAAATAGGTTCACGACAGGCATGGGGTGGAGGGGGCACAAACCACACCAGAGAACAAAATACATCTCTCCAGACAATTGTATCCAGTCCCAGGGCTTAAAATAACACGGATACACTGCTGACACCCAAATTTAGGTTGCCAGCCCCAGTTGGCTCCAGGCTGGTATATCCAGCACCCACTGGGCCGCTTTCAGACATCTGGGCCAAGAGTCATCTCAAACCCAGCTTTTCCACGACTAGATCTAGACATCCCTCTCCTCTCAGCAAACCTTCTCTCCTGGTCCCCCCCATTCAGGAATCATCTCACACCAGGTTGTCCAACCATCTCTGAATCCTCGGGACTATGGCTCTCTGGGGCTGGATCATTCTGTGTAGGGCCTGTTCAGAAACACCCCGACCCCTACCCAGTAGATGCCAGGATGCCAGTAGCACCTCCGCCCGAGCTGTGACAACCAACAGTGTTTCCAGACAATGCACAATGTCCTCCAGGCAAGGGGTAGGGGTGGGGAGTGGCAAAGCAGACTTGGTGGAGAGCCACTGTTCTTTGCCTCCTTTTGAACATCCAATCTAGAAATCGCTCCTAATCCACCCATTTCACTCCCTCTCCATTGATACCACCAGCAGCCAGGTCAATGTCAGCTCCACCCAGACTACCAACAGCCCTCACCCTCACAGCCCCCTTCCATGGAGAAGCTGCAACACATCCCCCTCCAGGGACCACGGAGATCTTTTTGAAACACACAGTAGGTTGTTCCCTGGCTTAACTGTCCAATGGTTTTCTGTTGCATTTGAAATAAAATCTAAATTTCTTACCATGGCTCATCCTTCTCCCTGCTGACCTCATCTCCCTTCTCCCGTGGTTACTACTGACCGCCTTCCACCCCACTGGATCTCCACCTGCTTTGGATAAATGTCTCGGACAGGCTACTCCCCTCTATTTCTAGTCCTTTGCGTTGTTGTTCCCTCTATCTGGAATGCTCTTTCCCCAGACCTTCCCAGGACTGGCTCATTCTTAAATTGCAGGGTGTGGCTCCTATCCACAGGGATGCCTCCCCTCACCACCTGCTCCAAGCAGCCCCCGTGCTGACCCCATCAGGTAGTCATTTCCCATCACCTGTTAATTGTTGCCATTAGTAGAGCTTGTCACTTTCTGAAAGAACCCGTATAATCTGCTGCACTCCCTTTGGAATGTAAGCTCCCTGAAGGCAGGGTTCTCTCTTGTTCAATCGAACACTTAACACAGCACCTGGCCCTGTAGCTGCTCAATAAACACGCAGCCAAGCAGCAGAGAAATGGCCGCTGAAACCGTGCAGCCATTTATGAGCGCCTTTATTTCCCTTCCCTTCCAGCAGCCCCTGCTTTAGGCAGGAAGGTAAGTTACGCACACTCCAGAGACTTTCCCAAACCTCCTGCCGATGTGGGACAATCGCCTGGCACATGGCTCACTCCCCAGCGGCGGGCGGCGTGGGTGGGGGGCTCTCTGGGAGTTTGATTCAGCAGGGCCTGGGCTTTGCATTTTAAAACAAATACCCCCACATGAGTCTCACGGTGGAGATTGGACAAATATTGCCCTTGGCCACAGAAAGCACAGACCCAACGTCAGGCTGCACATTTCAGACATGATGTCTGCTGACCCCAGCGGACAGGGAGGGGAGGCGTCCACACAGCAGCTGCTCCCAAGGTCTCCCAGACTGACCAAGATGGAGACAGGTCCAGGTGACCGCCGTCTCTCACATTCACGTCCCCTTCTTCACCGGTCTCAGCGACCAAGCTTCTCCTCCACGGGGCGCCCCCATCTGTGTCCTCTAGGGCTCTGAGGGGCCCAGCTCGTGGGTCTGTGGATCCAGTGAGCGGGCTCTGCGCCCTCAGCAGCAGCTCATCTCGTCGGCCAGGGATTGGTGGTCTGGAGTGAGCATGAGACACGAAATGACCCAATCACAGAGCCGCGTGGGGCTGGGGGGCTGAGCAGGAAGAAGCATGTTCTTTCCTGTCAGGGATGGGAAGACCGCTCTACACCCAATTATGGCAACAGCCAGAGTCTGCTGAGGGCTTCCTGGTGTCAGACACCTCGCTAAGCACTCAGTGTGTGACATGATGTCATGTCATCCCTTGCCACAAGCCAGGAGGTAGGTCCTACGATCATGGTCATTTGCTGAATGAGGACACTGAGGCTGGGAAGGGTCAGGGATGCTGCCCCAGGGACCACAGTGCCAGAGCCGGCCGCCCCATGAGCTGAAGAGAGAAGCCAGCCCCGTGTGAGGAAGAGCAGGGAGTGGGAACAGAGTCTCACGACCGAATCTGAGCCCTGATGCCAGCTGTGTATAAAGCTAGGGTTACCTCGGCGCTTCTGGGGTGTGAAAGTCACAAAGTCCCTTCTTTTCTCCTGATGCTGGTTTGAGATTCACCGTGTGCCCCCAACCCCCCCCCCCTTTCTGTTGCTTGTAAGAAAAAGGATCCTGATTACTTTCCAGTCCTTCTAGGACTGGACATTTGTGACTTGCACACAGCAGCTGCTCAGTAAACACCAGCAGATGCGAGCAAAGGCTGCTCTCGCTTCCCACCATTCACGGCTGGGTCTGCAACCCTAACGCCCAACTGCGGCCAGCACACCGCCTCTTCCCCTTTGGCTCCAAGAGAGGCCTAGTTCCTTAGCAACCACCCCAATTAGGCAATCACGCCATTTATCAGGATGCCAATTAATTATAATGATCTTAATGATCTTCCAATTAGGTAGCGCCTAGAATCCGGATGAGGGGCACTGCAGATCTCCCCCACCACCACCTCCAGGGCCCGAAATGAGGAGGCCCATGGAAGGCAGGACCCGGAGAGGCTTTCCTGGGCCACCGGTCAGCATGGAGAAGGCCCCACACTCCATGTCCACTCCACTACCCAGGCCTGAAACCATGTGCTCAGACCCCCTGGGGCCACCCCTCCAGGGACAGGCCAGTGCAGCTCCATCAACAACCACAAGAGGGCTCACTTCCAGGCGAGTTTAACCTCTCACCATTGCACTTTTCTGGGGTGCAAACCTTCCCCTCAGACTTCATGGCTTTCCCTGTCAGCCCATTTGATGTGTCCCTCTGTGTCTGGACTAGAGGAGAGTGCGTGATTGCAAGGAGGTGATGTGGCCAGGCAACCCTTGTTTTCCTCTGGGTGACCCTCCTCCAAGAAAAACCCAAAATACAAACTAAAGACATCCCCAAATAACACAAGTTTTTAGACAGAAGTGGGATTACCGAGGGGCTTCTGCCTTTCAAAGTTTTATTGTCTAAATGTTTTTTTCTGCTGCTCATGTGTTTTCCCCACATTTAGACAAAAGGCCAAGGTCACAGAGGGAGGACAGTGCCGGGTGGGGGGGCAGAGTGGATCTGGAGCCCCCAGGCCTCTGGACCACTGACTCGACCGCAGACCAGCAGTCCCCAAGTCACGAGTCCCCCTTTGTCAGTTTCCTCATCTCTAACCTAGCCACAGGGCCTACTGCACAGGCTCCTGGGCGGACTAGATGAGAGATTATGTCTATGGTAGAACAGAGCTTGGCCCATAAAACACAACATAATGTTCTGCATCATCTGAGATGAAGCCCTTTCTGGGAGCGGCAAGCTGGTCAGAACTGCAATATTCCTCTGTAGGACATGGCTCTGGTGAGGGGGAGAAGTTAAGAACAGACCTGACAGAGTTGGGTGACATCTTCCCCATTCTGCTACCTGCTGAGACCAGGAGCTGCCCCCTTGAGGCAGGTCCAAACATAAATCAAACAGACCCCCTGCAACAGGGACTTTCCGCCCCGCATCAAAAGCTGAAGTTTAAGCATCAGGATGTGTGACCAGGTTTTGGGGCGGCAGGTGAATGAAGCTGTTGGGCAGGGAACCCACACATATATGTTGGGGCATGTGCACATGCATAACCACACACATCCGCCCCAGTAACATAGAGTTGCCACACATACACTCTCACACATATACACACACAGCCGCACACATACAGACACGGTCTGCCCCAGTATCACAAATACACAGACAACCACACACACACAGTCTCTCATACACACAAAGCCACACTGTCCTCCAAGTCCAGGCTTTTTATAATCAACTCATCACTCTACCCTTAAGTCTGAAAACTTAACATGCTATTAGGGTTTCAAAAAAAGCCACAAATTCAAATAAAAAAAATCCAATAAGTATACACAAAGCCCAAAGCCCAAATCCACTCACCCCTGAGCCTTGGCAGTTATGCCGACACTGAGCATTTATGTACACAAACTTGGCCCGAGGGAGGCAGATCCTTCTTGTGCAAACGTCCAACCTGCATCCTGGAGCCGCCACCGTGGCCCTTACTCGAGCTGCTTATTAGAACACTAAATTACACACCAGCCGGCTGTCTGTAAGCTTCTCCTCCAGGACGCGGGACAGGCAAAGCTGCGGAAGCTGCCTGAGGAGGTGAGTGGGCTTCTGCCTGCCCCTCCCCCTTTCTATAGGCAACGACTTTAATTGAATTAAAACCCTCCAGTGGTTCTGTGATGGGGGGCGGGGCGCAGAGCTGCAGTCAAATCCCCTCACTATTAAGTAGGAGATGAGAGAAACTTCCTGTCCCCGGGAGAGACCCTGGAGTCCTCCAGGGGATGCCCACCCTACCTGCCTCTCTCGGGTCCAGAGAACCCTCTGGAGAGCAGGCTCCCGGCTCTGGCCCAGAGGAAGGGCGGGCGGCACTGTGGGAAAGAGGCAGGGGACAGATGGAGGGGCAGAGGGCGGGTGTACGACATGCACAGATGTGCAAATACCCAGATTCAAGCGTAAGCTGAATGTAATTACTTGGTTAATTAAATATTGACTTTTAACTCAAAAAGTGATTAAAACAGGACTGTCCAGAAAGGAGAGGGGGCAGGGAATGCATCAGAACTGGCAGGATGGGGAAAGAGGAGGATGAGGGTTGCTCAGTGGAAGGCCTGGCCTGTCCTACTGTGCGCAGGGAGCTGGTCTTCAGTGTCCAGGCAGGCAGGGAGCCGCAGAGAGGGGTCACTGTGCAAAAGTGGGCTTTGCAGGCGTCCCCTTACAACATGTTCCACTCTCAGCCCCCATCTCCTCACCGGGCTGCCCTTAGAGTGAACAGAGCTGGGAGGCAGGAACCAGATACTGTTCACTGCCTTTCCTGGAGCATAAGGGGTACCTGGCCCGAGGGGTGCCTGGCCCAAGGGGTGCCTGGCCCGAGGGGTGCCCCATCAGTGCTTGCAGAACTAATGAATGAGCTACACTGGTGCAAACAAAGCGCACTCCTAGAAACCGCTGCAGCTTCCCTGTCCGATTTCCAAGAGCCTCGGGCGCCGGGGCGCGCGGCGCCTCTCTGCAAGGGATGAGGACGGGCTGGGACCTGGTCTGGAGGAAGTTTGCCTTTTCAGTCCTGTTTGCCCTTTCGCTCTCTGGGAGTCACTCTGAGGATCCGGTCCACCACTTTTCCGCGTCCTGCCCAGACAAGCCCCACGTGGTCTGGCTGCCAGCCGGTCCGCTGGGTCTAAAACTCAAAGGGGTCAGCGAGGCCATTCCCGGGCGGCCGGCGGGCCCGGGCGCGCTCCCCACCCCCGGCCTCCAGGGCTCGGCGCGGCGCCTCCGCGGGCCAGGGGCGCGGTGGGGCGCCCTCCTGCGCCCCCGGCCCGCCGCGGCGCCCAGCGGGTCATCCCCCTGCGGGCGGCCGGCGCCTCCTCCAGCCGCGCGGGTCCCCTCTCCGCGCTCCTGGGGCCGGCGCGGCGCGGTCGGGACCAGCCGGGCTCACCTGGGCGGCGCTCGGCGCCGCGCTCACCCCGGGCAGCTCCGGCCGCGGGGAGCCCCCGCCCCGCCCACCGGCCCTCGCGCCCCACTCACCGGCGCGCACGGCCCTGGCGGTCTCAGCCCGCGCGGGGCGCCGCTGCCTTTGCCGCAGCCCGGCCGGGCCGCGGGGCGCAGGGGACTCCGCGCTGCTGCCGCCGCCGACGCCGCTGCATCCCCGGCGAGCGCCGCCGCTGCTCCGCCCCCGCCCGCCGCCGCCTCCCGCCCCCCGCCCCGCGGCCCGCGCCGCCCCCGGCCCCCGCCCCGGCGCGCCGCCCGCGCCAAAGTCCGGGTCCGCGCCCCGCCCGGGCCGCCCTCACATCGCGCGACCCGGCCGGCGCGCGGCTGGAGCGGCCCCTTGGCACCGCCGGCCCGGCCCCCGCTCGCCCGCCGGCCCCCGCGCGGGGGGAGGCGCGCGCGGGGCGGGGAGCGCCAGGCCGGGGAACGCGGGGACCCCCGCTCGCCCCCCGCGCGCCCTCCCCGCCGAGCGCCCGCGCCTTACCTCCGCCCGGGTGGACGCGGCCCGGCCCGGCCCGGCGGCCCCGGCCCCCCGCGCTGGCCCCGAACTCCGGCCCCGGACGGGCGGCGGCGGAGAGCGGGGTCCGGGCGGCGCTCGCTCGCCGGGCGCCTCGGGACCCGCCTGGCCGCGCTCCCGGCGCCGAGCGCGCACCCAGCCGGGACCCGGACGCACACTCACCCCACACCCGCCCGCGCGCCCGAGGCGCAGAGTTGAAACAGCTGTGGGCTTCGCCGGGCGCTGGAGGGAGGGAGGGGCGCGAGCCAGTCGCGCGCGTGTGCGCGCGTGTGTGTGTGTGTGCGCGTGTGTGGCACACACACGGGAGGGCATTGCTCATAAATCAAATATCGCAATAAAGTCGGGAGGACCCGGGAGCAGGGCCGCTGAGCTGGAGGGAAGCCCGTCCTCGCCTCTTGGCCGCTCTCTTTTTCTCCCCGGAGCGGGGAGGCGCCGCGTGTTCCGCGGGGCGCGCGGCAGCTCCGGCGCGGCGCTCCCCGGCAGTGACACGTTAATAAATGTTTTCTTTTATCTGCTTTCACAAGACTCGCCCGGGTCTGCAAACACCCGACCGCCCGCGCTGGGAGCCGCGCGCTCTGCTCCCGCTCCGGGCGTCTCCAAGTGGAACCGCGCGCCGGCGCCCGGGGCGGGATCGCGGGGGGCTCGGCCCACGCGCTCGGGATCTGCCCACGCGCCCCGGAAGCTCCCCGAGACATGAACTTGAGCTCCAGTGGAAATAGCTGCCTTTGCCCAGAAATGGCCCGGGAGCAGGAGAGAAAGGAGCACCCCGCGCCCCCGAGAGGGGCGGAATTCGACTCCAGGTGGAGCTGTCTACCGCGGTTTCCAGCGCCCCCGGCGCCGCCGGGGAGGTGGAGGCCGGCGCGCGCCGGGGGTGGGCGCAGGAGGCGCAGAGAACCAACTAGTAGATTCAGAAAGCACAGCTGAGTTGTTCAGGAGAAATAAACTCGGCACTTGCAGGAGCCGCGCCTTGCTAAAACAAATAGCAATCTTGGAAAGTGGGAATTATTACACCCCTGTTGCAGAGGTAGCGCGCCAGTCACAATGAGGCCAAGGAACTGGCCCAGGGCCACACAACTTGAAGCGGTAGACCCAAGGCTTGGCCCCACATGCTTGGTTCCTGGGTTTATGCTCTTAAACCCCAGCTCACTGTTCCTTTCCAAGCCAGCGCCTCTTGTCTGGAGTATAATCTTCTTTCATGTTGCTTAGGGTTGTCACGTTTAATAAATAAAAATGCAAATTATGAGGATATGCTTATACTAAAACACTCTTGTTTATTTGATGGATGTCCCGACCCTTTTGGGTGTTCTGCACTCTCCCACCATAATGCCTTACTTCCCCCAGATCCATTTACCAGCTGGGTAAATCAGAAAAACCTGGAATTTGCTTTGGTAATTAAGATTCTGGCTCTGCCTTTGGCAAGGCTGAAGTTGCTGATCTGCCCTCCTTTTGCTCGGAAGGAAATCTTGAGGATCCAGTGTGGATTTTCACTTAAAATGCATCTGGATCTGACCAGCCACCGGGCTTAGGGGCTCCGGTGTTGGACTCAGAGGCTCCACCAGCCTGTGGTCTAGAGCTGAGCATCCCCACCGAGTTATCTCATGTAATCCTCTTAACCAGCTTTCAAGAAAAACGATGCTTAAAAAGGAAAGGGGTCTTGAGCAACATCGGTTTCCAAGTGGGATTTTCACTCATTTGGAGATTGTGCCTTTACTGGGGACATGTATTCCCTGCTGCAGCAATTTTCTGAGTCCTCAGAACCCTTGTGGGTGACTCTGGGGCCCCCGGCAGGGTAAAGAGGTAAAGCTGCTGGGGATGAGATGTCTTTGCCTCCTTTTTTAAATGTTGGGTTCTGGAGATTATTTCAGAGGTGGGCCAATTTCCACCACAAAACAGTTCAAAACCATACTTCCTCCAGGCCTCAAATTCAAGAACCTTTCCTGAAATGGGTCCTGCCAACCATTTTTCAGTCCATCCTTCTATTAGGGAACTGGAGTCATGGAGAGGCAGCTCAGGATCCCCTACCCTATATGGGGCTGCAGGCGGGGCTGAGACGGTGTCATTTGATTATCTTTTTGGGTATTTATTCTTTCCACTGTTGCTGTCCCAAGACCAAACATGGAAATGTCTGTATTTTGCCCCTGATTCTTTGTTATTGAGAAAGACACAGATGCTGTGAGTGTGTGGAGCTGGGTGTGTGCAGACGGGTGCCTGTGCACAGGCCTGTGTGTGGGAGTGCTGGTGTGTGGGTGTGCAAGCACACGTGTGTGAGTTCACTGTAGGCAGGTGCTGTGGATCGGGTTTCAGGTTCAGACATACATAATTCACTAGCTCAGACAGTCATAGGTCGGTCAGAGGGTCTGCAAAGTGTTTCCCATAATTCACAGCAAACTCTCTGAGGCCTCGGCCTGAGTTTTTGAGGTTCTTCTAAGCAGATGGGGACTCTAGCTAGCTTCGTTTAGGAGCTCAGTGTCTGCCTGGGAGATAAAAGGGGCCCAGAGGTCCCCCCCTTAGCAGTCCTCAGCCTGGGCCTGCAAGGGGCCTCAGCAGGATTCTAGGGACTCTCAGGCCCCTGATTCTCTAGCCCCTACCCCACCCAGCCACATGGTCTGGGACAGCCTTTTTCCTGTGTCTCTCAACCCTGATGTTGTCCTAGCTGGATAACCGGATCTTTCAGGCTCCTCACTCCGCTCCCTTCCCTCCCCCCTTGTTGATTTAACCTCAAGGGGACCTTTCTCTTGACACCTACATGCCTCTGTCCCTCCTTCTGAGAGTTCCTTGGCGGCCCTTTCATGCAGAACGCCATCTGGTTTAGCTACCTTGCAAAGTCACAAAGTGGTTCTATTTCCTTGACTCCTGTGCAACAATTAAAAAAATTCCTGCTTTGTGTTTATCACCATCAAGGGGTTGAAACGCAATCTGATTGTCCGAGCACTTCTGGCTGGATTTGGGTTGGAGTGGATGGGATTTTATGAGGGTTGTAAAAGTCAAGCTTTTAACATGTCTCAAACAAATTGGCGTGTGAAGGAGAAATGTTCAAAGTAGAACCAAGGCTGCAGACAGGAGGCCTGGGAACACGTGCCACAGGACTGGGGCACAGGTGGCTTTAATAAACCACACACGTTTGGCAGTAACTCGCTTCTACAAAAGCAGTAGAGGCTGCAGAATCACCCTCAGGGTTTGGGATCGAACTTCTGAATTCCTGTGTGGGGATGGTTTTGCATGGGTTTTAAAATACGAATCCCAGCATCAGCCATAACATTATACATGGCGGTTACTTCTGCTGAGTTTTCATTTAGACCCAACCTGCCTATGTTGGTAGAAATGCAATTGTGCCGGAGAAAAACTGTTTCTGCTTCTTGAGATATTGTGATAATGAAAAACATCACCATAAACCCCCATTAAGTCAAAAGAACATTAATTGTGTTTCATGCTGCCTCCTTGGGCTAGTGCGCTGACACAGACATGCTTTACTTCAGCAAAACAAGGCTAATCTCTGCAGCACGGTACCCATTCCCCCCCCTTAATTACACGTAATTGTATAGTCTAATTTATTCTAATGCCCGACGCCTAAAAGTGCACAATCATGAATCAAGGGTTAGATGGAGAGGTAGGAGAATTATAAACGGGCATAATTGCAGTCTCCTGTGGGCTGCTTATGGGCGATCTCAAAGAACGATGGTGTTTACTCTGAATTCTTACCAGTGAAAGACAGCCGGGTTGCCTCCTGTTACACACACACAGAGCAGTGACAATTTGTCTGGTAGCTTAACAATTCACCAATAGTTCTCTTGGATAAAAGGGCAAGAAAGATGAAGTATGTGAACTTCAGGTAATTGGTGATGTGATGAAACAGACACACCAGCAGCATTAATCCACGTGTAATTGAGTATTAAAATGAGTCACCCCACCCCGGGGCTGCACAGCTGCAAATCTCTGCGGACATGATAGAGCTCGTGGGCCTTGGTGGATGGTAGTTTTCTAAAGCGGAAAAGCAGGGTCCATTTGCTCATAGGGCAATTCAATTTGGTCCCTCTGTGATAGCACATCTTGTTTTACAATTGCCTTCCAGAAAAGTCATTTTTGAGCTTCGATTATAATTAATCAATTGTGATTAAAGTGGGCAGTGATTTAGTAAAAGTGGGGTGATGACTTCATGCTGCCCCAGGGCCGAAGTTCCTGCTTCCCCTTCTCCGTCCCCACTGGCCACGACTCCTTGATCTCCTCCGGCCTCAGTCTCCTCATTTTCAGAATGGGGGTAATATGGAGAGCGCGGCTGGCTGTCGTGGTTTAGGGGATTGATGCAGGTCACGGCTGGCTGGAAGGTGCACAGCAAGGGTTCATCGATTCAAAATCAGAAACAAGCCGTCCAAGTCCTGTAGGGAGAGGCCTCCACCGTCTCCAAAACCTGGCTGTGACAATCCCAAGCAGTTGCTGCGCCGAGGCCAGAGCAAACCAGATGGTGCTGTGCCCACGCTCAAAATCCCTCCCTCTTAGATGAAAAGCCAAATTCCTGAGCAGGGTCTCAAGAGTTCCATGGTTCTGACCCCATCCATCTCTCCAACATCTTTCTCTGCTCTTCTATTTTCATTAGGAAAGTGTAGGGTAAAGAAAATATCAGGCTTTTCTGCCCTTCCGCCATCAGGATAGATGGTGGATCCTTGTCCTGAATGCATGCCTGATGGCGGGCACCTGGAATAGGGTGTGGGCATAGGTAGATGGGATTCAGCTGAGCTAAGACTGTGCTTTTTAAGGGCGGCGTCACGGGGACGCCAGCAGCAGTAGAAGCTGAAGCAGCAGTAGAAGCCGAAGCCGAAGCTGAAAGAGAAGCTGAGAAGCAGCAGAACGAACTCCAAAGAGCTCAGATAGAGTGAAGACTTGCTGGGGGCTGGGAGGCCTGCCAGCCTCCCAGCCCCCCAGCCAGCACCCCTGCCTGCCATATGCCTGGTGAACCCCAATAAAAAACCTGCAAAACTACTGAGGACTCTGACTCCTCCTTTACCCGGTCTGCATGGGATCAGAAAACCTGCACTGTGCCTGGTCCTGCCCTTACAGAAAGTTTCAAGAAAAAAGAAATAGTACAGTGGACACACCACCCACTCCGCCCAGAACCAATGATTGTTAATATATTGCCACGTGTGCTTTATCATTGCTGAGTCATTTGAAAGGATGTCAAGGACACCATGTGGCACATTATGCCTCCAGACTCAAGGCAGAAACTCCGGAGAGTAAGTTGCTCTCACAGATGACCTCACCATCATTATCACACCTAAGGAAATGAACAGTAATTCCATAATCACTCCCCAGTTTGCTCACATGAACAGAGCCACAAAAGTGTCGTTCTCTTTGTTTCTTAAGCCTTTTCCTGCCTCAGGGCCTTTGCACTTGTGGTGCCCTCTCCCTGGAATTTTATTTCCCTTGATTTTTTGCTCTACCAGTTTCTTATGATCATTCAGATCTCAGCATAAATGTCATCTCCTTGACAGTCTCCCCACCTTTTTGATTTAAATAATCTCCTTGATCTCACTCATTCCATCTCCTCCCGTCTCATTTTCTTGTCTTCTTGTAATGTGCTACTATAGGAGATTCCTTTTTATTTTGTATCCGTGACCACAGACTATTTCCCTCTTCCCCTACTCCACCCCACACTGGCCATAGGATAGCAGGGACTGCACCTGATTTGCTCCTGTGGCCCCAGTACACGATGGGTATTCAATAGATTTTTGTGAAATCAATGAATATCCTTGTCCGTGATGTCTTCAAACAGAAGGGGTAGTAAAATTAGGCCTCAGTGTTTAGAGACCAATTTGCAGGGTTCAATAGTAGTGCTTGCTACCACCCACCAGCCAGCATGTGACTATGGGTCTCTTTCAACTCACCTGCCAAATAGTCTCTATCTCCTAGGGTTGTCATGAGCTATGAATGTTTGTATACAAAGTGCTTAGAACAGTGCCTAGCACATGACAACCAACCTTCTTGGTGCCCTTATAATTTATGTTAAATAGGCTGGCTGGAGACCCATGATTTTAAGCACCATTAGCCATGCACAGGCTCACACAGAAACAGTCTCCAAGCATAATGCCTTGGGGAGAAGTTGCAAGTACTGATGTGGCCACCCCATTGGCCACATGCTGTCCTGTGGGAGGTGGCCAGGTCAACATTTGGCCTGGAAAAGGTTCTGGTTGTTTACAGCGGGCATTTGGGATGATGCATCAGGGCTTGGGGTTAAATATTTTCACTCTCACCTCTGAGACCAGCCTCTGGAGACACACAGGAGCTGAGGTATGAGAGCCTGGAAAGGAGGGAACAAAAGGAGACCCCCTATCCAGAGCAGAGCGGGCCCGTTGGCACAAGCTGTGACTTCATGGGTCCCCTCCTGTCTTGCAGGAAGATTGATAGGTGTGGATTTTACCTTATCACTGGCTGAATTATTTTTAAAGAGCATATTAGTGCTGGATGATCATATGCAAGAGCATGTGAGTAAATGCATGCTTTTTTTTTTCCAGTTAAATGTGTAATAAAAAACAAGTTAGGAAATCAAGAGAGGTGTTGGAAATTTGGACAATAAAAATTGCATCTAATTGGAGATGAAATAAGGTAGTCTGTCTGGAGAGCTTATATGCAATATAGATATTGGTTTGGTTTTTTTTCAGGGAGGAGGGAGAAGCGTTTGCAGTAGACATTTACCCAGTTTTTGTAACAGGAACTCTACTTTTCTTTGGGGAAATGGTTCCTTCCCTATTTTCAATCCAAGAGCCTCTGGTAGGGAAGGCTTTGACTCCTTGCTCTGGATTTGGGCACGTGACTCTGAACTGGTCAATCTGTGGACACCATGCTCTGACCAGTGATTCCATCAGACTTGGGCATGTGATTCATTTTGAGCCAATGGGAATCAGGCCTAGGATTTTCATTTGATCTCTTGAGAGGCATTTTCTTTCCTTTGGATTTGAGCTGTGTAATAATTGAAAAGCCATCAGAGGCCACAGGTGGCATGGAATTGATGCAGCAGCATAGCTATGAGGGAGGCAAATTGTATCGTGATTGTAACTCCTAAGAGTCCCATCTTGGCTATACTAATCCTGTAGATTACCCTCTACTTGAATGTGGTCAGAACTGTGGACATGGTGGATTTCACTCCCGTGATTAGGTTAAGGGGAAGGAATTTTACAGGCAATTAATCCCCCCAGATCAGTTGAGTTTAAATAAATCAAAATGGAGGATAGTCTGGATGGGCCTGACCTAATCAGGTGAAAGTCCTTAAAGGGAACTGGGCCCTTCTGGAATCAGAGATGCTTCATCTGACTTTGAACGAGCAAAGTGCCATCTTGGTGAGGGCTACTTGGCAGTGACTGGTCTCTACCAGACATACAAAAAAATAAACAAAAGCCAACCAAAAAAAGGACAGGCTCATTGTCCTATAATTACAAGGGACTGAATTTTTCCTCCACCAGGGAGCATGAAAAAGGATACTGAGCCTCAGATGAGAGAGCACCTTAGCTATTTTTAGCCAAGGTGACCAAAATCTTTTTTCTCTTTTGATGATGATAATTAAAAAAAATTTTTTTCTCATTTATTCTAAATTTTTCTTTTCTTTTCATTACATATATTTTTTTTACATCATTTTTCATTTTTGCACAATGTATGCATTTTCATCTTGGTGATAGTCCCCATACAATTCCCACCCCCCTTGTTTTGATCCTACTCCCTCCTCCACCCCCGTAGTGTGTCTCTGGTTTATAGTTGCTTGTTGATTTTGATTTTTACTTTATTATAATTGGTTTACCAAAATCTTGCCGTGATTTCAGCCTGATGTGACCCTGAGCTAGCTCACAGGCAGGTCCATGGGAACTGTGAGATAAGTTTATATTGATTTTAGCTGCCAAGTTTGTGGTAATCTGTTATGCAGCAACAGAAAATTAATGCATGTGTGAACACCTAGGTCAAATTGTACCTGAAACCCTCAAGATAACACTGAAATTTTCAATTACGTGAGCCTATACATGTACGCTTCCCCTTTTTTTAGCCTGTTTTTTTTTTTTAAATTTAAAAATATTTTTAGAAGAAGCCCAAGGATTGTATCCTGCTGACCTGGCTTATTGACACATGCTTCTGTTAACCAGTCACTAAGCCCCAGGGACCTGGCCCATGATGCTGGGGTTGGTCCCCTCTGGGTCTCGGGCTTGGCCTGGGAGTTGTGTGCTTGTGTGATTTACCATTTCCTGTGTGTCTACACCCCAGCCCTGAGGACACAGGCGTCTGTCTACAACCTCCGCATCCTTCCTAAACCCATGGGAGCTGCAGAGGGTGTAGTGACTGTGTAGTATCATGATTTTGGGTAGAGCTGGCAGACTTTCTATGTAATGGGAGAGAGAATAAACAGTGTAGGCTCTGGGGGTCACAGACAGTCCTTGGCACGTGACTTTCCTCCCTCCATCTTTATTCCCTCCCTTCCTCTTATCTCCCTTTAAAAATGGAAAGCTCAGCGGGTGGGGCAAACAAAAGTAGACCAGGTGGATCACACTGGAACTATAGGCTGTAGTTTCCTGAGTCCTGGTTGAAGGTACAGGTCCTAGGGCAGATTGTTGGACTAAAAGCCATTTAGTCCATTTCAATAGTTCCCTATTGAAATGATAGTGATTTTTTTCAAGTTATGTTTATTGAGATAGAATCGGTTTATATCATTGCATCTGCTTTGGGGGTTAGAGGTTTAAACCTTTACAAATGTATATTTTCACACCTTGCTGTGGGGCAACCTTCCCAGGCTGGGCAGGTTCACGGTTGATTTGGGCAAATGGAAAAGAATCTTGGAGCCCTCGGCAGATTTGACACGCCTTGAATGCTGAAGCTGGAGACTGGAGGCACAGGCAGACCAGCGGGATGGGGGCGGGCAGGTAAAGCTGCATTTTTTCTGGTAAAGCTCCATCAGATGTCAGCCTGACTGGGGGCTCTGGCAGTTTTGGCCTTAGGGCCTCAGTGGACGTAAATTACTGCTGGAAGCAGAGAGGAAGGAGCCACTCCGTGTGGCTGGGGAGGTCCTCTCTTACCAAGCTTGACTTGGCTGCCATCCCCGCAGCACTGGGCTGAATGACGTCTCCCAGAAATCCAAGTCCATCCGGAACCTCAGAATGTGACCTCATTTGCAGATATTAAGATGAGGTCACAGTGGATCCGGGTGGGCCAGGTCCATTGACTGGTGACAGCGAGAAAACAGCCACAGAAAGACACATGGGCAGAAAGCCCCGTGCAGGTGGAGGAGAAACGGTGTGATGTAGGGCAAGCCAAGGGTGGTTGGACCCACAGAAGTGGGGAGAGGCAAGGCAGGATCTGCCCTAGGGCCTCTGGAGGACTCAGGCCTGCCTGCACCCTGATTTCAGACTCCAGGCCTGCAGAACTGTGGGAAAATAGAGTTCTGCTTCTTTATGCAGATGCTCGCAGCTGGGACACAAGTCACGGCTCACCCTCTTCCTGCAGACTGAACATTTATGAGGGTGGTGGAGGAAGGAAATATCCCCATGGTGATACCAGTGTAGGGGTCTCAGTCCAGTCCCCAAAACAGATTCTGATTTAATAGGTTGGCAATGGGCCTAGACCTGGGTATTTAAAAAAAAAATCTTCATGGAGGTGTAATTTGCATACCATAAAATTCACCCATTTTAAGTGTGTGATTGAATGATTTTTAAATTTCCCAACTTGTGCAACCATTGCCGTATCCAGTTCTAGAACTTTCTTATCACCCCTCGTAATAAGCTCCCTCACGGGCGTGGGTTGTTTCAAAGTTCCCCAGGTGAGTCTAACCTGCCGTTGGGCTGAGCACTCTGCTCAGGGGCGGTGCCTTGGGAAACAGGACCGGGGCACAAGCTTGCCTAAGAGGGTGCCCAGACACCTCGTTGACCCTGAAGCAAATGTGTAGGTAATTTTAAGGAATGTAAATAAGCATTCACAGAAGCAGTTTGGATTGTGGGAAGGGTGAGGTGGGTGGGGAGAGAGATGGCGGCTGGGCAGCTGAGATACGTGGGCAGCAGTCCAGGCACAGCTCTAGAAAGGTCCATTAGGACTGTGGATAGGGCTAGGGTCAAGAGAGGTGTGGAGGGGGCACACACCCCTCCTTTCTACCTAGAAAGAAAGCCCTGTTCTCACTCTCCAGTCCACCCTCCTACCTCCCCTGGAATTTCAGAGGGGAAGATGGGCCTGGGAACAGGGGTGAGTGTGGCAGGGCCTGAGTGACCCCCCCTCTGCATGACCCGGAACCAGGCACTCGGGGTCACGCTGCCAGAGGGGTGAAGCCCCAACCCCAAGGACACACAGCAGGGCAAAAGCAGGAGAACACAGGACCCTGTGTGCTTATCTCCCCAGTGCAGCAACCTGCATTTTGAGGAGCCTGGAGAGCTGCTGGCCCAACCCTCTCCAGCTCAGTGACCAGGATCAGGCCTGGCCAGGAGCCCCAAAGCAGTCCCTTGCCTGCCCTCCACCAGGACCTTGCCAGGCCAAAAGGGTCTGGCCCAGAGGTGTCCCCGCCCATCACAGCGCTCTGCCCTGTGTGGCTTGGCAGAACCTCTGTCCACTTGGCACCCAGGCTTATCTTCAGCCTATGATTGCTCCTGGTGACTCATCCATTTGTGCTCATATCCTGTCGTCTGTGACTCTGGCAGGCGCTGGTGCCCACAGGGCTGGGCTGCCGACCAAGACCAAGACCGGCAGAGGCTGTGATGAGCCCTTTATCCTGATCTCTCCCCTTCACCTTGAGGGATTGACTTAGGAGTACAACACCCACCACGGATGAGTACTTACTGCTGGTGCCTGGGAACTCCTAGCAAACAACAGACCTATGTTGGTCAGTTAAAGTGAAAAAGGGAGTTGCTAGAATTTATCAAGGATTCCTAGTGCAGGGGAGGGTCAGAATGCAGACTCTGAAGCCTGCAGGAGGAAAGACTATGTCCAGACTGTCTCTGGAGACTGCTTTGGCAACACCAAGGACCCCTGTTTCTGTCCTGATGAAATGGGGGGCCATATACAAAAACAGTGATTCAAAAGAATACCTGTCCCTGTTTATTGCAGCACTATTTATAACAGGTAAAACCTGGAAACAACCCAGATGTCCAAAAATAAACGACTGGATCAAGAAGATGTGGTATATATACACGATGGAATACTATTCAGCAATCAAAAAAGATAAACTCATGCTATTCGCAGCACCGTGGATGGAGCTGGAAGGAATTATACTCAGCGAGAAAAGTCAGAAGGAAAAAGAAAAATATCAGATGGTTTCGCTTATAGGAGGAATATAGGGGAACCAAATAAGACATCAGGGGAAAAAAAAAAACAGTACAAAACACAACACAACACAACAAAAACAAACAGACAGTTATAAACCAGCGACATCCTGCAGGGCAGAAGGAGGGAGAGGGTTTGGAGGGAGAGAGGAGCACAGGGGACTGAGGTGATGGGGCATGGGTGAATTGGTGGGGGAAATACTATGGGGACTACACTGAGGGCTTGGGGGGGAAGCAAACATTGTTTAAAAATGAACAATGATGTAAAATATATATAAATAAAAAAAAATGTGGGGCCAGACACTGATGGCTCAGTTGAAGAAGAACCAAAAAGACTTGAAGAACCAAGTCTTGCCTTGGTAATTTCCAGAAGCTCAGATCCCTTGGGCACAGCGAATACCCACCCCCCCAACACACACACAAAGCTCCATTCTGAAGCCCTGTCTCACCTTTATGCCATGTGATCTTGTTTGCTCTCTAAGTCTCTGATTCCTTGTCTGTGAAATGGACACCAAAATCTGGCCCCACTGAGTCCTTCTGTTATAGGACAGGGAGAGGGGCAGCCCAAACCCCGCAACCCTGCCTATTCTAAATGGGTTCTGCCATCCGCCGCATCAACACAAAACATAGGAGACTTTAATGGGAAGGAACTTTAATGAAACTAGGAAACAATACAGGTAAGTCAAAGAGTCTAGTTTCTAAATGAAGCACCCAAAGTTACCCGTCCCCTTGTGGGTAAAGTCCATCCATATGGGATTGGCCCAGAGCAAGGCCCCAAAGCCTGTTACAAGTCTAAAGCATCTTCCAGTGGGGACCCACAGCAAAGGGTCAGAAACAACCAGACAAGCCCGGAAGGAAAAGAGCAAAATCAACATCAAGATAAAAGCCGCCATTGTCACCTCCCCTTGGGTCTCACCCACATCTGTGTCACCCAGTCCACGACCAAAAGACAAGCACAGTTTCTTCACGTGTCTCTAGGCTCCACGCGCCTCCTCCAGGTCTCCTGGCTCCATCCTGCTTCCTTCCTCAGTCTCTTCTGCAGCTTCTCCTCTTCCTGCTCAGCTCCACCCTTCCTTGGGTGGGGCAGGGAACCTCCCCCTTTCCTGGGGACCACCCTGTTACACTTCCACAATGATCCTTTGGATCAAGCGTGAGTGTGAGGGCGGAATTAAAGGCCAGTTTCCAAAAGAATGCTCTCTCCTTTCTCGCCCTTGACTCCCCAGTCACCTGTGGGTTAAGGCCACTGCACGCCTGTCTGCAGCTGCATCCACTCGGGTTCCTAAGCCATCAAAACCCAGGCCACATGGGATCTCAGCTGGGTTCTATTTAGACAATAAGAGGGCGAAAGTCTTCTTTCTAGGCCTTGAACAGGGTCCACATCCCATGGAGCAGTAACGGGCATGACTGGGGACCTTCGGCCACTGCTGTGTGCCTTACAGCAGCAGCGAGGACTCACAGCAGGCCTGGTGTGGGGTTACCCACCGGCCAAGTTCTGACCAGCCTCCCCTGGCAGGAGACATGGTGGCGGTGGGGGCAGCCACAGGAGTTGCTTTGGGGGAGTGGGCACTGCTGACCTGCTGGGGGAGAGGCTGGTCTGTGTCTTGAGGTGCCGGCATGCACCCAAAGGTGCTTGGATCAGGACATCAGAGCACACTGCACCCTTTGCACAGCCTTGGCGAGATGCTCATTTATTCACTCCTTTGACAAATCTGTTTCAAGTTGCTATGAAGTCTCAGTAAGTACATCAGACCGCGGGCCAAGGTACCTCCTAGGGGCTTAGAGGCTCATTGGTGAAAAAGTAACAACTGCCCAACTCAACAGGAAGTTTGTGGTGGCAGCGCTACCCCCAGCCAGAGCACCCCTGACAGATCCGGGTTGCTAGAGAGATGGTGAAGGAGGAGGCACGTGTTCCTGCCTTAAGACCTTACGCACCATTTCCACACTTGTCATCCAAACCCTTTTAATCACCTCGCCCCCCTTAGAATGGTGTAGGGTACGGTAAAATTATCAGGCTTTTCTGCCCTCCCGCCATTAGGATAGATGATGGAACCCTGCGGTCTGAATGCATGCCTGATGGCGGGCACCTGGAGTGGGGTGTGGGCACAGGCAGGCAGGATTCACCTGGGCTAAGACTGGGCTTATAAGGGCGGCGTCATGGGGACGCCAGCAGAAGCCGAGAAGCAGAAGCAGAGCTATGAGAGAAGCAGAGAGAACGTTGAGAGAACGCAGAAGAGCCCAGACAGAGTGAAGACTTGCTGGGGGCTGAGAGGCCTGCCAGCCCGCCAGCACCCCTGCCTGCTGTGTACCTGGTAAATCCCAATAAAAGCCTGAAAAACCACCAAGGGCTCCAGGACTCCTTCACCCGTCTGCTCGGATCACAGAAAACCTGCACTGTGCCCATCCTGCCCCCTACAAATGGCCACTATGAAAAAACTAGAAAGGGCCTCCCCGGTGGCGCAGTGGTTGAGCGCTGGGTTGCGAAGCTGCCCGCGGCCTCTGCCGCACCGGTTCGGTCCCCGGCTGCTCCCCGGCCACCAGAGGAGGATCCCACATGGCGCGCAGACCTCTCCTGCCGCCCGCTGCTCCCCTCAGCAGTGTACTTCGGTCCTTCTGCCTGCTCTGCTCCCCACTCTGGCTCTGGTGAATTCTCTCACCCTCCCAGGCTTCTGACTGTACCCAGTGCTTGTATAAATAAATAAAAATAAATCTTTAAAAAAAAAAAAAAAGAAAAAACTAGAAAATAACAAAGTGGGTGAGGAAGTGAGAAATCAGACCCTTGTGCGTGGCTGGGGGAATATACCAAAAAAAAAAAAAAAAAAAAATCACAGAACTACCAAATGATCCAGAAATTCTTTTTCTGGGTATATGTCCCCAAAGAATTGAAAATGGCCTCAAAGAGGTATATAAACACCCACGGTCATAGAAGCATTCTTTACAATAGCCCAAGTGTCTGTCGGTGGATGTTTAGGTTGTAAATGTCTGTTTTGTGAATTTCACCACAAGTGAAAACAAACACCATGCATACACATGCACATACACAACACACACATGCACACACACACACCACACACGCACATTCTTACAAGCCACTCTCCCCTCGTGCATCTGCTGGTAGAAGGCCTCCAAGGTGGGTTCCCTATCTCCAGCAGGCCTCTTGACATCTGCACCTGGTTGTTTTGAAAGCAGCTCAAACTTAACGTGCTGGAGTCTGAACTCATGACCTCCCTCCCCAAACCTGCTCTTCCTGCCTTGTTTGTCTTCGGGGTGACTGACACTTCAATCCATTACTAGTCAGAAATCACCCTCTTCCTCAACCCCTTCCCGGCAGGCTAATCCATGGCAAATTCCCAGTGACGGCCCTTCTTAAATTCTTCCCAGTCTCCTCTGGTGTAGCCTCCGAGGAGAGCAGTGGGGCCCCACCAGGCTCCCCCTGCAGGCTCTGGCACCACCCAAATCCGTGAGCCAGGCTCAGAGCCAGAGATCTCCAGCTGCAGATCTGATGAACTCCGTTCTTGTTTCGCTCGCAGTAATCAATGCCACATGAAAATCTTTCATGGAAAAATCCAGCCCCTCCCCATGTAAATTGCCGTGCTGGCTTCTCCTAAGTTGATTTCACATCTAGTTATAAGAGCCGAGCTGTCTCCTGGGTCCCTTCAGTCTGAGTCTCTCAGACTTGGGGGCTGACACCGGAGGGACAGATGTCACTGAGGTTGGTGACTGACTTTGGGCTTCCCAGGAGCAGACTCTGAGATGAGAGTTTGAGAGCAAGGTGTTTATTCGGGACGCTATCCCAGGAAACTGGTGGGCAGAGGGGCAGAAAGTGAGACAGGAAGGAGGGTCACACATGATCCTTTGACACCGGGGCATGTGACTAAGCCTGCTGGCCTAGAGGATACCTGGAGTCCAGGCCCTGGGGCAAGTCCGGGAGAGGGGCCAGCAAAATGAGGGTGAATTATCCCCGTGTTGAGGGAGCGGGGTTTTGACATGCCAGCTCCTATATGCTCTATGGAGGTTGCTGGAGAGGGAGGGTCAATTCTCTGGAATGTTCTGTCTGCTGAGTATGGGTAAAGTGTTGCACCTTCGGGTGGGGAGTCTGTGTCCGGGGCAGAAGATGCCAGGACCCTTGCTAAGTGACGCAGCCCTGGAGACAAGCAGACCCCTGGTGACAAAGTCAGTCCTTTCAAATTCTTTCTTTCAAGGAGAAAAGGCACTAACGTGGCACATGATCACCTCCCTTCTAAACCAAGACAGTCAGCCTTGGGCTTCGAATCTTCCTGGGCAGGAGTACCTGGCTGCAATTCATAACGTTGTTTTGGTTTCTAATTAATTTTCCCAATTAAGTCAAGTATGTCAGGTTTGCAGCTAAAGTAAATCTACCTAATTAAGACATCGGCCGTCAGGTCAGCACAGACTATGGCGTGAGCCAGGCGAGGGGGGCTGCAGCCGGGGACACCCACTGAGGGATGAGTCCACCCTCTGGCTGGGGATGCCTCCTCCTCGTCTGCTGGTCCCAGCCCCTTCTCTGGATCTGATTCGCATTTCCCACCCATCTCATCTTGTCTCCGCTGCTGTCTAAGCTCTTCCCACCACCTGCAGCCCCTTCCTCCGTCCCTCTCTCCAGGATGCCACCCCCCACCGCCCCCCGCTGGGCCCCTCCCTCCAGCCCCCAATTTCCCTGTTGGAGCTGAGAGCTGCCTGCCACCCCTGCTCCAGGACTGTTTCATCCCATGGTGTGTGTGTGGGGGGGCTACGATGCTGCGCCCCCACTGTCCGGGTGTCTTAGGAGAACAGGTCTCTGGCCCCCTGCAGCCCGGCGCTGTCACTGTAGAGGGAGCTGAGTGGGGCGTGGGGTGGGGAGGCCGTGACGACCTGGGCCTCGGGTCCTCTCTGCGCAGGAGCGAGTCCCAGCAGGTTCCCCTGGCAGGCGAGTCCTGGCAGAGGCCTGGGCGGCTCCCGAGCGGGGTGTGCGGGCAGGAGGGCGCCCTGGAGGGGGGCTCCGAGTCGGCTGGGGTTCAGACCCTCAGAGGATCCACCTCAGGCTTGTGTTTGCACGTATGGATGAGTGTGCACGCGAGCGTGCGTGTGAGTGTGTGTACGTGTGAGCATGTGTGTATGTGTGTGTACATGTGAGTGTGTATGGCTGCGAATGCAGGTGTGAGTGTGCTCATGCACACACGTCTGTACAGGAGTCTGGAGGAGCCGGCGGTGGGCGAGAGGAGCAGCGTGAAGGGGTGGCCTCGGCGGGGAGAGGTGTCCGGAGAGGAGCCTGGAGACGGGGCCCGGGTGGCGCGTGCAGGGGAGCGGAGGGGTCAGGACGATCCTCGGGTTCTGAGCCCACGTAGTTTGTGGGAACTGGAACTCGAGGCGGCAGCCGCTGCCCTGAGCACCCCCGTGCGTTTGTGTGTTTGTGTTTCCCATACCCAGCAGGGCTTGCTCCGGGGACGCCCAGCTCTGTTTTCTGAAACAGAAACATCTCAACGCACAACCGTTCCAGCCCCGGAGTCAACAGACCGTTTCATCCGGGTCAGGACCCTGTGCGGCCGCAGCCGTCGTCCTGCTGGCAGACGGGCAGTGACCGCCGGGGCCCGGGCCTGGCTGGAGGGCGGCGGCCGCCCGGCTCCCCCCGGAGGGCGCCTGGGTGTCGTCAGCTCATAAAAGCCCCGGGTCAATTATGCTTATTACCCAGTTCACGGATGGGAAAATTGAGACACGCGGGGTTAGCAACGTCTCGGTTGAAGGTGGCCGGGCCAGGACCAGCCCAGGCTGCAGGCTCAGGTCCCGCTGGAGCCGCCTGGCCACGGGCCCGTGGTAATGAGCCCTTTGAAGACAGGTGAGTCACCCACCTTGGCCGTGCCTCAGTTTCCTCATTTACCAAGTGGGCTCTTGCCATCCTGCCCTACGGACTCCCAAGGAGCGTGAGAGAAGGGATCGGGGCCAAGGCTCCCAGAAGCTTCCAGCAGGAAGGCAGCCGGCCGGAGGAAGCCGGTGCTGGGGTTTCTGCCCTGAGGCCCTTGTCTGCCTCAGTTTCCTCCCTGGAGCGAGGCTGACTGAGGGGAGGTCTCAGGTTGCTCAGGCTCCTCAGTGTCAGTGGTGACCTCCGGGGGAGTTTTGGTGCTGGACACCCAGGGGGGATGGCCACCCATCTGAGCCCCATTCTAGGACAGCACCCCAGGGGCCCGCGGGGCCTGCCTGTCATGACCCCCATGGTCAGACAGCTGCCCCCGTGTGCGGTGCCGAGAAGATCCAGCCGAGGGATGGGTTCTCAGAGCTCCCGAGGGACGTGACAAGGCCCCAGCCTGGGGCCGGGTGCTCTGCCTGTCTCCCCGAGCTCTCTTTGAGGCGGCCCCTCGCCAGAGCACGTCCCTCGCTCACCCAGTTCATTCCTGCAGCAGCTCCTTGCAGAGATGCCCATGCACCAGACTCTGCTCTGGGCCCCGGGACATGCTGTGCTCTTCCTGCGGAGGGGGAAGGGTGGGGGACATTAAGGCCCCCAACACGCAACCATGTGGGCAATCATGTGTGCACACGCATATGTGAAAGCGTGTATGCACATGCCTATACACATACACGTGTGCTATTTTTGGTCATAATAGATGCTACCAAAATTAAGCAACCCGGCAGTGTTGGGATAAGGAGCGCTGGGGGTACTTTAGCCTGGGGGGACATGGAGGTCCTCTCTGAGGCCTGCCATTTGCCTGGATTCCTGAGCGAATGAAAGGGAGTCCCCCAAGTGATTAACTGGGGGAAGGACTTTCCAGGAGGGAACAGCACGTGCAAATGTCCTGCGCTGGGGGCATGACTAGAATGTTCCAGGAAGGTCAGATTGAGGTACTAGAGGTAAGACTAGGACCTTTCAGGCCGTGGCAAAGGAATTTAGGCCCATTCAGAGAAAGATGGGATGTAATTGAAGGGTTTTGCACAGAGGCCTTTATATGACTTTGACTTGATACTTAGAAGGGATCCCTCTAGATGCCCATGGAAGGTGAGGTGTGCAGGGTTGAGAGGGGGTGACTGAGGAGGTGATCGATTTCTGGCCATAGTTGAAGGCAAAGTCAACAAGATTGGTTGATGGTTTGGATGTGGGGGAATAAGAGGAAGAGAAGCATCAAGACCGACTCCAAGGTTTCATTTCCTCACTGGAAGGATGGAGTTGCCTTTTATTATGGGGGTGACCGACTTAGGTGGATAATGGGAATATCTGAAAACCTTTAACTCCCAACCAACCCCTCCTTCCTGAACTCCCATGTCTGAAGTTTCCAGGGCAGTTTTAACTTTATCTTTTGAAGACATAGCCTGCATTTTATCCTAAAGGCTGGGGCTCATTCCTCTTGAGGATGGGCAGCTCTGGCAGTTAAAGAATGGATGCATAAAGATTCCAGCAGAGCCCAGAGTGCCCCAGGCCCATGGAGAAGATTTAACGTGGCCGCCACCTGTCCAGACTGGTTTGTGGGAAAGTGCTACATCTGTTAAAGGGAGTTTGAATGTTAAAGAGGGATATCAATTGCGGGAAGGAAATTACTGAGTCTTCAAATACCATCAACTGGGAAAAAGATGGATGGGGCTTTTATGGACGTGTAGTTTGTCCCCATAAAATAAAACATCTCAAAACCTGTCTTTACCGGCATCAGAGTACCGCAGTGTTGCTTCAAGAGCAGTTTACATCGCCATGACCGACCAATTTCTTAAAAACAAAAATCAAAGCGCTGCTTTCCATCCATCTATCTGACTTTCTAAAGCAACTGCAATAAAAAATGTGCATTTGTTTGTGCAATGAAATCTATTAAGTGCAAAGCACCTACTAAGCGCAGGAGGGCTCAGGAGAGGTGGATCAGGTCTTATTCTCGGTGGACCCATGGCTGGTGGGGTCGTGAACAGGGAGGTAACTAGCACACAGGTGCTGTGTGTCAGTGTGATGAGAGGTGTTGGGGAGCTTCAGAGAGGGGAGGGAGGGCTGGGTGCTGGACCAGAGAGGGTTTTGGGAAGGGACAGTGTATTGATTATGGCTTCTCTGACGTCCCTAAGGAATCCGGCTTTTGCCAGCAGCTCCCATGACAGTCAAGTGGACCTCGGGAGTGGGGGTGAGGATTCAGCATCTGCCCATCACCACTGTGTTTCTGCTTTGCCATTGCCGTGTGGCTTTACTCTTACGTCGGTTGGTCCTCTTGGTCACAAGACAGCTGCCAGCAGCGACCAGCACCACACATCTCCTGGTCCAGGGCTGCTGGCATTGGGAGAAAACCCTCTTCTTTAAGGGGGGAGGGGGGAGGGGAATATACACTCTTCTCTCCAATTGGCCTTCTTAGCCCATGGGTCTACCCTGCTCTATGCTAATAACTGTGCACTAGTCAGGATGATCTGGAGCTGAGGAGGCGTCAGCATCCCCTGCCCCAGGTGGCCACCATGCAAACTGGGCGCCTGCTAGGAAAGAGCACTGTGGGGAGGGACATTGGCTCGGCAGCCTTCCGAGCAGGCCACGGGGGTGGGGGGCGCTGGTGGTTTTTTAGCCTAGCAGAGTAACAACCACCACCATAATTTATTATTATTATTATTGAGGGTGAAGATGATGACTTTTTATTATGCATTCGTTGCACTGGGGGCTGTATGTGCAGAGCAGGGTCTCTCCTACCTTGACTCTGCTGATTATCTGAAGTTCTTCCTCCCTCTGTGAACATACACAGGGGCACCCCGGTGGTATTGTGGGTTCTGTTCCAGACGTCTGCAATAAAGAGACTCTCTCAGTGAAGTGAATACACACATTTTTTGGTTTTCCTGGTGCATATACGAGTCGAGTTTACCCTGGACACAGGTCTGTTGTGTGCAGTGAACAGCATTGTGCCTGGAGACCTGTGTCCCCTTCCCTGGATGGGACAGAGACACAAAGGAAGCACATGCTGATGGAAAAGTGGCACCCCCAGGGTGCTCCACGCAGGGTGGCCACACACCTCCAGTTTGTAGAAAAAGAAATTTGTACATAAGAAAGCAAAGTCAATAAAATGGGGTGTCTGTGCAGCCTATGTGGGCTCCAGCTGCTTGTTCCTGAAACACAAGGAGCTGGTGAGGGTTAAGCGGGTTGGCTCTCAGATCCCTGGTCCCTGCCTGGGTACTGGGTGCCAACCCACTGTCCCAGCAGGTCGCCACTCTGAGTCACAGATGAATCTGGTCAAGAGGCACCCTGAAACCAGGGCTTTGGGCTTAGGAAATGGTATTTCTGTAAGATCGTTTGGAGATTAGTCTGGAATTGGCGGCTTTGCTTCCAATAACTCTTGAGAGAGAAGCCATGAAGGGCTGATTGACCTTAAACTGTGAGCAGAAATGAGCACAGGAAAGATAGTGGGAGATAGTCCCCAAGATGGGACCCCCAGTAGCCTCAGGTCAGACAGGACGGACGCTCCAAATCTCTGGGATCAGGGCCCCTGTTTTTTCTGCTTCTTAAATTGTTTCAATATTACACCCCAAAGCCTCTGTTGCTACAGGTTCGCCAACACCAGCTGTGGGCTAATCTTTAGGATGAAGCAGTCTTTTCTGAGTGTTTTCTCCTCTTTGATCTTGAGACCAGGAAGACACGTGTTCTCTCAATGCTGGAAAAAGCACTCCCTGCTCTATGTTAAAAGTCTCCTTCTTCTTTCCTCCCTCTTTCTGGCTTGGTGTTTCTCTTTCTGGAGTGATGGCTGCTTAATTCCCTGTGAACCAGCTTGTATATATGATGGTCTTATTATGTAAAGGTCCATGAAGTGAAGAGTGTGCCCCCATCCCAATTCTGGGCTCCTAGGTTGCACCCCTTCCAGCATGGCCAATTCCAGCTACTCTGAGCAATCACAGAGGACAGCCCTGGGTGAACTCGGTTGGATGGAGGCCTTCTGAGGGCAGGCAGAGAGAAAGAAGCCTCATCAGGCCTGGCACCTACATCTGCTGGTGCCTCATCTGTGTCTGACCAATTCACTCAATACCTGTTTACCCAGGAAGTCCGATGCACCAGACCCCCTCCGCGGCACAGGGTATGCAAGAAGAACAAGGTCCCTATACACTTGGAGCCTGCATCTGGGAGGCAGAGACAGGAAATGGACAATTAAACCAATAAATGATATCATTTCAGGTCATATGAGGTGGTGTAAAATCAAGTAAGTTGAAGTGGTCGTGGGGGCCTGGGGACTGGCTGCATGAGGTGTGACCACCTGTAAAGAGGTGATGTGTGAGTTGAGTCTGAATGAAGAGGAGGAATAATAAACCAAGCAGAAGCCCTTGTGTCCTACGGGCAGACACTGCCGCGCACTTACTGAGATTCGGCTTCCATCTGTCCGATGATCAGCAGGGACTGTCATTACCCTCATTACAGATGAGGACTCTGAGGCACATGGCCCATCCAAACAGCCTGGCCACCCTGCGACCCACAGAGAACTTGCAGGAGAGCTGGGACCCCTGTGGGCTCCCAGCTGCTCCAGTCCAATGTCACATATCCTAGGTCAGACCTCAGAACCTGGTTGGGTGCTGAGACTTGTCAATTTGGGGACTTTTAACACACCATGCTCCCCAGAGGTCATTGCACACAGGGTCTTCATGAATGGATTTGTCCCCACACCCCTCGTGCTCTGCCCTCTAGTGCCCTGCTTTAGCTGCCTCCCCCTGCTTGGGTGAAAAGCATCTCTGAGCCCTGGGCAGGGAGGTGGCCAGGTGCTGACGCCTGCAGCTCTGCCAGCTCTGCCAGTGCAAGGCTGGTCCAGGAGGACCTTCCTCCACTGTTATAGAGCAACCCCGATATTAAACGGGTTCCTGGCTGTGGGTCCTCACCCGCGCGCTTTAAAGGGACTTATGAATACTCTACTACAGACACACACAAAAGGGTTAATAAAAGGTTTATTTACAAGAGAAAAAGAAATAAGGAAAATGTACAACTCAGGGAGAAAATAGGGAAATAAAGTCTTTAATGCGTCCTACCCGATCCGACGACCTGGAAACCCAAAGTCACTCTCAGAGCTAGACGGACGCCGCGAGCTGGCCGAGGGCCCCAAAATGGAGAGAGCCCCCAAAGCCCACGTGTCTGCCTTTTGTATCCACCTGGCTGCTTAACCCCACCCTCAGGTCCCAGCCACCTTCCCTTTGGTGGTGATGGGATTTGGAGTTCCCAGTGTCTTTGGCTTTGACCTGGGGTGGGGGTGGAGTCCACAAAGCCTGTATGGAATTTGCTTTGGGACTGCCTTTTCCCCCTAACACCACCACTGCCCGCTCCTGCTGAGCTGTGGGGCTGCAGAAGATGTGGGGCTGCTGAAGCACTTCTGGTTGGCTCTCTGCCCAGGGTTAGTCATCTCCGATCTGCCCCAGTGCTAAATTCAGCAGGATTTCCCCAAACTCTCCTGCACCCTGGAGATGAGCACACCAGACAGCCTAATTTCAGCAGGTGACAGACTGCCCAGGGCTGTAATTAGCACCTCGCTCAGGGTGGGGTTTCCTGCCCCATCAGAGATGACTGCCCGGCCCCCTCACAGCCTCCGTATCTGGTGTCTGGGTGGGAAGGAGCTGCCTGACGGAAAAGATTGGGGTTCCACAGGAGTTCCTGGGGAGGGGGTGAAGGTCTTGGTGGGTATGGTGGTCCCCACTGGCTCACTGCCTTTCCCCTCTGCCTGCCCCTGTATCCAGATAGAGGGAACAGCATGCGGTTCCCTGATCCTGCTCAGACCCCAGGGCGGAGTCCTGGCCAGGCCCGTGTGACAGAGACGCCCTTCACATTGGTGTTGGGCTGGCAGGTCACTGTCCCGTGGCTGTCTCCAGAGGGGCAGGGGCTGCCGAGCTGGGGCAGAGACTCTGCACCTCCCACATCCCTCTTGTGTGTCTCTGCAAGACCTGGTCACCTAGAATAGAGGCACATTTCCCAGAATCTCTTGTGGCCCAAAGTGGTCCATGAGGAGTGAGACCATCTCTCCTTCTCTTTCCATTGGTGGAGAGAGAACAGGGCAGGAATGTCTGGGAAAAAGATGAGGGAAAGAGCCTCAAAAATCAGAGTAACAAGCTAGAAGGAGGTGGAGCTTCAGTTTCTTCCCCTATAAAATGGGAGAGTAATTATTCCTGTCTTCTGTGGTCTCTATAAATTAGGATTCTTTCATCTACTAAGTGACAGAAAATCCAACCCAACTGTCCAATCAAAGGGGGATTTATTGGCTCTGGTAGCTGGAGAAGAAACTGTTTAAGAAAGAGGCTGACTCAGGCATGACAGTTGATTCCCAGGCTGCAGGAGCAGCATGTCTTACCTGCACCAGTTCTTTCCATAGTGAATTTGTTAGGATCACAAATAATTCAGCTTGGAAAGGACAGAATCACTGTAGCCTGGCGTGGGCTGGAGGGTGTGCTGGAACCTGCCTGTGGGAAGTCCAAAGCCTCCCCAGGATTTCTGCACTCAGGAGCCACTCTCTCCTGCTCCTCCTGCTCTCCCTCCACCCTTGCTGAGCTCTTGCTCTGCATTCCCACCTCCCAGTAGCTCCCCAACATCTGGGAACCTGCCGTCCTCTAGCAAGCCTTGTTCCCCAGTTCCCCAAACTCCACTGCTGGAGGCAGCTGTGATTGACTCATTTGACTGGTGACTCCAGTGCACCAGGTGGGTGTGCAGGGGGCACAGGGAGGCAACTTGGGTAATTTTCTTGCTGTCCTAGTCTCTGCTTTTCTACCAACTCCTGCATCAGAATGCACTGCTGAGCTGCCTGGAGGCCCTTCTGCTGTGGGTGCTGCTGCCACGACCCCTTGCCGCTCTACATCTTGGTCTGCAGGTTTCTTCCAACTTGGTGACAGCACGGGCTACACCCTAATGGTTTTCCCAGATCCCTCAACGGTGTAAGTTCCACTTTGAGCACTCATCCCAGCTGGCAAGGGGTGTGTTTTCTTCCCATTTACACCCATAATCCTACAGCTACTTTCTGACCCTGGACTAGCCAGGACTGGGCCTGCATCTCCTGCATCATCTCATTTCTCTTCATCTGAGCCCCTTGGTGGTGGGGTCTGTTCCCCATTGTGCAGACAGATGAGGAAGCCAAGGAAGCAGAAGGGGCTTGATGGTCAGAGGGGGAGTTGGGGGTTTGCCCTGTGTTACCGCATCCTGGACACCAAACACCTAAACATCGCTCATGGTTTCCCATGTTTTGTTTTAGTTGCGATATAGCTGACATATGACAGCATGTCAGTTTCAGGGGTACAACACAGTGGTGTGACACCTGCGTGCAGTGGGGGTGATCACCCAGATGAGTGTAGCTCACGTTCATCATTGCGTGTAGTTACATGGTTTATTTTTCTTGCGAGGGGAACTCTTAAGGCCTACTCCCAGCAAATTGCAAATACACAGTGCAGCAGTATTGACTGCAGTCACCCCTCTACAATCCCCCCAGGGCTTCTTTTTCTTCTGCCTGGGAGTTTGCACCTCTTGACTCCCTCCACCCTTTTCACCCACTCCCCCAACTATTGACTCAACTTGATTCAAGCGCAGGCGATGATCCGCCTTTTCCCCCACACCCACAGGGTGGCCCTTATGTCACAGCTTCTTTCAATAAATCTTTTTTTGTTTTCACTAAGACGCTTTGACTGGAAAGGGAAACCCTATCACTGGGTACACAGAAAACCAGCTGTCTCGCAGCCAAAAACGTAACCATAGAAATACAAACAGTCCACCCGCGTGAGGTGGCGCTCCCTGCCTGGGCCCTGCCTGCTCTTTGTCCTGAGGACGATTAGCCAGGCTTAGCGGGGGCGCTGAAGGCAGATTAGCAGCAAATCAAGATGTTCCTTTGAGGTAATTGGGAGAAGCAAAGAAGAGACACTACAGACTCGGTGTGACGGGATGCCAGGATGCCGGGATGCCACGTCAAAGCTCTGTCATCTCGGGCATGTCCTCCGGGGATCCTCAGCATGGATGGGTGTGGGGGCAGCAACTGCCCAGGCTGAGAGGAGCAGAGCGGGAGCCCCTGGCCCAAGCGAGGAGCAGAGAGGAGCTGAGCAGAGGGAGGCCGAGGAGGCTGGAGAGGCTGGGGGTGGGGGCAGGCCCTGCAGGGAGTGGGAGGCCCTGAGGACCTGAAGCCGGGAGCTGGATGGTGCTGGTGGCCCCAGGGAGGAACGGGGATGGAAAACATTCAGCAGGATGAGCAGTGTCCCACCGTGCGCCACACTGTTCGTCACAGGCTCCTCTCTCGGCTCCCCCAGGCCCGCCCTGGCAGGGGCCCTGCGTCCTCAGAGCCTGAGCTGGAGGGACAAGTGGAGACCGAGTTTCCAGTTGCTGAGCCTGCAGGTCAGTCTCTCGGCAGGGACCCTCTGACGGGCTCAGCAAGGGACACAGTGATGGGCAGCGACCGTCCCTCCTGTCCCTGGTGAAGTGTCCAGGGTCAGATTTCTGAGGTCTGCCAGCTCCGAGGAGCACCCCCTCCAACCCTCCCCACGCCTGGGCCAGCAACCCCTCTCCGCCTTCCCTGCTGCTGCCTGGAATCGAATCCATCGACTCCCCGTCAATCAGCACCTTCCCTGAAACGTGAAGGATGCGATGGTTTAAATGTTTTACATTATTTCAAGCCACCGGGTCATGACAGAGAAGTCAATAGGAGTGTGTTAGTTTCATTTCCTCAGTTATTCAGGTTCTTAACAGAACCACTGAAACATCTTAATGCGAGCTCAACCAACGAGGCCTGAGAGAGAAGGTTTTTGAAACTACCTGCCACCCCCCAGCCCCCCCACCCGCCACGGCCTCTCCAGGGCACACACAGCAGATACACCTAATCCAGCTTGAGGCGGTGAGTACCGGTGAACATCTTACCGTGTCGACACCTATCGCTGCCCCAAGGACACAGGGATGAAAATGAGGTGGCCTGACCTGCAAGGAGCTCCTAGTCTAGTGAGGGGGCTTTGGGGTGTGCACAGGAAGCCCAACAACATTGAGGCAGGTTCCAGTATAATATATGGATGAGCAGGTGACAGGAGCAGAGGGGAGGCCAGCCGGGGGGTGTCCACCGGATAGAGAAAAATCTGATGCTTAAATATGTTTTATAGGGCTCCCCGGTGGCGCAGAGGTTGAGCGCTGGGTTGCGAAACTGCCCGCAGCCTCTGTGGCACCAGTTCGATCCCCGGCTGCTCCCCGGCCACTGGAGGAGGGTCCCACATGGCGCGCAGACCTCTCCTGCCGCCCGCTGCTCCCCTCAGCAGTGTACTTGGGTCCTTCTGCCTGCTCTGCTCCCCGCTCTGGCTCTGGTGAATTCTCTCACCCTCCCGCGCTTCTGACTGTACCCAGTGCTTGAATAAATAAATAAAAAAAATCTTAAAAAAAAAAAAAGATTAAAAAATATGTTTTATAAATCACTTTTTTCCCCATTGTTTCTTTGGGCATAAAGCAAGCCTTAATAAAACTGAAAAAAGGAAAGACTTTTATAGGTTATACCTGGATCATCATCCGATGAGAGTAGATGGATAATAATAAAAAATCTAAGCTGGAGCTGTTCTGTCTTGGTTGTGGGGTTGGGGCCACATTTGTCAAACCCTGAATGGGACACTCAAAATGGGTGCATTTTATTGGAAGGAAGTTTCTCCCAAATATCTCCCAGATCAAAGCAGCAATCGAAACACAGGGAAGTTTGTGGAAAAGAGTGAAAAAGGAGAACCTGGGGTTGTCAGGCCACAGCTAGACGTTGAAGGGAATTTTTGCTCCTAGATGCCTATTTATTCTGCTTATTCCAGCAGAAAGAGGAACAGCAAAGACACTCCGCTCTAAAGTAGGTTAAAAAGTACAAGAAACCCAAGAAAGCTGAGGAGGGGGAATTAATAAGGAGCCAGGGGTGACTGTGCACGTGGCCAGCACTGAGATGAGGGGTTATTCAGGGGGGCTGGCGACGCGGGCCTGCAGGCTTCCATTTCAGGAGCTGAGGGTTTCTGTGCCTGATGGGAGTGGGCTGAGGCCCATGGCTGTGCCGGGGCCCGAGGCAGGGCAGCCAGAGGCTGAGCTAGGCCGTGTCTTCTTCCTGGGCTCCTTTTCTAAACCTCCCGGAGGGCCTGGGTGCCAGCTTTGTCCTGCTTCTGGGTTAGACCAGAAGTGAGACTTTGAGAGAGTGGGTGCATCTGGCCCATGCCCCATCATACCCCCATACCTCTGAGATCTGGTGGGGTGTGTGGCGCACTGGTGTGCAGTCAGGGGAGGCAGGGTGGAGGGGTCAGGACAGGGCAGTCTGGATTCTCTAGGGTGATGGGAAAAAGGCTTCCTTGAGGAGGACAAGGAGGGGACAGGAACTCGGGGCTCAGCCCAGCTAGGTCCCCAGAATATCTGAAGGTCTGACTCTCCTCAATGGGACGGAAGACGGGAGGTGAGCTGAGCGGGAGCAGCAGGGGCCGGAGCACATCCCCTCGGGGAAAGGTTAAGACTGGCTCCTACCTGACCAGCTCCCATACCTAGAGGATGGGTGACTCACCTTTCCAAAATGCCTTTGTCTTCTTCAATCCAAATCCCACTGGGAGTAAAATTTTCCAGAGAAGAACCTATGAGAAGAGAGCACCCAGATTACAACTGCTGTCCTGACGAGTCATCCCCAGCTGGGGTGCTCACACCTGTGCCCAGGCCCCCAAACAGCATTACCTGCAAACGGAGGCATCTGGATACACCCTCACTGTATAGTGAGGGAGACTGGACCCCAGAGAACCTGTGCCAGCGGAAACCTACCTGTGTTTTCAGGTTTCAGCTTCCTCTGGATTCCACCCGCTGGGTCATAAAACTGCCAAATCACAGGCTGTGATGTCAGAAATCTGGAAAAGATTAAAACTTTTTTCAAATCCTGGAAGTAAAGCCACCTAGGGAGCGGGCCTTCCGAGGCAGGGGCAGGGGGACGTGCAGAGTGTGGGATGGGTGGTGGGGGGCGCTGTCTTGCGGCCGCGGCTCACCTCCTGCTTTCCGGCATTCCCTCCAGGCCCCCGGAGCCCTTGGTGGGCTGAGAGCCACAAAGGGGAGCTGGCGAGGGCACAGGAGACAGGTCTGAGCTGGTTATCAAGTCACTCTGTGTCAGAAACCCCCACTTTGCCACGGAGAGCAAAGGAGTTCCATACCCCACCCCAGCCTTTTCTTTTTCTCTCTCTGTATGCTTTGTTTGCCTCAGTAAAAAAATGCATTCTGGCTTCTGAAGGCAACCACTTTCTCGTCCTTCTCCGCAAACAGCTGAGCAAAGGTTTTAGATTTTTGCAGTCGGGGCCTGGTTCATGACATGTCTTTTGGAAGGCCCGGGAAGTTACTTTAATGATCTCTCGTTCCTTATACCACTGACAAATGCTTCATGTGTCTCCCAGCAATGACAGTCTTAAATCTGCGGGCAGTTCTAGGTCCACACTGCAAGACCCCACCCCCGCCCCTCCTGCTCTGCTCTGCTTCCTGTCTTCCCTAACCCCTGTCTTAGCTCCTGGATCTGCTGTGCTGCTTTGCTTACCAGTGTTTTCATGTTCTTTTTTTTTTTTTTTAAAGATTTATTTTGTTCATTTATACATACAAGAGTTGGGGTATAGGTCGGGGTGGGGGGGTGGTGAGAGGATTCACCAGAGACAGAGTGGGAAGCAGAACAGGCAGATCCACTGAGACCCACTGCTGAGGGGAGCAGAGGGGAGACAGGTGAGGTCTGCTGTGCCATGTGGGTCAGCTCCCCCCGGCCATGGATTGAACTCATGCTGCAGTGGCTGTCAATAGCTTCATAGCACTGAAACTTAACCCCTTGTGCCTCCAGGGAGGCCCCTATTTTCATGTTTTCTTCTACAAAAAACCCAACTATATCCAGTCGTGGTTTTTGAGAGATGATAAAGTTGAAATACAGTGGTGACGATGTCAGCAAAAGTCACTGCCCTGTGCTCCCCATTTATTGGGGTAGAATGGGCAGTCAGCCCGGACCCCTGCAGGCTGAGTCGTGGCATACGCTGCTGGTTCCCTGTGTTGGGGTGAGAACTATACACGTTCCTTAGCAGCCTGGAAGATTCAAAGGCAGAGAAGAGTTTAAGTTTGCTCATATCAAACTGAAAAATACATCCCAAATGAGAAACTCACATGTGATCATCTTGTACCTCAAGACGCTAGAGACTCTGTGTCAGGAAATTATCTTTCCATTTCCGGGAGTCTCTGGCCTCCACTTATCCAAGAGGCAGGAAAGTTGACCAATAACAGCGCAGGGTCTGGAGAAGGCCTGAGCTCCAGGGGACCTGGAGACCCAGCTCTGAAAAGCCCTCACTGCATTCAGCCCTGGTACAAAGGCTGCAGGAGAAGTCAGAGTCCCTGGTGAAGGGCTCAGCATGGGGAGGGGGCGTGGGGAGGGGTTGGCATTTCTAGGTTGCTGCTGGTCCAGGGCTGGCCACCGGCTCGGGGTGTTCTGCCCAGGCTGCATTCTGAAATGAAGGCGTGTTACCTGCTGCTGTGTAACACATTATTCCCCAAATTAATGGCTGCTAACAAGCATTTACCCTCTTGCACAATCTGAGGGTCTGAACTCCAGGAGCGGCTTAGCTGGTGTGCAGCGCAGGGTCTGTCATGAGGTTGCATTGGGGGTCTTTGACGTCTCGAAAGGGCAGGAGGCGCTGTCTCCAAGTTTACTTACACGGCCGTCGGCCACCCACCCAGGGCCCAGAAAACATGAGCTTTCGCATCCAACGTTTGGCTATTGTGTCCTGGGAAATAAGGAAACGATTTGCTGCAAACCAGAGACTGTCGTGTTCAGGGGGGAATAAGAGGCCAGTTCAGGAAGGAGGAGCGTGGACCCCAGCAGTGGCCTGTCCAGCCCCCATCAATAAGGGAAGGAGTCCTGTATCCCACCTACCCCCCAGGTCACTGTTGTGGTCGGTCAGCTCCGTGGGAAGCAGGGCTTCGTGGGCAGAATCGCCCAGATGTGCCTGTGCAAGTGAGCAGGTGCCAGGCAACCCACAGAAGGGTGGTCAAGTAGCTCTGGGTGCTGACAGTCCTGCACTTTAACCCCGACTGCCTCTAGAATGTCTGGTCCGTGTGCACAGTTGGCCTGTAATTAGATTTAACCCTTAGCATTTGGGACTGGTCTTTAGGGGGTCTCGCATCGAGGGCCAGGTGGGTTGGGATCTGGTCATATTTTGAAGGCTGAGGTTTTTCCTTTGCTCTCCCTAGGGCTCAGAGGCCAGGCAGACAGCCGAGCTCCCCTCCTGCTAGAGTTGAAGCTGTCATCGTGACACGTCCAGGGGGGTCAAGGACCCAAGACCCCCGCCCTTTCCTCACATAGCGCGTCAATGAGTTACTAGGTCAGGGCCCCCCTGTTGGCCACCCCACCTTCAGGAAGACCTGTGGGGAGGAGGGGCACTGGGTGCCCAAACTGGGGTGCCTGGGTGGATGAGCTGGACAGGGGAGCAGGGCACCCCGGAGCACGCCTCGCTCCCGGGAGGAGGCAGGCCTGTCTCTCGCTGCCCTTTCCAGCTTACCGCAGCGGGTTCCTTCGCTCAGTCCGTGGAAGATGGATGATTTCATTATTTGTGGCGCTGGGCAATAAATCTGGGAGTTTGGGCGAAACGAGCACTTTCCCCAGGTTGCGGCTTCCGCTCGCTGCTCTTCATCATGTTTAATCACCGCGTCCCCCCGCGGGCTGGGCCGGGGGCCGGAGGGACGGTGGGGCAGGGCTGGCCTCAGGGGTCCCGAGAGGGCACCAGGTGGGGTGGCGGGAGAACCCCCGGGCCCAAGACACCTCCCCTGGACGAGAGGGAAGCGCTGACAAGAGCAGAGAAGAGACTGGCGAGGGGCGCCTGCCCGGGCCGAGCCGGAGACTCTGATTCAGGATGAAATGTGTCCTGGTTTGTGTACAAGCCGTTTTCCTCCCCAATGAGGGCTTTTGTCTCTCACCAGCGCTTCAATAGCGGCCGATCTGCCCCGCGTCATTAAGGGAGCGTGGGCCTCCTGAGCTGGCGGCCGGGCTGTTTGTGTTAACATGTTGGGGAAGCAAACACGGCTTGGATGGGTTCCTGCGTCTAAGAGGGAGCAAACACAAAGAATGGAGGAAAGCCCCTCCAAACAGACTGGCTCCCGCGGGGGTGATGTCATCCGGGAAGTGTGGCAGGATCCTTTGCTCTGAATGAAGGGCCTAGAGATTTCTGTCTCCTTGTGGCAGCCCAGAAAGGGGATAGGTCAGTGGTGTGAGGACAATGGGGGAAACTGAGCTTGCAAATTCTCCTGCCTCCAGGCCAGGTGGGAGTTGGAAGCAGGGCAGTGGGTGGGCCTTGTTTTTTCACACAAGTGCATTTTGTTTGCATAGTAAATGCATGAGCAAATTCTTTGATTCCAAAGAAATACATCCACTCTTATTTTTCTTGGAAACATACGGATCTCTTAAATTAACTTCTGTGGGTTTTTGTTTTGCTTTTAATAAAGAGACAGTATTACTTTTCTATTGCTGCATTACAAATGACTACACATTTAATGACTTAAAACAACATTGATTTATTATCTTTGCTTTGTTAAGTCAGAAGTCTGGCATAATTGGTTGGCCTTTCTCTGCAAGGCTTTACCAGGCTAAAATCGAGGATGCTGGCGGGGTGGTTCTCATCTGGAACTCGGGGCCTCTTTCAACTCCCCTGGTTGTTGGCTGAACTCATTTCCTTCTCACGATTCCCACGCGGCCTTCTCTGACTTGAAGCCAGCAGTGGTGGGTGGAGTTCTCCTCATACTTTAAATCTGTCTGCCTCCCTCTTCTGCTTTTAAGGATTCAGGTGACTATGTCGGCCCACCTGGATAATTCAGGACAATCTCCCTATTTTATGGTCCGCTGATTAGTAATCTCAATGGCATTCTGAAGTCCCTTTTGCCATGCAATGAAATGTAATCATGGAAGCCACATTGAATGGTGGAGATTAAGGGGGTCAACTCAATATTGAGAAGATAAGCAGCCAGATAAAAAAAGGTAAAAGATCTGAACAGCTATTTCACCCAAGATTTATGAATAGCAACAAAGCCCGTGGAAAGATGTTCAACATCTTTGTTGATGTAAATCAAAATCACAGTGGGACACCCCTTCACACCCAGTAGAATTGTAACAGGGTGGTCCCCAGGAAAGGGGGAGGTTCCCTGCCCCACCCAAGGGAGGGTGGAGCTGAGCAGGGAGAGGAGAAGCTGCAGAAGAGACTAAGGAAGGAAGCAGGATGGAGCCAGGAGACCTGGAGGAGGCGCATGGAGCCTAGAGACACGTGAAGAAACTGTGCTTGTCTTTTGGTCGTGGACTGGGTGACACAGATGTGGGTGAGACCATGGGGAGGTGACAATTATCTTGATGTTGATTTTGCTCTTTTCCTTCCGGGCTTGTCTGGTTGTTTCTGACCCTTTTCTGTGGGTCCCCACTGGAAGATGCTTTAGACTTGTGGCAGGCTTTGGGGCCTTGCTCTGGGCCAATCCCATTTGGATGGACTTTTACCCACGAGGGGACGGGTAACTTTGGGTGCTTCATTTAGAAACTAGATTCTTTGACTTACCTGTATTGTTTTTTAGTTTTATTAAAGTTTCTTCCCATTAAAGTCTCATATGTTTTGTGTTGATGCGGCGGATGGCAGAACCCATTTAGAATAGGCAGGTTTGCGGGGTTTGGGCTGCCCCTCTCCCTGTCCTATAACAGATTGGCTAAAATGAGAAAGATAGACAAGACCAAGTGCTGGCAAATATCTGGGGCAAGTGGAACAATCCTTCATTACTGGTGTTCATTCAAATGGTACTACTGCTTGTTCAACACAGTTTCACGGTTTCTTATAAAGCTAAACACAAATACCTTTTGACCGAATGATCTCACTCTTAAGTATTTGTCCGAAAGAAGTGAAAACGTATGCTTAGACATAATAGCTGACACTCAAGTGGTTATAGCAGCTTTATTCATAATAGCCCGAGATGGAAACTGTACAAATATCTATCAGTGGGTGAGTGGGTAAAGAAAGTGAGATGCTGTACCATTAGACCACAACAAAAGAAATGATCTGCTGCTCAAAGAAATACAGCTAGATGTCAGGAGCCCCCCTCCTTTGCCCTCCTTGCAGCTGAAGGTGAGCCGGCTGTCATGGTGTTCTTGGGGCCGGTGGCCTAACTGGCCCACCAGGAGAAGGGACACGGAATAAGAATTCTGGCATAATCAAGAGCCCCAGCCTCACAGCTTCCCTGAGTCTCCTGGGCCACCTCCTACGAAGGATATGAGTGTTACAAGGTTCCTGATTGGTGCTTAGATAACCTACATCCTTCTGGGAAGGCAAATTATCCTGATTACTTTGCCAAGAAAGAGCAAGAAGCTGCCAAGGGAAAGCCAGGTGCAAGAGGTGAAGCCGCTGCAGGAGGAATCCCCACCTGGTGGTCCCAGAACTGAAGCTTTGCCCTATGCGCAAAAGGAAGGTGACTTGCCCCCACTGTGGGGGCATATTATGACCAGACCCCGGGAGCCCATGTAGAGAAGGAGAGGAAGCCCTCGGCCATCAAGCTGGCAAGTGAAATAAGATAGAGAATATAGATGCATTTGCCCTGAAAAGATCAACTCCACATGGAAAAACCAATATGCATGGATCTCAAATGCACTTTTTTAAGTGAAGAGGCCAGCACAAGAAGCTGTTTACTGACTCTGTTTTCATGCAATTCTATAACATTTAAAACTAAAGAGATAAAGTAATGGTTTCCAGGGATAGACTTTGGAGGGAAAAGATTGTACAGGGACAAGAGGGAGATTTTTGGGGGTGATGGAATATTATACATGATATTAATGGTTATAAGACTGCATTCACTTGTCAAAATCCATCAAATTGTTCCCTTAAAATTAGGTGACTTTTATTGTATTCGAGTTATACCCTGGTAAAGCTGATTTTAAAAAGCAACTATATATCATTTCCATTAATGGAAAGTGAGTGCTCCCTGACCAAACAGTGACAACTGTAAAAAAGAAATAGGTATGTATACATATATATTTTAAAGATTTATTTATTTTTATGCAAGTACTGTGGGTTTCTCCCTGGCCGGCTGGGGATCAAACCCGTGCTGCAGAGGCTGCGGACAGCTTCACAGCGCTGTGCTCAACCCGCTGCGCCACTGGGGAGGCCTAAAATAGGTATATTTTTAAAGTATATGAAGAGAAAACAGACATCCCAACTTTGAGGTCTCTGCTCAGGGTCTCCAAGGCTGCAAAGTGTGGCTTGAGACTGTGTCTCATCTGAGATGCAGGGTCTTCTGAGCTCAAGCAGTTATGGATACTTTCCTGGCATTTGTCGAATCCGGGCAGCTTGCATCTCCACGGCCAGCAGAAGAGCATCGCTGTGACTTTGATTCTCCCTTTCGAGGAGTTCAGAACTTTAGGTCAGATCCACCTACGTTAATCTCCCTTTTGATGAACTCAGGATCAACTGATTTGGGACCTTAATTACACTTGCAAAATCCCGCTGCCTTTGCCATACAGCACAATCTCATTACGGGAGTGAAATCCCATCCTATTTGCAAGTCTCAGCCACACTGAGGGGCAGGGTGGGGGTGGATGGGCATTAAACACTAGGACGTAAACCTTCAGGGGCAGAAATCTTAGGTGCCATGGAAGAATTTTGCCCACCACATAGACTCTCAATACATTTTTAGAATGAGCAAAGCATCTTTCCTTCCCCAAATCCTTTGTTTAAAGTACTTCCTTTGCCGGGAATTCTTTTCATCTTTTCCTCTTGCTGCCACTTTTGCTTGTCAAAATCTCACTATCCTTTGAGACCTGGCCGATTAATTCCCTTCTCATCCATGACTTGTTTATTGGCGTGGGCAGATAAAGATTTGGGTTCCTCTGGCCTCCTTGCTTTGCGCCCAGATGGTTTCTTATTTGTCAGCGTTCTTGGACTGAGATCACATGGCACGAGCTGTCCGTGGGGGGCATTGTTCCTCCTTCCCTCAGGCCTGCTATCTCTATCTCTAAAGATAACCTATATTCAAACCCAACCCCAACCCAGGTGTCCTTTGTGTTTTTCTTTGTACTCATAGAATCCAAGATTCCTACAAAAGACACTTATACACACACAAAATACACACGCACACACAAAAGCACCAACAGGTCTAAAGGACATTTTCTTGTTTACCCAAATGGTAATATATAATGGACAGTTTTCGGTGTCTAGATGTTCTTACTCAATACCTTGTGGAAACACTTTGAAGTCATGGGTAGCTCTACATTAAAGTTCATTCTTTACAATGGTGGCGCAATATTCCACAGGTTAGATATGCTCGCAGTGTGTTCAGCCACTTCTCCAGAGATGGCAGCCTGTTTTGTTTTCTGGTTCTGAATCACTTGAACCAAGTTGCAGTAAATGTTTCTGTCCATTTTGGCACAAATGGGATGAATTTCCAGCTTCTTAATAACTGGGAACAGAGATAGGGTGCTTGCACTTTGAAGAATTTTATTAAATGTTGCCAGATCACCTTCAGAAAGGACTGTAATGTTCCACATTTCTACTTGAGCAGAGGAGAGTACACCGCCCCCCAGCCCAGCCAGCAAAAGGATTTATAGCCCTTTTAAACTTCTGCCAGTCTTCTAGGCGTAGTCATAACTCAAAGCTAAATACAAAATTTCCGGACTACTGGTGAATTCAAACATCTCTTCCCTTTCTCTACTGTTCTTCTTGTCTTTCCTTCCTTGCTTTCCTTATATTTCCTAAATTGGGGTTTGCTCTTCTGGGAATGATTTCTTTATAATCTTTTCTTCTTTGAGGGGGTTGGTTTGTAAGAGTGCTCTGCGTATTACAGAAATGAATCCTTTGTCTATTATTTACTTTACAAATTATTTTATAGAGTTACAGTTTATATGTAGATTTTGTTTATGTAATCTCATGATGTACAACATTTTAACATTCAAAGGTATCCATTTTTAATTCTATGCTTCCAGGATTCCCCATCTTGATTTATAAGTTCTCCCCAAACTCTGTGTTACTCTAAATTTTCTTATCAATTTTTATTTTATTTTTTTTTACAATGAAGGCTTAAATATTCACTAGATTTAGCTTCATATGAGGCATGAAATGGGGATGCATTTTAATTTGAATTTTCTTGCAAATGGATAACCAGTTATACTGCATTGTTTGTTAAATAGCTCATCCCTTTCCAAGTGAATTGAACATCCTCTTTGCCTTGGGTTACATGCTGGTTTCTTGGGGGCTCAGCCAGAGAAGCCAGACTTTCCAGAGCTCCGGGGGCTCAATTCCTGAAGATCTGGATGATGAGGACTCTCATAAGACAACTATAATCTATAAGAGAGGAGAGAAATGTTGATGGAGAGTTCTGGTTGCTCTAAGAAGAGGGATTTGATTTCCAGCTGGGCTCTCACGGTGGAACGGGGGTGAAAGAATTCACCAGAGACAGAGCAGAGAACAGAAAAGGTGGATTCATTGAAATACCCTGCATGGGAGCAGGGGGGAGACAGGAGATACACGTCTGCATGGGAAGAAGCACTTGAGCTTCCCTTTTATGCTCTATTTTTGAGGATTTTCTCACTTAGGGCGCCAGTTTGCACCAGTTATCTGTGGGGATATCTGGTCTTGGGCACTGGCCTTTGGCACAGACTGTGTCTTGGCCCTGCTTCTGAATTCCTGGAGCTGGGCTGGTTTTCTGGTCAAGGTGGTCAGTCTTATGACCCGGTTCCCATGGCGACCTTATTGATTTTCTTATCTATCCAAGCCTCCCAAACTCCCTTGCTGGAAAAGGAATGGAGGCTTAGTTTTTTTTTTTTTTTTTTAAAGATCCATTTATTTATACAAGGCCAGAGGTGCAGGAGCGGGAGAGGATTTACCAGAAACAGAGCGGGGAGCAGAACAGGTAGATGGACCGAAAGCCCTGCTGAGGGGAGCAGCGGGCGAGACAGGAGAGATCTGCTGCGCCATGTGGGTCTCTCCCCAGCCTCTGGGATTGAATCGGCGCTGCAGAGGCTGCAGGCAGCTTCACAGTGCTGTGCTCAACCCGCTGTGCCACTGGGGAGGCCCAGAGGCTTAGTTTTTAACCTTATTAAATGGCACCCCAACACTTGGTACAACCATAGCCCCTCTCTTTGAGGTCATCCCTGCCTGCCCGTTCCATTTTCTCCATCTGGCTACCATAAGCTTTAAATAGGGACTTAGGCTAGATTCTTCCAGCAGCCAACCTTGAGACTGGGGGTGACCCCTGGTTGATCAGGCAGGGGAAGGGAGAAAGAGCAAGAAGGATTATCACACCAACTCTGATGCTGAGCAGGTGGCCACCTTGGGCTGGGGTGCTGGGTCCCCATGGGGGACGGTGTGGCAGGGCCTCCTAGGGGATGTGCTGGGGCAAGGCAGTGCGGAATGTTCCATCAGCTCCTGCCTGTCACTCCCTGAGGGCTGCTTCCCAAGATGTCAACACCCAGGCACGTGGGCTCCTACATTTGGGGGCCAGCCTCAGAGGCAGGAAAAAGCTACCATGGGGCCAAAATGGCCAGGAATGAGGGGTCAGGTGGCACCAGCTGCACTGAGCTTATGTCCTGGGCTGTCACTGGTGTCTGTCTCCTGAAGCCAGGTCTTCACCTGTTCTGGTCTTTGCTGGATCCACAATGTTCCCAGCTGTACCTGGTGCGTTCTTGACCCTCCTAAAATATGTGTGGATGAGTGAATGAAGCTCAGAGGTCCACCTCATAGGCTGCTGGGTATTTACAATCATTGAGCACCCTGTTCTAGAGCGAGAGCACTGACTCATTGCTGACTTTCCTCCTGTTGTTTTCCAGGCTGCTTCTGAAGCTGCTGCCGCCCTTTGGGGCCAAGTTGGCTTTCTCAACAGCCAAAGCGCTGCAGGGGGGCTGGGACCCACTGATAAAAGCTCCCTTTCCTGCAGTGCTTGGCTGTCGCTTCTGGAGATATGCCTTCTGATGCTGTTGCAGCCAGGAATCCCAATGGCAGCCTCACGGTAATAATCCCAATTACCCGGCCATTGTGCTCCATGAGACAGCAAGGAGCCCACAAATTGCTCCTCAGCACCTCACCTCGCTAGTGACAGATTGTTTTGAAACTGGCCCACCTAGTTTGACCACGAGAAGAAAACAAATATATGTGTTTTTCTTTTTTCCCTTTGGCGGGAAGTTGCAATCATCTGGAAGCTATTTGGAGACTGTCCATGTGTCTGTGACCCCAAGGATGTGTACTCTTGAATTTGGTCTCCAGCCCTGGAGGTCACGGCTCCGTCTCCACATCCAGGCCCAGCATGGGGCCCAGCACAGGCAGAGCACAGAGCTACGAGTGTTGTCCACTGCCCAGGTGAGGTCATATGGGAATTGGGCCCTGGCCTTCAGGATGCCCTGATGCCCTGCCATCTGCTGGGGTGTGACCATATCCTGATGGGCTTGGGTTAAGCACAGCAGCCAGGACCGCTGCAGAGGAGGCTCTGTCAGGCCCACCCAGGGACGAAACTCAGTGTCCATTCACCTGTCACAGGGACATCAGGCGTGATCCTGGGTAAAGGTGGTGTTTGCCAGATCTCTTTTTTGCAAAGGAGACTTTCCCCCTTTGGAATTGCTGAATAACTTGTGGGGTGATATTTTGGGACCCTTGGCTATCCAAAGATTGCTGCAAAAAATATTTCTCCTAGGGGTTTTGTTGTCCCCTGCCGGTCTGTGCCTGAGTGGTTGATTACACTGGGGGCTACAAATGGTGGTTCTGTCTTCAGAGAAGCCTTGTGCTTGGGTTAGCATCCTTCTTCCATAAGGGAAAACTCTCTCTTCTCCCAATCACTTTCACTATCATTATGGGCTCATGAATTTTATTTTTACTTCTTTTTTTTTTTTTTAAGATTTATTTATTTATTTATTTATTTATACATGCACTGGGTACAGTCAGAAGCATGGGAGGGTGAGAGAATTCACCAGAGCCAGAGTGGGGAGCAGAGCAGGCAGACTGACGAAATACACTGCTGAGGGGAGCAGCGGGCGCCAGGAGAGGTCTGTGCACCATGTGGGACCCTCCTCCGGTGGCCGGGGAGCAGCTGGGGATCGAACCGGCGCTGCAGAGGCCGCGGGCAGCTTCGCAACCCAGCGCTCAACCACTGCGCCACCGGGGAGGCCCTTTTTTTTTTTTTTTACTTTTTTACTCACATTCCTCACCATAATCGTTTCACATGCAAAGATTCCTAATTTGGCCAGAGCCCTTTTATCTCAGCTTCTGCATCCTTGATTTATCCTCATCCTTCTTTGAGTGCTTCCCAGCTTTCTGGTCCAGGATGAAATGTTATCAAAGCAAAGGCTCAAAATCACGAGAGACAAAAAGCAGGGTGACTTGCTAAAACCAAAGGCAATGCACAACCATTTCTAGGATCTCAGAATTAAGGAAAAAAACCCTCTAAATTTGGATTGTATATTAAACTATACTTCTGCATCACCATTAAATATCACAAGGGTAAAAGGCTTGGACACTTTGTAAGGGATCATCTTTTTTAATGACATTCACACTGAAGTGCTTAGGCATGAAATAGCATGTTGTTTGCACCACATTTTCAAACGGTTTAGGCCAAAAATGGGAAAAAATCCAGACACATATCATAAATAATACACACACAGATGAAGCAAACTGGGTGCTGTGTTACGGCTGGTGGTTGAGATAAAGGGGTGCAGCGTGTGTGGGCTCACTGTGTATATTCTTTAAACTTTTCTGTAGCTCTGACATTTCTTAAAATAATAAGTGGGGGAAAATAAAGATAAAATCAAACAAATCGGTTGGGGAACAGGAATGGTGTTCAGGCGCAAGCCTTTGGCCCTTTGCCTGCCCTGTAAAAATAGCTCCTGTGCCTGCCGACTCTGTGTGACACGAGGAATCAGAGAGTTGGCTTTTACCATCTAGGATAAATCTAGACAGGTTTGAAGCACAATTGTCTCCCTGTCATTCAGGAGGATAATAAGGCAAAGAGAAAGAAAGAGAGGAGGGGAAAAAGAAGGAAGAAACACAGGGAGGAAGGATGGACAGAAGAGCGAACAGAAGTGAGGAAGGCAGGCAGGAATTCATTGATCGACATGTCTGAACCAGGCACTGGGATTGGCACTTTCTGCCACACTATTCATCTATTTCCAACAATCTTTAAAAGACAAGAAAATTGAGGCTTAGAGAAGCTATAAACCTGTCCCTTGGCCACAAAACTAAAGCTGGGCATCTAAGATAATGATGCCCAGTAAAGAAATATGATTAAACCATTTAATCATAAGAAGAGAGGGGAGAAATCGACCTGAACACAGAGATTTAAAAGATCCTGACAATGGTTTAGCTGCTGTTCAACGAAAGCTTTGTAGCAGGAAGGGTGGTGTCCTTTGGGCTGAAAGGTCAGTGGAGACTCCTGGACCTCTCGCCTGAGCTGAACCTGGGCCCAGGGGGTGCACCTGGAAAAGCAGGCAACGTCCCCTTTGCTCCGTACGGTTGGGAGGAAGCCGCCCTGGTCGGACCCTTCTCCATCAACTGCAACTCTTTGTTCCACTGTGGGGAAGGAGGCTGCTGGGGACTTGACCTGCTGGGTGAGCCATAGCAGGAGGAGGGTTGGGGTGTGGTCTGGTGGCCTCCAGAGCCCCAGCCAGTGTTCCACAGGATTTGAAGCCCCAGGAGCATAAACTAAGGGGCTTCCTCCTCAATTTGAAAAGCTCCAAAGACTCTTATGAGGTGTGCAGATCTCAGCCTCAACTGTATTAGAGTGGAGTGGCTGACATGTGAAGATGAGGGTATTTTATTTAGGGTGAGTGTGTGGGAATTTATTCAAACCTTTCCCAGTCTTGCCCCCCTCCATGCCACCTGCAGCTGTGGAAGGAAAGGCCATTGTTACTAACTTAACTTATGAAGACACTTTCTGATTGCACTCCAGTAGAGATATAAGCAAATTAGCCAATTAAGGAAGCTCCACTAACTACATTCCACATTCAGGCAATTTGCTATTTACTTCCCCCAAGGACAAAGGAAGTTAAAAAAGGAAGCAAATCAACATCCCAGAAAAAATATCTTTGATGAATGAATTAAAATGAAAGATGTCTTGATTATTGAAAGCATCTGAAATGATTCTCAATCCAAGGTTGAAAGTTAACAGCTCCTTCCTAAAACAAAGTTCCTGCCATGCCTTCAGGAATGCATTTAGTAGAGTCTATGACATGAAAAAATAATCAGGGGGAAAGTAAAACAGTGGAGCTATTAATCGAATAGTCAGCAGGTGTAGTAGATCTGTCCTCTACCCACCTCTCCTGTCGGCTGGTGTCTCTGGAGAACCACGTAGCAGCAGGCAGGAAGAAAATGGAGGCTGTGCGTGCAAAGCAGGCAGAGTCAGCAGAGTGGATTTGTGGGCAGTTGAGTCACACAAAGAGGTGGATTGCGTTCCCTTGTGTCTTGGACACTCCCTTCTGGGAGGCTCCTGTCTCCCCCACCCCCATCCACAGTCCTGGAGTGAATGACCATAGGCCACAGTGGGGATCAGAAAAAGCAGTGCCCCTAGGGTGGGGACAACAGTCCAGGGAGCTGGTGGGGTGTGTGTGTGTTGGGGGGGAGGGGGAAGAAACAGGGCATGAGGGGTGAAAGGAGGAGAGGCTCTCACCAGTCTCTGTGCTGAGGTGCTGTCATGTGGCTCTGTCTGAGGACTTGGGGCCGAGGGTGCATCCCCTTGGATAGCTTGTGGGGCAGGTGCCCAGAAAGACCCGCTATGACTTGTTTCCCTACACAGTGGGGGCTCTGTATGTGTTGGGGTATGTTTCTTGAATTGGAATGAGGTACTGACTAGTCACTCTTCTGTGTTCTTGGCCTGAAAAGAACAAGCCTATTTATTACAGACCAACACCCTCTTCCTTGTCTGATAAATGCATTAGGCTAGATTCGAATGTCTGAAGTCACTGAACTACCCAGCCTCTGATTGCCCTGGAGAGGAATAATTTCAGCACCCAGGACAGCTCCCGAGCACACGGGGCGCTCAATAAACATAATTGAGGCCTCAGGGGAGGCCCCAGGAGCCCTGGAGGCTTTATGAAAATGACTCTCCTTTATTCAGCCTGCAAAAGTCAAACCTGGAGGGATGGATGTTGACTGTGCCACAATTTTATGAGAAAAATGCAAAACTTAGCACTTGATTCATTCTTTGATTCGCTAAGAATATAAGCCATAACCTAAAAGTTGTTCAATATGAGCCAAAACTTATTTTATAAATCAACTTACTTTTGTTTTTCTAGATTAAACCTTTTGTTCAGAGGAGGAGGTTGAGAGCACATATAGGACACTGGTAACATTACATCCCAAGTAAGCGTTTGTTAGCTAGATCACAGAAGAGGTGTGAAACTTTGGTAGACAATTTAATTGGTTTGACCTCAAATGGCCTTTTATTTGTTTTTCTGTTGGGAAGGAAAGGCACCAGGGTATCATGAGAGGGGCTTTGGGGGGGGGGGCTTGGGGCCCTGGGGAAGCATGTGGGGATGATGAGAGACACAGAAGACTCACCCAAGGAGGTGACATTTCTTCTGAGACATGACAGGTGACCTGCAGGTAACTCAGTGGTGGACTGGAGTGGGGGATGGGGAAATTTTCCAGGAGGCGGCAACATCATGCACAAAGGTCCTGAGGTACTGGAGCGCCTGCTATGTTCAAAGCCAGGGGAGAGGCCAGCATGACTGGGCCAGATGGACACAGAGATGGGGGAGGCGATAGGACTGGTGAGGGAGAGGGACCTGTCACGGTTTGGGCTCCATCCTAAGGGTCAGGGGTGCCCTCTGGGAGGTTTGAAGCAGGGGGGTGACTGGGACAATCCCCCTGGGGTGTTTTCCTATCAAGGGATGTTCTTTTCTTCCTTGTTCCCCATCCCAGCCTGTTTCATCCATAAGAACCCGGGTGGGGTGGGCGACCACTGCTGTAGGTGGTCACATCTCAGGAGAAAAGCTGAGCCCGCGGTCAGGAACTATTCAGCAAGGAACTGAGCATGGGTAGCAGGGCCTGAGGGCCAGTCAGCAGCGGCATCTTGTTCCGGGGGCAGAGCCTGAGGCTGGGCTATAGGAGAACCTCGGGACACTTCTGGAGTCATGGGATGGGTGGAGGGACCAGCCAGTGACGGGGTCAGAAAGCAAGTCCTGGCTCTGGGAGCCTGGAAGGCCAGCACCAGCCGGCGGGGAGTTCAGATTGCGCCCGGGCTGCAGTGTGGGGAACCAGAGAAGTGAGTGAGTGAGGGCGTCTCCCCCAAATAACCTCAGTGCCAGTGGGCGACACCCTGCAAAGTGTTAAAGTTATTAACATTCCTGGAGGGGATAAGGCCAAGTCTCTGTTTCCTCTGTGTTGATGGTGGAATGAATTAACTATGTCATTAAGTAGCACTGGGAGCGGAAAAAATAGAGTTCACCCAAAAGAGGGGAGCAGCGAGTCCCCTGACAGGGACCTTGATGAATAATTAAGGGCCGACGTGACGCACGGGGGCATTGTGGTAGGCCTCGCCCTCAGCCTGTTGCTTTTCCCTGCTTGGCACAGGCGAGAGTTTGTTGTCTAGCATGAAGCATCTCCTCATTAAGTAGTGTTTGTCAAAGAAGCGGGATGTCTTTGTGTTTCTGCAGGTGCCTGTTGCTCTAAAGTTTGCAGTGTTTTCTCTGAAAAATGCTCCTTTTCTGCGCAAGAGAGCTGGATGGTTGCCTTTTCCCTCCTCCACGTTCCTTGTCAGCTAATCCATTACCCTCCTTACAGGATCCCTGAAGTCATCATCTGGAAATCACAGCTTCTGGAAGGGAACAAAACGTCCAGTCCGGCACATTGTCACGCGTCAGAGCGAGGTTCCCTCCCTGAAGAGTCGCGCGGCCCGTCGGCGGCCCGTGGCGCTGACCTCTGGTCCGGGCTCATCGCTTCTGCCTGTCACTCCTGGGGCTTCTCGGTGGGCACCGCGTCCCTTTGAACTTCCCCGAAGCCCGGTGATGGCGCTGCAATTAGTGATGCAGACCCTCTTCTTCCCACTCGCTCCAATGGCTCTAATGTCGGTCTCTTGACAATACTCACGCCGTGCATGTCCTCTGGACCTCTGTGTGGACTCGGAAGGTCTCGAGTTCAAGGTCCCTGGCAGGGAACCCACACAATATCAAGTTCATGGACATCCTCCGCCATCAGCATCAACTACCCCATCAAGAAAACAAGACCTGGGCCTCCCTTGGTGGCACAGCGGTTGAGCGCTGGGTTGCGAGGCTGCCCACAGCCTCTGCAGCGCCAGTTCGATCCCCGGCCACTGGCGAGGGTCCCACCAAAAAAAAAAAAAAAAGAAAACAAGACCTTGGTATTGTCGGTGAGGAGCAGATAATTTATGAGCTTGTCAGCATGATCCACGGTCCCTGATCTGTATCAATAAGAGATACGAAACCATTTTAGGTGTCAGGAAAACATGGTCTGCCCCCCTCCCCCCGCCTTGCCATTTGACATCGACTCGTTCATGTATGAAATTGAGTCTTTGTGAGGGTGAAGTATTCAAGATCCCGCGCTGTCAAATTAGTATCATGGACCCAGAGAGTGGAAACCGGTTATTAAATGTCCCCTCGTTTGCCCTCCTTCCTACAGGCAGAAGAAAACAAACAGAAGGCTTCGTTGCGGTTGTGAATTCATGTCCAAGAGCTCGTGGGAACCAGCACAGCCTGAGGAGGGACAGCAGGGACGGCTTGCTTCACCGGAAGCGTGAGGGTCGCTGGGCATCGCGTAGATTCTGCCCTAGTTTATCCCTCCTGTCTCCTTCCGAACGAACTCAGGGTTCATGCCAACACGTACAGGAAAGGTCAAAGCATGATGGCAATTCCTTGGGCCAAAGACAGGTGTTCAGATCCCAGCCTTGCGGCCACCTGTGAGCTGCGTCATCTTTTTCCCCGGGGCCTCAGTTTCCTCCTCTCTAAGCTACTTCCTCTGACGGTTTTTGGTGTTGCCCAGTGCATGATAAAGGAGACCGAGGGATGGAAGAGGATCTGCCTCTGTCGGGGTTCCAGTGCCAGTGCTCTGGTGGGCATGCCAAGAGATGTGCTGGGGACAGTGGGCCCTGATGTTACACTGAGGTGTGTGGGAATTAGTCCCCCATGAACCTCAAACTTCACATGTGCCAAAAACTACAAGAAAAGGACTCTGAGTTCTATATTCTAACTTTCGTATATTTTGGAAATACATCATTCATGTATTCATGGGGCAATTGGCAGTGCGAGGAAATTCATAGTCCACTTGTTGTGGGGGTGCCGGTCCCCTGTCTCCTGCACCCTCTGCAGGATTGGTCCTACAGGCAAGGCTGGGAGAGGTCATTATTGGTGGTTCCTTAGGCCTTGATGTCAAAGGTCAGTTAGGGGGTTCCACCCCCCTCAGCATAGGATGCCTCAGAAACTTTCCTGGTCCTTGGGAATGTCAGATCCTGCACTTACCTTGCCTGAGTCCAGACTTGGTGGGAAGACCCAGGAACTTGGGGAGTGGCCTCAGGGGTGGTGTGAGACTTGAAATAAGGTGTGATATTCAGCATGGCCTTAACACTGAAGAGCTTCTCAGCACCCATGAAACTCCAATCCTGTCTCTGGGGGAGAAAACAGGAGGTCAAGGTGAGGTAATTTCCGGTCACACAGGATAACACCCAGTCAGACGGGCTGGACCTAAGCGTGGGAAGGCCTTGGAGGACACGGGAAGTGTTAAGGAAGTAGGAAGTGGGGGCAGGCCGCGGCTCAGGGGGGCAGAACCAAGACCTGGGAGGCCATCAGGGTGGCAAGTGACCACTCTGCCCCTTCCCCCAAGCCTCTGGCCTTGGCTTTCACGCTTCCTTCCTTTGGCCTCTCCGAGGACACGGCTGGACATGCAGTCACATGTCATCCAATGTAGGGCGCCCCAGTTCTGGGATCTGAAATGGCTTCTGATCGCTCTGATCAGGTCAGGTGCTCTGTCCTTGTCCGATCAGCTGCCAACAGGCTCCAGGGTCCAGCAGGGTGGCAGAGGACCTAGTGTGAGTGAGCAGGTGCAGGAGGCTGGTCGTGTCGGGGCCTAAGCATTTGCTGGCCGAGTGGGGCCTGCCCACCCTCGCTCAGCCGCCCGATGGAGTCACCTGCCCCCATCGGGGAATTGGAGAAAAGAAACAAATTACTTTTTAATAAATGGCCCCTTTGGAAAGTGCTCCGGGGAGAAAGATGATCTCTGGTTCTTATAGTAAGAGTCTGTTTCCCTTTGAGATAAGGGCTGATTTGTAACATTCATCAGAAACCATTAATTTTATTTTTGAGGGAAGAGCTCCAGAGGAATTGTTCTCTCACAAGTTAAATTATAGGTGGTTTGGAACAAGAGTTTTCATAAGCAGTGTGTCTGGCTAACTCTTGATAATGTGAGAAGTTTCAAAAATGATTTGATTTCCTTCCCTCTGTCGCCTTCCCTGGAGCATGGGGAAGTATGTTGGAGATGGCTCCAGAGTTGAAGTCTCCGTAATCACACAGAAATAGCACTCACAAGGCTGGCTTTTCCAAATCAGACTCATTTTTTATTTCCTTGGTCTTTTTAAGTCTTTTAAAGTCAGGACACTTTTTACTTGTTTGTTTCACTTTAATGTGTCTCTGGGCCACTGGGACCATGATGTGATTAGAGAACTGAACTGGCAGAGCTAACCTTGGGGCCTTTGCCACTGGCCTGGGGGTTGTGGATCCTGAGCAGCTGGCAGCTGTTCTGTGACCCCTGGGTTGAATATATTTGACAATAGAACCTGTGCCAGGCAGCAGGACTGAGAGATGAGAGACAACCAGTTGGTAGGACTTTTCTGGTCCCTGGATGCAGCTGTTCCTGAAGCCCCATCTGTCCTGTGACCTAAACAGATCTGCTCCCCTTCCTGCCAAGGCCCACTGGAATCGGTTTTCTGCTGCTTGTAAGAATTGTGATGGCAGCTCTGGGTGAGGGGACCCACGTGGTCTCCATGGGATCTGTACCTCTCACTGACTACGTGACCTTGGACAAGGTTGGAAGGTGGGAGATTGCGGGAATGTCCTTCCCTCAGGTTGCTTGTGAGGATTTGATGAATGAGACCCAAGGCCAAGGCTGGATGGTGCCAGCCTAAAGGCCCCGACCCCCTGGGTAGCTCCCCAGATGGGGTTGCTCTGCTGCTGCCCGACCTGCAGAATGTGTGCAGGGAGGGGGTGCCCAGGATTTGGGATGATATGCTTGCCCAGGTGTTGAACCTGGAAACCAATGTCCCCCAGAGTGGCCTGTGATCTGGGCCCAGGCCTCCGGGATCCCTTTAGGTGTCTCTTTTCAGGAATCCTGGCTCCCAGGGTCTCCCTGGCATGACAGTATGGCCGCCAGAGCCTCTTTTAAAACCATGAGTGTACGAAGACATTGTAGGTGCCTGACCCCTCCGCTGCCACAAGGGCTCTGCAGCCCTCCCTCCTCAGGGGGCCTGATGCCCCCTGTGCCATGACCTGGTTCCCCTGGCACTTTTCATACCAAACAGCTCAAAGCAGGTGTGTGGAGTGAGATGTGCTTCCTTTTCTCCCTGCTCTGCCGCCTGGGAGTGCTGGGTATAACCTGCTTCTTGAGAGCTTTGTGACCTCAAGCAAGTTCCTCAGCCTCTCTGATCTTTCTTATCTGTGACATAGCCTAATAATGCCTGTCTACACAGATGTGGGCATGGGGTGGCATAACATTAAAGAGCATTTCTAAGCCATTACATGACCAGAAATCTAATAACTGACCAGTGTCAGTTTTCTGTGTCGAGAAGGAATAATATTTATGAATGTAATCAACAAATTGGAATTCACCCCCAGAGCTCAGACGCTTCTGCTTGAGCGGACGGTGCATGCCGTTCACTGAGCATCTCAACGCAGCAGCAGCAAGCCTGTCGCCACCCTGTGTTCATGGCCACTTGTTGCCAGGCAGGACTGTTGGCCCTTTGGCCGGGTCGTGCCCTGTTTAGATGTTAAAAGTCTGTGTGTGGCCGCTCAGTCAGCTCAGTCCCAGACGAGACTGTTTTATTTACAAGAAGCAGCTCATTAATCATTTTGACTCTTGTTCGGGTATTAAATGTCCAGGCTGGTTCAAATCTCCATTTTATTCTCACATCCAATTCCAAGGTTTTCCCTTCCCCTGCTCAGATCTGACTAAGGATCAGGGTCCCCAGGGGTGGGGGTTGCTGCTCACTCCTCCGTCTCTGCTCCCTCCGGAACCCACCCAGCACTGGGTCCAGAGACCAGAACTGTTTGCAGGCTGGGGCAGGGGCAGGAATGCAGGGTGCAGTAGCGGAGCGGGGGCCTCGGTCCCTGGTACACCACCCGTCCACATGGAGCTTATATTTTAGGACAGGGAGGCAAAGAGGCCAACTCTGCATGTCACTCGGTGCATTCGAAGCACAGGTGCGCTAGGGAGAAAGGCAGGGGAAGTCCTCCTTGCAAGTGTCACGCCTCACCGAGCCCCGACTGTCCTGGGCTGGTGGTGGTGTTTTCTGGGAATGTCTCGTCCTTCAACAGAGGGAGGCAGCTGGGAGCTTCTCTGTCGTCCCCAGGGACTGCTGTTCAAGGTGTGCAGACACAATGACAAAGGAAAATCAGCTCAGGTAATGTGGCTAAATAGACCCACGCAGGCTGATTCCCGCACAGGCCACAGCCAATATGGCTTGAGCTGGTCAGTTAATGTCTGTTAATATCCTGCAGAGCGTGTGTCCATCCCCCACCCTCCTGAGATGCCAGTCTAGGCGGGAAGACAGTCACCAGAAGAATAAATAAAAATAACCATACCATAACTGAGAGCAGCAGGATGCCATGCAGGGGTGCTCGGGGAGTGTAGCTTTCTTCCCAGGAACAGGGTTCAGGGGCTGGAAGTGAAGGGAAACATATTTAAGGGAAGACATCAGGGATGAGTAGGAACTAGCCAGGTGGTGGAGGGGAAGAGCATTTCAGGCAAAGGAACAGCATGTGCAGAGACCTGGAGGTGAGGAGCATCCTGTGCATTCTTGCAGCTAAGGACCTTCTCACAGGATGGCGCTGAGTGGGGGGACAGAAGGATGGGGAACTCTGTCCCATTGATCTGTCTGTCTGTTCTTTTATCAGTGCTGCCGTCTTGATTAGTGTCACGTTATTGTTCAGTTTTGAAGTTGGATAGTCTCGGTCCTCCAAATGTGTCCTTCTCCTTGAATACCATCTTGGCGATTTTGGATCTTTGGTCTTCCATGTAAACTTTAGAATCACTTTGCTCACAAAATAACTTGCTGGAGTTTTGACTGAGTTCATCTCAAATCTATCAATCAAGTTGGGAAGAAAGGACACCTTGATGATGTGTGTCTTTTTATGCACAAACAATGGGTCATCTACCCATTTATTTAGTTATTTGATTTCTTTCAATAATCAAATCAAGTTTTGTGGTTTTTCTCATATAGATCTGCACACATTTTATAAGGTTTGTAAGATTTATTCCTACATATTTCATCATTTAAGTTACTAATATAAATGGAATTGAAGTTTTAATTTCAAATTCTACTTGTTCACTACTGATATCCTGAAACTTTGTTATAGTTACTTATTAGCTCTTTTGTTGATTAAGAATTTCTAAATAGATGATCATGTCATTTGCAAACAGACAGTTTTATTTTTCCTCTTTCTAATCTGTGTATGTATTATCCCTTTTCTTGTCTTATTGCATTAGTTAGGACTCATGGATAGGGAGCTCTGCAAAGCATAGCAAGTGCCAACTTGCCTGGGCTGGGCTGGATCTGTTCAGTGTAAAGGACCCTGGTAAGGCCAGTGGCAGGAACCTGGCAGCTAAGAGGAAAAGGTGGGCCTGGAGAAAGCAGGATCAGAGCATCCTGGACATAGGCTGGTGGGAAACATGAAGTCCTAGGGCAATGGGGAAGCATTAAAGGATTTTAGGGAAGGGATTAACATTTGAGGATACTTGTATCCTGGGAACCTCAATAAAGTAAATGCATAGTTTGAGTGTTAAGAAGATATTTGTGTGCTCAGAGATAAATGCAGCTGTTTCCATTGCTGCCTGATACAATTATACGAAAGAACTTAGCACTGATTTTTAAACAGATTATCTAAAACAACAGCTCTATTTCTCAAATTCACGATAGTTATGCATTTTAAGGTTGACAGGGAGCAGAAAATTTGTCTGAGTTGCAGAAAGTGTTGGAGATATCAATTTAAAACCAAACCAGCAATGTTTGTACTTTACAAAGTAATTTGACTGCAGTGTCTTTCTCAGACACAAATAGAATAAGTTAAAGAATGCTTGAACATTTCTCCTGCACATTTATTTTATAAACTTTGATATCAGAATTTTAATTAAGAATTAAAAAATCAATTGCTGAAGGACCTGCCTACTTTAGGAAAGGCTCTAAATTTTGCGAAAATGACCAGGAAATATTGTGCTTTTCCCCTGGTAGCTGTTGGCAGCTTTAAATGACTTTTCCCTTCTGATTTTGAAGAACCTGCTTATGCTTGAAAATTTGGAAAAATACCAACAATTCTGAAGGAGAAAATGAAAGCCAGTTATAATTATACTACCTAGACGTCATGTGGATGATCTTATTCGAGCATCTTCTAGGAATCTGGGCGCTTGTGGGACGAGAGCAGAGGATGTACAGTTTTATACTTGTCTTTCTCCACATGCTGTCACGAGCATTTTCCATGCTCCTCCATGCTTCATGTGAACATATTATGAAATTCTCCTTCTAAGTTTCCTTGCCTGGACATTTTATACCTCCTTCCTCATCCCTATACTGTCAGGCATTTGCATTGCTTCCAATTTTCGCTGTTACATTTTATATGCAGTGAACATCTTGCTAAATGATTTTGGCTCAAGTGTATGACTAGCTCCTTAGGAGAAAGCATATGTACAATGACTGACTCAGGAGCTGGTTTCTTGAGAACCCTTGACACGGCCACAAGATTGCTTTTGGAGGCCCAGGGACAGAGAGCCTCCGTGGTGGGTATTGTGTGTCCAAGCCACAGTGTCCTCGTGGGCACAGACAGGGCCATGCTGAAGAGTGTCCCACAGATCCACTCTCATGTGCTTTGTTGTTTCTTTAATTTGCAGAGAATTCACTGCAGGGACCTGTCAGTCCTGGCTTCCTCCTTCTTGTGTGGATGGGAAAAGACTTCAAGTCAATGAGGAAACTAAGACATGACCCAGAAGCTTGTGCCCGGCAGCTCCGTGGGACAAGGCACGGCAGCTCACGCTTGGAGAGGACTGTTGGTGCCCCAGAATGTAGATGAAGCTCTCTGTCCCAGAGCCTGTCCTGCTTCCTGCTGGGAGGCCAAGCAATGTGCTTGATTCTCAGACACGGGACACCCCAGTGGGGCTCCCAGTTAGCGTGTGGTTAGCAGGCACTTCGCAGGCACCCCGCCTCTGGAGTTTGGGGTATCTGTGGACACAGGTTCATCTACTGCCTGTTGCAACAGCCCCCCAACCCAAATGCCCTGCTGCAGGCACCCCATCCCCTGACACCTAGGGCAATCCCAGAGCCCATATCATGGCTCATTCAGAAGGAAGCTGAGGAGGACTTTTCTGTTTCACTGATTAAATGATCTGATTCACCAGGACTTGGTCAGCACGAGTGTCCCTGCGCGGCCTTGTCCTGGGCCGTGTGCAATTTACCATTCTGATGAAACCACCCAGCCCCACTGAGCTCTGCCCTGGGCTCCCCAATAGACGTCACACCGCCTGACCCAGGGGACCTGTGGTCGAGGTGAGGGAGGCTGGGACAGGGAGGGGAGCAGAGCGTATCTGACTCATTTCCCGAAACTGATCTGTGAAGGGACACCCACAAATAATGGAATCCAGCCCCTCAGGAGGTGGTTCCATGGAACTACGTCTGATAACTGCTTAATAAATGTGGGGAGGGCCCATTGTCCCTAGAGCCCCAGGGGGCTTCAAGTTCCTGGCCTTGTACGTGCTGACGTTTACTTGCAAATTACCACCCCTTCCTCATATTAGAGACCTGGTCACCCCACATTTATGTGAAAATCATGCCCCCTTTCCCTGCCTCCCAGCATCCTGCTACTCTGTGGGGAAGCAGTGAGGAGAGCCTGGCCTGTCCTCCAGGTACAGCAGGTGACGGCGGGCATGAACAGGAGACTGGGGCTTGCCTGTTGGGGGCTGCATGTAAGCTGAGAGCCTGGACCCGGAGGCCGGGGCCTGAGCGGCACCCCTTCCTACCTGTCCCATGGGCCCCCCAACATCTCCATGGCATCTCCCGTGAGTTTGCTGTGGACAAAGAGGTGGGGACCAGGGGAACCAAGTTTTCCCAGCAGGCCAGCTGGGCCCTCAGGCTGAGGAGGCGGGCCCAGCCCCTCTGTGTCCAGGAGCCTCCATCCAGCACCAGTTATTCCCCAACCCTGCAGGGACCCTCCCCCTTCTCCCACCTCCTCTCTCTTCCCTCACCAGGCAGTATTAATTGGCCACAGAACACCAGCAGCAGCTGTCATCTCTAAATGCCATTTTCCAGTCATCACAACATGATCTTGTGTTTGCCTCTCTTGCGTCTTAGTCCCTAAAGTCAGCATAAAATCAACACTAAAGAAGAAGAGAGAAACGTGAGGTGGGGTGGACAGTGGGAGAGGGAACTTGAATCTGTCGAGATGGCCTTTTTCATGTAGGTAATGTCAGCAGTTGGAAATTTATTAAACCTGTCACCAAGTTGGTGACAACCCAGAGGTGAGGATCTTGGTGTGACCTTTTATTCAAAAAACATCACAGCAAAGACTGTTGTCAAAGACACAGGAGAATGATGGGCACCTGACTCAGGGTGCTCAGGCGGGGGTCTGCCGAGCCCCAGCCAGTGGGATGTGTACATATAAAAAGAGATTCGTTTTATGGAATGGCTCACACTGTGGAGGTTGGCAGGTCCAAACTGCCAGGTGGAGCTGGTCAGTGTGGCGCAGAATCCACTCTTGACCAGGGAGGTCAGGCTTTTTTCTATTCAGACCATCAACTGATTGGATGAGGCCCACCCATATTATGTTTAACTGCTATTCTCATCCCTGTCTCATTATTCCAAAACCAAAGATCTCTATTAGTATCCTGGGGAGTTGGACAACTTAAACATTTATTTATGCATACAAGAGCTGGGGTGCAGGCCAGAGACAGAGTGGGGAGCAGACCAGGCAGACTGACGAAATACACTGCTGAGGGGAGCAGTGGGTGAGACAGGAGAGGTCTGCCGCGCCATGTGGGTAGCTCCCGGGGATTGAACTCATGCTGCAGTGGCTGCAGACAGCTTCATAGTGCTGACACGTATTTCTTTAGTGGTTTTTTTTTTTTTTTTATGTGCTGCTTGGTGTTGATAAATTATTTCAGTTTTTGCTTTTCAGTGAAGTTCCTTTCTCTTCCTTCTATCTTGATTGTTAATCTTACTGGATAAAGGGTTCTGGGCTCTAAGTCTTTTTCTCTAAGTACTTTTTTTTTTTTTTTTTATTTATTTATTTATACAAGCACTGGGTACAATCAGAAGCGTGGGAGGGTGAGACAATTCACCAGAGGCAGAGCGGAGAGCAGAGCAGGCAGAAGGACGGAAGTACACTGCTGAGGGGAGCAGCAGGCGGCAGGAGAGGTCTGCGCGCCATGCGGGACCCTCCCCCAGTGGCCGGGGAGCAGCAGGGGATCGAACCGGCGCTGCAGAGGCTTTGGGCAGCCCCGCAACCCAGCGCTCAACCGCTGCGCCACCGGGGAGGCCCTCTCTAAGTACTTTAAATAGATCTTTCCAGTCCCTTCATGCTTGTAATGTCTCTGCTGAAAAGTCTGCTGACAGTCTGATTGGTGTTTCCTTACAGATTACCCGTTTTTCTCTTGATATTTTTAATATTCTGTCCTGCTCATTGGTTCTCAACAGCCTTGTTATGAAGTGTCAGATGTATGTCTATCTGGCATTATTTCATTTTGAACTCTTTTGGATCACAACTTCTGGCTCATTTTCCAGCTCAAGGTGGTTTTCAGTGATTATTTCTTTAGATAAGTCTTCTGTGCCTTCCTCTTTCTCTTTTCCTTCTGAGACTCCCATGATATGGAGGTTTATTTCTCTTTAAGTTGTCCCAGATGGCATTTACACTGTTTTCATTTTTTAAATTATTTTTTCTCTACATTGTTCTGTTATTGAGCTCCCTAGCATTGTGCTTTTGAGATCATTAATTCTCTCCATGGCTTCTGTGTGTCTGCTATTGAGGCCCTCGATTGCATTTTTTAAATCAGCTGTTGTGTTTCTTGGCTCCATTATTTCTGTAGCTGCTTTATATTTTCCTTGTCTTTATTCTGTTGCTTTATATCCTCCAATATTTTTTTTTTTTGAGCTCCATCAGCACTGCCGGAACTGCTACCCTGAAATCCCCTTCTGTCATGTCACGCTCCACCCTCCACTGAGTCGGGGTCTGTTCAGGGTTTATTTGCTCTAGCATTTGTGACATGTTCTTTCTCCTCATTTTCAAATTTGTATGACCCCCACCCCAGCACAGAGTCTTATCCTGGGGTATCTGCTTCTGCTGTTGGTAGGTGCTTGAGCTCTGTTTGTTCACGTGTTTCTTTGGAGGGTGGATGAGTTTTGGATACCCCAGCCTCGGTAGCAGTCTAACTGGGTGACCTGGCCTGACTCAGGCTATGGCTGTTCCGTGTTCTGAGCCTCAGACGCAAGTCCACAGCCGTCGCTCTGTGCCCCACTCTGCAGTCTCCAGCTATGAATCCTCTGTCCTGGGTGCCTGCTCGCGCCCCACCTCCAGTGCAGTGCTGGGTCTCAGGAACCCCAGTGTCAGTGTGTGCACAAGCCAGAGGCTGGGGGCTCTGCACAGCAGGTGCCCCTCCCTTTCCTGGACTGTGCTGCCTCTTTCCAGCCATGGTGCCCCTATTGTGTGTTGTGATGGTCCATTTTCCCTGGGGGAGGGGTTGGCTTTGTTTTACAGCACTTCTATTGTGAGTCTCTGGAGGTGGGGAGCCAGCATCCTCACTCTGCTGGACTCAGAATTCCTTCTCTACTGGGTGTGGTCTGGGCCATCCTAGAGTCCCGTGGGCTCCTGGCTGTTGGCAGTCCACTTCTGGCACCTTGTGGCTGGGTGGCCCAGGGGGCTCTGCCCAGCTTCTCATTTGCAGCATTTCTCATGTTCATTCCTCCTGCTCGGGCTCATTTAGGAGCCTCATTACACCTTGGCACTGAGAATGGGGTTCAGCAAATGGCTCATAAAGTATCTTTGTGGAGGTTAATGGTCACTGGCTAGGGAAGAAAGGGCCACTGAGCATCCACGCTGTCTTTGATGATGTGGATTTTTCAATTAAGTGAAAACAAGCGTCACACCTCTTTCCAGGTACCCGCTGTGATTGCCAAGCAGCCAAGCAGGCCTCGGGGTGTCTGGGAGGCTAGAATCCTCCACCCCCTGAGAGCCACAAGGGCTGTTACATCAATGGTTCCCAGGTGGGGGTGTGAATCAGGGGCCCCAGCCCTGTTGCCTGAATACTCGGGTGAGCTGGTTCTGGAAGAATCCCCCAGCAAGCCCCAGGGAGGGGGCAGGGGGAGGCCTGTGCTGGATGGTCATGCTGTAGCCGGGCAGGGATGCAGGTGCTGGGCTGTTCCCCTGCCTGGAACGCACTTGATACCATTCCTCCCAGGCAGGAAGCGTTGCTGGTGCCCACCAGGTACATGATCCGCTGCGCTGGATACCGCATGCCCGGAGTAGGCGGGGGTATCTGATCATGCTCTTAACATAATGAGATTAATTCCTTCCACTGCTTTCAGCCTACCCCAGTTCCCAAAGCCATGAGGCCTGGTAACTTATATTCTCTGCAGCTCTGAAAGGAGCATTTCTCTCCCTAAGACTGGCTGGGTTCTCACACAGTCTGGTATGTATAATATTAATAATTACCCAAAAGAGGAATATGTATTGAATTCTAAGATTATGATCTAGGAAATGAGGATTTTTAAAGAGACGTGTAGGCCTAAAAGGCAAAGGGTGGATGAAAAGGAAATGTGGATGGAGAAACTTTTCATTAAATAAAACCCCACCCTGTGCGTGAATTCATTGGTACAACATTTCTGGAGGGCAATTTGGCAATATGTAGTAACTGCAAATAAAAGTGCATGACTTTAGGCCACAAGTTCCATTTATAGGAATTTATCCCATGGAAATAATAAGAAAAATATGCGAAGATGGGTTGCTAAGGACTTTTGTAAGTGGAAAGAAGTCTGAAAGCCTAAATGTCCCAGGCTCTGTTATCCTCTGCCCTCACGTCAGCTCTCCCCTCTTGCCAGGGACTGGGCACATGTTGTACAGTCCCAGCCTCCCTTGCAGCAAGACGTGGCCACGTAACTAAGTGCTGGTCAACAGGAGGTGATAGAGGTATTGGGTGGCATTTTTGGAAACCTCCCCCCTTTATCTGAGAATTGCCATCTATTTTCTGCCTCATTTCCCCTTCATCCCTTCTGACCTGCTTCCTGGAATGCAGATGTGATGGCTGGAGTTCTTGCTGCCATTCTGGATCACGAGCATTAGTTTCCAAACTTTGGGGATGATGAGCATCTGCTGAAAGGAACACAGGTCCTTAGGCAACCAATCTCTAGACTTAGTTTCTGAATTTCATTCAGAAAAAAATCTGTCTTATTTGAAGTTATATCATTGATACATGGAACTGAACCAAATCCTAACTTGATAAAAAGTAGAAAATTCATTTAATATAATATGTGAAAACTGGACCTCCCCGGTGGCGCAGCTGTTGAGCGCTGGGTTGCGAAGCTGCTCGCAGCCTCTGCAGCGCCAGTTCGATTCCCGGCCACCGGAGGAGGGTCCCACATGGCGCGCAGACCTCTCCTGCCGCCCGCTGCTCCCCTCAGCAGTGTACTTCAGGCTGCCTGTTCTATTCCCCGCTCTGGCTCTGGTGAATTCTCTCGCCCTCCCACGCTTCTGACTGTACCCACTGCTTGTATAAATAAATTAAAAAAAATATAATATGTGAAAACTAAAAATGGTAATGATACGCTCAGACCTACCTCACATGTTCAGAGCACTTATGTTAGCCCACAGTTGGTCAAGATCATCTAAACCGAAGCTTATTTTATAATAAAGTATTGACTGCATCATGTAGTTATTAGCTGTTGTATAGACAGTGAGAAATAGCCTGTTATTTACTCTCAGGATTGAGGGTACCCCACTTCCCAGCATCATCAGAAGGTACTGTTTATCACTAGCCCAGGAAAAGATCAAAATTTAAAATTCAAAATACAGTTTCTCCTGACTGCTATCACATTTATACCACGTAAAGTTGAAAAATTGTAATTTGTACCATCATAAGCCAGAGACTGTTGCAGTTATTGTTGTATAACTAGGACCATAATACATTGTTTAGTGAAAATTAAACATTATTCCATTTTAAAAAGCAAAAGCGTGTGTGTGTGTGTTGCCTACCAAGCACATATGTGTACATACACACAGAAAAAAGCAATGTTACACTTCAAAATGTTTGTGCTGATTCTCTGTTGCAGAATCAGTGGTGATTCCTTTTTTCTTTAAGTTTTCCTTTATTTAAAAAAGCTTTTGAAATGGATAGGAGTGCTTGTTATTATCTAGAAAAAAATTACAAAAATTGAAAAAAATAGACTATCCCAACTCTCATTTAACCTGACTTTGCAGCTCTCACTTCCCTTTCACAGAAACTTGGCCTGCAGGACAGTCCCAGAGGTGTGACCCCATACCTAGGTGAGGTCACGCTCCTTCTCAACCTGAGGTCCTGAGAATGGATCAAAGGGAGTGTCTGGAGGCCTGCAGGAGCCAGGGGAGCCCACAAAACCTCCTGCTCTCTTTTCAGAGAAATAACTCTAGAGCAATTCCCAAAGTGTCACCGGGTGGGTGGCTGATTTCTTGCTTTTTTTAAAATTCCAACTAGTGTATTCGGAATCATAAAATATACAAAGAAGTCTAGCTATTTACAACCACCCTGCACATACAACTTAATACTCCAAAACATTATATTAAGCTTGTGACTTTGATGAGAAGGGCATGCTTTATTGGGCATAATTATTATTGCTAGTAGAGAATTCCAAAAAATAATTCAGAGAATATGGGATTTGGTTAAAGCAAAAAAATGATTTTAGGTCAGAAATCATAATATGATTTCACTGTCAAACTAAATATTTAAAGACAACCTGATATCACGTTCTCTTTGCTCCTGTTAAATTATGAATTTTGGGTGAGTCTGAATTCCTGAAGCAGGGTGGAGGACAGCAAAGGAGTCGTGACAGAGCTCTGGTTTAAGATGGTTTTTACAAGGATTAAAATGCATCATTGACTAAGGCAGTGGACAGGCATGCATGTGAGGCACTAGTCTTCCGAATTGTCTGAGAAGGTGATGCTGACAAACTCTTCCCGTGCACCTGAGCTCTAATGACCCGGAGGGAGGCAGTTGGGATGATTCCAGTTAGAGTGTTAGGGAAACAGAGCCACCAGGGCGTGCGTGCGTGCGTGCGTGAGTGTGTGTGTGTGTGTGTGTGTGTGTGTATGTGTGTATAGAAAGAGAAAGAGACAGAGAGATGGAGATAAAGGGAGAGATTATTTTTAAAAAAGGAATTGGCTTATGTGACAGTAGTGTAACAGGGTGGTCCCCAGGAAAGGGGGAGGTTCCCTGCCCCACCCAAGGGAGGGTGGAGCTGAGCAGGAAGAGGAGAAGCTGCAGAAGAGACTGAGGAAGGAAGCAGGATGGAGCAAAGAGACCTGGAGGAGGCGCATGGAGCCTAGAGACACGTGAAGAAACTGCGCTTGTCTTTTGGTCGTGGACGGGGTGACACAGATGTGGGTGAGACCCGTGGGGAGGTGACAGTGGCAGCTTTTATCTTGATGTTGATTTTGCTCTTTTCCTTCCGGGCTTGTCCGGTTGTTTGTGACCCTTTGCTGTGGGTCCCCACTGGAAGATGTTTTAGACTTGTGGCAGGCTTTGGGGCCTTGTTCTGGGCCGATCCCATATGGATGGACTTTTACCCACGAGGGGACGGGTAACTTTGGGTGCTTCATTTAGAAACTAGACTCTTTGCCTTACCTGTATTGTTTCCTAATTTTATTAAAGTTCCTTCCCATTAAAGTCTCCTATGTTTTGTATTGATGCGGCGGATGGCAGAACCCATTTAGAATAGGCAGGTTTGCAGGGTTTGGGCTGCCCCTCTCCCTGTCCTATAACAGTAGAAGGTTAGTGAATCCAGGTTTAGTGAATCCGAAATGGGGAAGGCCCACATGCTGGGGTCTCCGGGCAGAGTTGCAGCAGCTGAGAGGCAGCCTCAGGGCAGAATTCCCTGTTGGTTGGTCTTTCTTTGATTCAGGCCTTCAACTGATTGGATAAGCCCCACCGCGTTATGGTGGGCAATCTGCTTTACTCAAACGCTATTGCTTTAAATGTCAATCTCATCTGGTAACACCCTCACAGACCCAGTGAGGGAACAGAGGGAGGGAGGGGAGAGGCAGGAGGGGGAGAGAGAGGGAGGCAGGAAGGAGAGAGGTGGGTGGGTGAGTGTGCAAGGGAGGGAGGTGGGTGCTGATGGGGCTGAGGCAGCTTCCTCGAGGCTGAATCAGTGGCCATTGGACTCAGAAACTCAGAGTGTCCCTCATGACAGCATGAGGGACCTGTTTGAAAATGAAAAGTGTCCACTGGATCCATGGGGCCCTTCTGCTTTCATTCCACAGAATGGGGCCCAGACATATGTGCTTATACACACCACACACACACACGCACACACACTCACTTGTGCACTGAGACACTGTGAATTGGGCATCATTGAAATGCCAGGCCATGCCTCTGCCTCCGCGCAGAGCCGTGTGACCCGCTAATCAGGGGAGGGCGCCGGTCCTGAGGGTGAGCCCTGGCATCGGGCCACCTACTCTCCATGGCAACCCAGCCTGATACCTGTTCGTGAGTTTCAAAGCTCAGGGCTTCCACCATCTCTCATGTTAATCATGCAGATCAACGGCTCGCTATCCAGTCCTCCTACTGTTATGCGAAGCAGCGAGGCACAAAATTGGCATCTGCTGCGTGCGCACGCGTGTGTGTTGTGTGTGTGTGTGAGTGCGTGTGTGTGCGCGTGTTGAGTTCAGCACATGGTAAGGATGATGTTGGGGTGAAATAGCTTGAAAAACACAGCCAACAGTAATTGGATTATAGTTGTTGGTTGCTCTCAGAGTATTTAACGTGGTATATCAATCCCAAAGATTTATTACAGCTGGTGAATTCTAAGGCGTCTTGCTGATACAGTGTGGGTGAGAGTAGACAGCACACCCTGGCGAGTTTGGTGAACTTTCTCGTGCAGTCCTGACGGTGCGGGTGGAGGGCGGCATTAACATGCAGCAGGGTGTGTGGGGGAGTCCCGGAACATGTCCACACCGGGGGCTGCAGTGACAGGGGAGTCAGGACGATAGGAGACCTGGACCATGAGGCAGGACTCCAGACTCTGCATTCCTTGTGCTCTGGGTGTGGACACAGTGGGTGCTGGGCCGGAGAGAGGTGGAGATGAGCAAGGTGGAGAGAAAAGGCCGAATTTGGATCTTTCCTCTAGAGCAGGACCTCAAACTGCACATCCTAAGGGGTTACCCCTATCAGGGACATCCAAGCAGATTCTGAATATTGACTCAGTCAGTCCCCCAACCCTGCAGGGCTGGTTTTATTACTGATTATTCCATCCAGGAAGGGGAAGCACCCAAGGAGGGAGGCAAAGGAGCTTGTCCAGGTCACAGGCAGCAAATGGAATAAGGATAAGACCACACAGGAGCTTTGGTGGCAGATCCTGGGCCTCTGTAGTGGGAGATAATAGGGAGGGGTGGAGACTTTGGTTGCCCTGGGTGCTGAAAGGTCAGGCTCTACTTGCCATATTTCCACATAGTCTCTGTTGCCTGGACACAGGGCTGGCCCCATGGCCGAAGGATCCCCGCACCCCAATCCCTGGGAGAGTCCCCTGAGCTCCAGGCCAATGTGCATTTGCATCTGCCCCCCTGCCTCCTAGGTACTGTCAGCGCCACTGGGCCAGGGCAGGTTCAGGACCTTGTGCTCCTGCCCCCATGAGGGCAGAGCTGACCCCTCCAGGGACCCCACCTGCACCTGTTCCCTCACTATGGGTCTCTTCTTAAAGGGTCCCTTCCAGAGAATGCCAGGTGGCAGGTGCCAGATCTTGGCATCTGATGCCCTCCCACAAGCTCCCTGGGACCACAGCCGTCATCTTTTGTAAGCCCTGCTGGGGAACAACTGGCCGCTGTCCTTTCACCAGGAGAGGACAAGCTAAGCTGTGGCCTCCCGCAGGGCCCACAACCGTCTATGAAATCGGTTCGTGAGCTGCAGCTCCCGGCAGAAGGCGAGGGGCCACTGAGGCCAAGAGGGAGCCCCAGAATGTCCGCCCAGAGAAAACGCCCATCAGCAGGGATTCCTGGCAGCAGCCCAGTCAGGCAAATTATTTCTCGCAAATTGCTTCTAAGACTGAAATCCAGGCAGGACCCTGCAAGTTCCACGTCTATTATCCGCCCTAGCTCAGGTCTGGTCTGAGGGCAGCGGCTCACCTGTGGGCGGGAGAAGTTTGGGAAACTGAGGCCGCCCTGAGAGGCAGGCGTCTCTCTTCCCTCTCCTCCCCCAGCCCCATGTAAACAGGGCCAGGGCGAGGGTGTCCCTGTGCTAGGGGCTGAAATGTGGGTCCCAGTGCAGACGGAACGGAGTGGGGTACTTTTCGGGTCCAGCTCAGACCAGAATGGGGGTGACGGCTGCGTCCAGAGCCTGGTCCAGGGCCTGGCAGGGCATGTGCTCACGGGCCTGCTGGAGGGACACCCTGGGCTGGGAGCACTCGCCAAGGTCGCCCTGTCCAACCTGCTCACTTGAGGGGAAGTGGGGGCCCCCCGAAGTCGTGCCTCTGCCCCCCCCCCAGCTGCATGGCCTCGGGACACACGGGCCGGGCGTCCTCGCAGCCTGCTGACCCTCCAGCGAGAGGGAATCCAGCTGCGCCCCACGCGCAGCTCAGCCTCAGAGCCCGTCCCGCGTGGACGCCCCAACTCAACACTGCGGCCTCCCAGACCGACAGTGGAGGGGGTGACGGTGTGGAAAGGGCCCCCCCACGCCCCTGTCTGGGAGGGGGCGCTGCTCTCCCACCCCCAGCCGGGTGGTGCTTCTCCCATTTCCCTGGACTTGTCTGGTGGAAATCCCGACGTTCCATCTCTTTCTTGGCTCTGTAGCCTGAGGAGTGACGGGCCACAGGCTGTGGGGGAATAAAACTTGCAAGATTTGCTTCCCTTGTCACATCCTGAGCTGCGGGCGGGTCTTTAGGGCTGACAGTTGGTGGCGTTAAAGGAAAGTGCCTCCGTGGCAGCAGGAAGCTCCCCGGGGAGGGGCCGTGGGCGTGAGGCTGAGATCCTGGGGGGATGTCACTTTCCTAGACCCGCACTGAGTCCCCACACCGACCTGTTGCAGCCAGTGCAGGGCGGGCCGGGCACCAGGGGGCTCAGGGTGAGGCTTCCTTCCCCAGGGCAGCAGGTGGGCGGGATCCTGCCCCAGGGCTGTGGGTTGGGGCCTGGGGCTCTGGCCTCTCAGCTGCGTGCTGGGGCCTTGCTAAGTCTCCATTTCCTTATTTTTTTCTTGAACGGTTTTATTTGCACAAGGAGTTTAATATTCAATTACCTGGATCATCCTGTTAAGATTTAATGGAGCTTTTGAGTGATTTGGGGAAAAAAAAAGATAATACAGAAAGTTGCTTTTCAGCGATCAAAACAGAGATATATTTTGCATTGTAAATGCACAGGTTCCTGCCTTTGTCATGTTTCAAGAGAAATTTATGCAAAACCATCCATTTCCCCCATTTCTTCCTCCATGAAGAAAGACCTTGATCTGCCACCTCCTAGGGTCCTTGGAATCATCTCAATGGATGTGGCATGTGGGGTTGCTCAATGCCGGCAAGTTATTCTGAAATCTGAGGGCAAGTTTTTGACTCGTGACATCTTTTCTTGTCTGTTTTTAGACTTTATTGCAGATGTAGTTTCCTCCGCAGCCAGCATTGGCACGTTACTATTCATTAAACTCTGCCCTTTACTCAGATGTCTCTCGTTTCCCCTAATGTCCTTTCTCTGTTCTACGGTCCCATTCAGGATAACAAATTATCTACACTGTGTTTTCCAAATCTTTTTGAACACAAATTACGTTAGAAATACACTTTATATCACACGGCGATGGTCACATTTAAATAATCTGAAACAACACGTGAAGAACACAATGCTATTTTTACCAACTGATATATACGTTGGTATTTTTGTTTCATATGTTCCTTTTTCATTCTCTTCCACCCTAGCCCACCCCCCCATCCTACCCTAACATAAAAATATTCTTCAAGATGTGATCAACCGAACAACCCACAAATGGATCATTCACGTTTCAGTTTAAAAATTTGCCCTACATGAGGATGCCTCTCCCTGGCTTCTGCCGCAGTGGGTGATAACTCTGTTTCTCTCCTGGACACACTGTGACCTCTTTGCACAAAGGGATGGTGTCTTTCTTCTTGGGGCTCCACATTGGGCTTCCTGCCAGGTGTAAATGATCTGTAAGTGCCCACTGCCTGCATAGTTCCATGCATGGGTTGTATTTCTATTTTATCACTTTTTGTCATTACTGTCTCTCTTGGCAGGGTCGGATGTGCCATAGGAGCATGCACTAGCTTTTTGGAGATGTGACTGGTGAGTAATGGAATACTTGCAGGTACTAGAGTCCGGTGCTTACTGGCCTGGGTCTATATGTGCAAACCCTGCAGTTACTATACCAAGAAAGGTAATGTCTGTTGGCTGATGGGAAGAGCATTTTGCTATTATAATAACCAGTCTCAACCATGTAAAGGGCTATAAAGGTCTGGGGAAATTGGGGGAGAAAATTCACTTAGCCAAATAGATATTCCCAGACATTCCTAAATATCTAAAGGTTGGCATCCAGTATTTTCCATGGATAATTTTTGTAGGTACAGCAGACACTTAAGAACACTTAGACTTTGTAACTCAGAGGGCTGGGAGGGCTGCCTCAGATCACTGCTGAATTTGAAATTCTTGCCTGAAAATCCTCCTCCTCTTTCCAAGGCTCCATAGGGACCCCAATGTGTAACCTGTGATAATGGGATCCTGGCATTTCAAGTTTCATCTGAGAGACCCTCACCCAAGGAGTGCGCCGGCACGCAGGTGTTCTAATGTGGAATGATGCTGGATGTTGGCCCCATCTCGGTAGAGAACACAAGGAGAGAGAAGGAAGGAGATTGGGAGTTGGTGACATTGATTTAATTCCTGCTGTTTAGGACATTGCAGGGGTGCTGACAGCAAGGGGCTACTTCCAACTCTGAAATCTTTTTTTTCCAGGACAAACCCAAAAGCACCACCAACTTTGATGGTAGAAAGATAGGGATCTGGGATCTTCAAAGCTCCTTTCCTCAACTGGAGACCCTTAGCAGGTGAGGCATAGTCTCACCTGGGGTGACCAAAAATCTCAGTAGTAATCAAGACAAATATAATCTTAATGCAAAATTAAATAAGTCAAAATGGATGCAAAAAACCCTACAATGAACAAAATAGCAAATTTTAAAAGACAGGATCTGTTGTTTTCCTGGGAATTCAGATTTGAGATGCATGCCTCTAATTTCCTAATTGCTTAACTATTTCAAAAGATCCATGGCTTATTAAAAACAAAAAGCCCTAACAAGCCAATTTATATCCAAAACAAACTCGTAATTTCTTTCCCCTAGAGCAGCTGAACCAGTTTTCACAACATTTTATGATCAGAGTGGATGTTATGTCTGAATCATTCATGGATGGAAATGCCCAATTGAGTTAACTGACATCAGGAACAATCAGAACAATCAAAACCCTAATCCCAAATGCAAACCCTTTCAGGGTTTATAAATTGGCCACCAAAATTCTTGCTGGCAACCCAGGATCATCACTTCCTCGGTCTCAAAGGAACTTCTCGGAGTTTTGCAACACATTCCAGAAGAGAAGAGTATTTCTCAGGTCATCAGAAACCCAGAGAAGAAAACTTATTTTATGATTTTAAGGGAGATGAAAAACATATTTTTAACAGTGCATTTCAAATGCATCCCTGCTCATCACAGAAGCATCCAAAGTACCTACATTATTTAGAAAGCAGCAGGAGAGGGGCTGAGGAAGGCAGAAGATACGGACGATTCATTTTGATTTAAAAAAAAAAATGCAATTAAGCCAGGGAAAGCTTCACAGAAGATCTAGAGAAAAAGTAAAATCTCTGCTGTTTGCAAAGTCAAGATAGTAAAGAGATGCTTAAATTAAAAACAAACCTAAGATTGAACCTGAAAGGAATCAAGCATTTAAATTTTTTAAAAGGTGGAGAAAAATGCCATCAAAGGGTGTCTGAAGGTTAAGGAAACTGTTATGAAAATGAGATTATGTGCTCTGGGCTGTTCACAGCTCTGTCCCTGGAGTGTGAAATTAGTGACTGAAGGCAGATTTCACAGGCACTTTGGCGGAGCGTGTTGGTGCCGCAGCGGATTTGCGATGGCGCCTGGTCGCCAAGTCCTGCCCACTTGCAAGCTGCTGTCGTTACTCATGCAAAGCACCGATCATCGTGAGTGTCTGGAACATTTTGCATTTATACCCAACCCAGTCCTTCCCATCAGAACGAGGCTAGATCTGTGTACACGGGCAGCGACCGGAGGAAGCACCTGCCAGACCGTGCTCTCACTACTGTCCTATTTTCTTTTTTAAGAAAGGTGCCCACCATCTGGATTATATTCAGGGGAAATGTTGGAAAGATGTATAGAAAATAGGAATATGGTTTAAAAAATTGAATCTTAAAATATGTCCAAGGGCAACCAGGTGTTCCCCCAGACTGTTTTAAATCTGAAACACCTAATGGGAATGCCCATGCTCCTCATCACACCACGATTCTGGAGAGTTGGTTTGGGGAAGTTGAACAGAAAGAAAACTCAGGAAGCATGCTTTGGGAGAGGTGGGTGCATCTCCTCATTTTCTCCTTTTCTGGGTCTCATCCGCGAAGTCACATACCCCCCAAAACAAACAAGAGCCAACGATTGCTTTTCACACTTTTACCTTGTCGTGGTGAGGCAGGCAGATCCTTATCAGCTCATGGGCCCCAAGATGCAGAGTTGACCCCATAGCTGGGGGAGGAAATCATCTCAGGTGCAGATCTTCATTGCTCTAGCATCTTTGGAAGCTCTTAGAATTGTGCTGTTGATTAACTCTCGGGACATCACATTTTCTACGCACAACCTGATATCCTTCATTAACACATCCTTTTGTTTCTAATGGGATAGTCTCCTTTTTAGGGCCCCCTCAGCGAACATAGGTGCTGGACACCTCCCAAACATGGGTCAAACTTTAAATGTTCTCATGGACAATTTGAGAGGAAATCAAAATCAGCTCAGGGTCTCCAAAGTATACTGTAAATAAACTGTGGAGTACCAACTCTTGGGTGCCAACAACAGAAATTCACATGCACATTGGTTTAAGCAGCTGGAGAACATGTTGAATTCTATCAGCAGAATTCAATTCAGCTATCCAAAGACATCTCCAGGACCAGGGCCTCTGCACTTCTGCCCTGCTCTTCCGTTTGTCTTCAGCCTAAGCCTGGGATTCTCCTGGGTGTTATCAGGCTCTTTGTATCCAGAAAAAGGGTGTGTAAAGTCATGTGGCCACTGTAGTGCCAACAAGGCACAGTCCAGGAGCTCTGTGATCCGGGCAGGTTGGTAAAGGAGAGTCCTGGAGCTTTCAGTAGCTTTTCAGGCTTTTACTGAGATTTTTATATCATTTGTAGCACAGCAGCCAGGTACATGGCAGGCAGAGGAGGTCAGGGGGCCGGGAAGCTGGCAGACCTCCCAGCCCCCAGGGAATCTTCACTCTTTCTGGGCTCTCTGCATTCTCTCGTGGTCTCTGTTTCTCTGCAATCACTGCTGCTTTTTCTGTTCTCGTTCTTCTATTGCGGTTTCTCTACTGGCATCCCCCCTTATAAGCCCAGTCTCTCAGCCCAGGTGTGCCCACCTATGCATGACCACACCCTCCTCCAGGTGTCCGCCATCAGGCACACGGGTAGGTCTATCATCAATGCTAATGGTGGAGGGCGGGAAATCCTGATAATTTTCACTTACCCTACAGTCACCTCGGAAGACGGATAGTTTTTAAGTGAAGATGTGAACTGATGTTCAGAGTATCAACCAAGTGTCATCCACCACAGGAAAGTGAATATAAACAAACTATGTTATATCCATATGGTGGAATACAATTCAGCAATGAAAAGGGCCATGTGATGCCACACAACTAAGTGTTATTATGAAGAAGGTGTCTTGTCTTCAGAGGTCCCCAAGTTCAGGATCCACCAAAAGTGGCTGGTCCTGGAGGGGACTGAAGATCAGGAGGCAGGGATCAAGGACAGTTCCCTGACTTCAGTCTTTCTATACTTTTTGAAGCTAATTGGAAAGTCATGTACTAGTTAATTTAATAAAATGTAAAGGGTCTGTTTCTGCTCTCTGCCCATTGACCCTCAGTCAAGTTTAGTTAAGCAACTGGAGTTCCACCATCAAGTTCAGCTTGGATAACGAGTTCAATTTGGGCGCACTGGAGATCCAATATAAAGAATTGCACAACTCTGTTCAAAGCCAAGGAAATGAGTCATTGAGATGACCAAGACTCTGGTCCAAGGGTGGCTCCAGTAGAGGTGGCTCAATCCCAGAGGAGACATGCTGCGGGCATTTCACATGAGGATGGCTTTGAGAGGGAACCCCACGCACAGGTCACAGTGCCCTTGAAGGTTGCTGTCATCAGAGTCCCAGCAGGTAGCCTGAAAATAAACTAAAATGAGTCAAGGAAGGGAGGATATTACATGAACTAGGGATTTGCTAAGAAAATCGTTTTTCATACTGATTGGCATGGCAGTCACTGGTGGATTTCAAAATGCAGATAAAACCACCCTTGCCAAGCCAGGTCTCTGCTTCCGGAAAACTCTGACAGGGAATCCAGAACTTACAAAATAAGAGGTAGGAAAAAATTAGGGATTTATGGCTCATATTACATAAATGTTTATTATTTTACAAAGAGGCAGCTCATGGCATGTGATTTGTCTTATAAAAATCCAATTTGGACAGTTCCCGCCATACATGTTCTGTCTGCAGAAATCAGCCCACATGTTGTCTGTGTCCCCAGCCACCCCCACTGCCCACGGTCATGGAGATAGGATCTTCCTCACCATCCCCACTTTATCCCCCTTACTTAGTGCCATGTGTTAGGAGCCTAGGAGATGGCTCTTTGTGAAAGATGCAATCCTGGTTTCTTTCATAATGGAGGACAAAGTGGATTAATCTCAGATGCACATCAGCAAACTGAGAGTAGTGTTTTGTATCTTTCTTGTTTTGGTTTTAAAGTGGTATTAATATTTTAGGTTGATATTTCTGTAAGACTTGGGTAATCTGTTATTGTTTTTATTTGTTTTGTTTGCGGTTAGAAGTCTTTGTAAGCAACAGGCTCTGGTTGCTGGAGAAAACCAGTTCAAGACTGTCTTAAGTTTTGGTCCCCCAGTTTCAGACGTGGCTTGAAGACTCAGCTTTGAGAAAGAGCACAGACGGGCCCTGCATCCAATGGGGAAAACATTGTTCTTCCAAAGAGAATTGGGGCTCTATTATTGTGGAAAGAGACCAGGTGTTCTGGCATTCCATGAAAATCCTCCCGACTAATTCAGCTCCCACCTTTATGACAAACATTATATAATGCTGCCTCACACTCCTGGGAGAAATAAAGGAACTAAATTTTAGAATATCGCTTATAATAAAAATAACAAAACAGTAGACTCAAAGTTAAATGATAATAAATAGGCACATGGGAGCTGCAGAAGATAAGTGAGTTGATTCCTCTTATGCTTCATGAAATAGTCTGGATTTAAAAGCAATGAGACAAGAGAAGTCATCCTGGACAAGAGAGACTGGAAAGGAGAGGACAGCTGTGGGTGGGCCCTGGAATAAAGTCTGTGTGTAGTACCTTAACAGGTGCAACCAACACTGTGTTCTATGAAGTTCCGTTTGAGTCTTAGTTAATTACAGGTGGAGCTTTTTAATATAGGAATGTCCCGAGAGGACATTTAGAAGTCTTGGGGGAAGCAGTGCGGCGGTCAGCCTGTGCAGGAGCCGTGACTGCCCTGGGCTCCTGTCCACTAAATGCCACTAGTCCTGTAAGGATAAGTTGGGAAAGATTTTGATAATCAGTGGGTGACTTAACCAGCTAGTTTGTCTTTAACAATTTAAATTATTGTGCAACCAAAAATTAATTCTTAACATTCCAAACTCCCCATAGGGTAATAATATGCACAGTAGAAATCACTGCACACACACACACACACACACACACAGAACTGACAAACCTAAAGAGACCTAACTCACTTTCTCTTCCCTTAGCCCCATGACCGTGTGCTTTGACAGTTGAATGAAACTTGTTTGCTCCTTGCTTCACCAATGTTCACCACCTCAAGGTGGAGTCCTTGTGATCACACTGTATTCATGGCTATTTTTATTTAATCCAAATCCGTATCCTTTTGGCTCTTGTGGAAGGAAAATCACAACCCGGAGAGGACCTGCCACCCCTCCTCGTACACGTGAAAGGGAATTACATCCTGTGTAATTCCAATCTTCTCAGCCACGGTTGTTTCTTTGGTGTCGTGGGGGGTATTTTTAAGCATCAAAGGAGAAATGAAGGAGAAAATCCAGAGAGACCACCCCCAAAGTCTGAAATCCTGTTAAACCTCAAACAAAACCGAGCCCAACAGGGCTTGACGGAATAAGCTCATACACTTGGGAGACCGGGGTCTTAGTGGTGAGATTCTGCGGGTCCTTTGAGTCCAGCTCCTTCCATCCGGCCAGCAGTGGGGAGGGCTCCTCATTTCCCAGGTATTCTGGCTGGGCTTCTTGGAAGAGAGGGCACCACCCTTTCATCTCCGGGCTTAGTGCTGGTTCCATTAAAGGGCCAGGGCAGAAATCACCACACATGCATCTGAGCATGGAAAAGAGTTGCACTTTTTTGTGCTCTGCTGTTTAAAATCAGCATCCTGACCAATTCAGGTTTGATGGCTAGATCAGGAGGCCAGGGTGGGGGTGGGGTGAGCTCTCCTTCCTAAAACCCTTGCACCTTCATCAACATAGGACATAATTCTAGTATAGGGAAGGGTATCTGTCTAGAGCACTTCTCTGAAAGGATTTACGAGAGTTTTAAGAATTGTTTTCAGGGCCTCCCCGGTGGCGCAGTGGTTGAGTGTTGGGTTGCGAAGCTGCCTGCAGCCTCTGCAGCGCCGGTTCAATCCCCGGCTGCCAGGCGATGGTCCCACATGGCGCGCAGACCTCTCCTGCCGCCCGCTGCTCCCCTCAGCAGTGTACTTCGTCAGTCTGCCTGCTCTGCTCTCCCCTCTGGCTCTGGTGAATTCTCTCACCCTCCTGCGCTTCTGACTGTACCCAGTGCTTGTATAAATAAAATAAAATAAATCTTAAAAATATTGCTTTCAAATACTCTGATACTCAAAATAAACCAAAGTGTAATTTGAATGCTCTGCGGTGTAGAATGAGCGTGTCACCCCCAGTGTTTTGGGGGTGTATCTCTGCTCCTACTAGCACTTCCCTCAGACTTCATCTGGCTCCCCTCCTGCCTTGTTCTCTCCAGCCAACCACACAGACCCCTTATCCTTCCTCCAATGGGCCAGACTCACCCGGCGTCCTGTGCATTATTAGGTGCTTAAAACAAAGGGCTGTGCCGCCGCTGTCCCCGTTGTTGGTCTGAACAGGAAAGGAGCAGGCAGGGCAAGAAGAGGATGGAGTCCCGTGAGGTTGGATGGCACCAGCCTGGCGCTGGGAAGGGTGGCTGAGTGCCCGGCGGGCGTGTGACAGTCACGGGGTGCAGGGAACAAGGACGTGTGAAACACGACTCCAGTGTGGCCCTGGCTCCTCGAGGGCTCTGGGTCCGAGGGCGTCGGGGAGTCTGCTGATGCCTGGGGCGAGAGTGACGTCAGCCAGCATTTCTGGAGCACGAGCTGGGCCTCAGGCTGTCCTCACTCAATTCTCACCACAGTCCTCACAGAGGGGAGCGCTGCGCTCGGCCCCCTCACAGGTGAGGAAGCTGCAGCCCAGAACGGAGAAGTGTTTCTCTGCGTGTCACAGGTGAGAGTTGGAATGTGGACTTGGTTGCACCTGCTTGCCGCACTCTCTGTGTGAAAAGTCCAGCTGGCAGAATAAGGCGCGAAATGTGTCGGGATTACTCTGTCCGTGCCTGTCGCCTCTGCTGGACAGGAGCCTCATTGTCTGGACCTGCACAGGGGGTGGCTGCCCAGGAGCTTAGGCTCAGGGGGTTTGCTCTCCAGGTCTCTGCCATCGTGATCCCAGACCCCATGGTTCTGCCTCTCCTACTGCTCCTTGCTGCTAAGCCTGCTTGGGGCAGCAGAGAAGGATCTGACACAGATTTGCCCTTCAGCGGCTGTGTGACCTTCAGATCTTTAGACCCAAAAGGGCTCCTCTGAAACATATCATTTCCAAGCTTCCTACTTCTCAGACAAGCAAATTGTGCTCTTAATTCAAACCATACAGCTACTCAGGGAAGCAGTTCAGCTCTGGTTGTGTGACCAATTTGGTCTCTAAGTTTCAGTTTCCTTTTTTTCCAATATAATCTCTCCCCATGGCCTCAGTGTCTCCAGGAAGCCTTAGCATCCTCTACACTGTGGGAAAACAGGAGGGCTCACCCTCCACCTCCCTAAGTGCTGAACACCAGCCTGGTCCCCTCAAGGCAGCAAGAGGTCACAGGACAACCATCCCAGCTGCCTCCTGCTGTCCCGATGCCTCTGCAGCTTCGCCTGGCCTTAAAGTGAAGACAAACACTCCTGCTCGTGCTCTGTGAGCTGGGATTGGGTTTTCCTGTGAGCAGTAGAGACCTGAGCTAACAGTGGCCACAGTAAGGTAGAAGAAGCAGAGGAAGGCCAGTGGGACGCTGTGAGTCTGGGCAGAATGTCAGCAGGCTGGACACAGAGGCAGCCATGGCCACATCCCGTGGGCCTGGCTGGGTGTGTTTTACTCTGGGGGTAGGGAAGGAGTAAGAGGATTCTGCGCAGGAGAGAGACTGATTTTACTGACCTCGAAAGAGTGTGCTTATCTTAACTAGGACTTTTGCTTGAATGACTCTTCAGTTACTATCTGCTCTCCCCAACCTCTGCTCCAAACGAACTGTCCATGGTGACAGGCAACACAGGGTGATTTTCTCAGCTAAGCATGTCTAGTTTCCAGTGCGTTGCTTGGCATATGGCAGACACTCCATGCATATTGGTGAAGGAAGGAAGGAATGAAGTTATGGGAAACTTAGTGTAGACACCAGGCAGCCCTTTCCTGCCTGCTTCCCCTTCTCACGTGTGCAACTCTGGGGTCACGCCCTCTTCTCCTAGGCTGTGTCTCTCTCTGCTGTCTAGTCTGTAAACTCTCTCAGGCATGGTGAAATTGATCCTGAGGTTGACTTTATGCTGAGCTAGAATAAGTAACGATTAGAGCCACTTCGACAATAATTCAACCATCTCCTTGTGTCTTTAAATGAAAGAGGCATAAAAGACAGGCCTCTGGGAAATGGTTATAGTGCTGTCACCACGAGGAGAGAGGTAACTAGGGGATGATTTATTGCAGCCTTCTGGCGTGGTGAGTCAGTGGCGTAAAATGGGGAAACAGCTCTTCCGTGACCTCCTGCCTAAAGAGGTTAGTGAATGTTAAGACTTTTCTTGCCATACAGGAGCTTTAAACTACTTCCCTGTGCAGCAAACTTTACATCTTATAAATTGCTGCCTGTTGCTGTAACTCCAGGTCCTCAGTTACCAGGCTCCCTTGCAGCTAGGGCTGGGGCAAGTGACTCTGATTGCAGTCATTATCTCTCCCATATATGTGTATTTTGAATTGGAGTCTTGTCACTTTAAGAAATGGGGATCCCATGAAATCAATTCTAGGGATGGTCCATGAGTGGGAGGAGCTACAATTCAGTGCTTTGAGATGTGGGAGCTTCCACAGGCATCTTCATGTGGGATGAAGTTTGGACCAAATTCTTAGCTATGTGACCACTAAAGTTGACGATTTGGCCTTTCTGGGAAATCTCCTAACTACACGTTGTGTTTTCATAACTTTTTTTTTCTGCTTGAAGTAACTAACCTGACTCATGGTGCTGGTATATGTAGCTGCCAACTGGAGAGCAGAGAGTGAATAAAGCGTGTGTGCTCTGGGCTTAACTGCAGACGGGAACCAGGTAAACCAGGGCAGGCTGTGTGCCACACATCATGCTTACTTTCTCTTAGTCAATCAATAAATATTAAGCATGCCTGTCCTGGGCACTGTGCTAGTTTCTGGGGATAAGTAGGTCCAGAACAAGAGAAGGTCCCTGTCCTCACAGGGCTTCCATTCTGGCTGGGGAGATAGCAAGAGGTAATAAACAAATAAATATTTTCAGATTGTGATTATTGAGCTGGAGAAACTCAAACATGATGATGGCATAGAAGTGGTGACCATGGAAGGCTACACTGTCCAAAGTGGTCAGGGGAGGGTCCCTGAAGAGTGACCTTAGGGCTGACAAGCAGCCAGCCAGGCTAAATGCTGGGGCCATGGCCCTGGGTGGGAGAAGTAGTGAGTGCATTGGCTTGAGCTAGAAAGGCCTCGGCATGTTGAGGGGAAGTTAAGGGAAAAGATCACGCCAGGCCTTGTGGGCCACAGAAAGGAGTTTGGATTTTATTGAATGGGAGACCATGGGGGAGGTTTAAGCAGGGAGGGTCTGATCTGATTTGTTGCAGAAATGAAGCAAGAGTGTAGGGGTGGCCTGGGACAGAGACCCAATAAGTCGTGTTGTCTATTGGGCTTTTAGGGGGGCTGGTCATGCTCTGCTTAACCAAGATTCCGGACACACAGAGGAAAGCAGGTGCTCAGCACAATCCACATTGTCTGGAGTGCAGAGCTGTCATTTTATGCCTGAGATGAGGGCAGCTTGGACAAAGGTGGGGAAGGTAGAGAAGAGAGAAGTGAGTGGATTCAGCATTGCTTTGGAGGTGGAGTTGTCAAGAAGTGCTGATGGGCTGGAGGTGAGGGTGTATGAAAAAGGGGTGTCAGACTTCAATCATCAATCATCATCATCACTGAGTTTAGCACGGTCCCCTCCAGGTCCATTCATGTTATCACATTGTTGCAGATGGCAAATTTCATTTTTTTAAAAAATGTTTCTAGCTGAGTAGTACTCCACTGTGCATGCCTACCGCATCTGCTTTATCCACACATCTGTTGTCAGGGATTTGGGTTGTTGGTTATCCTGCTGTTGTGAATAGTGTTGCAATGAACATACATAGGGGGCATATAATTTCCAAATTAGTGTTTTCATATTCTTAGGGTAAACACCCAGAGGTGGAGTAGCTGGATCCTATGGTTGTCCTAGTTTTAATTTTTTGAGGAATCCCCATAGCGTTTTCCATGGTAGCTGTACCAACCTACCTTCCCACCCACAGCATACCAGGGTCCCTTTCCCTCCACACCCTCCTCACTGACACTAATTTGAACACCCCACTCGGTGTTTGTGTAGATGACAAAGCTGCTTAAAGTGGCCTGAGTGTGGAATTGAATTCTACTATACACATGAATGAATGTAGTTTTCACTGTTTGAAGAAATGTTGCATGTTTCAGGCACGAAACCATGGGGAACACCAAGAGAAGGTGGTACTTTGTTTTGCTTGGTACTTGACAGGTTGTTTATGGGTCTGAAAACTCACATGACCAACATCAAAGTCTCTCGCGGCATCTGTGTTCTCCAAAGAGTGCAACTGCTCATTCTTTGGCGGCTTCATCCTCACATTTCCATGTCCAAGTTCAAGCCTCTGATGACTTAATTTCCCCTTCCAGTTTGTTCACACCAGAGCATTTGCCTGTTGGATTGTGTTTTATTTTATTATCCTCTCCTTTCTCTTCTCTATATATTACAGTTGAGATATAATGTTGCCTAAAAATATGCATGTTGGTAAGTTATATTATCTGTGAATTTCATTTCTGTTGAGTAAAAGGGAGATTATAAAATATTTTTTTTAGAAACCAGGGATTGGCACTGCTAGAGTCACGAACCACCAAATCAGTAATGTTCTCTTCCACCGGGAACCCACATTCTCACTTAGCGATACCTCCGAGCCCTTTGCCAGCTGGAGCCTAATTTTACAATGACAGAGGGTCCTTTCTGCCCCCATTCCCATTCAGCTGTTCTTTGCAGGAGCAACACCGCCTCTTAAGGAGTCTGCTGGGACCAATGTAATTTTTATGCCGCATCCCTGGGCTCTGCGAGCTCTCCCGGAGCGGTGTCTACCAGTGCGAGTGTGGCTGCTGGCTCCTGTGGGCCCGAGGGGCAGACCGGGGGCTGCTGCCAGATTTAGGTCCCCGCCTGATGAGCAAGTAATTTGTTTCATCCATAGGAGACAGAGCAACAATCAAGAAACAAACAAACACATTTTTTAAACTGGCAAAAAAAAGCTTAGTCATGCAAATCAAGGGAGAGAAAAGAGCCTCATTCACATTCTGTAGCATCAGCGGGGCCCTGGCCCCTCCACCAATTTCTATGAAAACAGCCCGCCTGGAACAGCCAACAGCCTGGCCCGGAATGCTCATTAATGAAGGTTTGTCCCAACCCGAGTAAACACCACCCGTTCCCAGGACTCCGAGAGGCAGAGAGCTCAGCAGAGGTGAGCTGGGTCGTTGGCTGTGGCACAATGTGGGTCGCTGGAGATGTAATTGAGTCCCCGGCAGGGGCAGGCTCCCAGAGAGCCACCGGCTCGCGCAGCGGGGACAGTGACTTAGCAGCAACTGAGGTCTCTTGGATACCAGGCCTGGCCAGCTCCTGATCCATGGGGCCTCTGACATCACTTGGGGCTTTGTGATGCAAAGTGACATGTTGTCTGAGGGCACAGGAGGGACCAGTGACTGAGATGCTTTTGGGGCGTGCCCCTAAGTAGACACAGTTTTAATCAGGTAGCTGGGAGTTGGTGTTAAGCAAACAGGTAGACATAGAAATGACTGTCATGGAGGGAGTTGGTCAGCTTCATAGAGCCATAGAAACAGGAGGCAGGGAATGCCGGGCAGGGCCACCGGGGGAAGTACCAGGGTGGCTGAGGAGGCAGAGGGAGCCTGGCGCAAGCCACGATTGGGTTTTCTGTGAGAGGGAGCCGGCGAGGCAGGGGGAGCAGGCTGAGGATGGGCTAGCTTGAATGGCGGCTGTGCGCCTGGCTGCAGGGCTGTCCCAGGATATCTTGTAGCAGGCCTTGGGGCAGAGGGAGAGTGGCCCAGAGTGTGTGAGGCTGGGAGGGAGGCTGGGGTGTGGGGTCTGGATGGGGGTTTGTATTTAGAAAGCACACTCAGGGAGAGTTGATCACTATCTCTTGAGAGTGACTAGCTCTGGGAGGGCCAGTCCCTCAGGGTCAGCAAGGCCCAAGATGTCAAAGCATTAGAATATAGAAAATGTCAAAGCATTGGTTAATATAGAGACAGAGATAGGACGTCAACACACACACACACACACACACACACACACACACACACACACACTCACGGACACACATGAATAGCTGGGTTAAAAATGCCTTTCATTCCTGTAAGTAGTAGTTAGATCACTTTCCCCCGAGCACCTCTTATTGTACAATGGTGTTCTTTAATTGCAGGAACACTTGAGAAATTGCAGGGATGAAGTTAAATAAATCTGAGCATTATAATTACGCATTATGCATATATTCTGCCTTTACATCTTATTTGGAAAGTGCAAAACCAAACAGAAAAAGAAGCCCAAAAGCTGGGCTTCCGGTGGACAGGACCAGAGGGGGACGAGAGGAAGGCATCGGCGTGGCCTCTGCGGCACCAGAGCCCATCCCAGGCTGCGACCTGGGCCAGGAGATGGGGGCAGGTGTTCGCTGTGACAGCCACACTTCCCGCTCCGCACTCGGAGCCCAGCCTCCCCAAAGGGAGGCGGAAAGCAGCAGCCTTGGCTCAGCTGCCCTGGGCCAGCCCTGGACAACAGCATGGACATCAGGGCTGGCCTCACACCGGCCAACAGCAAGCCCTACCTGCCCAGAGCGGGAGCTTTCGCTGTCCTGAAAAGATGCTTTCCAGATGCGCTGGTCCCAGCCTCCACCCCACTCTATCCCCCTTTCTTCACTGACCATCCTTCTGTGCCACAGACATGCCAGGCTCCTGAGCAGGCTCTTATCCTGATCCCTTGCCCTCCGTCTGGGCTGCATCCCTGCTCTCGGTGCGGGTCGCTTCTCACCTTCCAGAGCTCCACAAGCATCAAAGCCCTTCCTGGCCCTGTGCGCGGTGACCGCCTCCTTCCTAGCACGTCACCCAGTTTCTTTTCCAGGCGCCTCTCTCCACCGCCTGCAATGACCTTGAGGACGTTTCTTTGGGGTCATCTCGCTCTTCCTACTTGAGTGCGTGTTCCATGGATGGGGGACCTGCCTGTCCTACTGAGCTGTGTGCCCAGCACCCACAGTGGCCCCCAGCACGGGGAGCTGCCTGCTCTCTGTCTGGGGGTGATTCAGAGGTCAGCCTGGGACTGAAGTCCTGGCTCATGCCCCTGCCCACTGACTGTGGGACACGATGTCCACTCTCTGGGTCAAGCTTTCCTCCTCTGTAATGGGTTGAGACCAGAGTCCTCACTTCTCGGGACCCCCGGGGGACTCAGAGACAGCGGGAGACAGCAGGACATACATCCGAGGGCTTTGCCACTTTGAGATGGAGACGGCAGATTGTTCGCACCCGGGGGTCAGGCTGGGCCTGGAGGGGGAGCCCACATGGGACACACACGTATACAGGCACCAAGTGTTTGATTACCTGCAGCTTCCCTGAGTGAACAGCTAATGCTCTCTCGGTGCGGTGCGTGGATTCACCACTCAGTGTGGTAGGACTTGATATTATCACCATTGCCTTTGTACAGATAGGGAAACTGAGGCACAGGGAGGCTTGATCACCTGCCTGAGGTTGCCCAGGGGCCAGGTGGAGGGGCTGGGACTTGAAGGGAGGCAGCCTACTCCTTCCATGACATTCTCGATGTATTTTTCTCTGCACCTTCTACTTCCTCTCCCAGCAGGCCTGTGGGTGGAGCAGATTCCACCTGGTGAAAAGCCCGGTGGAGGGAAACACACTTTATCACTGAGTTTGTGCAGAGGCCCGGCTTGTGGGACTTGGTAAAATCTGTAAGAATAGCTTTGGTAAACCACATCATTCTCCAGGGAAACTCTTTTGACTTGGCAATGAATAGGCGAGTGTGTGAGGAAGCTTTCACCCACGTAGCCGGATGAGACGCGCTCCAGGGCCTGGTGGGATGGAGTGCACTGGGAGCGCCCGAGGGGAAGGCTCCCACCAACAGGGCCACATGTGCTGAATTTCCCCCCAACTTGGCAAGGCCAAGTTCCCATTATAGTACTTGCACCCAGCAAAGCTGCACTCAGCTCTGAGCCACAGAAACCAGATCTGGGGCTTAACAGGTGGTTGTTGGTCTTATTCTGATTCATCGGCCAGGGAGCGGGTGGTCTGGGCTGAGGCCGGGAGCCACGTGTTGTCACCAAGGGCCTGGCTTGGGCACCTTCTGCTCTCCATGCTCAGCCGGAGTCTGGACACCCGGGGTGTCCCGTGGCTGCCGCAAGCTGCCCCGGCTCAACCACTGGCCTGCCTGCAGCCAGGGGGCGGGAGGAGGTGGGAAGGAGGAAGTGAATCAGCCAGGAAAAGGACATTTTCCCAGGATACCCTCCAGGTCCTGGCTAGAAAGGGGTTCCCGGCATAGTGCAGAGGGGCTGCACAAGGCTTAGGGAGCTCGAGACCATAGGGACGCACTGGGTAGTCCCCTGGCCTGGCAGCCCAGGGAGCCCGCTGAGAGGTTTTACGTTTGTGGGCAGAGGACACACAGCTCTTCTCAAAGGTACATAATTCACGTCTTCATAAACATGAGGTCTCCTTTTGAGTAAGGAAGACACCAAAACCACATGATTCTGCCTGCAAATGTTCTACCTGCACTCTGACTCACCCCAGTTAACCATCGTGGGGCTCAAATTCAACAGAGACTTTCCAAGCCTCCACCCTCCTTGGGGTGCACAGACCCGCTCTCTGCAGCGGCTGTTCGTGCTCTTCTGTGGCCGGTGCCCATCACCCCAACTGCTGGTGTCCTCGGTGGGCAGGGCCCCGCTGTCCTCCCTCTGAGACAAGTCACCAAGGTATTTAAAACCTCCTTGCTGGCCAGGGAGCCTGGGATTGTCCTCCAACAGCTCCAGCCTGGACGCGAACCCAGAGATAAATCATATCTCCTTAAAAAGCCACAGCAGCCCATTATTTCTGCTTGAAAACACCCCTGGATCCTGACCGGGGAGCCGTTGACAGGCCCTGGCTGTCGTGCTCAGCTCTGCGTAACACTGCAGTCAGTGGGTCGACTTGTGGAATGAGCAAGCTGGTGGCTTCAGAGGGAGGGTGAATAATGTGCCTCCCCCGCATCCAGGATCGGGGCAAGGCATTGGAGTCTGGCTGCAGAAGAAGCAGGAGCAGCTAGTCTGGGGGTCTAGCCCGTGTGGGGAGCTCCACTCGTGCTGGCTTGACCTGGGGAGGAGCCAGGGTGGCTGGTTGTGTTTTGCAATAGCCTGCACTGCTTCTGCTGGTGAATAGCAGCCTTGTGTGACAAACTTAGCTCAACTGAAACAATTTTTATTAAGATTTATTTATTTATGCATGCAAGTACTGGGGTACAGGCCAGAAGTGTGGGGCATAAGAGGATTCACCAGAGAGTGGGGAGCAGAACAGGTGGACTGACTGAAATACACTGCTGAGGGGAGCAGCTGGCAGGACAGGAGAGGTCTGCTGCACCGTGTGGGTATCTCCCTGGCTGGGGATTGAACTTGTGCTGCAGTGGCTGCCGATAGCGTCACAGAGCTGCGTCTTAACCCCTTGCGCCACCAGGGAAGTCCTCAAACAGTTCTTATGGATATTTTCACCCAGAAAAAAATAGCGAACCACCAGATGCCCATCACCTGGATTCAAACTCTTCCCCCACCTCTTTCCACCAATGTATTTCACAGCAAATCCGGATGGCGTGTGGACATTTTCTAACAAGGCTGCAATGTCCTTCTCACGTCTATGCTCACATTCCTACATTTGTCTCCCCTAATCTCTTGACCATGATAATTGCTCCTCACAATGCTATGCTGGCGGACTAGGGGTGCCTTGGGGTGAGAGAGCTACAGTGACTACGCCTGTGGGGAGAATCCAAACACTAACAAGGATGCACACAATGGCGCTTCCATTAAAAAAATTAAAATGAGAAAACTGCTCTCATATGAAGCTGCTCCTATCAGGCTGGGAAGTGGAATGGCAACCTGACTTTGGAAAGATGGTAAATGCCGGATACTGATCACGTAAGCTCTGACTGTCAACAGCTCAGCCGAGACCAAAGGCACCTTACAATGGTCTGAAATTGCAGTCGTTTCTATCATAAAAATTCAAGAGACAATCTCCAGTGTGAGAGGGACAGACTTGAGGAGACGGCTGTCACCTTGATGAAGGTTTTTAAGTGGGAGAAACCTGGAGAGAGAGAACCCTCCCCTGGACAGTGGGAAGTGACAGGAATGGCCAAGCCTGAGGGTATCCTCGGCTTCCCGGCTGCTGGCGAGTGCACCCCAATGTCCAGGCCTGGGAAGTCCATCCAGGACCCGCTTCTCACACCCCTGCTTAAGGAAACCTGGAGAGAATCCATGTCCTTGTCTCAGGAGGAGTAAAAAGGTAAGAGTGACTAAAGCCAATGACAGCGATGAGAGGGATTCCCAAGGGAGAACAGAACAAAATGTCTCCCAATAATCCATGTATGTCTACTTGTCAGATATTTTTTTCTTTTGGTGGCTACATGTGCTTGGAAAATCACAGCAGATCTGCACTCAAGTAATGTATGTCAAGGGAAAAAAAAAAGTAATGTCATCTCAATGACTAGAGAAAAAAATGGCAGGTGACCAACTCCTAGAGTCACTCTCCTTTTGTGGCTGGGACTGCTTCCAGGTCCGTGCAGTGGGGTGCCACCCCTGGCCGGGCGTCAGCTGCACATGTTGGCCACATCATTTTGGGTGTCCAGACATGAGCTTCGCATAGATAGCTGAGACCCCAATTGTCTTATTGCAGGTGTTAACCTGAGCAGGCCGTGGTGCAAGTCTAGCCCTGCACCCGTGCCCCTATAATCTAGCAACTCACTTCTCTCTGACCTCACCTTGATTCCGGGGCTGCATTAAAGGACCAGGATTTCAATTTGAAGAACCTGATTTCGAGAAGGGCCATATTGCAGAGTCCACAAGGGAAGGCCAGGGTTTCCTGATCTGCCCCTTACTGTAGTGTGGCCCCATGCAGGAGACCAGCGGTCTGTGGTGGCGAGGACCAGACAACTCAAGCAAGAAGCCTCCAGCAGCAAGGGGGCTGGTGGGCTCAGGTCCTGACATATCCCGGAGGTAAAAGGCTTTGGGGATGATTTGTTCAGGCTGGGGCTCAGTTCCCCTGACCTTTTCTTGTTCCTCCCTCTTTCCAGGATCAGTCCTGATTTCAGATTACCTTCTCTCACGGCGGGAAGAAGCTCTCAGGATCCTGTGAGCTGCATCCACACGCACAGAGGACCTCAGGAGAGCCAGGGAGCCTAGGCAAGCATCTCCTTATCTACCTTTGCTCTCCTGGGCAGGTGCATGTCCTTGAACCAATCAAGGGCGGGGGTGGGATGAGCTTACTGGTTAGGGCAGTCACGGCCCACTCCTGGTGCCACTAGGCTACTGGGCTAGGAGATCACGGTCACGAGGTGAAGGGTCACGTGACAAGTAGCTGCCTGTATTCTCTCAGCAGGAGCCCATGGGGAATAGCACTGGATTATTTTCTTTGACAAAACAAGAGCAATGATAATGACAATCATAACCTTCTCCTTTCAACCTTGTCATGTTGTCTTAATAACCAAATGAGATCATGGGAGACAAAGCGCTTTGGAGCCAGCAAGGCCCTGTGTAACTGTTAGCCAGAGGAGCAGATGTCGTGGTTGTTACGGTTATTAATATTAATGCACCAAAATTCATTTGTTTACTGTGAAATTGGTTCTTTCAGGATGAAGGAGTGCTTGGTGTCATATATCTCAATCAAGAAAACTGAAAATTCTGTTTCTTTATTGTAAAATCAATATTGCATGAAATTGACTTTTAAATTAAAATTAATTTTCACTACACAAGCAGTACATAAGTATAGTTCCCCTAAGAAAATCAGAGCATTAGAGACAAGTCCGAGTCTCTGTTGACTCCCAGGCTTCCACTTGCCCATGCGTACCCACTGATATCAGCCGGGTGTGAGGAAAACCCCGGCAGGCGGCTGTCTTTATGGTTACTCAGATAAAATCTGTAAATATTCATTCTTTCAGCAAACACTTGAGTACCACCCTGGGCCAAGTCCCACTTGCATGGAGCGTGCATCCTACTGGATGAGACAGGAAAGGAGCAAATAAACTCATTGGAGCAGAAGCAGAGGGTCCTAAAAGAGAGCAGCCCCAGCAGGGGCATGGCAGGTGCAGAGGCCTGAGGGGGGAGGTGCTGTAACCTAGGGAGTGCAGGCAGGGAGGGCTCCCGGCTCCCGGTTGGACTCCAGAGGCCTGGATCAATCAGGATATTCACCTGCATGTGTATAGGTCATAGGGCACAGTGCTGCTTTGTGGGTTTTAAAATACATGCATGTACAGGTGTGTATATGGATGTGTCTCTCTGTGTGTACAGTATTCCTACCCTCTGCACTGCCTCTTTCTCATGGAGGGGCCAGGGCCTCCATGCACATCCCCAGTGTACACAGCATTCGCCAGGGAGGGTGGGCCCTTGCTGGGTTAGCCCCTCCTGTTGATGGGTACCTTGGGGAGCTCACACTTTCTGCCATCCATCTCCTTGTTACTCACGGATCTTATCCCTGTCTCTGTGAGACAGACCACCAGGGGGTCATTTCAGAGACAGAGAACTTTGCCTGCTTCCTTCACTGAGGGGCCCACAGACTAGGCTCCCCCAGACAGGTCTCAGCAGGCCTCTGGCAGTCGGGGAATGAGGCCTCCTGTCCCAGCCACAGTGCTGGGGCAGGAGGCATTGTGGCAAGCGCACTTAACAGGGGCCTGGTCGGGTGACTTCTGCGCAGACAGAGGAGATTGAAAAACTCTCTGGCGACTTTCCAGAACTGTCCAGAGTGATTTAGCAGAGCTAAACACCTGTGCCAGCCTAGGCCAGGGGCAGGGCCAGGCCAGGGGCGGAGTCCTGCTGCGGATGGGCCTTCTGCAGGTGTGTCTCTCTTCCCTTTAGGGATGCTTCACTCCAATCTTTCCCACAACCCTCACGAACAATTCTGAGTAGAGTCTGCACAACTGTCATGCCCACAGGTTCTTCAATAAACTCGGCTGAAAAGGCCGTGCTGGAGAATTTGCTCCGGGAATAACGCTACCCAGGGACTCCTACTCTGCCTCTCCAGGGGACCAGACCTCCGAGGGGCTGCCCTGCCCCAGGAGTAAACGGCAACACCATAGCAGGGCAGGAGAGCGAGCGCAGAAGACGAGACACGGCTTCCAGTTTCCGCTGCACCAAGGGCGCTGTGCACCTGCCTGTGAGCACATTTGTATTCTGTGCAGGCTCCGCAGGTGATGTGGCCGGGCCAGCAAGGAGAGCAGCCCTCGCGCTCCTGAGCGTCTCCCTCACTGTCGCCGGCCCCCCTGCTCCCGGTTCCTCCTCGCAGTAGCGGGAGGCCATGTCTGCAAACACAGGCCCCTCAGTGGCCGCCCCCGGGGCCCTCCATGCGCTCCTGGGGCGCCTCCCCCCCGAGTCAGCGCTTCTCCAGCCTCGCTGTTCCCCACTGCCCCTCGGGCGTCTCAGGATCAGACACCCCGACAACGGCTCCTGGACTGTCCGCGCATCTGGGCTTTCGCACGCCGGGGGAAGCTCTCCCTGCACCCCTGAACCCCCACTCCCGGGCCGCGCCGCCCTGCCGGAGGCCCTGCAGCCTGGAGACACCTGGGCGCTGCCCGCAGCGGAGAAGGGGCGCCTCCGTCGTGGGGAGACGGTTTTTCCCGCCGAGGGACACGCTGACCAAGGATGCTATTATTTTCCTGAAGCCCCTAATTTTCTCATCTGTGGCTCCCCAGCGCCCCCGGGGCCCTTCGCGGGTCCAGGCTCGGGGGACGCTGCGCGGGTCCGTCCAGCGCCGCGGAATGAGCGCCCCCCGCCGCGGCGCCCTCCCGGCCGGGGTCACCCCGCTGTCCACGGCCCGTGTCTCCCCAGCCTGGCAGCTCTTGGCGGGTGTTTCCTGGCGCCCAGAGCTCCTTCTAAGACAAGGGGAGCCCGGAATGTCCGAGGAGGGGCGAGTGGGGGAGGAGCAGCGAGGAGGGGGCCCCCTCCAGTCCTGTGCCACCCTCAGGTGGTGACCTGACCCCAGCCGGCAGGGCTCCCGGGTGGGGGACTTTAGGAGGGGCTTTCACCCCTCCCTTCAGGGAAAGGCAGAGGCCCCAGGAGGGGCTACAGTGCCCAGAGGGCTCCCTGAGGGCCCCCCCAGAGCCCAGGTCCTCCCCCCAACCAGCTCCCCCAGCTTGCCCATGTGGGGTCCCGGGACAGCTGACTAATGTGGGAGAATTTCAAGTCTTGAGCCAAAACGAAGGTCGAAGTCAGCGCCTCCCCGGAAACTTCCCTTGCTCCCCAGAACGCGCTAGACAGGCTGGGTAAAGACCCGTGTCCCCCAAAGCTTGGGGAGAAGGTGGGGGTTTAATACAAAGGACCATTTCACACCCTGGTTCTTAGAGGTGGGGTTCTCCCCTCCCCACCTGGGGCACCTGCCCCTTCCTGCCCCTGCGGCTCTGAGGGGCCAGGACCTGTGGGCCACTGGTGTCCCCAGGAATTCAGAGGCTCCCCAAGCCCCAGGCACGCCAGACGCAGCGGATGCCCGGGGTGACCTCTGACCCAAACGGCCAGTGGGGTGGGGAGCCGAGGGCCGGTGCAGGTCTGCGTGTGATGCTGGGGGACAATGGGCCCTTTGTGACGAGCTGGGGGGTGGGGGCAGGAGCCAGGGGCTTCGTTGCAGGCTCAGGGCCACGGGCCTTAGGAGCAGGTTCAGAAAGCTCCCCGGAGGCCAGGCCCAGCCCAGCAAAGCGGCGCTGAAGTCAGTCTCTGGAGATGGCGGGACGGAAGGGCGGGTGGGGGCAGGTTCAGCCTCCAGCAGAGAGGGGGTGCAGGAGCCGCCGGCCGGGTGGGGGCTCGCGCTGAGTCCCCGTGGGCGGCAGGAGGGGCAGGGCGGCTTCAGAGGCTTCAGGCTTCCTGGCTCCTTGGTTTGTTTGCTGGCGTTTTCCCGAGAGGAAGTCTGGGCATCTGACCTCTGACCCCACGAGCTTTAGTGCTCTGAGGTCCCTGATGTGGCCTTCCCCATGTGGGTGCGGGGGACGAGGGACAGGCGTCCACGAGCCACGAAACGGGACTCGGGTCCCACCCGCACGGCCTTTCCCGGGCTTGGATCCTTGAGGGCAAGTTTGCCATTGAGGAAACTGCCTGTGCCATGACCTTAATTTAATATTTCCTGCAAGCCAGACCAGCTCCGCTTGACTTCAACAAACCCATTCACTCCGGCGCCGCCTGGGTCAGCCTCATCCCGTCTCAGTGGAGTTTAATGAACAAGCTGAAGTTTTTCCCTGATATACATCACTGTGCAATCTCACCTGGTAACCCCAGACACGCTCCCACACTCGCTGTGTGCAAGCTCCCTAGCGGCCGTGACATTGAATCCCAGCCGCAGAAGTGGGAGGCCTGGAGCCTCCCCAGGTGGGAGGCCTGGAGTGGGTTGACCTTCTTTTTCACTGCTCTGTCACCTTAGGACACTGCTGTTGTCCACCCAGGCCGGGGCCCACAGGTCACATCATGCAGGAGGGAACATACCCTCATTTGAGGGTGCACTGGGGCGGGTACTCCAGCTGTAGGACGGGATGGGAAATTCAGGGTAGCTGTGTGTGGAGCTTAACATGGGGTTTCTTACATTGTGTGAAGGGGATGGTAGATCTAGCAACTGCTGTCCCTTCTGTGGACTCCCACAAATCATCTACTGAGCCCCCAGAGCACACTTCCAAGCTTGTTGATGATGTGCCAAAGGAACTTACATCGGTCCACTGCCTCCTGCAGTAGCCACAGCAGGTGAATTGGCTGATGTCTGTAATTTACCATCTTGGTTTTGCAGGGTCACAACGTGGAGCCCTGTAAGCCAGTCGGCCCCATCCCACATCTACTCTCCCCTGAGTGAATGCAGCTGTGGAGGGCGGAGCTCTGCCTCCTCTGAGTTATTATAAATCACAAACGTGATGCCCCAGAACTGACGCTGCCCCTTCTTAATGACCCAGTCACCAAGGACAATAAAAACAGTCTGGGGTTTGTGAAGCTGTTGTTCAAACGGGCCATTTACAGGCACTTGGGGACATGTGGCCGCTTCTGCCTCAGCATCATTATCTGAGATGTGTCTGGAAACGGTGATCCCAGATGCCTTCGAGACAATTGGTCGAGATGGCTGTTCACTAAGTCGAAGCCAAAGTCACAATTGTGGGTCTACAGTTTTGTGGGTCTACAATTTATCTAGAAATTCCTCCCAAAGAATGCAGGAGCGATTCACAATCACATGGGGACTGTCCACTGGGTCTCGGCCCCGCCTCTCCCGCCAGCAGCCTGCCCCTGGAGGGGAGAGCCATGTGGGCAGCCGTCTCCCTTCCAGCCACTGCTGCCAGGTCTGTATCTGGACCACCAGCCAGGGAGGCGGAATCAGCTCCTCCGACAAACGGAATTACAGTATCATAAACCAGCAGCTGGCCGAGCTGGTGGAGGTCAGAGAAAGTAACAGAAGAGTCACAAAGCTGGTTAGCCAGGATCCAGGGATATTTGCTTCCTCATCCTGAGCACAGCCTCTTAGCCCACGCAAAGTAGGGACCCCACACCTCACTTAGCCCAGAGCAGTGCCCTTGAGCTTGGGGACCTTCCCTGTCATGTCTCCATCCTGCTCAACTTGCCAGTAAATCCTGACCCTCCCCCGTCGGGAAGCACGGGACTCTCAGCTGAGCCAAGACTGGGGACCATCTCCGTTGTTATTAATTGAATTGCCATTTGCCCAGCCTGCCATTTCATTCTCAGAGAGCAGTTTAATAGCCTTTTTATAATTTGGATCATCTCAATGTCACATGTTTGAGACGGAGGCATGAATGGGCGAGGGCGTCTGTCGTGTGCTTCATTTAATTAAAATCACTTGTTCCTACAATAATGGTGGGTTAAACGGGGAGCCTTGGTTCCCCAGGTCCAGAGCGGAGGTGTAGTCAGTCTACCTTAGTGGCGGATGGAGCGCCATCTCCTGCACACCCGCGGGCGCCCTGAGGACCTGTCCTGGGAAGCGGGGAGCTTGGAGAGGACCGCCTCTGGGAGCCGCCCACGTGACCGTTACCTTTTGCTCTCACTCCTCAGACTAATCTACTCTGACAGTTTTCTCTCATATTAAAAGAAAAGGAAATGGAAGTTGTCAGGGGATGATTCTCGAACGAGATATCCAAGGGGCCCGCAGGACTCTCAGGACCCCCGGGGCTGGCAGTTCCTATTAGTTCTGCCCACACTCCCTGCCCGTATTACATAGGCGTGTACATGTCAATGTACGTGTTTTTTCTTGTTTAACTTGAATCAAAGTGATAGCACGTGCTTTCACGTGACACTATTATCCCACTTTTACAGATGTGGAGACTTGAATGGGGAGAGAAGAAACAACTTGTTCCTCACTCTGGATTCAGGATTCATTTCCTCGGAGCCAGGAAAAGCCAGGCCTGGCCCAGAGACAAAGAACTGAGGCTGAAACGTGAGAAGGAGACATAAATGCTTATTGCATTTGCAGCTGAGTTTGGGGGAGCCTATTATGCAACCGCATCGGGACTCTCACTAGCTGTGACAAGCCTGGCGGTGACCCCGCACCAGTGTTTGACAGCATCCAGGCTGATGTGTTCTCAGGCCAGTGCAGACAGCTCACCGTCCCTCACACCGCTTTGCCGCTGCCTGACCCCCTTCATTGTCCGTGGTGGGGTTGGGGGTGTCGCTGACCTGCGTGTTGTGTGGGCACAGGTCCCAGGGGTGGGCAGAGGCTCTTCTCTGAGCTCAGTGCAGCTCTCACTTCAGACACTTGCCCTATTTTTGGGTGTGTGTTTTATTTTTCTCTAATCAGAGACTCAAGGGCCCATCCAGTCTGCTAATGCCGAGACTGTCGGGATATCATTATGTCAGTTAATTTTTTGCTTTTCAAACTTTTTTCACTAGGCATTTGTTAAACTTGGAGCTGGCCTTGAGAATGGTGGTGAGTCTTCCCTTCAGCTCAGACATATTGTTTCCTCGTTGTTGCCTGTTGAGCCGTCACTGGAGAACCCACTGGGGTCCTGGATCCACACATGCCTGAAACTCACATGGTCCTGGAGTTCTCTGTCAATTCCTTTAAATTCTTTCTAAACGTGAGGATGGGCTGTCTTTTATCTGCAATCAAAGGTCCGTGACTCAGGCTCATATGAACGTCTGGGGAGTCCTGGATAAAGAAAACAGGTCATGAAAATGACTCGTTCGCCCAGGATCTGGATGGGGTGTAAGGACTGAGCAGGCCTGTGGGCCTTTCCTTCCAAATGGGACACTGCATTTGTTCCCTTGGATGCACAGCCAAGCCCGAGAACTCTTTCTCGTGGGGAAAGACTCCTAGGAAGAGTCCTTCATGGGTGACAACGGAAAGGGACCATTTGTATCCAGCTCTCGGGCTGAAAGTCTGAGTTTTTACATTAAATCAACACGAGCTTCAAACCCCTTGAGCTGGTGTCTTAGGGCAAAGAGCCGGGGTGACATCTCATTCCATGTCCAACAGTCCATCTTCCTTCCGCCCGCTGCAAGGAGGTGGGAGAGAGAAGCGTCCAGGGTGCCCCAGCTGATAGTGGGCACTATCAGCTTAGAAGACACTATTTTTAAGAACTAATTTGCACCCAATTATTTAGAATCCCGGTGGGCTAGCAGGGTTCCTGGGGCTGGAAGGTGGCCCTGCTGGTGCCCCCACCCTGGCCTGGGCTGTGCTTGAGAAGGGGGCGTTGGGCGGTGGTTCTGGGGGAGGGCCTCTCCCCTTGCAGCCAGGGGGTGGCTCCTGGGCCCCACGCGTCGTCGAGGCATCTTCATCTCTGCAAACGGAGCCCCGAGAACATCTAGAATTTGCCTCCAGCTTTGGCTCAGGGTTCTGCTCTTCCCCGTTCCGAACCGAAACTGTCAAGAGTGAAGTTCTGACCTACGGATGTCCAAGCACAGCTGCTTACACAACCACGGAGGGAAAAGGCCAGAGAGAAGCCCCTGCGTCGCAGTAGAGGAGTCAGTGAGCCCGGATGGGAGGGAGTCTCTTGTAGCTGTGAATAGTTAATGCTTCTGCAGCCCCCTTGGGCTCCAGAGCCTTGTCCTGGCCACGCTGAGACGTGGGGAACATCCCGGCAGAATCGGAAGCTCCTTCTTCAAACTAAAATCTAATGTGTAAACCAAGGCCCTCTTGACACGTGCATGAGAAACAGAGCAATGGGATTGCGCTTTTTTGTTTTCTGGGAATATTAAAAACCTTTCTACTACCTTTCAGATCAGGAAATAAGCGCAGGCCATGACAAATAAGAATCTAATAAAGGCAAAGCTCATCCTCGGCCCTGACACGTAACTGTCTTCTCAGATGGAGTCTTTGTAGCCTCACGAGCCCCCTTCTCCCCTGGGCGCCCCCGGGGCAGGGACCCCGTCCTCCTGTCACGGTGGCGCCAGGAACACAATCAGGGCTCAATGCATAATTGATCATCGCCAAGACCCCAAAAGGCGCCCATTCCCTGCCGCGGCCCGCGAGCCCCTCCAGGCTGCTCTTAAGTGCATTTCCTTTGCTTTTATTTTTTCTCCAACACAAATGGATGGAAATGAGAGCCGGGGCGGCCGGAGCTTGCTGAGAGTTGGGAAGAGCCAGGGGCGTGAGAGCGGCTGCCACGGGCCCGCCTGGAGCCTGCACGGGCCCGGCCGTCCCGACGCCCCTTCCCAGGCCGGGGCCTTTCCTGCTCGCCAGCGCCGGGGCGGCCGCCTGCCGGGGCTTGTGGAAAACTCGGTTTTCGCCCAGCGGTGCTGGCGCTCTGTGATCTCCGAGTCGGTAAAGAAGGTGGATGAAGTACGAAAATCCGTTCAAAATCAACGCTCAAAAGAGGGCCCAGATCCGGGGACAGTGTCCGCCTGGCCGTCCCACGGGGCCGGGGCGTTCTGGGCTCGCGCGCGGGCGGGACGGGGAGCAGAGAAAGTCGCTGCCCTCTCGGGCCCAGGCAGGAGCGAATAACCGCCGAAGGCTGTGGAGGGGTGGTCGCTGCGCTCCATGGTGGCGCTCTGCAGGGGCAGTTTGAGGGATTTGTACCGGGGAGACAACTCTGGAGGACGGTCAGCTGCTGAGATGTCTGCGGAGGTGGTGAGCGCACTGAGCAGAGGAAGAGCAGGTGCAAGGCCCTGAGGCAGATGAGCCCTGGTGAGGAGCAGGAGGGAGCAGCAGGAGGCAGAAGTGGGAGTGTTGAGGGCAGAGCAGGGGCCACCAGCTCCACCCCTGCTGAGGGACGCTGCAGGCTGAGGGTGCCGGGCGGAAGCCACATGACCTCGTGGTCCTCATCCAGGAGAATCAACTTTAGTTGTTCCGGGGTCAGTTCTCGATGGGCAGCAGAGCCTCCCTGGAGGCCTGTTAAAAATGCCCCTTCTTCAGCCCTGCCTCTGACCGGCTGCAAGGGCACCTGCAGTTGGGTCCTCTGTCGGGCTGAACAAGCTCTCCAGGCGCGTCTTCTGCTTGCTAGAGTTTGAGCACTTCGAGTATCAAGGGGCCCTGCTTAGCAGGCCTGAAACGCAGGGGGCTGAGGTTCACGCATCAGGAGGAGCTTCCCAGGAAAGCGGTTGTGGGGATGGGCGCCTGCTCTCCTGGAAATCTGCTTTAGGGGTGTCTTGGATGAGAAGGGGTTCTCAAGGTGGAAGGGGTTCTTGGGGTGGGGAAGGGAATGGATGAGGAAGGATTTGCAGGCAGATGTGGCCTGTTGAGGCTTCTTATGGGTAGAAAGGTGGAAACTCACAGCGTGAGTTTGGGGCTACATCTGCATGCAAATAGAGGCCCTGGGGACCTGAGCCCCCTGTGCCCTGCAGTCACCTGTTGCCACTGTCACCTCTGTGCTCAGCCCGCTGCTCTGCTCGCACACACTGCAGCCTTGGCAACAAACCAGGGGTGAGCGCCAGTGGCCAGACTGAGGCACAGAGCATGTCAATACCCTGGGCACAGGGCCTCCCTGGTGGTGCAGCGGTTGAGCGCTGGGTTGCGAAGCTACCCGCGGCCTCTGCGGCGCCGGTTCGATCCCCGGCTGCTCCCCGGCCACCGGAGGAGGGTCCCACATGGCGCGCAGACCTCTCCTGCCGCCCGCTGCTCCCCTCAGCAATGTACCTCGGTCCTTCTGCCTGCTCTGCTCCCCGCTCTGGCTCTGGTGAATTCTCTCACCCTCCCGTGCTTCTGACTGTACCCAGTGTTTGTATAAATCAATCAATCAATCAATCTTGTATAAATAAATAAATAATTAAAAAAAAAAATACCCTGGGCACAGCCAGAGGAATAGGGGGTGGCTGTGTCCTGAGGGCTGGGCTCCCAGAGCAGTGCTGTCACCTTGACCCTGACGGGACAACATGGCTTCCTTGAGAGGCAGCGTCTCATGCAGCGCGTTACCTGCGGGACGTGAAGGCATTCCCACCTCCTGGGGCCAGTGCTGACTCACCTCCTATTTAGCACGAAGCCTTTATTAAATCAGAGCACCAATTAGTGGGCGCCCCGCTTTCCCTATCACCCTTGCAGCGGTCGGGTCTGTTCTGCTCTCCACTGCGTCTCGGAATCTAGCAGAACCCTTGATGCGAGGCAGGAACTCCACATTATTTGCCCATTTAATGGAATAGAATTGGGTTTCTTTGCATATTTCATCACACCAAGGGTTTTTGCACAGTTAAAAGTCATATGTCAATTGTTTCAATGTTTGATCAATCAATGGTTTTCAATTCAGTATCTGTGAAAGTGACTATCATAAAGCAACTCTGAAAATGCTTTCATAACTGTCGGTGAATCCCTCCAATTAAATGCCTTTCTAGCCCTGGAGAGCTCCACCTCTCGAGTCTTCTGATTTTAAACTCTGGTCTTTTCAGTTGTGACATATACAAGTTTGGAAACTGGTGAAATTTGTAAAATGGATGCTGCAAAAGTAAAATGCTGGTGGCCAATTTAAAAAATTCTTTTGGAAATTTATATTCATTAGAAAAGATGGCAAGTTCTGGAATGGGATTTTGCAGAGTCAATTTAAGGAAATTTGTTTCGGGGAGATAGCTGGAGAGCTGCAAGCCGAGGAGCCAGCTTGCATACGACACCCCGAGAGACCAGACTCGCGGTGATGAATGGAGCCGAGCTTGGCCAGTGCTGCGCTCTCGTCCCGCGGGGGCTGCCCATTTTCTGACAATTGGCAAGTCTATCTGTTAGCTAAGGATGTTTGGGATGAGGAAGAAAATTGTTTTCAGTCCACAGAGAATATGGCGGTTGTCCTCTGACTTCCACGCTACTCTGCTGCTTGGGATCCTTTGGGGGATCCTGGGTGGCTGTGCCCACTCTGGATGGTGGGGGTAAGGCTGGGGGTGGTGAGGGTAGGGAGGGAAGTAGTTTTTGCTTTGGGCACATTCTCCAAAAATGTGCCTTTGCAACAATAATCATTTAGAAGCATTAAATGGACACACATAGTGATCACAGGCTTTCTAGAATGATCTGCCACAGGCAATAGCAGCAGGAATAGCAGGATGAGACTGTGGAGTCAAAGTAGCTCTGTGGGTGAGTGTGCTCAGTCCCCGCACATCCCAGATGGCATGGGTGGCATCTGAGTCACCCTGCCCCAGGGGTCTCCAGCCCCAGGCTGGGACCAGCTTCTGGCTGTGGGACTCGCAAGGGAAATGCTGGGAGAGTTGCCTCTTCTGGTGAGGGAGGTTAAGAAAGGTGCCTGTAGGTGTTCTCTGCTGTGCTTGCAGGCTGTTCATGCTTTGTTGAGGAGGCCTTAGCTCGGGCTGCTCAGTCCGAGGGTCCCCTCCTCTGCTGAGGGAGAGGGAGGGAGAAAACACATCTATACCGCCCTGAGGGCCGGCTTGAGAGGACTAACAGAAAGGTGCCTGTGAATGGCTTTGCACAGACAACAAAGCCACAAGTTCCCTGGAAGTGGGACCTAGAGTTTTGCCCTCATTACAGAGACACTCCCTTCCCGCCTGTGTCAGGGAGACCCATCAACATGCACAAACACTGTCACACCAGGTATCAGCTGCGGCAAACCCCCATGCTCACTCACCCTCACCATGCTCTGCCAGGGTGAACTGAGCAGGAGTTGAAGGAGTCCTTAATCCCTTAATTATGGATTTTCTCTGTTCAGGAAAGTTTTGAATTTAGAGACAAGGTGACTTTAGGAACACATGGACCCAACGTTTTTAAAGGTATTTTATTCCTCATCCTGTGCCTCTATTTACCCAAAGAACAGCGCTCCCCCCCCCCCCAAAAAAAAGCAGGAGGGAAGATTGGAACACAATGCTTTCTTCAGACTCCAAAAATGAAGCCACCCTCCCATCCCCCACATAGCAGGCCAAGTCCCAGCTGTTCTTGGAAATGCGCCCTTGCAACTCCTCAGGGAACCCCCAGGTGAAAGGAGACAGGGATTCACTCCTGGAGGTTGTTGGGGTACACATGTGTGAGATCAGACTGGGAGGCTGGACAGGGGGCCAAGCTCTCTGCTCACCCTTGTCCCTTCCCTTCTGTCTGGGCACCGCCCTGTGCATTTCCCTGGCTTCTGGGCTCCTATTGTTAGAAAGAAGCTTCTTTTACAGGAGACTTTCTTCCTGGGTACCACCTCATCTCCAACCTTTGTCCAACAGTTTAGAAACTCCATCTTTACAAAGTGCTTTAGTTTTCAGAAGTGATCTGATCCACAGCTAAGACTGTCACCCCACTGCTGAACCAGATGGAACAACTCCAAGAAAGTGGGGCTGGGGTGTCTAGGGGGTACAGGGTTACCCTCATCCAGAGAAGGGCATGGCATGTGTGTGTGTGTGTGTACATGTAGGTGTGCATGTGTATTGAAGTGTATGCATGTATATTGGGGCATGTGTGCAGGTGTGTGTGTTCTGGGGTGTATGTACAGGTGTGTGTGTGTACTGGGCTATGTGTGCCTGTGTGACATTACTTAGCGGAATGACAGAAACACTGACATGGTGTTAAAAGTGCCCCGCAGTTGGCTGGCAGAGCAGCCTAGCTACTGCTCGCTGCAGGATGGTGTAGCAATGGTCTGCCCCCTCTTCCTAACCGAAAAATCCTCTCCAGACAGCTACTTGACCAAAGGACCAAGGAGGCCAAGCAAATGCTTCGGTGTCTCTGCTTCCCTCAGTGTGAACTTGGCCTGGAGGAGGGCAGGGCAGAATTCATTATCCCAGCACGTCCCCAGGACCAGGGGAAAGGCTGGCCCCTCCCTGGCTTCTGAGGAGTCCAGTCACCACCCTGGAGGCAACAGGGCCTGGGGTCTGGCCTGGAGGGCACACAGCAGCACCTCCTTGGGATCTGAGAGGACCCCAGGTCTACGCCGGCTTGTCTGCTGCCCCTGCAATGTGCCCCAGTGTGTCACCCTACCCGCAGCAGCTTCAGATTATCTACAACGGAGACGCTGATCTCAGCAGCACATGATTTCCTGGGAAGCTTCACGCTTTACCATGGTGATTATCCAGTCCAGTTCCTCTGTGTGGCTTCATGCAACAAAGTGCAGGGATCATTTCTCCAACTGTCACGGTAAGGAGGGCCTCATTGTCCCATCTTGGGTCAAATGATCCTGCTAATTCCTCCCACCTCATCTTAGGACACCCTAGTACTTGGACTTCAGCCATGGGATGTGAATAAAGTGCAACTGTCTTTAGAGACAAGTGAGTCAATAAAACATTTTCTACTAAACCTGAAAGCAGGGCGGGGGCATCTTTGCATCTGAGAATGAACTGCGGCCACAGGCTGGGTAGGAGGATCTAAGAGCAAGTCCCAGGCTTCCGTGAGGTCTTGTGATGCAAACCCCGCGTCACGCGGCGGTGTCACGGGCTGGGACATATGTGGGGGGGCTCCCCTAGAACAGCTTTGGGGGCTCCCAGCCAAGTCATGCGTCCCTGCCAGCCTTGCCTGAGAGCTGTATGTGGGACCCTTTAGGAGCTGTTTTTTTTTTTTTTTAAAGAAAATCTTAATCTTTTTAACTATAAATATATTAATTTTATTCATTTGAAGTGACTTTTAAGTTTATTAATTACAAGACAGATACAGGAAAGCATAAAAAATCCTACTTAGCTACACTTGGGGAACTTGAGAGAGTCCCAGGTTCTTCACTGCCTGCCTCTCAGCAGGTCGCTTGAGCTCTGTGATGTTCGTTTTCTCCTCTGCACAAAAGGGGAATGGTGATGTTATCGTCACAGGGTGCTGGGGTTCGAGTCAGGGACCTCTGCTTTTCCATCTGCCTGGCTTCCTTCACTCCAGAATCTTCTCAGGAGCCATGTCCCCATACTGTTTTTTTCCCTTTGCTGCATGATCACATACCTTGGTACTATCGACAATCCGAAGTGTAAATGTGGTGATTTATTTCATATGACCATACCCCAGGGGATGACCCCAAGTAAAGATAGAGACCATATCCAACAAATAGGAGGCTCCCTTGAACCCCTTCTGATTCAACATACACCCAGAGTTCACCACTGTTCTGGTTTCTATCATCATAGATGAGTTTTGCTGGTTCTTGAATTTCATATAGATGAGCTCATGCCATATTGAGTTTTCAGAGTCTGTTTTTTTTTCTTTGCTCCTGAGTATGTCTGCACATGTATCCATGCAGTTCCTTGCAGCAGGAAGTACTCTTTTTTTTATCTGTTGCATTCCATGTGTGTTTGCGTAGACCTCACTTCATTTACCCATTCTACTGCTAACAGAAACTTATTAAAATCAGCTTTATTTGGAAAACAAAGGCTGTGAACATGACTGTGTCTCTCAGGGGACCTAAGTGCTCATTTCTGTCAGGTAGGATTCCAAGGTAGGGGAGGGGATGGATGTTTTTAGCAGGAGTAGATCTTAGAAACTTTCCATGGTGGTTGTAGCAATTTTCACCCCTGACAATGTAACAGGGGGGTCCCCAGGGAAGGGGGAGGTTCCAGGTTCCCTGCCCCACCCAAATGGAGGGTGAAGCTGAGCAGGGAGAGGAGAAGCTGAAGAGGAGACTGAGGAAGGAGGGAAGCAGGATGGAGCCAGAAGGAGACCTGGAGGAGGCACACGGAGCCGAGAGACCCGTGAAGAACCTGCGCTTGCCTTTTGGTCGTGGACGGGGTGACACAGATGTGGGTGAGACCCGTGGGGAGGCGACCGTGGCAGCTTTTATCTTGATGTTGATTTTGCTCTTTTCCTTCCGGGCTTGTCCGGTTGTTTGTGACCCTTTGCTGTGGGTCCCCACTGGAAGATGCTTTAGACTTGTGGCAGGCTTTGGGGCCTTGCTCTGGGCCAATCCCATATGGATGGACTTTTACCCACGAGGGGACGGGTAACTTTGGGTGCTTCATTTAGAAACTAGACTCTTTGTCTTACCTGTATTGTTTCCTAGTTTTATTAAAGTTACTTCCCATTAAAGTCTCATGTTTTGTGTTGATGCGGCGGATGGCAGAACCCTATATAAAATAGGCAGGTTTGCGGGGTTTGGGCTGCCCCTCTCCCTGTCCTGTAACAACAACAGACTAGCAGAGTCCTAACACTGTTATGGCTTATCTTTTAATATTCCTCCTTTGTGGTGGGGGTGTGGTAATATTCCATTATTCTTTAATTTGCATTTCCATTATGTACATGATACAAAACACATTTTTTTTTGCACGAATATGGGCTGTGTGGATCTCTTTTATTAAAATCTGTTCAAATCCTTTGCTCATTGTTTCATTGGGTTGCCTTTTTCTTATTGATTTGTAGGAATTCTGTAGATGTTTTAGGTACACCCCATTGCCAGGTATAAATATTGCAAATACCTTCTTGCTGTGAGGTGCTGTTCATTCCCTTTCACCTTCTTAATGGTGTTTTTGATGAATGGATATCCTGAACCGTACAGAAGTTCAATCTATCAGTCTTTTCTCTTACGCTTCAATGAATAAATCTTTGCCTGCTTCTGCCTGCAGGTGGATGGCTTCTGTTAGTCAAGTGACTGGAGCCAGACCCCCAACAGGATCTCTCCAAGGCTAAATAGCTTGGAGAGAAAGCATCAGGATTCAAATTTGGGTCTTCTGACTCCAGATTACATGCTGTGACTACTGCACGGTACTGCCTCCCTTCTTTCTTCCCGGGAAATGATTAAAACCTAGCTCTTAAGGTGTCTCCTTACAGCGTGTGGTGGTGGGATGAAAAAGGATTCCTCAGAGTCCATGTGCAGAACAATGAGAAGCCTAGGGAATGATACCACAAAGGTGCAGCCCAGCTCCGAGGGCAGTCTCATTTTTATTTAGAATCAGACAGAAAATACAAAAGATCATAGAAGCAAGCAGGCCAACGGGGAACGCACAAGTGTGTGGGGGATGCGTCACCAGCTGGCCCCAGCGAAGGCTGGGAAATCTGGAGAAAGTCAAGGAAAGCCTCAGTGTTGGCGCTACTGCTGTTTCTGTACATGCTGTTTCCATACCAGGAGACGCGCAGAATAGCCAAAGCAAAGAATAACCAAGGAAAAGACACAGAATAGTTGAGGCACACGATAATCCAGGCTCCCACATTAAGGTAAATAGGGAATTTGTTGGTTATGCAGCAGAAGGACAGTTGCCTTTGAAGACCTGAGCTGCCTCATTCCACCCTTGCCCTTTGCCTGGGCTGGCCTGCTGTGCTGGAGGAGGGGCGAGGAGCGAGTGATTCTCTTACTGAGAGGGGCTGAAGACAGCCGGTCCTTCCGCTGTTTGCCTTTGCAAGGAGGTCACGTTGGACAAGGAGCCGCAGCTCTGCAAACACACCATGGCAACAATTCCGGAGGTGACATTTTGGCAGTGTGAAAATTTTGTCAAAGGCCTTGAAATCTTGCAAGACGTGTGAGAAGAAGCACAATTAACACTGGAGATGTGAAGCCCTTAGCCAGGAGCAGGAATTTGCTGCTAAAATACATGGCAGAGAAAAGGGAAGAGATTGTTCAGTTTAACCTAGAACGAAAGGCAACGAAGAAGTTCAAAGATTAAAAAAAAAAAAAATCAATGGAGCCATCAGAGGCTGGAGTTGTGGAAAGGGAGAACTCAACTCTGTTGTCATTTGGAAAAAGCAGCCTGCTGCAGCTAGGGTCACCAAGAAGCGTTTGCCACAGAGGGAACTTAGAGATGTAAAAAGACAAGGGCTTAGGGACTCTTTGTGCTCTATTCTCTGGCATTGGCTGCAAGAGTTAGTTGAAAGAGAACTGGAAATGTGCTCCCATGTCTTACCAAGCTGGCGTCCAGGGGCTGCCTTACTGCTCAAAAGTCCAGTCTCGTGGAGGGATTCCCTGTAGGCGCCCATGTCCACGGTCTTGGCGGAGGGCCCCTCAGACATCCCCAGAAAGTCCCAGACAGAATGAAGATGATTCCATATGATTTCACCCAGCTGTCAAAACTTGCCGGCTGTTGATTCATTCCAGCTGCAGGATCAGATATTGGGGTGCGCAGATGAACCCTGCTGCTGTGCTGGGTCTGAATGCCTGACCCCCATGATGCATGAGACAGTAAAATGATGATTTTAAGCCCTGGCATCTTGGAGTCATTTGTTCTGCTGTGACACTCCATGTGACGCCAGTTTACTGCTGACAGGCCTGGCAGCCCAGAGCCTTCTCCCCCTGTGCCGAGCAGTCAGGCGTTGGGTCAGGCTGGCCCATGGCCATCCTAAGCCAGTGGCTTTGGCAGGGAAATGCGGTGTCAGATGGGCCAGACCTGGGTCCCAAGTCCTTGGGAGGGGAGTCAGCCCTGGATTGGGATGGGGAGAGAGGCTCCCCAAGGAAAACTTGGAATGCTCTGGGGAAGTGGTGGTGGGAGCTGAGCAGGCAGAAACAGCAGCTGGTCTGCCAGCAATTACTATGATAAATGAACTTAATTTTTAGAGTGAATAAAAGCCATCTCAGCAGCATCTCCACAGGATGCATCACCCCGGGGGTCAGCACGCCCACCTGCACTGCCACTCTCCTCTGTGAGCCCCACTCCCCTGACCTCACACTCTGTCCACTGTTCTCTGACATAATCCAGGGGGTAGAGTTTAATTACCCATTTGCCTGATGGGGAGACTGAGCTACAGAGCAAGGAGAAGCCTTGAGCTGACCTCAAGCGGAGCAGGGAGTGTGAGCCTGAGCTGCAGGTGCTGATCCAGGGGCCCCTCCCGGGACGCCAGGCAGACAGTCAGCCATAGGACCCCAGTCCACAGATGTGGCGATCAGCCCCTGGCTCTCTGCCTACTGGCCACTGGGCCAGTTCTCTCCATCTTCGGGGAAGGCCCTGAGAGGCTGAGAAGATGCCTGCCTGAGTCCAGCAGGTAGAGGGGCAGCCGCTGCGTGGAGCCTGGATTCCATTCCCGCGTGGCAGCAGGAGAGAAATCAATGCCCTCGCCCCTGGTCTGCAGCTCCCAACCTTGTTTTGGACAAGCCTTGGGCACCTCTCCCTGCTTCTCTCCGCCTGGGTGGCCTCTGCAAGGCCATTTCAGGAGAACACTTCCTCCTCTTTGTTCAGATGGGCTGTGACCTTGGGTTGCTCAGTCTCAGCCCCGGCTTCCCTCCTGTGCTCTACACACAGTGGCTCGGGACTTTGGTCCTGCAGCTGAGCCTGTCCGCAAAGCAGGGCTCCATTCTAGGGAGAAGACTGCGTGGCAGGGGAGGCCCGGAGTGAGCCTTGGACACAGCGGGAACAACCAGAGCTCAGGTTTCCTGAGCCGGTACCCATGTGGCCCAGACTGAGCACTGTGCCTGGAGCATCTCAATCCTCTCCCACTTATCCCAGGAGATGGGTTCCCTCACCGCACCCATTAGGCAGAGGAGGAGATGGGGCCAGAGGGGGCAGTGAGCACCCCAGAGTCACACAGCACGGAGGGCTGAAACTTCATCCCTCACCTCCACTCTGCAGGAGTTGAGTCCCACGGTTACGGTGGCTTTGGGGACTCCAAGGACCTGCAGAAGGGGTGGGAGGATGGAGTGACCAGCTCTTGGAGTCTCTAACTTCTCTCACTCCTATTGCCCACCCACTGTGCAGGAGAGCAGATGAATGTCCCGTCCCGCGCCCAGTCCAGGCTTTGGGCACAAGGGAGAGGGTGCCAGCCAGTGGAGGGACACAAGCTTTGGAGAGCCTGAAAGCAGATGGTGGCTGAAGTGGGAGATTGGCGCACATCTGGGGGTTTGTGGGTGGGGAAGTTGGAAGGGAAGTGTGACTTAGGAACCTTGAATTGGTACCATGTTCACTAAATAACACGGTTTATTCTAATATTCTCCTTTTTTGATAACTGTACAAGGTAAGCCCACAATTCCTGTTATCAGGTTTACACAACACTTGGAGGTGTTGACAGCTCTTGGCCCCCGGGCACACTGCCTGGGGAGCTGGCCACCGACAACAATGGTGGCTTCAAATTTCTGCTCAGCTCACAAGTACTTGAGAAAGCCTCTAAATGCCCTGTTTTCCTGGTGCAAGTTGGGGCTGGGTGTGGTGCCCCTGTTAATAAGAAGGTAGCTGACATTTTTCACTCTTGGAGATTTCGCCATGTGAAACTTTGGAGGGGCAATGCATTTTATAGAATCCCTAGCTGACCAGGTTCCGATGGAATGCTTAGGCTCAAGTTCAAATGTCTTAGAGCCTTGACTTTGATATAAAAATACGTCCCACTTCATTTATGGGATATGCACATGTATGTAAAGCCAGGCCTCAGCACCTAGAGCCCTAGTTAAGGGAAGGTCACTACCATGTTGGCTTGCCTGGGTTGCTGGAACAAAGCACCACAGTCCAGGTGGCTTGCAAAACAGAAATTAATTACTCATGCTTCCGGAGGCTGAGAATCCAAGATAAAGGGCAGTTATCTTGGGGGTTTCTTTTGGCTTCTAGACGGGCATTGACTACCTGTGTGTCTGAATCCTTTACAAGTCACCAGACATAGTGGCCGACCAAGGGCTAAACCCACAGGCTGCTAAAGTCGAGCAGTAGACATTCCCCAGGATAAGCATGGAGGCCGAGGATGTTGACCAGCAGGCCTACTGGAGAATGGCAAGAGTCTGAGGAGGTCATCCAGCAGGGCGGCCCCAGTTTGGCCTGGAGGCAGAGGGTATTGGCCAACAGACTGTGGAGCATGGCCTGGAGTCTGAGGAGGTAAGAGCAGACTGGTGCTGATTGTTCTGGAGGCTCAGTAGGTTAACCAGCAGGCCGGCCCTGGCTCTGCCTGGAGGCAGAGGGAGTCTGTCAGCAGGCAGGACACAGCTTGGACTAGAGGATGAGGAGGTCAACCAGAAGGCTGGCCCTGGCACGGCCGGGAGGCTGAGGATCTCAATCAGGAGTCGGCACGTAACTTGGACTAGAGGCTGAGGAGGTTGAACATCAGGTCCACCCCAGCTCAACTGGAGGAGGAGGAGGTTGACAAGCAAGTGAGCCCTGGCTAGGCCAGGAAGCTGTGGAGTTTAAACAGCAGGCCGGACCCGGCTCGACCTAGAGGTTGAGGCGGTAAACCAACAGCAAGGCCCCAATTGGTGGGGAGGTGGAGGGGGTCGACCAGCAGGTGGGCCCCCTCTCGGCCTGGAGACTGAGGAGGTCCACCACCACGCAGGACCCGACCAGCCTGGAGGCTGAGGAGGTCGACTAGCAGGAGGGTCCCAGCTTGGCCTGGAGACTGAGAATATGAAGAGCAGATTGGACACGGCTCAGCCCCGAGGCTGAGGGGACTGAACTGCAGGCCAGCCCCAGCCCAGCCTGGAGGTTGAGGGGCTCAGCCTGCAGGCCAGCCCCAGCCCAGTCTGGCAGCTGAGTGAGTTGACCTGCAGGCTGTCCAAGCCAGGCCTGGAGGCTGAGGGGGTCAACCTGCAGGCCTGGCCAAGGCCAGCCTGGAGGCTGAGGGGGTCAACCATCAGGCCAGCCCCAGCCCAGCCTGGAGGCTGAAGGTGTTGACCAGCAGCTCATCCCTGTCTTGACCTTGAGGCTGAGGAGGTCGACCAGCAGCTTGGCCAGGCTCGACTTTGATGTTAAGGTGGTCTACCAACAGATGGTCCCCTGCTTAGCTTAGGAATGTGGAGATTGACCAGCAGGCAGGCCATGGACTGGCACGGAGGTTGAGGAGGTCGAAAGCTGCACGGCCACAGCCCAGCTTTGATGCTGAGAAGGTTGACCAGCAGCTCGGCCCCAGCTAGGCCTTGAGGTTGAATAGGTCGACATGCAGGCTGGGCCTAGCCAGGCCTGGAGGCTGAGGGGGTTGAGGGCAGCCTGGAGGCTGACTTGTAGACCTACAGGCCTGGCCCAGACTGGCCTGGAGGCTGAGGGAGTCGACCTGCAGTCTTCCCCAAGCCCAGCTTGGAGGCTGAGGGAGTCAACCTGTAGGCAGGCCCCAACCCAGCCTAGAGGCTGAGGGGTAGACCTCCAGGCCAGGCCCGGCTCAACCTGGAGACTGAGGAGTTTGACCAGCAGCGCTGCCCCTGCTCCGCCTGCAGATTGAGGAGGGCGATCAGCTGCTCGGCCTGGATCAGCCTAGAGGCTGAGGAGTTTGACCAGCAGTCAGTCCCGTGCTCAACCTGGAGGCCGAGGAGGTGGACAAGCAGCCTTGGCCCTGCTCAGCTTGGAGGGTAAGGATATCAACCAGCAGGCTGGCCCCAGCTCAACCTGGAGGCTGAGTAGGTAGACCAGAAGGCACACCCTGGCTCAGCCTGGAGGTGGAGGAGGTCGACTAGCAGGTGGTCCCTGGCTCACCCTGGAGACTGAGGAGATAGACCAGAAGGCACATTCCGGCTCAACCTGGAGGCTGAGGAGGTCGACCAGGAGGCTGGCCTGGGGTCAACCTGGAGGCTAGGAGGTCGACCAGCAGGCTGGCCCGGGGTCAACCTGGAGGCTGTGGAGGTCGACCAACAGGAAGGACCCGTCTAGGCCTGGAGACTGAGTAGGTCGACCAGCAGTCGGGACACAGCTTGGACTGGAGTTTGAGGAGGTCGACTATCACGCAGGCCCCCACTTGGCCTAGAGGCTGAGGAGGCTGACCAGCAGTCGGGCCCTGGTTTGTCCTGGAGGCTGAGGAGGTGGACCAGCAGGTGGCCTCCATCTTGGCCTGGAATTGGTGAGTTGGATCACTACCTTATACCCTGCTAATCACCTCATTTTATCTTCATTATGTCTGGTAGGTCTCTGTCTTCATGTTCAGACTCATTCACTGTAAGGTCCTTGGTGGTTACTCCTTCATAATATGATTTTTTGTAGGGGCTGTGGGACACAATTTAATATTAGTAACTTTTTTCCAGAAATGGTGTCTTCCATTTCTTTAGCCATCTGAGCCCACACCAAGGCCTGGCTTCTTCTGAGTCATTAATGAGGCTGTCATCAAGATTCTACTGAGGACCTCTTGATCTCAGTTTCAAGGAATAATGCATAGTGCTAAGACCTTCAGAAGAAGATGCTGAATTCATAGCACAATTGGTCTACCTGGAGTGACTAAATGTTTTATTAAAAAAAAACCCTAAATCCCTTTTTCTATTGCCAGGAAACACCTACAAGACAACATTCATGCTTGGAGAGCATGAAGAATCTTCTGGTTGCAGTGTTTGTAGTTTCTAGTCTCTTAAGGGATATGAAAGTGAGGATGTTATTCTGGTTCCAGGCTTTCCGTTTAGTCCACATGTAATAGAAAATGCAGTCATTTTTGTTCTAGTGATTCAGTAATACATAAGTCATCAATCTCAGGTTTAAAATTAACTGCAAAATAAAATTGAGGGAGTTCAGCATGGGGGAAAGCAGGCAGTGAGCTCATTTTGCAATCTTAAAAGCATCTTGGAATAAAAAATCTTACTTGGAAAGCTGGAAACGAGGAAAATTCTGCCAAGTTTGTTGTAAAAAAAAAAAAAACCCCATTATGTATCTTGAAACTCTTTAAGAATATTTTATCAAATGATCCATTCCCAGCAATGTTATTTTGGGGATCCTTTCGATACCAGCTGACATGCCTCTATTTAGTATTCCACTGACTTTGAATATCACAGCACCCAAATTGCAGTCTCAACTAAAGAAGGGAGTAGGTCTTTGAGTGGGTCTGATTAATATATTCATTTCTATACCAATGTCTCTCTTGCCTTGGATTATGGGTGAAAGTGTATGAGTTGTTTATTTTGGAAGAAAAATAAAGGAAATGGGGGTGCTGTAGGCCTTCATCTTCATTTTGTGCTCAATCCTGCAGGACTTGGTTCGGGTAATAGAGGGCTGGATGAGCCTCCAATATTGTGAAAATTCCACAGAGGCTTCCCACCTGTGGCAGTCACAGGTGGTACCAACAACCTGAAATTCATTGCCTCTTAACCATTTATCTTTTCTGGAAAGACAAAGGAAACACAGCATACATAATGTTCACTTTTTTTTTTAAAGATTTATTTATACAAGAATGGGGGTACAGGCCAGAGGTGTGGTGGGTGAGAGGATTCACCAGAGACAGAGCGGGGAACAGAACAGGCAGACTGACGAAACACACTGCTGAGGGGAGCAGCGGGCGGGACAGGAGAGGTCTGCCTGACCATGTGGGACCCTCGCCGGCCGGGATCGAACCAGCGCTGCAGAGGCTGTGGACAGCTTTACAGTGCAGCACTCAACTGCCTGCGCCACCAGGGAGGCCCCATAATGTTCATGTTTTAACAATTATAAAATTTAAATTAATATCTCAATTGAAATATAATTAATACATAAGATTTTTTATATTTTGAAACTTCAGAGGAATATTGCTTGATGGGGACCCTCTTATTTGTGTCCACACCTTTCTGTCATATTATGAACTCCAAAGGGTAGCTCCACTTTAACTTCTGAGTCTTTCTTAAATCCTGCCTTCATTTCCTGGGTTGCCCCATTGTCTGCTAAAGGGGTTTGAACGTGGTATGGTCAAGGTTGGTGACAATGTTTGAAATATTTTCTCTAAAAATTGTTTTGGCTTTGGCAAGATTCAGATTATTTTTAAATCATTCACTCACTTTTTACATATTTCACACAACAGTGATTTCCCTTCTGCTTTTGAGTTATGTTCCTGCCCTTCCTTTTTTTTTGCCTCAGAATTTGCTGCCACAACACACAAATGTGTTGCGAAGGGAAGAGTAATTCCCATCTTCTTCCCAATGGCCTCTAAATAAGCACTTGGCATTCGTGGCTCTACCTGCTACTACCCTAGGAACTCGGCTTGTATCCTCAGGCACACAGATGAATCTGCAGGACCTATCACAACATGTACATCTTAGTGGGGAAAGACCTTCAGACATTCATATCTTTCCAACCAGTAGTTTCCACGAGCTGAAGCCACAAGGAACAGGATTGTTTTGCGTGAAAGATAAGGGTCTTGGCGAAAAATGCTAAATCACCTCTTCGGGACGCTGGCGCTCTGCTCACAGTGAAGGGTGAAGACACGGCGTGGCATAACTGTGGTTGTGTTCTTACCACGTGTCCTTCTGCACAGCTTCTGGGGATGTGCGCTTTCTTGATTTTAATTCCCGTGGGAGACTCCTACAATCCCTCACAGATAGGAGGCCTGAGATTCTTCTTGTGCACAGGCTGATTTTGGCTTCAAGATATCGTTGGGGTTCATCTTGAGGACCTCCTGCCCTCTGGCTGTGATAAAGGAGGCCCTTCCCATGCAGGATGGACCCACTGTCTCTCTGACTGTGCGGGTGGCAGCTGTGGGCTCAGAAGCAGCACCAGACGGTCAGCACACAGGTGGGTCTCAGCTGCCAGGCAAGGTGGAGTGTCCCATGCCAGGTTCCCGCTCCGGCTGCCCCAGAAGTTGGACTCATCCAGGAAAGCCAGTCCCGCCCTCCTGGACAGCCTGTCATTCACACCCAGGTCAGCTCCTCCAAAGGCCAAGGTCAGCTCTGAACAAATCATCTAGTTGCCCAGAACAGGAAAGAGCAGCTCACTCGGGCTGCCTCCCTGCAGGAAGAGGGGCTGGTGGGCAGGAGGCGCCGGGGTGCTGCCCCTTCTCCCCAGGCCACTCCCTGACCCAGGGGGATCTCCGCGTGGCTGTGCCTCCTCTCCCAGCTGGGAGGCCCCCCCTAGCTGCCCTGTGCGGGGCATTTCACACGGGCACCCGGTAGGGCTGCTGAGTCCTAGTCGCTGTTCAGCGGGTGATGGTCAGCAGGTGAGTCAGGTGCCCATTTGAGAAAGATGCCAACGTCCCGAAGGGGAGGCGTCCGCCGAGCTGGGCCCGCGGGATGGAGCTCGTTTACACCACAGCCGCGCAGCTGGCGAGTGTCGGTGCCAGGCCCAGCATCTGCCCAGGGGCCGAGGAGCTCTCCCTGCTCACCCGAGGCGGGAGCCCCTCACTTCCCACCTCCTCTGTCCCCCGCCCCCCACCCCTGTCTCCCCTCTTTCTTACACTGTTGTTCCTTTCTTTTCACTTTTGCTATTTCTCTTCCCCTTTCACCCTCTCCCTTCCACCCGCCCACTTTTTCTTTCCTTCCTTCTTCCCTATTGTTCTTTGATCTTTGCCTCCTTCTTCTCCTATTTTCAATCTCTCTTTTGCTTACTTTTCTTCCCTCTCCCTCCTCCTTCCCCCTTCTCTCTGTCTCTCTTTTTCTTTCAAATTGCCCTTAAAAAGGCCGCTGTCTAATGAGGCCCCCAGTCTTCTGAGTTGAACTAATGAAAAATGTGTCCTTGATTAAGCCAAGGATCTGGAATCTTGACATTTTTCTGCCGTGAAATTTATTTCCCAGCTTCTAGGGTTCCTGGAGGAGGCTGGGGCTGAGAGGCAGCTGCACCCACATCCGAGGGCTCCTCCTGTGTTTGGGGGTCCTGAGGGTTGGGGGGGCGCTGTTCTCTGAAGGATTGCTGGGCCCCTCAGTTCTCTCCAAGGATCTCAGGTGTGGCTCTGCCCAGGGGGCCACCAGCCTGGGCTGCTCAGTGCTGCCTCCCGGCCTGGACGGAGGGGGGGGGGATGGGGGTGTGGGGGGTGTGGTGGGGGTCAGTCCTCAGGGGGGCCTGGTGCCTGGGGACCTGCCTTAGGCAAGATGGGGGTGGGGGAAATTGCTGGAGAAAGTGATTCATGGGCTGAAACACACACTGGGTCCTATCACAGCCAGAAGGTCTTTCCATGAAAATCAGATCCCGTGTTCCCTGCCTGGAACCTTCTGAAACCTGAGCATGAATAAGGGCGCCACGGACAGGCCTAGCCGAGGAGTGACCTGTCTGAGCTTATTTCAGTGGACCCTGGAGACAGAGTGGGGCCGAGGGCAGAGCAGCTGGAGCCATGAGGAACCCACGGGGCGGGTCAGGGCGGTCCAGTGTGGGGTCTCCAGTGCCCAACTTGGGCATCTGCGCGTGAGGGGCTGAGGGGCTCTCTGGTGGCTGGAGGAGAGGTGGTGTGGCCACAGCACCCGCACACCAAGGGCTCCAAGCAGCTGGGGGAGGGAGTGGAGGTGCTGAGATGTGCGAGGTCCTGGGAATGCAGAGGGTGGGCAGGGAGGGGCTGGGACCACGGAGGGGCCTCCTGCGGGGCCTGAGAGCCTGGGCTGACTAGGTCCAGGCTCAGGAGCTTCTCCTTTAGCGGCAGAAATGGCCACCTGTGTTGGCACGGAGCTGGCGGGGCCGGGGGCTCTGCAACGCGTCTCCCTCTGAGGGACAAAGGTCAGTGTCCCAGCTGCCTGCTCTGATGCTGCCTTCCAGCCAAGACCCTTAATATTCAATGAGAAATCTGCACTGATGAAATTTTCATTAAAGAAACATTATCCCTTTTCCTCCCCTCGTTCTTGTGGCTTTGAGTATCCTGCTAATTTGGGTTTGATTACCCCATGATCTGAAGATTGGAGCATTATTAAAAATTTAGATGAGCAATGGTGTGTCTGGGCCTCTCTCGCTTCTCTCCGGGGGGCGCAGGGGCCCTGCTGATGATCACAAGGAATTCGGGGCCGACATGGCAATTAGAGTATTATCTACAGTTTGAGGGTGCTTCGACCCCTCTGCCTTCAGCAAACATCAGTCGCTTGGCTTCAGGGCTCGCAGATTTAAATGATAAAATGCATCAAAAGGAAACTCCAGCTCTGGACCCCGTTTCAGGACTAGGGAGCTGTCTTGTGCCTGAGCGGGCCCCCTCCCCTGCCTGAGCCCCAATGTGCCCCCATGTGGGGCGTAAGGAGCTGGGACCCAGCAGATGCTTAAACACGGTGGCCGTGGGCTGAAATCCGCTTGAAGAGGGAATCTGTCCTGCAAACGGTTTTGTTTGTTTGTATAATGAGCACTTTCCTAGACTTCTGGCCTTGGGTCTACGTGTTTCATGTATTAACTTGATTCTCCCAAGGTCCCGTGAGATTCTCTTCTTCCCACTTTACTGACCAGAAGGGCTGACCGAGAGGGGTTACTCCAGGTCCCCTGGCTCCAGGCGTTCTGGCTCCAGAGCCCCTGCTCTAAAAGCGCTATCTCTGTACCATCTGCTGCTGCTGTTTTGTTGTTATTATTTGAAATTCTCATAGTTAATGACTAGTGAGTGGAGGTCGAGGTGCTAATCCTTAGTATATGCATGAAAAACATAATGCATTAAAATGAACAATCTAAGGTTATAAGATAGAATAACATTTGCCAATATAAAATAAGGCAGGAGAGAAGGGCTTGTGCGATCTTTTACCTATCGAGAAACAGGTCTGGATCTCACCTTCCAGGAATGAGGATGATTGACAACACACAGTTAGTTCCCGTGGCTTTACAGCTTAGCTTGGGAATAAAACAAGCACAGGAATAACTTCAGTGAAGAAACTGTAGCAGAATTGTCTTCCATGGGGGTCTTTGCCCTGAGACGCCCTGAGACGAGGTTCCCCATCCTAACTATTCAGACCTTGGCTCCTCAGGACAGCAAGCTGTGGGCAGGATCCAAAGCAGGGCAGCGATCTGGGCCACATGTTGGAAATTTGGTTACTGATGTAGCTCAAGCCAAGAAAGTTAAACTGGTTTGGGACACAGCGGGAGAAGGAGCCTAAGGCTGTGGGGAACTTGAAGCTACATCTCAGCCAGGACGCCGACTCCCCTGTGGCTGTCTGTGCATCAAACCAAGGCCCGCTGGACCCAGAGCCCAGGGGGAGAGACTGTGGTTCAAGGCCACAGCAACTGGCCTGCTCACGATTCTCAGTTTCCCCAGGGGTCCTGGATGTTGGCAAGTGAAGGTAAAATAGGGATCCCAAGGCAGGAGAGGGTCACATCAGCCTCAAGTGTCTGGACAGTCTCCCCTGACAGCCCCTGAAGGACTGACTGTGCTTCAGGATCCACAAATGGGGACTTGAAAGGAGTTGCCTGAGGCAGAGGGCCATGCAGTTTGGGGGCCAGACCTGTCCTGCCTCCAGCCACCCAGGTGATGAGCCCTAGGGTCTGGGTTTTCCCCACAAGCATGACAGCTTCGCAGGGACATCTCCTGGTACATGGCCCAGTGTCCTAAGTCTGGCCTAGAGGACCTGGTGGTGGTTAACTTCTCTAAGTCTACCCCAAAAATATAAGTGGAAGGGCGTGGTGACTTTCCCCTTTTGGTATATTTTAGAATTTCACAAGTAATTGCTAATTTCGCAAGTAATTAGAGGCACTTTCTGGACCCCCATAGAGCTCAGAACAATGCATTTAAAAATATGCAGCATGGGGTCTATCAAAAATTCACAAATCCATGAGGAAGAGAAAACCCCAACAGCCTCCAGAGAGAGGGCCTGCACCTCAAATTCGGCAGCAGGACTCAGGAGGCTGCCCTGGAGCTGGAGCAGAGAGAAGCCTTCGACATTCTTGAGACGCCCACTCCCCAGGAAGAGTGTGACCCCAGCCACCTTTCAGATCAAGGGGGACAGATAAAGACATTCAGACATGCAGGTCACAGAGAATCCCCTCCGCACCTTCTCAGGAAGCTGTGCATGGGCCTGCGTTCCACACCAGCTGCTCTCCCCCCAGGGGAGAAGAGGGGTTTCCGGGAGGAATCGGGGCACAGCCACGTGGGGACCACGCTCTGCAGCAGTCCCCAGAGCAGCCATTCCCGGGGCAGGCTCACCAAGCAAACAGAAACCTGGCCCCTCCTCGAGGGTCTGGTCATATTGAGAGGGAGGTGAAGGCAGGGCTGAGAATTTAGGAAACTAAGGAAGCAGGAGAAGACCAAGGCAATTACAATATTAGAAAAAAGTCCAAAAATTGGTAAAAGAGAGGCAATTAAATTTCACCTCACGGAGCTCACCTGTGGTGCCTTCACTGGTTGCGGTAGGTGAGCACAGCAGCTGAGGTACCACTTAGCTCGCCGTGACTCAGGATGACGGGGGAGGCGAGGGTGTGGGCTGTGGTCTCCGCGAAGGCCTCGTGGCGTTGTTCCGTAGCCAGAGGCGGCAGGTAATGAACTGGAGAAATGAGCGAGTACCTCCATCAGACATATTGCTTAGAACTAAGCAGGTGGATAATGCACACAGACATGCTAAAATTGCTGAAAATGGTTATTTCTGGAGCCTGGAAATCGTGGTGACGGGCGGGGGAGGAGCTGGAGTCTCCCAGCCTTGGCTCTATGATCCTGCCATCCTGGACTTGGACAAAAATGACAGCTAAATAAAAAAAGAGTAAGTGTTTTGGTGTAGACTTTACCTCTAAGCAGTGCATGCCGTCCTGTTTCCCTAATGGTTTTTGTCTTTTGTCTTTAGTGATGTGTTTCAGACACCCGTTGATGTAGTTTTGAACTTTTATTTTGTTCACGGTATGGGCTTCCTCTGTGTTCTCACTGCCACACATGTTTATTCATCTGTCTGATAACAGACATTTCAATTGCTCCGGGCTTTCCCTTTATGGACAAGGCTCAATGAGCATCTGTGTGTGTTTGTGTGTGTTTATGTACATTTACGTCTGTGTTTGTGTGTGCATGCTTGTGGTGTGGGTTTGCGTACATGTTTCCTCAAGTGAGATGCTGAAGACAGGCCTCCCTGGGTCAGAGAGACCCTCCGAGCACTTTGAATGGATGATGTCTAGTGACCCAGGACTCATCCAACACAGCCATAACAACAAAACAGGTTCTAAAAAATCTGACAAGCTAGGGCCTCCCTGGTGGTGCAAGGGGTTAAGACGCAACCTGTGAGGCTGTCCGCAGCCTCTGCAGCACGAGTTCGATCCCCGGCCGGCCAGGGAGCAACCCTCATGGCGCAGCAGACCTCTCCTGACTCACCGGCTGCTCCCCTCAGCAGTGTGCTTCGGTCAATCTGCCTGTTCTGTTCCCCGCTCTGTCTCTGGTGGATCCTCTCACCCCCCTGCACCTCTGGCCTGTATCCCACCTCTTGCATAAAATAAATCTTTACCAAAAAAAAAAAAAAATCTGACAAGCTAAACTTCCTTTCTTCCCCAGCCTCCCCCGAGAACGTTTCGGTTGGCTGCACGCACCATATGTCTCCTCAACCTCTCGTCCCCTCTCCTGCACAAACGCTGCCTGATTGCTCTATTTTTCAGGCCCTGGCTGTGACACCAGCCGCGTGGTGACAGAGGGCACAGGCCTGTCCTTGAGACCTGAAGCTGGGAGAGCAGCTTGTGAAGGTGATTCAAACACAGGACCAGGAAGGACATGACTGCTGGGGTCACTGGTCTGAGTGACCCCTGGATGCCGCCTTGGGGCATCTCTAGGTTTGCCTCAGCAAAGCCTTCTCCCTCCATTCAGTTGGTCTGTCTAGAAGCCCCTGAGGGGCCCAGGCACCTCCTATTCCTCTCTGTCCCCACTCCCTGCACCCCAACCAGGCAGCAGATCCTGTGGGCTCACCTTCAGGGAGGATCTAAAACTGATCTGTTTCTCAGCATTTCTGCCTCCACACTGTGGCCTCCCATTGATTGCTTGTCTCCACTTGTCTGTGGGCTGTCAATCCTCCATGGGGCCCCCGAGGGGTCAGCCAACAGGTGAGCCCCATAGACCCCATTCTCAGCTCAAGGCCAGTGGTATATATCCCTCTCAGAGAAAAAGCCAAGTAGTTATGAATGGTGGGTGCTGATATGCAGAACCCCTGTTTTGTCTGAGGCCACAGAGAGGGCATATACGTGAGTCAATCAGCAAACCGCAGGACCCAGCTTGCCTGGCTCTCCCATGGGAGGGGATGCATTTCGGGGCCAGTGGAACCCAGAAGGGGTCCTCTGGAGGCTACGTAGGAGCCTGAGCTTTCGATGGGCCCAGGAACACACAACCCCCATGAGTCTCTCCAGGAACACACAATTCCCCATGCACTCCCTTTTACTGTTGCGTTGGCTGCTTCCAAATACCCCCACTTTGTTGTTGGAATCACTGATGGCTTTTGTAAGAGTCAACAGCCTGAATGTTTGGGTCCCCCAAATTCATAGGCTGAAACCCTAGGCCCCGATAGGAGGGTACTAGGAGGTGGGGCTCTGGGAGGTGGCCAGGGTTGGCGGAGCCCATGCAGGAGCCCCAGACAGCCGGCTTTCCCTTTCTCCTCTCTGCCGTGTGAGGATGCAAGAAATGGGAGAGCTGTCAGCAGAATCCAGCCGTGCTAGCGCCTGATCTCGGGATCCAGAGTGGAGACACGCCGGTGTCTGCGGTATATGGGCCACCCCAGCTGTGACACTTGGTTACAGCAGCCTGAATGGACTAAGAAATAAGGGCGTTCAAGCCCTGTGGGCTCTCGCTCTGCCCCCTGCACTTGCTACCTGTCTGGAGTATGATGCCAGGCCGGGGCAGAGCGACGAAGGGAGATGCTCTGTGGCTGGAACTCAAGAGGAGCTACCGTCTCTAACACAACCTCTGAGGACTCACTGCCAAGGAGCATGGAGAGCAGGCACTGGGCACTCTCAGCCTCCAGACTGGGGTGGGCTCTGCTGGTAGGAGTAGGGAGTGGACACCCAGCAACCCCCACCCCAGGGAGCCTCGCTCCCAGTCACCCCCATTCCAGAGACAGGATTCACTCTGCTGCTTGGACCAGCACTTGGGATCTGAGCCACTTCTGGGCCTGGGGGATTTGCCCGCTGCTTGGCCAGGACAGGCCACATGGGCCCTCCCAGACAAGTAGATTTCCCTGGGAGTGGGAAAGTGAGTTTTCAATTATTGGGGGTCAGGTGATCTGAAGATGGGGTTGGAGAATGTGTACTGAAAACTCAAAATAGAGGTTCATACTGGAGCAGTCACATGAGCATGTGACAGCAGTGTTTGCAGAAATGTCCATTTCTGAAAGTGAGTTTCTGGCTAATGCCGGCCTTTTGGTAAAGGTTCTGTGCCTAATTCCAAAAAGTGTGTGTAAGTGTGTGTGTGTGCGCGCATGCGTGCAGGGGTGTCACATACCTCTGAGCTCTTCTTGAAAGCCAGTGTTATGTCCTACAATTCTGACACTAACCAGAGTTAGTGAAGACCCCACAGACTGGGTCCCCAAATTTAGCCACCAATTACAAGTCCAGATTGACACCTGTTTCTGAACAACTGGCTATAGATTGGAGGTGCCAATGACCCTTTCCTGGGTTATTTTCCTAGAGGGGCTCACAGAACTCAGAATAACATTCTTGCTACGTTACTGGTTCATTGGAAAATGCTCTAACTCAGAATCAGCCAGACAGAAATACAGAGGGCACGGCCTGGAGAGAGAACATGAGCTTCCGCGCCTCCCCCAAGCACCTGGAACCTCATGTCTCCACTTGCTGACCAACTGGAAGGTTCTCCAAACACTGTGTTCTGGGGTTTTTATGGCGGCTTCACTATGAGACACGACTGAGTCAATCACCAACCACATTGCTTCAACCCCCAGCTCCTCCCTGGAGGCCATTCAGGTGGGACTGGAAGTTGATTCTCCTGGCATCAGACCTCCCTCCTTTGGCGCAGTCCAACAGTTACTTCCTTAACCTGGCAAGAGACAACTTTATCTCTCCCATCGCATGAAATTCCAGGCATTAGGAGCTCAGGGCCAGAAACAGGGATTAAGAACAAATATCTATTTCTAGTATAAACCACAATCTCACATTTGTTAAGTTTCCAGTCTCTCATCTCAGAGCCAGAGGAGAAAGATGTGCTGACAGCTCTTCTGTGCACGTCCCTGGTCCTCACGCCCGTCCAGGTATGCCAATTGAAACAATTGTCTTTGAGGTGAAAATTCAGAGAGTCCTAGCCCAGAGCGTAACTGCTGGCCAGGCTGAGTGTCCTTGGAAGCCAGAGGTATCTTTCAATATCTCTCTTCCAGCTGGGGCATCCTTGGGGCCTCTCTAGAGGGAGGGGATGGTGAAGGCCAATGACATCTCCCCATCGTCTGGCAGAACTTCTGTTTTTTGCTGCATGGAAGATACCCAGTCTGCCCTGCTCTCCCCACTTATCAGCTGGAGTTGCACAAAGGCTTGAATCAGTACATTCCAGCATGGGCTCAGCCACGGAGGCAATTTGAATGTTCACGGCTTGAAAGTGACCTGGCAGTTTGTCTATAACAGGTCCTGTGGCCTGAAAGGGAATCACGGCTGCATACATTAGTGATCCATCGATTGTTTCTGGAGCTAGGTAACCTTTGTACACCCAAATGAGAGCCCTGCTGAGACCTGATCAATCAAAGCTGCCATTAGCAATCCTGCCTGGTCCCAGGCTGCTCCACATCAGGGCTCCCGGGGAGAAAAATGAAAAGGGAAGGGGTTTCTGCCATAAAAGCGGGGTACAGGCAGACAGGCTGCACAAAGGCTGGTGGGTTTGCACTGGGGTTTGTGACCTTCCCCACCCCCTTGAGGGTTATATACAGGGAGCAAAGTGCAGAGTGACTTTGGGCTCCGACCCTGAGATGCCCTGCAGGTGACCTGCTGTTTCCTGTGGCTGCAGATGGAAACACAGCAGAGGTGCAGGTTCGCGGTTAAGTGTGGGACAGGGCTTGCATCCCACTCTCCTGAGAGAGAGGGTCTCGTGCCAGTGAGCTGCCACAGTGCCACAGATCACCACAAACTAAAATCATGCAAATTCATTTTCTGCAGTTTCTGTGGGTCTGAATTAAGCTTGCCTTAGCTGGTCCTCTGCTTATGATCTCTCACAGGCTGACAAGATGTTGACTGACCGTACCCTCCCCTGGAGGCTGCAATAGGACAAGATCCACTCATATCGTTGACAGAATTAATTTCCCTTTGACCAAAGAATTGAAGTCTCTCCTATCTTGCTAGCTGTCAAATGCTCAGCTCCTAAAGGACACTGTCAGTTCTTTGCCACGTGGCTCCCTCCCTAGCTCCCTCAGGAAGATCCTAGTTTCTTTAAGGGTCATCTGATTAGGCCTGGCTCACCCAAATAATCTCCCTTTTGATTAACTCAAAAATCAATTGATTGGTCACCTAATCATGAGGGTTATGTACCATCCTTTCCCAGTTTCTGGGGAAGGAATTACATACCAGGGAGCAGAAAATCTTGGGCCATCTAGAATTCTGCCTGTGACAGAGTGACTGAATGGGCAGCGAAAGGATGGCTGTGACCTGGTGTTAAGAATAGATGAGGGCGGGAGGGGCTGGGCAGAGGCCAGGTGCAGGCCCGGGACATCAGCCAGGAGACAGCAGGGCAGGGCTGATGTGGTCGAAGCCTGGCTGAAGCTATTGTAAGGGAGACTGGATGATTCTGCAAAATTCACTGGGTGTTTTTGTAAAATGGATCAAACAATAAGAAGACAACTTGATCCAGGTGCCAGCATCGCTCCAGGCTGGTTGGTCCAGCCACTTCCTCCTGGAGTTGGGGAGGCTCCAGACTATCTGGAAGCATGGGGATTTCCAAAGAATTTGTTTTGTGTTCATGGAAGGAAAGGGAGATACATTCTCCTCCTTTGTGGTTTCTTCATACAAATCACCATGTATTATCTCTGCAGATGAAACTTGCTGTCTCATTAGGATCCCGAATTGCCACTTTCAGCTTTTAAGAAAATAATACAGAAAAGAAAACAAGATTGCCTTCAACTGTATCAGTATTTTTTCTACCCAGCTATTAGTTTGTGAAGAATATCGTAGCTCAAGAGAAGCGGTGACAATAATTCGTGGAAGAGTTATAAATAGGCCAGGAATTGGCTCGCTTTGCTGGTTTTGACTTGAATTAGATGTAAGACAGATGAGTTGAATCAGGTCTGTTATGCAGCAGAAAGTACTGCAATGTCACATGGAGCCATAAAGGTGCCGAAATTGAGCAGAAACATATGTTCTGCAGAAATTAGCTGTTAGGGACGCACCTTTCTCTTGTTGATGCGCTCGGTATGAAATCCAATATTATCCCAGGGAAGGAAACAAGGCCACTTAGCTGTTGGATGACAAGCTGTCTTACACTTCATCAAATCCACTCGTTAACTTGACACATGGCTGGAATCACTCAGGAAGACAAGAGGAGTCCTCTTTCTGCTTCCCCCCCGGGTGTTACAGAAGAGATGCAGGTTGGTCCGCTGACCAGAGGGTACGTGGCCATTTAACACAGGCAGGACATCAGCACAGTGTCCTGAGCTTTTCCAAATACAAACGACAAAAGAATGAAGGCACCACCATCCCCGCCGGGTTTGACACCTAGAGCCTCCCCCCAACCCACCAGCGGTTTCCTGGTGTCTCATTCCTCTTTGCAAAATGATGCTTCCGTTTTAATTTTAGAATGAAAGTAGTCAAGGATGTAGCCTGGTGACCCACTCCGCATGGAGAACAGGTCTGGTCAAGAGTGGACATTGCTGGAGTCTGCTCCCTGCCCCCAAGCCTTCAGGGGGAAGGAAGGAGTGGGCTGAACCTTCTCTTTGTTCCACCCCAGGGTCTTCTTGACCCTAAGATGAGGGGTTTCCATCTCTTAGGCCCCAGGGCCGAAATTCTAAGAGGAAATGGACAGAGTAGCTCAGATATTAAACCACAGACGACCTGCCATTTTCACTCGAAGGGCTGGAATTTTTCAGTAAATATGGGGGGAAGGGGAAAACTCAAATCTGTTGCGCTCAGCAAGTTGCCATCTTTATGTCTTGCTGGAAAAAGGCAATGTCTGAAAACGAGACAATTGAGCAGGTGGGCTTCACCTGTGGCCCTCCCCTCAGCATCTTGTGCTGTGATGACAGTTTTAGGTATTTATCTCTTACGAAGGTCCCCTTCATCCTGGACCCTCCATACCTCCACCTGCAGACACTCAGGACACCTGCAGGGCCAGCGTGTGTCCTGGTCTGAACAGCGACATCCAAGGGTGGGCCCGTCTGCCGCCTTCATGATGAACAGCATGCCCTTCCGATCTTAACTACTATTAGGCCTCAGAAATGCCCTCGAGTTAACTTAAGTGAAAAAAATCCATTGTAAGGCTCTGGAGTGCCTTTATCAAGAGGCAATTTCTTGTCGTCTGTGATGAAAAATAAGTCCCCTGTAAGAGTGGGGGTGGCGCAGGTGCCTGGTTGGCTCAGGATGGGGTTTACTTATGCCTGTGGTTCTGGCTTAATGGCCAGAAGGGTCCTTTCACTCTCACTGGTGTCTTGGGTTGGGCCGTAGTTCCAAAGCCATCTTAGACATGCCTAGGAAACTGCTAAATCCAGACACCAAATCAGTGGTCTCAGGACAGAGAGGTGTTTTGGCTTAAATCTCTGCAGACCCAGAGGGTGTGCTGAGGTTTTCAGCAATAGGCTGGGGTCAATCTTCTTCCCAGCCACTTTCCCCAAAGCCCTAGATGAACCCTGATTGGATCAGCGTGGGCCATGTGCACGCCATAATGCTTTCCCGTTGCCAGGGTAACACTGGTGGAGTTCTGTTTAACCTGGATGGTAGGTGCAGCTTCCCGAGTCTGGGGTGCCTGTCCCTCCACAGCACATTGACTGGATATCGACTGGATAGCGAGTGGAGTCGAGTTTTCTAAATGAAAATCAAGTTGTTGCCAGAAAATCTCCACACCCTAATAGGGGACTTTTGAGATGGGAGCTTTGTCATTTTGGTCAAAGCTCTATTTTGAGCTTCTAGTAAGCATCACCTACTTGTAGAAAAAGTCCCTTAAATATCTGTTGAATAGATAAATATCAAGATGGCAAATAGCAGATTTTCGTGAAGCAATCTCTCCTATAAAATGTGCTGCACTTTGTGGCTACAAATGCTCTCTGAAGCAGCCTCAAAATAAAGGCCAACTCAGTGACCTTCCCAATAATCATCCTGGGGTGTTGGAAAAGCATATTTGAAATCACTGACCCGCGGCCTATGTGGGTCTCTCATACACCGCTGATATGAACCCTGTGACATCTCAAGTGCCGGCCTCTTTCTAGCAATGTGGACAGGAATTTTGATGCCTGCTTTATAAGATGATGCTCCTTTCTTCCAGAGAAGTCAGGGTCCTAGGCAGGAGGGACCGCCGAGGCAGCTGGTCTCTCACACGCCTAGGCAGGACCAAGTCAGTTCCCAGACAGATCCTTCTTCCCCGTGTGAGATGCACAGGTTAGGAGGATTTTCTCAGTTGAGTTTATGCGGATGCATCCTGGGAGCTGAGCTGAACTGCTTACTAGAAGCTGTGCAAGGGCAGGGAGTATGCCATTCTCTTCCCAGCAATGCGCAATCCACTTAATGAGAAGACAAGTATGGTCATCCTTGAGCTCTTCACTCTTTTGTGGTCTAAGTTGCCAGCTGTTCTACAAGGACAGGCTGAGTAACATCCATCGGTCAATGGGAGCAGCCATGGCCCTGGCATAGTGGTGACCATCTCCTGTGAGCCACCGCCAGCCCTCATCCAGCCCCAACTAGCATTTGAAGTCTACTCACAGGTTACATAGCCACATCTTTTGACAGATAATCCAACCCCCCTTCAGTTTAATATTTAAATCTCCACTCCCAACTAAGGAGGGTTGCATGTACATGTATAGTGAATGACCAGGCATGTGTGTTCACCTGCCTTAGAAATACTCAGCATGTCCTTGGAACTCTGTGCATAGTTGTAACCTCCCTATATCCACCCCTATGAGCATGTATAACCTCCCTATAGATCAATACCCATCACAAGTCAGGGACCCGAAGACCACTCTCTCCTGGTTTGCTCAATCCAACAAATTCCTTTCCATTCACAGTTCAAACTGGCATCTTTGTGTTTCTGTGGCATTCACAAGAGATAAGGACCCTTGGGGGTTCTGCCCAGTTGCACTGGCAGAGTGCCTGGTGCCCAGAAGGGGCTGACACAGAATGGAAGCCCAGTAGATGTTTGTTGAATGAGTGAATGATTTTAAACATGTGTCCAAGAGGAGAAAGCCCCCATTGAACCAACATATTTATCTTTGAGGTTTGGGGGAAAACTTTGTATATCTTAAGAAATATTCAAAACTGAGATAAGGTGTAAAGATGGTTGTGAGACATTTTAATGCCAGGATAGAGGACAGTTTTCCATGCCCATGTAAGGGACATCTGACTTTTAAAGAAATGGAAATTTGTTTGACTTCCTAGGACTATTGATTAGGTAGCAGGTATTTCAAAACCCTGCAAAGTACAGTGTTTTTCTTTTGTGATCATACTAAAGGTAACTCAAAGGTATATCTTTATTGCCCAGAGAAATATTGAGCTGGTATAGACAATTGTATTGTAAAATTTCTTCTTTTTTACTATCTAGCATGTTAGTTCCTATATACTATTTTGGATCAGCTTTGCCATCCCATGAGTTCTAACATTAACTAGTTAAGCACATATGACAACTGTTCCCCATCTAGTTCGTGAGAATTACGACATTTTGAGAATTGTACTTTCACACACACACACACACACACACACACACACACACACACACACACCCACACACCCTGAGAAACTAGAATCTTTCTCTTCTAAAACTGAATGGTTTCTATAATATTAAAATAACAGGTTCATGCCCCAAACACCTTTTCCTGGAATAACATCTGGAATTTATATTGTGACTTTTCTCTACCAAGCATTAGCTCCCTCTTCCTGATTTGTCCACCAGGGAGTGAGGAATTTAACACTGAGTTTTTCATGCCCTTTTGCCAAGTTTTAAAAGTGATGTAACAGTGGTCAAGGGCAGAAATAAGCTATTTAGAGTTGAGAAAATACTGGGTATGGACATTTGCCATGATTTGTGGTCTTCTAGAAACTTCTATGTTCAGGGATATTTCTTAAGGGTCTGCATATTCTTAAGAAAGAGAAGCCAGAACCACTTTCCCTATCCCTTGCAGCTGGAGAGCAGACATGTGATCTGGATTCTATCAGGAGGCTGCAGCTCAGGGGAGCCATGTGTAAGGGCAGCAGCGTGCAGAATGCCTTCTGGGGAGTGTGGCGGAAACAGAGACCTTCTGAAGCCAGCGGGGAGGCACAGGCTGTCACCTTGTCTCCTAGGTTCAGAGTTTGGTGTGCGTTCAGGACCTGAGCCCAATGCCAGCAGCAAGGAGTCTGCCTTGTTCATGCTTGTGACCTCTGAGCCCCATTCTCTGGTCTTGTGGGAGCCACTAAATTCTTTTGTCTTGAACAAGTAAAGGGGTTCAGAACATGCCACCTCAATATGCCACATTGGCATCCTGGTTATTTTGATACGAAGCACTTGAGAAACTGAAGCTGCAAAGCTGCCCTCATAGCTTCTGTTTCTACCAAAAAGCAGGGCATGAAATTCCCCTTATTCTCCTCTACACTGGGGAGAAGAGACACTCTTACCCCCAGAGACTGGAAGTCTTGGGCCAGAAAGGATCTGTAGAAACAAACCTACTCATATAACCTCAATCCGGTCTTCCATTAGTTTCCCCCATATATTTCCTGTCCCAGCCAAGTCACTTCCCCACAATTTATAATTCTTTCTTATAAAGGTATACAAGTTTTTGGACCTGTTGTTGGCTTCTTCTGGTCTTTATTTTTCTTTTGAAGACTTGATGTGCACATAAAAATACTAAATAAAATGTGTATGATTTTCTCTTGTTCATCTGTCTAATGTCAACTTCATTCACAGGCTCAGGGTCAGAATGGAAGAGGGTAGAAGGCAGTCTTGCCTCCTCTATACTACCCTATGGATTCTATTGTTTGCAATTCAGACCCACGCCTGATCCAACTGCGAATAATTGGGGTGTGGGATCCTCAGGGATGCTTGGGTCAGGATAGAATGATGGGAAACTCAATCTGCAGATATGTTCTAGAAGATCTAGAGTTTTCATTAGACTGATGAAGGCTTTTTGGCACTAACAGATTATTTTGCTAACACTGTTTATAAACTTTCACCCTACTACATAAGCAATATCTCAGCTCTAATTATTTCTGAAGTTCCATCCAGTCCTTTGATTTCCTCATTCTATGATGCTTCTTAACACATGCAAACAATCAAAGGTTATCTAGAGGCTGACTTGTATCAATCTTCAAAAAATAACAGTGAACTCTTTAGGGTTTAGCATACTCACTAACTGGCATCCCAGCAGGGATAACAAATTAAAAAAATATGTATATATTCAAAAATTTGATGATCAGGAAATTACTGCTGAGATGAGATTTCTTATCATTAACTTCAAGAACGATGTGTGAGTATGGTGAAATGAAAACGGTATATTACAATTTGACATTTTCCATGCAAATGGAAAAAAAGTAGAAATATCAGTCATTTCAGTTCAAAGAAGAGTCCACCTGGCAAGAGGAGAAATGTGCACACTGTTACATCAGAAGGTGTTTTCTTATGGGTGTTTGAAAAATAGGCAAAAAATTTCTTGGACTTGCTTTGGCTGTAAGTTATAGAGGTCCTTGATTTCTCCCCCAAATAACTTAGAGGTTCATTTTTCCTCATATTAAATAAGTGCCGAAGTAAGTAGTAGTTCAGGGCTAGAATGGTGGCTCCACAATACCAGGGGCTGAGGCTTTTTTTAACTTTCCACTCCTCTATTTTTATTGCAGCCCCTGTCCTCATGTTCTCATAATGGCTGCCAGGCTCCTGCCAGTTTGACAGGTAATGGCAAAGGGCCCCTTCCTGAGGAGAAAGTTTCCTTTAAAGAGTTTTCCTGGAAGCTCCACCCAGTAGCTTATGTTTAGTAATCATTGGTTGCATCTATGTCACATGATGATGCAAGAGAATCTGGGAGCTTTTTATTTAAGCTGAGGTTACAACCTCTTCAAGCAACACAAGGGTTCTGTTAACAAGGATGACAGGCAATCAGGTGTCTCTGATGACCCTAACAGTATCTCTTCATATCAAGTTTTTTTTTTTAAGATTTATTTATTTATTTATACAAGCACTGGGTACAGTCAGAAGCACAGGAGGGTGAGAGGACCCACCAGAGTCAGAGCAGGGAGCAGAGCAGGCAGAAGGACCGAAGCACACTGCTGAGGGGAGCAGCAGGCGGCAGGAGAGGTCTGCGCGCCATGGGGGACCCTCCTCCGGTGGCCGGGGAGCAGCCGGGGATCGAACCAGCACTGCAGAGGCTGCGGGCAGCTTCGCAACCCAGCGCTCAACCGTTGTGCCACCGGGGATGCCCTCTTTACATCAAGTTCTCTTGAAGAACTTGCAATGCTTTAGATATTTCTCTTTCCTCCTTGCTGCTTCTCCCTTCATCTCCCTCATTTTAAATTATCTTTCAACTTCCATTAAAAAAAAAAAGGTGGAAAAACCTATTTGTCATGTTGCTGGTGTTCTGGAGCTGGTTTCTAATAGAGTGTGGGTGTCGAGTCTTCCCCACATCAACAAGCAATTTTCAGCACCAGCAGGATGTCTGAGGATTCAATTCAATTCTGACCTTATCTAACTGGCTAAGGATGAGATGTTCCCACGACCCCCTCATCAAACTTCAGGTGCCTGTCATGGCCCCAGACTGTTACCTGTGCTTCTGACCAACTGACTATGAATCAGAGGGTCCCAGCACACCCTTCTCAGGTTTTATTAATTTGCTAGAGCAGCATGCAAAACTCAGGAATCTCTCTACTCAATAGACCACCAAGTTATTACAAAGGATACGAAAAGTTACAAATCAATAGCCAGGTGGAAGAGATGCTTAGGGCAAGGTATGGGGGAACAGGGCGGCGTTTCTATGTCCTCTCCAGGATCACTATTCTCCTCCAAATCTCCACAAGTTCAACAGCCTGGAAGCTCACCAAAGATCTTCCTTTTGGGCTTTCTTGGGGGCCTCATTACATAGACATGATTGATGAACTCATTGGCCATTGGTGACTGACCCCAACCTCCAAACCCCTCTTTCCTCCCTGGAGGTGGGGGTGTGGTGCAGGGTGGGGTATGGGACTTCAAGCTCCATCCCTCTATTCAGGTTGGTTTCCCTAGTAACCAGTCCCTTCCCAGCTATTTTCCCAAGTTGCCGTCATTAACTTAATAAGAGACACCTTTATCACTCACCACACAGGAAATTCCTAGGTTTTTGGAAGCTGTGAGCCAGGACTCTGGATAAAGACCAAATAGTATAAGGTCATTCAGATGATCAAAAAAATCACATTATAACTCACAATATTGCACAAGTTCCTCCCAACCCTTGGACTTTTATATTAAACAGGGTCTGGGTTACAGAGACCCGGTGATCTCTTCCCTAAGATTATTCAGAATAGTCATAAATACTGCAGATTTTGAGGCTTCGTGATGAAAGACAGCCTTATAAATCAAGCACCTACATTTAAAAAATTGCATTTTCATATTTTCTGAACTGAGACTCTTCTACATATACATTTAGTTAAATATTTTTAGTCACCTGAATTGAACTAAACACTGCAACAAACTATGCTAATTGACTGGAATGCCATCAAAAATCAACACTAAATATTAAATTTATTCCCCAAATCCCCAAATATTCAGCTCCCTCCAAATTGAATATTTATATTTTCCTTAAATATTCAACTTCAACAAAATAGGACCATCCGGTCATTTTCCAAAGAACTTCTGGTCTAGGAGATCAATTCAGAGTTCAAAAGCCCAATTTAAATGACTATATAAACCCAATTATTAAAAAGTAATTTTATTTTCAAAATGATCACATGCGATTAACCTTTCAGGGGAGTGCAAGTGTATGGATTGTAACACAGTGTATCTGACGGAGGATAAAGATAGAAAAACTGGAGAGGAGATGCCACAAGACCAGAAACCTGGTTCACACAATGCCTAGAGCCTGAGGTGGAGGTAGGAGGGATCAACAACCATGAACCCAGCTATAGGACTAGACCCTTAGGCACCAAGGCCTAGATCACACAGCACAAGACCCAAGCAGGGAGTGTTAGGAGCTCTGACCTGAAGGTGAAGATAGGAGACTGAGGGTCACTGTAGAAACCTGGACCCTTTCAAATTCTACGTAGTTCATTCAAATTCAACAACAAACACATCACTCCAGGAAAGAGTGAGCCCCTCCCAAAGAGAGGGGCAATCAACAGCCCTCCTGCCCACCGGTGCCTATGCAGGTGCCCCTTTCCACCAATTCTCTGTCCCTCTGCAGGGCAGCAGCCTTCCTGCCTGCCCGTGACCTCGCAGGGCTTCTCTTCACTGACATCCCTCAGCAGAGGCAGCTCTCCTCAAGTCCGCCCGCCTGCGACCGGGCAGGTCTCTCTCTCTCTGTCTTTGTCTCTCTCAGCCCTTTCTGCCCATTTGTGTCTGTGCAAGTGTCCTGCTTTCTTCTTTCCCTTTTATAATCAACCTGCCCTTTTGGATAGACCTAATGTCCCTGTGTCGTGGAGAAACTCGCCTGGGAGGGGGCGCTCTGGTGAAACCTTTCCCAGACTGAACCCAAGGACCCCACTCTCCGAACCCAACAACTCCAGAAACAACACTGTATCCATCAGCATCTTCAGGACACAAAACCATTTCATCGCCCTCAACATTCCCTTCTGTGGCCCCCGTGTGACCAGCCGCATCTTCCCCCGGCCGCTGGCAACCGCTGCTCTTGTTACAGGGCACCCCAGTATGAAATGGGTTGCATGACTGGCTCACCTGTGCGCTTAGGGGGCTTATAATAAGACTCAACTGCAGGCACACACAAAAAGGTTAATAAAGGGCTTTTTTTTTTTAACAAAAGAAGGGGAAATGAAGACATGAATAACTCAGGGAGAAAGAGAGGGAGATAAATTCCTGAACACGTCCTACCAGTTCCGCCGAGCTGGAATCCCAATAGCACGCAGAGAGCCCGCGGAAAGCCAAGAGACCCCCCAAGGCCCACTTGCCTGGTTATACGCCACACCTGGCTGCTTACCTCCAGCCCCAGTTCCCAGCAGCCTCCATTCAGGGCTGTGATTTTATGGGATTTGTAGTTCTTGGTGTCTTCGATCTATTTGGTCTGGAGTGGGGGTGGAGTCCATAAAACCTGGGTTTGTGGAGTTTACTCAGGGCATCCTTTCCCCCCAAACCTTTAGTTTTCATTTTAAGGATCTCCTGCAAAGGACAGATAGCACATATGAGCCCAGCTTCTCTTACTTAGTTAGCATAACCGCTGTGAGGGTCTCCCTTGTGATGGTATAAGAGGAATCACCACCTTGTGGCAGCTCAGGGAGGACTCTGCTGAGGCCATGGGAGCAAGTGCTGTCTTCCTCACCCCTGTCTCAGCACCCGATACCTCAGCTGCCTTGCATTACACCTCCTGCCAAGCTGTGACCCGGACTCCCTGAACAGGGAGCTGCTAGGGAGGGCGGAGCTGAGTGGTCATGTTGAACGGGGTGGGCGGAGGGCTGAAGCCAAGCAGAGAGATGCTTCTCCTGGTCCCCCCTCTTTTTTCCAGCTTTTGCATTTTGGCAGGGGCAGCATGACCCCACTCTCTTGAGAAACTGACCTGATGGTGGATTCAGCTTGTGTGGTGGATATTGAACTTTGGTTCTCTTCTCGCTCAGACCTTTGGACCTGTGCAACCTCACGCTTGTGTTTCCTGCCGAGAGGTGCCTGAGATTCCTTCTTCTGGTGGCTCTGCTTTGGGCCTTTGTTGTTCTGCCTGTTTGGCTGAACTTTGCCCAAGTGGGCATGGTCACTTTCAGAGTTTGATCAGGAGTCTGTATTTTGAAATTCTCTCCCCTATTCCTCATCTCCCCCTCTTTATTCCCTGGGAAATTTTCACTGATTAAAAATCTTTGAACATGCTAGAATTTAATTGCTTTTGTGTGTATGGGTAGGCATGAACTCTTAGAATGGGTGGAATGGATATTTCACATTAAAAGTTTGGGGGGGTCCCTGAGCACCCCCATTTTTTGCCTGATAACAGCTGTGTGTGTCAACAGATTGTTCCTTTTGTTGCTAAAGAGTATATTCTACAGTATGGCTACACTAGTTTTGTTTTGTTTCTTTAATACATCCACCAACTGATGGCTATTTGGGTTATTACCACTTCTTATCAAGAATAATGCTGCTGTGAGCACTCATATGCACATCTTTGTGTGGACATATGTTTTCATTTTTCTTGGCTTACAACTGCAGGGTAGGGGGTGGTCTCCTGGAAAATAGATGGGGAATATTTTGTAACCCAAAATAGTGTGAGTGTGTTTGTGTACATATGTGTGTGGGGTGGGGGGTGGGGGGGGCGGAGACCAAAACTAACACTTGTCTATGATGCAGAGCCAAGTTTTTTTTTTTTTAACATAAAAATAAAGTCAATTTTGGTGTTTTATACTTGCCATTTACCAACTTTCTCACATCTCTTTATAGCTCACCCTTTATGGTAACAAAAGCAATTGGAGTTCTTTATTTTCTCTGGTTGTGGTTAAGACATGTTGACCAGCCTCTTGTGTAGAACATATTTTCTCTGTTTTCTCCTCCTCCTTCATAATAGTCTTAAGATGAAGTATAGTCACAACATGGATGGCAATGATTATTTACTTCAAATAATCCCCAGATGGCATTAAGCACCCACACCCCACTGGTTCATTCCTAACTGTCACTGTATTATTTCTGTGTCTAAATTTAGATCTCCTTTGTCATGCCATTAAAGTGCCATCCCCAATGTCAGCTCTTTCAAGCTTCTTTCCCTCCCATCAGATTCAATATTGGGGCTGTAGCTCCTGATTTGTTGAGGTCAGCAACTAGCTCATCTGTTCTGAGTTTTTTGACTGGAAAAAACTGAGAACCCATAATCTTTTCACGGTAAGTTTAGAGAAAGCTGTTCACATGTTCCTCCATAGGATACTGTGGTAGAAGGTACTGGGTATATTAATCAGAAGGGGAATGGCATGTTGCAGTAACAAACAGGAATGAAATCTCCATGACTGAACACAACAGATTTCTCGCATAACATCATGACTCACGTTGGTTGTTTGGGAGGCTCTATTCATCATTGTCATCCCATAGTCATCCCATGATCCAGTCTGATGGAGGCTGCAATATCTTACTACATGTCCTTGTGACCACCATCGTGGGGGCGAGAGCAAAGTCAATCACACTCCAGCTCTTGCATGCTTCTGCCTGGAAAGAGCACCTGTTATTTTCTCTTGGACTGACTTCATTGGCTGAGAGTGGTCACATGTCCTTGTACCATTACAAGGGTAGGAGATGTCTTATCCTCCTGTGTGGATGGAAAAGTGGGGAGCTAAGGGTTTAAGTGAGCTCTAGCTCTGTCTATCAAGAGCATGGGGTGTGGAGAGGGAAAAATTGACTTAATAAGAAACTAGATTCAGCTGATGAGATTTTTCTATGACTCTTTGGATATTGACAAATTATTGGGTCTTCATATTGATGGATTAAAGAGAAGTATCATTTGAGGTTGGGCGTTTTTGCCCTCAATATCTCTGTAATCTCATTTTGTCTGCATGAAGGCATTAGCATACATTTTCTGGGCTCTGCGCCAAGATGAGTCATTCTGTCTGTTTCTTCGTCTCTATGGTGCCCTAGCCTTCGCCAGAACCAAACAGCCGTTCCCATCAGGAACTGAGCCAGGGATCCTAAATCCCTCTAGCCTGTTGCCTGCTCACCCCTCCTGCTTTCTACAAGGAGCCCACCCTCGACAAGCGCCATCCCGAGGGCGAGGCGCCAGGGACAATGCCACTTGGAATCTGATAAGCAACACTTGGGACTGTGCCCGGATCAACTGTTCGTCACTCTAGAAATGAGCCAGGCTTGGGACACTTCAGTCTCCACAAAACCCTCCGGCACACCTTTGTTATTACAGGGTGGGATTATGGTTCACTCTGCTAGAAGGACCCACCCCCACCTCAGGCTGCTGTGAAGATTAGAGAGGTGAAGAAGCAAAATGGAAATGTTAGATTTCTAGTGGGGATTAGGAGGCTCTCAAATCTACTGACTTTCCTTTTTCCCATTCTTAAGAGAAGAAAGTAAAACCCAAATTCTCCAACTCTGCAACATATCATAAATTAGAAGGGAAAAAATCCCCAGACACAAAGAAGCAACTGGCCAACTAGCCAGGATTGCTTTGCCTAAAAATATTTTCATTTCCTATGATTTCGATGTCAGCACGTGCAAAAGTTCCCAAGAGCTATCTCTGGTGTGAATGGGGGCTCAATCCAGGATTCAGAGGTCTCTGAAGAATAGGAAAGAAGAGAAAATACGGTTTGCTAACGAGGCACAATTTAGTCTATTAACTATCAAAAATATGGTGAGAATATTTGCTGAGTTAAATAACCCATGTCCATGATTCTTCCCACAGTAAAAAAAAGAAAGCAATTTTGAATTCACCTCACTCCAGCATAGACTCCAGTAGATAGTCTCAATTATTTCTAGTTGCCAACATTTTTATCAACGAAAACTTGTAAGAAGTCAGTTTGTAAGCGAAACCAGAAACGGAGCTGCTTTGGTGGGGGGTGGGCCCTGTCCCTACCTCTACCTCGACTGCTGTCTCCATCTCGCCTGTGACATCCTCATTTTAAGACTCCTCAGCACAGACTGGGGATGGCCCAGCTCACTAGAAAGTATTTGGAAACCCCAGGGGAGTCTGAGGTTGACAGACTGATGGCCTCTTAGCCGTCACCGCAATAGGATCAGGTGTGAGGGGTGGGGATGATACCTCACGTAAGGTGGATGAGACGCGTCCTCCCCACAAAATTATTCTGCCTACATGTCCATGCAGCCCCTGCAAAGAAACAGCAGACTAAAGGCCGACTTTCAGGGGGTGGGGGTAAGGGCCCCTTGCTGAGGGTTTGGCCATAGCCCCCCCAGGTCCCAGTCAGCAGGAGCATGTAAAAAAGTGAATCTGCCAGAACCTTCTTGGCCAGCCGATCCTGCAGTCAGGAGGGGCCATGGGCCCACGTCTGAGCAAGCAATAGGACTGTAAATATTCTGAAGTCTGGAGAATTCTAGGAAAAAGTTTAGTGTCTAATCAAACAGATGCACAAGAAGAAACTCTGCTTCTTGGATTTAAAAAATGGTTGGTTGATGACAAGATGCTGGAACCGAAGCAGCCATTATGTGGACGTGAGGAGACATGTTGGGGAATCAGCCACCAGGGTAAGGGGTGACTGAGTCACCCCTTCTGTTACAGGGGACAGTAAATCTGATTCTTTAGGTTTTGGTTACTGACATCCAAACACATTTTCATGGATTTTCCCCACTACAGATTCACCTAGAAGTATAGTGAAGGGCTGTGGGGGAATATTCTACACACGTGTTGACACTTTGATTTTCAGTGGGTTATTTCTTGTTGACTCAGAGGCTGGGAAAACTTTACCCTCCTTGATTTTAATTGATCTTCCACTTCTGCCTCAGGGTGGTTATCTGTGTTTTGTAAGCAGTGAGGGAGCTTCTGGTTACTAACAGCCATTCTATATTTACATTCTTCAGTCATTTCTCTGCGAGGCCAATCCCAAACAACCAAGAATACTTGACATTAACCATTGATGCTGAAATAAAGCGATTTCCCCCTCAGGCATCCCCAGCACAGACTTCTATAAATCCCAGGTTGAGTGGAGGATGGGAGCTTGTCAGACTCGAGTACAGGGGTTTCCTCCTTCTGCCCAGTTCCCCACTCCACTTCCTGCTGCACCCCAGCCATACACCCCCCTCACCATCCAAAAGCCCCTGATCCCTGCAGGCAGATGGGGCTCCACCAGCCAAGCCTTCCTGGAGAAGGGAAAGGGAGGGAGCCAGAAAGGAAGGCGTGTCTGAAGCTGGGGGGCAGGGGTGCTGGGTCCCTCAGCTCCAATGTACTCATCAGAGCCTCCCTGTCCTCCTGCACACACCTGTGGGTGCCCGAGATCCCCAAACCCGCGGATCTGACAACTGATGGCGCAGCTGGGCGATGTCCAGCTCCCGCGGGGAGACGGCTGTGCCTGCAACTCCTTCCTGAGTCCTGACTGAAGATCAATAGACAAATTACAACGTGACGAAGTGCTGTGGGCACGAGGGCAGCTTCCTGCCTGGACAGCACAGCAGACTGTGCAGAGGGATCCGAATGATGGAGCCGGGGGTGAGCAGGTGCCCCGGGAAGGAGCGAGAGCTGGTGTTCCCGAGGTTTCTAAGGAAGAGGCACAGACTCCAGATAGAAACCGTCTCAGGGCAAAGTGGGCAGGGGTTGGGAGCTGCGGCTTGATTTTTTTCTGTAAAGGAGGATTTCAGACACACAAGCGTGCATCCCTCTGACGTTGCGGGGACCAGCTGTTGGTTGTCCCCTCCCGGCTAGGTGCACGCTTGGTGGAACTACTTGCTCAAGATGGTCTTCCTGTCCTTGGCTTGACCAGGGTAGCTCAGTCCTCTCTCTCTGGACATTTGAATCTGGGGAGGAATAAAATACATCTGGGGAATGGTCAAAAATCACTGTGGTGCAGGAACCTTTGTCTTTTTTCTTCTTTGTGGAACCTCAGAGACGATTCGATTCTTGCCCTTCCTAAGGCTGTTTCTGAAGAGACTTACCTTCGTTTTTTTGAGCTAACCCGCGCCCTTCCAGGAACTTGTTTTTTTGCTGAAGTTGCCTGGACCCAATGTCTGTGGGAGACAACGAAAGACGCCAAGGATGGCAGGTGAGCGGTTCTGGGTGGACCTAAGACAGGCAGACACCCTCCCTGTACTAACCCCCCATATGTTCACGCCCCTGCCTCGGACCATCCACGCAGACACATGGCTCTTTTGTGTGGTCACCAATCCATTCCCAACGTAGGAAATTCCATTCTCAGCACCCACTGGCATTTATTTAGCACCAGAATTGATCTGGCACTGGCATGGAAGACTCATTCTTCACCCTTGGAGGGGGCCCTGAAAAGGCTTGACTTGAATTCCCATGAGGGACCACAGTTCATCAAGATGAACAGGGTGAGGAAGGATGCCTTTAAGTGGATTTTATGCTCGAAAGACATGCCCACCCAAGTCATTGCTTCATTCCTTCCTCTGCAGAGGTCTGGGAGAAGACCGGCTCCCATTGAAGGATTGTTTTGTGCTCTGGCAAGCCCCCAGGAGCTGGGAGGAAGGAATTGCTTCTGCTTTGAAGGCAGACAGGGTATTTCATCAGCGCGCGACTTGACCTCGCCAGCAAGTGGACTCACCAGCGGTGAATAGTGAGTTCCTGTATCCCATGCATCAAGAGACACCATCAATAACAGGTCAGCGATTTCAAATCTATTTTCTACACACAAACAGATGAATCTGAAGACACCGATGCCACGCTGCAGGCGGCCACTGCGGGTTACATGCATTTTGAATTTACTTCCAAGTAATAGAAAGAAAAGATGATCATCCCTCACATGGGAACTCGGGTAGAGTGAGTAGTTATTCTTAACCCCCCACATCTCCATCATTATTTGGAAACAGAATACTCCCCCCAGCCTTCTCCTCCCAACACCCACAAACAAACATTTTCTTTTGGAAAATCTCCCCGCCCCATCTTCAGTGCCTAAGGGCTGGGAATCAGACCCAGCGCTGAGCCCCACCTTGCACTTCTCTCATCCACCTGGTGTAATTCTCAAGAATTGACCAAATTCAGATTCCTTGCACAAAGTTAGCCTGGCAGAGAAAATCAGTTTCTAGACACGGAAATAAAAAAAAGGAAGAAAAGGTTTCAAGGAAATGAATGCTTAGTTTCAACAAAGCTCTTCTGGGAGAAAATCAGAAAATCCAATGCAAAGGGCAAGAAGTTGTCCAAGAAGCTGAAGTTGTCCAAGTGGAAGTGTGGTGTGAAGGCTGATCTCTTGCTATAAAACCATTGCGTCATCCTTTGAAATGGGTCCCATTAAAGCTAAATATTAAAGCTGTTCCATAGCCACTATCCTTTTGAAGAAAATATATATATATATATATATTTTTTTTTTTTTTTTGTGGGACCCTCGCCAGTGGCCGGGGATCGAACTGGAGCTGCAGAGGCTGCGGGCAGCCTTGCAACCCGGCGCTCAACCCCTGCGCCACCAGGGGAGGCCCAGAAATATGTTGTTTTTTAACCATCTAAAATGTTTACCATTCTGTTTTCTCCTCTAAAGCTCCTCTCCCTTCTCCATGATAAAATTCATCTCTTTTTTTAAAAGGTACTTTTATCATTTATTTTACTTACAAATTAATTATGTTGAAAATTTCATCTGGGTTGAGTTATCTTTGGAATTATTTGTAACACCCAAGTAATCAAAACCATATGCATGAGTAGTAAATTTGGATAAATAATTAGTAAGCATCAAAGCAATAATTTTTTAGAAATGTATATCTCTATGGGGTGGACAGGGGACCAGGGAATATTAACTGAAGGACATTCACCCCAGATCCCAGCGTTACAGCTACCTCTGTGCTGTGTGTGGGAGGCTCGTACCCTTGGGTGCCAGGCACTCTGGGGGGCTCAGCGTGGGTGAAGATCGCGCCTCTTCTACAACAGGAAAGGGCCATTGTTAGAGGGGAGATGGCCGGAAGGCAGGTGCGTGGGCTCAGGTAGTTGAGTGCGGGAGGGAAGGGCACCCAGGTGTGAGGGGCCTGCCTGTCTGCGTGCCCCCAGAGCCAGGAGCCCTCGAATGGAATTCCTCCTCCTGCTCCCTGACTTGCAGGTCCGGCTCTTCTCTCCCTGCTCCTGGGAATAGCTGAGGCTGTGTAAGGAGCCCTGGGCCGTTTTTATATACAGCATTTCTCACAGCGGGGCTCATTTGCTCTCACAACTTTAGGGGGCGCTCGGAGCAGGGACCCTTTCCACCACCACCTGCCCTGCTGAGGAGCAGGCCTGAGTGTCTGCTCCTGGCCCTCACCTGGCCTTGCCGGCACCTCTCATCTGTCCTCGCCAAGGCTTCCCTCTTCCTCTCTCCTTGTTGTTGTGATCTTCCTGCTCCTCTGCCTTGTCCTCCATCTCTCTCCCTAAGCCCTTCTCTTCTTTCCTCTTCTCTCCTCTCTCCCGGCCTGCTTTCTCCCTGAAATCATTATTACCACACCAAGCCTTGGGTGTTATTTGCATAAAACTATTGCAAAGAGTCACATTCCTGCAGGATCTGGGGCCAAGCCTTTGACCCATGGAGCCCAGATCAGGGGAAACAAATTGTGTTGAATCGAAGTTTCGCTGCAGCCACTGCTGTTCGCTTGTGGGGGAACCAAACACGCTGGGTGGAAGAGCTGAATTCTGCTCCCAAACCATAAAAAATGAAAGGCAGCTGTGGATTGGGCTTGGGATGGACATCCCTGCCTCTACAGATTTCACAGTGACAGAAGAATTAGTCCCCAGGTGGAATGCAAACCCACTTTCTTTCATAGAAGCAAAGAAGACTAATAAAAACCAAGTCTTTGCAGCCCAGAATCCACTGCGCTCCGTCAACCTCTGTTTAATAGCCTGATGCCTCTTAATTAAGTCTCGAGGTTTGGCCCTTAAGAAATCTTTACACACCTGAGTCCCGGAGTTTACTTAGTTGATCTTTAATTTCCTTCCATTGAAAATGAAATGAGTTGAATGATGATTTTATTATTTTAAAATTAATGGTGGTTCCATAGGATGGCTTGGGAAGAGAGGCTCAGGGTACCTATCAGTGCCCGCGGTGCATCCCATATAACATGACACTAAGGAAAGGGAGATATTCCTTAGGAAGCTGTGTGACTATGAGGATCTGGGAAATGCACTCCATGTAGTGAGGGTGACACTCTGTGAACACCCTGGAGTCAGTCTCCCAACCTCCCTCCCCTGGCCCCCAGCCCCACACCAACCAGTAAAGACTGGGTTATGCTAGAGCAACACAAAACCCCAAGTCACCATGGTTCTGTTACAGGGCAGGGAGAGGGGCAGCCCAGACCCCGCAAACCTCCTGCTCTAAACATCCGCCGCATCAACACAAAACACATGAGACGTTAATGGGAAGGAACTTTAATACAATTAGAAAACAATACAGGAAAGACAAAGAATCTAGTTTCTAAATCAAACACCCACAGTTACCCGTCCCCTCATGGGTAAAAGTCCATCCAAATGGGATTGGCCCAGAGCAAGGCCCCAAAGCCTGCCACAAGTCTAAAGTACCTTCAAGTGGGGACCCACTAAAGCACCTTCAAGTGGGGACCCACAAAAAAGGGTCAGAAATAACCAGACAAGTTTGGGAGGAAAAGAGCAAAATCAAAATCAAGACAAAAACCGCCATTGTCACCTCCCCCCGGGTCTCTCACCCACGTCTCTGTCACCCGGTCCACGACCAAAAGGCAAGTGCAGTTTCCTCACGTGTCTCTCGGCTCCATGTGCCTCCTCCAGGTCTCCTTCTGGCTCCATCCTGCTTCCTCCTTCCTCAGTCTCCTCTGCAGCTTCTTCTCTCCCTTCTCAGCTCCACCTGCCCTTGGGTAAGGCAGGAAACCTGGAACCTCTCCCTTTCCTGGGGACCCCCCCTGTTACGGTTCAACACATCAAGATTTCTTTTTCTTTCCCTTGAAAAACTGACTGTCCTTGCAGATGATCTTCAAGGACACTGTCTCTGTGTGGACCCAGCTGTGTGGGGGGCTTCTATCTTGGGTGTCAGCTGGCACCGGGCTCCCATCATCCCAGTGCAGGGCAGAACCCCAGAGCCTGTGCCTACTGTGAGGAGTGCTTCAGTGAAACAACACATGCCACCTCGTCCATCCTCACCAGTGCCTGCAGCATGACCCCCAGGGGCCTCTCAGCTCAGAGGGAGGAGAAGGAGCACCCAGTTCTGTTTCCCAAAGCAGGGGAGAGTCAGAACACACAGCCATACAAAGTTCCTGTCCGTCCCTTTCCAAAACATTACTGCCTCCAAGGCCCTCCTCTAAACATTCTGGACCCACTAAAGCCTTTCATAATTTGATACCAGAATACTTTCCAAAAGAGGCAACGATATTTTCCCTTTTTCTTTTCCATAGGACGGGCCTCACATCCGCTTATCCAGAACAGTGCCTGGCACATAGCAGGCATCATAAATATTTGTTGAGTGAATTCATGGATAAATGACTGGCCGAGTGAGAGTGAATGAGGGCCTCTCTTATATCAAAACTCTTGGGATACCGACAGTGTTCCTGGGAAGATGGGAGAGCCAGGCCTGGCTCTGACCTTGCTGAAGCTCTGTGGGCTGGAATGAGGCACAGGGCCCAAGGACATCGTGCAGGAAGGAGCCTGTACAGATGTGGGGCCTGGAGCTGCCAGCTGTTGAGGACAATCAGAGAGGGGTAGAGCCTGGAAGGAGTAGGGGCTGGGAGGGCAGCTGCAGGGTTGGTCATGTGATCTGGTTAGAGCCAATCCGAGCCAATCCTGGGCCTTGGCTAGAGGTTCAGACAAGGGGCTCTTGCAGGGATCTGGAGGGGGCAGGGAGAATGTAAGTTTCTTGAGTGTGAAGTTAAGGACCATTGTGCCAGGATGGACAGAAGAGAGAGTCGTGGCCCCTGAATTTAGATAGGCCCAAATCTAGCTCATCACTGGTCTTACCTGGACATGAGCCCATCTATTCCTTTCCTTCGTTTAAGCCAGCTGGATGGGGGTTTTCTGCCGTCACCAAATGTCTTCTAAGATGGACACAGTGCCTCTTTGAGACCTGGTGCTCCTTTTCTTACAGTCAACATGCCCCGCTTTGCAAAGACACTATTTTGACAACTATTTTTGACCTAACTCAAATAAATTTGGTTGAATTCTCAAAAAATACATTTCAGTTCAGCCTCCCTCCCCATACACAACGTTAACTTACTCTTGAAGAATGCGGGTCTGGAAGAGACTTCCACTTCCCCTACCAATTTTCCCTCTTGGCCATTGGCCTCTGAATCATGTACGTTACATATAATTTCACACCCATCCAGCTTACACAGCAGTCTCCATGGGCTAATCTTCATGGGGTCGATTTTGATGACAAAAATGACAAATTGAAACCCTAAAATTTGTTTACGCCAAATGCATTACGGTGCTAGTTATCAAATCGGAACTATATTACCCCTTAAATTACATTGAAAACAAAATCAATAGTTTATTTAAACAGTCTGGAAGAGAAAAAGTGGAAAAAAATTGTCCCCAGGAATCTGGATTAGAAGTTTCCCTCAGAAGACAGCAGACACATACGCTGAATTCAGGGACACGTGTCGTCCCTTGGAGTAGTCAACTGACCTGCTCTTGAAGAAATGGTGGCTCGTTTCTTGGCTCCTTCTCACAAATAAGTCAATAGGTTTTTGCTATGTCTGACCTTCTATCTAATCAGTGATTAGGGCTCAAGTGCTGTTCACCCAGCATTTGCTCAGCGTGGATCGAGGTGTTATGTCTCCAGTAAACAAGACAAGACACTGAAGTCCCCATTTGGACTCCAGGAGCAAAGTCTGAGCTAATTCAAATGCTCCAACCTAAGCTACTTTTAATTACTAAAACAATTTTCCCTAGGTTTCCCATCCCAAGTCACTTAGCTCCTCTGCCTTTGTTGGAAAGGTCACTTGCCGGGGGATGGTCCTCAAAGCATTATTTCCAGCTGCACAGATTTCGAGAAGCCTGGTCTGCTGTTCTTTCCTGGAGGCTGTGTGCTCCCAGAGCTTTCCCCTAAATTCCTTTTCTGCTTAGAGAGCTAGAGTGAGTCTGTTGCCGGTGACCAAGAACACGCAGATGTGCGCTGACCTCCACTGTCGCTTCTGTGTCTGGACAGCTGGTGTCCACTGGGCGGCCACCCCTCAAGTGGGTGTGCCAGGGCCCTCCTGCTCACTTCCTGGGACAGCTGACAGGCTAGCTGGGCAGAGCATGCTCTTATTTATTCATTTTAAAGCAGCTTCATCCAGGTGCCCCCATCTCGTGCATACAATCTGATGCCCACCCCCGTGAAGCCATCGCTGCAGCCAGGGTAACAGATATCTCCACAGCCCCCAAAGTTTCCTGTGTCTCCTCCAATTTGGTGGTTAAGAACATGCAATAGGAGAGCTGCACTCTTAACAGAATTTTAAGTGCTTAACACAGCAGTGTGACTGTAGGCAGAAAACATACCATTTTTTGCTCCCAAATGTGAGACTTGGATTGTAAGTCAAGGGAAGAGTCTGCCTGTGAACATGTATCTACAAATACTGAATGTTGATGGGGATTAGGAGCAAGTCAGGATTTTCTTAGGAATTGCGGGGGAGGCAGGCGGGGGAGGGGCATCTGCTCCTGTACACCTGTGCTTTACTCTTCTGTTTTAGGGACCCAGATATTTTTGCCTGGCACACCACCAGGTAGAATAAGGCTATATTCCCATCCTGGCTGATAGATGTGGCCAAATCACTGAATTATAGAATATAAGCCTAAGGGGTTTGGATCATAATCCTAAATATCAGAATCCCAAAGGCTGAAATTCCGAAGATCAAAATCCTGCAAGAAGAATGCTGAAGAAGCAAAGACCCAAAAATGCTTTCGGGGGCATTTCTTGACCTTTGGCAAAGGGCGTATTCTCTGGGAGAGAGAACATGAGCACGTGCTCACTTGCTTCCTCCTGTACCTGGAGAGCTGCCATCTGTGCGGGCGCCCTGCCCTGTGCTTCCTGGGGCGTGAAGAAGGAGCCTCGAGACTCTTCTCCCAATCTGAGGTCACGTGTGCATGGAAATCCTCTCCGGAGCGGACGATCTCACAGACTCTCCCATCCTGCTGTCAGGAGGAATGGCAGGAAAACAAGGCTCACGAGACAGAATCAGACCAGGAACCATCTCTGTGACCACTAGGAGCACCCGCTGATGGAACAGCAGTTTTGGGGATTCCCATTTTTCAGCTTGTGATCGTGGGGACTTCAGACTTTGGGAATTTTGAGCTTTTATTACTTTGCTCTTTGGGATTATGATCCCAAATCCCTTAGGTTAATACTAACTAGAGCTTGGTGATCTACCGGGGAACCTGAGTGAGAAAGGTGCCTTTCCTGCTTGGAGCAAATACTAGGAATATTTGCCTGGGACTGAGAATATGAGTCCCAGGCCCTGAAAGTGGGTGTCCTATCTGGGTATATACCGGGGACCACATCCTTGTGACTCAGATTGTTTTTGGTTCTTCGATGTCACTGAAATTGAAGGAGATTCTCGTACAGATATCAGTGCATAGATGATCAGAGACCTCCCCACTGTGTTTGGCATCTAACTTGACAGGAGCCCAGACAACTGAGCTGCACACAACAGACCTACCCGACCACCCCCCGCCCCCGCCCCACAGCCATTGTTTGGTTACGTGAACAGGTCCCAGGGCTCCCACCGATAGGACAAAGTGGTGTGAATAGACTTGATGCTGAAACCTGGCTTTTTAAAATAATAGTTCTCAGTCATGAGCACATTGATGGAAAAAAGGCTCCCGATCATATTAAGAGAATCTATCCCAAAGAATTTTACCTTTTTGGGATTTATAAGTCTTTCTCATGAGCTATGACATGTTTATGTCGCTTTGATCAATTGTGTTCTGCTAACAACCATAACAACCATTTGATTAGAAATAGCTTGCTTTGAATTCCAAAGACGGTGCTCCAAGAAATTTTTCAAATTTGAATTTCAACATAGAAGCACATTTTTGTTGCAGTTTGTGATCCATGATGGAATGATTAATTTAAAACCTCCAAGAATAAGAATATGATACATTAAGGCCAAATTTCTGCCATGGGAGTAGAACCTCACAGACAAAAATAATTCAGAATTCCTAATAATTAAAGCGAAGTTTGTACATTCATTTTTAGAAATCCAGAGTGATGGGCATGAAACCACAATGGGTACTGAGCTTCAATGGGATGTACTTTGAAAGCTATACTACAGTTTTCTTTAAAAAAATCAATATTTGTAACATGTCAAAATCATACCCATCTATATTAATTTTATTTATCATTCTTTTAAATAGATTACTAAAATATAGCTTTTATGTATACTTATATATTAATATATAATGTTTATAATTATAAACATTAAATATGTTTTTACATCTAAGTATGTCTTTAAACCTATAATAAAAAATATAGATGAGAGCTTAAAAATGTGGGAATAGAAACAGAATTCTTCAAACTGGGGGAGATGCTAGAACATGAGTCTGTAGAATTGAACTGGGGTTGGACCCCGGTTTGCCCACTGCAGGCTGCAAAACAAGGAATGGAAAAAGCTAAAATCCATACAGGATGTCACAGGACAGCTGTCACAGGGCAGCATCCGGCATTCAAGGCAAGGTAATTACCTGCTGTCAGAGGAGGAAAGATTGCTGGGGACGGAGGTGATCACAATGGATGTCCCAGAGGGATGGAGATTAACCTCAGGCTTGAAGGAGAGAGGAACCGGATTGAAGTATGTGGAAAAAGTTGCCAGAGCAGCTGAGAAAGAATAATTGGCGTAGCGAGGCTGGAATGCTCTCATTCGAAGTCAGATCAAGCAGTGGCCACGCAATACCTTTCAAGCGGCACCATGCCCACAGCCCCATATCACAAGTCTGTGATCAGGGACGGTGTTTTCAGGCCCTCGTCTGAGACACTGCACTGCTCCTCCTTTGTCCCTGGGTGTTAGTCATGCAGACATTCCTTCGGGATTTCATTGCAGGCTGACCACGTGCTGACCATGCCAAGTCACCTTAATTGCCTGGACATTCTCATCGGCGTTGATCGGGGACTGTCACTCCTGTCGTCTGGTCTCCCCTTCTCGCTGGGCAGGAATGTGGACTCCCCTTTCCAAGCCTTGAAAGGGAGGCATGTTCTCTTTGCTCCCCTCTCCTTCATCCTCTAGTCTCAGGGTCCACCTCCCATGGCCAGACTGTCCCAGCCGGTCCACTGAGTGTCCGCCCTTCTCAGAACGTTGGCATTACCTGAGTTTTATACAATGGTTCTCATCAGAGTTGCTGTGTTCATGGGAACTGCCTGTTATTACCTTCTGAACACCCCCCAGCTTTCCAGCTCAGGGGCACCCACTGTGACGAGATTTGCGATTTCATTCTTCTCGGAAATTCTCCTTAAATGGGCAGTGTCTTAGACAGATAAAAATGCATTTCTGTCTCATGTCACTGTGGACAGTCCAGGGCTAACACAGTAGCTCCGGAGACATCAAGGGTCCTGTCCCCTCTGTCTTGTGTCTCTGCACACTCACAGCTCACTCACGGCCCCTGGCGTCTGCACGGGCCTGTGCCAGAGCAGACACCGGAGTCCGCATTCCAGCCAGCAGGAAGCAGGAAAGGAGCAATGGAGGAAAAGAAAGCACTCTCTCCTTGAGCTAGTTCTAGAATTTGAACACAGTACTCAGGTTTCAGCACCCCTCATAATCCTGCAAGACCCGACCCCTAACAGCGGAATCTCGAAAGACTAAATCCTGAAAGTCTGAAATCTGTGATTGTGCCTTTGGGGTTATGAACTCAGCCTCCTTTGTAAGATTCCAGACAGGTGATGTCTCCTGAGTAGACAGACTCCTACTCTCTGCCCTCCTCCTGCCAGCCGCTGACCAGTCAATAGGCTCCCTCTTGGTTTCCAGTTGGGTAAGGCCAATAGGGAGCAGGCAGCGGGGAGATGCCCCCACCTGCCAGTGGCCCAGGGTGGCTGCATCTTCTCCAGGAACCCACATTCCTCACGGTTGCCCATGTCTCCCGGTTCTGGAAATCTCTCTCTCTCCTTTCCCTTTCCCTCCTGCATTATCCTTTGTGGTTTTCTTTATCCCACGTACAAATTTATGAACATTTCCTCTATTAAATTCTCTTTGAATCACCCATCTTGAGTGCACTTTCTGTTTTAGGTCGGCATAAGTCTGATAAACTTATTTTTTATGCAGTGGAAGAAGGACATTGGTGAGGGAGGATGTGGCAAATAGAACTTATATCAGTTAAAGCTCTCAAAATTGCTTCTCTTATAACTTGTGCCTATGAACCCTTAGAAAGTCTTCCCAGGGTTCTGGCTACTCCAATTTGATGATGCTCCACTTGGTACCTGACCATCTCTCTGTTCCCTCCATTGTTTCAGGGGAAGGACACAGCTGGGATCCAAAAAGACAGAAAGCAAGCTGGCAAGGGCTTTTCCATGGACGCCAAATGATCCAGGGAGTCCTCTACAGCCACCTTCCATCCTTCCTGTTGCCCAGCAGCACCTCCCACTGCCCTCACCCGCGGGGAAGCTAATGTCCTCCCTGAGCTGATATATGTGGTAGGGGCTGGTTGCTAGAAGCCAGCACCCCATGATTGCCTGCTTGAATCTGGCATCAATCACCCTTGATGGGGAGCCTGCCTGGTTTATCCACCAGCCTCTCTGCAGCCTGATTTAGAATTTCCAGACAACCCATTGAGAGTTCTTTATTGCAACGGCAGGCAACTGATCTACAATAACATGTGGAAAGATAGGCATCCCCTGGCAACAGCAGCAGCTGCGATTTAAGCTGAAATGGAAGTTAAAATGTGTATGGATCCACCTGCTGGTGGCGGTGGGGATGATGATCTCCCACCTCCCATCCCCGAAAGGCTAGAAGCCCCCAGGTCAATTGTTTTGTTGTTCTTGTTGTCACTGAGCCTCAAGCTGCCGGCAGATGGCTGTGGGTGGGTGGGCGTTCTCCGCCACTGTCATTTCTTGTCCCCTCAGAAGGGTATTTCAGATTCGGTCATTCATTCATTCATTTACGAGCATCCATTGGGTCATCCAATGATTGTATTATTGTTCAAATAGTCATTCTCTGCCCTCACATGATGAAGGGTGAGTGTTTCCCTCCCCCCTTGTGGGTTTGGCCATGCGACTTGCGTTGGCCAGTTGAATATCAGTGGACACGATGAGCAAAATAGTTTTATGTGTCCTGTAGCTTGTCTTGACCTTGCTCCATGGATTAGTCATGAGAAGACAGTGCCCAGGCAGCCAATGCCCCCTCATCAGACCCAGGAGACACCCTCACGGACCAGATCTGCATCCAAGCTCCAGTCTGCACTAAACCTGGCAGAGCCCAATCCACGTCAGCCGAGCCAAGGTGGCTCCGAGGACCTGTGAGTGCAGGAATAAATGTTTCTTGTAAGCCAAGGTGTGGGGTTGGCAACAACTGACAAATGACTGAGTTTGCAAATTCTGCTCTGGTTGAACACAAAGCAAGAAGTTTTCTAAAAACTTCTCTGCATGGGAGAGGGAAATCAGGTTTATTTCTTCAGTCACTTATTTATTAATGCACTTGTTTATTCTACAAACGCTTTTTGATCACCCTAGGTATCAAGCCCTGTTCTAGAGAGACTCATTTATCTCTGTACATCTGGGCTGTCTCTTGAGCTTCACGAGAGAAATGAAGCTGTGCTGTGCACATTCTTAAAGTGCTTTGAAGGCAGGGTATAAATCCAGCCTTTTTCCCAGCCCATTTCTCCTGCTTTGCTTGGCTGCCTGACATCCTTGGAGGCCAGGCTGCAGGTGGGGTGAGTGGAAGGGAATGATCCCACTTGCTCTCCCCTTGCACTAAATCAGAAGCTTGGAAGGGGGTGGGGAGGGGAGAAGAGGGTGATGCTTAGCATCTCCCCTGGGGGGGCAGGTGTTTCAATGTCTTGCCTGGGTTAACTGGGCCACTTTGGAGTCAGCCTTGTTTCTGCTTTCAGATAAGGAAGCTGGGACTCAGAGAGGGCCAATAACTCACCCAATTATTGACACAGGGCAGGGGCAGTAAATGTTAATTACTGTTATGGCAAGCCCCCATGAATAGAGAAGAAAAAAGCCCTGACCTTAATGTTGAACCCTTGAACATGCGTACAAAAAAGAGTTGCCATCGCCACAATGACTGTTGTCCTTTGAACGGACTGTGTATGGGGCTGGCCCTTGACTGGGGCCTGAGGACTTGGGAGGGTTCCCACACCCTGACTGACAAGCGAGGTTCACGGTGCCTAAGCTGTTCATACAAAGCCATATGTTTATGTTAATGCCAGCTTTCCTTCTGGGAGTCTGGGATTTTTGGTGCATGCTAAGGAGGCGCAGCCACACGACTGGCCTCTGATAAAAATCCCAAGCCCTGAGTCACTAATGAGTTTCCCGGGTGGGCAACATTCCGCATGCGTTGTCTCAACTTGTTGCTGCAGGAATTAGTGAGTTTCTTGTTACTTTGATGGGAGAGACCCTTGGATGCTCACCGTTCCCCTTTGCCAATTTACTTGGTGTTTTTTCCCTGTAATAAACCATAACCACGAGCATGCTGGGTCCTCGGAGTCCTCCCAGGGAATTGACAGGCCGAGTATGGTGTTGGGAACACTCAGCACAGTGTCCCTTCCTTTTCTGTGTCTCTGTTTTCACTTTGGACCCTTTGTCTGCCTTACAATCCATTCTTGATTCTTAGGATCGTCTTAGGATCTATGGGATTTTGTTCTAATCTCCCCTTGGCTGAGAGCTTTGAAGGGCTTTCATCCTTCTTGGGATTCAGTAGCATTTATTATCAAAATCACCCATCTGGCACTGTGTCTTAAATGATCATCAGTTCCTTTCCTAAGAATGGTTCCATTTTGGGTTTTGGGATATGTATTAATGCATCACAGCCCTTCGCCTACAGGCTAAGATAAAGAGCTATAAAAAAAATGAACATTTTGATGTTGGTTTGCTTCGTCCTCAATGCTGTGTTCACACACACAAAAAAGACTTTTGAGGATAGAATCTTAATAGATACCAAATTATTACTTAACTTCAAAATATTTTGACAGTTCTTTACAGACACAGCGCTAGCAAAACATGTGTCTCAGATGTAGTGCCTACAACTAGAATTAACCCTAGGACTGTGAGTTCTAATTTTAAACGTGATTAGAATTTTATTCCCTCTAGCTTGATTGTTTTAGCTCTTTAATCCAGTTATTAAAAATCAACCAAGTGCTAACGGAGTGCCATTAACTAAGAATATTCTGGAAATTCACAATGAAGAAGACCCATTCTCTGCTTTGGTAAGATGTAGTTCTATGTGTGGTAGTTTTTGTAATAAGTATTTTTGTGCCCACCCAGTATTTAATCACCACACTCCCTCTATGCAATACCTTCTGGGGATACTCACCCCTTGCCCAGCTAGCCCATGACTCGCAGGGAAGCTGACCCCAAGCCAATGTCATCAGTGGGACCTGAACATTCTAAGCTACTTAGCAGAAACCTTTGAAACATGTGTGGTGCAAAACCAGACATAAGTCAATCAGTATCTAACATTTTCCCAGGCACAGTAGCCCAAGCAACACCGAGCTCTTATTTTCCTTGGAAACCTCCTTCTAGAAGTGATTTGAATCTTGCAACTGTTTACAACAGTTTGAACTGGATTTTCTGATAACTGCTATGTACTTATAATAAGTACTGTTTAGAAGTCTATTTTTTGTTCCTCCCTATGCTTAGTCCTAAGACAGCATCATGTAAGACTGAAACTGGGCACATTAGCTGGAGAAGCCCCCATTCCAGTGGCACAGGCAGCAAACATACACGTGATGTGACTTAAGGAATGTTGTGACAAGTATGTTGAACGAATGAATGAATCATTTAAAAAATTTGATGCCAGCAGCTCCTGATGCCAGGTAAGCTGAAGTAAACACCCTACCCTGTCTCTCCCAGTGAATAAATCTGTAAAACCTGAAAAGATTGCATGGAGCAACGAGCTGAGGACTCTGAAAAGGAAATGACTGTGGACAGGCAAGAAGAACAGAAATTGAAGACCCACCAAATGGGTGGTGAGTTTGCCATGACTGTGGTCATGTGATCAGATCTCCAAACTTCGAAGCGGGTGAAGACTTCCCGAGGAGAAGCCCAGAGAGGACTCTGGTCTTGTTCAGGGAACTGCTTCTAACACTCAGAGAAAGTGTGGAAATTCCCCATTATCCCTTTCTTTTCTATTCTCTTATACCCAAACTCTTAAGCCACCTTGTGGGATTGGCACACAGGATTTGAACAAGACTCCATGTCTCATAACATAATATACAAAATGTCCAGGATAAAATCTAAGATCACTCAATGTGTAAAAAATTAGGAAAATCTCAACATTCTTGGGAACAAATAATAGACAATGAAATAACACAGATGTTGACATTTTCTGACAAACACATTAAAGCTGCTAATAAAAAAATCCCTTCATAAACAGTTATGAACACCTGTGAAAGAAATGGAAAAATAGAATTCAGGCCAAGAATGGGGAAAATCTTTGTCACCTGATATTAGGAAAAGCTTACTAGACTTGATACCAAAAGCACTCCAGAAGAAAAAATTGACTTCATCACAATCAAAAATTTCTATTCTGTGAAAGATATGTTAAAAGAAGACAATGTTAAAAGACTCTTAAAGAAATTCAGTTTATCACTGGGAGAAAATTTTTTGACCATACACCCAGCAAAAAAATTATTCAAAATTCAATAGAGAAAACATAGGTAGCTGATTAAAGAATTTGCAAAGACTTGAACAGATTCCCCAGGAAAGAGGGTACGTGGGTGGGAAGTGTACACATGATGCAGCTTCTCCTGCGTGAGTCTTTAGGGCAAAACTAGCACCACATGTCAGGATGGGCTACATCAAACCCTGACAATGCCAAGTGCTAACGAGCTTGTAGAGCAACTAGAACTCATACAATGCTTTTGGGGATGCAAAATAGTACAGTCACTCTGGAAAACAGTTTTTCAGTTTCTCATAAAATTAAACACATACTCACCAATGACCCAGCCACCCCACTCCTGGGGGATTTATCCTAGGGGAAAGAATACTTACTTGTGTTCACACCAAAACCTGTTGGGTATATGTTTATAGCTGCTAATAAATCTCCATAATTGCGAAAACATGGAAATGACCCAATGTCCTCCTGCAGGCGAGTGGCTCAGCAGCCTGGGTGACAGCCATGTGAAGGATTCAAGGCAGCAGTGACAGGAGTGAGCTACTCACATTCCCCTTCTTTGAGCCTGGAAGGCATTATGTTGGATGAAGGAAAGCAGTCTCAAACTCACATACTGTATATTTCCATTTATGTGACTTTCTCAAAAACAAACCAACAAACCCAAAAGAATGATAGAGAACAGACAGATTGCCGGGGGTTTGGTGGGGGGGTGAGGGTGGGGACTCAAATGGAAAAGGGGGTTGGGTTGGGGTGGCAGGAGTAGAACTGTTCGCGTGCTGATTTTGGTGGGGACACACGACGTGTACACAGTATACATACTTGAAAACGCATACAACCGTGCAGCACACAAGGTCAAAACTGCCGTATGATAATTTTTTTAAAGTGTCAATTCACACAGACACAAAACTGATGTCTCTGGGTGCATTAGTTGAATTTCCCCTTATAAAAAAAAGCCTAAACTATCCAGAATCAGATCTCCACAGGGCAGTGCTGGGAAGAGACCCCTTAAAAGTGCCACCAAGCCCTATGCCTACCTATGAAGATACTCTTCAGGCAAAGTCCTGGTCTTAATGCCCAGAATTTTCTGAGCTCTGCCAGGCACCTGGAAATAATGTTAGAAATGAAAACTTTGAGCTTGAGCTTATTTCCAGAGATGTTTATAATTTTTTGTTTGGGGTTGAAACCTCATTCATTCCTAAATAAATTACTTGGGTGTGTTGATAAGAGGCTAAATCTTTGAGGGTTCGTATAAAGGTCTGTATTCAGAAAACCTGCCTTTTTCAGCACTGCACATTTTATGGGACATGGGAGGAGTGGAAGGAGGAGCTGGCATTCTGAATTTGCTGTCTTTTCTCTTCCTTTTTCATACGTACACAAAGCGCTGTAGATATCAGGCAACTAGAAGTTCAAGGTGGGAAGGGAGATAGGCTTTCCTAGGGATGATCACCTTACAAAGCATACACAAAGGTCCAACTTATTCCTGGAGCCCTGCCAAGGGAGACAGCAACAGAGCTGAGCTTTTGTTTGCATTTTCTGTGCCAGCATTCAGGATATATCAGCGGTAAGAGAGGGGGGACCTGTTGTCTGTGTTTTAGCATAGTTTTCAGGTAGCCAGGGACTCTGTTGAGATGACTGATGAGTGAGGATGGAAATATGATCTAGTGGGAGGGGACTATATATTTAAGGAACTGGGCTTCAAGCTGTAGTTTTAAGGTACCCTATAGGAACTACAGTTTGACTTTTCCACATATCCCCTCCACCCCTATGTTGACAGAAGGTGTGCGTGTTAGTAGGCTTTAACAATAAGTAAGAATCCAAATTCAACTGGATTGGAAGATAAGGGAAGATGGATCAAGATAACTGGCTTGCTTAACTGAAATTCTGTGGGAGGATTGCAGGCATAGTTGGATCTAGGTGGTTTTATCTGTCATGAGTTACTTATAAATGGCAGAAATCAATCTAACTTGTATATGTGTAAAGGACTTATTCAAGGCTAACATGTGGCTCACAGAATATCTGGAAAGAGCAAAGATTCAGGCTCAGTGGCTCTGAAACTAGGAGTGACTTCCAAATTGGAGGATCCCAGAACTTTATTAGAGCAAACACCATTGTCTCTGCTCATCACTGCAACTGAGAATAGCATCAGAACCTCTGGTATTGGTGCCACCAGGAAGCTGTATGTCCCTGAGTCCTCTCACCAGTGAGGATCTGAGTGGGTCTTATCCAGGTTGCCAGCATCCAGATGGCATGGTGCTCTGACTCACTGAGGTGACCTCACCTCCCTGAAACATAGCTGCAAGGGAGTCTGAAAACATGTTTCTGAGGTCTCATGTGGAGAACATGAGTCCCTAAGATGGGAAATTCTCTAAACATGAGGAAGGAAAGTAAAGGTACTTGGGGAATAACAAAAGAAGCTAACACATCTCTGTAATTTATTATGTACCTGGCCATTTTCTACATACTTCAGATGTATCATTAATTTAATCCTCACAACCTCCTGAGAGATAGGTATTCCTCAGATGAGGAATCTGAGATTGAGGTAAAGTGACTCATCCAAGTCTAGGGTTACCATCCATCCTGGCTTGCCTGTGACAATCTCCAAATAGAGATTATGAGCACCTCCAACAACTCTCAAAGTCTGATTCAGCCTATGAGTCCAATTGTCCTTCTACCAAGGCTTTTGGTAGAAGGTCAGACCACACAGTGGTGATGTTGCTGTCTCTCCTCTTGCTGCTCGCCCTACTTTTCTGGGTAAGTCAAGGGGTGAGCCTCACTGGATGCAAAGAGTGTCTGGTCATCTCTCCATGCCTTCTCAAATCTCCAGAGATATTCTAATCTCCTGACCTAATCAGGGACAATGTTGGGCCAGGAATCCAAGTCACTAACTGCATAGCCAATGCATCTTTTACCACTTTTGCACACACTCCTTTATCAGATTAGCTAAATTCTAAGAAAAAATATCTTCATTGTTGAGATAAAACAAGATGCAGGCATTTTGCTGGGAAGGAATACAGGAAACATCCATGGCTGGGGTGGGAAGTCCAGAAAAAGATCCCAGGAATCCTGGGAGGTGGCCATCAAAAGAGTGATGGGGACATGCTGAAGTTACAACCAATCCTCTCCATCCCATTTTGGCAGCAGGAGTTGCAAGGGATATCCATATCCTTCTAGATGCTTCTGTTTCAGTAGAAAGATGAACTGTGGGGACTTACGCCTGCTCCATTCGCCATCTGAACACCTCCAAGTCTTCTGTGGCTGGCACAATCTGGCTCCTATCACCATCCATCATAAGCTGGCAGTGGATGCAATACCTGGGGCCCATGGGCCCAGAGCTAACAGAGCCCATCTGTATGGGCTGCTTGGCACTGGGACACATGGGCCTGAGCAGACTGCTGATGGAAGAAGGACTGGGCTGGCAGCAATGCATGTTTTCCCTGATGTCTGACATTTCTCCGTCCAGGAGCTGCAGACAGCATGGAATGTACCTCTCCTGAGAGCTGGGAAAGCTGGCAGCCTCTGAGGCCTGTACCCTCACTGGACACATGGAAATGAGTCCCCAGGAAAAGCCTGGAGAAAAAGGTGGGCATTTATCAGAGCTCTCTTTACCTCTTCCTAAGGACAGGAGATGACATGTTTAGCCACTATTGAGAAACCTTCCATTCCATTGGGAGAAGCTTCCAGAAGCTGTGGTTTAGCCAGCTGTCCATGACCCAATGGCAATGCTTGATCAGTCACACTCCACCCTTCTCCCACCTTCTATGGCATCAGCAAAATCCACAGCTCTACCTCCATAATAGACTCTGCATTGTCCATTTCTCTCCATCCCTATCAAGCCCACGCTAGTCCAAACTACCCCCCATCTTTAACCTGGCCCACTCAGAATCCCTCCAACTTATCCCTTTCATTTCGCACCCCCCAACCCATCTTTCATACACTGGCAAGACACATCATTTGAAAATATGTATCAGACGGAACTACTCACCCTCTAATAGCCTCGAGGTGAGGGGGTGTTCTATCTAAAATAAAATTCCACCTCCTTCTTTGTCTTCAACACTCTGTGTTCTTGGCTCCCCATATGCTTCTAACACTCCAGTTGGATCAGTGTGGTGGTTCCTCAAACAATTAAAAACAGAATTACCCTATGATCCAACAGTTGCACTTCCAGGTACATACCTGAGAAATTGAAATCATCTACACCGACAGGGAAATGTACCCCCATCTTCATAGCAGCATTATTTCCAATAGTCCAAAGGTGGAAGCCACCATGTCACTCTCAGAAGAATGAGGGGCAGTGCTGGTCTCTGAGAATGTTTCAAGGCTTGTGCCAAGTGGCATGACCCAGCACGGTCAGAGGGCCAGGGCTGGGGCCTTCTAGGGCCTTCAACTGCTGGCGGTAGTGGGATGGGCAGCAGCTGTACCTTGACCACTTTAGCAGAAGACATCCCAAGTGGAGGCATGAGAGCTAGGGAGAACAGGGGAGAGGGTGCAAAGGGGCACCTTAACCTCTCCCTGTAGCTTCAAAGTGGGGGCAGATGCTGGGGTCCATTCTTCCTTGTCCTTTCACAAGGGCATTGATTTTATACCCGCTCCCCCCACCCCAAGGGGAGGAGGCAGCAGGGGTGGTGGGCCGGAAACCACGACTGTCTGGTCTCCTATCTGATGGTTTTCATTAGCTCCCCCATCTACCTCACCCCAATGCTACCCTCAGGACCCAGTGCCCCCACCTTGCACCTTGCACTCCACGTATATGCCAAGTTTGGTCTCCTGCAAACATGCACTATTCTATGCATGGAAACTTTCTCTCCCTTCGGGCTGTGATGTCCTGCTTCACAGGAAGAAAGCTGAGGCTCAGGGCAGGGCCCACACGTTGGCCACAGAGCCAGAGCCAGCACTCAGCCCCCCAGCGAGCCTGGGGCAGGGCCTCCAGAGGTCGACGGCTCAACCACGTGCACACTGGGGACCCAGCTCCTCTGAGCCTGCATTCAAGGACTCCCTCAAGCCCCTTCACCCACAGCTTGCCCTCACCATGCCTCCTGCCGTGACTCATTCCCCACCCAGACCCCGACCCCACCCCTGCACAGTCTGGTGAGATACCCCAGTAAGCGCCCCGGAAAGGTCAGCTGCTTTATTCTCGCTGTTACTGCCACCGTCGTCACCTGCCACAGGCTGCGTCTGCTCGCCTCTCAGGACCCCATCCCTCTGAGCAGCCCTTCCTGGGTGGGGGAGTCCCTGCTTCCCAAGACACCCTTGTCTAGTCTCCCAGGTACATGGTCCCCTCTGGAGTGCTCCAGGCTTTGGAGGGGGTGCTTATGAGGTTGGACTCTGGCCCCAGCTGACCTGGGCTCCTACCCTGGCTCTGAGTGACCTTGAGCAAGTGACTTGACCTCTCCGTGTGTGCCCGTGTTTCCTGGGGGACGGGTGATAGAAGTACCTGTTTCTGGGGTAGGTGTGGGCATCAGACGTATGAATGCTCTCCACAGAGCCTGGACCAGGAGCGTCCAGCACTGGGGCTTCGGCTCTTTTTCACCATCTGCCTTGCTCTCTGCATCATGAGCACCTGAAGGACATGGACCAGGCTCCGCTGGCCTTCATGTTCTTGGCACCAGCATGGTGCCCGGACCCGGCATCTGCCACTCTAGTGCTCCTAGCTTGCAGTCAGGTCTCTTGTGGGTTGCCTCCTTATTCCTCCAGCCCAAAGGCTCTGTTCCAGTCTGGAAAAGCAGAAGAGAGACCCACCCAGGCTTGGCCCTTTGGGCTGCCGGCCTGGAGAGCCCAAGAAGACCCAAGACCTGTCAGCTGGGCAGGGCTGACACTCCTCAGCAAGGGCTTTGGGGACCAGCCACCCTCAGCCGGGAGGCATTTAGCATCTTATTTGGAGGCGTCGTGAGGGAGGCGTCTTGAAGAGGCCCAGAGCATATGCTGACTCTCGGACAGGGCCAGATGGCAGGGAATTGGCTGGATTCCCTCTGTATTTGCGAGCCCGCTGACCTGTCCAGCAGCTCCAAAATGCAAAAGAGAGATGATAATGGTGCTTTGAAATGACTGGCACTGGGAAGCCGCAGGAGCCTGGCAAAGAAAGAGCCTGCTGTTGTCGCTGGTGCTTGGCTGCATTTAGGAGCCAGCAAAGGGGATGGAGTCCAGCCTGCCGGTGACTACCCTGCTCAGCTGCCTGGCTCAGGCCTTCCGACCACCCTACCGAGGATCTAGACTAGAGCACTGGTCAGGAGACAGGATCCTGGAGCCTGTGGCCTGGGCTCAACCCTGGCCTCAGCTGTGCAAAACAGCTTCATTAACTTAATTCTCTGTGCCTCAGTTTCCTTACCTGTGAAATGGGAATGCAGTTGCTGTAACAGCAGAAAAACACCGTTGTGTCAGTGTGACCACAGCTGACTCTTCTCTGGGACTTCGATGTGCCGTGACCTGCTCTCTCCGTGGATGGTGTCAGTCAGTCCTTACAAGCAGCCAGGAGGTAGGAGCTGTTCTTCCCTCTATTTTTAAAATACATGAAGTAAAGAGAGTTTGAACAATTCACTTGGGTCATCGAGCTAGAAATGGGCAGAACCAGAATTCAGACCAAGGCAGCGTGTCCCACAATCCATGAGTCACCTGCAGGCCGCGTAGCCTGTGTGACACCCAGAATCACAGACAGACTGCCCTGAAGCCAGCGCTTATGAACTACTCTGGAAGACCAAAGAAAGCCCTGCCTTCCATCAGTTAAAACAGCCAGACACGATGGCTTAGCTCTCTGCAGCCAGTCATTAGCTCTTTTCCCCTAGAAAAAGGCATGAGTTAGGCCAATAGGGCTGCAAATCATGCAAACCCCCTTGTGTGTCCACCAACGATGCTCCAAAGGCCATTACTGCTCACACAGGAGCTCTGGCAGCTGTGGTTTGGTTAGTCCTGTGGCCCGAGGACACCATTAAGGAGCCATTTTCTGTTCTGTGATCTTTGGAGCATCAACTTTGTCCAGAGGCCAATTCCCATCTTGAGACAAGATGGCTGCCCACTGTTCCCAGCAGTTTCAGATGTGAACCACGTCTAACAGAGGAGAAGGGTTGCGTTTGTTCTTGCATGTTTTCTTAGGAATCTGAAAACATTCTCTAGAATCTTCTAGAAGACACTGTATCTGGTGTCATTGGCCAGTGCTGGGTCACATGCTCTTTTTTCGGCCAATCAGAGGCAGGGGTTCATGTGGAGTTGACTGGATAGTGGAGACCCCTGCCTAGCCTCCTTCCTGTGTCTCTACTTCCTTCAGTTGCTGCTTCTGCCATTCCTCCTGCAGAGGCCCCCGCCCCTTCCTCAATATCATTTTGGCAGCTGTTTGTATCGAGTAACAGGAAACCCAAGGAAGAGACTTAACGGAGATGTTTGTTTTTTTCTCACATCAGAAGCCCTGAGGCAGGTAGTGTTGAGCCTGTGCTGTATCAGTGATATTCAGGCATCAGGCTCTTTCTGTCTCTCCACTCTGCATCCTCAGTGTTCTGGTTTTCATCTACAGACTCAAACTCTTCTGGCTTTAAAATGGCGGCTTCACTTCCAGGCAGGAAGGAGAGAGAAGGAAGTCTGGTGGTTTTGACGTCTCAGAAATGCCCTGAAGAAATCCACATGGATCTCCTTGGCTTGCATGGTTCATGTGGCCACTGTTAGCTGCAAGGGAGTCTGGGATCTTGCAACCTTGAAGGAAGCCTGGGAGGAGGTGAGACTGGCAGGGCAGCTAGTCATGTCTGCTACACTCTTCCTTAGAGCTCAGCTCACCCTGCACACCACTGCAAATCCCTTCCTTCTTCCCTAAGTGAATGGACTCCCCCCACCCCCTTCTGAGAAACCAAAGTGAAAAAGAAAAAAGGGGAAAAGGCGCTGATGGAACACCTTGTGTGTCATCTCCTACATTCTTCAAAACCTTCTCAGGTGGTGTTCACGACATATTTGTTGATTAGGGCAACTGAGGCTCAGAGAGCAGTCATGATTTGCCCAGGGTCCCAGATAAATTTGGGGCTTAGCAGGAATGTGAACTGGGCCTGTCTCCCCCAAAAATGCAAGCTGTCCTATTCCACCAGTTCCCATAGAGCCCCAGTGAGCTTGTCTGCTCCGGGGCAGAGCACTGATATTTGGCTCCATCTCTCCCAATGATACTACACATTCCTTCAGTCCCGAGTGTTACCACACATGGGGGAGAGCACTCCCATCAACACCTGCCTCCTGGCTGCAGGGAGAGGGGACCATGTGGGCTGGAGTTGGTGCCCGAGCCCAATCAGCAGCCTCTGACTAGAAGCCTGAGAACATCACTTCTGACTGTGGTGAGAACATTAAACTTGCAAGTAGGTACTGTGCTCCCACAGATGCAAATGCCAACCCTGCATATTTTTCTCCTCCTTCTCTCTCCCCTGAGTTCTGCTGGGGGCTGGTTCATGGGAAGTTGGTTAATTGGAACTGTCCCTGCTGCTCCTGTGAGAAATGGGACATTCTACACCATGTCCCCTGGAGAAAACCTCCCATCTGCTCACGCCATGAGGATAATTATGTGTATAAATGACCCTTCCTCTCATCCTCCCCTAGCCTGGATTCGAGGGGGGTGTTGCTGAAGGGAGAGTGCTCATGATGACAGTCAGAGTGACCTTTGAGATGAGGGAGTGTGTCTGAATCGGCTCCCAGATCAGCCATCTGCCCTGACCACCACGGCAGGATCGATTTCTGTTCTAGGGATGGAAACAGACATTTATTTTAAAATATTTTCTGGAATGAATCTGGGATTTGGGAAGGGTGCATCTACAATTATTATTTTTGAACTTGATATGACTCCAAGCCACAGAGAAAGTCATTGACAGTTACTGGGTTTACTTTTGTTTCTTGTTACCATGAGGACAGACGCCAGGCTGAGTCGTGTAGGGAATGCACTAGGTGCTTTCATAACAGTAATACCTTCAGCCTCTCTGAATACCCCTAATGTGAAACATATCACATGGGATTTCTTCTACCTGGAAATGCCCCTGAGCCTTGGAGTGAGGACTTAGGGGACAAGACCACTCACCAATCTTGATGTCTGGGCCAGTTCATGTCCTCTTCAAGGGTCTCGGTGTTCCTGCTTGTGGAATGGGAGGGCAGATTTAGTTTCAGTTACCTCTGTGGTAAGCAGAATGATGGCCCCCTAAAATGTTTTTGACCTTAAAATAGGGAGAGTATCCTGGGTTATCTGGGTGGCAGTGTTGATAAAAACTCAGCCTGATGTTGCTGATTTTGAAGATGGAAGAAGGGGCCACAAGCCAAGGAATGTGGGTGGCCTCATTCTGGAAGTTGGAAAAGATAAGGAAACAGTCTCAGAATGGTCCTGCCAATAGTTTAATTTTAGACCTTGAAGACAGATCCTTTTTGGACTTGTGATCTCCAGAATTATAAGAGGATACTATTTATATCACTAAATTTGTTGTCATTTGTTACAGCAGTTATATGAAGCTAATACAACCTTTAAGCTCCTCTAGTCCTGGGATCTGCTGATTGATCTCCTCCCACCTGAATCCAAAGATTCTCATATCCCTACATTGATTTTCTCTTTGGATGTCTATAATTCACTGATCCTTCCTCTCACCCATTCACCCACCCATCAATCTATCCATCTGTCCACTCACCCACCCATCTTCTTACCCTACCACCTACTACCTACTCATCTACCTACCCATCCACCCAATGAAACATTCATTGCCATCATGTTCCACTGCCTCTCACTATGGGCTTGATACAGTAAGTCATCACTCCTTCCATTACTTCTAAGAGCCCACGGGATCGACTCCTACCTCTGGACTATGTAACATTCTCACATTTCCTCTGTCTTCATCTTTGCTACCCACCTCCCTGATTTATTTAACTTGAGACACACTGGCTTCTTTGATGATGATCCCCAAACATTATGAGCCATACATCTGGTTCAGGGTCTCTTATCTACATAAATCACCCCCTTTCCTCCTGTAATATTTTGCTCAAATTTCTACATCTCAGGGAAGTCTTCCTAGTCATAATGTTTAAAATTTCAAATTGCTTCTCCCCAAACATATCGCCTTCCTTTCTTTTGTTGTTATTCATAAATCCGAATACCATCTGACATATTGCACATGCTATTTAATTATCTTGTTTATTTCCTTTTCACTGGGATGCAAGCTTTAGAGGGTTAGGATTTTTGCCTTTTTCTTAAACTACCATGTCCCTGGAACTAGCAACAGTGTCTGTCATATAGCAGGCATCCAATGAATGAATAAATGAATCCAGGCAAGAAATAGTATCTTGGCATAAGTTTGTGGAATTGAGAAATGAAATTGATTTGAGACATACTGAAAGAAAAAATTTTTCATTTGCATTTCACATTAAGCCAAGTTTTCCTTTGTGCTCTCTATATTTATTGTCATATTTACGCTTCCTCCAATATTATACGAACATTCATTATTTTTTCCCAGTGTTTTGATGTTTCTATATTTAATTTACCAGTGCATCTAAAATTTATTTTGATGTATACCATGAGATATGGATCAGATTTAATATTTTCATCTAGATTATTAGGCATTTTCAAAATGATGTGAACAGCATTTATTGAATAATCTATCTTTCTGTAAATAATGGAAATGCAAGATTTATCTATTCTAATGGTTCTGATATTGTAAAGTCATCTCTCTCGGAGTCTTTTCCAAACTTTCTACTGAGTTTTGTTGCTCCATTCTCCATCAGTTGAGGCTTCAGTTAGCTTTCTATTGTGAGAATGCCTGACAGTTAACTCCATAATTTCTGTCTTTAATTTAAAAAATTATGACTTAATTTTCCAAATTTACTATAGACCATTTTTCCCATGATAATTTCCTGGAATTTCACTTAACATAGATTGAAAGAGAGGAAATAGCTTTCTAGTCAATATTAACTGTCTATCCAGGATTATGCTGTGTATCCTATTATTTGTTTTTTTTCCCCCATAGTTCTATTCATGGGATCCCCAAGTCTTGTTATAATAATCTAAGTGCTTTATGTTATTACTATTGGAAACTGGATTTATTTCTCTTTGGGGTTTTGTGCTTATTCTTCACATAAGGGATACCTTGATTTGTGCATCTGGCTTTTGGTCTGCTGAAGTTTTTCTTTATTCCTGTATCAACACAAAAAAGAGTAGAGCTAGTTCTCCTAGGTTTCCTTTCTTCTCAACCAAATTCCATGTTTTTCTTACTTGTTTTTTTCTCTTTATGGAAATGTTATAATTGATTTATTTAGCTCCTTAAATATATGCTGATTTTGTTGATCATTGGATTTCTGGACACAATTATAAGCCCTGGAAGTTCTAGCTGATTCTCTTGGATTTTCCAGGTGATGATCCACTGATACACTTTGTTTAAATCCATGTACCCCTTACTGTCTGTCAAAGTATGTGGTCATTAAACACCTGCTTCCCGTTGTCCACTTTCTCCATCATAGGGAGGTTTCTGGTCCAGGGAAATGGAGTGTTGAAGATGGTGTGACAGAGGGAACAGGCCTGGGAAGCACTAGAGCAGAAGCTGCTATACGTGTCAGAAATCCTAATAGAAGTCAGCGTGAAACTAAGATTCTTTTCTCCAAGATGCAGATTTTCATAAAACACATACCTGCACCTTGCTTTTATACAAATTAGGTGTGGCAGGTACCGAAGTAAATGTAAAAGAATTAGTAATTGACAATCAATTCCCTTAAATTATTTAAATGTCTTAGCCCCTTATTCCAGAACTTGACATTTTCAAGGAGACAAGATTATTCAATTTGACACATGGATTGAGCTAAAGGAACACCTTGTTTGGCTTGAACTGAAGATGAGAGAAAGCCGATGTATGTGTAGTTGGGTGGGTATGGGGGGTCTTGATGCCACAGTTGCCAGGGTGATACTGATCTGACCAATTAGGTTGCTCGGCACCCCTACCTATAAGTCACCTCTAATTGTTTCTTTTCTTTCATGTGCCACATCACCCAGTCTTCAGGAAGGGCAGTGGGCTCTGTCTTTAGAATACATCCAAGTCCAGCCACTTCTTCTTGTTCTCCCTGGCACAGGCACCATCATCTTTCCCCTGGTCTTTACAGTGGCCTCCTCACTGGCCTCTCCTCCTGCCATCACCCTCTATCCTGACCCTCTCTCCTCATCAGAGAGTTTACGTGATGTGTTTACACACAGATCAACTCTTGTGATTCCTCTCACCCCCCCCATGGACTTCCCATGTCGTTTGGAATGAAAAGAGGGAAGAAAGTGGTGGGACTCTGGCACCAGCTTCATTTCTGGAAAATTCAATTCTAGAAAATTTGTTTCTAGAAAAATTGGCAACACTCTCCTGTTTAGCATTCCATGGGACCCCCAAGCTCTCCTGTACTCCCTCCCTGATTTCCCCCTTGGAATCCAGATGTTCTTCCTGATCCACCCTCCTGGGGCTCTGACCAGTGTGTCTACTCCCCTTAAGCCTCAGCCCCCCTCCTTATAGGCTGTCCCACTCATATACGGGGTCCCCAAAGATTGTGGCAACAGCTACATTGGAAGCATTGAAAAGTGAAAAAAAAAAAAAATTCAAAATGGAACCAATGCACCAGGAGAATAGAAAGACATTCTCTTGAGGAATTTTGTGGTGACTCTATTGACACAAGGGATGAAAATTTATTTTCCAGCATTGGAAGTTCAGGAAGGGAAACAGGCTGTGAGCTCACACGTCCTACACATTCCCCAGGTGGGAAAGAATTGACATCCGTGTTCACCCAGAATCCTCCAAATAGACATGAGGCAGCTCTTTCAATCATCATTTTATGGTTTCCTTTCCCACGGTACCATTTCTCAACCCTAGGCCAGTGGCTCCCAGCACCTCCCCTTCAAGTTCTAGGCTCTGTCCCAAGTCTCAGACCTCACTATTCACTGTCAAGTTAATCCTAGAAGATTCAAACACAAGTAGCATCTTCCTTATCCACCCCCCTCCCCAGTACAGCTTCTCCTCCAGACAACCTTATTTCTGTTCAGGCCCCTCATCCAGTCAGCCACGCAAGTTCAAAGACATTCATGTGGCCTTTGGCTCCCTGAGTGTTGGTTAAGATGCTTTGGGCCACAGGTAACAGCAACTCCAACAATGTTTTGGGGTTTGAGAGGAAAAAGCAAGTGTCTTTAGCAAAAGACTGGGAAAGGCTTTGCACATTCCACTTCTGCCTAAAACCAGAAAAACAAGGCAGTTCAAGGGAACAGTCTGTTTCCATCTGTCCTGTTCATTAGGAGTAGAACCTTCCCAGTGGCCCCATCACACAGCCCCTCAGGTCTCCTTGGCCAGAATGAGGTCAGAGGGTAACCCACACCGCAAGGGGAGTTGGGAACGTATCTGGCAATATGCCTGGGAGAGCAAGATTGGTTTTGACCCATTAAGATTTATTTCCATTTTGCCTAGAAAAGCAATCAGGGTTTCCTTAGTCAGAAGAGTGATCATGGCTGTTGGGGAAGCAGGTGTCAGTGCCAGACACACGATCTTCTTGCACCCCCCACCCCCGCCACCCACATACTAGTCAGAGTGCTGTCTTATCATTTCCTCTCCTTAAACACCTTGATCATTTTTGCTTCATTCCTCTTGTCACACCTTTATCACACTGCCCTGCCTCTCACCTCTATCCCACACCTACCTTTCTCACATCTGAAATTCAAGCCGAACTAGGTAAACCTTTGCTCTAAACATTTGTTGAATTGAATAATCTTCCTAAAAATGTCAAGTTCTAGAATAAGGGGCTAAGACATTTAAATAATTTAAGGGGAAAAACTGTCACTAACCAGTTCTTTCACATTTACTTTGCCACACCTACATTTGCAAAATATCAAGAGGCAGGTATGTGTTTTATGAAAATTTGCTTTCGACAATAAGGATCCTATTTTCCTATTGATTTCTGACAAGTAAAACTTATCTTCTGCTCTAGGGCTTCCCAGCCCTGTCCTCATCCATGTCCTACAATCTTTAAGCCCACATTTCCCTGTACCGAAAAATGGGTAGCATCTTGGTCCCAGGTTAGTTAGAGTCTAGGCCCTGCGGCCTAGCTTGGGGGCCTGCTCATAACCAGGTGTCTGTTTTGAGCTGGATTTCTTTGCAAGACGCTGCCTGCATCTTTCAATGGGCCCCAATCTCGGCTTCTGGGAATCAGCCAGCCGCACTAGCAGTGAGTTATGATGTCAGTATTCCAGAATTTCTAACAAAATTCTCCTGAGCAAAAGCTGCTGTTACTTCACCTCCCCCCAGTCACATTTCTAGTTGATGAGTGAGCCAAGGAACAGAAAATCCTATGGTTTGGAGGGAACAAGGAAGAGTGAAATTATTTCAGCTTTAGGAAATCACTGTGCCCCACTTATTTTATTTAAGAAAAAGGGATTTCATTTTCCATTTATTTCCTTCTCTAAATCTAGATTCAGAGCCAAAAAAAAAAAAGAATAGCAGATTTGGATCAACAGCCCTTCCTTCTGCTCCCCCACGGGCTCCTTATTTGTCCCAAGATAGAAAATCCAGCCACGGTCTTTAGGAACCGTGCTCTTCGCTGGCCAGGACGGGTTTCAAATCCCATCTAATTGACTTGAAATAAATGTGCACTCGCTGATGAAAGTCAATGCCTCCAGGCTGCAAGAGGCAACCCCAAGTGGAGACTGCTTAGCTGAGTCCAGCACCCCCCCGTGACCCTTCCCAGCACATGTACAAGGGCCTCCCTCTAGCCGGGGTGCCCTGGACAGTCGATCCTGGGGACAGTCGCTTGGCACAATCACTCTGCTCGATATTGATGCCTTTTGTGGGGCTCCTTGGCCTAATGAAAAGTCACGCTGTGCATGATTTTAATTAGGATTTGCATCAGGCCGGGCAAGGCTTTCAAAGAGAGAGGAAACCACAAGCTGAGCATTCAGTGGGTGGGGGCCGCAGGGAGGGAGGACAGTTTATTTATAACCCTTCCTGCCACGTGTGCGCTGTGGAGGCCAACAGACTTGTGTTCCCATCCCGAAGGGCAGAGGAGCTGGAATGCAGGACTCTAGTTTGGCCTGGTTGATTCCAGTTTTCATAGGCTGGGGTGTCGGAATTTTCCTGCCTTGGAGGTGAAGCTTACATACTCCATTTCATTAAAGATGACACGAGTCAGGGTCTCTGGCTCGAGCCCAGCACTGGCCTTGCAAGTGCGGCCTCTGGACTCACTGGCTGCGGCCAGCACTGCGAGGCAGTCAGTGCTGCTGCCCCACTAGCTCTGATGCCCTGTGCCAAACGAGTTATCACATTCAAGTTCTTCACTCGGCGCCTGACACCTAGTGATAGTCACTATTAGGAGAAAGATCATTTTGCCTGTATCCTTTCTATGGTTTCAGTTTTTGTGAGCTCAGAGACTGGGTTGAATTCATTTTTGTATTCTAAGAGCCTCAAAGATTGTTGGCCCCTGTGGGTCACTGGATGAAATGTTGGTTGATTTCCTCATGAGGAACTGGGATAAGCAAACAGAGCCCACTCTTGGTGGGAAGATACTTGCATCCCTGGGAATGTGTTTGGCTGCAATTACAGAACTGCTACTAGCTCTATCTTAGATATTGTATGAACCAGACCTCTGGATCCCCAAGATCTCAGGGCTGGTGTGGCAGCAATGTGATGCTTCCATAGATACAGCCTCTTTCCGCATTGCTGTTCTGCCTTCCTTATCCTATTAGCTCTTCATCCAGCCACATGCCTGCATCCTCATGGTCACAAGGTAGCTGCCAAGATCCTGCTCTCTCAAAGAAGGGAGAAAGAATCAGGGCAAAGAGTTTTATCATGAGACTTCCTTCCTTCCTTTCCCTATTTATTTCTTCACTGTGAGCAACCCCTAACACACTTCTTATAGCTAATTAACCAGAACTGGCTCCCTTGCCAATTCCCAAACCAATCACTGGCACCAGGGGAAGGAAGTATGATGGTTATACCCCAGATTAATCCTCTGGCACTGAAGGCGATCTAGCTTCCCTGAGATCTTGCGATCACTAACTTTTATCTCAATGCAAAATCAAGGATCTGTTTGCAGAGAATAAGGGGAGGAGACAACCAAGTGTCTGCTGTTGCTGTCATTGTTGTAATTGTCACTAACTTGTGCTAGCCCTGCGGTGTACCTCTCCCGTGGTGAACTGGATAATCGGTACTAGGAGCTACAGAAGATAGGGTATAGTCTGGCCCTCCCACAAGCTGTGACTAAGACCACGGCAAAGCTATAAAGAGCCCGTATGGAGAAAGCAGGCAGATGGCAGGTGGAGCAGAGGTGCACTACTGTAGGAGCTTTTGGAAATGTGAGGGCATCATTTGCATTTTGACACCAACTGGAGGGCACTGCAGGCATTCAGTAGGCAGAGGACAAGGACACTAAATGCCTTGGGATGCTCTTCACGGCCCTACACAGTGAACATCACCCCCAGTGCCAAAAGCACCCAGGGGTGTGCTCCATGACGCCTTTCAATTCAAGAAGACACTGCCTTTCCTGCTTCTCCTGTGGTCTCCACCTCTCACTGGCCATCCCCCAGGAGCTTGTCTTGCTGAGCAAACTTGGCCCAGTTGAGACATCATGGTTATGCCTGGAACTCGCTGAACTTCCAGAGCTGGCTGTTGGGTCCATCTACATCACTTACACTGGGACCAAGGGCAGCTGTGGGCCTCCCTGCAGAAGGCCATGCATGACGTGCCAGCACGTGACTGCTTTCTCTGCTGCAGTTTCATCTCCCAGCACAGCAGATGTCCCCCCGGATCCCAGCACATGCCTGGAAGATTTAAAGGCTCTAGCATGGGGTTTCTGAGCGAGGGCTCGTAATTCAGGTCTAAGGGGTGGGAATTAAGGCCCAGCCTGTGCATGAGCCCAGACCTTGATGTCATGGACTGTAACTACCGGGCAGGGCACAGACTCCAATTTGGACTCATTGCATGAAATTTCTGTCTCCAGGAGCATTCGAGGCACTGGGTACAGTGTTACCTATGCCATTACTCTGAGGGGTGATAACAGAAAAGCTGACCATTTATTAATGCCAAAGCAGGCTTTAAACATACCTTCACCGTCATATTTAAATCAGTAAAAATGAAGTTTGCGGGCCTCCCTGGTGGCGCAGCGGTTGAGCGCTGGGTTGCGAAGCTGCCCGCGGCCTCTGCAGTGCCGGTTCGATCCCCGGCTGCTCCCCGGCCACCGGAGGAGGGTCCCGCATGGCGCACAGACCTCTCCTGCCGCCCGCAGCTCCCCTCAGCAGTGTACTTCGGTCCCTCTGCCTGCTCTGCTCCCCGCTCTGGCTCTGGTGAATTCTCTCACCCTCCCGCGCTTCTGACTGTACCCAGTGCTTGTATAAATAAATAAATCTTAAAAAAAAAAAATTAAAAAAAAAATTATTGCTAAAAAAAAAAAAGAAATAAGGACCATTAAAAAAAAAAAAATGAAGTTTGCTGTTTCCCAGTGTCTGGAACATTTGCAAGGGGCCACCGTCCCCTGGTCGTGAACTCGCAGAATGTCTCTCCAGGGTTAAGTGACCGGCGATGGCTCCACATATTCAGCAAGAACTGAAAGCTCTTGCCCGGCTGTGCCAGGAGATTGGGGTAAAGCGAAAGGAGGAAACACCTTTCCTGTGGCAAAGCTGAGAGAAGTATTAGTTCTTTCACCTGTGTGCTCACACCTTTGATTAAATAAATAGGGGGGAAAAGTCAGATTGGGGCTTTCCGTGAGGTGGGTCTGCGCGCCAACCTGGACCGGCCTGGGTGAGGCTGGGGGTGGGCAGGAACTCTGACCCAGCTCTCCCCCCCTCCTGACACCCCTCCCACCTCCAGTCTATTGCTGCCTCTCAGCTGGAGCATAAAGCAAGAGAAGCGATTTAAACCTAATCACCTGGGTCATTTTCTCAAAAATTGCTTTCTTTTTCACCATTTTTCATGAGAAACAAAAAAGAACATGAGCGGCAGCCAAATTGCTGTCCCCGAGGCTCTGGTGCTCCGGAGGGGGCTGGCCTGAGGGGCAAATGCCTTTGGAGCATTTTCCATCCATCTGCAGAGACAGGACCTCAATGCCGCTTAGTGAAATGAAATGGCGACATAGGGAGAGGCACATAATCGCCGTGAAATGCTCCAACACAAACCAGAGACCTGAGAGCTTGGTGGCTCACTGGCAGAGAGCTCCAGAAGGCACCTCTGTTAACCCCCTGTGGTTCAAAGTCTTTTAAAGTGTTTCTAGCCTGATTCTCAGACCCAGAAGTCAACGCGGAGGTCCAGCGTTTGAGCCTGACTTTGGTCCACACTTGCTGTGCGGCCAAGGAAAATCACTCACCCTCTCTGGGCTTCATTTTTGCCTCTGCTTAGTGAGGCAGAATGATTTCTACTCTGAATGCTCAGAGGCAATAGGAAAAGCTATTAGCGATCTCCCCAAATTGTGACTGGTGTTGTTACGTGCTACTTAAAACATTTTCTTGGGCTTTCTGTTGCAAACTCCTTACAACAGCTCTGGAAGGTGAAGGCTGAGCTGCTGGAATCACTGCCTTGTTCCAGGTGGTGTGTAGAGAGAAGTAAGGATGCACGTGAGGGTGATACCCACACAATCTAGGGTGGTGACTCTGTCTTCAGGGAGCAGGGCACACGCCTGGGGGTAGGGCGAGAACACAGAGGACTTCAACTCTTTCCTGCTGTCCCAGAGGCAGAGATGGGGACATTCATCACAGTCCTTTTCCTGCCTATGTGTGTCCACACCAGAGCTTCTTAACCTCAGCACTGCTGACACTGGGCTGGATAATTCCATGTTGTAGGTGTCCGCCCTGTGCACTCGAGGGTGCTTAGCAGCATTCGTGGCCTCAGCCTACCAGGTGCCAGTATCTCCCACCTGTCTCCAGATGTGACCACCAAAAGTATGGATGTTGCCGCCCTGTGCACTCGAGGGTGCTTAGCAGCATTCGTGGCCTCAGCCTACCAGGTGCCAGTATCTCCCACCTGTCTCCAGATGTGACCACCAAAAGTATGTCTCCAGATGTTGCCAATTGCCCCTAGTGGAGTGTAGAGAAGGGAGGACCTACATCTCAGAAACAGCAGGCAATGCCCCTGAAGTCGCACAGGGGGTAAATGAGACAGCGTCCAGGCCTGGTGGCCTCGGTCCCACTCAGCGCTCTTTAAAATGGATCAGTGTCCCTGAGAGCAGGTGTTCTTACTGTTAGGACTGTGGTTAAGCTATAAATATCCCTACACACCCTGCAAGACAAGAGCACGTGGCAGGATTACCTTCTGTTTTACAGCGCATGTCATGGTGAATATAATGGTGATAATTCAACGTGGACTATTTAAAAGCATGTAAACAACCAAGCCGACCGTATTCCCGCACAGGCTGCTTCTTTTGGAGGTGGGGTGCTGGGGGCGGGGGCAGGTAGAAAAGGCAAAGGGACCTTCCTTCATGGTCTGCACCATTCGGGACGGGCTCAGGCTGAGTGGGATTCCTGGGTTTATATGTACTCCGTGATTCCTGCACGTGACGGTCACTTTGTTCAGTCATTTTAGAAACTGAGCCAAGCCCAGAACTGGAGGCACCCCCACTGTTTCCCAAAGAGGAGCAGAGGCCACCCCCAGGGCTCACAGCAGAGCTGGGAGAGACCCATTCTGGTTCGCAGGGAATGAAGACCCTGGAAAGGGGAACTGACTGCCCTCAGAAAGGAATTCACCTTCCCAGAAGCCGTGGGTGGTGTCCCGGGCCCCCGGGAGACCTTGTGGCTGGAAGGTTTTGTGACGAGGGCAGGCAGCAGGTTCTGGTGCAGAGCTCTGTGCTGGGAAGTGGCAGACTCTCAGAACTCCGACGCCCCTTCCAGCTCAAAGCTTTTCAGAAACTCACTAATGTGGAAAAAATACTCCTAGTCCACCTTTCAGTGGACCTCTGATTAGTGTTTTAAAGTGATGTTACTAACTACATCGCAGGTATGAGCTGGAGGAAAACACAGCAGTAGCCACACTAGATTGCATTTAACTCACCGTCACGTTCAACTTCGTTCGTGGAGGGAGAGGACTGGACAGAGGTGGGCATCCAGCCAGCCAGCCTTGGGGCTCACAGAGTGGTGCCCTGGGCACTGAGTGCTGTGATGTCTGAGCAGTCCAGGAAAAGTCAGAAAACCTACAGAAAGAATGTATGAGAACAATTTGAAAGGTTCCCTGAGCATGAAACAAAGAGGGAAATCACTCCTCATTCACGCAGCCTCTGCAAATTCTTTTGGGTCCTTGAGGAGTCGAGGTGTTGTTGACCTAAGAGCGTTGGTCTAACATTGGTAAAGAGGACACAGGTAAGAGCCAGGAGGCCTGGGAGCTAGTGGCAGTCACATCATGTACCAGCTGTGCAATCTTTAGTAGGTTGCTTAACCTCTCTGTTCCTTAATTTCTTGTCTGTAAAATGGCACCATCATGAGGATATATATTAAGTTCAACCATATGAAATTGCTGTCCTCGCTAGGAAATCATCAGCTATTGGAGATTACTTTTGATTTAACCTAATATTCCATAAGGATGTGTTAGGGATTGTGGTACTAATGCCGGCCTCTGAGTAAGTCCTAGATGGTTAGCCTCACTGTGTAGATTTAAGGAAATGTGTAACAGTTTTTCTATATGTGGCAGCTGCCCACTAGTAACTTTCAAACAATAGCATCATCTGTTTCTTAACCATGAGCAGGTTCAGAAATAAAATCAGTGTAGCAGACTGGGATGGGGTGTGGACAAAGGGCAGGAATGAAAGACACAGCTTGTGCATCTCTGTGCGCCTGTCTACACCAGGCCAGAGTGGAAACATGGAGGTGAAGAGAGTTTTAAAGTCACTGCATTAAACCACGTAGACTGGACTTCATGAGAGCAGAGAGAGAGTGCTTTGGACTGAGGCATTCAGGGGCCTATGGTTCTGGATGAGTTAATGGTCCTCTCTGGACCTCAGCTTCCTCATCTGGATCCTCATGCCTGACTCTTAGGGCTGTGCTGAGACAAGAGAAGCAGCCAAGAGACTCAACCTACTGCCTGGCGCGTGACAAAGAGCCCAATAGATGGCAGCCATGTCTGTTGGGGTTGTTCCTTAATGTTCACCCCCCACCTGACTTGGCCTGAGCTGGGATTGCAAAAAGAAGAAATAAATTTGGTGCTGATTTTAGAAACAGTTCAGGAGGCAGAACATTCCTGGATAAAATAACCTAAAGCCATGACCACCAAAACCTCTTTGAACAATTGCACCCCACCAAGGAGTCATGCTAGCGAAAGCGAGCCTCTCCACGGGGAAAGACCAACCCAGGGAGGCTTCCCAGAGGAGGGGGTTCTCAGCTTATCTCAAGGAGACGGGGGTGGGCGGGTCAGGGACTGGAGGAGAGCTGGGCCAAGGGCAGCCAGGAAAAGAAAGGGCTGTGGAAAATCCAGCAAGCTGTGACCAGCCATCCCGTGTGAATGATACATAATGAAGACATGGCCAGGTCTCCTGGCAAGAGGCCATCAGCCCCGACAACACCCTCCGGTGTCCACGGGCAAGAAGACAAATCAGAAATCACAGGTGCGCACGGTGGCGGACACATGACGGTCATGTCAGGGCCGGGCATCCGCCTGCACGATACAAATGTTTATGAATATTAATAACCATTTGTTCCCAAAGGACCACAAATCAGTTAATTAGGGCCCTGTCAACCTGTTTATATTATCTATAAATGAAAACCCATCAGCAGCCAAACATGAAATTAAGCGGCTGTGTGTGGGCCGCCGCCGTTGCTGGATAAATGACACAGCGGGCCTGCCGGAGCCCCCTCCCTTGGCACGGAGGTGGGTATTCCTCTTCCCTGCCCAGCTTTAATCAAGTCGGTGGTTACAGGAGGCACTTGATGGATGGTGCCTCGTGTGGCTTTGCTGCGTGGGGCGGGGGTGGTGGGTGATTTAAGACTGTCGGTAAATTAGCTGCAATCCAGTCTTGGAGGAGAGGGAGAATTACCTATAAATCAATGTTTCATAGACGGGTAATCAGGCCCCCGATCCAGGCCCTGATCACCCCGGGCCAGGCCCGTCCAGTCTCCTTCCCAGAGGTAGGGGGTGGGGGTGTGGCCATGCCAGGGCCCCCACCAGGCTCACCTTCCACCCTGACAGCTCAGCATGGGGGCTTGGGCACAGCCATGGGACTCAGAGTCAGTGGGGGAGAGCGAGACAGAGCTTGGCGCTGAGTTTCCTGCAGCAGCTCCCATGCGGTGCAGTGAGCAAACGGAAGGGGAGCAGCGCTGAGAGCAGAGGACCCTGCAGAGCAGGTGTGTGCTGGCCCAGAGGAGAAGCTGGTCTTCCACCTCACTCTACAGGGATTCCTTCCTGAAAAGCTCCTCCTTCCTGAACATCTCATGAGGCAAACTCTTGCACTATTTTTGCGTTGGGGCAAAAAAAAAAAAAAAGAAATGCATTTTCCTGATGACCTGTATGTTAAAACAGCACTGAATTCTGCACAGCTGCATTAAAGTGGGGACACTTTGCCGGGACAGTCAAGGTTCTCACGGTCCCTATTTTTCCAGAGTGGGAGACCCTGCTTTCTATGTGGACATTCCCAATGATTAGATTTGGGGACGTTTGTTTTTTAAAAAACAAATGATCCACATTGGCAGTCCATAAGCCAGCAGCCTGCCTGCACCCCCAGGGTCCTGGAAGTGCCATTAATTCTCACTCTGGGAGTCAGAGGTGCAGGGTCTGCCTCCCCCCAACTCCTGGACTTACAGGACAGATGTCTGCCCCCGTCCTGGCAGAGCCGGCAGGTCCTTGCCATGCTCTCCACGACAGCTGGCTCTGAGGCTTGCTCTCCACTGGCCCTAAAGGAGCCGTCAGCGGGAGGTGACAGCAACCATAATTCTGTTTTTATTATTATGGAGCGCCGGTCATTTCTGGCTGAGTGGCGCTGAGTGACGGGTAGTGATTTAGGAATCTTACAGAGGGATTAAGGAGGTGAAGCTAAATGCATTTCCTCCGAGGCCCATCCTGGCCACAAACACGTTTCTGTGGAGGATGCTGATAAAAAGCAAATTATTTTATTCTGTTCACAATCAATTCCAACTCCAGACTGCAGAGTCCCCCAAGAAATAAGGTATTAACATTTATCGTAAGGAACTGAATTCTTCGAGGAATAGTAATCCTTAAACAGACAGAGAAGTCATTTTTAAAGCATTAATATCCAGCAGTGTGTGCCCGCACATCCTTCTTTTTAACAAGCCGCTCGCTGTCCTGATGTATCTGGTGTGAGAAATGAACTCAAATCACATTTCTTTGGTAAGGCAAGGGTGGTGGGCCCCATGGGCGCCTGAACGAGGAGGAATTTGGCAGGGGGCCTGGTCTGTGCCAAGGATGTTGAGTCTCTCTAGAGGTCTAGCATCATTTCTCCATCTTCTGAGACAGCACCCTGGTTCTCTTTTGCAGAACCCCTTTCCCTTCCTGTTCCGTCGACGTGCTTTGGGTAAGCGTCTCCACCCTGGATGCAGGGATGGTGCAGCGGCAGGACAGCCACAGGGTAGGATCTCTATGACCCGAGCAGACAGGCTAAAGGAGTCGTTCTGGAGCCCTTGGTGGCTTTTTCAGGGTTTTATTGAGTTTACCAGGTACACCGCAGGCAGGGGTGCTGGGGGGTCGGGAGGCTGGCAGGCCTCCCAGCCCCCAGCAAATCTTCACTCTTCCTAGGCTCTCTGGCATTCTCTTGCGGCGTCTGCTTCTCTTCTACTCTGCTGCTCTGCTCTGCTGGCATTCCGGTGACGCCACCCTTATAAGCCCAGTCTCTCAGCCCAGGTGTACCCACCTACGCATGCTCACACCCTACTCCAGGTGCCCGCCATCAGGCATGCATTCAGGACCGCAGGGTTCCATCATCAACCCTAATGGCGGGAGGGCAGAAAAGCCTGATACTTTGCTTACCCTACAGATAGGCATGTGACGTATCCAGGGACGGGCATGTGCAGACTCTCAGGAGCCCTAGGGCTGTGGCACATTTGATGGCATGGGGGTTCCAGAGGGTCCATGCTGCATCCAGCCCCATCTCTGTCCCATCTTCCAAGCTGTCCACCTCCAAGGAAAACCAGACACTTCCTGGTCTTCTTGTCCCCACTCTGGCAGGGGGGACCCCACCAGGGGAGGTCCCTGGGGGGTGGGGAATGTGAAGGTCAGGTGGGCGTGTGTTCACCCTGAGAAGGCTCTAGGTCCAGGCATTGTGGCTTTGGAGCAGGCCCCGCCCTGGGTGCTGTGAGGGAACAGATGTGTTTCTATGGTCACCATGGAGATCTGCCAGCCTGGCAACCATGATGGGCAGCTGGGCCTAAGCAGGAAGCTTTTGTCTTCACAAAGCATCAGAGGCTTCCTCCTGTGCAAACACGGAAGACAAACCTGCCAGGCAGCCATGGAGACCAGTCATCCTTCCTAGCTGCCGGGGCCCTGACCTATCCTGACACCCCAAAGTAGGGCAGATATGTGTAGGGGCCTTGGTGAGCTCTCCTTGGACCATAGAAATAAATTCTGGTTCAATAAAGTTCAACCCCACCTCCTGCCCCTCCACTACTAGTTATGAACACAGGCTGATGCCAGCTCTGTTTCTAGAACAAAGCCCCTCCAAGTCTGCAGTGGAAGAAAGAGAACCCTGTGTGTCTCAAAGGAGTCCCAAGAAGTATGTTTTAGGTAGACGTGGATAACCAGAGCAAGGCAGGCCACTGGCCCAATCATTCACCCACTATCATAGCCCCTTCTAGATGCCAGCAGTGGACACCCCAGGTGCAGTCCCTCCCCATTGAGCTGGCACAAAGTGGGGGAGACAGACACTCCACACATTGACAAATATGATTCCAGTCCAGGAAACAAGACCAAGTCGATGGTGAGAGGTGGGGGTGGGGTGTCACATAGGACATGCTGGGAAGCTGTTCTGACACACGAGCAGGGGCCTAAATGAGAAGCAGTCACTCAATGAGGAGCACAGGGAAGTGTGATCCTGAGGTGGGATCAGCCAGTGCAAAGGCTCAGAGTCTACCTTATTTGAAGTCTAAAGTATTTGCCACTCAGTATTGTTCTTACCCGCTCAAGATGTACCTTGGCTTGATGAGGATGGAGGTACAACCTCCCACCCAGCCAGACCTTATAAGATTTTCCTCCTCGGGCCTCCCGGGTGGCGCAGTGGGTTGAGTGCAGCCCTGTGAAGCTGTCTGCAGCCTCTGCAGTGCTGATTCGATCCCCAGCCAGCCAGGGAGATTCCCACATGGCGCGGCAGACCTCTCCTGTCTCGCCCGCTGCTCCCCTCAGCAGTGTATTTCAGTCAGTCTGCCTGTTCTGCTTCCCACTCTGTCTCTGGTGAATCCTCTCACCCTCCCGCGCCTCTTGCCTGTACCCCAGCTCTTGTATAAATAAAAAATAAATCTTAAAAAAAAATAAAGGTTTCCTTCCTCTTCTGGAGAGCAGGGCAGTGAGGGGTGCAGGGAACAATATGGGGTCCCCTCTCTCAAGTTAACTCAGCTACTGGCCTGATAACCAGGTCCTTTCATAGCTTTAAACCACAGCACCGGAAGTCCCCCTTTAAGGTCACCCCAGTCCCGTTTCCCCAACGTGAGCATTCGTACCCCCAGCACCTTGCTGCTTACCTGTGTGCATCTCAGCTGTGCGGGGCTAGCCACACCCTCACATGCTGGCTTGCAGTTCACCTCATCCTGGGGACAAACAATCATGGTATCATCAGTAGTTCTTTTATCTCTAGAAATAGTTTTTTAAATTAAAATTTGTGCACCTTGAGGCCACCTGAAACCCACCCAGGAGGGACACTTCGGGAAATGCTGCTCCAGCCCGGCCCCTGAGCACAGGGATTTGCACAAAACCATGAGGTCTGCGAGGCCACATCCTTCCACCCTCGTCTGTGCTCTGGGCTGGCTCTCCCCCCGCCGAGCTTCAGAAAGTGACCAAATGGCCACGGCCTCTGAGCGCGCAGCCTCAGTTCTCAGCATCACACGTTCTCTCTGTCTCGCCCCCTCCCTTTCTCCTTCCCTCCTCCCGCCCCCTCCTCTGGCCTCTGCATAGTTCCCAAATCACCAAACAGGTTTTCAAGCCTCAGCTCTGCCTCACTCACTTACTGCAAGCCATTCTCTGCAGGTGAAACAAGCTCCTATTTCACCCCTTCTCTGCAAAGAGGCAGAAAGAGGCTGTTCCTTGAGAATATTCTGAGTCACCCTCACATCATATGAGCCCGTGGCCTCCATCAGAACCGCTCAGGGAGGGCGACCGGAAGTACGTCCTGGACTCAGAGACACTCAGGAAGACAGAACAACAAACAAAACCAAACACGGTCAGGGTGGAGCTTCCGGCCCCCTGGGAAGGTCATCCACAGCCAGGCCAGCGAGGGGATGCTCTAAAGTGAATGCCTGAGACCGAATCGCTGGTCTTCCCAACGTTCCAGGCAGATTCCTTCTCATCCTTCAAGACTTGGCTTAGGTCTGCTCTCTCCTGGCAGAGAAGCACCCACGCTCTGGACGGGGTGCTCCTCCCCAGGCCCCCAAGGCACTTGAGAAGCAGCCGGGAACTCAGGAGATGGTCAGCGAATGAAACCCATGAGCGAGTGTTTGTGTTCAGGAAGGATAATTGGGGAGGTGCTCGTGTTTGCAGGCCTGGATGGTAAGTGGGTGTGTTCGTGAGCTTGCTCACAGATGAGGCTACATCTGCATGTGTGTGTGCATGCAAGTGTGTGTGCGCATACGTGTGTGTGTGCACGCGCAGTGACCTGTGTCTTCTGGTGGCAAAGATGCAGTCTTCACCCGATGATGTCCCTGCATCTGAGTAGGCGGTTGGGGGTGGTCCAAACACGTGCGAGTGTGTGCTCAGTAAGTGCATGCACGTGAGTGTGTATATATGTGTAAGAGTGTATGCATTTGCCAGTGTGTCTGTAGTGTGTGTGTTCTACAAGAGCGTGTGCAGAATATCAGACTGCTACCTCTAGTTGTTCCCACCCCAAGGTGGCACCCCAGGAGGCTCACCCTGAGTGCCCACACAGCCCTGCCCCCTCCACTCAGTCCCAGGCAGCTCCCTGACTCCCTCCAGAGAGAGAAAAGGAGGGAAGGAGGCTCAGTTTCACCCCAGCCCTTGGCCCACACACCCACCTGCAGGCTTACTCCCATGTCTTTCCATCTGCTGGGGCCAGGACTCCCAATCTCAAAGATTTGTAAGGTAGAAAGGCCCTCGAGCTAATATCTCAGCTCCTTGCTATGTCCCCAGGAAAGAGCAGGCTGTGTGGATTTATTCTTGATTAAATAATCTATGCTAATGTAGGCACCAGGAGGCCATGGTGGTCCTGGGCTATAGCCCCAGGGAGTCATCAGAGTGGCCTGGGCCCCATGCTGGGGTACTCAGCCCCTCTCTCCTGGCCTGCCAGTTCCCAGCCAAGGCAGACTAGCATCTCCACGTCATAGACCTATGAGTGGGGGCTCTCTAAGTGGTTCCAGATGCCAGCCCCCCCCCCCCGCCCTGTGCAAGGAGGCCGCTCCAAACCAGATGCCTCCAGGAAGCCACGGCCCCTGCTGCCCCCACACCAACCCCAGCGCCCCACGGAGGGCTGAGGAATTTGATCCACAGAGAGAACCTAAGAGCAGCAGGCAGCTGGGATCGCACAGAGAACCTCACCCTTGCTGACACAATCTTCATTGGCTGGGGGTGGAGGGGGAGGCAGTAGGCCACCTCTGTACAGATGCCAGACTATTCATTTTTCATAGAAAATTCCAGATCGCAGAATTTTCTTGCAGAGACCTGGCTGGTGATGGTATGCACAGGTAGCAGCCTCCTCTGGGGAGGCAGGGGCAGGGGTGGGGACTGTGCATTCCAGGGCTCATAGTGTCCAGTTATGCCCCCCAATCCTACCCCCCCCGCCCCAGCAATTCCTGATCTCTCCCTTCACCTGGGCTACCAGGCCTCTGTAGATGAATGTTCAGAGATTCTACAGTAAGGGGGGAAAATTAAATATACAAAGTCTCTAGTTTGCTATTGAAGCCACCTCTGATGCATCCAGGCAGGCACAGATGGGGGGCCAAAACCCCCTGCAGCTTCGGCCTCCACATGTCCCTGTTCTCCCAAACTGTCCCTGGAATGCCGTCCTCACAGCTTCTCGTAATGTCTAACATTGAATCCTTCAAAGACAGGCTTCCAGGCCACCTCCTCCAAGAAGTCCTCCCTGATCTGGTAAGCCCAAATGCAAGTGCAGATTAAGACCCATCAAGGGGTCACAACAACTGCTCTGAACAACTTTTAACAGTCCAGGCCTGAGCAAACCCCCAACCTCTCTCCGGGGTGTTCCCAGTCTGCCCCTGCCCTCCCCAACTCTCAGTCCTGCCTTTGACCTCAGAGTCCAGGGCAGCCCCAGAGCACCAGTGTGGGTGTGGAGCAATGGATGGGCGCCTGGGAAGGCCATGTCAGCCTGTGGCAAGCAGGGCCTTTTATCACCAGAAGAAAAGTCAAGGTCAGCTAATGGTCTGCAAAGGCTGCCATTAGCTGTGGCAATGACTGAGTCTGCCAGGGGTACGGCAGCAATAAACCATATTCAGTGGTTTTATAACACCAATAATAGGTTAGGAAGCAAAGCGCTGCCCATCTGCCGCTGAGCTGCCCGGAGGAGCTCACGTCACTGTCTACCATCTCTAGGTGATGTCGCCCCATCGGCAGCCTCACACACAGCCTCGGAACACTCCAGGGACACCTCCAAGAGGCCATGGAGGGAACTGTCCAGGACCATCAAGGGCCTTCAAACCAACGACCCTCAGTCAGGGGATCATTTATCTATAACTCTTGCAGTTTGTCACCTCCTTGCTGTGTCTTTGGGCAGGCGATATGGCCTCTCTGTGCCTCAGTTTCCCCATTGGCCAAATAAGGACCACTGTAGCCACTGAAGGAAGGAGTATTTGTTGCATGGAGACACACTCAGAAAGTTCTCAGAGAATGCCAGTGATTATTGCTATTTCCCCAGCAGATCAGCCACCAACTCAAACCTTGTCATTCACCCTCAGCTCCCTGGTTTCATGACTCCGGTTAATCTAGTGATAAGTACATGTTCTGCTTAATAGAGCTCTTTATGATAGAAATCACCTTCTCTATTGACATTTCAAAATCTAAAACCTGGGTCATTTGTAATCCACAGAAACAGCCCTGCAGAGGCCACAGAGGCTCTGGGCCTGACCCACTCTGTCCTCAGAGGGAGGGCTCAGTAAGTGAGGGCTGGCGGAGGGCGTGTGTTGGAGGCAGGATCATCATCAGGATTTTGAAGAGCTATCTGCAGCCCTATATTTACTGATGCATCATTCACAATAGCCAAGACGTGGAAACAACCTAAGTGCCCATGGACAGAAGGGTGAATAAAGAAAATGTGGTGTTTACATGGGAATATTATTCCAATGGAATATTATTCAGTCATGAAAAGGAAGGAACTTCCTTTCCATAGCAATACGGCTACTAAATGACACAGCTGGGGCTTGAGCCAGGTGACCTGGCTGCAGAGACATAGCTCAGCCATGACTGCCTTGGGACGAGGGACAGTTTTCTTGGATCAGGTCAACCCCATGAATATGTGCTAAATGGAAGGTGAGCAAGAAGCCCTTCCAGTAACAGAGATTCAATTTCCTGCCAGACCAGAGAGGGGCTGGACCAGATTTTCCAATAATTTTTAAGAAATAAAAAAATTCCCAAAATTCCTTGTTGGTGGGCAAGCCTCATTTTTGAATTTATGTCTCTCTCCTTACTGAAAGGTGTTTTCCAGATCCCCCCTCCCCTGCCATCAGACACACGGTACCTGGCCCTCTGCTGGAGTCCTGAAACCAGAACCCAGTGCCGGGCCTGGTGCATAAACAGCACCAGGTGACGGGGCATCAGCATGGCTCTTTGGCCATGAACCCTGAGTCTGGGGGTCCTGGGGACAAGGTTTTCTAGGAGGGACTGGTTTCCACAGTGGCAGATTCCATGGGAAGGTGACAACAATGGCCTCTGTAGATCTAACTCCTCGAGTGTCTTTCCCAGGGCTGGGCCTCCCCCCTACTCTGCCTCAACTCTGGGGTGGGAAGATGGTCCCACCTGGGTGGCATCTTCCCAGAGGAATGAAAGAAAGCAGAGGTTAAGAGCGAGGTCTTGAGTCAGACCCTCAGAGTTCAAATCCCAGTTCTGTCAGTGAGTAGCTGTGTGACCTTGGGCCAGTCGCTTTACCTCTCTGCTCTAGCGTCCTCATCTATAAAATGGACTTGCAATGGCACCTCCTGCAGAGGGGATTATGGGGACCCAATAGACCAATTAATTTAATAGAGGTGTGCGCAGCACCCCGCTGGCTCAGCTGTGTTTATAGTTTTGTCTCAGGCTTCTAATCTTAACCCAGATAGAACTTGGGGAATGGCAGGTGAAAGTAAACCAAAAATGAATATGGCTGCCAACCAGAAACACAAAAACATGCCCCCCAAAGCAGCCGAACACTGTGGTTTTCTCTGCAGACCAGGGTGCCAAGTTCTTTTCCAACACCCAGATCACACAGAACGAAGTCTGGCCCCAACCTCAGACCAACAAGAAGCCATGCAAATAACTAAGTAAAGAAATTAAACCCCAAAGCGCTGCAGGTGCTGGAGGGCGATCCTGGCTCATCATCAGGCACTGAAAGGAAAACAACGCGGCTTCTCATTCCCGGGGCTCGGAGCCAGGCTGGAGCTGGAGGGTCACCTCGGAGAATGGCTGCAGAGAAGCAGCATCTGGAGGGCGCCAAGCAAGTTTTCATGGCCCTGGATTTTTGTTTACAAAGTGAAAAACTCAGGGTTCAAGAACTGAGGCTGAGAGGTGGCTGTGCGGGAAGGGCCCCAAGAACACAGCAAGACCAGCTCCCTGCCGTGCTCGCACTCGCTAGCTGGTCCTGGGGTGGCAACACAGACCAGACTCCCGTCTCCTCCCAAGTCACCCCACTTTGGGGTTTTGGGTGACCTGGGAGGGACAGAGACAGACCGACCGGGCATCCTTAACAAAGCGGCACAAAGCCACTTGATTTCACCTGACATTTGAGTGTGAGATTTATATGGACAAGTGTTCTTGGAACTTAGGTAGAGACTGAGCAGAATGGGAAGGTTCTGCCACAGTGTCGCTACATGTCTTTACACATTACTTTTTACACGTCTCCTCCCCATCCATGTTATGCTCGCCCCCCGGGGCCATATGCCCCTGAAACAGGATTCATCAATATTTTGTACCCAGAAGCCATCTGCAGAGTCTCAGAGCGAGGCGCTTGGGACAAGCTGTGACATAAGCTGTTTATCGAATGTGTGCTAATTACACTTACAGCAAAAACAAACCTTGTTCTTCAGAAAAGGGGTGAGAGGTGTGGACGGGGCTCCAGGGCTGAAGAGGCAGTGTCTGGGACCAAGGGTGGCTGGGTGGGTGACAGCCACCCAACTCGGTGCTTCTAGAAATCCGGGAGCTGCCAAGAACCCCAGGGCCCCAGAAAGTGTAGGCTGGAGGGAGGAGCCAGGAGGGAGGCAGAGATTCAGGGAGGAGGGGTGGGGTGGTCAGAGGAGACTGGGGTCTACGGATGACTGGACAGACTGAGCCATGCAGACAAAGAGGGGTTCCTGCGAGAGGCCCCGTGTTCCTTCAGTGGGCCATGCGAGCAGGGGCACATGCGCCATCCAGGGTCCCAGCTCCAGAGGGACTGATGTTCCAGTGGGGAGGGGCGTTGGGTGATAAACCAGAAAACAGTGAGCAAGTGGGAAACTCACGAAGTCAGGGTGATTGCCAGGGTGTTAGGGAGGCAGCTGTGGGTGGGTGGGGGTTGCTTTGGTGGCCAGGACGGGCTCTCCAATTAGGGATCATGGAGGGGGAGGAGGAGGTGGCATGGAGGATGGGAGGGGGAAGGGAGGAGGGGGAAGAGAGGGAAGAGGGAGAGTAGGAGGAGGAGGGATGGGAGGAGGGAGAGTAGGAGGAGGAGGGATGGGAGGAGGGAGAGTAGGAGGAGGCGGGATGGGAGGAGGGGGGAAGGAGGAAGAAAGGAGGAAGAATAGGAGGAGGAGGGATGGGAGGAGGGAGAGTAGGAGGAGGAGGGATGGGAGGAGGGGGAGTAGGAGGAGGAGGGATGGGAGGAGAGGGAGTAGAGGAGGGATGGGAGGAGGGGCAGTAGGAGGAGGAGGGATGGGAGGCAGGAGAGGAGGAGGAGGGATGGGAGGAGGGGGAGTAGGAGGAGGAGGGATGGGAGGAGGGAGAGTAGGAGTAAGAGAGGAGGGGGAATAGGAGGAGGAGGGATGGGAGGAGGGGGAGGAGGAGGAGGGATGGGAGGAGGGAGAGTAGGAGGAGGCGGGATGGGAGGAGGGGGGAAGGAGAAGAAAGGAGGAAGAATAGGAGGAGGAGGGATGGGAGGAGGGAGAGTAGGAGGAGGAGGGATGGGAGGAGGGGAGTAGAGGAGGGATGGGAGGAGGGGCAGTAGGAGGAGGAGGGATGGGAGGCAGGAGAGGAGGAGGAGGGATGGGAGGAGGGGGAGTAGGAGTAAGAGAGGAGGGGGAATAGGAGGAGGAGGGATGGGAGGCAGGAGAGGAGGAGGAGGGATGGGAGGAGGGGGAGGAGGAGGAGGGATGGGAGGAGGGGAGTAGAAGGAGGCGGGATGGGAGGTGGGAGAGGAGGAGGAGGGATGGGAGGAGGGAGGATGGAGGAAGAGAGGAAGGAGAGTAGGAGGAGGAGGGATGGGAGGAGGGAGAGTAGGAGAAGGGATGGGAGGAGGGAGGGTAGGAGGAGGTGGGATGGGAGGAGGGAGGGGAGGAGGAGGAGGATAGGAGGAGGAGGAGTAGAAGGAGGAGGGATGGGAGGAGGGGGAGTAGGAGGAGGAGGGATGGGAGGAGGGGGAGTAGGAGGAGGAGGGACGGGAGGAGGGGGAGTAGGAGGAGGAGGGACGGGAGGAGGGAGAGTAGAAGGAGGGATGGGAGGAGGGGGAAGGAGGAAGAGAGGAGGGGGAGTAGGAGGAGGAGGGATGGGAGGAGGGGGAGGAGGAGGAGGGATGAGAGGAGGGAGAGGAGGAGGAGGAGGATGGAGGAGGGGGAGTAGGAGGAAGAGAGGAGGGGGAGTACGAGGAGGAGGGATGGGAGGAGGGGGAGGAGGGGCGTGGGGGAGGAGAGTGAGGCAGTGTTTAAAAAATATTTACTGTGAGGCCCTGGAGTGAGCCGGGAGCTGAGGCAGAGCGCCAAGGAGATTGTGACGGGAGGAGCAGGCTCAGGCGCTGCTGGTGATGTATTCGCTGCGGACCAGCTCCAGGCCAGCCTGGCGGGAAGGGAAACAGCCTCTTCTAAGCACGATGACTGGGGGCGCCTGGAGGAACCGTGTGGCCTGGGGAGATTGGGGAATGCAGGCTGAGAGGCCCCCCGCCAGGCCCGCCCTGGAAGGCCTGCCCTTTCAGGCTCCTGCTGCTCACCGCGCCTTGTGCTCAGACCCTCGGGCCGCCCTTCTGCTGCGCTCTGGGTCGTGGCCCGGCCCCGGCTCCCCAGCCTGCCTGTCATGGCACCTTGGACCAGGTGTTCTGGCCCAGAGAACTCTCGAGGTGCCGGGGGCAGAGGCTGGGTGAAGCCAGGCCACTTCTCCCTGCTCTTCTGCCAGGAACGGACACGGAGCCTCCTCTGTGGGTCTGGCTCCCTCGGTCCCTTCGGTCCCCCCGGGCTGGCCGCTCCTCCACAGACCCCGCCGGCACCCGGCCCGACCCGACACCGCGATGAACGACTTCGTCCCTGGCAAATGCGTGTTTAGGTGACCGTCCATCCCTTGCTGCCAGCTTCAGTGTGGCCAGGAGAAAACAGTTAACCCGGGGACGGGCAAACACTTTAAAGCTGAATTTACCAAGGATAGAGCCCAGCGGCTTCTACCCCGAAAAAGCAAACACGGGCCGGTGGCATGCCCACAGGACTGCCATTTAGCTGCTGGATGGAAACAGGCCTGCGGTGATGGTGGCATTCTGGGTTACTGGAAGAAGTCCCAAAGCTTCCAGGACTTTTGCACTATTTCGGTTAATGTTATATATGAGTCACGAGCCGCGCGCCGTGGGATCCGCTGCGTGTGTGAAGTGCGGTGATGTCTAATGCAGGCTTCACGGCAGAAGCAGAGTCACTTGAGGGCGGTTAGAGAACTGTCCTCGTGTGCCCTCCTCGCCATCCTCAGGCTCCAAGAAGAGAGCACAGAGAAGGTGAGGTCAGAGGCAGCTTTTATTTCAGAACACACCTTTGACTGTGAACCCCAATCAGTTTACTGTCCTGATGAACCTGCTGGGCACCACAGCTACTTCTTTCTAAGCAAGACGATGAAGAAAGGATCCAGGAGGGACAGAGGTGAAGAGGTCAAGCAGAAAATGTGAAAGTCAGCCCCCACCCCCAGAAGCTCTGGGTTTCAGGAGGAACCTGCCATCCCTTCCAGGTACCCTGGGCCCCAAACAGGGAGGTGTCTGTTGTCTCTCTTGGGAGGTCGAGCAAGGCTGCAATTCCTTCCCCCGACCCTCAACCCCCGCCCTGAGCCATTGACTAGCTCTTATTTGCAGCTCCTATTGAGGGGACGGGTGGGGGGGCAGTTCCACCTGTCCATCTCACTTCTTGCTAGCCAGGGAGGGGAGGGAGAAAGCCAGAAAGAAGCTGCTGGAATCCCAGATGAGCTCTCACCTGACTCAGATGGCCCAGATGACCCAGTGCCAAAGGTTTGACTCTGTCCAGCAGGTGGACAGACTTGGACTCAACCCCAGTTGGCTGTGCCCACTGCCAGCATCTTCCTTTACGCAGTGAGCCTTTCCACAGCAACAGGATGAAGCATCCAACTGTGCAATCTTCTCGCACTGGGCATCTGTTTCCAAGTACTAACCTGAAGTCCCTCAGAAGAATGAGGCAGGGTTGGTGCAATACCGCAGGACAGTTTGGATGCAACTGCAGACTCCAAAGTTCAAGGGATGTTCCCAACTAGACAGTCCTCACTGCACACACCAGATGCAAGTGTGGGGATCCCCAGGCCACCCCCCATTTCTGACTATGGTGACACATTCGGGGGTCCCATGAAGCATCAGGGTTGATAATTCCTTAGAATGACCCACAGAATCCAGGAAAGCCCTACACTTACCATGACACTCCAAATAGAAAGGTACATTATGTGTCAGAACCCAACAAATAAAGTGACATCAAGGTTGAGGTCAATGAGGGTGTAAACACAGAGTCCTGTGTCATCTCCCTGGGGAGCCAGGGCACAGCACCCTCCTGACAGCTGCATGAGTTCACCACCCAGGGAACCCCATCCCTGGCACCCAGGACAAGCACCAGACACACTCTTTATTCTGGTGCTGGAAGGAATTCTCTTTCCAGGCGCACACCACACCCTGTTTAGGCTGGTACCTCTTCTGGAGTCTCCTACCAGTTACGGAGCAAAACTCAGGGGAGGCAAGACCAGGTTAAGACTATCAGTGGGTGTTCTAGCTCTGGATGTCACATCATCACACAAACCATTTTCTGGAAACTCTTCCCCCAAGAGTGATTTCTCATTCGCAAGCAGAGTTGGGGAGGGGCCTCTTCAGGAACCAAGAGACGATTCACGGGGCCCCACGCAAGAGCCTGGATAAAGCAACCTTTCTTCCCCAACAGCATGGAAGCATCATTAATCATCCCACCGAGCCCCTGGCCTGGGTGACCACCTGGCTCATTTTACCTTCTACAAATTCACATAAATCACTAGATTTGGGGTGCACATGGCATGGAGGCTCAGAAGGGCTGCCCAGAAGCTTGTTGCCTTCCTTCCAATGAAACACCCTGCATTGTGTTTGCCACTCCTTTCCATTTTCTTTTTCACATCACTAGGGGTTTTCCAGACTCAAAAGTCCATTCTTGGAGAATGAATACAGCAGAATTTCCTTCTGCACCTCCCCCTCTTGAACTCGCTGGCTGGGGTGAGCAATTAGCAACCATATGGAGGACGATACCCTTGTCTAGGAAAACAGCTCTGTAATGTGCTGGCCCATCAGAAAGCAGGCTGAAATTATATGCTGAAGCACAGTGGAAATTTCCCCCTGCATGTTTTATGTAAACAAGTTCATTTGTTCATTCAATGAATCCACAGTTCTTCAAAGACCCTGTTTATATTAAAAGAAAGCAGCAGAAAAATTTGGATTGGCTGGCAGCCAGCTCTACACCTACAGAGTTGTCAAGCTGTTAGAGCGACATTCAGGAGCTCACATGTTTATGTTGAGATGGGCTCTTAAGCCAAAAGTAAAATATTGTTTTTGGATGCAACAGCCTGATGTATGAGCAATGGAATCACATCGTCAGAGACAAAATGACCAGTGTTTTCCAAAGGGCAGAGCTGAGCCAGGAAAGGGCCTCAGACCGTGAGCCGCCCTGAGGGCTCACACCTCTTGCGTCTGATGGAGCAGCACACGGCAGCTTTCACAATAGACAGTTTCAAAGTAACCAAGAGAAGAAGTGCCCGATGTCAGGACATTGACAGAACCGGGCTACTTCCTTGGATTCAAGGGGCAAAATCCTACCCACCAAAGACCTAAAATTGTGTCCTTTCCTAGTCTGATGCCTTGTATTTATCATTCATAGGAGCAGGCAGTAATCAGGTGTAGCTTCAAGAGAGGGTTCAGGAGGAAGAGACTCTTTGCATCTGTCAGGATTTGTTGGTTGCAAGTGATATAAACTCCAACTGGAGCTCGATTAAGTAAACCAGGGATTTTATTGGGTCACACATTTGGGGACTTTTGTTTAGCTTTAGGTCTGGCTGGATCCAGGAACTCGGGATGTCTCCAAGTGGCTCTCTTTCCATTTTTCATTCCCCTGAGTTGACTACATTGAAGAAAAAAGAAAACGGAAGGAGATGAGGGATCTGATCTCAGGGGTGCTTCTGGGGCGTGATATAAAGGTATGGAAGCCAGAGAAGAGGCAGGAAGCTGCTGGGCCATGGTGGCATGTGGGCGGGGTCCTGCCAGCAGAGGGAGGTGGAGGTGCCAGCAGAAGAATGTGGTGGTGGCAGAGCTGCCCAGCAGCTGCTACTACATGAATACAAAGCACTTGACCATGGACCAGAGTGACTCTGGGTGGACAGCACGCCCTTACCTACATTCTGCCAGATCAACAAAGGCACAGGCTGATCCCTGTTCATTGTACAGGATGGAAACCAAATCCCTCGGATCAGCAACAAGCAGGGCCAGGAGGCACACACAGTCCCAGAAGCCAGGACCCCCAAGCTCCTTGCACCCATCACCCTCATCACCCCTCTTCTCCCTTGAGACTCAGTGAGTCTATCAGTGCAACCTCAAAATCAGCTCAAGAGTGTCCTTGATAGATGCAGTGAAGGAAAATGTGCCTGATACTTGGAACTTGTAGCAAAGGCAAATGTAGCCAATAGTAATAACTCCAGGTCCACCCGATCATCCATTTTGCATTAAAAAAGAAGTGACCTGAAGTGAGAATATCTATCGCCTCAGAGGTAATTGTGAAAGACTTATTGGCCGGGAGGCTGGAGAAATAATGGGTCGCTGGAAAATGGACATCTGGGGGAGAGACATGTAGTTGATCCAGAGCAGAGGATACAAGTGGGAAGATGTTTGCATTTGCAGTTATTACCGACCAGAGAACATTTAGGGCAGAAGGAACACGAAACAACCAACCAGACTGAATGACTTGGACAGCAGCCATCCCCTGTCACCGGTCTCCCCCAGTGCTGTTCAGATTTCAAATGTATACAGTAGAATGGGGATAGAGATGGAGGTTTGCACGGGGGCTCACATACCCAGGGAATTTTACTCATTGCTGCTACTGAATGTCCAGTCTTCCAGAAACAGAGCTGATGTGAGGAAACTAATCAGCCACTTAGTGCAAAGTTAATTACACAGGACCTTCTACCACGAAGGATCACCGATTCATCATGATTGGAATCGACACACTTCAGTCCCTTTTCTGAGTGTGATAGCCTTCCCTGCTTGCAAGTCCTTTGCCAGCAACACTGAGTGTTTCCCAAGTAACTTATCTTCCGAAAAGCAATCTTGCAAAAATAGCACATCAAACAAATTTTATAGTAAACGAGTACAGCTGTGGGCTCCTGGTCACAGCGTCCAGTATTGTCCCCCAGACCAGATAGCCCAGAAGCTGGAAGAATAATGAAGTGATGGAGCAACCTTTAAAGGTGCTGCTGTGTTGCCAGTTTCGAGATGATGCCCATACAGACCGGCTGTGTTTCCGCAGGAGACAGCAATGCCCTGAGTCGGTGGATCGGGGCTGTAGTGCTACCAGATCAGCAGAATTTCTTTTACACATCTGAACATTCTTGCCTCACCTGCCAAGATCTCCCTTTTTGCTTTTCACTTTGTCTTTGTAGTTAAGTCCAGTGTGTGCTTCCTCAAAAAACTTCCACTGACCATATCAAATATGTTCCGAGTAAATATCTTTTTTTTTTTTTTAAACTGAAGTTTAAAAGCCGTGACTTTTTTTTTTTTTTAAAGATTTATTTATTTATTTATTTATTTATACAAGCATTGGGTACAGTCAGAAGCGCTGGAGGGTGAGAGAATTCACCAGAGCCAGAGCGGGGAGCAGAGCAGGCAGAAGGACCGAAGTACACTGCTGAGGGGAGCAGCAGGCAGCAGGAGAGGTCTGCGCACCATGTGGGACCCTCCTCCGGTGGCCGGGGAGCAGCCGGGGATCGAACCTGCACTGCAGAGGCTGCAGGCAGCTTCGCAACCCAGCGCTCAACTGCTGCACCACCGGGGAGGCCCCCGAGTAAATGTCTTAAGCAAAATCCCCTCCCGCCAAAACTTGAGCTATCATACACTCGCTAAAAACCACAATTTATTATAACATTTCTTTTATAACTTTTTCGTATCTTCCCAATGCCAGCACTCTACTCTGAACACTTCTCTCACATCAATACTCAGTGACTTCATTGTTTTAAAATTATATTTCTATGACTTTAAAATTAACACATATCTTTCCCAAAGATGGGTTATGTTAAATAATTGGCAAGGCAATAATCTGCAAACCATTTCTTTTTGACATTTCAAATAATTATATGACTCCTGTATACTGTGGGATATTTACTAGGTGTCTTTTGTTCCCTTATTTTAGTTTTCTATTGATATTCTATTCTAGTATTCCTATTGATGTGAGAATTCATATTCAACCCTATTGTTTATCCACAAACATAGTGTTTTGATACTGTTTATTCTTATTTGATACTGTTCATTCTTATTTACATGCTTTACAATTTTTCTTTACACATCAGAAACTGGTAGGATGCAGTAAATAATAATATAAATAAATCTGACATTTAAAGTATATTCTGTGCATTACCATAGACTTAAAGCATCTATTTGGGGTGGAATAAGAGGGAGCTTCCAGAAGTATTTGTCCCGAAAAAAAAAAATGTCATCTGGGTGTTTTATTAAGACTGTTTTGAATCAGGGCCTCCCTGGTGGCACAGACTTTTGAGCGCCACACTGTGAAGCTGTCCATAGCCTCTACAGCACGGGTTCGATCCCAGCTGGCCAGCATGGGAGATACCCACATGGTGCAGCAGACCTCTCCTGTCTCACCCGCTGCTCCCTCAGCAGTGTATTTCAGTCAGTCTGCCTGTTCTGCTCCCCACTCTGTCTCTGGTGAATCCTCTCACCCTCCCACGCATCTGGCCTGTGCCCTGGTTCTTGTATAAAAATAAACAAATCTTTAAAAAAAAAAAGAGACTGTTTTGAATCAACAGCAAGAAAAAGAATAAAAGATATAGATATGGGGGGGGGGAAGGAAGGACATGGATTGCTTGATTTGAGAATAATAATAACTACAGTGAATCCTGGAATCTAAAGTTGAAAGCACCATCACAGAAGTAGGCCAACAGTTTTCAAGCATCTGTATTCAAAGTAACAGGTCTCTTTTATCAAATGAAATCTGAAATCGATGGAAATATCTGTGATGAAAACAGATCAACGCTGAGTCACTGGGTGAGAAGAGAAGAGGAGGAGGAGGGAAGTCTCACTCCCTGCCCGTTAGTTCTTCCATTGTGCCCATTCTACCCTTCTCCTTGGCAATTGAGGGAGACAGCTCAGAACGAGGGGTTCAAGGATGTCTTCGGGAGGTTGTGTGGACACCTCAATAGAATAACACTGACTCATGGCAAGAAAACATTCTGCCCAGCTCAGTTCTCTTACTTGTGTTGATTTTGTCAAAGAGAAAGTCAAAATGGAGCACTAAAATATTTTAATCCATCTTGTCTCTCTTCCCAATATTCATTTGAAAAATAAGAGATCCGTTTCCTCTGGCTCAGAGTCCTCTCATGGTCGCAGTTTTAGGATAGAATTTAATATAAATATTTTGTTTTCATTGGTTTTGTTTTCACTGTTTTCTTCTATTTAGAGATATGATGATGGTTTCCAGTGGAAGGTGATGACTTGTGTGTGTTCCTTCCTTCCTTTTTTTTCCTTTGAGTTTTAAAAATCTTTTTGGATCACGGTAGGATATACCGATCAATAAAACTTGGCTATTTTAACCACGTTTAGGTGTATGGTTCAGTGTTACTAAGTATTCACACATCATTGTGTGACCCTCACCATCTCCAGAACTTCTTTCATCTGTACCCATAAAACAGTAGCTCCCCATTCCCGTAGGCCCTGCCAATAACATAGTTCTTTTAAATACATGTATGTAAGTAAAACACATACTGTTTCCCCATGGAAACACTGAATCATAAATCACAGCGCAGATGGTCTACAGAGCAAAGGACAAAGCTGCTAGAGATGCTTGGAAAGCTTTGCAGGAACTCAGTCTCTCCCAAGATGACAAATCTTTTCCAGAACATTCCAGCAAATTCAACCTTTTGTTGGCAGGTTGAACAATAGAACTCCCTCCATGGCAAGGTTCGGAAGCATAGAATTCAAAAGATGCTGGATGTCAGTCCCGTGGACTGGAATCCTTTTCCTGAAGGTCTAACCTTTGGCCTGAGACTTGGCTCCTTCCTCCTTACAGCACTCCACAAATCCTGATTTGGGCTTTAGGGCCCAGCCTAATGACTGTGTTTGCACCCAGGTCTGCTGGAAGTGGTTCCTGCCTTTTCCGCCTGCCTAGTACCCAGGACTCACCTCCTGGTGGCATCTGCCTGATTTCCTTTGGGAACAACTGTCTTTCACATTGGTGTGTGAGGCTGACTCCAACCCCTCATTGCCCTACTGCCCATGGCTGCCCAGTCAGAGCAGTCCATGGCCCAAGCCAAAGTGATTTGCTCATGGATGACCAGGCGATCGCACTGGGCAAAAAAGATGACCCAGGCTCCCCCGCCAGCCCCTCCCTCCAGCCGTGTTCATGTTAGTTACTCTGGGTGCTCCTCACCCTTTTTAACCAGTGCTTTTTGCTTTTTTTTTTTTTTAATTCTGAAAATGCAGCTGTGTCCAAAAATCAGGGCTCTATCCATGATTCCCAGAGGCAGCTGCCCCCAGGCTGGACCCTGTTCCAGACCATTTTAACTGCTTGACAATATCACTAATGCATTTTCTCTTCAGAGTGAGCTTGAGGGAGGTCCCTGGGACTGTGTTTCAGGGAAGGCAGCGGAGGCTCAGAGGGTGGAGAAGCCTGAGCAGGCCCTGAAGCTGGGTAGCCTGGCGCTGAGCCGCTCCTCACACCACCCCCAGCAGGCCTCTCAAGGCCGGCCTCAGCACCACTAGCAGAACATAATTCCAGCCGCTGCCCTTGCTCCAGATTGTCTCTCTTTCAAAGGTAACATGTGCCTGATGCTGTCGCTCTGCAAGCTCTCTCAAATCCAATGCCTTTGATCTTGAGCCTTTTTTGGAAGTCTCTGAAGGACTTGGAGACCATTTTCCGGCATCTGGACTCTTCCCTCTCAGGGCCCTCGGTATCTGGCCCACAGGACTGGCCTCCAGCCTGCGTGTGAATTCTGCCCCTCTTATGTGGAAAATAGAGGCGAAAAAAAAAAAATCTCAGCTTTGTGACATTCGTGATTCCAGCTAAGAGGCCGCTGAGGCCCCGTACGGGGACATAGCAGTTCCCAGAAGAGAGCCAAGTCCTGCTTCAAGATAGCATCAGTCTCGCCTGCACACGCAGAGGGTGCAGGGGCTGTAATTAGAGCCCTTCATCTGGGGCTTTGCTTTACTTAATGAGTAATTTACCAAAACCACGCTACTGTTCGAGGCGTGTGAAGAGTTCATACGCCTCTCTCCCACCCACATCTCTCCCCAATATCTGGGGGCCTGGGAGAAAATGTTTCTAAACCTGGCAGCCGCCTCCCACTCACCTTCCCTGCCCCAGCCCATCTCCACCCGCCTTCCACCCTCCTACTCCTTGGCAAAGGGGAAAAAGGTTCTTTCTTGGGTTCCAGTGACAGAGTAGCTAAGAAGAGGGGCCCTCAAAGTGTCCCATAAAAAGCACAGACATGTAGAAGGGGAGACCAGGATGTGAAGACAGCAGATGCTGTCACTGGCATGGTGGAAGCGTAATAAACATGATGAGCCTTCTGTGTGGTTTCTATTGCACAGGTTTTTGTCCTGGGGGATACTTATACTGAGGTACTATGGAAGACAGAGTTTGGGGAGATAGAAAACCTGTCTTTTCTGTCTTTTCTTTTTTGATGAGAAAACTCATCAACCCACTGTCCTCAAGTATTTGTAGAAGTTGGGCCCAAACAGACCTTGATGAATTGCTAGATATGAGTTCGTATTGAATTGGTCAAAGGGGACTGTTTCTGGACATCATGAGCACTGGTGCTAATTTCCCTTAAAGATCTTGATAATGGCAAAATTGGGGTCTAGAAGAACTGCTAGTTGTCTGCCCCAAATGCAGCCGCCTCTTCTTTCTTGAAAACAGAACTCCAAATGGGCACCTGGCTCCATAGAAGATGATTTTTGACCAGCCTCTCTTGCCCAAGGTGAGGTCATGTAATAAAGGCCAATGTCAGAGTAGAAGTCTTATGGGAGAGTTCAGACTAGAAACAAGTTCATGGAGAAAGAGTGCATTTTGGGCTCTGACTCCATTCCTCCTGGCTACTTGGGATGTAGACACCATGGCTGGTGCTCAGCAGCTACTTTGGGTCACAGGGGAAACCACAAGGAATGATGTGGTGTGGCAGAAATAGGATAGATCTGTGTTCCCTGATGACTTCAAGGAGCTTCCATTTCTACCATGGATTGTTTATCCTCAAAACTTCCTTTTAAGTGAGACAATATAAATACATACTTGTGTAAAGTCATTGGTATATTGGATTCTATACATCCTTACTGACAGGAGACACAAATGAGACATGAAGCGGATCAGGGTGAAGAGTAAATACTTCTTGCATTTTAACTCCTTCATAATCGTGGATCAACTCTGACACCCACTGTCATGACCCACCTGTACCAGCACCACCTCCCACTTCCAGCTTCTCACCACTTGCTCTGCTGGCCACACTCCCTCCCATGTCTTGACAGTTTCCTTTAGAGTAAGCACTGGGCCAACTGCCTCTCCACAAATCTTACCACCCATCATAGTACAACTTTGACTTTCACTTCCATAGTCTCCCAAATGTTCCGGGAATCACCTTTCTGGACTATCTATTAATATGGAATCCCATTGCTTCTTAAATGCCCCACATGGGCAAGAGCCCTCTGCTCCAGGACTATGAGAATCTTCAGGAAAGTGCTGGCCATTTTTTTCCCCTTTGCCTCCCTTATTGCAGCCTGGATGCTGAGCTAAACTTCTTTCAGGGGCCCTGGATCATGTGGTTCTGGCTGGGTCCTGCCACAAGATTATGGGTCAAGGAAATAGCCTCCCCAATCAAGTGTAGGACAGGTTCAGGTTTACCCTTAACGAATGCAGGTTGGGTACCCCTTGGAACGGACTCTTACACAGAACACACACTTGGCACATTCTGTTCCACAGCCCAAGATGCTTGTCCACCTCATCAGCCAGGCTCCAATCCTCACCATCACCAAATACAAATCTCTGCACGTTCAGCCCTGCCAGCCTCTCCTCTCAATGCACTGCCTCCTTGGTTTACTCCACTCTGCCACACTGGCCCCTTGATGCAATTTGAGCTCCCACTACATGTGAGCCTTGTACTGGCTGCTCCGTCTGCCTGGAGTGATTGTCCCAGGTCTCAGGGGAATGTCACCTCCCAGTCAGACCTTCCCTGAGCAGCACAAATAAAGTGGGCACTACCACCCCCCCCACACACACACACACAGACACTTAGCCACTCTTGTGCTTAGTTTCTCCTCAAATACCATAATCTGGAATGAAGCCTTATCTTCCCTTCCAGAATATCTGCTCCATGGGGTCAGGCCCATTGCTCTGCCCTGGACCCTCCAATGTCAGAGCACCTGTTCGCGAACAGTAACTTCCTAGTTAGTGAGTGACTGAGTGAGTGTGTGAGTAACTCTCATGAGGTCTCTTCTACCTCTTTCACGCTGTGTGTGAGTTCAAGCAGGACAGTTCACCTTGCCGAGACTCACTTTCTCCATCTACAAAGTGGTGCTAATAATATAAAGCTCTCCCCAAAGGAGAGATTAGATTGTTTTTCTCTAAAGCGTCTATAAAGAGCAGCTCTTGCTAAACCAGGCATTGTCACGGTAGAGGAGATTTCAAGCAATTAGATTAGACGTTCACACAGGCCCTGCCAGGAAACTCCAGCACTTACACAGGAGCAAGTGGCGTCTTGCCCGGGGTCACCCAGAAGAGCTCTGCGGGGCGGGCTCCTGGGCTCATCCTGTGTTGCCCTGGAGGCTGGGACGCCATTTGCTCAGAGGTGTTGATTGAGCACCTATTAAGTGCCAGACACTGAAGTTACTGCCATGGACAATGCCGACCTCCCTCGGACTGTAGGGGCTTGGGCTCCTGGAGATACAGGCTGGGCAAGTGCGATGCCCCTCACCCAGGGACCCGGCCCAGGTAGGGGTTTCTGGTGACCTCCCTGTGGTCGCTCCCTGGCTGAGTCCTGGAGAGTGGACATGTCCTAGCCTGGGAGACACATCGGGGCAATGGAGCAGCATGTGCTAAGGCCTAGACACGTGGGCTTGAGGGTCACACAGGTGGAAGAAGTGGGGGTGGGGATTAAACGGAAGAACATGCTTCTGATTTCACAAACACTGTGCACTGTGGGAAGCACAGACGGAAGGGGGAAGAAGCGGCAGAGAGGCCCCAATCAAGTGTGGCCAGGAGTTAGATGGCCACTTAGGTGGCCAGGAGTGAGATGAAGTTGCGTGGACTGGACGTTAGTAGGGTTTATTTTTCAGAACAGCCCGATTGAGATCGAATTTGCAGACTGTGCCATCTACCCTGTTCAAGTGCGCACTTCAGTTGTGAGAAGGCAGCAAGTTAATGGTTGTGTTCAGCATCATTTTCCATATAATATGGACAAGAAAACAATCCTAGCAGATGTTGAGTGAAAGACTTTATCTGAGGACCTGCTTTCATTACGCCTTCAATTCAGTTTCCAAGAACCCGTCGACCCACTGCTGCACTCAGAGTAGTGGCCACCAGCACTAGCAATTCCAGAACAGTTTCATCCCCCCAGAAGGAACCTCATTTCCCTTAGCCACTCCCTGTTCCCCACCTCAGCCATAGCGACCTCCATCTATGTGTGTCTCAGGGATGCGCCTGTTCTGGACCTTTCTGTGCAGGGCGTCCTCCACTCTGGTCCTGCATGTCCTTTCCCCGAGTGTCCAGGGCTCATCTGTGTGGGAGCAGATGTCAGAATTTCATTCCTTTTCGTGGCCAAGTAACATTCCATTGTGTGGATCACTATCTTCTTGTTTATCCATTCATCAGTTGATGGACATTTGGGTGGCTTCCAAATGTTGTGAGTCTTCTGCACAGAACATTTGAGTACAAGTGTTCTTGTGGACATAGGTCTTCAGTTCTCTTGGGTAGACTCCTAAGAGTCTAATGAACTGCCAGATCATTTTCCCAAATGGCTGTACCAAGTTATATTCCCACCAGCGAAGTGTGAGGCTTCCAATTTCTCCACACTCTTGCCAACACTTGTTACTGTCTGTCTTTTCATTTTAGCCATCCTAGTGGGTGTGAAGTGGTGTTTCATTGTGGTTTTGATTTGTGTTTCCCTAATGACTGATGACATTGAGTATTTTTGCACATGTTTATCTTGCACATATTAAACTGCACCCCCCACCCCCCGCCCCAAACCCAGGAGGAGATATTACCAGGTCCATTTTAGAGATGAGGAGGCTGCTTAAGTGAGGAGAGGTTTGGTGACTTGCCAGCTCTCAGAGCTGGGAGCAGAGGGGGAGGGAGAGGCACCAGGCCCTGTTGTTGCGGCTGTACTGTTGCCGGCTCCCCTCCTCTGATGCCTCTATAGTCAGGAGGGGCCCCTGAAACAAGGCTGTCTCTTTCCTAGGGGAACTTGTGCAGCTGGAAGAATAGAACCCACAGCCAGTGGCTCCCCCCAAAGCATCCCTCATGCCGTGCAGCTGGCCCATAAAGGTTGTCCAGACTTCCCTGATTGTCCCAGGGGCACAGTGTGGATGAAGTGGAGGGTGAAGAAAGGGTGCACAGCACTGACATATGGGCCTCAGAGTGTGCTGGGACAGACTCCTCACACCCCTCAGTCAGCCAACAAACCTGCCCTCTCCTGCACCTGCTGTCACCCCAGGATCATGGAGGACTGGATCTGTTGGGAGATTCTGGGAGCATGTTGTTCTAAGCCAGGAGTGAAGTTTGGGAGTCTAATCAAGTCTTAATTTTTAAAGTTTGTTCCGTGGATACTGATCTACTTGTAGGCACCTCTCCAACTTCATCTCTTACCACTGACTCACTGGCTCACGCTGGCCATTCCCAGAACACCCCAAGCGTGGGATGGATGGATGGTGGGTGGGTGGGTGGATAGATGGACAAATGGACGGATAGGTACATGTTTGTATGTATGTATGTATAAATGTATGGAAGGACAGAGAGCTGGATGCACAGATGGACAATTGAATGGTACCGCAGCACACTCTGTGAACAGAGCCGGAAGGCACTGCGCAGATATGTAGCATCTGAGCCAGTGAGGAGGGTTGGGTGACAACGGCACCATCACCAGCTGGGATGCCCTCAGGAGCAGCTGCAGGTGAGCCCAGAGAAAATCCCATTCCATGAACATGTCCCTTGGAGTGACTTCATGAAAGACCTGGAAACCCTCAGATTCCTATGGGACAAAAACTGTATAGTAAGCTGCTGACTTAACTGACCTTTGGGAGGTCTCAGTTTCCCCATATGTCAAGGGTGGGTGTGTGCTGAGGCCTCTGGGGTCAGGCTGCTCTGCCCCTTACTAAATGTGGGAACGTGGGCAGATACTTTGCCGCTCTGAGCTCAGGGAGCACGGTTCTCAGCTATCAAGGCTGTGGGGAGGACCTGATGATTCCACGAGTGAGTGAAGGAACGCTCTTCACCCAGGGCTCAGTGTGTGGTCAGCTCTCAGGAAGTATTAACTCTCGTGCCCAATGCTCGGAACAGGCAATGCTCTGCCATAGGCTCTCAGTAGGTGTTTGCAGGTTGAACCCATTGAGTGAAGGTTCACAGGCTGTGAGGTAAGTGCCGCCACTAATTCCACCTTCCAGATGGGACAGTGGGGCCCAGTGGGGACACCAAGGAGCCTGGCCTTCCAGGGGACCCAGTGTGTCCAGTTCACTCTGTGCAACAACCTGACCTCTCATTCCATCTCTAATTCAAACTGGGTCAGAAACCAGGATTTTCAAATTCAGGTCCTGTGACACCACACATCAGCTTCTCTCAAATTCCTCTAAAAATATTCTTCTTTTCAGAATCCCCGAGGCGGCTCCAGAGCTGGAAAATAGACTTTAGGCAGATGGCCCCGGGCTGGAAGGATTCTCAGAATAGCTGCCTGCCCTGCCTGCCCCAGGCCCTCCGGCCCCTCACCATCTGGTCCCAGGCAGGAACCAGCACCCCCAGCTGTGCCTCTCTCCTCCGGCCTGGAGAGATTTATGGTTCCCAGGCCTCCGCCGCCGTGTGACCTCATGGCCGCGGCTTTGCTGCCACTCCCAGCCCGACCCTTCCTCCTTCTGCCTTGTAGCTCCCAGGAGGCCACTTCAGCCAATGTCCATATCAATGGCCCCTCAGATACAGTGGGCAATTCTCTGATTTCTCATAAAACTGCTTGGAATTCAGCCCCAAGGACAGTGGTGGGGAAAGAGGTAAAGGTCATGGCAAAGTACCCACCTCTGCAGCCTCGTCTCCCCAAGACCTGGGCTTCCTGGATATCCTCCCTCTACCCCCAGTCCCAAGCTGCCGCCCGGCCTCTGACTGCACACTCAGGTCAGGAACACGCTCATTTCTGCCTCAGGGCCTTGGCCCCTGCCTGCTCCTCTGCGCCTTCAGGGCTCAGCTGACATGCCCCCTGTCCAGGCCACTTGGGAACTGTGAGAAAGTATCACAGACTGGATGGTTTATAAACAACAGGAATTCATTTCTCACAGTTCTGGAGGCCGGAAAACCCGAGCTCAAGGCGCCAGCCCACTTTCTGGTTCACAGAGCGTCCTTGAAGCCTGCCACTCTTGCAGGGCCTCTGCGTGCACCCCCTCTTGTTTCAGCATTCCCACGACTCTCTGACCCCCATTTTTCTGGACAGGCAAACCCAGGCACAGCCCTTTGCTTACCAGGTCCCTCATGCTGGTGCTTGCTGTGGTCAATGAGGGTGGCTGTTTCCCCACAGCCCTCTCTCCTGCTGGGTAACACCCCACCCGGTTTTGTCTGCCCCATTGCGAGCTCAGCCAGGATGAATAAAGAGGGTTCTAAGCTGATCCTGGGAGCCTGCCCTTTTGCCTGCGGTTGGAGGCCATTGGCTCAGTTCTGACCAGTGAGGTGCAAGGGTTGAGCTCTGGGGGATTCTGGGAAAGTCTTTTCTCCCTGAAAAGATAGAACTCTTGAGGACCATGTTCTCTCCTCCTAGTGTCTCATTCCTTCCTGTTTTGGATAGTGGACACTTGGATTTTTCTCTTCAAATTGACTGTTACCACCCCCTCCAAGCTGTCATCTTTTGTCTAGAATGTTCCTGTGTTTTTCTCACCGGGCCTCCTGCTCTCTTTCCCCTCTGCGTGCAGCCAAAGGGATCCTGCCAGGATCTAAGTCTGACCATTTCCCACCCCCACACACACCTCATGAGAACCCTCCAGGACCTCCCCACCTCCCTCTGAGTAAAAAGCCAAGACATCTCTTTCCCCTGCAAACCAAGTTCCATCCCTGCCTCACCCCCTCCTTGACTTCTTGTCTGCTTCTCTCCCCCCACTCATTCTGTTCCAGCTACTCTGGCTCACTGTTCCTTGTGCTCACCAGGAGCGACCTCAGGGCCTGTGCAGGAGCTGCTGCCTGTGCTGGGTGGGCTCCTCCCCAGGAATCCCCAGGGCTTTCCCATGCCCGCTTCAGATCCCTATTCAGAGTCAGCCGCTCAGCTCTGTGCACCCACCTCTTCTCTGTGTTATTTTCTAATAAGATGCTAAGATAAATGATAGGATAGTGTGCGGCGATATGGTTCATTATCCGTCTCACCTGACAAGAAAGGTGGCTCCATAGTGTCATGGGTGATGCTCCCTAGTTGTCTCTCTGTGCTTCACCAGAGCCCCCTGAGCTGGGGGTGATGAATGGGGGCTCTTCAGACGCCATGATGGGGCTGTAGCAGGGCTGTTGCAGGGGCAGAAGCACTGCAGGCAGCAAACTGAGAGGCCAGCCCTCCAGGGACACACACTTGCCATCCTCTTCTCCACCTTTGGTGCAAGCAGCAATTTGGAGAGGAACACAAGAGGGTCCTGGCAGGTGGGGCTTGTTTCCAGGTGCCTGGCTGGTACTGGAGGACACTGGAGCACCAGGCTCCTGCAGAGGGGAGGAGAGTCGGGATGCAGTTGGCAGGGCTGCCATCCACCCATCACACCACTCGCTGGCAGGGATCTGGCTGGTCGGGTCCTCTGGTGGTTGGAAGGCAGTGGGTCCCTGGGGACAGTCGTAAAAGCTGGGAGACCATGTCAGAGGTGCCACTCACTCAGACAAGAGAGGATGGCGGCTTTGATGAGGGGTGCTGGAGAGGGGGCTGAGACATGGGTGGAGCTTGTGTTCCCTGAAGACGGGGGACACCTGAGTTTGGATGACACAGGCAGGTCTTTCTTCCTCCTCCTGGGCTTCAACAATCCTACCTGTAAATGAGGATGACTTCACAGCGGCCCAGGAGTATGATGTCCTGGTGCTTTGTAAATAACAGTCTGCTCAGCAAATGCAGGGGCCTAGTGCAGGCAGGGCCTGTTGGGCAGCAAGTAATAGAAGATCCAACTAGAAGGGTGTAGTGGCGGAGGACACGGAGCAGGATCTCTATGATCCGAGCAGATGGGGTGAAGGAGAAGAGAGTCCTGGAGCCCTCGGTGGCTTTTGCAGGTTTTTATTATTGGGATTTACCAGGTACACAGCAGGCAGGGCTGCTGGGGGGTCGGGAGGCTGGCAGACTCCCAGCCCCCCGCCAGCAAGTCTTCACTCTTCTGGGCTCTCCGGCCTTCTCTCGCATTCTCTCGTGGCTCGTTTCTGCTTCTGCTGGTCCCCGTGATGCCACCCTTATAAACCCCGCCTTAGCCCAGGTGTCCCCACTTACGCATGCCCACACCCTCCTCCAGGTGCCCGCCATCAGGCATGCATTCAGGACCGCAAGGATCCATCATCAATCCTCATGGCGGGAGGGCAGAAAAACCTGATACTTTTTCACTTACCCTGAAGAGGGGATTGTATGATAAAGACAACCCACCACCTCACTTTTCATTCTCTGAGCTCGTCCAGGCCTTGAGTTTGCTCCCTTGTCTGTGCTCCCTAAGCTCCTGGGGGCACGGAGAAGATGAGTAATAATGAGTCCATCCTGTTACACGATCTGTGTAATAACATCCTGTGTAATAACGATCTCATCTAATCTTCACAAACACATAACCTGGCAAGTTGTGGTGTCCCCAGTGGCAGCTGAAGAATCCAAGGCTCAGAGAAGGTAAATGACTCCCCCGAGTCACACAGCAGGTAGAGCACAAAGCCGGCATCCCTTGTGTCAGGCTCTTAATGCAACCCTCAGCACCCTGCTCTCTGTCCAGGGCCTTCATTAGGCCAGTCTGCCCCTCATTCAGGGGTGTGGGGGTTGCTCAGCCATGTCCCAGATAGCACAGAAGGCTGTGCAGACAGACGTCCACTGTCCTCCTCATTTGATCATTGTGCTGAGGACGTGAATTCATCAACATGTGCTTGGTCAGGTGCCCTGTTTTTCTCCTAAGTGCCAAATTTATGGGGCACACATGCACATGGGTGATTATTTCCTGATAGTTTATAGCATCAAGGTTCCTTTATATCCCTCCAATAAATCTAACTTATATGTCTTGGCAGATCAAACAATGTATTTCCTGGCATCAGAAGCTTGTGAATCATTCACAGTGATTTAGGAAACTTGGGGAAATTAAGGTTTTGCATAATGCAAATTGGGATGGAAACATATTTGGTCTGATGCGCTGTGGATGCAATTAGAGCAATGAACACCGGAGAAATTCGTTTTCCTGGGACAGAGGAGGGTCTGCTTGGTATGCAAAAGAGCACAGTTATTTGCAGAACAGGAGCCCAGAACGTGGCTAGCAAAACACCCAGTGACTGTTTGATTTGCAGCTTTAAAGAATTCAAGGATGAATAAAACATTGAATTAATTGCCAAAGACCTGTCACCAGCCTGCGTGAGATCCAAGCGCCTCAGCACAAAATAACCAAGACCGGGCCTGCGGGATCCCTGCTCCAGGCCCAGAAACCGCCTCTGGTTTTGCGTACTTGGTTCCACCTGAAATCTTCTCCCATCAAGACTCTGCCTGCTTTGAGTGGTGAACATAATGTGGTAGATACAGATGTTGATTTACAATGCTGTACACCTGAAACCTAGAGACTGTTATTAACCAATGTTACTTCAATAAAAAAGAAAACAAGACCAACCATAGGCAAACTGAGGGGGGAAACAAGGGACTGAATTTTAATATGAATGACTTTTTCATGCAAATAAGATAATTGCAACCTATTAAGAAAACAAAAGAACACCCCTTTGTCCCATCAGCCCCTCCGCAAGTTCCCTCCTCCAGGAAGTCCACTCTGCTTTCCCAGCCAGGGGACATCCTTTGTCTGACCTCCCTTGCCTCATCCATTGGGTAAATTCTTACTGAGCTACATGTGTGGGGGGTGGGGGGGAGGGGGGTGCGGGGGAGCTTCCCTAGTTTTAGGTGTGGGGCAAACAGGGATGAAGGAAACAGCCATTCCAGTCCCTGAGAAGTGAGACAATCAGGGAAAAAAAAAGTCACGCATTAGAAGATGGTAAGAAACTAAGAAAGCAAAGTGGTGGAAGGTAAGGTAGGGAAGGCCAGGTGGACCAATGCAGATTCAGGTAGGGAGCCAGGGAGGATCTGAGGGAGAGTGAGGTTAGGAGTCATGAGGAGAACCTTCCAGGCAGAGGGAAAGCTGTGGGGCAGGATGTTCTGGGTGTCTGAGACCAGCAAAGGCTGGTGTGGCCCAGCAACTCCCCATGAACGTGGGGAGAGTAAGTGTCACTGCAGAGGCGGGCCAAGGTCATACACAACCTGTTCATTCACCTCCCGTCCATTCCTTGACTTGACAAGTAACTCTGAAGCCCTACTATGTGCCACCACTCCTGTACCAGGTGCATTTGTTGAATAAAGGAGGAAGGAAAATGAACTGAGGCGTGACCAACCCTTCCCCGCTGCCCGAGGCCTTGGGAGGACACAGAGGAGACCTCACGTTCTGCTCGGGTGGGTGGGGGCCCCCTCCACGCCCCAGGGGCCCTTTCTCCTTGGTCCCAGCAGCAAAGGCCACTCTGCTCTTCCCCATGTGGGTCTGGGGTCACGTTAAATGAAGCCTGGACTCTGGCGGGGAACTCGGGGTCCCTGGTGGTGGTGACACACGTCTGAAGAGGGGGACCCTCTGCCTCTGCATCACAGACGGTGTTGTGAGCCACCGCGACCTCAGTAAAAGAGAAGAAAGACAGCGAAGGCCCAGCTCACGCTCCCAGCCCGGACAGCGTGGCCGGCCGGGTCTGCCTGTCCCTGCGGGAGTGGGGTGGGGGTGGTGGTGGTGGGGGGAGCGAGCAGATGGGCCTTTCACGGGGAAGGGGTGGCCGGCTCGGGGCACGCAGGCCACAGGCGGGAGAGGCACCGGCCAGGGGCCATTTGTCCAGCGGCCACGCCAGGCACCTTGTGGCCTGGCCTCGCGGGCAACTGCCCGGCCCGCCGCCTGGGGGACATCTGTCTGCTGCTCCCCGTTGTCATGGGAAAGGCGGGCGGACGTGACGCGGGACGGGCCGCCATCTGCTCCGGGGCACATTGTGCTGAGAGCCGCGTCCACCCCAGGGGCCAGGGTCAAGGAGAGGGACACTGGCAGAAGGCGCTTTCGGGGCGGCTCCGCAGAGGGTGGGCCCGACGGGCAGACGGTGCTGGGCTGTGCCACCATCTGTGCCCGTCCCTTCCCTGGCAGTTCTGGGCTCGGCCCAGCCCGTCCCGCCGGGTCCGGGCTCTCCCAGGCAGAGGGCGCTCGGCCCCGCTCAGCTGCTGCCCGGAGCTGACAGGTTTTGAGCTGTTTTAGGGGTAGGAAGGGGGCTGCTGGGAACCAAGGTTGTGTGACCTGCCGCTGTGGGATCAGAGCCCAGGGAAGCCCTGTGGGGGCTCGACTGGGGACCTGGGCACTGGGAAGCGGACCCCCGGCCCGTGGGCACCCCTGGTCCCTGACCACAGCCTCCAGATGCCGCACAGGCGGGACGGCTGGCACTGGGGCCCAGCAGGCGGCTGTGTAGACTCTGACTTTCTGGGGTCCGAATGGGGTGCCAGGCCGCCCCTTCCTGCGAAGCCTCTTCATTTTCCTCCCTTCACCCGCCCGAGCTCACTCAGAGGGAATGCACAGATACTCTGTTTGTAATTAAAAAGTAATTTAATTATCTGCTGAAAATGAGCTTCCAGAATTAATATTGAAATGAACGCTGGCTGCGCAGTGTGATGTCTTTTCTCCCTGCTTGTTAGAACATCAGGAGGGTCGAGGGAGAGAAGCCGGAGAGGAGGCCAAGGTGTCTCCCCTGGCAGCTGCCGGGCTGCCCCAGAATGCAGGGGGAGACGCCAGGACACCTGAGACCCAGAGAACCGGGAGGGTCTGGGGAGACAGGGAGGAGCAGAGTGTAACCAGTTCAGCAGAGTTACAACGTGGGGTTGGCACCAGCTCTGCCATGCAGCAGCTGTGTGACCCTGGGCAAGTTTCTGAGCCTCACTGTCCCCACAAATAAAGATGGCAATGGCCTCTCCCTCATTTGGTTGTTGGAAGGTTCAGCAACCTCCTTGAGGTCTGGACTCACCTCCAAGTGAAGCAGCCCCTGGCCACCCCACTGAGCGTCCCAGCTCAGCCCTGCCACTTCCACTTGCTCCCGGCCCCCCACTCACGGGGACACCACCGCTGCCCTTCACCCTCCTGCTCCTTGTCTGGCTTCCAGCACGGAATCCTTCCAGAAGAGGGGACTTTTATGTTTTGTTCATTGCTTTGCTCCCAGAGCCTGTAACAGTTGCTGGCACATAGTAGGTGCTCAGCAAAGACGTCTTGTTGGGTAAAGTCACTAATGGGTGAATGAATAGAGTGTAGTGCCCTCATATCTAGCTGCAGAGAAAAGTCATAATAGTCAAGTGCTAAAACAGGAGGCCTTTCGACTGAGTTGACTTTGGCGCCTGGTGGCCCAGTCCCGCGCGTGAAGAGCGCTGATCCCTGCTGGCGGTTGGAGCTCAGCACCTGGAGCTCTGAGGCGAGGTCTGAGCTACAGCAGATACACGGGCGGATTTATGCTCTTCGGCATCCCATCCTCAGAGACACTTCACGATTCTTCTGTGTCTGAGGTGGGGATGCCCCTGCTCTCCTTTTCATCTTTAAAACTTTGCCTGGTTAGTTTCCCTTGTTACATTTATGTCATCATAAAATTAACTTAATCGGTTATTAGTGCTTATGCAGTATTTGGTTTTGTGTCTCTTGTCTGCCATTTCAACCACTGAATCATAAGGATCTACACAGTCCCAAGTACATAGGAGATATTTGGTAAATTGCCTGAATAAATTTCAAAAATGGGTGGCTACGTAGCAGCATGCATGCCCCACAAACAATGATGTTCTCCCTACCATACCCTCTAGCCTCATTTCCCAAGGGGGGGGGGAGTTTTTGTCCAATTACACAGTTCTGACACAGTTCCCTGGGAGGAGCTTTAAATGGCGCCCAGCAGGGTCCCCATACCCACCCTCAGCCCCCTGCTGACACCAGCTGATAGAACAAGATGATGCGTAGTTGAGTTCTCCCTCCTCAACCCCCTATGGATTTATGCTTCATCCTCCTCATTTCTCTACTCCAAGAGTGTCTGGGAATATTTATGGAAGAAATGGGAGACCGAAGCCTGGGTTTCTTACTGCTTGGGGACACCAGTGGCAGCGTCTTGACAGGGAAGAGGCTTTTCCAAGATGGCAGCCGTCGCGTGGATAACTACGTCCTATGCCTTTCCTTGGAAAGTGCTGTTCCCGCTCTGTCTCCTGAGGTCCCACCTGCCCCTCAAATCTCAGTCCCATTTGGTCTCTTCCCAGAAGTCTCCTCGGCAGTCCCTGATTCTTCTCTGAGCCCCAGGCAGCCCTCTCCCTGGGGGGTTACTCATTCCTTTCTCAGACCCTCTCCCCGGTCGCCACCACCTCCCGGGTCATCACAGAGGTGCTCACATCCCCCAAGGCCTAAGGTCTTCTTAGGGTTGTTTCCTAACCAAGGGCTCAGCATCAGACAAGTCACAGATGCCATAAGAGCAAAGCTACGAGTCTAAAACCTCTGTAAATATCGAAAAGCAAGGAAATTATGCTCCAAGTCTCATACTACATTCGTTGTGTCAGGATTTTGGTATAATAAAATATACAAGTTTACATTAAAAAGATAGGACACAAAATTAGCATATTGGGCCAGAGGAGACATTAAGCCTTTTATTCACATGGGTTTTGCCTATCTTTCTAGAATTTAAGAGGCTGATATATAATAACTTATCTGGCCCCAGAATGTGAAAAAGCTGATTCAAGCCTGGGCGCTGGAGTAAGGGCATGTGGGGTCAGGTAGGGGCTTGATCTTAGAGGCTGTGTGACTTGGGGGAAATGACAGCCCCTCTGCTGTTCAGGTGCCTTGTCTGTGAAATGGAAACAGTGACAGGAACCTCCCTTCTGGAGACATCCTGAGGACTCAGAGAAATCACACAGTAAGCCATTCGCTGGATATACTGCCCCCCATCATGCCCCCAGCACCCCAAATGCTGTTGAACTTCCAGGGAGAAATGCCTATAGAAGTTCATAAACAGTTAAAACATAAAACAGACTTCTAGGTATGTAAGACTATTAAGCTACATCCATAACATCTGTATCTGTCCATGTCAATGTCTTTGTCCTTTGTATATCTATCTCTGTATCTCTGTATCTCTATATCTCTGATCCATCTATCTATCTATCTAATTATCTATCATCTATAGCATATTAATCACATAAGCACCCCAGTGTAATAAAAAATCACACAGCATATTAAAAATACAACTCTCTCTGGCTCATAAATTTGACCTACAACTTGCACATGAGCCAGAGCAATTAAACATTTCATTAGGATTTAGAACCAGGTCAGGTGACGCTGTCACTTTCTGCTCGGTGATCCAGGTCCCTGAAGACATGCCTGCCACCCCCACTTTGAACTGTGTTTTGGGTCTGGTGCTCACCCCCAAACCCTGGGGAGCTGCTTTCCATCTGCTCAGAACTCCAGGGAATCACTCTTGCTTCGTTATTTGGAGCACCTGCTCTCTTTCACACCAGGTTCTGGGCACTGGAGGTGAACACCGGAACAAAAGCAGATGAAAAGCTCCACTCTTTGGAACTCATAGTCTCATCAGGGGAGAGGAAGGCAAGACAGAAGAACAGGCGGGAAGAAGGGAGAGAGGGCACCTCTGATGTGCTGCAGCTTTGAGGGGTGCTGGGCTAAAGGGGCTTGCACAGGGGCACATCGAAAGTTCTCCATCAACCAGGAGGCAGAACCACCACCCTGAATGGACAAACAGCAGCTGGCCAGAGTGATCATAGCCTGGGTGGTGGGGAGAAGCCATGTTTGAACCGAGACAGGAAGGATAACAAGAGCCGCCAGGAAAGAGATAAGGGAAATAGCTAGTGCAAGGGACCTGGGGCAGAAACAAACCAGGTGAGTTGAAGGAAAAGCAAACAGGTCAGCGTGACTGCAGGGCAGAGTGGGGGTGGGAGGGGAGAGATGAGTCTGAAAGGGCAGCAGGGACCAGACCCTGAAGATCCTTGGAGGCCGAGAGAGAGAGTTTGGATTTTATTCTAAGAGCAATATAATGTTTCAGAGCAGAGGGTAATGTGATTTGATTTATATTTTTATTATTTTTTTTAAAAAGATTGATATTTTTAAAAGCTCATTCTCACTGCAGGGGGTGGGCATGGACTGAGGGAGGCCAGAGGGGATGCAGGGGCCAGGGAGGGCCCTGTGGTAGTTATATGGGGGGCTGGGTACAGTGGATGGTGGGGTTCTCAGCCCAGGGAAGCACATGGGGTTCAGACACTCTGGTGAGAGACTAGCTGGGCTGTGTGACATTCACATTAAGGTCTGGGAACAAAGCACCTGCTAACAGTGAGTCCGGCTGTGTCTGGAAATGTGCTTGTTCTCTGGACACACTCACGTGGGGACCTCATGGGGAGGAGAGGTAGCTGTACCCCTAGATGCACTCAACCAGGTCTTTGCCCTCCTGCTTCCCCACTGGGCCTCCCTTCTCTAGGCACAGCCATAAAACTCATGTTTGTTTTGCTAATTGATATAAATGACTTGCCTTTCACAGCGGACTATTCGCGCTGAGCACGTATACATTAATTGGGTTGGAGGAGGAAAATTAAGTGCTTCAATTTGCCATTTTTCAAGATGAAAAATGGGAAAGAAGAAAATCACTCAGCGGAAATAGCGGAGTTGCAAGTAGCTGACACCCCCTTTGGGGAGGAGACAGAAGCGGCCTGAGCTCCTGGGCAGGGGAAGGAGCAGAGGGAACAGGCGAGAGGAGCATGGCGACAGGTCAGAGCCAGCACCTGCCGCAGCCCTGCACGCATAGGATGCATTTGCAACAGAGTGCTTTTCAGGGCCAGGCTCTTCCAGTGGCCCCGGCTGCCCTGTGAGATGCCAGGAGCCCGCCCCTGGGTCCCAGGGGCCTCCAACTGCAAAGATAGGAGACCCAACTCCGCAGGCGGCAGACATAAAAAACACAAAAAGGAAAACTACTTATCTAACTTTTTGAGGCTTGTACTTGCAGAGGAGCAATAGCAACACGCTTGAGCTGAGCTCCAGGGCCAGCTGGAAAATGAAAACACAGAAAGGAGGGGGCTTCCCAGAGGCAGGACACGTTACACTGCATCCTGGCCCGGGACCCCTGTTATAAACAAAGTTCTAGTTGGTCTCGATGGATGGGACCCTCATTGGGGCCTCGCGCCACTGTTAGATTATCTTCACTTCCTTTGCTCTTTGCCCCTTGTTTCCTGAATCACTCAGTCCCCTTTGTCTCCAAAAGGCTGGAGAATTCCAGGGATGTCAAGTCCATGGGGCTGATGTGGACTTGACATGGGGGAATCGGACGGGCAGGAACCCAGGACAAAAAGAGGGACAGGGCCTCAAGGGTGGAACTTTGCTGTTTCCATTGTTTTCATCAGGCTGGCAGAGAAGAGGTTAAATAAATATGGAAGGGACTGAAATCTTAGAGGGGGGAATGAAACAAAACCAGTCCGGGGCAAGGTGACCCAAACCTTGTTTAGACTCTGTTTGGTTTAACCTCCAGGGTCCTATTATGACTCAACAGTCTTGCTAAACAAAAAACTGGTCAGAACCAGTTCAGGGCCCCATCTTTAAGCCCCCTACTGAACACACACACACACACACACACACGCACACACACACACATGCATACACACACACACGCACACACACACACACCCAGCAGCCTCAAGACCCGCGGTGCATTTCTCCCTTAAATCTGCCCTCACTCTCTATCCTGGGTGTGTGTTAGCCCTTGCAATAAAAGCACCATTTCTATGTCACACACTCTGACTCCGATACCAACCGATTCCTGTGCTGAAGTCAAGGGCCCCTGGGGTCTCTCGATGACCTGGTCCCATCAGTCTCAGAACTATAAGGTCCTGAGGGTGGACCAGCCTCAGGTAGGGCTGGATCCAGGGTATCTAGCCACTTTCCCATCTTGCAGCAGCTCGCTTCCTCTTCCTTTACCCCCAGGATGTCAGTTAGAAAGGCGCCCCTTCCTCTTTGGAGAAGCAGCCCTGAGCCAGGACACCGACTTGGTTGGCAGGAATGGTGGCCCTTTCGTCAGGTGCCCCTGTGCTGGGCATAACCTGCCCAGGTATGCTAAGTGATCCAGGCCATGCTGAATGCCAGGCCTGGATTATGCCCCTCACATGGAGCTGGTGTGGGGTCAACCCCACCCACAACACAGAAACTGAGAGTGGAGGACAGTGGTTCCCCAAAGAACCCTTCCTTCTTACCTGGTGGTAGGAAGAGTCAATACAAACCAGGTATTGTTGTTGCTACTATTCTAGATGGGTGACCCCCAGAAATTGGCATCCTTACTTCTTACCTGGTACTCTTTGTGGGGCGTGCAAGGTGGGGGCCACACCTCAAGGCATCATGGGTGCTTTCCCGGCCTGCTTTGCAGACTTCAACCCATTTTGCAGACAGGAGAATGGAAGCAAGGAGGCCTGGGAATAGGCATCTTCCAGTGGCCCACCAAGGCAGGGAGGAAGGGGTGAGGAACGACACCCAGCAAGGTGACGACAGGGACCCCTCAGTGTGTCGCCTCCTTCAGGGGTCCCCAGCTCAGCCAGACTCCCATACAGCAAGGTCCTGGGAGAGGTTGAGTTGCTCATTTCCCTTGGGCTGTTTGGGGGGTGTCCTTGCAGTGGTCGCCCTCACCCCAGTCATTTTCTAGGACTCTGCCGCCTGGACCGCACCACAACCTCCTGGGAAGATGAGCCCATGAGAGGTGCTGGATGGCTCATTGCAGCCATCCCACGGGTCACCAGCTCTGCCCCTTGGGGTTAACGCGGGTCTCCTCCCCGAGCTCCCTGAGAAAAGCATTGTCTGGCTCTGCCCCCAACCCCACTGGGCGCCAGACCCTCACCCCAGGCTCACACCCTGCCTCCGACTCCTGGTTCTGCCGTCCTTGGGCAGAACCTTCTGCCCTCGCCAGACGGTATCAGAAAAAGCGGCTGACAGGCATAAAGGGACAAAGCATAAGAACAAACGCACGTGAGTCAGCGAAGCCAGGAAGGACAATTATTAACATTTTAACCACTTGTGCCCTTAGCTCTTTCTTATGGAAGGAAATAAAAACTAAAGAAAAATGAAAATCTCTATTTCTAGTAGTGTCCCCAGCCCCTATCATGATTTTAGAAGTTTACTGTGATTCTAGAAGTGTCCCCTTCCATTCAGTGTTTTTAAAAAATTAATAAACCTAATTGCTTTAGAGCAGTTTTAGGCTCAGAGCAACATTGAGCCAAGGTGCCAGATTTTCCATATACTGCCTGTGCCCACTCCGGCACCGCCTCCCCCACCAGGTGGTCCATGTGCTGCCACCCCTGGTCCTATACGGACTCATTGTAGCCATCCCGAGTCCATGGTTTACACCAGGGTTTCCCTCTTGGTGTTGTACACCCCATGGGTTCGGATAAATTTATGGTGACAGGATACTGTGCTGTGCTGTACAATACACCGCCTTACACCACAGCATCACACGACACGACACTGTACCATGTTGTACTGTTATACCAGTTTCACTACCCTAAAGGTTGTTTGCATTCTGCCTGATCAGCCGTCTCTCCCCTAAACAGGTGGTTCTAATGAACTGTTGTCGATAATGTTTTCCACGGGCTCCATCTAGCTCTCAACTTGTCCTCAGCGTCTTGGCTGAGTCCTCTCCGCCATCATCTTGGGCACTTGCCAGCCATTGTAATGGCAACACCTGCAGAGCACCAGGCTCAGGGTGGGGAGGTGTGGGGTTCAGTTTGGGAATCCTATGTCTGAGGTGCCCAGCCTTCCTAGGGGCTGGCCAGCCATTGGAGGCTCACATCTGGAGATGTGTATGTACAACAGGTGGCCTTGTGGGGTGTGGGAACAACACCCCTTTACTTCTTTCTGGAAGCTTCCCCAGAGTCTGACAGGAATGCGCCTGTCCTCTTCCCACCCCACTGATATTTACTCTTCTGCTGTCTGTTGTACTAACCACACAGCTTGTTTGTGAGATACGCTAATAAAATCACGGTGTCACCACATTAACAGTTTTCCAGCTGAGGCTCCCCCTCGCTTCCTCTGGGGGTGGCAGGCACCCAAACACAGCCCCCATCATCAGGCTGTTAACACAACTAATTACTTTCTTCTCGTCGGGAAGTGCGAGGCTTCCTGAGGCTTCCACAGACTCGCAATCACCGACACGGGTTCCAGAGGGGTCTTCCCACCAGGCTGATCTAAATGACCCAAGAGATGTTCAGGACCAGCCAGGCTCCATTTGGCAGGAGGAGCCCAAGGTCCAGAGAGGGGTTGCCTGCCTCCATTTCGCAGATGAGAAACAGAAAAGTATTGATAGATGTGGGCAGCTCCAGGCTGGGAGACTAGAGGCTGAGTTCCTCGTCCCCCATCTCCCACACCAGGCCTCCTTCTAGGGCCCCTTTTTGCCTCCTCTATCTTTGCCAGGCACAAGGCCTTCCTTCCCAGCGTGGGTGGTGAGATGGGAACCCAACTCTGCGTGTGACCCCTGGTGCTTGGAGAGGGAGGGACTTACCTCTTGCCTCTGTCCACTGAATCCTACCCTCTCTCCCACTCTTTCTAGGTCTCCCTGCTTCCAAGGCTCTCCTGGGGTCCTCAGGGGCTGTCTCCCCAGTGAACTCTCACTTTCCCACTGCCCCTCCTCCTCGACAGTGCTCTCCCCAAATGAGTCCGGGGGGCTGGTCACACATCCTGGGGCCCGGAGTTGATAGGAGGTGTCCAGGCTTGGCCACTCTGGGGGTTCCTCATACAGTCGTGGGGACTGGTCAGACACAGGCCAATGCAGCCTGCTGGGAGAGGGAAGGAGGCACTGCCTGCCCCCAGGTCCCCCAGGTTTGTGAGAGTGAGCCAAGTCTGGCACACACAGGGAACCTGCTCGTGGAGCCCCACCTGGGGCAGAAAAACCCACTTAAACTGACTTGCCAGAAAAAGAGAATTTGTAGTAGCTCAATAAAGCTCCATTCAATCCCAGTACTCTGGGGATTTGCTCACAACTCTCCCCAGCTCCTGGCTCATCTTGTTGCTACATCAGCTTCACTCTCAGCCTCGTGTTCTCCCCGAGAGGCAGGGGTGGGCTCCCATCTCAGACATCCCGGCTGAAGAAGGGCACCTCTTTTCCAACATGGATGCAAAGGCCTGGGAAGGCGTCCAGCAGGACCAACCTGGATCACATGAGCATCCCTGAGACAATCACTGTAGTCAGGACAATGGGATGCCCTGATTGGTCAGCTCTTGATCATGTGATACCTGGGCCACCAATGGCTGTGCTTGGCCTTGGCCCTAGGATTCACTGAGCATAAGTAGGTTGCTTAGCAACCAACTCCTGGCCCCAAGACTGGGAAGGCCAGGTCAGGGAGTGCTGACTTGTAGGTCTCCTCAGTGTGGGGTTTCAGCAGGCTGTGTCCTCTGAGGAGAGGACTGCAGGGTAGCCGTGGGCCAGTCCCAGTGGGAAAATGACTCCATGTCTGTTCCCTTTCATGGAAAATGGAGTACCTGCCTCAGAGGGTTGTTTGAGGAGTAAATGAGGTAATGCGCGAGGAGGGCTTGGAAGAATGCCTCGCCCGGAGCCCGGGCTCCATAAAGAGAGCTGTTCTCTGGTATTAGGAGGCGGTGTCCATTATATTTCTGGTCGGGCCACCTCCCCATCTCCCTCTCCATCACTGCCCACCCCCTTCCTCCCTGGTCACTCCCCTATCTCCCAGGTAACAGGAGGGAACAGATTCCTAATGCGGAACCCAGGCCATGTCACCTCCTCACTAGTAGCTCCTTTATGCACCTTTATGGCCTTCCAGGCCAGGCTCCTTACACTGGTCTACAAGGTCCTGCAAGATGTAGCCCCTGCCCACTTCACTTCCACCACGTGGGGCCTGTTTATCCCCAAACACACACTCAGTCCAGTTTTGGGGTCTCTGGCTATTCTCTCTGCCTGCAACCGTCTCCCCCTCTTATTACTCTGACTCCCTCCATTCATACGGGGCTCTTGACAATCGTTGCTTCCTCAGACAAACCTTCCCAAGCAAGTGATCTAAGGGACACCACTTGCCTCCTTTTGTCCCCACCTACCTGTTTCCTTTCTTCATGTCACTTCTCATCATCTGAAATGGTTTTAGCTGGGCTCATGTTTGATTCTGATCTCATGTAAGGTGTACTTGGGGCTAGGAGAGTGTAGTCCAGACCAGGTAAGCCAGAAAGGAAAAAAGCCAAGCCTTGGCCTGGTGAGAGGTCCCTCTCGCTGGGAGAGCAGAGGCCGCTGTTGAGGGGAAAGCCGTGCTGTGCCCTCACGAGCCAGCTGTGGGCCCTCGGACACCAGAACCCATCGCTGTGGGCCAGAGGCTTTCCCGGACCATTGCCCGTCCGCTCTCCTACATCAGGTGGTGTGAAGGGCAGAGGCAGGCTCCCCGCTGACCTGTCACGTCTTCTGGAAAGCCGGGCGGCAGCCACCTGGTGAATCACCCACCGGCTCTCAGCAGCCCCTGATGCTGTGTTGGCAAAAAGCAAACAGCCTGTGGAACTGTCTCTTATTTTTAATCTGCTCCAAACCAGGGTCTTAAAGTGCTTACTTTTCCATCCTACTCATTTCGGAGGCAATTAGCTGTTGGGCGTTCTTGCCCGCCAGCTCCCTCTCTGCGCGTCTGCCTGTCGTGCTCGCTCCCGCCCAGAGACGCCAGCTGGGGAGAGCTTTGCTAATCTGCTCTTAAACTACAATTTTTAACAAGCCTCTTAAATGATAGAGGCATTTGTGCATAAATAGCACATGGTAAGCCTCCCCTTAGGACACTAACCTGATTTATTAAAAATGTTGTAACTACCACACTTTCTATATCAACATCTTTAGCACCAAAATATATGATCTAATCTCCTTCTCCAGCCCAGCCCTGCTGCAGACGGACAGCCCAGACGGGAGGTAAGGGCCTGGAGGACACCGTCATGAAGGCTGGAGAGGCTGTTTTAAATATTTAAATGAAGCCAGGCCAGCCAACCAAAACTTGTTTTGTCCAACATGAGCCTGGGGACGTGTGGAGAAAAACAAACCCAATTTCTTTCCATGACCAAACCTTCCCATCCCACTGGGCAGGGGTGAGGTCACCCCAACACCTCTCTGTGGGACTCCAAGGGGTTGGGGAGGGCCTGCTCCCTCCCCAATGGTGGGACTCTAATCCCAGCATCCAAACCACTCCGCCTGCCAAAAACTCAGCGTTTCCCCAGTGCCATCCATTGCCACTGTCCTCCGGGTGTTGTCCTGGACCATCTTCTAGCTCCACTTGTGCTACTGTGGAAGATCCTTCTTTCCAAGGTCTCACTCTCTTCAGTTTTAGCCTCAAACCAAGCAAGCTTGCCTATGAAATCATGGATTTGATGTGCTTGTAATATGTGCTTTTCTTTTTTTCTTTTTAAAGATTTATTTATTTATACAAGAACTGGGGTACAGGTTAGAGGCGTGGAAGGGTGAGAGAATTCACCAGAGACAGCGGGGAGCAGAACAGGCAGACAGACCGAAGAAACTGCTGAGGGGAGCAGCGGGCGAGGCAGGAGAGGTCTACTGCGCCATGTGGGTTTCTCCCTGGCCAGCCAGGAATTCAAACACACTGCAGAGGCTGCAAACAGCTTCACAGGGTGGCACTCAACCTGCTGCACCACCAGGGAGGCCGTAATATGTGCTTTTCTTGAAAGTTTTAAATACTGTGAAGTTGGTGATGCAGCCTGGCATGCCTTGTTCCCCTAACTGGCAATGCCTTTGGGGGCTGCTGAACTGACTCCACATTCCCAAGTTGAGAGCAAGTAGTGTTGATTAGGACTTAGAGGGTTCTGGAACTTTGAGGAGTCGAAGACAAATGCTGACTTTTCCAGTCCAGAGATTGTGTTCCAGGAGACCCGCTGGCATTCACGCGGCAGCTCTCCTCTGGCCCCCTCTGGTCTCGAGTGTCCAGGGAATGCCCACCACGTCACGGGCTCAGATGGTGCCTCCCATATAACATGGCTCCAGGTTTAAAAGACTATTCACACTTGAGAAACTTCTCTCCTTTTCCGGTCTCCATCTTGCAGAACAGATCAAAGGGATGTCTTGGGGAGGTGCTGGGAAACATCTCTTCTGCGATGCCCCTTCCACTCGCTCTGGTAAACAAAGACACACCTTCACCGTGGGGGCTAGAATTGCTGAAGATTAAGAGCCGTGTTTGTTGTACTTGGATTAACAACAGGATTCCACTGATTTTCATGAATCTTCCTATTCACAGAATGGGAAGTTCATTTAAATTTTTAAAAATTTTTATTTATTTTTGCATAGAACTGGGGTTTAGGTCAGAGGTGTAGAGGATGTGGAGGTAAGAGGATTCACCAGAGACAGAGCGGGGACAGAACAGGCAGATTGACTGAAATGCACTGCTGAGGGGAGCAGCGGGCCAGACAGGAGAGGTTGCTGCGCCATGTGGGTTACCTCCCTGGCCAAGGATCAAACTCACGCTGCAGTGACAGCACTGAGACTTAACCCATAGGCCACCAAGGAGGACTGGGAAGTTCATTTTAAAACAAAATAATTGAGGCATAAAAATGCAAAGTCCAGCAGCCCTGAGGGCACTGAGTTATCGCAAAACCAGATGATTCTCTGTGCAGCGCTGATGGTGGGCCCTTGAGCTACATTTGGGTGCTTCTGAAGGCAAGACCCATCAGTTACTGGGGGAAATGTCCTAGGACCTTGCCAAGCCCTGGCCCCAAAGATCTGCCTAGATTGAACTGAGCCAAGTAACACCTATTCACAGGAGCCCCGGGCAAACCACCCCTGCACGGGCCTCCCTGCCAAAGGTCACAAAGCAACCACAGCTGGAACCTCCTTCCTTCCTCTGTTCAGAAAAGCGGGCTGTGTCCAGGACCCCACCTTGGCTCTCCCTCACAGTTAGGACAAGGACGTAGCCCTCCTGTGTCCCATGCTAGCCATTCAAACACTCCCAAGCTAGGGACCGGCTGCTTACCTGCCCTGAAACTGGAAGGAAGCCTAAAATGATCTTTGTCTCCAACTCAAAGAACTGTCAGAACTGCCACAAGGATGAGCAGAAAATAGCAGATGATCAATTTTTCCAGAACCCCATCTCTGCATGCCTGCTGTCCCGGCTGTGAGAAAATGTGTTCAGGGTTTTGGCTGTGAGCTTCGTTGACCTGGGGCCGTTTGGAGGTTCAGAAGCTCCAGCTTCTCTTCCCACTCCCCACCTCCTGGAAAGAGCTTGGCCACTTTAAAAGCCACGTGAGTGCTGGGGAGGAAGTTCTGACTCTAGAAAAGGACAGGCTTTGGGAGTCCTGATCTAGGGGTAGGGCTGCTGTGGGGCACCTGAAGCCACAGATGCCAGGGGCTCTCAGACACCTCCACTCCCAGAACTCATCCTCAGGAACACTGCCCAGGTGCCAAGATGCCTGTAGGTCCAGCAATGCAATTTATTGCAGTGAAAAATAACCTTTCAAATCCGAATGAGTTACTATCCTCTGCCAGATGACGGGCTCAACCGTGCAGTGGTTAGAGATCATGGGTTTGAATCTTGGCTCTGCCACTTCCAACATAAACATACGACAACACGTAATACATTACATGCAGTGTACCCTCCATACATGAATGCATACATGCTCGTACATTTATTTTATTTCTTTTTTTGCTACTACCTAACTGTTTCCTCTTTCTCCCTTCAACCTTCCACTTAACCTCAGAAGCCTCACTTCTGTCACGAGTCACTATAATTATTTACTTTATCAGTTATTACTTTGCCCTGCTCTGCCTGTGTTACCATCATCACAGCTTCCTCCCATGTACCGCCATAGTTGGTTGATTTCCATCAAGAATCATCAATACAAAATTATAACCCGAACCAAGTCTTTATTTCCAGCATGGCCTCTACAGCATTTATTAATCCCAAGAGAGAAGGTCTGGTGTTCCACCACCAACCTGGAAGCTCAGCTAATAATTCTAAGAGATACCCTTGTTCCTTCTATGGACCCTGGGTCTCCAAACACAGGCTGAGGCCTGTCCTTCCTCACCACCCACTGCCAGGCTCTAGCCAGGCCCTGTCATCTCTCACCTGATGGATTTTTGCTCTGGCTTCCGCCTCTACCTTCCTGCTTCTGCCCTTGCAACTGACAGTCCTTCCTTCACGTGAAGACAGAGGGAATTTGTTGGACTCTAGCAGGCCATGTTCCTCCTCTGCTTACAACCCCCCATGTCTCTTTCCTTTAGAATAAAATAGACTTGGCTACTTCCAGCCTCTCTAACCTTAAGTCCTCATTGCTAAGTTTTGCCTGGAAACAAAACTCCCTCCAGAGTATCTTTGGTCTGGAAATGCCTCTCCTAACCCTACACAGCACATCCTAAATGAGACCATATTCTTATGTGCCAGATTGTCAAGGCAGGCCCCAGGGCTCTGACTGATTCCTGGCTGCAAATTCTTGTTGAAAACTGCCTTAAAAATATTGACACGCATGATCGCTAATACACATTGTTAAATGAGGAGCACCTTGGTTTTGTACTAATCATCATGTCTTGCCAGTGAACAGACTGATTCATATTTTTAATAATGGATTCCAAACAGCTACGGGTTTGCAACTGTAGCATCTCCACAATTTCAGCTGATTGCAAAGTCTTACTTAGAAAATCATATTTTCCGCCAGCTACAATAGTCCAAACTCTGTTGTCTGAGAGAAGACGAAGGCTGGAGGCCCATGTGTCCCCTGGCCACGGCTAGCGCCCCTTTCCATTCCCACCAGAGCCCTCAGGCACTGTCTACTGCCTCCTGCCTCCCACCAGTGTCAGGTTCTATCTACCTCCCTTTCTCAAACTCCCTGTGCTCCCAGCACACCTGCCTTTTTGTTCTGCCTCAGGGCCTTTGCACATGCGTGCAGCCCTCTGAGCCCTGCCTTTCAGAGAGGATGCTGAACTTAAATCCAGCAGAAAGAAATCCTTTGCAGAGGGCGAACAAAACAGGAAGCTGGAAGGGCCGTGACCTATTGTTTCTTTCAGGATGCAAGAGTTGTATTTTGTTGTTTTATTTTTCCCACCTGGCCTCTAAAATCAGAGTTAAGGAAAAAGAACCATGGGGATATTTACACAAAGGCAGGCCCAATGCCAGTGCTCAAATAATGATTTGGATAATGTTCCTAGACTGAACAATGGCAGCCTCTCTGAACAGTAGAAGCTATTGCAGAGCAAAAACTCTGCTAATGTCAAAAGAAAAATATTTGCTTTCTGTCCGATAGACGGACAGAAAAGCCTCTGGAGGCCAGCTCTGCAGACAGCCGTCTCCCCGGGGCCACCTGGCTGTGTTGGTGGCAGCACGAGACCGAACCAAGTGACCAGCCAGGCTCGGAACTGTCGGCCCAGTTCACCGACAACAGAGAGGACAGGAGGCCGGCGTGGGGGCTTCTCCTGGTCTCTCCTGTCTGCAGTGGGGGATGCAGGGGTGGGCGGGATGCAGTCAAGCTCTCAGGTCAAGTGGGGTGCAGGGTAGGTCTGGACCTGGAGGACGGTGGCGTCTGCCTTGGGTGAGCTACTCATCCTGGGTCTCCGCCCACCTGCCCTCCACCCCACAGCCCCTCTTCCTCAGCAGTAAGCCAGGGAGGACGCTCGGTGTCCTCGTGAGGAGAACGGGGACACGTGGCACAGTCGGCTCCTCCATCCAGCGGGGATGCCCTGAAGGCCTCCAGAACAGGGATCCCATAGCCGGGCATGTAGTTCATGTTGGTTTTCAGTTGCGGAGTTAAACAAAATGACAGAAGAGAGAATTGAGGGCTCCAAAGTTGAGGGCTAGATTCTGCTTGACCTAGGTCGCCCTGCCCCGGGGTCAGACAGTCACAGCTGTGGCGGCTGAGGGCAGCGGGATGCGGCCCCTGGCTCGGGCAGCGCTCCCTCTCATGCTGCTCTTTGCTCTCTGCGGTCATTTTTCTACTTCCTGGGGAAATGAGCCTTCAAGTCCTGTCCAGATGTAGACTTTGGGTCTCATTTATTTTAGACAAGAGGCAGAGATGTTGAGAAGAAACCATGTGCCTTGGAGTTCTTCTGACCCCATGGGTCTGGTTGTCCCTGTTGCAGTGGGGAACCCCATCTCCAACCCCAAAGTCAGGACTCAGGGAACTCGTCAGGACCCAGACTCTGCAAAGGGGCCTGTGCTTGATGCATCATCTCTCCTGGGGACTGCATCAGCCCCCTAAAGGGAGAGAGTTCCTTTCCCCATGTCCCACTCCAGTCTCCCCAGAGCAGCTAAACAGAGATAATATGGTCCAAAATATCAATCACCACAAGGTTGGGAAACTCCAGCCTGGGATTAACCAGACACAGGACAAGCCATAGTGATGGAATCAGATTCCATACTTTACTTAAATTAGTAGCCTGATGACACCAGTGATAAGTTATACAAAGACCTAGGGTGACCACTAAGAAATCTGTATAAAGAGATGCACTTTAAAATACCATAGATAAATTACAATGTAACACTAAACAGTGTTTAAGTGGCCCACAGATGAAAAGGAGAAAGAACAACAGGAAAACAAAAAATGGAAAGGTGGACTTGAGCCCTCATAAATCAATAATTACACTAAATGTAGATGGTCTGTATACATCAGAGGAAACACAGAGATTGGCAGAGCTAATTTAAAAGCAAATCCCAATTATATGTACAAGACACTCACTTCAACTATAACTACATACAGGCAAAAGAAAGAAAGCAGAAGCAGAAGAACTCCTGGAACTTCAGAAAGAAAAAAATATTGAGAAAGGTAAAAATAGGAGTGAATATAATAGACTATTCTTTAAGCATTTCTGAAGTCATAGATGAAGTAAAAACAATCACAATAGGTAATGTAGTACTCCATTGTGTGAAATATTTAAGACAATTGCCTTTTAAAAGTGGGGAAGGTGAAGAAACTCAAATCTCAGGAAGGCTCCAGCACTTCACTAGAAATGTTAAAACACTGAAGGCAGCAGACTGTGGTAAGCTGTACATGTGCATAACACCTAAACAACCACTGAAAAATATACAAAAGAAGGTACCCTAAAACATTATGAGTAAATCAAAATAGGATTCTGAAAACATTTTAATATCACCAGAAGGTAAGAAAAAGGAAAACAAGGCCTCCCTGGTGGCAAAGGCAGTTGAGCGCCGCACTGTGAAGCTGTCCGCAGCCTCTGCAGCACCCGTTTGATCCCAACCTGCCGGCAAGAATCCCACATGGTGAGCAGACCTCTCCTGTTGCACCCGCTGCTCCCCTCAGCAGTGTATTTCATCAGTCTGCCTGTTCTGCTCCCCGCCCTATCTCTGGTGAATCCTCTTACCCTCCCGCACCTCTGGCCTGTACCCCGGTTCTTGTATAAAAATAAATAAATCTTCAAAAAAAAAAAAAAAAAACAAACAAAAGAATAAGAAACAGAAGGAATAAGTAGAATATAAAATAACAAAATCACAGCTTTGACCTTAACATATCAGTAATTACTTTAAATGCCAATGGCCTAAATATACCAATTAAAAGAGATTTTCAAAGTGGATTTAAAAATACAAACAAACAATTATATACTGTGTGCAAGAAACTCTCATTAAACATAATGGCATAGGCAAATGAAAGTATTAATAAAATAATGGATAGACATGTCATGAAAATATTGACATAATAAAAGCAGGAGTGGATATATTAATATCAGGTTGAGCAGAATTCAGAGCAAAAGAAATTACCAGGGACAACGAGGGACATTATATAATAATAAAAGGATCAATTCACCAAGAAGATATAGTGGGCCCTAAATGTTTGTGCACCAAACACTGAGCTTTATGTTACAGGAAGCACAAACTGAGAGAAGCTGAAAGGATAAACACATAAATCCAAAATTATGGTTGGAGACTTCAACACTAAGCTACTATCAATATTTGACAATCTCTGTCAGTAATTGACATATGTAGCAGACAGATCTAGAAGACAGAAAATCAGTAAGGATATAGTTAAACTGAACAACATCATAAATCAACTGGATCTAATTGACATTTATAGACTTCTATAACCAACAAAAGAATACACATTCATTACAAACTCATATGGAACATTCTCCAAGACAGATCATATCATGGCTCATAAAGCACACCTTAACAAATTTAAGAGAATTCAAATCACAAAGAACATGTTCTTTCACTGTAATGGAATCAAACTAGGAATGAGTAACAGAAAGACAATAGGAAAATCTTCAGGTGCTGAATGTTAGAAAGTACACTTCTATATAAAACCAAAAGTTGAAGAGATGTCTAAAGAAAAATTTAAACATACAGAGAACTCAGTGAAAATGAAAATACAACATATCAAAATGGATGAGATGCAATGAAAGTTATGCTGAGTGAGCAATTTTGAGTACTAAATGCTTACATTAGAAAAAAAGAAAGATTTCAAGTCATTCATCTAAGTTCCTACCTCAAGAAACAAGGTAAAAAAGAGTAAATTAAATCCAAAGTAAGCAGAAGGAAAGAAATAATAAAGAGGAGGAGTCAATTACATTGGTAACAGAAAAATAGAGAAAATCGATGAAAAAAGAACAGGTTATTTGATAAGATCGATAAATTGATAAAATTCTAGCAAGATGAGTGAAGATAGAGAAAAGAAACAAATTACCAATACCAGGAATAAAACAGAAAATATGGCTACAGATTATACAACCATTAAAGGGATAAATGTTATGAACAACTTTACACCCATAAATGTCATACCTTAGAAGCAATGAACCAATTCCTCAAAAACCATAAACTACTTAGCTAAATCAAAATGAAATAGATAAGCTGAAGAGTCCTGAAGCTATTTAAGATATTGCATTTGTAATTAAAAAGCTACCAAAAAAATTTAATCTAGCATTTTAGAAAAATTAATACCAGCTTTACACAATCTCTTCCAGGAAATTAATACCAGCTTTACACAATCTCTTCCAGGAAATAAGAGAAAGAAACATTTCCCAGCTTGTCTTATGAGGCCACTATTATGCTAACACCACAACCAGACAAAAACAATAGAAAAAACAGACCAATATCTCTCATGAACTTTTAGACACAAGAATATGAAAATACAGTCGTACATTGCTTTAACAACATGTCACTCAACAATGGACTGCTATACAACAGTGGGCTATGCCATACACAGCCTGGGGGTACAGTAGGCTATACCACTCGGTTTGTGTAATGATTCTCCATGACATTCATGCAATGACATCACCTAACAGTGCATTTCTCATTTGTGAAGCCATGCACGATTACATATTAGCAAACTGAAACCAACAACAAATAAAAATGATACAACACGATCAAATGGGATTTATTTCAGGTGTGCAAGATTGAGTCACTATTCAGAAGACAATCAATGTAATACACTATATCTACAGACTAAAAAAGTCAAATCATTTCAATTCATGCAGAAAAAGCAGCCAAGCTGCCGGAGGGCAGCCTGGGGCTCCAGATCACCCTTTGCCACTGAGTGGAGGGTCAGGAGATGCCAGTTTGTTGGGGTAGCCAAGAGGGCCTCCATGCCATGGGTGGGGATGGAATGTGGAAAAGGGTAGAAGTAGAGCCCACTGCTGACCCTAGGTTTGTCCCCTTTCTGATCTCACATTTCTTTTGTTTCATCAATGCCAACTGGGAGTTTGGGGGTCTCTAGGGGTGCAGTGCAGGATATACGGGAAGTATGGAGAAACCCCAGGGAATTCACCCAGGGTATTATTATTCAAGCCCTGCAGTTCCTAGGCAGTTCATCTTCCCATCTCTCTGAGTCCTTTATGATCATCTGTGAAAATATTTCCAGGGTAATTAATTAACTTTAGAGGGGGAAGCAGCAAAAAGTGACTCTACACCATCTTGTGCCATAAGCACAGGGTGACTTCTTTCAAAAGTAAAAATGAACTTGACAGACACCCAGCAATTGTTCTTTTGGGCATTTATCCCAGAGAAATAAAGACTCGTGTTTACACTTGAAACTTGTACATGAAATTTCACAGCAGCTTTATTTATAACAATTCCAAAGTTGAGCTATCCAAATGGCCTCCAAGGGGTGAATGGTTAAACAAACCGTCCAACATCTATAATGTGTGATAAACCAACAGTAAAAAGGAGAAGTTATTGGTAACAGAACAACTCACCGAGGGAATCATGCTGAGTGAAGATAAAGTCGATCTGAAACTATGACATGTTGTAGAATTCCATTTACATATTATTTTTGAATACAAAAAATAAAACGGACAGATGGAAATTAGAAACCAGTTAGGGATTGCCAGGGGATGGGGGGCATTTCCATGAAGGGGGTAGCACAGGGATCCCTGCGTTCTGGGAGCACTGGCAGAGGGAAGACAGAAATAGCTTTCTAGCTGCGTGATTCAGTGGTATTTCATGGGGCCTCTGAACCATGCTAAATGTTAGCGATAACGCTCTGATCATTTTGTTCATCAGCAACCCCATTCCACACTTTGGGAACATTCTAGGATGCTTGGCACTTAATCATGGTTCCAAAAAGAAAAAAACAAAACAGGGATAGCCCCTACTGGGTTCCAAATATAAGGCTATTGAATAATGAAATATTATTGAGATCATTTCCAAAATTGTTTTACAAATGACAATCAGATCAGCAGGGGGAGTCAGGTATGGTGAGAGTCCGGCCTTGGCTTTGCAGTGACCCAGGATCCAGGTCCTCGGGATGATGGTTGAATATGTGGCCATTCCAGGCAGCTGGATGCAGACAGGAGCACAGGGAGGGAAACACACATAGTCACGCTGTCCTCCCGAACCTGGCATTTTACAGTGAAGTCATGGATTGGGCAATACATTTAGAAATTTAGAGGTAGGGTTTCAGGAAAAGATCTTAAATTCAAGTAAAATATGTGTGTGTATGTGTGACCCTTACCTATTGACCCCTGAGCCTTGGCAGTTAGCCAACATGGACCATTTATGCATGCAAACTTGGTCCGATCCTTCTTGTGCAAACGTCCAACCTGCGTCCTGGAGCCGCCACTGTGGCCCTTACTCGAGCTGCTTATTAGAACACTAAATTACACACCAGCCGGCTGTCTGATGAGCTCCTTCTCCTCCAGGATGCGGGACAAGCAAAGCTGCGGAAGCTCCCTGAGGAGGTGAGTGGGCTTCTGCCTGCCCCTCCCCCTTTCTATAGGCAACGACTTTAATTGAATTAAAACCCTCCAGTGGTTCTATGATGGGGGGGTGGGGGCGGGGCACAGAGCTGCAGTCAAATCCCCTCACTATTAAGTAGGAGATGAGAGAAACTTCCTGTCCCGGGGAGAGACCCTGGAGTCCTCCAGGGGAAGCCCACCCTACCTGCCTCTCTCGGGTCCAGAGAACCCTCTGGAGAGCAGGCTCCCGGCTCTGGCCCAGAGGAAGGGCGGGCAGCACTGTGGGAAAGAGGCAGGGGACAGATGGAGGGGCAGAGGGCGGGTGTACGACATGCACAGATGTGCAAATACCCAGATTCAAGCGTAAGCTGAATGTAATTACTTGGTTAATTAAATATTGACTTTTAACTCAAAAAGTGATTAAAACAGGACTGTCCAGAAAGGAGAGGGGGCAGGGAATGCATCAGAACTGGCAGGATGGGGAAAGAGGAGGATGAGGGTTGCTCAGTGGAAGGCCTGGCCTGTCCTACTGTGCGCAGGGAGCTGGTCTTCAGTGTCCAGGCAGGCAGGGAGCCGCAGAGAGGGGTCACTGTGCAAAAGTGGGCTTTGCAGGCGTCCCCTTACAACATGTTCCACTCTCAGCCCCCATCTCCTCACCGGGCTGCCCTTAGAGTGAACAGAGCTTGGGAGGCAGGAACCAGATACTGTTCACTGCCTTTCCTGGAGCATAAGGGGTACCTGGCCCGAGGGGTACCTGGCCCGAGGGGTGCTTGGCCCAAGGAGTGTTTTATCAGTGTTTTAGAATGACTGAATGAACTTCTGTGCAACCAGTGGCAATGTATGTGGGGAGTTTTGCATGAGTGCCTGTGCGTGTGCCTGGTGCACGTGCACAGTTCTGTGTGTGCATCTGTCTGCACATGCCTGTGTGTGCATGTACAAGCATGTGTGTAAGTTTACCATAGACAGGTGCTAGAATTCAGGTGTCGGGCCAGGGCAAAACTCACCAGCTTAGACCCCTACAGGGTCTGAGGGTCTGCAAAGCATTTCTTTCCCATAATTCACAGCCAACTCTCCACCCCTCTAGGTTTGAGGACTCAGCCTGAGTTTTCCGTTTGGGATTTTGGTGTCTGCCTGAGAGACTCGAGGGGCTTCAGGGGTCCAGCCTGAGCAGTCTTAGCCATGGCTCAGCCAGGCTGCCTGGGGCCGCAGTAAGACTCTCAGGACCCTTGAGGGCCGCCTGATTCTCCTCGCCCACCCACATGGTCCAGGACAACCTTTCTGCTGTGTCCCTCCTCACCCTGATGGCATCTCTCTCTGGGGTTGTCCTGACAGGACACCTGCGCACCTCAGTTCCTCATGTGAGGTCCCTAATAGCCCTTTCGCACAGAATGCCGTCCCATTCAGCTCCCGTGCAGAGCCAGAATTTTATTCTATTTCCTGGACTTCTGTGCAACAATTTTAAAAACACTATTCCTCCTTTGTGCTTCTTTACCTCCATCAAGAGCTGAAATACAACCCGAACTCTTTTTGTCCAAACACTTTCTGGCTGGGTTTGGGTTGGGAGCGGAGGGGATTTTATGAGGTTATAAAAGTCAAGGTTTCAACAAGTCCAACAAATTGGTGAGTGAAGGAGAAACATTAAAAGTAGGAAAAATGACGTGTCCTGGGATGCATCCCACACACCTGTAAAGAAGGGCGTGGTGCTGGAGCAGGGACTCCCAAGCTCACACAGCTGCCCCGCCCCCTCCAAATAAATGCTTTGCAAGAGCAAAAGATGCTGCAGAGTCACCCTCAGAGGGCGGGGGCCGGCTCCTCAGTTCCCGAGCAGACAGCCTGGCATGTATTTTAAAACAAATCCCAGCATGGTGGAAACAATACCCTCTTGTGGTTAATTCTGCCTGAGTTTTCATTTAGACATCAGCTGTCTTGTATGCAGAACTGTAATTGCATTAGGAGAAAAATCTGTTTATATGTCTTGAGAAATTATGATCATGAAAAATAGCGGCATAAGCCCCCATTAAGTCAGAAGAAAGATAATTGTCTTTCAGGCTGCCTGGCTGGGCCGGCGCTGACACAGAGATGGATCGACTTCAGTAAAATAGGACTCATTTTCGGAGCGAGGTACCCATCTTCCCCTTTAATTACACATAGCTGCACGGCCTCATTTGTATTAATGCCCGATGCCTACCAGCGCATCCTCATGAAGGGAGGGTTCGTTTGGGAGACGGGGAATTACAAGCCAGTTTAATTGCAGTCGCCCGTGAGTGTTTCACTGGTGAAGGACAGAGCGTCTTGGCCGGTTAAGATGCTGCCCTGGAACATAGATAAAGGTGGCCATTTGTCTGTTTGCTTTTATCCACCAATAGTTCTCTCCCGGGTAAGTGGACAAGGAAGATTAAGCACGTGGAGCTCACTGTGCGATGAAATAGACACTCGAGCAGCATTAGTGCCCGTGTAATGGAGTATTAAAATGAGTAACGCAGCCCCGGGGCAGCTCAGGTGCAAATCTCAGTGGGCAGGTATCGCTGGCGGGTCTCCACGGATAATGGTGGCCTAAGGGGGGAAAGCAGGGTCCGTTGGATGATAAGTGCATTTCAATTTGGTCTCTCCCTGCGATGGTAGATCGTGTTTTATAGTCACCTTCTAGATAATCTACTTGGGAGATGATTAATGGGGCTCCTGATTTAATAAAAGCAGAGCAGGGCAGCCCCAGGGGAGGTTCTAACTCACCTGGTTCTGCCCACAGGGGCTGACCACCCCCGGCCTCAGTCTCCTCATCTTTAGGTGGGGATAATGTCGACAGGATGGCTGGATTAAGTGGAGTCAACGAGGATAAAATGCCCAACACAGGCCGGTTCTGAATCTGCGGTGTCACTTCAGAGCAGGAAAATGGCCCTTTCCTGGTAGGACACCTTGGGAGGAAAGCCACATGTGAGATCTTGCTGGGTGCTTTGATTTGGGGTGCTCAGGACACCAAGCCGCCTTGGGCAGCTCTGATGAGCCTCTTGCTCAGGTATTTGTTCATTGGATAGACACTACTAAGGGGTGTTCCAGGACAGAGCAAAGGCAGGGGTTATAAATAGGAGGTGACACTTGCTTTTTGGGGGTGGAGGCAGCTTTCAGTCTAGAAGGAGAAACATAAGAAGTGGGCACAACAGAATTTGTGGGTCTGCGCCAGTGGTAGTGTGTCCAGCTCTTGGGGGCAGATCAATCCTCCCAGGCAGACATTCCCACCAGTGGGCCATTTGACCACTTCTGGCCAAGATGTCACTCAGGGCCCACCAGCTGGGAGCTTCTGGAAAATCCTTTTCTCTGTGTTAAAATGTGAGGGGAGATCCCTGTCCAGCTTCTGCTTAGTTACAGGGAGAAGACAGAATGTAGCTTGTGACCTGACAAAGAATGAAACCAGATAAGCAGCAAGGTCATTGCTTTCGCAAACCCAAAGGCATGCTGAGGTCGTGGGGCAACCAACAGTCCCAAAACCGAAGGCGAAAGAGGCACCTGCAGGGAGAGATGAGAGAGGCTTAGCTGGTGAATTCAGAAGGTCTGCCAGGGCGGTAATTCTCAGCAGGGGCCATCTTGCCTCCCAGGAGGCATTTGGCAGTGCCTGCAGAAATGGTTACAGCTGGACTGGAAGAGCTACTGGCACCTAGTGGTTGGGGGTCAAGGATGCTGCTAAACATCCTAAGAGGCACAGGATGGGCCCCCAACAGCAAATACACATCCAGTTCAAAATGTCAGCAGTGTCAGGACTGAGAACCCAAGTTCAACCAACATGGTCTCTTGGCTGGACAACATAATAGGTTCCTAACTTCCCCCAGATTCTGCCCTTGCTCCTGCAGTCCATTTCCACACAGGAGCCCAAGGGCTATGCTACAATATAAACCCAATCATGACATTTGTCTGCTTGAGTCCCTCAGAGGACTCCCCTCCCAGCCTGCCTGTGTCTACATAACCTGCAAAACCTGCTCCCCCCGGGGTCTTCTCATTTAATATCCCACCATGCTCTTCCCTCCTCCCACTTCATTCTATTCGGATTGATCTCACTGCATCCCTGAAAGATGTCAAGAACATTCCTACCCCAGGGCCTTTACACTTGCTTCCTCTGACTAGAATGCTCTTCTCTGCTTCAAGGCTGATGGCCCTGTTTCATCCCAGTCTTTGCTCAAAAGCACACACTAGAACAGTGACTGGGCTTGATTTGTTCAAAGGGACCAATGCGGCCGGGTAGGTCATCAAGGACAAGGTGACATTTGGGAGACTGAGAGTTCTAGATTATGGAGGGCCTTGTAGCAGTAGGAACATGTTTGGGTTTTGTTCCAAGTGGAGCTCAGTGAAACATTTCGAGCAAAGATGTAAAAAGATCTAACTAGATGCATGTTTTTAAAGATGAATCTGCCTTCCAGAAAGCAAAAGGCAAGGGGAGAAGACCAGTTGGGAGACCACCAGCATGGGTGGTGGTGGGCTAGGATGGTGGGGTGAGGCCAAGAGAGACTGACATCTTAAAAGGATTCAAAAAAATAAATAAAATTTTCTGATGAAATGAAAGATCTCTCAATTTTCTTCTAGGTAACAACAGAAGAGGTGGCTAGGGAGGACTTTCATCTCCTTCTCCGGGACTCCCCTGAACCCTTCAACCCAACCGCTTGGAACAAATATAAAGACAAAGCAAATTCCTTCCCAACAGTGCCCTTGTCTTGCCACCAACTGTAGTCACGCTGAGACACAGACACAGCTATGGATGGATTGAAAACTCAATTGATGAATAAGCTAATGATAGAAAAAAAATCTAAAGAGAACACTTAGGAAACAGAGAACCACTTCACTGCAATTTGAAACAATAATAAAAAGAGGCATATTCTGAGTGGGAAATGTGGCTCAGAGGTTAGAGATTGCAGGGCCTGGGGGGTAAGGTCTCTACTTCACTGGCATCCCAGGCAGCACACACAGACCTTCAGAAGTTTTGAGGCAAGTCCCTGCATCCTCCTTCCACCCATCCTGAGATCAAACCAGGCGGCCTTGGGCTCTGGCTTTGATTAGTTATGCGTGGCCTGACTGCCTGGGACTCAGGAGAGAAAGATGAATGGAAAGTTATTTCCCCTGGTAATTATTTTCAAAGACACACAGCCTGGCTTCACCCCATGACAAGCTACAGGCCCCTGGCAACAGAGCTGGCTTTGTGGACATGGACCTGTGCAGCCGCTCAGGTGTAGAAGGGCCCTTGCTTGGTCTGAAGCTCTGCTGTGCTAAAATTCCAAATTGTATTTGAACAAGAGGTGCCTCATTTTCATATTTCACTGCCCCTGCTTGGATGCTGCCTAGAAACCATCTTCCACATTTTCACTTCAGTTGCTCAAATGCTTCTCTCAACCCTTACACAGGGCCAGGTGATGTGGGGGACATTCTTAGAGGTACCTTTCCCCAGAAAGGAGTAATTGTTTTACCCAACTACAGACAATGTGAGACACAGAACAGAAACAGTCTCAGTCCCAAACTTATTAGCAGAACAGCCACGGTTGAGCAACACCCTGATCAAGCCCATCCTGAAGCAGGAGGTCAGGATCAAGAAATGAGAGAGGAGCCTCCTGGCTACACACCAATCCTGGTCCATCTCCAGACAGGCCCAATATTGAAATCGAGTCTAGGTTTTCATGCTATGAGCTGAACAGTGGTAATACCCGTGTTGTTTAGCAAACTCAATGGTGCTCAAAATTCTCAGTGAGCCTGGCCCTTTCTGAGCAGGATCCTCTGCTGATACACCCACTGATCAGACACTTGGAGATTTCTCTTGGCAGGAAAGTGGCCTTTAATCTGCAGCTTGTAGTTCTCAGTACCCGAGAAAAAACAAGCTGTACTCCTTGGACGGCGGCAGGTCCAGCTATATAATGTTTGGGGCCCAATGCAAAGTGAAAACGCAGAGTCCTTTGTCCAAAAATTCTTAAGAATTTCAGGACAGTGATGGCAGAGTGTTAAGCCAAGGCAGGGCCTTGGGAATGTGGGACTCTGCAGAGTTGTGCAGCTTGCTCACCCATCAGAGGGCTCTGGAAGGTGAGGAGGCACTTATAAAAGTCTGCAGGGGATTTCTGTTCTAGGTGAGTGACGACGAAAGCGGCTCCAGCTCAGGGTACCGTCAGAGGCCCTGGTAAGATGTGACTGCCATAGACTGGAATACAGCACAGATCTCCCACCTCCCTGGGGCTCTCACCCAGCACTGAGCATCTGGGGAGGCCATGGTCGCCTTGGCAACGACTCCATTGTTCAAATAAGTAAGATTCCTCCTGGAGACCAATCGGTGGGGACCACAATTGATTGGATGCATAATGCATTCTGGACAGCTTGTTTAAAAAAATTAGCCTTCCAGTGGCAGCTCCCTGGGGTCTGACAGAATGTGAGGAACCATTCCTGAGGCTGGGGGGTTGGGGCTTGGGGGTGGGAAGACCTAGGGAACCAGGAGCCGTGGAAATCTGCTCCTGAGTTTGGGAAGACATTTGAGCTGCGTGTCTCAGTTATCCAGCCTGTGAAATGCCCGGGGTCGCAGCCCCGACCCCTCACCGCCATGATCCTAAGTGAGAGTTGGCAAAAGAGTGAGACGGGCAGCGCACAAAGTACACGGGTGTCCCTGCTTTTGCTGCCTCCTCCCCCTCTTCCCAGGTGGAGAGAGAGCAACAGTGTTTAATAAACGTCTAAGAGTTGGCTGCACGCACGGCTCCCATTGCCCCTGAATTTCCACCAGTGCTTGGAACAACACAGATCCTGAGCGAAAACCATCTCAACTGTGAAGTCAACCTAGAGCCTCGGGTCCCAGCTGAGCTCAGAAGGTGGAACAGCCTGGCCAGTGCCGCACATACAGCCCAGGCCTTGAGCCTGGCCTTTGGGCAGCAGGGCTGCTGCCCCTTCTCCATCCTCGTTGACAGCCTCAGTGAGGAGCAGCCTCTGGTGGGTCATCGCTTTCCCGGGGAACAGACGCCAGCGCCAGGCGTCCATGCTCAGAGGCCTCCCGGGACTTCAGCACGGAGCACAGGGACGCTGGCATCTCCTTGCTTTGGAAAGTCCACCAGGCGGAAAGCGTGGCCGGTGACAGCCCGCTGGGGTCCCTGGCAGCTCCCTGTGCGCAACTTGTCTGTCCTGGTGGAGCCTCAGCCGCTAGCCCTGGGCAGCCTGGGGGTGATCCTGCACTTGATGCTCCAGGCATCCTTCCCCACCAAGCTCTTCATGTGCATTTGATCCCACACTCTCCCATGACACCTGGCCCATTTGTTTGTTTATTTTTTTAACAAAAGCTGGATTCTAGACCCATGTGTTGTCACAGAATTTGAGTCTGTTTTAAACTTTCCACAGATAACGGGCCCCCTCATTGCCTGCGCCTGGGACACGAGGCACCCACCACACACTGCTTGCTCAACCACTCCGTGTGGGATTCCAGAAGTGCAAACTCCTACTCCTCCAACATGCAAGACATCCTGCCTCAGGGCCCTGGCACTTGCAGGGGCTTCTGCCTGGAGCTCTTGCTCCTCGTGTACAAGGTGGCTTCTGCCTTCGCGTCCTGCACATCAGTACTCGGCTGTTCCTTCCTGGCCACCTTATAAAAAAGGACTCCACCCGCAAGGACACCCTTTACTTGTACCTACTTTTCCCCACTGCCCCATTACCCCCGGATCCTATTCTTCCCTGTCGTGCTCACACAGCCCACGGTGGGGGGCTTCTTGATCTCGTTCAATGCCATTTCTCCAGCAACGGTTCCTTAAAAGAAACTCAACAAACCACGGAAGAGGGTCCCTGCAGGCAAATCCTGCGCCTGCCCTGGGTCAGCTGTGTGATCGTGGATAAGTTACTGCCCCTTTCTGGACCTGTTTCTTTTTCTGAAAGCAGAAACAAGGCCCACCAGAGTCACAGAGTCAGGAGCCCAGGAGAGACACGGAAACATCCGCCCCCACGGGGGTGTGACGCATCCCCACCCCCACCCCCTTCCCACAGCCACAGATTTAATGCTGCGGGGGAGCGAGGGGGATCTGCCCGTCTAGGCAGGAGCAGGATCCTCACTCTCTTCCACACTGGCCAGAGGGTCAGGCAGCCAGACAGGGCGGAGGTGGGCTGGGAAATAGGCTGGATGACTCCCGCCTTCCTAGCAAAGTGTTGAAAGAATAAGCACATCCGCAACCCCACTTCCTGCACCAAGACCAGGTAACAGCAAAGAGAGAAGGTGACACACAATTCTCTTGCTTTGTGTGAATAATCCCGTCCCAAGCCTTGTGGGAAAGTGGGCAGCCGATTAAGGACAGGGCAGGAGAAAGGGGAGTGGAGAGCAGGAAGGGCGGATCCGGAGGGAGGGAGAGACAGAGAGGGAGGGAGGACAGGCAGGCTGGCTTAGTTCTAATGCCCCCAGGGGGAAGTTGGCAGCTAAAGCGGACACACCCACAGCCTTCGCCAGGAGCCTCCAGTCTCAGAGGGGACAAGGACGCCTAGAACACTGGGATTTGACCCTGGGATTTGAGCCAGATTCAGGGATGGGAAGAGATCGCTACTGCACCCCCCCCCCAACGCCGACCCCCGCCGCTGCACCCCCTCCTGCGAGCAGGTGGATCCGCACACATTTTAACTCCAATTTCAGCTTAAACTGCAGCTGCTGTTGTTGCCTGGGGACCCCTATCTTTTCACATGTTATTGTAGATCAGTTGCCCGCTGCTGCAATAAAGAACTCTCAATGGGTTGTCTGGAATTTCAAAATCAGTGCTGCAGAGAACCTGGCGGACAAAGAAACAAGACAGGCTGCCCTTCCAGAGTGATAAATACTAGACTCGAGCAGGTGGCCCTGGGTCCTGGCCGCCTGAGATCAGCTTCTCCCAAACATTAGCTCAAGGAGGGGGTTCGCTCCCCTGCCAGGAAGGCAGTGGGGGCAGACACCATGCCTACAGGGAGTCCTCGGCGTCTTAAGCCTTGATGCCAAACCCCACCAACTTTCCTTAATGACTTTTTTGGTTTCCAGCATTGTTCTTGCAATTAAGGGACAGGGGAGAGGGGGCAGATGAGCAGGTATTAATTAGATCAGCAGAGTCCCACTAGAGACCCCAGGGTACGCGGGGACGTTCTGAGGCTTCACAGACCCAGCAGCTTTAAAGGAATACATTTCCAGATCCTTGACAGACTCGAGTCCTCTGTGGGTTCTCCTTTTGCACATCCTCTTTTGCAAATGCCCTTCTCCCACTTTATAAGGAACGATTAGTCAGTAGGGATTCCAGCAGGAGGCAGATGGCACACTGGTACTGGCTAATTTGGGGGTAGCGTGAAAGTAGCACTTGAAACTTGTGGCAGAAAGGAAAGCAATGGCAAAGGATGGTTCAGGGCCCTGGGTGAGGGCGGAGTGTCTGGGATCTGGAGACAGAGGGCTGTGGGGAGAGGGCTGCCAGGTGGGGGCTATGCCCTGGAATGCAGGCGGGTGGCTGAGGCCACAGCACAGTGAGATCGGGGAAGCGAGACCCCCGTCTCCCTCACTACCCGCCTTCCATCGCCTGCTGGCTCTCCTCCTCTTTTGGCAAAACTGAATCAAAACCAGAAAGCAAGGACATTTTGTGGAAGGCGCTCAGAGGGCTGAGTCACAAGTAACAGAAGTTCTTCAGTTCCATCTGTTTGTTTATGCGAACAAGGTTCACCTTGCTCACATCAACCGAACCAAAAAATGTGTTTCAAGGAGTGGGCTAGGCCCGACGGGGAAGCTTGTCTCTTGGAAACAATCATCAAGTCACTCGTGCACCTGTGAATTAATTGAATAACCACCCGCAATAGTGATAGTGTCTGGGTCAATGGTGAATCACTCACAACTGTAATGACAACTGACTTAAGATTCAGGTACGGAATGTTTAAAGTGTTCTGGTCACAGACATTTTCATTTTTAACTCATACATCTTTTTGTTGCAGTGATAACCACGAAAAGAATTCCAAGCGTAAGAGTATGATCCACCCCCATCATATCTCGCCCAGGGAGTCAAGTTCAAGGGAAAACGCCAAATTCTTGACCACGACAGTTGAGTTTCTCGTTTATTTCCTAAAATGTCAAATTGCCATGGTATTGACACTTTAAAAGTTATTTAAGGGTTTGCTTTCAGAATAGAAATATTAAATAGTACCGATGCGGTGATTTCAGAGTATGATTTTAAAAAAAAGGGGGAAAAAAAAAAGAGGTGTTGAGCCTGTGGGAGAGGCACCCGGGTGTTTAAATTTGGGAGGCTAAATGAAAGGGATGAGGCTGGAGGATTGAGCAGGGGCCAGAGGTTTCTATGGCCCCTTCACATGGCTGGGAAATCAGGGTGGGGTGGAGTGAGATAAGGCTCCAGATGAGCTGTCCGCGACAGGGAGTGATGTGGTGTCAGGAAGGACATGGCAGGTGTCAGAAAAGCTTTCCAAAGAGGAACAGAGACTTGCCTAGCACTTGCTGAGCGGGTAGGGGAAAGCTGCTGAGACCGTGGAGAAAGAGAAAATTGGCTTAAAGACCCCAAGAGCCTCTCCTTTGCAATCAACAATAGTCAAGTTACAATTCTATGCTTACTGAGCACCGCTGCTTCTCTGCACTGCCTGGACTAAACCACACACATCTATTCCTAGATCTGTGCACAAATCCCACTCAACCTAATTCCTAACAGGAGAGATTCTATCATCATCCCCGCCAGTTTATTTGAGGGAACGCGTTCAGTACCTGGCCCAGACCTGTCATCAACCACTAAGGGGTAACGATAGAATTTAAACACCGAAGCCCCAGTCCTCAGACTCTGGCGCCCATCCTGGCCTTGACCTCTTTTGTTTGGTTGGTTGATCACTCAGTCATTGGAAATTTCTTTCATTAGGCAAATAGTTACAGAGCACAGGCTGTGTGTTGGGCCTGAGCTAGGTCCATTTATCAGTACTTCTCAGTTGTGGGCGAGTCCTCTCCAAACTGTGAGGACCCATTCTGGGTGTGCCCAGCTCCCAGTCCCGCCTGCCCTGGCCACAACCTGGGCATCTGCTCCCACTCAATCCCATAACTCTCACTTCCCGATCCTTACCACCCAGGCCCCAGGCCCCAGAGTTTGCGATGTCTTTCTAACTAGACATGTCACTGGAATTCCACACTGTTTCTCAACATCCTCTCCCCCTGCTCCAAGTTTCTAGCTTAGTGCTGAGCAAAATGGTCTGTGTGAGCTGAGATAGCAGCCTGCAATGAAGTTCCAAACCCCAAAAATGACTCTACCTTCAACAAGATAAAATGCACTCCTGGCTTGTGTGGTTGTACAGTCCCGGGCTAGCAGGGACTCCCTGAGACTCCCCGGGCCAGGCTCCTTCTGTCGCGTCACTCTGCACACTCAGCACGTGACTTCTCACTCATGACCCCAGGAGCCTGCTCTGGGTCAGACACCCCAGTGTGCGCAGCAGCCGGCAGGAAGTAGGAAAGGAATAGAGACAGGAAGGAAAGCTCTCCCTCTGGTAGCGACTGCTCAGCACTGAGGCTTGTGTTCCACTAACTAGAAACGAGAGGCTATAATGTGTTCCCAGTGGCCACACAAAGACCTGGAATTCTATACTATAGAAGAGACAGTGGATATTGGGGGGCAACCAGTACAGTCAGCCAGAACACCCGACACGTTCTTTTCACTTTGCCTTGTCTTTTCCCTTTCCTGTCCCTCCAGTCCACAGCCCTCTGGTTCTACTTCTCTTGGGGTTTGGAGACCTTTCCTGGGGGGACCCCCACCCCCAGGAAAATCCTATCTTAGTGTTACTAATATCGATGCTGAGAATCTCCAGGGACTTCTTGTTCTCCAACTTGTAACATTTAGAATGAGAACATGCTCACAGATGGGCTCGTCATCGATTTACAGTCCAATTTTCCTATTTTGAAGCAAAAATAAACGTTTTCTGCTCTGATAGTCTGTCAGCTGCTGCAGGAAGATGACAAAGAGAGGCTCTTTACGTCAGACACTTGGGTGGTGGCCGCACAGGGCCCACCAGCTGCTCAGAGAAAGGCGCGTGTGCAAAGGAGGATGTTTCAACCACACAGTCTTTGGGGTGCTGGCGTTCATGGGCAGTCTGGCTATCGAAGACAGGGATTAAGTAAGCAGTATCGGGGAGCTCTTTGGCACTGGGGGGGGGGCAGCAAACAGACCTCTGGGGGTCTGTGCAGCCAGGAATAACGTCTGACTTACCCCAGGGGACTGTCCAGTGTGGACTCAAGCCCAGCACTTCAGTCACGGCTGCCTCTGGAAACCGGGCAGGCTGCTCCACCATCTCCTGAGCACAATCCTCACTAGGAAGACGTCTTTATGTCACAAGTGCCCATGGAAGTCTCCATGTGCACACTGATTGGCCAGGCCCAGGTCACATGACTGCCCTCTTCCCGCAAGGAAAGTCGGGAAAACAAGTTTCTGGCTTCCACACTGAAGACAGGGTGGTTGCTGAGATCAGGAGTCCCCCAATATGAGAAGTGTGTGTAGATATGTGGGAGGCCCAAACCACGCCAAGTGTCTCCTACGAACAGGACGCTCACCTTTTTCTCACCCAATGTTCTAATCTCAGGTTTGTTTCCAGTTCTTCTGAGGATTGTGTCATTAGGGGAACTTCTAGATTGTTTCTCTAACAGCCTCCCTTACTGTGTCTTTTGGGTTCTTTACAAACAAAAGAAACTCCTTCGAAAAGGAAAACAAAAAAGCCAAGGGGGCCTGCTTTATTGGAAAACAAGGGAAGGTCACTCCGTGAAGCAGATCTGGTGAATCGGGTTTTAGGAATGAGGAGAGCCAGGGAAGCTTCAGGACTCTGGATACCAGGGACTTAATGATGCTGTCTCCCCACTGGCTTCCTGGCACTTGTCACCACCTGAAAGTATCTTGTTTGTACTTTGCTCTTTCCTTTTTCTCTTCTGTGTGCTCAACTAGGCTGTACAGAGATGCAGCTACTCTGCCTCTGCTGTCTGCCCAGAGCCCAGGCCAGGGGCAGGGGCAGGAGCAGCCCTCAGAAAATGTCTGATGAAAATTGGCAGGAAAGGGCAAATGATCAAGTGAGTGATGAGTGGGGTCGCAGAATTCTAACTCTCTCCTAACGCTGGAATATAGGACCAGTCAGTGGAGATCTGAAACAGAAGTAAATTGGAGAGAGCCGAAAGCTAGGGAAATAACCAGCCATCTGATTTCCTCTTGCATTGCAACTCAGTCCAACCGTCCACCCCCCCAGGAAACATTCATCAGCCCTTCTGGAAGAATGTGCTCCTGCTTGCCATCAGATATTTTCACAGTGCCAGCAGGAAGTCAGTTGATGGGAAGTCTCAAGTCTTAGAGGATATTGGAATGTGTCTGTCACTCCATGGGGAACTGTCATTTCTCCTCTTTATGGGGGAGCTGTGTCCTGGGGCACAAAACCCTGAGAAGCTGAATTTAAAACACACACAGGGAGCTTAGGTGGAGGTATCTGAATTAGATCAAAAGTTGCCCCTGGAGTCCAATTTGGAGGCATGGATAAACAGCCCAGGTTTTTGTTTTTGTTTTTATGATCTCAAATATTTGGTTAAAGCAATGGTATAAATACCCGCATTAAATTCAACTGCTGTCACCATTAAATTTGTCATGAGGTTGTTTATTCCTACATCTTGCTGAGAAAGCAACCTATACTTGGCAAATTCTAGTGAGCTATTTGTAAGAAGGTGCACAGAGATGAACAATATTAAATTAGGTGCCGTTTATTCCTCCAAGCTACTCAGAGTCCTTGCTTTCCACTGAAATTCTTTCCTCACGTTCCTCCACATTGTTTCTCTCCAAGTAAAACTTATTACACAGATTCCTCAGGGCATTTTTTTTCCCTTTTTCTTTTCATGACTGTGGTTAAATAAACTATTGATTTTGTTTTCAAGGTAATTTAAGGGGGTAATACAGTTCTGATTTGATAAGTACAACCTTAATGCATTCAGGGTAAACACATTTTAGGGGTTCAATTAGGGCTTATTTTCAAAAAAAAAAATCAAATTGACCAAATGATCACTGACTGCCATGGGGAATTCTGGGTGCCTTGGCAGGACACGAAACTGCTGATGACTTTAATAATGCAGAGTTACATTATCAAAAGAAAAATTGCTAGTGGCTGGGGAGGCACTTCCAAAGACACGTGACTTTTGAGAGTGAATTAACACTGGGCTTCTTACAACAGACAAAAGTAAACTGAAATTTTTAAGAAACCATCAGAAGTCTGAGATGAACCAAGACGGTCCATCAGAAGTGGTTGCAGAGTAACCAGTCCTCCTGTTCACGATAAAAAAATGTGAACATCAGTCTTCAGAGAAGCACATTCAGTCAGGATGCACTTGGTTGTAATTGACAAAAAAACAAAGTTCTACTGGTTTGGGCTTAGTAAAGAATTTATTGACTCATGCCAAGGGGAGGCCAGGGGTAGAACTGGTCTTGGGCATGTCCACTGCTAGAGGCTTAAATTTCATTGTCAGGATCCCAACTCCCTCTTCCTGTCTGCTTGGAGTGATGCCACACAGAGTCACATGCTGTCCCCACAAAGACCCCAGCAGTGTCAGTCTTACATTCCACCACTGGTCCCTCTGCAGGATCAGCTCTTGCCCAGGATTTGTTCTAATTGGCCAAGCTGGATCACATGACTACCCCAGAACTGGCCTTAGACAAACAAAGATATGGTTTCCCCAGCAAAATCCTGTCCCCAGAAGTGTGGAGGATGGGCAAATGGGGCAGGCAAGGGCACTGTCTTCATCACAACCATCCAGATTGTCCTCCAGAGTCACGAGGACCCTTGCGTGCCATAGCCTCTCGTGTCCTTTGGTGCCTACACCTCATTTTCCAGGACCTCCACCATGATTATTAGCCTCCTCCCTGAGCCTCTGCTTCTGGAACATAGTTCCCATGTGCCCACGTTTGGCCCCAACTCATTCTCCTTTCTTTGCCAACTCCTGATTCTGGGGTTCCAGCTGTGTCTCCTTGCAGCACCCAAGACCTGGAACCACATGTCGTCTCTGGCATCAGACTGCCCAGTGCAGCCAGTGGGCTCGTGGGTCAGAACTGCCTGCTGAGAACAGCCCTCCTCTTGCTGAATGAGGAAATGCCAGGTATGCACCGGCTGTTCGCTCTGTGATTGTGCTGTAGCCACAGGCCAGAGGCAATAAAACTGTGTCTCCATCAAAATTTTCATGGAAACAGAAGGTAACAGATGGCTCGCATATATATTTTATCATATTATATTACGTATATATGCATACATGCATACACTATAATTATAGGAAGCGGTGGAAGATTACTTTTATATTATTCAGCTCCGTGTTGACTATTCAGCCCCATGTATGTTACAGAACAATACCGCACTGTGAGATCACTCTTAAACACACACAGTATTTACAGGTGTACAATCACCATCAGCACCTTTCTTGTCATCATCCTAGCCAGCCCTTATTGAGCACCTGCCTAGCACTTTACACTTTCTATCTCATTTACTGCTCTTATCAGTTTTCTGAAATAAGTACTGTATTTCTACTTTCGGTTTACAAGTGAGGAAACTGAGGCACAAAGAAATTAAGTGACTTTCTCAGGGCCTCATAGCTGGTAAGTGGTGGGGTCAGGAAGCTGATAGGATTCACCTTCCCTCCCCGGGCAGGTGGGGTAGTCAGGTGGCTGGGTGCCTAGCCCTGGCCAGAGGAGTGTGATGGGAAGGTGTGTGTCACTCTGGGGAGGCAGCTGCTACATTCCAGGATGTGTTTTGCTTTCTTGTCTTAGTGACAGTCTAGACGGCTGAGGACCTGCCATCGCAGGCACACAAGCAAGGGGGTTGAGTACAGATGTCCACTGCCCTGGACTTGAGCAGGTAATCAACATTGCAGCTTCGCACCACTGAGATCTGGGAGTCTTTTCCTTACATGGGGTTGCAGTGTAACGTCCTATGTCAAAGTTGAATCCATCAAATGTCAAAGGGAACTTTTGTCTCTTCTAAATATTTTCATTCTTTTTAATAAAGGGAAGGAATTCAAGTATGAGTTCTGTAATTAAAATGGCACTTAATAAAAAAAACAACCCTAAGGTGGTAGAAAGGCAGTAGAACACATCCTTACCCTATAACCCTAATAAATGAAGGCATACTAGAGAGCTCTCTGTTCTCAATGCTTAATGATTAGTAATTAAATCTTCATTTTATATGGAACGAATTTGGCTATACCCAGATTCATCGCTCTGCTCTTTTAATTCTTCTGGTCTATTTTAGGATAAGATATTCAGCTATGTCTTCTTAGAGCATAATTCAACTTCTTAGTTCCTCATGTCAAAAAGAATTATCTTTTATTATCACAAAGGCTTCTATAGCAACTCTCTGCGCAGGGCATGATGTAAATGCTTTGCGAATATTAACTTAGTCAAACTTAGCAATAACCCTTGGAGGCAGGTATTATTATTAATTAACTACCCCCTAATTAGTGAGGTGAGGAAGCCAGGATTTGGTGCAGGTGATGCGGTCCAGAGTCCCCACCTTCCATTATTATAGTTCTGCTTTTCTACACCCAGGGATCTCTAGCCCAGCAGTAATTATTTGTAGAGTGAAGGAGTAAGTGAATGAATTGCACTAAATAAAGTCCTTTCATTTACATATTTCATTTGAAGGTCACAGTGATTCTTTGATTATTGACTTAGGCATAGTTAGTATCACCAATTACAAGTGAAGAAACTGAGTGAAGCAAAGTGACCTGCTCGGAGGTAGCAGAGTTGGGCCTCAAAGAGCTGCATTTTACTCCTGGCGCCACTCAGTTCAGCGAGTGGCCAGACGATACACTAGGCCCGCCCAGGCCTCCCACCCAGGCTCTTGTGCTTGGTTTTGGGGAAAATGGGTGGTCTGTCCCTCCCCTTAGAACAACTGATTTGAAGTTATTTTGTGGGTTATCGGGGCAAACTGCTCCCTTTGGACCATGCCCATGTGGCCCCAGGGCTGGGGCAGCTGGATTGATGCCTGCTACTGTGATGGGGGCCAGTGGAACTGTGGCTTGGGTAGTGCATGTGGAGGTTGAGGTGGTGGGCAGGACAGAGAGACAAAACAAGAAGTGCTGAAAATTTCCTGGGGTTTGAAGATCTGTAAAAAATTTAAACTCTGCTAATCAGCTAGAAAGGAGGAAAGGCTAGGTCCAGTACTAAATGAAAGTGGCAGACTTAGGAAAATCTGAGTGTCCCAAGCAAAATTCCAGAGCATGGGCAGGTGAGGGCAGGAGAACATGACCTGGTTTCTAACCATGGCTCCCTGCCTGCAAAAGTTCTCAGGTATGGAGTCAGAGGGACCCCAACTCACCCCACAGAGGACTTCACAGTTGGCAAAACATTTTAGAATATGTTAATAATTCACTTCTCAAGCTGAACTTATTAGTAACATATACACAGGGCAGGGCAGGAAAATGAAGCTCAGGGAAGTCACTCATTTAATAGACATTTAGTGAACCCCAACTCTGGGCCTGTCCCAGATGCTGGGGGTACAACAGGGGAGACCATGCCCTAGTGGGGAGCAGCCCAATCATCAAGGAGAATGCACAGGGCATTGCTCAAATCACTTAGCCGGAGGGGTGTGGGTTGGGGTTCCCAGAGAGGCTGGTGATGGGGTGCCACAGGGCAGCCTCCTCCATGGCCCCCCAGACCTGCCTCTGTGGTCACAGACTGACCAGGGGTTCACATCCATCCTGGCACTGCCTTATTAAAAGAAAAAAGAAGAAACCAAACGGGTTGATATCTTTTGGGGGAAAAAGTTACGCTTCTCTATTAGCAGCTCTGGATTTTGTATGGCGATGACAATTTGGCCTGAAAAGGAGTTGAGAGAAGTCTTGATTGCTCGTGAGCAGACTCCCCTCATCCCAGACACAGGCATGACATTTTCCCTCCCTGGAAGCTCAGGGACCGTGGGAGGGGCTTGAGACAGCGTGTGTGGATGGAAGAGGATTCATTCACCTGTCACAGTAGGGCACTGAAGATGGTGATGATGGTGACAGTAATGATGACGGTGGTGGTGGGAGCTGGTACTACTAGGTTGATACCATGGAACTGAAGCCCCCTGCACAGCCGAGTCCACTGGGGGGGGGTCACTGCCTCCAGTGCCATCTGAGACCTCACCTGAGGAAAAAAGCAACATAAACCAGCACGTAGGTTAATCCACAAACACATCCCTGGGATTCGGAGTGGCCCTCACCCTGGCCTACGCCCAGACCTGTGTGGCCGCTAGGAGCAATGATGGCAGACGAGCGACACTTACCTTGAAGTTGCCTGGGTGGAGCATTCAGTTTCTATCAGCGTGCATGTCTCAGAAAATAAAAATGAATCTGTTTTCTAATGATACCTTTCTTCTTACTTGACACGTCTGTTTTCATGGTGGGGCACTAATGGAGATGCAGAGGGTGCCTAACCTCTTTCCAATCCTCTCTGGCACAACCCCTAGTAAAGAATATTAAGCCAAGAGCGCAGGTGTTTGGGGATTTCTTAAGGGCCAAGTCTTATTGCGACTTAATTAAGAAACTCAGTTGAGAAGCATCAGGCTATTAAACACAGGGTGGCGGAGCCAGGTGGATTCAGGGCTGCAGAGAGATGAGGCCTTTATTAGTCTTCTTTGCTTCTATGAAAGCAAAGTAGGTTTGTGCTCCACTTGGGGACTAATCCATTAGTCACTGCGAAATCTCTGAGGACAGGCAGGTCCATTTCAAACCTAATTTGCAGTTGGCTTTTCATTTTAGTGGTTTTGGAATGGAATTCATCTGCCTAAACCCTGGAGTGTTTGGGTCCCTCATGCAAATATTTAATACCCACAGAGAAATTTCAATATAACACTAACAATTTGTTTTCCCTGATATCAGCCTCATTTGTCAAAGCTATTGACCCAGGACTATAAAGAAATGTCACTTGCATCCCCTCTGTAATGGTTTTATGCAAATAGCTTTCAAGGCTTAATTCTGTGGAAATGTTTAGGGAGAAAGAGGATGAGAGAATATAGACTGAGACTGGATATAGACAGAGAGATGGAGGGGTAGGGTCGGGTGGGGTCAAGGAGAGTGGGGAAAAGGAGGGATAGTTCGGAGCATCTTCAGCCGACTTCTCTGGAACATGAAGGGGGAGAGGGAGGTCCTGCCCTGTGCCCCCTCCAGCACAGCCCTGAGGACGCAAAGGGAACTTTGACAGGGCCAAACTCAGCTCATGGTGTTGACTTTGACTCTTGCTATTTTAACAGAAAGAGAGAAGTTAGAACAATAATTTTGTGAGCAGAGCCCAGGTGACCCAGAGCTGGGCACCCTAACGACCTGGAGCTGGGCACACCTGGTGACCCGGGCACCCAGGAGGACACACCAAGCTTTCCAGGCATTTTGTGGACACAGGTGGTTCAAAGGCTTCCAACAATTCTTGTTCCTAAACAGATCTGACTGTTCTCTACTCCTAAACCCCTTTGACAATTCTCCCATTTTGCGCAAACCTTCTCAGGGTGCTTCGCCTTGAGGTGTATGCACCACCTGGGCACCCAACAAAGGCGCCACTCAGCAATTGTGGGGGGTGGGGCTCCTCCAATAGAGATGCATTCCCATAAATATTCCTTTAATGTGCAAAGGAATATTTGCACATTATTTTTACTCTTGATCTTGTTTTCAGCCAATGAGTGCTACTGATAATTCCAATGATAATGTTAGCATGCAGATTGAGGGACACTCTGGAATCCCCAGACCTTGCACACGCTGAATAGGCGCTGCTATCTGCTGCATAAAGACAAAACATAGTCTTAGTTCATCAGACCTTCAGTAGTAAAGAATGAATGTGCATAGTGAGAAGAGAGAAGGAGATAGTTTCCCAATGAAACATCCAAGTTCCCCACCCCCTCATGGGTAAATGTACAGCCAAATGGGGTTGGCCCAAAGTGGGGTCATTGAGACCCGAAAACTTGCCACAAGTCTAAGACACCTTCTGGCGGGGACCCCTAGCCAAGGGGCAGAAGAGGTCAGGAAATCTGGAAGGAAAGGAGCACAATCAAAGTACAAATCAAGATAAAGGTGGCCATACTCAACCTCCCCCCGGGTCTCTCGCCCACATCTCTTTAAGTGACTCTACATGTCGCGACTCCACGTGTCCCCCAAGTCCTGTGAAAGTCCAAGAAGCAAGCACAGCTTCTTCTTCACTTGTCTCTCTGCTCCACATGCCTCCTCCAAGTCTTCTCTTCAAGTGCTTTTTAGCTTCCCCTGGCTGCTCAGCTCCACCCTCCATTAGGTGGGGCAGAGAACCTGAATGTTCCCTTTCTATGGAGATTACTCTGTTATAACAATTCAATCCGAAAAACACTCTTAAACCCTTAGAGATTTACGCTCATAGTCAATTTCAAAATTACATGTACATACATTTTTATATGTACTCAAAGGCCACAAAGCAGAGCACCCACCAGCTATGCCTTAGTTTTTCTGTCCCCATGCACCCACCACCTGATTGCAGACACCTCTGGATATGCAGGGGAGTCTGATTTCCAGGGGCCTCTGGGAACTCCCACCTTTGCACACAGTGCTACGGCCTAGATTAGATTCCCCCATAAAATGCAGCCATTTCACAAGTTTCTTCCCGCAGAAACGGTTTCATGAATTGTTTTTTAAGTTTCCACATAGCACATAATGTGGCCTCATCCACTTCATTAATCTTGGCTGCATTTGCATTTCACTGTTTCATTTTTTTCCAAAAGAGCCATTTCCTAGCTAAGCCCATTAATCTTTTAGACTTCTCCACTTCAAAGACTGTGTTGAGAGTTTAGCTAAACTACTCCATAAAACCGAAAATCCCCTGGAAGATGACAGTACTATACACAACATTACAGAGGCCCTCTTATAATTTTCACACTTAAATTCAGGTACCGGGATTATTTATTTCATTTAGAATCAGACTATTCTATTAATTAGATCTACTAAGTGTATATCATATTTTGCATCTCACCAGCTCACCTTTACAACAGTTCATCTCCCAAACAGCACCCAGGAAAAGTAAAGAGATGGGAAAATAAAGCGATCCTAGCAAAATTAATCTGAACATGGAAAAGTTTCTGATGAACACAGACAGTACAGGTAAAAAAGTTACTCCATAGCATTATTGCCTTGAAATCTATTGTGTGTGGCCAAATGGCCTGCAGGGATCTTTAACAGACTCTCTCCTCCTGGGAGCTGAGTCACAAGCAAATATAAGTTCCTGACATATTCCCTCAATGGCCCTTAAGATAAGCAATCTCCCACAGACCAGAGCCTGCCCCTTGCTCACCCCCCTTAGATATAATTCCCAGCAAAACTTACCCAAATGCACTCTTTGGTTTAAATTGACCAATCCAACTTTAGCCTGGAACCCCAAAGTGCTTCACCTATTGACCTTGATAAAGGCATATGCCCCAGTGTGCTACACTCTCTCTGCTTGCACCCTGCCTTCACTTCCCCTTGTTTTATGGGCTATAAACTTCAATTTTGCTTTCTCTTGTGGTCTTTTGTTGAACTGTAGCTCATCCAGCAAAGTCACAACAAATTGGAAGCTGGATTTCTGCTTAGAGATCATCAAACTGAGTTTTAATCCATCATTATTTATTTGAACACCTCAGTGATGGGAGACAAATCCAGCCCTTTCAGCTTCTAAATTCGGTGTGGTGGGCCAGTCTTACCCCCAGCTGCGAAGGCTTGTCTCCCCACCAGCTTTGCTGTAGGAGACTGGAATGCATTCAGCAGTTTCCACTGCTGCACGCAGCAGGGTGTGATGGTCCTCAGTGCTATTTGTTAAATACATAAGTCCTCTCCTTCTGCTTCTTCACAGTGTTGCCCTGCCCAGCCACTTGTGAAATTTGGGCAGTCACATGACTGGCTTTGCCTGTGAAGTGTGAGTAGAAGTGGTGTGTGTCATTTTTGAGTCAGTGTCTCTTAAGCTGCATTTTCTTCTGCCTGCCAGGGTGGTTTCACAGAAACATGTGTTGAGATGAAGCCTGGATCTCCAGATGAATTCAATGTGCAGAAATCTGTGCTGAAGCAGAGTAGAACAGGCAGCATTTGACAATTAACCCTGTTTTTTATTTCAAACCACTGAGACTTGGGTATCTTTTGTTATTGCAGCTTATTCTGACTAATACACAGTCATTTGCTACTAGTTAAAGCCTCGTTTACAGCTTGTTAAATTGATGAATGGAAGTTCTACTATATGCAGTTCACTGTAGATTTTTTTTACCTATACAACCTTGCCTGATTTAGATCTGAATTTTACTTCTACGCTTTGGAACAAAGTCATAGGAATGCCAGGTTTATATTCTCTCCTTAGTCCATGACTTCAGAAAGGACCCAGGAGTTTTCCACCAAGATGCTTGCTTCCACCTGCCAAAGGCCTCCGAGCATGGGGTCTGTGCTCCCAGTGCTAATCCTAGAGGCCGTGACCTCTGGAACATTTCTCAGAAATTCCATTTTCTACTTTGACCCAAGGTCAGAGCAACTGGTCAATAAACATGTCTGGTGTCCATCAAAAATTGATTTAAATAAGAATGTAAATAGGAGGTCTTTGTAAGAGAAACACCATGTGCAGCTAATGGAGACCAGAGAAAGAGATTCATTAGCCCTGGAAACTCAGGAAAACTGATGAGTGAAGGCAAACGGCATGAGCTGTGATCCAACTAAGTAGGGACAGACTCAGATGTCCTCCTGCAGGTGTTAGTTCACCTGGGCAAGAGTGAGCCATCCTGTCTGAAGGTGTCTTTAAATCAAACCAACAAAAATCTAAAAATCAATTGCAGAACAATTCAAAATCTCTGTGTAACCAGAGAGATATTTTTCTCTCCATGCATATAAAGGTTTCTCCATTTGTCTGAGGCCTTAACAGATCAGGGATGCAGCATTCCTAAACCTTGAGTGATACCAGAGCACCCAATCTGCATCTAAGTCCTGGATGAAGTCAGCTTCTCCTGAAAAATTCTTAAGAGTACACATCATCACATTCCAATGCTGGCTGTAATTTTTCATCTCAATTTCTTAACTGTGGCCTAATTGAAACCACACAGAGCTACTTGAGGGCTCTGTCTTAAAGGTACAGAGGGACACCTTCAGGAGGAAGGATGAAAAGGAATTGATAAGTCCTCTTGCAGAACCAGCGGAATCTAGACACTCAGTGCTAACCAACTCTGCAGTACAATGTCAGGGCCCTCTGTTCCTGTGGCCTCCTTCCTCACCTGCCAAGTGTATGCAATTCTGTCTTCCTACTCCTGCCCTGAGACACTGAACACCCCCTTTCAACATGCAAATACCATGAAGCTGAAAGCTCTTATCAGCTAGGATTCTAGGTTCCAGTCAACAGAAAGCCAGAGTTACATAGCTTTAAATTAAAGTAATTTGTGACAGCAGAAAACTAAGGTGCCAGGAGTCATCATTAGGCTCAGCTAGATCCAGAGGCTCAGATGATGCCTTCAGGTCCTGACAAGTGTCTCCTGGCCCCTCAGCTCCTGCTTTCCTTCCCAGGCCCTTCCTTGGAGGGTTCCTTCATGGCTGCACAGCAGACTGAGCTCAGTAGAAACATCTCTGTGCACTCCCAGGCTGTGACAACAGTCCTGTCGCATCTCATTGATCTGCTTGTGTCAAGTGTCCTTCTCTGGACCAATCAGGAAGACGAAATTGCTGATGGTCTTAGTCCCATTGGGTGAGAGCAGGAGATGGTTTCCCAGGGAGACCACCAAATTGTGGTGCAATGGATTCTGGGTAGTCAAAAAACACTAACAATAATATCAAAGTCATTTATTAAAGAGATGTATGCACTGAAGTGGTATAAACAAAGTTTCACTATCCTCCTTCCTGTAGATGAATCCCATGAACTGGTTTCCCTGGGCTGACTGAGACTTCCCTGAGACCCTGGGGAGGGAAATCTCTCTGGGACACAGAGAAGGAAGTTGTGGAAAGAATAGAAAGGGCCTGAGGTGGAGACTGAGACTGAGAATAGCAGATGGATTTTCCAAATAATACTGGAGCGGGATGGTGTTTCGGAAACGAGGGGAGGAGAGCATGGGGAGGCAGAGAGAAAGGGGCACAAACCCTGCTTCTCCCACGAGACACACCATGCCCCCTCGGAGCACCTTCCTCACGTGACTGTAAAGTCAGGGACCTTCGGTTTTAAGCAACGGAGGCCAGCTCTGGTCAATCTAAATAAAACATATTTATGAAGTTTCGTACACAGGAAGGAAAGTCTGAAGAGACATTCTGGAGAAGAGTGAGAGCTGGGTCAGGGAGCTCAGGCAGAAGTGAGGGGCTGTCTTCTTAGCACCCCCAAATGGACTTCGGCCAACACCAGAGCTTGCATCTCTTCTCCACAGATCCAAATCCTTAGGGCACCCGATTTTCCCACAGTGGTCCAATGAATGACATCAGCGTATGTTGGGGGGAAGCCACCTTGATCCACAGATGCCCCGAGGCTGCACCCCAGGGGTGTAAGAAGTCATTCCCAGAGCAAAGTCCAGGTGCTGAGAGCAAAACCGGGTGGGGGGAGTGGCGGAACCAGGCCATATCCTCCTGTACAAAAAGAAACATTCTAGACCTAAACCACAATTAGCCACTGAGCACTTTTGCTTCAGACCCCCAACCCCACCTCCGTCTTTTCTTGGTTTGTCCTGGTCTAGCCTGCAAAGGAACCCCTTCTCTCCTGCATGTGTAACTGAGGCCCAGCGGGCCGAGCTCCAGCTACAGAATGTGCAGCGCAGCTTAGACTGTGATCATGAAAACATGGCGCCAACCTGGAGTCCACTGCCTGGAGGCCACGGCCTGGCTTACTGCACAGAGGTTGCGATAAACTAGAAATGTGGGTGGGCGCACAGATGCCATCAAAGCAGGAAAGATAAGCATTAGCATAATAAATACCAAGTCCGGTGGTTCCCAGAGAGAGGTGTCTGGAAGCTTCCTCTGTGCTGCTGGAGCATGATGTCTTGGGGCAGTGCTTTGTGGGGTCACCTAACACTTCTGTGTGTGTCTAAAATGCTCCTTTAAAGAAAAAAATCAAGCCCCAGCTCCCCAACCCCTGCCCACTTTGCCCTGAGATGGTTTCTATATGGAGTCTGTGCCTCTTCCTTAGAAACCTCGGGAAGGCCCGCTCTCGCTCCTTCCCAGGGCGCCTGCTCACCCCCGGCTCCATCATTCAGATCCCTCTGCACAGTCTGCTGTGCTGTCCAGGCAGGAAGCTGCCCTCGTGCCCACAATGCTTCGTCACATTGTAATTTGTCTATTGATCTTCAGTCAGGACTCAGGAAGGAGCTGCAGGCACAGCTGTCTCCCCGCGGGACCCGGACTCACCCAGCTGCGCCATCAGTTGTCAGGTCCACTGGTTTAGGGATCTTGGGAACCCCCAGGTCTGTGCAGGAGGACAAGGAGGCTCCGATGAGCCCCCAGCCTCAGACTCTCCTTCCTTTCTGGCTTCCTCCCTTTCACTTCTCAGGGGGGTCTGGCTGGTAGAGCCCCTTTTGGGTGGTGATGGGGGTGTATGGTGGGGGTGCAGCAGGAAGTGGAGCGGGGAACTAAACTGGGCAGAAGGAGGAAACCCTGTAGTAGAAACTGACAAGCTCCCATCCTCCGCTCAGCCTGGGGTTTATTGAAGTGTATGCTGGGGGAGTCGGAGGGGCTAATCGCTTAATTTCAGCATCTACGGTTAATGTGGGTTTCTATGGCTGAGTGTTCTTGAGGAGGGGCTGCCCCAACAGGCCAACCAGTGGTTCCTATGGAAACTTTAAGATTGACATCAGGGTCCTCAGAGGGCATAAGTGGGACAGGGTGTGCTACTAACCCCCAGTTCAGCCAGAGCAGCTCTGCTTTGGGTCTGTTGAACAAATGATTGTTCTCTATAAGGTTGCCTTTGAAGAAAGTTTCCACATCCCAAAATTTTAAGACTAGCTGCTTCCCAGTCTAAGCTGGGATCATTTTTTAACTGTTTCATTTTCAGGAGGAAAATTCAGTCAAGTGTCATTGTTTAGTCACACCCACTCCATTTAGTCCCAGACTTCAGTTATCTGTGACTCCACAGCAGGTTACCCCAAAACGTAGCAGATAAAATTCACTCATGTTTATTCTCTATGGCCTGGTGGATCAGGAATCTGACCACGGCAGAGTTGGGGTCCCTCACTCCAGGCTTCTCACTGGGCTGTCAGTTGGGGCCACTCTCTCACCTGAAGGCTGGCCTGGGGCTGGAGCGCCTGCTTCCAAGCTGACTCAAGCAGTTGTTGCAGTTCCTCACGGCTGTTGATCGGAGGTCCTTGGGCCATTGCTGGCTGCTGGCTGCCACCTCTCTTGGTTCCTCACTCCACAGGTCTCCTCAGAGGGAGCTCACAACATGGCAGCTGGCTTCCTCAGAAAGAGCAGGTGAGAGGCAGAGAGAGGGTGAACAAGGTGGAGGTGGCAATCTTTTATTTCCTCCCCCGCCTTTCAGAAGTGACATCCTTTTTGCTGTGTGGTGTTAGAAGCAAGTAACTCAATGCAACCCACACCCCAGGAGGGGATTCCCAAGCACTTAACCATCTTTATTATACACAATACCAGTGGGGATCATCAGGAGTCATTTCAGAAGCTTCCCCCACCACGGCTTCTGACTAAATTTGGAGAGCCGTTAGACTAAATTGTGAGGAATTGACAGACTTCGTTTTCTTCTGTTTCCCAATTTTAGGAAGCATTTCTCTCCTACAAATAGCCTTTGTTCACACCATAGTTGTGAACAGACATTCTTTTGCTTGACTGGCCTTAAACTCATAGAAAAATGTGATATTTCAGGCAAAGTGTTCCCTACTTGTTAGATAAATTGTGTCTCACCCCCATCTCAAATGTTTTTTTTTTGGAATGTTGAGGATGGGAGGATGGGATTCGGCTTTCTTTTTTCTTTCTTTCCCTTCTTAGGGGAGTGGGGGGGAAACTTGGCTAGTGCTGAGAGCCTCCTAATCCCCACTAGAAATCTGACATTTCCATTTTGCTTTTTCACCCTCTCTAATCTTCACAGCAGCCTGAGGTGGGGGTGGGTCCTTCCAGCAGAGTGAACCATAATCCCACCCTGTAATAACAAAGGTGCGCTTGAGGGTTTTGTGGAGACTGAAGTGTCCCAAGCCCGGCTCATTTCTAGGGTGATGAAGAGTTGATCCGGGCACTGTCCCAAGTGTTGCTTATCAGATTCCAAGTGGCATTGTCCCTGGCGCCTCGCCCTCGGGGTGGCGCTTGTCGAGGGTGGGCTCCATCTAAGAGCCGAGGAGTGAACAGGCACCAGGCTGGAGGGATTTAGGATCCCTGGCGCAGTTCCCAACTGAACTGCTGTTTGGTTCTGGTGAAGACCAGGGCACCATGGAGACAAGGAAACAGGCAAAGAAAATGACTCATCCTGGCCGAGAGCCCAGAAAATGTGTGCTAATGCCTTCATGCAGACAAAAATAAGATTATAAGAGATTGAGTGCAAAAAAGTCAACCTCAAATGATACTTTTCTTTAACCCATCCACTCAGAAACCCAATAATTTGTGGAGATCCAGAGTCAAAGAGAAAACCATCAGATTAGTGAAGTTGTTTTTAAGTCAATTCTTCCCTTTCCACAACAGATTCCCTGTTGAGCTAGACATCATCAGTGCTCACCAACATTCTAGGCTCCCCTCCGCTCCCAGGGCCTCTTTCCTACCCGCTGAAGTTGCTTGCAAATATATGATCCTGCTTCGTCAATGAAATCTGAGAGAAAAATGGCATTTTTTTTTCAGCTTAGGGGTGGTTCTCTGTGGACCCCTGTCCTGCCATAGACATCATGGAAGGCATAGTGGTTCTCTGTGAGTCTGGATCCCTGAGAGGTTAAAATAAACAACTATCTTTAACAACCCTATTTAGATTTATAGAATGAGTTTTGTTGTGTCACACCAAGGAAATTTTTGGTGCTGTTTGTTATTGCAGCATAACCTTGTCTATCCTGACTAGGAAACCCACCATCCTGAACCCCAATAGACTGTTCATGGATACATTAAAAGCTATGGCTTTCCTTAAACTCACCCTCAAACCAAGACTGGCTCTCAAGTTCATTTAACCAAAATCACAGAATTGTTACAGATAAGATAGCAGCTGACTTCACTTCACATAATGAAAGAGAAAGAGCATTTAAAAGCTCTGACATTGGGGGCAGATACTTTAATGTTCTGTCAATGAGGATTTCAAGTTGAAAATAGCCAAGCATATACCTTTCAAGGTCTATATATCAAATGAGATGACGGAGGAATGAACCTGTGGGATTTAGGTGCTTGGAGCTGTTGGGGAATTATTTGAGCTTAATAATTGCTGGCATACACATTGTGATATATTTATTTTTTATTTCCATCTTTTTAGAAATAGGAAGGAGAAGGCAAGAGAAGATGTATTCTACACAAGAGACTGGACAATTGATCATTAACCACAGCCTCATAAATCATAGCAGAATTTCTTGCTTTTGTTCCCATAAAAAGGAAGCCTGTGAAGGGATTTGAGGAGGTTACACAATTATTAATATAAAGCATTAATGTTAAGGGCATAAGTTCAGCTTAGTAGGTAAGTGATTTTGACCCCCACCCCTGGCATTCATTCATATGACTTTTATTAAAATTCTGTCCTTTCCTGGGGACCAATCCCCAACTCATGCACAGAAAAATATTAATTCAGCTCAAGTCAGGTCCAGGAATGAGTTGTTATAAGCTTAGTTCAGAAAACTTTTTCATTCTAGCGATTGGCCTTGATGCGTGGCTCAGAGAGGGAAATAATCCAATGGAATTCTATAACAAATAGTCCTGAAATCATGGTGGGTTATAAAAAGTTGAGCTATAATTTTCTCACTCATGCATCTGCAGCACAACTGGTGTGTTTTTGCTTTAGACCTTGGGTCAGAGTCAGCTCTAATGACTCCAACCTGGACCCAGAAGAAGCTGGGGGCCTGCCCTTTGCCTGTACACACCCAAAGGCAGTGGTGTGAGCCTCCTGCACAGATGAATATAGAGCCTCTTCTCGTGTCACATCCACTAATATTCCATTGACCATAACAGGACACATGGACAAAACCAAAGTCTTTGGGGCCCGGCTCTTCTCACTTTGCAGGAAAGTGCCAAGAGGCCACATGGCTGAGGAAGGAAGAGAGGACAATGATCCAGCTCCTGCTTGGACCATGGGGGCAACATGAGCATCCAGTCCCCTTATTGCTGGGCTGGGTTTTCTTGTCATCTGTAACACAGAGAGTGCAGACCCTGGCGCTCGGTGGGCCTCACACTCCTGCTTACGCTTGCTCACTTATTCATTTTCCTTCCAGGAGAACCTCAGAGACTCTCTTAGTGGAGCAGAAAGTTGATGAGAGATCAATGACAGATGACAAGAGAGGTGAGGATAAAATTTTGGGATTCGATGCCTTCTCGCTGCTGAGGTGTGGCTGGGCCGCTGGCCTCCAGCTGTGAGCACGGACATCAGAAAAGCCAGCCTGGGGCCCAGGCCACCCAGAATTAAAGGAGTGACTGAGTCAAAGCCTTACAAAATGAAATGAGCTTTTATTCCTTCCAGACATCTGTGGTCGGTAAAACACAAGTCCTCTGTCCTCTGGTTGATGTTATTAATTAATGTATGGATGGAAATCAGACAGCTGAGTCATGGATACACATAGGAGGGACTCTGGTTAATGACTTTCTCTTCCCATCCCTCAAAATATCTTAAATTTAATTGAACTCCATCCAGTTGACCACTTTCAGCCAAGATCCTTGAGGGCCAGGCCTTCAGCCACACGTGGGAGGGAGGAGTGTCCTCCAGAAGCAGCCCTCCAGAAGCTGTCCCCCTCTTCAAGGCTGTGAAATACTGGACAAGTGGCTTTAGCCTCCTCATCTATGCAATGGGCCCATCACCCCATATCAGAGGTGCAGTTATAGGCACAGACTCTGGGACCAGAGTTCTGGCCTTGGAATCACAGTCCTCTACTTCTCATCATGTGACCTTGGCAATGACCTCACCTTTCCATTCTTGTTCCCTCATTTGTAAAATGGGGATGATCACAGGGTTCATGCGGAGAAATATTCACAAGAGTTCCCATCACCTATTTACCACTCAGTGTGTTGCTACTACTATTCAATTAAACTTACCATGATATTATCATAAGTATAATGACAAATCATAACAAATCCAGGATTTAAACACAGACCCCCTGATTCCAGAATCTGAGTCTTCCTTCCTTCCCCTCACTATTCAGCTCTCTCAGGAGAGGAAATATAAGATATATTCCCCATCATCATTTATTCCATAGAATTTATTGAGCCCCTCCCATGGGCCAAGCTCAGAACAAGAACAGAGAAGCTGCACTTACCTGTCTGCCTGTCTCTATGTCCATCTGCCCATCCATTCATCTGTCTACCCGTTCATCCATCCATGCATTCATCATCCATCCATCTTTCCATCATATATCCATTCACTTGTAGAGTCTCCATAATTCATGGGGTGAACCATGGCTCTTCAAGGAGTCATGGAGCCCTCATACCATCCCTGAGCTGCCTGCCTGGAGATTTGCTTGGCACAAGAAAAAATAACCCCCAAGTTATTGGACTTAGGAAAGGTGGGTCTCTATAACTGGTATCCAGAGCAAAACTCAAGAAACTTTATCTCTGCTTTTCAACCACCTCCTGATGTGACAGTGTGCAGTTTTCTTCTTTCCAGGTGAGCACTTTTTTGAACTGAAATGACAGATCTTTCTGTTGCTTTTTCATTTGCATGGAAAGCATCAAATTCTAATGTATCATTTTCATTTCACCATCCTGACAAATCCTTTCATGAAGACAGTAACTAGAGAACTCATCCAAGAAGTAATTTCGTGATCATCAAATTTTTGGATAGATAGATATTTTAATTTGCTACCCCTGATGAGATGCCTGTTGGCATCAGTGCTAAACCCTGGAGATTTCACTGTTATTATCCTAAGATTGATACAAGTCAGCCATCAGATACTCAATGGTTCCCATTTGTTAAGCTGCATCATAGCATCATGAAATCAAGAGCAGGAAGGAGCTCTAAGAATAATTAGAGGTGAGATTTGCTTATGTAATAGGACAAAAGTTTATAGAAGTTGGCAGGTGTCAAGGCACACTGGAGACATATTCAGTCTCAGGAAAAATCTATAGATGTTTCAAAGTAGACCCTGGGAGTGGGCATCCTGCTCCTGCAGAAACCTTGACTTAAGCACTTCTGAGACTCCATTCCCCCCAACTACTCAGTTTGGCTCTGTCATGTGGCTAACTAATGATGCTCCAGTCAGAATTAATGCTAGATTTTTTTGTAGAAGTACCTGGAAAACAAGCCCCCTCACTTTTTGTTCAGGACCTGTGGGTGTGTGGATGCAGGCGCTGGGCTCCCCTAGTCCCAGCTGAGGGTGCAAGGATACCAAGATGTCCCGGATGGCTTTGTTGGACACTTGATCTAGCTGTACCTGACACTGGCATAAGATGACATATAACTTACTGCCCAACCCAAGGCACTGTGGGACTGTAAGAGGGGCACTGGTAATAGCGTTTACAATTATTAATTAGCAGGCATCAATCAGGTCTGCCCTGGGCACCCTTGGCAGCCTTCCTAATCACATGAGACAGAAATCCCCTTCTTGATCAAGCCACCCATATCCTTGCTATAATGTCTTCTGGTTAAGTGACAAATGGGCAAAATAATAAGGACTAGGTCACTCTGGAGAGTGAAAGAGGCTGCTGTAAATAAATAAGGAAGCCAACAGTCTCAGGCTTGGAAGCGCCTATTCGGACCCGGACACAAGTGCAGTGTTCTGAGTTCCTGCTAGGTGGCAGCACAGAGGGGCTGGGATGAACAAGGTACTGAGGCACAGGACCCTTGCTCCAGAAGCTGTCTCAGAGAGAGACACAGATACCTAAAACCTCAGTCACAGCCCAAGATGCTGCGGGGTGGGCCGCAGGTGAAGGCCATCTGCTCAGCTGCTCTTTTGGGAGTTTGCTTTTGTTCTGTAAGACCTAGACATGGCAAATAGTCAAGCACAAAAGACTTGACCTTCTCCCTCCCTCCCACATTGACTGGAAAATTCTAGCACTTCAAGTAAAAATGGCAGATCATGTGGTTTAATATTTCAGCTCATTTCTGTCCCTCTCCTGTTAGAGCATCAGCTCTGGGGCCTGAGGGCTGGAAACTCCTCATCTTAGGGGTCAAGAAGATGGAATAAAGAGAAGGTTCAGTCTCTCTTTCCCTCTTGCCATCACTCCTACTCCAGATCAGAAAAACTCTGCTCTTGATGCAGGGAGGAAGTTCTGCCCATGCTCGGTCACCTCCCTGATGAAATTGGAACATCGGCTTCACCTTCCTCCTCAGAGCTGTCAATGAAGTTTGACAGGAACTACCGTGTGAACAGAGTCAAGTCTGGTGCCTGCTCACGGCCTTCCCAGGGATCCAGGGCTGTCGGGACAGGCTCAGGCCGGCCAGGCAGTCAGCCTCTGGCATTTGTGGGCAGGTCGGGGGCCCTGTCTACTTTGCTTCCTGATTGACACACACAGGAGGGCTTCCCTGGCTCACCCTCTGACCTCCAGTGCATTTTTGGATTAACTCTTGATGACAAAATAAAGGACCTGTTTATAAATCACCCACCTATGTGGCCACGAAGCCGTCCATGCAGATGGTTTAAACATCAAAATAACAGAAAAGGATTTGCATGTGGGGGGCTCACGCTACTCTGTACCCCCCAGTCCCTCCTTTCCTGGTTCCCAAGGTACCTTTCAGTGCTGCTTCATGCAAACCAAGCCCTGTAGATGTACCTACCTCTTATTCTCCCCCTTCGGGTACAAAAACCCTGCTCTGTGTCTCCTGTTCTGCGTCTTGTTCATCACAGGCAAGGGCTTGCCTGTCTTCACAATACTCATACAAGATCCCTTTGCTTTGTGTGAACCATTCCATGATGTTCAGCACATGGCGATTCCATCATTTTTTGTTCGTTGCCTCACGTGTTTGTTTTAGCCTGTCTCCAGGATAGGGGTGGTTGGCTTGTTGCCCATCTGCCTCTCCCAAACAATACTGTGATATTTAACCTTGATTGTAGGCATTTCTATGCAAAGACCTGCAATATAAAAAACCCCAGGAGTGGCATGGGCTGGCTCAAAAAGAACTGCATTTGTCAATTTTCTAGAGTTTGCCAAAACGTCCTCCAAAGGGCAGCGCTGCTTCGCCCCCCTCGCCGTGCTTGGGGAAGTCTGTTTCCCCACAGTTTCAGCAACTTGGAATGTTGTCAAACGTTTGGATTTGCGCCCATAAGACAAGTGATATATGGCATAACCATCTAATGTGTTATGATCAAAGCCATCTGTATACAAAAGCCATCCAGGGGTTCACAAGTCCAATCGCCCCACTGGGTGTCACTGTCACACCCTGCCTGGTGCTGTCCTTGCTGGGGAGCCATACAGCGGTCCCCCAAGGCAGCCAGGGGTCCATGACTGCCCGTGTGACTCAGTCTTCATCTACATTCACCTTTGGGTACGGGAGGGGCGCTGGAGCTGTGCCTGCCTCTTAGGGTTTGCTTATGCTTACGTTTTTGCTGTTGTTGCTTTGGGGTTAAGCACAGATCGTGTGCTGGACCAGCATGTCGTGCACACAGTGTCACTGAAGGTGCCACTGCCTTCTCTTACAGAACTTGCCACTTGAGGGAAAGAGAACACTTTCTCTGGTCTTCCAGAGCGGTGCGGGCGTGTGTCGGGTGACCGAGGGGAGCGTAATGGACCTCGCTATCCGACAGTTAAGGCTGAGTTTCCTTTCCCTGGGATAATATTGGATTTCATACTGAGAACATCAACAAGAGAAAGGCACGTACCTAACAGCTCATGTCTGCGGAACATATGTTTCTGCTCAATTTCTGCACCTTTATGGCTCCATCTGACGCTGCAATTCTTTGTGCGCATAACAGGCCTGGTTTGACTCATCAGTCTTACACATAATGCAAGTTGAAGTCTATTAGGCAAGCCGATGCCTGGCCCATTTGTGTTCCTTTTGCAAATTATCGTGGCTGATTTTCCTGTACCTGAGTTTTTTGTATGTTTGTTTTTGGTTTGGTTTTGTTTTTTTCTGGAAACCGATAACTAAAAAAAAAACCTCTCTGATGATATTGAAGATCTCATACTCTTGCTCATGTTGTTTTAAATGAAAAATGACAATTTGGAACCCCTGGGGGAAAACAAGTATCCATCTGGCAGAAATAATGTACTGTGATTTCTTTTTTTTATAAAGAAACCACAAAACGAGAAGGTTTCTACCTTTACTTCCTTAAACATAAAGCTCAATCTTGGGAAATCTGTACATTTCTGGATAAACTCATAGCAGACTCTCGCAGCTCACAATTCAAGTTACTCAGACCAACAATTCTGGGCAAATCCCGAGGCTTGCATTGCTTTGGTTTTTACTGTTGGCTTTTGTAAAATACACGTGGCACCAACTAATTCTTTCACCCCCACTGCTACCACCTTGATCCAGCTGCTATGAAGACCCTCTTCTCAAGGTCCCCTGGGCTCTGCACCTGCCCTCACCCTTGTCCCTTCTCCTAGTCCATCCTTCACAAATGGTCAGAACTGTCCTTTCAGTTACCAGCCAGGGGGCATCTCTCCTCTGCTCAGAAATCCCTAAAGCCTTCCCCCTCACTCGGAAAAAAATCCAAAACCTCCCAATGACTGTGAGGCCCAACAGGGTCTGGTTTCCTTACCTCTCTGACCTTTTGCCCTCACTTCCCTCCATCAGTTGGCTGTGGCCACACTGGTCACACCACTGCTCAAACATGCCCTTGCCACAGGCCCTGTGCACTTGCTATTCCCTCTGCCTGCAATACACTCTCTCCCCAGATATACAGATTCTTCTGCAATCGACATAATAATGGCCCCCAAAGTCATCCACATCCTCATCCCCAGAACCTGTGGCTATGCTTCCTTACAGATGGGATTAAGGATCTTGGGATAGGAAGACCAGCTTAGGTTATTCAGAGAGGCCTAATGTCATCTCTCAAGGGTTCTTATTGGTGATGGGGGGAGAGGATCAGAATCATAAAGGGTGATGTATGAACAGAAGAAGAGAGACTGGAAGATGCTTTACTTCTGGATTTAAGAAGGCTGGGAGCTTCTGGAAGGCAAAACAGGCAAGGAAATGGATTCTCTCCAAGACTTCCTCTCCCCCCAACCCCTGCCCGCCATCCCCTCCACTCCATTTTAGTTCTCTGACCTCCATGGCTGTCCGGTGTGACTTAGAACACTAGGCTGGCGGTGATTCATCACAGCATTCATAGGAAATTGGATGCCTCCTGGTATTGTTATAAAACAAACATCACTTCACTGGATATCGTTCCCCGCATCTCGCTACTACCTGTGGGTGTTTCTCAGATTGAGATTTTTAAACAAAGGATATATCCTTAAAAATTGCTTTCTCTTTTAAGGGTGAAAATGAACATTCTGCCAAAGAAAATATCACTCACACCTTCGGAAATGCCTGAGGTTAAACACACAAGCCCCTCCCTCCCAATTTAGCATCAAGCTCTAGGATGTTCCATTCTCCTGGGACCCTCCCTCTGTTGAGTTCAGCAGGTTCTCAGTGGGAGGCTTGGAGCTGGGAGTTCTCATACTTGGCCTGAGCAGCTCACCTGCACAAGATCCCCTCACTCAGGAGAGGGGGGACGCAAGCCTGCTCCCACACTTGACCATGAACCTGCACTTCTGCTGCGTTTCCATCTGCAGCCACAGGAAACAGCAGGACGGTCTGCAGGGCATCTCGGGGTCAGAGCCCAAAGTCACTGTGCACTTCGCTCCCTGTATTTAGCCCTTGAGGGGGTAGGGAAGGTCACAAACCCCAGTGCATGAAAGTCCTCAACCAGCCACCTTTGTGCAGCCTGTCTGCCCATTCCCCACTTTTATGGCTAAAACCCCTTTTCATTTTTCTCCCCGGGAGCCCTGCTGTGGAGCAGCCTGGGACAGGCAGGATTGTTAATAGCTGCTTTGATTGCTCAGGTCTGAGCCATTCACTCAATTTGATCACAAAGGTTAACTGAACTCCATCAGCAGATCAATTAATCACTAACACAGGCAGGCGTGTTTTCATCCCCTTTCAGGCCAAGGGACGTGTTATAGACAGACTGCCAAGTCATTTTAAAGCTGTGAACATTCAAATTGCTCCTGAGCTGAGTCTATCAGTGAACATAGCAATTTTGAGCCTTTGTGTCGCTTGGATTCTGCAGAAGCTGGTAATGGGGACAGGGAAAGGCAGGGAGGCTGGGAAGCTTTCATTTAGGATGGCAGAAGTGGAAGTTTGAACAGATGAGAAATCATCATTAACCTTCACCATGACACCTGTACCTCCAGTAGCTGGGAAACAAGCTCTTTAAAGATATCTGTTTTCTCTGGGCACGAAATATGGCCAGTGTAACCCTGGTCAGGGCTAGGGATCCCCAAATTCTCACTGAAAAGGCAATTATTTCCCAAGGGGTGATTACGGGCATGACTGCAAGATGGGAAGGCACATGCAATCCCAAGAAAAAGCAAACAAAGAAGTTAACACACCCCTTTCAGCAGTCACTGACCAGAGGGATGAGAAGTGCATGAAAACTAGTGTTTTCCTGGCATTTAGCCAAGAAATTCACTTACGGAAATAAACGTTCCACAGTAATGATTATTGCGTGTTTCTGTGGTTACTCTTAATATAAGCGCCCTACTCTGAGTATCCAGCACACATGTCCCTTCCCAACTCTGATCAATAACCAACTCTGATCAATAAACAATCACTCTCCCGCTCTCTGTCCATGGGGTTCAGGATGAGCTTGGGACTAAAGATAGAGCATCTGGCCCATCCTGTCCTGCCCAATCAGCTGCAAATCCCCCCAGCAGAAGTAGTTCAGACCCACGTGACAAGAGCTGGTCCAGGCAGCAGAGTGAATCCTTTCTCTGGAGCAGGAGTGACTGGGAGCGAGTCTCCCGGGGTGGTGGCTGCAGGGTGTCCACCCCATGTTCCTGCCAGCGGAGCCCACCTCAGTCTGGAGGTTGAGAGTGTGATGCCTGCTCTCCGTGCTCCTTGGCAGTGAGTCCTGGGCTGGGAGGCGAGTTAGTTCCTAGGAAAGACTGGTCGATCTGATAAAAAGGAGATGTGCTTGAGAAGAGGTTTCCTTTCCTCCTTCCTTCAGTGATGTTGTACCAGTACACAAAGCTTAGAAGCATGGTAGCCATTTTCCATCATAACGATAAAAAGGAAATCACTCGGCCTTTATACTTTGAGTTACTGCATTGCTCTCAGAGTTAACTGCATTCAGGCTATTGGAGGGGCTGGTGGACTTTATCATAAACACTATTAGACCAAGATTTTGATTCTTATATTCAGTCTTATAAATGGAGCTACTGGGAGTCAGGTGGCTGTTTATTGATTCCTGAAATGACTCTATCATGAGGAACAGCAGAGCTGGAACAATGCCCTGATGATAATGCTAAAGCCCCTGGATCCATGTGCACCTGAAGCCTTATCTCTGAGCTATTCAATTATATGTGCCAATACATTTTCTTTTTGTTACTTTCTTAGGGTTAGGCTTTGATCACCATTGAATACATCAGAATATATAACTTTTGCATAACAAAAGATTGCATAAACAAAGACAAGGAATTTAATATGCTCCTGTACAGCAATAAGAAAAATATAAATAATTCAATAGAAAAATTATAAAGGATATGAAATACAGAAGAGAAATGCATAAATGGCCAATAAAAATGAAAAAATGAGAATTTAAGCTTTCATTAGGTAGATGAAAATGACAATTAGATATCCTTTTTTCACCTATCAGATTGGCAAGGTAAAGCTTGCAAGGCTGTGAGTTAACAGAAACTCCTATTGGCCTAACTAAATAGAAGCAGACATCCTGGTGGGCAACTTGGCAGTAGTAATCAAATTAAAATAAGAATGCTCACACTTTTTGTGTAAATCAAGGTCTAGACAGGAGCATAGAAGCCACACTAATCTGAAAAGCAAATATCAAGCATCAGTTTCACAGGTGATGGAAGAACTGGAGGCTAAGTAGTACCTACCGAGGCAAACCACACTGGGCAGAAATCATAAGCAGCTGTAAGGATAATGGAAAGATGAGGAAGAGCAATTCCTGGAACGGGGCTGGGGCCAGCCAGAGATCATAGAAACCTACAAGACAGGTATTTTCTTTCAGGCCTTTATTTCGTTCTATTTTGCAGGCTAGGGGTTCTTGAGTCTGTGACTTAGTATCTCTTAGCAACTTGAAGATCCTTAGTTTATATCACTTCACCCACCACATCTGAGTGTCTCTTTCCTCTCTTTTAGGATTAAGCTGAGTTGCACCTCCCTGCCTGCTCAATCTGGCCAAAGGTCCTTTTGTGTGTGCTTAGTCCTTTTTGATCTGCTGGCTTCAAAATGGACGTTCCAACAAGCCCATCTAAACCTTGGTTTAGTCTGCACTTATGTCTACTACATTTTAAAATTTCACTTATTGCATTCGCTAGTTAACAACTATTTTGGGTGGGGGGGGAGATGAAGGCGGCACTTCCTGGTGGCCTAGGGGCTATCATGATTTTGGCCTGAGTTGGAGCCCCAGCCAGGGAGCTACCCACATGGCACAGCAGACCTCTCCTGTCTCGCCTGCTGCTCCCCTCAGCAGTGTATTTCAGTCGATCCGCCTGTTCTGTTCCCCTCTCTGTTTTTGGTGAATCCTCTCACAACACCCCCATCCCTGCACCTCTGGCCTACACCCCACTTATTCCACGCAAAATAAATTTAAAAATTAAATAATAAAACAACTGTTCTGTGATTCTGTTTTAGTCATCCCCTTTCAGTATCCCTAATAGCCTTATTCACCAACCATCTGTGAGTTTTTTCTTATAGCCTGTCATTTTTTTCTCTTGGGTTTTCGTTGTTTGGTCCTCTTCGTGATATATCTGGTGAGATTTTTAGGACCAACGGCTGGACATTTTGTTTGAAATATTGTAGTGGCTGTGGTTGATATTAAACTTTCCCAGAGAATTCAGAGTTACTTGTTTTTTCTGGCAGCCACTACGGTGAGGGCAGATTCCTAGGACTGTAATGATTCAAAGCAGAGTCACCATTTTTATGAGACCTGGTGTCTGTGGGTTTGTCCTCATTTCGTAGAACAAGTCCTTCAGGAACCTCCATGCTCTGCTGGATGGCATCATGGTATTGGTGAAAACCTTGCTTGGCTTTTAAGACCCTCAGTCCCTGCTTCCTGCATGTGCTCTGAGCCTCTTGACTGCAGTTCAGGGTGAGGAAAAGCTGCAATGGGAAAGCCCTGCAAAGATTAATTATAGTAAAGTAAAAATCAAAATCAACAAGCAACTATAAACCAGAGACACACTGGGGTTGGGGGGGAGGGAGTAGGATCAAAACAAGGGGGGGGGGTGGGAATTGTATGGGGACTAACACCAAGATGAAAATGCATACATTGTGCAAAAATGAAAAATGATGCAAAAGATATATAAAATTAAAAAATAATTTTAAAAAACAAGACCCCCCCCCTCCAGGGGCTGCATTTTCTCTGAGACCTTGAACCCGCCACCCTGTTTTCCTCCATAGCCATGAACTTCAAGTTTTATCTCCCCAGCTCCAAATCTCCCTGAAAAGCACTCAATTCCTGTGACCCCACTCCACTTACAAACTGGCAAACCTGACCTTTTGTTTAGTTTCTCTATACAAGTGAGACCATCTGATATATGTATCATTTTCCTCCTGGCTAGCACAATCCCTTTCATGTTGCTGCAAATGGCATGAGCTTGTCTTTTTTGATCCCTGAGTAGTATTCCAAAAATGAACAATGATATAAGAAAATTTAAGAAATAATTAAAAATTTTTAATAAAAAAAGAAAAATACTCTCTTTTCAAAAGTTTCCATCTCTACTTACAGAGGATAAACCACGTCAGTAATTAATGCCTCATTCAAAATGATAATGTTCATTCCAGAAACAGACACTATTAGAAAGCAAAAATCAGAGTAACCCAGTTTTTAAGACATAAGTTCTATTACTGCAGAAAAAATACAAATGTTTTAAATCTGGTAACAAATTACTTTGAAAATGCTAAAGCCTGGATTTGGTAGTCAGATGCCCTGGGTTCAAATCCTGTGCTGCTCCTGCCCAACAGGTGGTCTGGGAAGAAGAGAATCTCACGGGACCTTGGGAGAATCAAGTTAATACATGAAACACGTAGACCCAAGATCAGAAGTCTAGGAAAGTGCTCATTATACAAATAAACAAAACCGTTTGCAGGACAGATTCCCTCTTTAAGCGGATTTCAGCCCACGGCCACCGTGTTTAAGCATCTGCTGGGTCCCAGCTCCTTACGCCCCACATGGGGGCACATTGGGGCTCAGGCAGGGGAGGGGGCCCGCTCGGGCACAAGACAGCTCCCTAGTCCTGAAACGGGGTCCAGAGCTGGAGTTTCCTTTTGATGCATTTTATCATTTAAATCTGCGAGCCCTGAAGCCAAGCGACTGATGTTTGCTGAAGGCAGAGGGGTCGAAGCACCCTCAAACTGTAGATAATACTCTAATTGCCATGTCGGCCCCGAATTCCTTGTGATCATCAGCAGGGCCCCTGCGCTCCGGCGGAGAGAGGCGAGGGAGGCCCAGACACACCATTGCTCATCTAAATTTTTAATAATGCTCCAATCTTCAGATCATGGGGTAATCAAACCCAAATTAGCAGGATACTCAAAGCCACAGAACGAGGGGAGGAAAAGGGATAATGTTTCTTTAATGAAAATTTCATCAGTGCAGATTTCTCATTGAATATTAAGGGTCTTGGCTGGAAGGCAGCATCAGAGCAGGCAGCTGGGACACTGACCTTTGTCCCTCAGAGGGAGACGCGTTGCAGAGCCCCCGGCCCCGCCAGCTCCGTGCCAACACAGGTGGCTGTTTCTTTCCTTTTTTTTTTTATTTTATATATATTTTTACATCATTTTCATTTTTGCACAATGTAAGCATTTTTATCTTGGTTATAGTCCCCATACAATTCCCACCCACCTTATTTTGACCCTAATCCCTCCTCCCCACTACCCTGCAGTGTGTTTCTGATTTATAGTTGCTTGTTGATTTTGATTTTTACTTTATTATAATTAGTCTTTTTCCTGGTCTCTTATTTAGGTTTTCTAAATTCCTGCTATGAGTGAGACCATCTGGTATTGCAATCAGGGAAATGCAAATCAAAACTACCATGAGATACCATCTTACACCAGTGAGAATGGCACATATTAAAAAAACGAGCAACAACAAATGTTGGCGAGGGTGTGGAGAAAAAGGAACTCTCCTGCACTGCTGGTGGGAGTGCAAACTGGTCCAACCACTATGGAGAGCTGTGTGGAGATTTCTGGACCTACTAAACATAGAGCTTCCATAGGATCCAGCAATTCCACTCCTAGGTATTTACCCAAAGGACACAGAAACATCCATTCCAAAGAGCACCTGCACCCCTATGTTTAGAGCAGCACTGTTTACAATAGCTAAGCTTTGGAAACAACCCAAATGCCCAAAAATAGATGACTGGATCAAGAAGATGTGGTCCATATACACCATGGAATATTACTCAGCATTCAAAAAAGATAAACACATGCTATTTGCCCCAACATGAATGGAGCTGGAAGGCCATTTCTGCTGCTAAGGAGAAGCTCCTGAGCTTGGACCCAGTCAGCTGAGGCTCTCAGGCCCCGCAGGAGGCCCCTCCGTGGTCCCAGCCCCTCCCTGCCCACCCTCTGCACTCCCGGGACCTCGCACATCTCAGCACCTCCACTCCCTCCCCCAGCTGCTTGGAGCCCTTGGTGTGCGGGTGCTGTGGCCTCACCACCTCTCCTCCAGCCACCAGAGAGCCCCTCAGCCCCTCACGCGCAGATGCCCAAGTTGGGCACTGGAGACGCCGCACTGGACCACCCTGCCCCGCCCCGTGGGCTCCTCATGGCTCCAGCTGCTCTGCCCTCGGCCCCACTCTGTCTCCAGGGTCCACTGAAATAAGCTCAGACAGGTCACTCCTCGGCTAGGCCTGTCCGTGGCGCCCTTATTCGTGCTCAGGTTTCAGAAGGTTCCAGGCAGGGAACACGGGATCTGATCTTCATGGAAAGACCTTCTCGCTGTGATAGGACCCAGTGTGTGTTTCAGCCCATGAATCACTTTCTCCAGCAATTTACCCCACCCCCATCTTGCCTAAGGCGGGTCCCCAGGCACCAGGCCCCCCTGAGGACTGACCCCCACCACACCCCCCACACCCCCCATCCCCCCAAACCCCCCCCCCCTCCAGGCCAGGAGGCAGCACCGAGCAGCCCAGGCTGGTGGCCCCCTGGGCAGAGCCACACCTGAGATCCTTGGAGAGAACTGAGGGGCCCAGCAATCCTTCAGAGAACAGCGCCCCCCCAACCCTCAGGACCCCCAAACACAGGAGGAGCCCTCGGATGTGGGTGCTGCTGCCTCTCAGCCCCAGTCTCCTCCAGGAACCCTAGAAGCTGGGAAATAAATTTCACGGCAGAAAAATGTCAAGATTCCAGATCCTTGGCTTAATCAAGGACACATTTTTCATTAGTTCAACTGTTCTACTCAGAAGACTGGGGGCCTCATTAGACAGCGGCCTTTTTAAGGGCAATTTGAAAGAAAAAGAGAGACAGAGAGAAGGGGGAAGGAGGAGGGAGAGGGAAGAAAAGTAAGCAAAAGAGAGATTGAAAATAGGAGAAGAAGGAGGCAAAGATCAAAGAACAATAGGGAAGAAGGAAGGAAAGAAAAAGTGGGCGGGTGGAAGGGAGAGGGTGAAAGGGGAAGAGAAATAGCAAAAGTGAAAAGAAAGGAACAACAGTGTAAGAAAGAGGGGAGACAGGGGTGGGGGGCGGGGGACAGAGGAGGTGGGACAGTGAGGGGCTCCCGCCTCGGGTGAGCAGGGAGAGCTCCTCGGCCCCTGGGCAGATGCTGGGCCTGGCACCGACACTCGCCAGCTGCGCGGCTGTGGTGTAAACGAGCTCCATCCCGCGGGCCCAGCTCGGCGGACGCCTCCCCTTCGGGACGTTGGCATCTTTCTCAAATGGGCACCTGACTCACCTGCTGACCATCACCTGCTGAACAGCGACTAGGACTCAGCAGCCCTACCGGGTGCCCGTGTGAAATGCCCCTCACAGGGCAGCCAGGGGGGGCCTCCCAGCTGGGAGAGGAGGCACAGCCACGCGGAGATCCCCCTGGGTCAGGGAGTGGCCTGGGGAGAAGGGGCAGCACCCCGGCGCCTCCTGCCCACCAGCCCCTCTTCCTGCAGGGAGGCAGCCCGAGTGAGCTGCTCTTTCCTGTTCTGGGCAACTAGATGATTTGTTCAGAGCTGACCTTGGCCTTTGGAGGAGCTGACCTGGGTGTGAATGAAAGTCTGTCCAGGAGGGCGGGACTGGCTTTCCTGGATGAGTCCAACTTCTGGGGCGGCCGGAGCGGGAACCTGGCATGGGACACTCCACCTTGCCTGGCAGCTGAGACCTACCTGTGTGCTGACCGTCTGGTGCCTCTTCTGAGCCCACAGCTGCCACCCGCACAGTCAGAGAGACAGTGGGTCCATCCTGCATGGGAAGGGCCTCCTTTATCACAGCCAGGAGGCCCTCAAGATACACCCCAACAATATATAAGAGCAAAACTCAACCTGTGCACAAGAATCTCAGGTTTCCTATCTGTGGGGGCTGGTAGGTTCCCCCCATGATCATTAAAACAAAAAAACACCCCATGTCCTACCCCCATGTCTTGTAGGAGGACAAGTTCACAGTTACACGAAGCCATGTGTCTTCATGTCCATTGCGGGACGAAGCTGTTTATGTGCTCTTTTCTAAGACCTTGCCTTATGGCATCTTTTTCCCATGGGAAGACTGCAGCCCTGGTTCTTGCTATTATGCCTCCTAACAGCCCTGGATGCAATGATAAGGATCCTCCAAAGCCTGTCCTCCCCTCTGATGCGCATGGAACAATACGTATTTTCAAGGTTCATTTTATTCCCTTGAGAAAAGAGATTTCATAATGTAATAGCAGATTTATGAGAGGTTATTGAGGAAGGACATAGGAATTAATTGTGGTTTTTTTTTTTTTTGAACAGATTTTGTTTGTGGCAGAAAATGATGGGGTGAATGAAACAGGGCATAAACAGAACTGCAAAACAGAAGGAAAATTGCTGCTTTTAAGGAAATATGTAAACAGTAAGAGTATGTATAACAGAGTGTGTTTATAGATTCTGAATCTTGCCAAAACGAAAATAGTTTTAAGAAAATATTTGAAGCATTGTTCTAACTTTGAAAGCATCATATTCAACTGTGTTTAGTAGACACGGGACCAACAGGGAGTTAAAGCCAATATTGGAATATGAAAAGGAACAAAAAGCTAAACTAGAATTAATTTTTGATCACATAATGGTAGAATTGAAAACATTTGGACTATGGGAAAGACGTCCAGACAAAACAATACTCAATTTGAAGTTTCAAAAAAGATGAACATAAAGTTTTTAGTTTCATTGTAAATATCTTTTTCTGCTGAACATTAGTAATTATGTACACCACGTTTCTTTTTCTTTGTCTTATAAGAAAAAAATCAATGAGAAAGAGGTGATGAACTTCAGGCTGGGTTCAGTCTTACAGTCTCTATGTCCACAGGAATCCTCTGTGAGATTTCTACAGTACTGGGGTCCATCCAGCCCCCTGTGACCCAAACTGAGTTCTGCAGAAGCAAGAAGACTGTTAAGAGGAAAGCCTACCTCCAGTTCTGATTAAACAGCAACATTTTGTTCTGACCAGAAAGGATGTTCTCTGTGGGGTCTCATAATTAAATTCTCCAACCAGTGGGTTAGTCTTTATCAGCACATCTCAGATATTTTTCTAATTGGTCTTTGTATTAGTCAGACTTTCCTGATTGCAGCTGGCAGATTCCAAGTAAAAATTATTAAAAATAAGAGCAAATAGAGGTTATAAGTTCATGCCATTAAAAAGTATAAAATAAATCTTAAAAAAATAAATAGTACAAAGTACAGCTTCAGGCATGGCTGTATCCAGGAACTAAAATGATGTTATCCAGAAGTGACCCCCCTTCCACCGTTTGGTTTTGCTTTGCCCTCTGGATCCCATGATCATCAGGCTCTTCTGTCCTGGCACCTATCCATAACCATGGTAGAAAAATGACTTTTCTATCCTACAATTTCAACACAGAAGTCCCAGAATCCATCTCCAAGGAACTGGAATACTCTGATGTCTCAAGCTCACTGCTATTGCAGAGAAATAATCCAGATACCAACTTTTGAAGCAAGACTTCGTGGTTTAGAAGAGCTATCTGCAGGAGGAAGGAGAGATAACTCACCAGTACTATTTGGCCTTTAATACTCAATCATGTGTGTAACTTGGGAAACAAGTTTGCTCAGATTCAAGGAGAGGTGAGGAGACCTCTCTCTCTTGAGAGAAGTGTCTAAACACCTGCAACACTTTTATAAAACCACCATCCACGGTAATCAGCTCAAAACACATCTTAAGATTGGCTTCTCATCCTGTCCCATTGCCTGCTTTCCAGCGCCCAGATCACTTCCTTGAATAACCTGCCTTCCTACAAGCCTTTGTCTGCAGCTCTGCTCCTGGGGGAATCCACGCCAAGGAATTGGCCATAGCTTCCACTTCAAGCAAGTTGGAGACCCTTCAGGCTAAGCATACAAAGTTCCAAGTTTCATTTAGATGTTACTGGGTTGGTTCTACAGTAAACCTGCTTCAGTCAGAATATGTGTCTCTGGGAGAAAAGGAAACTCACACAGGAGGAAATTTCTACGTAAACACATTCCCTTTCTTTCACAAAGCTGCTTTATTTTCCACTTTTTAGAGCTCTCCCTTCTCTGGCTGCCTGCGGTCCCTGAGCCTTGCATTATTGGAAGAACTTTTAAATTATCTTTTCATTCTGTTCTCAATTTTCTGATGCTTCAGCATGTATAAAAGGGAGGTGAAAAATTGCTCCCTCTTTTTCATTTGACTTCATAAGCCTTTCGTTCCAGGGTGACAGGATCTGGTTTGTCTCAAGCTACACCACGTCTGAGTGGCCCCATAAAGCAGAAATCTGCTGGGAGTTGAGTCGGCTGTGCCTGCTGTTGATTCACTTTGCTCCCTCTACCGCGGACACAGGAAGTTCAGAGCCAGAGGTCACACACAACGCTGGTTTGTGTCAAAGAATTCGCCATTTGCTGGGGGCTGGTCTCAGGTTCCATTTTCCCTCCCTTTCCTAAAAGTGCAGCACACAGTCTTTCAGCACGAACGGCAGTTAGCAAGCTGAAATGCTCAGATTCAGAAGTGATTTCAAAGACACCCTCTAATTGATCTGCATTATCTTACTGAGGCGAAGATCTTTTTAAAAATAGGTTTTGGGGGCCTCCCCGGTGGCGCAGCGGTTGAGCGCTGGGTTGCGAAGCTGCCCGCAGCTTCTGCAGCGCTGGTTCGATCCCCGGCTGCTCCTCAGCCACCAGCGAGGGTCCCCCATGGCGCGCAGACCTCTCCTGCCACCCCCTGCTCCCCTCAGCAGTGTGCTTCGGTCCTTCTGCCTGCTCTGCTCCCCACTCTGGCTCTGGTATTTATTTATTTATACAAGCACTGGGTACAGCCAGAAGTACCCAGTGCTTGTATAAATAAATAAATAAATAGATAGATAGATACATACATAAATAAATAAATAAATCTAAAAAAATAGGTTTTGGTAAGTTGCTAGTGTAAGGATACCTCCAGAACACAAGCACCCCCAAAGCTTACCAGGTGAACAGGTGAGGCACAAGATAAAGCATTTCCTACAGCCACTAAATGTCACCGTAGGTTGATGCTGTACTTCCAGAGAGTTATCAACAATAGCGTGTTGAATGTTTGCTCAGTGCACAGTTTACTCAGAAACTCTTCTAAGTGCCTTTCAGGTAGTAACCTTTCTAGTCCCTCCAGAGCCTTCGAGTCCCTTCCAGAAGAAGGTACCGTTATCATCTACTTTAAGCACAAGCTGAGAAAACCGACACCCAGAGCACCCATGTAACTAACTGGCAGGAGGTATAGCCTCAAGAAACCCAGAATGCCAAGTCCAGAGCTGGAAACAGGGGTGCTCCAGGGCTGTGCAGGTACATCAGGAGGGGCTCCGTGCCCAGTGAGGGTGGTCAGTACATGAAAGGGCAGGCGTTGGCCCATTTTAAGCTATGGATAGTTTTCTAGTCAGTATGTTCCAATACTGTATGGCTCTGAATTTTATCCAGTGACCTGAGATTCTGTCAGCAAGAACGAGGGGCATGCTGATGGAGACAGACAAGCAAGTGGGTCACCAGAGCCGAGAACATGACCCACACCTGGCCAGCCAGAAGTACCAGGGACATAGTGGTGAGTGTGGCCTGGGGGGGGCCTCACGTGGTCACCACAGAGACTGTAAAGAGGACCGAGAGGAAAGCTGAAACTGCTTAAATTATGCGATTAGTTTTGGAGAAAAAAGAAAAAACAAGTGCCAGCACCCTGGATGTGGAATCAGGTAAATAGGCAGGTGTCTTAAAAACTTCCTCAAAGATTTCGCCTTATCATACTCTGCCTATATAAGGATTGGTTTTGTTTTTTTTTTCCCTTGAATTTGACTCAATATTTAGATAAATAAATGTATTCAAACAGAAAACTTGGTCATGACCCTAAAGGTGAGACCTTTGTCCCTTGCTATAAATTGAAGGAAACCAGAAGGTTAAATACATAGCTTAATAAAACTATCCAAATAATACCTAAAGTCATCACCCATGCCACAGTGGATAGGTAATGCCCATTAAGAAATATTGGTTGAAATAAGGAAATTAGATGCATTAATTTTTACTGTAGGGTACAAAACATTCCATTCTGTTGAGTTATTCTTGAATAATCACTTACAATCTTAATTTGAGAAACTAAGCAACCAGAAATACCTGAACTCAGATGAACCCTAAAAAACCAATAAAGCGGCCACTTCCCAAGTTAGGTTCTCCTTAATGGTGTCTCTGAGGACTGGTTGCCGTGGAGGTCTCCAGGAGAATCTATTGCCTCAAAGAGAGTCATCCGGGTTCTCAGCAGGAAGGTGAATCTGTATGAAGTTATTTGGAGAGAGGAATCCCTCATAATAGCCACAGTGAGCTTAGGTACTTACGGTATATCCAATATTTGGTCCTAATTTTTGTCTCTAATAGCATTGCATACATACTGTCACTTTTTGCTATGTCCCTCTGCAGTGCCCTCCCACCCAGGCAGAGTGGACGTGCCTGCCCTATTTACTTTCGCCTTAGCCACGTCACCTCCTTGGCACATGTGAGCAGACTTGGAGTAGACCACAACTGGCCAGAGGTTCTACACTCACCTGTCCCCATATGCAGGGCCCTCTTCCAGCCAGGGCCCCAGAGTATTTGGCCTGGAAAGCCAAGATGAGCATATCCTATTACCTATAGGAAGCTGGTCTGCAGGTCGACCCACAAGTGACCAGACAAGATCAGTGAGGTTCATCCAAACCGCAGTCCATACTTCAGAAGTGGTGTGAACATGAGTATGAAGATGAATGTCCTTGTAAGTTTTGTATTTTGAGCTAGTACATTGCACATCACTGCAGTGCTTAAAACTGAGTCATAAACTTCCTAGCTGAAATATGGGCCTCTCTCACTTGCTCTGCCCTTCCTGAAAACTCTTCCAGAGAACTCCCTGGTAGCACAAATGGACAAAAGCACTGGGTGGTGGGCACGCTGGCGGGGGTCTGCTCTTACCATCAACAGGAAAAACCACAGTTCTTGGTTTTCCCAATCCTTCCGCCTCAAGGCAGGTCAGCCAAGTTCACAGCCTTCTCCTTTGAGCCAGGCAGTGTCCAGTGACCTGTCCCTTCTCTGGATAACCCAGGAGAAAGGCAATGAAGAAGAAAGAGGAAGCTCTCAGCACCCCCCCCCCACCCACAGCCCATCCCTCTTCCTACTCGTTGCTCCTAAAATAAATAACTCATAAACATTTTCACCCTGCATCTGAGACAACACAGAGATGACTACAGCAATGAAGGTATCGATTAGGCGCTGCTCCCAGACTTGCTTCTTTTTTTTGTTAGAGACTGTAATTAGATTGCTGTGATTTTCAGGTCCGTGAAATGTTAAATGGAAGGGTGTCAGCTGGTTATAAAAGAGATCCCCCAAATAACATCATAGGAATGGATCTTTTGATAAAATATTCCTAAAGGGTTTTAAGCTTCCTAACATTTTCTACTCCGATTTGGCAGCTCTTGCTTCCAGTTTCCAGATTTCCATTCCAGATTTTTTTTTTTTTTATATATACTGCAAAATGTGCTTACTGCTTATCTTCCCCTGCTGATTTGTCTCTTTTGCATTTTGCAGTTAATTTTAAACCTGAGATTGATGGCTCCGTTCGTGCTGAGTCACTGGGGCGGGAATGGCCTCATTTTCAGCATTATGTCGGCAGAGACATGGGGCTGTGAGCAGCGGAAAGGCCACACTCAGCATATCCTTTAAGAGATGGAAACAAACAAACCCTACTCACTAAACACAGTCGCACCTCTCTCTAGAATAATGTTCCTTCCACTGCTGTTCCTGCTCACAGGTTAAGGAGAGGCTTGTGAGTCACCTGTCAGAATCTCAACGAACCAAGAAATATAAATAAGTGACCCCGGAATATTTTAGGGGAGAGGAAAGACAACACAAGGAGAAATTGCTCTCTCCAGGGAACCTCCAAGATTTAGACAGACAGATTTTAAAAGACACAAGAAAGATGTGTGTGTTGTCACCCTGTCAGAGGAATATGCTAGAAGTTCAGATTCCCTGAGCCCCAAAAGACAGAAAAATACTTCCACTTACATTGTGGGGCTTCATTAAGTACCATGCCCCCCCTTATCTGCAGGGACTATGTTCTAAGACCCCCAGTGGATGCCTGAAACCATGGATAGTTGCTCCGAAACTTAAATGTAGATATATTTTTTCCCTAGCCGCACATGCCCGTGATAAAGTTTAATTTCTAAATTGGGAGATGAACAATAATTGATAAAATAGAACAATTATAACAGCGTATGGAAATAAAAGTAAAGTGGATGTGGTGGTCTCTCCCTCTTTCTCTCTCTCTCAAAATATCTTACTGTACATGGTTTATTCAGACCACGGTAACTGACACCGCACAGAGCAAAACTACAGATGTGGGGCGGGGGGGGGGGTTGGGTGGTGGTGATGGAATTCTTGCTTCCCTGGCTAAACTGTAGATGCTCTGAATTCGCAGTCTGGTTTGTGATTGTCCTAACAGCATCCACCCTCCGGAACTCGAGAATAAGAAGCCCTCAGTCAGTTCTGGCCGAAAGCTTAATTAATGACTCCAGAAAGCCTGAGAAGACAGATCTCGATGCGGGCTGGGACACGTTAAAAGGAGGAAAAGTCTTCATTTTGTAAGGAATTGTAGTGTTGCCTGCACCGGGGTCATATTTTCTCAGAAGCTGACATTGCTTTCGGGCAGGCCGCCCGGGAGTGAAACACGATGTGTGTTTCATGTCAAAGCTGAAAGTGACCGGAATGTAAACCGGAGCAGCTCTCAGGCTGTGCCGGGCAGAGGCAGCTGCAAGGAGAGGCCTGTCTCCAACACACACACACACACACCCCATAACATGCGCGTACACACACACACAGACACAGTCACAAAATCCCTAACACACTCACGCATGCCCTATCACACACATACACACCCACTATCACACACACAACCCCAAACAGACACACACACACAGACACACACACACAGAAACTCACAAACAACCCCTAGAATACATACATGCATACCCCCTCTCCCCCAGAGCCTTTGCTGGGTGAGGCTCCTCCTACCTGTTGCCCAAACCCACAAACCCTTCTGGAGGCGCCGATGCTGGTCACCCAGTTCCCACAAGCAAAGTGGCCTGGACAGACACTCGCGGGGGGCCCAGCAGAGCTTGCTGAGGGAATGGAGGGGTCATTTCACTCTGTCTGCCCAGCTGGCCCATGAGCTTGGGGAAGAGAGCTGAGAGCGCTGTTCTCGGGGCGCCCCAGGCCCCCAGCTCACAGTCAGCACACACGTGACCAAGGGGCCCCCTGCCTGGGCCCGCTGCAGTGGCTGTGTTGACAGTAAACACACAATCAGTGCTGGACCTGGGCCCGGAGAGAGGCGCCGGAGGGCGGGGAAGGGGCTGCCATGCCGGGCAGAGACCGAGGGGTCCCGAGCCACAGCCCATGGGCTCAGCTCCCGAGGAAACTGCACCATCCACCCGGGATGCTTCTTTCCTGCTGACGAGCAAAGGGGCGGAGAGTCCTCCTGAAGTGGGCCCTGTGGAGGCCGCCCAGGCAGAGAAGCGGGGAAGGTGCCCAAGGCAGCCAGGCCCAAGGCCTGCTCAGAACAAGGCTGGGAGCTGCAGACCAGGGGCGAGGGCGTTGATTTCTCTCCTGCTGCCACACGGGAACGGAATCCAGGCTCCACGCAGCGGCTGCCCCTCTACCTGCTGGACTCGGGCAGGCGTCTTCTCAGCCTCTCAGGGCCTTCCCCGAAGATGGGGAGAAGAACTGGCCCAGCGGCCAGGTGGGCACAGAGCCAGGAGCTGTGCCCTGGCCCAGCAGGTTCGCTTTGCTCTCACAGGGCATGTGGGAGCAACAGGTCTGCTCATCCTCTTGGCTCTGCCCAGGGGACACGCACCTGTGCCACGCCCCGCAGGGAGGGGACTGGCAGACCTGGAAGAGACCTTCTGACGAAGGGACAGAGGTCGAGCTTAGGCTCTGGAAGTCACGGCAGGGGGTGGGGTGACAACCACACGGTCCCTAAGACATAGGGAGAGAGTCTGCCGCTCTCACGCCCTAAACCTTCCTGCTCTGCAAATTCTCTCCTTTCTCCCTCCTGGTGGTATCGGATTCATGGCACAGGCTGGTTCCAACCCTGGCCAGGCGGGCTGGGATGAGGAGGGGGCAGAGTCTGCCTCTTTGGAGACTGAGGGGCTGCACACAGGAAGCTGCCCCTGGGCTTGAGCGAGATGCTGCAGGTGAATTTCACACCCGGGCGTGTATTGCCTCATCTTCCCGGCTCAGCTCTCCCGCGCACACCAACTCATTACCTTCAAAACATGTTGACAAAGGCATCGCATTCGGAGAATGTGCTCAGGGGGGAAATTGATCCCCCTTCTCTTAACTCCCAGCTCTATTTTTCATAGAGTCCTCATTTCAGCTCACGGAGGCCTGTGACCAGGTACCCAAGTCTCTCCCCAAGGATAAACTCCGGAAGGTTACTCGAAGCAGGATAATACGGAAGGACAATCGCCGTATTCTCTGCGGGCACAAGACAATTTTCCTCCTCATCCCAAACCCATTCTTAGCTAACAGATAGACTTGCCAGTTGTCAGAAAATGGGCAGCCCCTGTGGGACTGGAGCTCGGCACTGGCCAAGCTCGGCTCCATCCATCACCGAGAGTCTGGTCTCTCGGGGTGTCATGGCCAAGCTGGTCCCTCAGCTTGCAGCTCTCCAGTTATCTCCCCAATACAAATTCCCTCAGACTGACTCTGTAGAGCGCCACTATGGAGCATGCCATCATTTCTAAAGCATACAAATCTTCTTAAGAATTAAAAATAATAATGCCACAAGCATGTGGTCCCATCAGCCACATATAAGTTTCACAGATTTCCAAAGCTGCATGTATACCACACCTGAAAAGAATTGAACTTAAAATCAAAAGAACCATCATTTTTCTCTCTGAAACTTAGAAGAGCATTTAATGGGGATAATTGATGTGCAGAAATAAAAACACTTTTATAATCATTTTATTTTATTTATTTGTAAGAACAAAGATAACTGTTCAATTGAAAAGTAAGTAATTTGTTACTCATATAATCATACAGCAACTGCTGTAGCAAAACCCTTTCAGTGTGATGGAGTCTGCAAAGAAACACAATATGATTCCATGAAACGGGCGAATAATGACAAGTTCCTGCCTTGCATCAAGGGTTCTGCTAGATTCGGAGACACAGTGGAGAGCAGAACAGACCCGACCGCTGCAGGGGTGATAGGGAAAGCGGGGCGCCCACTAATTGGTGCTCTGATTTAATAAAGGCTTCGTGCTAAATAGGAGGTGAGTCAGCACTGGCCCCAGGAGGTGGGAATGCCTTCACGTCCCGCAGGTAACGCGCTGCATGAGACGCTGCCTCTCAAGGAAGCCGTGTTGTCCTGTCAGGGTCAATGTGACGGCACTGCTCTGGGAGCCCAGCCCTCAGGACACAGCCACCCCCTATTCCTCTGACTGTGCCCAGGGTATTGACAAGCTCTGTGCCTCAGTCTGGCCACTGGCGATCACCCCTGGTTTGTTGCCAAGGCTGCAGTGCATGTGAGCAGAGCAGCGGACTGAGCACAGAGGTGACAGTGGCAACAGGTGACTGCAGTGCACAGGGGGCTCAGGTCCCCAGGGCCTCTATTTGCATGCAGATGTAGCCCCAAACTCACGCTGTGAGTTTCCACCTTTCTACCCATAAGGAGTCTCAACAGTCCACATCTGCCTGCAAATCCTTCCTCATCCATTCCCCCCACCGCCCCAAGAACCCCTTCCACCTTGAGAACCCCTTCCCATCCAAGACACCCCTAAAGCAGATTTCCAGGAGAGCAGCCGCCCTTCCCCACACGACTGCTTTCCTGGGAAGCTCCTCCTGATGCGTGACCCTCGGTCCCCTGCGTTTCAGGCCTGCTAAGCAGGGCCTCTTGGTACTCGAAGTGCTCAAACTCTAGCAAGCAGAAGACGCGCCTGGAGAGCTTGTTCAGCCCGACAGAGGACCCAACTGCAGGTGCCCTTGCAGCCGGTCAGAGGCAGGGCTGAAGAAGGGGCATTTTTAACAGGGCTCCAGGGAGGCTCTGCTGCCCATCGAGAACTGACCCCGGAACAACTAAAGTTGATTCCCCTGGATGAGGACCACGAGGTCATGTGGCTTCCGCCCGGCACCCTCAGCCTGCAGCGTCCCTCAGCAGGGGTGGAGCTGGTGGCCCCTGCTCTGCCCTCAACACTCCCACTTCTGCCTCCTGCTGCTCCCTCCTGCTCCTCACCAAGGGCTCATCTGCCTCAGGGCCTTGCACCTGCTCTTCCTCTGCTCAGTGCGCTCACCACCTCCGCAGACATCTCAGCAGCTGACCGTCCTCCAGAGTTGTCTCCCCGGTACAAATCCCTCAAACTGCCCCTGCAGAGCGCCACCATGGAGCGCAGCGACCACCCCTCCACAGCCTTCGGCGGTTATTCGCTCCTGCCTGGGCCCGAGAGGGCAGCGACTTTCTCTGCTCCCCGTCCCGCCCGCGCCCGAGCCCAGAACGCCCCGGCCCCGTGGGACGGCCAGGCGGACACTGTCCCCTGATCTGGGCCCTCTTTTGAGCGTTGATTTTGAACGGATTTTCGTACTTCATCCACCTTCTTTACCGACTCGGAGATCACAGAGCGCCAGCACCGCTGGGCGAAAACCGAGTTTTCCACAAGCCCCGGCAGGCGGCCGCCCCGGCGCTGGCGAGCAGGAAAGGCCCCGGCCTGGGAAGGGGCGTCAGGACGGCGGGGCCCGTGCAGGCTCCAGGCGGGCCCGTGGCAGCCGCTCTCACCCGCCCTGGCTCTTCCCAACTCTCAGCAAGCTCCGGCCGCCCCGGCTCTCATTTCCATCCATTTGTGTTGGAGAAAAAATAAAAGCAAAGGAAATGCACTTAAGAGCAGCCTGGAGGGGCTCGCGGGCCGCGGCAGGGAATGGGCGCCTTTTGGGGTCTTGGCGATGATCAATTATGCATTGAGCCCTGATTGTGTTCCTGGCGCCACCGTGACAGGAGGACGGGGTCCCCGCCCCGGGGCGCCCAGGGGAGAAGGGGGCTCGTGAGGCTACAAAGACTCCATCTGAGAAGACAGTTACGTGTCAGGGCCGAGGATGAGCTTTGCCTTTATTAGATTCTTATTTGTCATGGTCTGCGCTTATTTCCTGATCTGAAAGGTAGTAGAAAGGTTTTTAATATTCCCAGAAAACAAAAAAGCGCAATCCCATTGCTCTGTTTCTCATGCACGTGTCAAGAGGGCCTTGGTTTACACATTAGATTTTAGCTTGAAGAAGGAGCTTCCGATTCTGCCGGGATGTTCCCCACGTCTCAGCGTGGCCAGGACAAGGCTCTGGAGCCCAAGGGGGCTGCAGAAGCATTAACTATTCACAGCTACAAGAGACTCCCTCCCATCCGGGCTCACTGACTCCTCTACTGCGACGCGGGGGCTTCTCTCTGGCCTTTTCCCTCCGTGGTTGTGTAAGCAGCTGTGCTTGGACAGCCATAGGTCAGATCTTCACTCTTGACAGTTTAGGTTGGGAACGGGGAAGAGCAGAACCCTGAGCCAAAGCTGGAGGCAAAGTCTAGATGCTCTCGGGGCTCCGTTTGCAGAGATGAAGATGCCTCGACGATGGGTGGGGCCCAGGAGCCACCCCCTGGCTGCAAGGGGAGAGGCCCTCCCCCAGAACCACTGCCCAACGCCCCCTTCTCAAGCACAGCCCAGGCCAGGGTGGGGGCACCAGCAGGGCCACCTTCCAGCCCCAGGAACCCCGCTAGCCCACCGGGATTCTAAATAATCGGGTGCAAATTAGTTCTTAAAAATAGTGTCTTCTAAGTGTTTCTCTCCTTATTCTAGGTCAACGTAAGAAAGTGTCCGTTCCGGGCAGGTGCCTGGGTCTCTGAGCCTCACGGAGGCAGAGCGCAGCCCCTGTCCTTCCTCTGCAGGGGAGAGGCGGGAGGGCGAGGGAGGCGCCTCATTAGCTGGGGCACCCTGGACGCTTCTCTCTCCCACCTCCTTGCAGCGGGCGGAAGGAAGATGGACTGTTGGACATGGAATGAGATGTCACCCCGGCTCTTTGCCCTAAGACACCAGCTCAAGGGGTTTGAAGCTCGTGTTGATTTAATGTAAAAACTCAGACTTTCAGCCCGAGAGCTGGATACAAATGGTCCCTTTCCGTGTCACCCATGAAGGACTCTTCCTAGGAGTCTTTCCCCACGAGAAAGAGCTCTCAGGCTTGGCTGTGCATCTAAGGGAACAAATGCAGGGTCACAGCCACTTCTCCCTCCAGAAGGAAAGGCCATGGGCCTGCTAGTCCTTATACCCCATCCAGATCCAGGAAAGGCCGTGTGGGTGGGACCTGAGTCCCGTTTCGTGGCTCGTGGACGCCTGTCCCTTGTCCCCCGCACCCACATGGGGAAGGCCACATCAGGGACCTCAGAGCACTAAAGCTCGTGGGGTCAGAGGTCAGATGCCCAGACTTCCTCTCGGGAAAACGCCAGCAAACAAACCAAGGAGCCAGGAAGCCTGAAGCCTCTGAAGCCGCCCTGCCCCTCCTGCCGCCCACGGGGACTCAGTGCGAGCCCCCACCCGGCCGGCGGCTCCTGCACCCCCTCTCTGCTGGAGGCTGAACCTGCCCCCACCCGCCCTTCAGTCCCGCCATCTCCAGAGACTGACTTCAGCGCCGCTTTGCTGGGCTGGGCCTGGCCTCCGGGGAGCTTTCTGAACCTGCTCCTAAGGCCCGTGGCCCTGAGCCTGCAACGAAGCCCCTGGCTCCTGCCCCCACCCCCCAGCTCGTCACAAAGGGCCCATTGTCCCCCAGCATCACACGCAGACCTGCACCGGCCCTCGGCTCCCCACCCCACTGGCCGTTTGGGTCAGAGGTCACCCCGGGCATCCGCTGCGTCTGGCGTGCCTGGGGCTCGGGGAGCCTCTGAATTCCTGGGGACACCAGTGGCCCACAGGTCCCGGCCCCTCAGAGCCGCAGGGGCAGGAAGGGGCAGGTGCCCCAGGTGGGGAGGGGAGAACCCCACCTCTCAGAACCAGGGTGTGAAATGGTCCTTTGTATTAAGCTCCCACCTTCTCCCCAAGCTTTGGGGGACACGGGTCTTTACCCAGCGCGTTCTGGGGAGCAAGGGAAGTTTCCGGGGAGGCGCTGACTACGACCTTCGTTTTGGCTCAAGACTTGAAATTCTCCCACATTAGTCAGCTGTCCTGGGACCCCACATGGGCAAGCTGGGGGAGCTGGTTGGGGGAGGAACTGGGCTCTGGGGGGCCCTCAGGGAGCCCTCTGGGCACTGTAGCCCCTCCTGGGGCCTCTGCCTTTCCCTGAAGGGAGGGGTGAAAGCCCCTCCTAAAGTCCCCCACCGGGGAGCCCTGCCGGCTGGGGTCAGGTCACGACCTGAGGGTGGCACAGGACTGGAGGGGGTCCCCTCCTCCCTGCTCCTCCCCCACTCGCCCCTCTGTGGACATTCCGGGCTCCCCTTGTCTTAGAAGGAGCTCTGGGCGCCAGGAAACACCCGCCAAGAGCTGCCGGGCTGGGGAGACACGGGCCGTGGACGGCGGGGTGACCCCAGCCGGGAGGGCGCCGCGGCGGGGGGCGCAGCCCGCGGGGACCCGGCGCGCTGGACGGACCCGCGCAGCGTCCCCCGAGCCTGGACCCGCGAAGGACCCCGGGGGCGCTGGGGAGCGACAGATGAGAAAATTAGGGGCTTCAGGAAAATAATAGCATCCTTGGTCAGCGTGTCCCTCGGCGGGAAAAACCGTCTCCCCACGACGGAGGCGCCCCTTCTCCGCCGCGGGCTGCAGGGCCCGACCTCCTCGCCCAGCCTCGGGGCGCATCCCCCTGGGTCAGCGCTTCTCCAGCTCCTCTCGTCACCGCCCCGAGGAGCCGCGGGGGCCTTGCTGTTCCCAGCTGCCCCTCGGGCGTCTTAGGATCAGACACCCCGACAACGGCTCCTGGACCGTCCGCGCATCTGGGCTTTCGCACGCCGGGGGAAGCTCTCCCCGCACCCCTGAACCCCCACTCCCGGGCCGCGCCGCCCTGCCGGAGGCACGTTCCCTCCCTCGGTCCACTCAGCCCTGCCCCAAGTCTACACCCGGTGGCGACTCCGGGCTCTGGGGCCGCGGCCAGAGCGGAGCAGGTGGCCCAGGTCCCCTGGAGCTGACACTGGCAGGCCGAGGACAGGGACAGACCGAAGCGTGAACAGAGACCACCCTACGCAGACGGTGCCATGGAGACCAATGACGCAGAACAATGGGGGGCGCCTGGGTGGGGTGCCTGGTGACCAAGGGGCCAGGGTTGCCTCCAGATGAGCTGACATTGGACTGAAGCGCAAGGAGGGGACAGTCGCTGGGGCTGGGAGCAGGGCGTGACTGCAGAGAGAACCACAGGGCCGAGTCCTGGAAGGGGACCTTGGGGATGAGTTTGAGGAACAGCCAGGAGACCAACGTGACGGAGTCAAGGGGACAGAAGAACATGGGGGTGGTGGGGAGAGAGGACAGAGAGGTGACAGGTGATGGCAGGAGGTGACAGGTCACCTCAGGGGTGTGGGCCACTGGGCAGTGAGGGCCACCGGGAATCCATCTGGTGATGTTTTGACAGGATCATCTGCTGAGAACAGGTTGGGGGTGAGCGGCCAGGAGAAAGCCAGGTGGAGGTGAGGGTGGCCTGAGCCAGGTGTCAGGGTGGAGGAGGGGAGAAGGGTCCATGCCAGGGAGTCTCCCGGGCAGAGCTGGGCTGCTGGATGAGGAGGGGCAGTATAGGGAGGAGTGGAGGGGCCCTGGGAGTGGCCTTTGAGGGACCTGTGCTTGCGGAGATTCCTCTGGCCCCTGTGAGGAATGAGGAGCAGAGGGGGGTCAAGTAAGCTCTGCCCGGAGGAGATTTGTCACAGTGCTCCAGGGAGGGAGGTTCCTCTCCTTGGAATCTTGCTGATCTGATGATCTGTTTCCTGCAGGATTATCCAGGCTGACAATGTTCGGGTGCCTGTTGTTAAGTGGAGGAGTGTGTCGTGAGCTACGAATAAGCAAGTTTATGGAAGCAGTTCAGCCTTCCTGCATGCTAGGGTGCGTTTTATCATGAGTCACGAAACATCCTTTCTGGTGGTGAGTCTTCTTTTATAAACAGGGCATGTGTTGCCACTTCGGCAACTCTCCCAGCTTCTCCAAGATTCAGATTTTTGTGAAAGAGAGGCTTGTTATGACGCTGACGGCGATGATGTCATCTTACCTGCGGTTATGGTACAACTTGGGGCATGTAGAAAACAAGGAGGGAGGACACAGAGAGAAGCCACGGAAGTCATGGGGTTTTCAAAAAGATACCCCGACTTTGGGAATCAACCTAGAGCTTATCTGCCCTTTATGACATAAAAGTGGATCATATAACTAATTAGATGAGTGGGAAGAATCGCCATTTAAACAATTAGTGTGAAGTAGGTAAGAGAATAGCTGGGTCTGTCACATGGAATAAAGATATCTTTTCTATTCTAAACATTTCAATTTGTATTGCAGGTTATTGCAAAACGCTAAGGCCATTGTATCACACTGGCTCCTCCCCAGGTCCACAGAGCAACCCACACAGGCCAGACCCCCAGACTAGCTGCTTCTGCTTCTTCTGCAGGCAGGACTCTGATGCCTCACCTGGACCCGGGATGCCGGGGGTGGGGGGGCACATTATTCACCCTCCCACTGACTGCAGTGTTACGCAGAGCTGAGCACGACAGGGTCTGTCAATGGCTCCCCAGTCAGGATCCAGGGGTGTTTTCAAGCAGAAATAATGGGCCACTGTGGCTTTCTAAGGAGATATGATTTACCTCTGGGATCGCATCCAGGCTGGAGCTGTTGGAGGACAATCCCAGGCTCCCTGGCCAGCAAGGAGGTTTTAAATACCTTGGTGACTTGTCTCAGATGGAGGACAGCTGGGGCCTACCCACCGAGGATACCAGCAGTTGGGGTGATTGGCACCGGCCACAGAAGAGCACTAACAGCCGCTGCAGAGAGCAGGTCTGTGCACCCCAAGGAGGGTGGAGGCTTGGAAAGTCTCTGTTGAATTTGAGCCCCAAGATGGGCTTCCCTGTGCCAGGCTGATGCGGGGCCTCCCTTACTTCTCCCCCTTCTGGTCCTGCCCACCTGAAGCTTGCCTGTTTGGGCAGCCTTTCTCTGTTTGGTTTTTACACTTTCCAAATAAGATGTGAAGGCAGGACATATGCACAATGCGTGATCGCTACACTCGGATTGGTTTGATGCTATCCTTGCAACCTCCCAAATACTCAGGCCGTTGAAGAACACGTTATCTACCAAGACACATCCAATCCTGTGGCCTGAGCATCTGTCCACTTGTGGGCATGCCCCAACAGCCACTCTGTCACTGGCCCCCTCCTGTGCCCTCAGACAGCATGTCACAGAGGCCCCATGGATCAGGAGCTGGCCAGGCCTGGTATCCAAGAGACCTCAGTTGCTGCTAAGTCACTGTCCCCGCTGCGCGAGCCGGTGGCTCTCTGGGAGCCTGCCCCTGCCGGGGACTCAATTACATCTCCAGCGACCCACATTGTGCCACAGCCAACGACCCAGCTCACCTCTGCTGAGCTCTCTGCCTCTCGGAGTCCTGGGAACGGGTGGTGTTTACTCGGGTTGGGACAAACCCTCATTAATGAGCATTCCAGGCCAGGCTGTTGGCTGTTCCAGGCGGGCTGTTTTCATAGAAATCGGTGGAGGGGCCAGGGCCCCGCTGATGCTACAGAATGTGAATGAGGCTCTTTTCTCCACCCCTCTCCTCCACCCTGATTTGCATGACTAAGCTTTCTGCTTTTCTTTTTTTCCAATGTGTTTGTAGATTATTGATCTGTCTCCTGTGGGGGGACAAATTTTTGCCCACCTGTCTGTGGCCTAAATTTGACGGAAGCCTCAGTTGTGCAGATAGCATAGGAGTAGAGGCCGAGCTCCCCCAAGGAGAGCCTAGTTGGGGATTTGACAGGCCACAGGACAAGGGATGAGGCATCAGAATCATGTTGGTCTCCAGCAGACGCTTAAGGGAGATCTTGGCACAGGAGGCCTTGATGTATCAGAAGGAGAGAAAAGATCCTCCTTTGTGTTTAAAACATCTAACTAAATTGAAAAAAAAAAAGATCAAGAGTCTCTAAATGAGGGTACAGTTTCCCAGGGGTAAAAGAAGAAAGACATTGCTGATTTTTAAAAATATGGTTCTCAAATCTATCAGATTCAATGCCACCATTTTTTAAACAAATATTTTGTCATCTCCGCTTTCGTATCTTAAAATGAAATTCATAAAAGATTTGGAAGAAGCACACGGAGCAGAGGGACATGAAAGAAGCTGTACTTGCTTTGGACTTGTACCAGGGGACTTGGGGAACGTGGAAGGAGACAATTGGAAGAGACATGGGTCTATATCAGGGAGTGGAGTTGAAAAGAATTTCCTTACTGTCTAGAATCTATATCACCAGAAAACATTTGATTTGCCAGCACAGCTGATTTTGAATCTTCATATCAGTGAGGGAAGGCAGTGCACCTTAATTGAACTCAAAAGTGTCCGATGTTGTGCAGAGACACCCCCCGCTCTCCCCGCCAGTGGATGGAGCCAGGGCACAGCCAGAATTGAGCTGAAAAGCCCCCACAAGCCAGGACCTGTCTGGCCACCAGTTGGAGCCCAGAGGGGGATCCAGCCACCATTGGGGCAGACTGTGGGTGCAGGAAAGTGCCCTCATGACTCACCATTTTAGAACAAGGATCTTTGCATCCAGAACCCACCGAGATTGTGGAACTGGGAAAGGGCTGTCCCCACAGCCAGAGGTGAGCTGAAGGCCCCCACAAACCAGGCACCTCCTGGTAGTGGGTCGAGCCCAGCAGGGGAATTCAGTGATTTGGAGCCCAGTGGGCAATCCAGCCAAGGCCAGGGCTGTCTGTGGGACCGCAGTACCCACCTCTAGAATTAAACAAATACAGAAGGAGGAGATTTTCTGTGACAGCAACCACTAACATATTCATAGTACCACTGCCCTACTGGACTTCAGGCATAACAGTTTTTGACTTGATTGGACCACCAGTTTCTGACATCCCAGAAAGAGCACACCAAAAAGATGCCGGCCAGTACCAGTGACACAGTGTCCCAACACATAGGAAAAATTAGAAAACAAGCAGCAGGGAGAAGAAAAACTACCAAGCAAGTCCTCAAGGAAAAGACACATCACAAAAAGAAAATCACCCACCAGATTGCAACAACAGTGACTTGGAAGAACTTTTGAGCCTTCCAGATAGAGAATTTAAAGTTGCCATGATTAAAAAACTGAAAGAGGTCATAAAAGAAAACAATGATAAGGAAAAAATAATCAATGATCAGATGAAATTGAGTTCCTGAAAAGGGAAGCAAAAGAAATGCAGGAGATCAAAGGATTAATGGAGGAGCTAAAGAACTCTGGAGAAAGCAGAATAGATAAATGGAAGAACGAATAAGTACTCTCAAAGACACAGAAATAAAAAGAACTAAAGCAGAAAAAGAAAGAGAAGTACAAAGGAAAAAGAATGAAGAAAGATTTCGGGAACTATCTGACTCCATGAGGAAAGGAGATATAAGAGTTATAGGAATCCCAGAAGGACAGGAGAGGGACATAGGAACAGAGAAAATATTCAAGGAAACAACTGAAGAGAACTTCCCAAACATGAGAAGGAGCTGAAAATAGACATATAAGAAGAAGAACACCAAACTTCCATGATGAAAAACACAGCAAGACACATAATAGTAAGATTCCCAAGAATCCAAGACAAGGAAAAAACAATGAAAAACAATGAAAAATGAAAAAACAATGAAGCTGACAAGAGAGAAGAAACAGGTAACATACAAAGGAAAACCAATCAGGCTGACATCAGACTTCTCCAAAGAAACACTACAGGCAAGGAGAGAGTGGAGGGACATAGACAGCCAACTTCAAGACAACAAATACCAACCAAGAATACTCTATCCTGCAAAGCTTTCCTTCCTCTGAAGAAAGAATAAGGACCTTCCCAGACAAACAGAAACTCCGTAATTTCATTACGACTAAACCCCCACTCCAAAAAATACTACAAGAAGTCCTAAAACTAGAAACAACAGAGGGATGAATAAAAATTAAACAAGACAAAAATAAATAAATAAACCAGAGAAAAGACAAACAAAATGGCAAATACTGATGCTAACATATCAATATTAACTCTAAATGTAAACTGACTAAACTTTTCAATAAAAAGACACAAAGTTGCAGGCTGGATTAAAAGCAAAAGTTTTTAAGCAAACTTTTGCTGTCTACAGGAAACTTTCACATTTAACTACAAAAGATAAAAATAGACTGAAAGTATAAGGATGGGAAACAATCCTATAAGAAAATGGACCAAAAAAGAAGGCAGAAACAGCTATACTTACATCAGATGAAAGAGATATCAAACTCAAAATGGTAAAAAGAGACCCATACGGTCACTACATTATAATCAAGGGGACAATACTTCAAGAAGAAATAATTCTCGTTAACATATACTCACCAAGTGAAGGAGCACCAAAATATATCAGACAACTATTGTCATCTCTGAAAACAGACATCAGAGAAAACACATGTAGTAGGAGACTTCAATCCACCACTATCAACAATGGATAGATCAATGAGATAAAAAAAATAAGGACACTAAAGCTCTAAGGATCTAAGGATCTAGACCTCATGGTTTAACAGACATCTATGTAACACTAAGCCCAAAAAAATCTGAGTATGCAGTTTTCTCAAGCACACATGGATCATTCGCCAGGATCAATCTCATACTGGGACACAAGACAAACATCAACAGATACACCAAGATTGAAATCATACCAACCATCTTCTCTGACCATGAAGGCATTAAACTAGAAATAAACCATTAAAAAGAAGGCAAGGAACCCTCCTACCTCATGGAGATTGAAACCCACACTACTGGAAGACCACTGGACTAATGAGGAGATCAAAGAAATTTAAAAATACTTTGAGTTGAATGACAAGGAGGACACCATTTTCCTAAATGTATGGGATGCAGCAAAAGCAGTAATAAGAGGAAAATATATAGCAATACAGGCTCATATCAAGAAACAAGAAAGAACTCAGAGAAACAACCTAATCTCACATCTTAAAGAACTAGAAAAAGAACAACAACAAAAAAAACCCTAAAGCCATAGAAGAAAAGAAATAATAAAAAAAAATTGAAGCAGAAATAAATGAAATAGAAACTAAAAAATACAATCCAAAAGATCAATGAAACCAAAAGTTGGTTCTTCGAAAAAATAAATAAAACAGACAAACCCCTAGCCAGGCTCACAAAGGAAAAACAGAAGAAAGCACAAGTAAATAGGATCACAAATGAAAGAGGAGAAATCACAACAGACACAGCAGAAATCAAAAGAATAATCAGAAACTACTATGAACAGTTATATGCAAACAAGCTCAACAATCTACAAGAGATGGACAAATTCCTACAACTCTACAATCACCCAAAGCTAGATAAAGAAGAAATAGAACACCTAAACAGACCAATTACAAGCAGTGAAATTGAAATGGTAATCAAAACCCTTCCCCAAAACAAAAGCCCAGGACCAGATGGATATACAAATGAAATCTACCAAACATTCAGAAACGAATTAGTGCCTATTCTTCATAAACTCTTTCAAAAAATTGGAAAGAAAGGGCTGATACCAAACACGTTCTATGAAGCCAACATTACACTAATGCCAAAACCAAACAAGGACAACACACAAAAAAGAAAACTACAGGCCAATCTCTCTAATGATCACTGATGCCAAAATCCTCCATAAAATTTTAGCTATCAGAATCCAACAATGTCTCCATAAGATAATTCACCATGACCAAGTAGGATTTATTCCGGGGACACAAGGATGGCTCAACATCTGAAAATCAATCAATGTAATCCAACATATCAACAAAAAAAATAAATAAATAAAAACCATATGATAATATCAACAGATGCCGAGAAAGCTTTCGACAAATTACAACACCCATTTATGATAAAGGCCCTTGAAATCCTCGGGATGCAAGGAAGATACCTCAACATCATAAAGGCCATATATGACAAGCCCATAGCCAATATCATTCTCAATGGTGAAAAGCTGAAAGCATTTCCATTAAGATCTGGAACAAGACAAGGATGTCCTCACCACTGCTTTTCAATATAATACTAGAAGTCCTAGCCAGAGCAATAAGACAAGAGAAAGACATACAAGAAATCCAAATAGGGAAGGAAGAAGTCAAACTATCACTATTGGCAGATATGATAATATACATAGAGAACCTCAAAAACTCCACCGAAAAACTAATCAATTTAGTAAAGTAGCAGGATACAAAATCAACACACAAAAATCAGTAGCCTTCCTATACACAAACAATAAATCTGAAGAAGAAGAAAGAAAACCATCCCTTTTATTATTGAAACAAAAAAAATCAAATACTTGGGAATAAACCTAACAAAAGAGGTAAAGGACCTATACACAGACAACTATAAAACACTGTTAAAAGAAATAGAAGAAGACACAAAGAAATGGAAAGACATCCCCTGCTCATGGATTGGAAGAATTAACATGATCAAAATGGCCATCCTACCAAAAGCAATTTACAGATTCAATGTTATTCCAATAAAAATTTCAATGACATTCTTCAAATAGAAAAAATATTGATGAAATTTATATGGAGCCACCAAAAACCCCAAATAGCCAGAGGTCTCCTGAAAAAAAAAAAAAGAAGGGAATGGGGGCATCACACTCCCAGATTTCAAACTATACTACAAAGCCATAATAATCAAAACTGCATGGTATTGGAACAAAACAGACACACAGACCAATGGAACCAAATAGAAAATCCAGAGATAAACCTACAGATTTATAGCCCACTAATCTTTGACAAAGGAGCAAAGAATATGCAGTGGGGCCTGCCCTGGTGGCACAGCGGTTGAGCGCTGGGTTGCAAGACTGCCTGTGGCCTCTGCAGTACCAGTTTGATCCCCGGCCACCAGCGAGGGTCCCACAAAAAAAAAAAAAAAAGAATATAAATGGAGCAAAGAAAGTTTGTCCAATAAATGATGCTGGGAAAACTGGGTTGCTATATGCAAAAGAATGAAGCTTGACTACTACCTCATACCATGCACAAAAACCAACTCAAAATGGATTAAAGAACTAGACATAAGACCTGAAACCATAAAATATATAGAAGGAAATATAGGCGAAACACTACGTGATTTGCACATCAAAGACATCTTTACAGACACATCACCCAAAGCAGTGATAGCAAAGGCAAATATAAACAGCTGGGACTACATCAAGTTAAAGAGTTTCTGTATAGCAAAAGAGACAGAAACCAAAACAAAGAGACACCCCCACTGACTGGGAGAAAATTTTTGCACCCAACACTAATCACAAAAATCTACAAAGAGCTGAAGAGACTCAACAAAAACAAAATAAACAATCCAGTCAAAAAATGGGCAGATGAGCTAAAAAGGAACTTCTCCAAAGAGGAAATGCAAATGGCCAACAGGCATATGAAAAAATGTTCAGCATCACTTGTAATCAGGAAAATGCACATCAAAACTACAATGAGATACCATCTTACACCAGTGAGAATGGCACATATTAAAAAACTAGCTACAACAAATGTTGGCGAGGATGTGGAGAAAAAGGAACTCTCCTGCACTGTTGGTGGGAGTGCAAACTGGTCCAACCACTAGGGAGAGCTGTGTGGAGATTCCTCAGCCTACTAAAGATAGAGCTTCCATATGATCCAGCAATTCCACTCCTAGGTATTTACCCAAAGGACACAGAAACATCAATTCCAAAGGGCACCTGCACCCCTATGTTTATAGCCACACTGTTTACAATAGCTAAGCTTTGGAAACAGCCCAAATGCCCAAAAATAGATGACTGGATCAAGAAGATGTGGTACATATACACCATGGAATATTACTCAGCAATCAAAAAGATAAACTCATGCCATTTGCAGCAACATGGATGGAGCTGGAAGGGATCATGCTCAGCAGAATAAGCCAGAAAGAAAAAGAAAAATACCGGATGGTCTCACTCATAGCAGGAATTTAGAAAACCTAAATAGGGAACCAGGAAAAAGACTAATTATAATAAAGTAAAAATCAAAATAAACAAGCAACTATAAACCAGAGACACGGGGGGCGGGGCGGGGGCCAGAGGGGAGGGATTAGGGTCAAAATAAGGTGGGTGGGAATTGTATGGGGACTATAGCCAGGATGGAAATGCATACATTGTGCAAAAATGAAAAATGATGTAAAAATATATAAAAAATAAATATAGAATTAATAAATTAAAAAAAGAAAAATAGCAAAAAAGAAATAGAAAAAAATGAAATTCATATAGAATATAACCTACCCATGTATCTTTTTTAAACAAAATTCAATTTTATGCCCTAACTACACAACAAGAAATATAAGAAAAGTAATGTGTGTTTGGTCATTTGCAATAAAATAATGCATAATTTGACATGCAAATGCACTGGCATGACCACACTAGACCTGAGCAGGTTGTGAATGCAAATCCGTGTTAAGTTGGCATCTTAAGTGCCACAGGGCATGCTGGTGCCAGTGATGTGATAGTTCACAGTATGAAGCACCATCAGTAACTCTGAACAAAACAAATACACGTGTCTCTGGGACATTTCCTCACCCCTCTGAGACTTCCTCAGGCTGGGTGAGTCATCAAAACAGCATCAGAAGAGTCAGCAGAGGAAGATAATCAATTGAACAATACGCGTGCAAGAACTCCCGTGGTTGTAAATTCTCAGGAATAATGGAACGGACTGTGGATATTTATTCTGTCCTTAGGGACCTGAGGTGTCGGGGAGAGAAAGGGGAAGGCTTCACATGATAGGCAAGAGGGGGGTGACCCCATCCCCACTCTGAGTAAAGATGAGATTCTTCCCTAGAGAGGACATGCTCATCAATAAACCTACAACCAGATGAGCTTTCCCGAAACTGCATTCCTCTAGGTCACAGAAGGGGGAGCAGTGACGGCTTCTTTGATTAGGAAAAAGACAGAGGCCTGGGACATGATCTTGGGCAAGAGCTAAGGGCTTGGGGTAGGACAGAAGCTTCTAGCCTTCAGGGCCCTTGCTGCTCAAAACCCAAAACAACCTGCTTTCTTTAAGGGATGGTACTGGACTCCCAGGCTCACAGCATCTTGATTGAGCCCCAGTTCTCATACCAAGGGGACAAGAAGCCAACTCTGGGCCCACTGAGAAAAGTCTCCCTGCCCCTTTGGGGGAGACTGACCCAGTCATCTCTGAGATTATTGCACCACCACAAAAAGCATCGCAATTGTTTCTATGTGAAATGGATTTTCTGTTTGGGGTCCAGCCCATTGTAAATAGGATTTACTTACCTCATGGCCAGGGATCGAAGAGGGTGTCAGAGGGGAGACAGCCAGCAGGGAGAGGACTGCCCATGCCGTGAGCTCACCAGGTATCCCTAGTTCCCACCCACTGACCACCAACAGCACACAGCCCATCACTGCGCCACTGAAGGCACCTCTGAGGGGGCAGCTTCCCAGGGGTCACCCCCATGATGAGCACACACATCCCAAAGGCTGAAACCCACTGTGGTCCCATCGAAGTTCCTCCTGCAGGAGCTCTTTCCCAGCCAGCTCTCGCCCCTGCCCAGGAGGAGGCAGCGGTCCAAGGCCATTCCAGCCAACTCGGGCCTCCTGCCCTTGGCCCCGCCCCAGGAAAGAAGAACAGCCTCTCCTCGAACCCTGACCCTGTAGAGTGGGGCTACCTGGTATTTGAGGCTGGCGGAATGAAGCAGATAATCAAGCACCAAATTGGTGGGTGTCAGGATACAGCTACCCCAGGCCCACCTGAAAGTGATTATAAGCCAGCGCTGCCCCTGCAGCTTCCTCACCTGTGAGCGGGCCCAGGGCAGCGCTCCCCTCTGCGAGGACTGTGGTGAGGATTGAGTGAGGACACCCTGAGGCCCGGCCTGTGCTCCAGAAATGCTGGCTGACGTCACTCTCGCCCCGGGCATCAGCAGACTCCCCGACGCCCTCGGACCCAGAGCCCTCGAGGAGCCAGGGCCACACTGGAGTCGTTGGTCCCTGCGCCCCGTGACTGTCACACGCCCGCCGGGGACTCGGCCGCCCTCCCCGGTGCCGGGCTGGTGCCATCCAACCTCCCGGGACTCCACCCTCTTCTTGCCCTGCCTGCTCCTTTCCTGTTCAGACCAACAACCGGGACAGCGGCGGCACAGCCCTTTGTTTTAAGCACCTAATAACGCCCGGGACACTGGGTGGCTCAGGGACACGGTGTCTAGGGCGAGTTGTCACCACGTCTTCAGATGAGGTAGAGGCAGGAGCCTGAGAGCCGGAGAGAGGAGGCCCCACAGGCCTGGGGGTGGGCAGGTGACGGGCCTCCCGGGTCCACATTCAATTTAAGATGGAGGGCGCTTTCTTCAGGTCAGAAGTTCCCAGTAAGAGAAAGAATGGGCGCCTCCAGGCAGTGAGCTGAAGAAGGCTCAGCCCACAGCATTCCCAGCAGGGACAGGCCCGGCTCCCCCAGGACCTGCCAGGCCTTTTGGGGCCCTGTCCACCTCTCCCACCTCACTGGCCCCCACATTCCACAGCTCGCTGGCCCACCTGGCTGTCCCCAGCCCTCCCCCACCACCTTTGACGTGCTGTGCCCTCTGCTCTTCGCACACCTGCCTTCCCTCACGTTCAGGTCTCAGCCCTGACAGGCAAGCCCTGATTTGTCACCGTGCTCACTTCAAGCAACAGTGAATAGAATATTCCCAACCCTATTTCCAGGGCTACCGCCATCTCTGCCCTCCCTGGTAAAGGGACCAAGGTTATTAAAAATAATATGTTTCATTTGTAAGGAACAAACAGAACAAAATCCAATGATCAAAGGATGGTGCCCTCTGTTCCAAGAAGCCTGACTAGAATACCTGGGAAATGAGGAACCCTCCCCCCTGCTGGCCGGATGGAAGGAGCTGGACTCAAAGGACCCGCAGAATCTCACCGCTAAGACCTCGGTCTCCCAAGTGTATGAGCTTATTCCGTCAAGCCCTGTTGGGCTCGGTTTTGTTTGAGGTTTAACAGGATTTCAGACTTTGGGGGTGGTCTCTCTGGATTTTCTCCTTCATTTTTCCTTTTCTTGCTTAAAAATACCCCCACGACACCAAAGAAACAACCGTGGCTGAGAAGATTGGAATTACACAGGATGTAATTCCCTTCCCATAAATGCCGAAGTGTGTCGCCCCTGGGGTGTTGTTTTTCTTTCTGGTGGCATAGGCAAAAAAAAAAAATCCAGGTTTGTTTAAATAAAGACACAGACCTGGCTGTGTACAAGCAGAATAAGTATAAGTTTATCTGTCTCTGCACTGGAAGGAAAGCAGCATGAGACCCCCCAGCACCTGGCCATACCAGCACCTACAGAAACTCAGGGTGAGCACCCCCAGGAGGACATGGGTGAGGCCACCGAGCCTGTGCTCCCAGATCATGTTCCATCCATTGGTACCCAAGACGCAACTGTCACATAGCAAGACTTCTGTGGGTACCTAAACTCCTTTCAGGAAGCAGAAAGCAGATTGTAATCTGGAAATCTCCACCCCATCTCTACTCCCTCCTACCCTCACCTGCATAAAATCATTATAAATAAAATGAAAGCAAACTCCAAACAGAGAGTCTATGTGTTTAATGTGGGGAGGGTGGTTGTAGGGTTGGCTCCAGAGTGGGACGGTACGGGTTCGGACCCAGACTTTCCCTAGTAGCAAGCTGTGTGCCTCTGGACAAGTTACTTACCCTCTCTGTGCTTCAGTTTCCTCCTTGTGAATGGGGATAATGATGGTATCTACAGGATGGGGTTTTAGTTTCCTATAGCTGCTGCCAATTTGGTGGGTTTAACAACACACACTTATTTTCTTGCAGTTCTGAAGGTCAGAGGCATAACATTAATCCAGAGAACTGTTTTCTTCTAGAGGTTCTCGGGAGAATCAGTTTTCCTACCTTTCCAACTTTTAGACACTGACTATCTTCTTGGCTCAAGGATCTTCCTCCATCTTCAAAGCCAGCAGCATAGAATCTTCTCTTTTCTCTGACCTCTCTGACTAGAGAGCCTCAAGTTAATCACACCTGCAAAGTATCATTCCCCACGTGAAATAGCATTTTCAAGTTTCTGGGGTTAGGACACTGACCTCTTTAGGAAGACATGATTCAGTGACCCCAAGGGAGTCCAAGGATTAAGTGTGTGAGTAGTTGCAAGCATACCCAGCACATAGTAATCACTAGCTAAGTAGTAACTATTAATAAGATGGTCATATTATGACATTCATAGATCAATTTTTAAACGTTGAATCCATCAGAGAAAGTTTGCTGCTGGCTGGGCAGTGGGTGTAATGACTGGAGCTGAAGCTACCATCTTGGACTCTGAGGTAACCCCAGGAATGGAGGTCACTCATAGCAAAAGAAAAAAAATGAAGAAATGCAGCTCCTCTGAGCTCAGGAGGGCTCACCCCCAATGCCCAGCCGCAGCCTGCCCACCCCAACCTATTACATAAGACAAAGAAAATTTACATCGTGCTTAAGCTTCCCATATCTGGGGCTTGGGTCACTCACAGCAGAATGTAATCCTCCTGATACTTCAATTTTAATTTCTTTCCCATAAATCATAAGAGATGCCAAATACACAGAAAAGCCACAAAATGAAACAAGAAAACAGCCTGCATCTGGAGACCCAGAGAGCTTTGTTGTCCGCATCTCAATATATGGAACCAATGCAATCATCCCAGTTGGCCTCATCTGAGGTTTCATTTATTTCTTCCTATTTTATCATCTTTTTAAATGTCATCATCCTTGATGCAGCAAAAATATGAAAATATGATTGAACTCAGATTATAAATAGAACCGTGTGCAAAAAGAAATGCAGCGGTCCAGGTGGAAACCACCACGTGACCACTTCACCTCCACACCCTTCAGCGCCGCTCCTTGGCCTCTGTCCACATAACACCTCCTCTGAGCCTCCTCCCTTGGTCCCTTGAGAGAGACTGAGTCACACTCACACAGCTCAGCATCCTCCACCAACATCTGCAAATACGTTGTTGTGGACACGATGTGTTTGCTTGCTCAGATCCGTTCCCCTCTCTTCCAACTTGGGGCTCCTTCTCTGCACACTTCCCAAACCACATGATCCGGAGGGGCATCTTCCCCAACCCTAGAGATGAAGGTGTCACAGGTCCAAGCTTGTGTCAGACTCTCCAACCACAGTGACTATGTCAATGATCATCACACTATCCAAGCTGGTTCCAAAAGGGTGACTCTTAAAACTTTTATGAAAAATATCAGAAAAAAACTGGGGGGAGTGCCAAGTTAATCATGAGGCCACTCATTCAAGCCTATGGGGAGAGCCTGGAGTTCCCAGTTTCTGAGATCCAAGGAGAAACCTAAGGCTAATGACATTAGAATGCCTGGATCTAGCCATACCTGCATTCCACTCCCACACTTTAATATGGGAAAATTCTCCACTGATGATCTTAGTCCAGATATCCCAGAAGCATGCCTAGACAAGGATTCAACGGATTAATTTGGGAGGTGACCCCAGGGGATTGAGGCAGACAAAGGAAGGAAACTGATTGAGGGAGCACATGACAGAAGCTGGTATGGGCGGCTAGGGTTTACTTAGCCTTTTGCTGGGAGCCTCTGGAAGAGCTGGGCTATTTGCCCACCAACTCCTGTCTCGCTTGCTGAGCATGTACCCCAGGGTGAGGACCACCTGGCCCTTCCAGACAACCCATTCAGGGGATGAGCATGGTACCCCATTGCAGGGCTGTGAGAGGAAACCACAGGGAGCAGGCACCAGGAGCCTCTGCCATGCCAGCCCCAGAGGTAATGTCAGTGAGGGTCTGAAAACCTTTCAAACTAGACTTGGCCTCATTTCACCCTCACATGCCCAGCATGTCTGCTGGAAACCTGGGGAACCTGGACCCCAGGCAAAGTGTGTGTGTCTGGAGGGGGGCGGGGGTCAGGGAACGGAGGCCAAGTGAATAGACAGACACAGCACCCTGTGGAAAGAGAGAAAGAGAAGGAAAGCTTCGTCTCAAGGACATAAACTGATTCCTTCGGACCACAGATGTCCATGAGAACTCGCTCGTGGTTTTCATTCATTGCATATCCTTGGGGGAACTCTGTTTTGGAGGAGGAAAGACCCACTCAACATTATGGTAAATTCATTTGGAATTCTAGCCAGTTCAACCTGGCACACACCTTAACCGTGCTTGGACTACCATCCGAGGTGATCAGGACACCTCCAAGACCACGCAGGGAGGACTGGGCGTCTGTCCTTGTTATCAAGACTTCCATGATCTGATCAGGAACATCTCATTGCATCCTTGGGACTGGGGGTGGGGACGTGGGGATGAAGGCTGACCGCACTGCAGCTTCAGAGCTGCTCTAAGAATATTCCTGCCTTCTCTGCCCGTGACATGTCACCCATGAAGCTGGGGACAATCCAGGAGATGGTGGCTGGGGGTTGGCAGCAATGCCCTCCTTGCTTTTCTGGGAGAGCATCCGGAAGTGACCCTGTTTCTCCTGCTGGACAGGTCCAAAAAGGCCAGACAGGAAAGAGATAGATGGAAAGAACTGGATCCCCAAGGACACCTCCAAGGTGCTGAATCATCTGCTCCTGCAGCCACCTGCCCATCCCCTTCCACTGATAAGAGCCAACAGGTGAGCTGGCCCTGAACTGCGGGGGTAGAACTTGGGCCAAATCACCTTGATTCATACTGAAAGTACAGTGTGTGATGGAGAGCTGGAAGCTGCGTGTTTTATTGTGATTATCATCATTTGTTTGTTTTTAAATCTCTACTTTTCCCAAAAACAACCAGGACCAGGTTTGAAAGTTACCTGGTATCTATCACCAGGGATGTCAGGAAGGGAGAGAATCGCCCAAGAAAGGTGGTTCTTTAATGATCAAGAGTGGGTGGATTTTGAAAATATAATGCTGTTAAAAATTCATGCATAAAGATGATCACAGGTGTTTCCTAAGATGATAAACCAAATAAGTTGTTTTTTCTCCTAAGACCAGAGCTTTCTCTGGCGCCATGGGCAGCTACTTAAAATTCTCTCTTTTTCCAGGGAAATTGTCACGTCCCTGCAGCTGACGGTGATCGGTAATGACAGTGTGAAATGGCAACAGCTGTACCCACACTTTCTAGAAGGTTGTTCCTTGTGTCTGCCCCACGTGAGAGTGCAAGGGAGATGCCGAGAGACAGGATGAAAAAAGTGCGTCTCATGTCTCAAATTCTCCATCTCCCAATTACGTTTAATCTGTTCAATCTCCTGTGAAGGTCCTCTCCCAGGTATGGCAGCATGAGGGGGACATGAAGAAGCCGTCAGTTGTCTTGTCCTGACACGTAGATCAAGGAAATCCCTTAGGATGATTTTAATGTTGAACATTTAAAAAAAAGATTATTTTTTACATCATTATTCATTTTTAAACAATATTTGCTTCTCCCCACCCCCTCAGAATTTCCTTTACCAATGCAGCCGTGCACCATCACCACAGTCCCCTGTGTGTTGAACATTCTAAAAAAAATATTTCTGTGTCCTATCGATTTCCCCAAATAATTCCCAGTGTGATCCATGCAGGTTTTTTAAGGACGTCGGTGAGAACACCTGACTCACTTCCTCCAGGTCGCTCCCTAAACATGCAGCACTAGCCTTGCTCCGATAGGAAGGAAGGACTGGGTTGGGTATAAATGCAAAATGTTCCAGACACTCACGATGATCGGTGCTTTGCATGAGTAACGACAGCAGCTTGCAAGTGGGCAGGACTTGGCGACCAGGCGCCATCGCAAATCCGCTGCGGCACCAACACGCTCCGCCAAAGTGCCTGTGAAATCTGCCTTCAGTCACTAATTTCACACTCCAGGGACAGAGCTGTGAACAGCCCAGAGCACATAATCTCATTTTCATAACAGTTTCCTTAACCTTCAGACACTCTTTGATGGCAATTTTTTTGCCACCTTTTAAAAATTAAAATGCTCGATTTCTTTCAGGTTAAGTATTGGGTTTGCTTTTGCTTAATCATCTTTTACTTTTAACAAATAGCAGAAATTTTATTTTGTCTTAAGATATTTTGCAAAGCTTCCTCTAGTTGCATTTTGCATTTTTTAAAATCAAATAAATCTTTGGCATCTTCTGCCTTCATTAGTCCCTCTCCTGCCGCTTTCTAAATAATGTAGGTACTTTGGATGCTTCTGTGATGAGCAGGGATGCATTTGAAATGCACTGTTAAAATATGCTTTTCATCTCCCTTCAGATCATAAAATGATTTTTCTTCTATGGGTTTTGCAGACTTCAGAAATATTCTTCTAGGACTTGCCAGACTGGGGGTGGGGTATCCTTTGGGACAGAGGGGTTGAATCTGACTTGACTGAACCATTGACATTGATGGATGGGTTTTGCATCCCTCCAAACAGGTGAATCTGCAAGAATTTTGGTGGCCAGATTTATAAACCCGAGGCAGATTTGTGTTTGGGGTTAGGGTTTGATTGCTTCTGTTGTGGGCTGACTTGGTGGTGTTTCCATCAGTGACTTGGCGCATATGAGTTGACTCTGCAGATGAGAGAATGTGAGTGGGGTCTGGAGAGAGACAACCACACCACGTGTCTCTCCTCTAAGTCGGCTCATGCCACAGATGCTATTAGAGATGCATCTAATAGCAGGACACTAATCCAATTCATCTTAAATTCCAAATCTTGGTACAATTCTCTCAGTGCTCAGGATGTGATGACCCTGAAGGAAGATGGGACATTTTCATTAGTTTCCAGGAGCTAGTGATACAAATCACCACAAACTTGGTGGCTTCCAACAGAAATATCTCCCTGCAGGAGACAGAGCTAGAGGCCAGACATCCAGATTCAAGATGCGAGTAGGATCAAGCCCCCTCCAGCCACACCAGGGAACCCCCTCTGTGACACTGCTGCTTCCAGTAGCTGTCACTTGCAGAGGCCATGGGCACGTCTCTCTAGCCTCTGCCTCCGGGAAGTCTTCCCTAAGCATGACAGCGACTCTTGATCTTGTCCTTCCCTGACTGCCTACTTGATCAATTCATTTGTCCTTTAACCACAGTTCACCTGGTGCTTCTCTCCCTAACTGACGCCCCTAAAATGAAAGTAGAGCCAATCACCATAGACAGTTTAAAGGTATTTTTAGTAACTACTACCGATTCCCAAAGGTGTCGTTCTCTTTGGGCAGAAAGCAGGGGTACTGAAGCTTCAGGCATGGCTGGATCCAGTAGCTCTAGCCATGTTTTCGGATCTCTATGCCTCGGCTCCTAATTTTACATCCTGCAAAAGCATGCCATGGCTTTTCTTTCCTGGTTTGGAAAGAATAGTAGAAAATAATTGGCTAGGCCTGGTCCGTGAGCCTGTATCTTGTCCTCCTAGAAGCTAGTGGGGACAAGAAGTAGAAGAGAAATAGATCATCAAAAGGAAAATCGGACTGTACTTCCAGAAGAATCAGATGCTGGGAAGATAAAAACAACAGCTCTCCCCAACACACACTGGTGAATAAGAAAATGAAATTGCTGGCAGGGAAGGATGCATTTATGAGCTCTGGGTATTTGTGGGCATTTTGTTGTTCTTGCTGTTTGGTTGAGAGAAGAATTGTAATGATAAGTAATTTGCAAATATTTAGAAATGAAGGAAAAGGGGCAAACAAATATGTGTAAAGTATGATATATTGTACAAACCAAAGGCAATTTAGCCATATTTCCCTCAGGATCCCCAGTGTCTATAGAGGGATAAAGTTTTATTTACCTGTTGTTAAAAATTAACTTGCAGTGTGGGGCCTTAATTCCTTAGCCAGAGAAAGAATGTACATTTCCGTGTAGTGAGGATCACTGGTTGCTTTGTTCTAATTCTTTCCCTAGCTCTTCGGTCTGTTGTGGCTTGGTTGACATATTTTGCTGTGTCTGCTCCTAGCCTCTGTTGAACAAAAGAATAATGTCACAGGCGGTAAGCTCCTGGCTAAAGAGGATGGGCTTTGATAGCGGTGGAAAGTTACAGGAGAACATGGGTGATGTGAAACTCTCCTAGCCCCTAATAATAAGAATGGGCCAAACAAGCAGAGAAAGAATTGTGAACCAAGAGCCCTCCTTGGCTGCAGGAATCAGCGGTACTACCCCTTTCTCCTTCTGTCCCAATCGATAGCTTGTAATGTATCTCTATGTCCTCATATCCTCCACTCTGCCTACTCCCTAAGCCACGCACTCAACAACAAACACTGGTGTTCTTTCTGCTCCTTCAACTTCCCAGGCCTATTCTTGGGCCTTTGCATTTGCTGTTCCCTCTGCCCAGCACACTGTTCCCTCCGACTTCCCCATCGTGGTCCATTCTCAAGCTTCGGGACCCAGCCCATGCGTCACCTCCTCAGAGAGGCTCTCCTAGGCCAACCAAAATGAGTAGCCCCATCCGGGTCCTTCTTCATTCATCAGGCAATCTGTTTCCTTTATGGCATTTTTCACAAACTGAAATTATGTGTGTTTGTAAAGTGTCCATGAGCCCGCAGCAGGCTGAAACTGGAAAGAGAGGAACCTCATCCATCTCATATGCAATCTAGAGCTCAGCCTAGTAGGTGGTGTAAAATAGGCATTTTAGTAATCTACCTGTTAAAGAAATTTATTACTTCACAAAGGAAAGTAGTGGCGTTCTTGTACCTTTGGGGGTATGTGGCTCTGCATATGGGTGTGCCATTTCCTTTGTATGTATCACGATCTCTAGTGACACGGTGACCTCCCAGAGGGTATCAGCTTCTTAAAGACTGAGAGTTTCTTAGCTTCAGCTATTAATACTTTGTGCCGGATAATTCTTTGTCATGGGGACGATCCTGTGCCTTGTAAAATATTTACCAATGTCCCTGAACTCTACCCACTAGATGTCCATAGCATTTTCCTCCCAACCCTAGCTCTTATAACCAAAAATATCTCCAGGTGTTGCCGCTGGCTCCTGGGGGGAAATGTGCCCCAAGTAGAGAGCCCCTGAACTCCAGCTTTCCACTGTAAGCACCCAGGCTCAATCCATCCTTGTTAGGGGCAGAAGTGAGCTTCAGTTTTGTCTCGCATTGCTCTCCTGCAAACTTGCATCTGTGCTGGTGCCTCAGTCCCCTCATCAAGCACTGAGTGAGAACACCTGAGGGGGGCACTGGCCTTGTTGACCTGGACAAATGCATTTGTCACCACCAATGTCAGGGATAGTTTAAGAAACCATATTATATACACACATGATCAGGTTTGATCCCCACTCATGTCTCCGCAGGGTCTCCCCAGCACATCAAGAAGGAAACTCTCGGGCCTCCCCGGTGGCGCAGCGGGTTGAGCACAGCACTGTGAAGCTGTCCACAGCCTCTGTAGTGCCGGTTCGATTCCCAGCCGGCCGGGAGATTCCCACATGGCATGGCAGACCTCTCCTGTCTCACCCCCAGCTCCCCTCAGCAGTGTATTTTAGTCAGTCTGCCTGTTCTGCTCCCCACTCTCTCTGGTGAATCCTCTCACCCTCCCATGCCTCTGACCTGTACCCCAGTTCTTGCATAAATAAATAACTCTTAAAAAAAGGAAACTCTTTACTAGAGTGGCCATCTCCACCTGGGTCAACCCACTCCAGCCACACTCCAGCTCACGGCCTTTTCTTCAGAAGAGGGTGACCAGCCTGTCCTGGTTTGTCCCAGACTTCCTGGCTTTCGTAATAAAAGTTCTATGTCCCAGAACCCACTGATTCCCAGCACGCTGGGACAGGGGTCACCAAAAAACTCAACAAGGAGTTAAATGGAAAGAAACAGGAATCAAAGAGATGCTGAGGCTTTGGCCGGAAGTTTGGGGGGTGAGCACTGACCACTCAGAAGACACCAAGAGGAGCCAGCTCACCTGCGCTCAGAGCCCAGCCCAAGGTGGGGGACAGACTCAGACTTTTTAGCTCCCCTTTTCCAGGGGACCCGTCCCAGAAGCCCGGAGTCCCAAACCTGTGTGCAGGGAGAGGGCACGTTCCTTTGCTGGGACAGGGATTAGAAAGGTGTGTTGGGGTGCAGCTATAGTCAATTTACTACAAAAGGCTTGTGTCTCCTCTCACCATGATTATCAGGCCTGCAGCACATTCCATGCACCCAGGGCCTGGGGAGCTCAGATCTGTCTGCACCCGTCCCACCTGAAACCTGACCTGGCAGGCAGGTTGGGGCTCAGGGCTAGGTTCTTTAAGGTGCCCACCAGTTGTCCCAGGCCCAGCCTTTCAGGGCCTAACCTTTAGACTCTGATATTTGCAATAAAAGAAAATAGGGGTGAGGAGATGAAATAAATTCTCCTGTGACCTACTCTATTTCACGGTTAACTTTAAAACTCGGAGCCTCACTCAGAAGGTCTCAATGGTGGTGCTATTGGCATTTTGTGTAGAGAGACTCATTGTGTGGGCATGTGGGACAATTGGTGCCTGGCATTATGCAGCAATTTCTATCCTTGGCTCATGCACTAGAGGGGTGGTTAGATCACCCCTTCCCTAGCTGCTGTGACAAACCAGAGCTCATTTCTGTTCACTAAGGTTTGCATGCAAATCTGATGCTCCAAATGCATCTGTACAGTGCCTCTCAGAGAGTAGTGCCTGGCAGGGGCAGGGGAGAGGGAAATAGGCCATGGGGCATTCCTGTCCTGGGGGAGAGAGTGGATAGCCTTTACAGTCTGCCAAGCCATTTACTTATTTTTTTAAAAAAATAATTTTTATTTATTTATATAAGAACCAGGGTACCAGCCAGATACGCGAGAGGGTGAGAGGATTCACCAGAGAGAGAGCGGGGAATAGAACAGGAAGACTGACGAAATACACTGCTGAGGGGAGCAGCGGGCGAGGCAGGAGAGGTCTGCTGCATCATGTGGGATTCTCGCTGGCTGGCTGGGATCAAACCCCTGCTGCAAAGGCTGCGGACAGCTTCACAGCGTGGCACTCAATCACCTGTGCCACCAGAGAGACCCCCAAACCATTTATTTCTGAGCCCTGGTGCCTGTCAAAGGACCTTTTAAACCTCCCATTTCTGCAAAGAGAAAGGGATGCTATTTACCAAGCATTCAGACTCCTAAAATTAGACAGTTACAACAAAATGTGAGAGAGGGGAAGAGGGACTCATGTTGCCCAGGTAGCAGGAGCTCCTGGCGCTCCTACTCTGTGCCAGGCAGTGCCAGCGGGCAATACAAGAATAAAGACACTGCCTGAACTCTAGGCACTCATGGTTGGGTCCACAGGGAAAAATCACCCGGGTGGTGACAATCACAGGGCAGAGCTCAAGACAAGGTGGTGTTTTTAAACTTGCAGATGGGGTGCTCTGGGTGGGTCCTGATGCCCACTCGGTGCAGTGGTTTGAAGGTGGAAGGGAATGCAAGGTAAGGCAGTGCCATCCAAGAGGAAAAGTATGCTCCATATTTTGTGGCAGTATTCATATTTTATTTATATAAATATTAGTGCAAATTGGCTTGTGATGAAAATATACTTCATGGTGTGGATCATGGATAAAAAGATTAGAAACACCAGGCAGGAAGCTACAATGTAAGGCCTGCTTGTGTAACAGTTGGTCTTTAAACAGGTATAAAAATGCGTCACAAGTCGAAAACTCACCCTCAGGTTTCAGAATAACCAGCAACCCCACATGCCACATCTGTCTAGATTCCAAGGAACTTAGGAGGCGGCAGGTCAGGTTCTGTCTTTGTAGAGCAAAAAATGGGGGAAATGGATGATTTTGCATTAACTTATTTTTATATATGACAAAGGCAGGAACCTGTGCATTTACAATGCAAAATATATCTCTGTTTTGATCACTGAAAGGCAACTTCTATATTATCGTTTTTTTCCCCAAATCACTCAAGAGCTCCATTAAATCTTAACAGGATGATCCAGGTAATTGAATATTAAACTTATTGTGCAAATAAAACCGTTCAAGAAAAAAATAAGGAAATGGAGACTTAGCAAGGCCCCAGCACGCAGCTGAGAGGCCAGAGCCCCAGGCCCCAACCCACAGCCCCGGGGCAGGATCCCACCCACCCGCTGCCCTGGGGAAGGAAGCCTCACCCTGAGCCCCCTGGTGCCCGGCCCCGCCCTGCACTGGCTGCAACAGGTCGGTGTGGGGACTCAGTGCGGGTCTAGGAAAGCGACATCCCCCCAGGATCTCAGCCTCACTCACGCCCACAGCCCCTCCCGGGGAGCTTCCTGCTGCCAAGGAGACACTTTCCTTTAACGCCACCAACTGTCAGCCCTAAAGACCCGCCCGCAGCTCAGGATGTGACAAGGGAAGCAAATCTTGCAAGTTTTATTCCCCCACAGCCTGTGGCCCGTCACTCCTCAGGCTACAGAGCCAAGAAAGAGATGGAACGTCGGGATTGCCACCAGGAAAGTCCAGGGAAATGGGAGAAGCGCCACCCGGCTGGGGGTGGGAGAGCAGCGCCCCCTCCCAGACAGGGGCGTGGGGGGGCCCTTTCCACACCGTCACCCCCTCCACTGTCGGTCTGGGAGGCCGGAGTGCTGAGTTGGGGCGTCCACGCGGGACGGGCTCTGAGGCTGAGCTGCGCGTGGGGCGCAGCCGGATTCCCTCTCGCTGGAGGGTCAGCAGGCTGCGAGGACGCCTGGCCCATGTGCCCCGCGGCCGTGCAGCTGGGGGGGCAGAGGCATGACTTCGGGGGCCCCCACTTCCCCTCAAGTGAGCAGGTTGGACAGGGCAACCTTGGCGAGTCCCCCCAGCCCAGGCTGTCCCTCCAGCAGGCCCGTGAGCACGTGCCCTGCCCAGGCCCTGGACCAGGCTCTGGACGCATCTGTCACCCCCATTCTGCCCCCCAGACCCTGCACTCGGGGCAGAAGACAGTGAGCAGGAAATCCAAGCCTGGCTCGCGAGCTTCAGAGGGTGCGAGGCGCTGAGCAGGTTGAAGGGACAGTTACCCGCATGGGTGGTGTCGCGGCAGGGGACAGGGAATGAGAAGGGACATCTCACCGGAGTCCTGAGGAGAAGGTCGGAGGGGTCGGGGCCAATAGAGCAGCAAAGCAGGACCTGAATTTCAGCCGAGCCCGCCCTTCCCAGTGGGCCTGGGGAAAAGTCGGCCCTGCTCCCTGCCTCCAGGTGAAAGTCCCTGCAATTTGCTGCCCGGGGTTACACGAGGGGCTCTGCAACAGTGGTTAAGAGCATGGACCTGGCACCAGGCTGTCTGGGTTCAAATCTCAGCTCCATCACTCTCTAATTAACTTAATTGCTGTTCTGTACCTGCTTCCCTATTTAGAACCCGGGCCGGTGATAGCGGCGCTGTTGTGAGGATTGAATGAACATCCTCACCGGGCATGTCAGGCCAGCACAGCGGGTGGGGGTGGAGTGGTGGACACCAAGGCAGCAGATGCTCTTGGAAGTCACCACAGACTCTTTTAAAACAACCTGCATTCAAAGAGGACCTGTGGGGCATCTTCCAGAATGATCCCTAACACGAGAGCTCAGACTTGCAAGATGTCTTTATTCTGTCTTGACCCCAAATGACCTCCCAGAAAACCAGGGATTGCCCATAGACAGGAGACAGCAATGGCCAGGCTGGTCATCGCTGGGGATGCTAGGAGCAACATTACCATAAATTGGGGAGGGGGCCCTCGAACCACAGACCTTGAGAACAGGAAGGGCCTGGGGGACTGTGCTTGTGGTCCTACGTCAGGGCGCTGCAGCCAGACCCAACTCCACACTAACCCATGTGTGACCTTGAGCAAGTTTCCTAAGCTGGCTAAGCCTCAGTTTCCTCATCTGCAAAATGGGGATAATAGAGTGGTTTCAGGAACAAATCCCCTCAATCCACCCATCCGTGTAATCATTTAATGCATATCATGCGAGTTGTCTTCGTTAACCTGTTGCCATCACCCAGGATGAGGGCGGCCTGAAACCTTCAACGCTGTCAGGTGTGCAGACAGAACCTCAGAAGTAGCAGAGGGAGACCCGGTGATCACGAAGACCCGGAGGCCCCTCCACGGCCCACAGCTGAGAAGGAGGCATCTGTGTGAGTTCCAGGGCTGCTGAGCTTTGCTGATGCTCATCCCTGTTGCCAGCCCCTCTCCACCCCCTGGCTGCAGGGACTGGCCCAGCCGGCTTGCTTTCCCACAGCCCCCCTTCACTGTGAACCCCCATGCCTGTCCTGCTAGTTCCTCATCCCCGACATCCCAGTGGCAGCTCCTCTGCAAACCTTGAACTACCTTCTTTCCCTGTGTCCCTTAGACACCCACACTCTTAGGGGATCCTCACGTTCTTCCAGACTGAAACCCCACCGTTGCAGGAGGCTGCCCCGGCAGCCCACCCCCAGCTGTCTTTGGTGCCGCTGGAAATCTCCAGGTGATGGAGGAAGGCCCCACCAACTGCACCAGGATTCCAACACAGCAGCGCAGTAGACTGTGATTAAACTGAGATGTCAAAATCAATATGCAAGGGTGTGATTAAAGGCAAGCCTGGCTGGCACGAGAGCATCACTTGTAATTGAGCCCGTGCCTACATTTTTACACACAACACAGAATTAATGACAGCATAATAAACCTTCCAGAAAAATTAATCACTGCTACTTGCTGCTCCCCTGTGTTCCCCGGCTAACTTGCCCTCTCCCATCCCCAAGCTGCCCCTTGGGAGGGTCCTGGGACTGCCCGCCATGCTCACGGGGCTGCAGCCTCACAACACACAGGGCTGCTCAGCCTTAGCCCAGCCCCTCCGCCTGGCCCACTGGGGTTGTCTGCATAAATAAGCCCATGAAGAGTGGGGCGCAGAAGGGGCAAGAGAAGGAAACAGACTAGGCGGGGGTCTGCCTGGAAGTGGGGGTGTGTTGTTCAGCCTGACATGTGGCTTCCTGGAAAGGGAGGGAGAAGAGTGATGGGGGGGGGAGCTGCAGAGGCAGCAGAGCTGAGCAGGACATGGTGGCCTTGGTGGCCTGGCTGAAGTGGTGCGTATCCAGGGTGGGGTGTCGCCAAGGTTTTCCAGAGTCATCGGGATGTAGGGGGAGGCTCTGAGAGCTAAACCCAGAGGCGGAATGGAAAATGCACCCCCCTCCTCCACCTGCCCAGCTCCATCCAGGACCCTGTGGGGTGGGTTTTCTGTGAGGGGCGGACAGCAACCCTGAGCCAGCCTGGGCTGTCACTGGCACATGGACACCGAGAACGTGACGCAGAGAAAAGTGCACCAGGCTGCGCAGGGAGAGGGCAATGAGCAGCAAGACCCGCCATCGGGGCTGCTGAGCATCTGTCTCTGCAGCCACCAAGCGGAGACGAGACAAGACCAGCAGGCTCCTGGCGGTGGGGCTGCTCCTGGAAGGCTGCTGGACAGTGGGTGGGTCCAGGGCTGGCTGGGCCCTGCAAGTCCCCGCCTGGCGCCCTCATCTCATCCCCCAGCAGGGGTCGCCTCTCCCTCTCTCCTGTTTGCATGACTTGGGGAGACACCCAGGTCTCCATCTGCACCCCCGCTCCCAGCGCCCTGACCTGCACCCACAGTCCCACCTTTTACATCTGCCCCCTGCCCTGGGTCCCTGTTTGGCCTCAAGGCACCCCAGGATGCAGAGCACCCTGGTGCTGTCTGTGCCCCCAGGTCTGCACCCAGGACATGGGACTGAACCCCTCCGCCACCTAACACCCGGCCCTGATGATGCAGCCACTGGGTCTGGCGCGGCGTCTTCCAGGCACAGCCGACTCCTCTCCTTGGCAGCAGAGACAGGGAACAGAGACGCCTGCCTCTCAGGGCAGCCTCAGTTTCCCAAATCTCTCCTGCCAGCAGGTGAGCTGCTGCCCTCAGACCAGACCTGAGCTCCAGCAGATAATAGACGCCGGAACCTGTGGAGTCCTGCCCGGATTTCAGTCTTAAGAAGCAATTTGCCAGGAATAATTTGCCTGACTGGGCAGCTGCCAGGAATCCCTGCTGATGGGCGTTTTCTCTGGGGGGACATTCTGGGCCAGAGCCAGGATCGGGCCTGGGGCGCCCCCTTGGCCTCAGTGGCCCCTCGCCTTCTGCCAGGAGCCACAGCACACAGGCCAAATTTTATGGAGGGTTGTGGGCCCTGCGGGAGGCCACAGCTTAGCTTGTCCTCTCCTGGTGAAAGGACAGCGGCCAGTTGTTCCCCAGCAGAGCTTACAAAAGACGACGGCTGTGGTCCCAGGGAGCTTGTGGGAGGGCATCAGATGCCAAAATCTGGCACCTGCCACCTGGCATTCTCTGGAAGGGACCCTTTAAGAAGAGACCCATAGTGAGAGAAACAGCCCAGGTGGGGCCCTGGGCGGGGGGGGGGTCAGCTCTGCTCACATGGGGGCAGGAGCACAAGATCCTGAACCTGGCCCATGGGGCTGGGGGTACCTAGGAGGGAGGGGGACAGATGCAAATGCCTATCAGCCTGGAGCTCAGGGGACTCTCCCAGGGACTGGGTTGGGGGATTTTTGGACCCTGGGACCAGCCCTATATCCAGGCAATGGAAACCACGTAGAAATATGGCCAGTGGGGCCTGACCTTCCAGCAGCCAGGGCAACCCCAGGGATGGATGTCACTGTCCACTCCAGGACAGACAGCTGCATCAGGAAGCGCCTTGTCCCCTCCCATCCTGAACCCCAAAGACCCCTCCTAGGCCTCTGGGGAATGAAGCAGTTGCCCCCCTAAACTCTGCAGCCAGGACAGCATCAGCTCTGTAGACAGTCACGCTGAACAGACCTGCTGAGTGGGTCTGAGTTCTGGGGGAAACACCCTCATCTCCTCTGTGTGTGTGACCCCACACCACCCAGTCCAGGCCACACACTCTGGCTTCCCACAACATGCTAGAGTGGTTCTTTCTCTCCAGTGTGGGTCAGGATCACATTGTGGACTTGTGGCCCAAAAACACCTAGCAGACATCGCTTGTGTATCCATCCCTCTTGGGTTTTTTTGAAAAATGTGAATCCAATATCAATGTGTGAAAATTTTATATTTCACTTGAGAATCCAATTTCCTGATTCTCTTGAGAGCTCAGATGGGGCCACCCTGAACCACATCCTCTCAGAGTTGCAGTTGTTGGTCCAAAGTTCTGGCTACCCCTTTGCCGGGCTTGTGCTCAGCAGTTGCCAAAGTCTCCACCCCTCCCTATTGTCTCCCACCACAGAGGCCTAGGATCTGCCACCCAAATTCCTGTGCTGTCTTGTCCTTATTCCATTTGCTGCCTGTGACCAGGACAAGCTCCTTTGCCTCCCTCTCTGGGTGTTTCCCCTTCCTGGATGGAATCATAAGTAATAAAAACAGGCCTGCAGGGTTGGGGGACTAGCTGAGTCAACATCCAGAATCTGCTTAGGTGTGTCTGACAGGGGTAATCCCTTAGGACGTGCCGGCCGCTGGCTGGTTGGGTCCAGCCTTTCTCATTCCTGATGTTAATTGTCAGCCCCATTTAGGCATTTGGGTTTGAGGTCCTGCTCTAGATGGAAGATCCAAATTCGGCCTTTTCTCTCCACCTTGCTCATCTCCACCTCTCTCCGGCCCAGCACCCACTGTGTCCACACCCAGAGCACAAGGAATGCAGAGTCTGGAGTCCTGCCTCATGGTCCAGGTCTCCTATCGTCCTGACTCCCCTGTCACTGCAGCCCCCGGTGTGGACATGTTCGGGGACTCCCCCACACACCCTGCTGCATGTTAATGCCGCCCTCCACCCGCACCGTCAGGACTGCACGAGAAAGTTCACCAAACTCGCCAGGGTGTGCTGTCTACTCTCACCCACACTGTATCAGCAAGACGCCTTAGAATTCACCAGCTGTAATAAATCTTTGGGATTGATATACCACGTTAAATACTCTGAGAGCAACCAACAACTATAATCCAATTACTGTTGGCTGTGTTTTTCAAGCTATTTCACCCCAACCTCATCCTTACCATGTGCTGAACTCAACACGCGCACACACACGCACTCACACACACACACAACACACACGCGTGCGCACGCAGCAGATGCCAATTTTGTGCCTCGCTGCTTCGCATAACAGTAGGAGGACTGGATAGCGAGCCGTTGATCTGCATGATTAACATGAGAGATGGTGGAAGCCCTGAGCTTTGAAACTCACAAACAGGTATCAGGCTGGGTTGCCATGGAGAGTAGGTGGCCCGATGCCAGGGCTCACCCTCAGGACCGGCGCCCTCCCCTGATTAGCGGGTCACACGGCTCTGCGCGGAGGCAGAGGCATGGCCTGGCATTTCAATGATGCCCAACTCGCTGTCTCAGCGCACAAGTGTGCGTGTGTGTGTGTGCAAGCACATATGTCCAGGCCCAACATGTGTGGAATGAAAGCAAAACGGCCTCATAGATCCAGTGGACACTTTTCATTTTCAAACAGGTCCCTCATGCTGGAGGGTCACTGAGTGGACAATCTGAGTTTCTGAGTCCAACAGCTACTGATTCAGCCTCGAGGAAGCTGCCCCAGCCCCACCAGCACCCACCTGCCTCCCTTTCACACTCACCCACACCCGTCTCTCCTTCCTGCCTCCCTCTCTCTCCCCCTCCTGCCTCTCCCCTCCCTCCCTCTGTTCCCTCACTGGGTTCTTCTCCTTCCTGCATGTCCCCTGCCCCTCTGAGAAATATGGACAGGGAGACCACATCTTGCTGCCTTGCTATAAAGCCCTGGACACAGGTTTCCAACCATTTATTTATGCTGCCAATCCACCCAACTCAGGGGAAATACATGCACAGACACGTGCACATACTCACTATGTACAGAGTGCAAACAGTCCAGATCAAACCTTCCACCCAGTCTTAGTTTCCCCAGAAGCTGACCTTGAGGCAAGGTGTCCAGTTTGAGAGATGTGTCTGGGGGACGATCACAAGCGATACAGGGTGGGGTGTGGGGCAGGACAATGGAACCAGTGAACATTCTGTTTGTTTCCCTGGGACATGGCTGCCGGTCGAGCCTGGCCCTCTAGCCAACGCCGGGCCTGAGCTTCCTGGGCAGGACCAGCCACGCCCACCTCCAACAAGTCACCAACATGGCAAGACAGCCTGGTCTTGCTGCAGAGTTTATCCTATCCCTGGGCCAAGAGAGCCAAGTGTTACCCCAACTTGCCCCCTGCCACATTAATTTGAGACATGGGGACTGCAGGAGGAAGCCAGGTGGGGGCACGCAACTTTCTCTCTTTATTCTCCAGGCTTTATCATCTCTGCCCCCAAATCAACAGAGTCCAGACCTCCTGGGGCCCCTGGGGTGGGGGGGAATCTAGTCCTGTGACTCTGAGGCAATGAAACAGTTTTTTAATGCAACCTCTATTAAGGAAGACATTTCACGCTGTGACCCTCGCACACACATACTCTCCTTATTTATGTGAAACAAAACAGAGGTTTCCCCAAACTTTTCCCTCCCCGTAAGCCACACTCTGGGACTTCCTCATCTGTTCTCCTCTGGCCACTGCAGAGTTTAAGTGCTGGGCTTGACCTTCTACATGGATTTCTAGGCCCACTAATGCATCACACCTGTGAGCCGATGAACTCTGCGCCAGGAAGCACCAGCTGAGGTTATGTTGCAGCAGATGCCGTCTATCTTGGGTGAAGGGTCATGTCCCCCCATCAGTGGGGGAGGAGAGCTGTGCCCTCCTCCAAATACCTAGTATTGGGGGCAGGCATCGTCCCTGAAGCACAAACCAGATGTCAGATCCCTGGCCTTAGCCACTCACCCCAAGCTCACCTGGGAGCAGGCCCTTGGCATGGCTGTGGGTCCCGGGCCCCTGAGGAAGCAGAAGCAAAAGCAGAGGTGATTACTGTGAGCAACACCTGACATCCTCACACCTACGACGTAGCCAGACACCCAGCACAGTGCTGAGGACTCCATTAGATCCTTGCTAGTATGGAGTCTAACTCCATGCATAACAGCTGTCTGACTTCAGGTCAGTAACTTAATCTCTCTGTGCCTCTGGTTTCTCAGCTGTAAACAAGAATAGAAAAGTCGCTGCCAACTAGGAATTGAAGATGCATAAGAAGGGGCTGGCAGGAGCAGGCAATCAGCATAGCTGCTGATATCAGACCCACTTGACAGATGAGAAAACAGAGGTTCAGAGTCACTGGTGTGGCAGGAAGTGGAACATGCACTCAAGTCTGCCTGACACTGAGCAGCTTGGCTTCCCTCCTAAATGGCTGCCTTCAGACGGGACAGGGCGGATGATTGTCCTCCCTCAGTGGGGACTGAGGAGCCTAATGACCTAGACAAGAGCCCCCCACTGCTTCTGGGGGGCCACCAATCACTGATGTGTACCCAGAGTTCTTCCCACAGTGGGGGAAGCTTTCCCTCCTCGCCAGCCAGTTCTCTGCGGATGAAGCTTCTGCTGTCTGGAGAGACCGCTGTCCCAAGGTAACAGCCTGCTACGTTGCCTGATTTTAATGCTTTGAATCAAGTCAGAAGTCCCACCCATCCTCTAGAGGAGGTACGACCCAAGAGCATGAATACCAGGAGAGGGGGCCATGTTTACAATCACACCTGCACCCCATCCTCCACACCAGCTTCATTTCCTACCAAACAGTGACCAGGACCTGACACTCGTACCCTCTGCTGATTCATGTGTCAGCCTTGGTCTCTCTACATTAGGATACGCGCCCCCAAGAACAGGGAGTCATCTGAGAGGTTTCCTCCCCAGTCCACTGTGGTAGGCACCATCTGAGATTGCCCCAAAGACCCCCATCTCCTGGTATTCACATGCTTGTGAATTCCCCCCTTTGGCAACTTGCATTTAACCAACAGAACACCTCCACGCTGATGACATGTCAGCCCATGATCAGGTTACCTAAGACAGCAACTTCCCGCTTGCTAGAAGAGTTTCTCCTTTGCTTGATTCACTGAGGCAAGTAAAGACCACGCTGGCAAAGAACTGAGGTAGCTTTCAACCAACAGTTAGCGAAGAACTGAAATCCTCCTTAAACAAGTCACAGAAGCCAAATCCTCCCAGTAAGCAGGTGAGTGAGCTTGTCAAACCCTCAGCTGAGGCCCTGGCTGACACCTTGATTGGACCTAGAAAAGCCGCACCCACATTCCTGATGCACAGAAACTCTGAAATAATGAATAAGTGGAGCTGAAACTAAATCTGTGATCGTCTGTTACTCGGTAGCAGACAGCTAATATAGTTAATACTTAAGTAATCATCACTGAATAATTCAATAAATGAAATAATTAGCAGGGATTAAGGCAAGACCGCTAATCAGGCTGCTGGTGTGTCTCTCCTGTGGTTCGGATTTGCAGCACGAACATCATCCAGGCTCTTCCCTGTGGTTGACAAGGGACCTTCCAATCTGGTCCCTGTCTCTCTCCTTCCAATAATCTATTAAAAGTCCTTACAGTGGCCTGGGAGAGCGGGCCCTCACTGCTCTGAACCCCTCTAGCCTCCCTCTCTCCTCTCCTGCCACACTGCCTCCCTGGCCGTGCCTGACAATTCCAGTTCAGGCCCACAACAGGGCCTTTGCACGACCATTCCCTCTGCTAGGAAAGCTCCTCCCTCAGAATCTCAAGGCTGCCCCCCCGCCGCTTTTTCAGGAAGGTCTCCCTGATGCCATGTTTACAATCACACCTGCACCCCATCCTCCACACCAGCTTCATTTCCTACCAAACAGTGACCAGGACCTGACACTCGTACCCTCTGCTGATTCAGGTGTCAGCCTTGGTCTCTCTATATTAGGATACGTGCCCCCAAGAACAGGGCTCTTTCTGTTTTGTTCCCAGAACCTAGAAGAGCACCAAACACATAGCAAATGCTTCATAAATATTTATGGAGTGAGTGTGGGTGCTACCATAATTGATTGATAAACCTCTAGGAACTGAGAGAACTTGTTTATTTAAAAAAATGGAGTTCTAGGGGCCTCCCTGGTGGTGCAAGGGGTTAAGCACAACACTACGAAGCTATTCGCAGCCACTGCAGCACGAGTTCGAGCCCTGACCAAGGAGCTACCCACATGGCACAGCAGACCTCTCCTGTCTCACCACTGCTCCCCCTCAGCAGTGTATTTCAGTCAGCCTGCCTGTTCTGCTCCCCACTCTGTCTCTGGTGAATCCTCTCACCCCCCGCACCTCTGGCCTATGCCCCAGTTCTTGTATGCATAAATAAATAAATCTTTAAAAAATGAAAAAAAATTAAAAATGGAGTTCTAGAATCTCCATCCTTCTATTTGCTGAGGAGAAAAGTGGAAAAAAAAAAAAAATCGCCAAGTGGATCAGTCTCCTGCCAGTGTCTGAATTGGGAGCAAACTGGCTGCCACAGTGACGTCCTCTGTGGAAAGGGACAGAGACATGAGCAAGGAAAGAAAGAACATTCCAGAAATCCATGTCTTCCCAGGACACCAGCTGTTAACTTAACTTTGTGGGAGCATCTTGCTTGCAATTGCCCCTCTGCCTGGGGTCGCCTCCTCATAGACCTTCCCCGGGCAACTCCTTATTATCTGGATCTCAGCCCAAATGCCACCTCCTCAGAGAGCCCCCCACGACCCCAGGAGGAGACATGACACCCCTTCCCTCCATCACGCTTCCATGGTTTATTGCAGTTACCACTCTCTGGAATTTTTCAATTCACCCATTTATTTACTTGCCTTTTCTCCGCCAGCGCCAATGAGGAGCTCGGCTGGTGAGAGGGGCCTTGCCGTCTGTCCTCTGCTGACCTCAAGGTCCAGCCCACAGTAGGTGCTCAGGAAACATTTGTGAAATCAGTGGTTAGAGGAAACCCATTGCCTGAATGCTTTGGGGGCTTGTAAAATAATATTGGGAATTTTCGTTCCTTAAAGCACTTGCAAGTGGCGCTTGCTGTCATCTCTGGCGGGTTAGCTCTTGCCTGACGTGAAAATAGTTATGAAGACAGGAGGGTGGCCCAATTAGCTTCCCCAGACTCCTCAGGTTTTTCTATATTTCCATAAAAATAGAACATATCTCTTCTGAATCTGCCTGCACTGAAGCACACTGTAAAAATGCAATATAGCAATTGTTTGGGTTTTTTTCCTCTGGGGCTTACAACACGGTCTTTTAAGTACTTGGTTCAGTATGTGAACTTCCCCTCACCACCACCTTGCGGGGACCATGCAGGAGTCTGGAGTCATGACCCGAGGTCCTGGTCTGGCTCAGCCACAGCACAGCCTGGGCCCTGGGGCTGTCACCTAGAAGCTGAGGGCTTCGTGGAAGGCCCTGGGGTTCCTACCGGGTTTGACCTTCTTAACTCTGATGTCCCTGGAGGGTCGGGAGAGGAGTGGTGCTGGATAAATTCTGCTGGAGACACGGAGGGGCTGCCCCCCCCACCAGCATGAGGGCCCTGCAGTCACGAGTTGGCAGGGTGTGGGAGTGTGTCAGGGTCTCAGCCTCCCAACCCCCACTCTGGAGTCTGCATTTCAGGCCCCTGGGTTCTCCCTCCAGCTGTCAGGAGGAGGCCCTGTCACCTGTCTAATCAGTTTCCCATGGGTCCTCCTGCCCTGAGGCCACGAGAGTTAAAACACCCTGGCTTCTCAGGGGTTAGTGGGTGGAGGGTGAGATGAAAGCCTAGAAACAGCCTGGGGATTCGGGACTATTTCTGACCTGGTCATTAGCCAGCACAGATGTGTCTGACTGAAGGACACCCCCCCTTTGAGAAATGCCACCTCCCAACATGGGGGAGGGGGGACAAAGCCAAAAGGCTCCCTGGTGACAGATCTGCCCCTGCTGGGGTGCCTCTGCTTTCAAGCACCACGATCTGCCACAGCTCTTCCTGCTCCCCCACAGTCAGCCCGGGCAGGGCCTCCTGTCTGCGGGTTTGGGTCTGGCCCAGCCCTGGTCCTCCTTGAGTCACCTAGAGTGGACTCGTGTTGCCAATTCATCAAACATACTCCCCAACTTTATTGCAAAACACTGATTAAAAGAAATGATGCCTTACAAATGTTCTTTTTAAATGAGATTCTTAATAAAAATATGGGCACCGTTTGATCACCCAGGGGCCCATCATCCACCCAAGAGGTGAAGAGTGTCCTTGGTTTCTCTCTCGTTCCTCCGAGAAGAACAGGGTTCGAGTTAACTACATGGGCTTTGGCATCCGACTGCCGTGGATTCCAATCCCAGCTCTGCCACTTCCTGCATGACCTTGGCAAATTGCTTAACTCAATGATTTAACTTGAGTTTCCTCATGCATAGAATGGCGGTGATACCTCCTCACAGGTGGACAGGACAGGGAAGGGAATTGTACAGGTGGAGGGACACCTCTGCTCACCTGGCCCTTCTCTGCTCTCCTCGCTGGGCTGAGAGCTGCTGTCAAGAGCCTCTGAGGGGGGCATTCAAGGCCAGTCCCCCTTCATTCCTAATACCGGTGATTTAGAGACAGCGTAAACGGAGCTGCTGGTCAGAGAAATCCAGAGAAACTGAATGGCCGCTGTGTTACAGGGTCATGATCTTTAACAAGGATGTAAATCTCAACTATCTCAGGAAGAAATGTGCATTAAGCATTAGAGGTGGGTGACACACAGAGGGCACAGGGCAGTTTCACCTGCACAGCCACTCTCTGAGGTCCATATTATCAGACCCATTTCACAGAGGAAGAGACTGAGTCAGGACTTAGGCGGTTTGGCCAGGATCACAGAGCTGGAAATGGCAGAGCTGGGGCTGGAACCAGCAGGTCTGACTCCCTATGCTCCCTGAAGACCCCCTCAATCGCCAAGCATCTGCAGGGGTGACCTAGTCCAGAAGTTCGTCTTCATTCCAGACACATTGTCACCTTTCCCTGGGTCTCAACGACCCTAATGTGTTTTTCCCAGAAAAACGGTCAGGAAGAGAGAAGTGCATCATGGTGCAGAGGGCAAGGGGCTGCCCCATCATGGGGAGCTCAGAGAAGGGGCACCTGCAAGGTCAGGAGACATATTACTCCTCTCCAGCACCTCATTCTCCATAATGAGGGGAGGGCGCCCAGAGGGGGGACTTATGCCAGTAACAGCAGAGGATGAATACTGAGTCCTCAGGGCAAGAGGAGGCGCCAGAGACAAGTGTCCAGTGAGTGACAAGAGGGCCGGGGGGACTGGGTTGGAGGGGGAGCGTGGCTTGCTCACTCCTTTGGGTTTTGGATTCACTTTGGAAAAGCCACCCCTCTCCAACTTTCAGTCTCTGGGGTTCGAGCGGACATGACCCAGGCTGGCTCATCTGTGTGCTTCTCCCTGACCTCTGCAGCTGGTTCAAGGAGGCACAGGGGAAGTATGCAAATATAATGGGGGTAGGGACGCTCCCTTGCCAGGGGCATAGCTAAACTGTGGCTGGGACACCGGGCTCCTGCCTGAAAGTGAAGACAGCAGCAAGGCAAGTGGACCTGGGGACGACAGAGAAACTGAGTCCTAATGACATTTTTCAAGCACGGGACACAGTAATGCCTGAAGTCAGTTTATTTCTGCGCTCCTGAGTCACGTGAGCCCTTATAGTCTTCGTTGGTTTATGTTTGTGGCGGCCAATTTGAATTGAGATTCCTCATTTAATAGCCCCCAAATTTCTAAGTAAAATTAAGATGAAAAACATCACAGCTAGTCCGTGTGTGGAGTAGCCAGCCCCGTGTGTTGTGTCGCCTCCCATGTCAAGTCTTAAGCGCAGAGTGACTTCTGGGGAAGCTCGGAAAGCTTACGTTATTGAAGGTGGCCAGGCGTGCTGCCTGCGAGGACTCTTGCTCAAATTGCATGTAATTTGATTGACTTGTGAAAGAGAAGTTGTTCTGGAGGTTGGTCGAGGTGCCGCCCTCCCACAAAGTAAAATTAATGGTCTCTGATGACTATTATGAATCAATTTCGATCGTGAAAAGAGACTCTCCCCATGAAAGCATGAGCTGTCCTGGCAAGCTCGTCCCCAAAGGGTCCATCCACCTCTTTAAACGGTCCTGAATTTTTCTCTCCTGCGCTGATTGCAGTTTCCAAGGGGGATCCTTCTCGGGTTTGACACCAGAGTGCTGTGGTTTCTGCTCCAGGAGGGCAGGGTGCTGGGGGCGCTGGGGTTTACACAGGTCACAAGTCAAGCGGGCATTGTAACCTCACCGCTGTTCCACGTCGGCATGAGCCCCGAGTGTGTTCAGAAGGAGACAGCAGGGATAAGCTACGGCAGAATCTCTGCGGTGCCCGACGACTATCATGCCCCCTGTGAGTGTCACAGTCACCTCAGTGTGTGACCCGCCGCTGTCCCTCCTCAGGCTGTGCAGGTTCCCACGAGCTCTTGGACATGAATTCACAACCGCAACGAAGCCTTCTGTTTGTTTTCTTCTGCCTGTAGGAAGGAGGGCAAACAAGGGGACATTTAATAACCGGTTTCCACTCTCTGGGTCCATGATACTAATTTGACAGCGCGGGATCTTGAACACTTCACCCTCACAAAGACTCAATTTCATACATGAACGAGTCGATGTCAAATGGCAAGGCGGGGGCAGGGGGGCAGACCATGTTTTCCTGACACCTAAAATGGTTTCGTATCTCTTATTGATACAGATCAGGGACCGTGGATCATGCTGACAAGCTCATAAATTATCTGCTCCTCACCGACAATACCAAGGTCTTCTTTTCTTGATGGGGTAGTTGATGCTGATGGTGGAGGATGTCCGTGAACTTGAAATTGTGTGGGTTCCCTGCCAGGGACCTTGAACTCGAGACCTTCCGACTCCACACAGAGGTCCAGAGTGTTATAGAGCAACCCCGATATTAAACGGGTTCCTGGCTGTGGGTCCTCACCCGCGCGCTTTAAAGGGACTTATGAATACTCCACTACAGACACACGCAAAAGGGTTAATAAAAGGTTTATTTACAAGAGAAAAGGAAATAAGGAAAATGTACAACTCGGAGAAAATAGGGAAATAAAGTCTTTAATGCGTCCTACCCGATCCGACGACCTGGAAACCCAAAGTCACTCTCAGAGCTAGACGGACGCCGCGAGCTGGCTGAGGGCCCCAAAATGGAGAACCCCAAAGCCTACGTGTCTGCCTTTTGTATCCACCTGGCTGCTGAACCCCACCCTCAGGTCCCAGCCACCTTCCCTTTGGTGGTGATGGGATTTGGAGTTCCCAGTGTCTTTGGCTTTGACCTGGGGTGGGGGTGGAGTCCACAAAGCCTGTATGGAATTTGCTTTGGGACCGCCTTTTCCCCCTAACAAGAGGACATGCACGGCGTGAGTATTGTCAAGAGACCGACATTAGAGCCATTGGAGCGAGTGGGAAGAAGAGGGTCTGCATTACTAATTGCAGCGCCATCACCGGGCTTCGGGGAAGTTCAAAGGGACGCGGTGTCCACCGAGAAGCCCCAGGAGTGACAGGCAGAAGCGATGAGCCCGGACCAGAGGTCAGCGCCACGGGCCGCCGACGGGCCGCACGACTCTTCAGGGAGGGAACCTCGCTCTGACGCGTGACAATGTGCCGGACTGGACGTTTTGTTCCCTTCCAGAAGCTGTGATTTCCAGATGATGACTTCAGGGATCCTGTAAGGAGGGTAATGGATTAGCTGACAAGGAACGTGGAGGAGGGAAAAGGCAACCATCCAGCTCTCTTGCGCAGAAAAGGAGCATTTTTCAGAGAAAACACTGCAAACTTTAGAGCAACAGGCACCTGCAGAAACACAAAGACATCCCGCTTCTTTGACAAACACTACTTAATGAGGAGATGCTTCATGCTAGACAACAAACTCTCGCCTGTGCCAAGCAGGGAAAAGCAACAGGCTGAGGGCGAGGCCTACCACAATGCCCCCGTGCGTCACGTCGGCCCTTAATTATTCATCAAGGTCCCTGTCAGGGGACTCGCTGCTCCCCTCTTTTGGGTGAACTCTATTTTTTCCGCTCCCAGTGCTACTTAATGACATAGTTAATTCATTCCACCATCAACACAGAGGAAACAGAGACTTGGCCTTATCCCCTCCAGGAATGTTAATAACTTTAACACTTTGCAGGGTGTCGCCCACTGGCACTGAGGTTATTTGGGGGAGACGCCCTCACTCACTCACTTCTCTGGTTCCCCACACTGCAGCCCGGGCGCAATCTGAACTCCCCGCCGGCTGGTGCTGGCCTTCCAGGACTTGCTTTCTGACCCCGTGTCGCTGGCTGGTCCCTCCACCCATCCCATGACTCCAGAGGTGTCCCAAGGTTCTCCTATAGCCCAGTCTCAGGCTCTGCCCCCAGAACAAGATGCCGCTGCTGACTGGCCCTCAGGCCCTGCTACCCGTGCTCAGTTCCTTGCTGAATAGTTCCTGACCGTGGGCTCAGCTTTTCTCCTGAGATGTGACCACCAGCAGCAGTGGTCGCCCACCCCACCCGGGTTCTTATGGATGAAACAGGCTGGGATGGGGAATGAGGAAGAAAAGAACATCCCTTGACAGGAAAACACCCCAGGGGGAATGTCCCAGTCACCCCCCTGCTTCAAACCTCCCAGAGGGCACCCCTGACCCTTAGGATGGAGCCCAAACCGCGACAGGTCCCTCTCCCTCACCAGTCCTACCGCCTCCCCCATCTCTGTGTCCATCTGGCCCAGTCATGCTGGCCTCTCCCCTGGCTTTGGACACAACAGACGCTCTGGTACCTCAGGACCTTTGCATATGATGTTGCCTCCTCCTGGAATGGTTCCTCCCCACTGCAGCTCACCTGTCATTTCTCAAATGAAATGTTACCTCCTTGGGTGAGGATTTTGTGTTTCGTAGCATCTCCCTGCCTTGCCTCAGGGCCCAGGTCAGGCCTCCCCTCTCATGACACCATGGTGACATTTCTTCCCAGCAAGGATCACATGCAATAACACAAGCTCCTTATTATCTGAGGATGAGCCAGATAGAAAAGGCCATTCAAGGTCAATCCAATTAAATTGGCTACCAAAGCTTCACACTGCTGTTCTGATTTGTTTTTATACTAATTCAAGATTTTAATAAAAATGATTGTTATGGTAAAGAAAGAGAAAGAGAACACAGCAAGCATCAGAGGCCCTAGAAATGTCCAGGGGCAGCTCACCAGGCTCCTTTCTTGGTCACACAGGTTGTACTTTTCTTCTGGAATATGAACAGAGATAAGGTGAGGAATCTTGCTTTCAGGACATCTAGATGGAGCAAAAGTTTTCAGCGGGGTCTCTCACAGTCTCTGGTCATATAGGTGCACCTATAGTTCTTCCTAAAAACTGTAAGCAGGGCCTCCTGGTGGTACAAGGAGTTAAGTCTCAGCACTATGAAGCTATCACAACTACTGCAGCACAAGTTCGATCCCGGTCCAGGGAGCTGACTCACATGGCGCAGCAGACCTCTCCAGTCTCCCCCGCTGCTCCCCTCAGCAGTATATTTCAGTCAGTCTGCCTATTCTGCTCCCCACTGTGTCTCTAGTGAATCCTCTTACCAACCCCCCCACACCTCTGGCCTGCACCCCAGCTATTGTATGCATAAATAAAATAAATATTAAAAAAAAACTGTAGGCAAGTTAGACCCATATATCATGATGTAAACAACACTGTGCATCATTATCTTGGCCAAGGTCAGAAATCCATGCAGAAAAGCAGACAGTCCAGAGTCCAGCTGTATGATAACCCTATCATGCATTATACTTATAACAATCCCCTCCCCCTCTCTATGTGCATGCCTCATTCCCCATCGACAGGAGGACTCCCCTCCACTGTGTGTGAGCTGGCTTGTCTGTTGGCTTGTTTTCATTGTAAAATTTGGTGGAAGCACACTGTGCCAGTGTCAGTTAAGAAATCTGGTGATCTTTTGCTTTCCTGGTTCTGTGATTTACTTCACAAATATTTTTCTGGGATTTACTGTAGACCAGACACTGTCCTCAGTACTCTACTTAAACTAATTCTCTTAGTCCTCCAGGCTTTAGTTACTCTTATGACCCCCATCTTTTAGGTGAGGACACCGAGTCACAAGTAGGTTGCCTAGCTAGTCTTTGCCACTAGAGCTCCTATTCTCAGCCACCTCTTCTGAACAAAAGGCTTTATCCACAAAAATGAAACTAAATTTAGTGAAAAAATAAGTTTTTACTGATATTTAAATTCTTTTAGGTTATGGTAGCGAATTTGCCCTAATTTTTAGAGCAATCAAAAAATGAATCGAATGTAAATTTTTGCATTTTTCTGATAAAATGGTAGCACAGTCAACACCCCTCCCTCCTTTGACTTTTGCAGGCTGATCAAAGGAGAGTCATTTTCCAAAGCCTCAAAATCTTCTAGAGTCTTCCCAGGGGTCTGGTCTAATCCTTCCATAGTCCTTATCCTCTCTTGAAGGTCCTATCTTATCCTCATCCCTGCTGGTTTCTCTTCTCCAGTGTTAATTATTATGGATCTGCCAGATCCTCATGGCCTGTGACTTTGTGAGTTCAGATAAAATTCTTTGTTGTGTGGTGAGTTGTACAAGCTCATGACAGCCCATGCTGCCCCCACCACCATGTCTGCTGAGAGGCCCCCTCATGGGAGTCAGCCTAGTCTCTCACACCCTGTGGAGAGTGGAGGACAGCTCTGAGAGATGATTGTTCATGAATTTTACTAACTGGTAGCTTAGAATCGGTAGTGGTATAAGAATTTACACCACAGGAATTCTAACCAGGGCTTCCCTTTTCCCGCAGGGGACTAGCTTACCAACACACCACTGCAGTCACATCCCATGCACAATACTAACTTTTCAGAAGAAGCCCTGTTATCAAATTTGGAGCCCCATCCCAGTACCTCTTGTGTCTAGACCCCCACTTTCTCTTTATATCCACTTCATTAGATAGGGATCCTGAGCCCAGAATCCCTGTGCTACGACCATTCCACTTCATCTGTCCATTAACAATGTCTTTCGGCCTTGTTCTAGGACATAAATTCAGTCTTAACAGAGATTTTATTGAGCACTTGCTATGTGTGGGGAGCTGTCCTGGGTGCTGAAGTGATTTGTCTTTAGGGCACACAGAGGCTGGGTACTGCACTGACCTCAGACATCTGACTCTAGCAAAATATACTTCCCAGGGGGAGCCATGTGACCACACATGGCTCCCCCTCAGTCAGCGTGGAGACTGGTGAGACCCTGTCTTCCATTCATCCCTCACTCCCAGTCTCCAGTTCTCAACTCCCAAAATACACACACCAGTTCCCTGGACTGTTCCCCCCACTCTAGAGGCCCTGTCTCTTCTGGTCCTCACTGTCACCTGTGGTCAGTCACTCCAGCCCAGGACTGAAGAGGAGAGGAGGGGAAGACAGGAGACCCTCAGAAAGGAGCATCTAAAATACAAGGGGACCCAGTTACTCATGAGGCTTCAATTGCCCACAAATCCCCTCTGCCAATTCATATTGCTTCACACCCATGTGTCTGTTACCTGGATCTCAAGAGATACCAGCTTCCAGATGTGGGCAGAGGACAGATCAGCTATATCTGCTTACTCTCTGATTAATATCCTCCTTATCTCTACTTCCCCCCACTTTTTTTCATGTCATAGACCCTAGTAAATATATTCCTGAAGTAATGATAGAAACTTTGTTTTGGGAAGGGGTTGTTAACTTTCAACCTCGGAGTGAGAATCATTTAACATGTTTTCAATAATCAAGATGTCTTTCATTTTAATTCATTCATCAAAGATATTTTTTCTGGGATGTTGATTTGGTTCCTTTTATAACTTCCTTTGTCCTTGGGGGAAGTAAATAGCAAATTGCCTGAATGTGGAATGTATTTAGTGGAGCTGCCTTAATTGGCTAATTTGCTTATATCTCTACTGGAGTGCAATTAGGAAGTGTCTTCATAAATTAGTGACAATGGCCTTTCCTTCCACAGCTGCAGGTGGCATGGAGGGGGCAGGACTGGGGAAGGCTGGAATATATTCCCACCCACTCACCCTAAATAAAATACCCTCATCTTCACACGTCAGCCAGTCTACTCTAATACAGTAGAGGCTCGTAAGGTTTGCATGTCTCCAAAGTAAGAGTCTTTGGAGCATTTCAAATTGAGGAGGAAGCCCCTTAGTTTATGTTCTTGAGGTTTGAATCCTGTGGAGCACTGGCTGGGGGGTCTGGAAGCCATCAGACCAGCCTCCTCCCATCCCCTTCTGTTCCCCCCATGGCTCGCCCAGCAGACCAGGTCCCCAGGAGTCTCCTTTCCCACAGTGGAGCAAAGGGTTGCAGTTGATGGAGAAGGGTCCCACCAGGGCGGCTTCCTCCCAAATGTGTGCAGAGCAAAGGGGATGTTGCCTGCTTTCCCAGACGCACCCTCTGGGCCAAGGTTCAGCTCAGGTGAGAGATCCAGGAGTCTTGACCAAACTTTCAGCCCAAAGGACATCACCTTTCCTGCTACAAGGCTTTCACTGAACAGCAGATAAACTGTGATCAGGATCTTTTTTTTTTTTTTTAAGATTTATTTATTTATTTATACAAGCACTGGGTACAGTCAGAAGCGCGGGAGGGTGAGAGAATTCACCAGAGCCAGAGCGGGGAGCAGAGCAGGCAGAAGGACCGAAGTACACTGCTGAGGGGAGCAGCGGGCGGCAGGAGAGGTCTGCGCGCCATGCGGGACCCTCCTCCGGTGGCCAGGGAGCAGCCGGGGATCGAACCGGCGCCGCAGAGGCTGCGGGCAGCTTCGCAACCCAGCGCTCAACCGCTGTGCCACCGGGGAGGCCCAGGATCTTTTAAATCTATACATCAGGGAGCATTTGACCCGCTCTCCTCATGGCTAATTGCTTTAATCATATTTTTTTACTGATCTTTTTTGTCTGAGATGACAGATTTTTACTAGGTCTAGGTCTGTGACTTATTAAAACCTTGGCTGTCCTGTCTTTTAGTGGTTGTTGTTGGGATTAGATAAATAGCATAGAGGACATGCCTGAAGCAGGCTGAGACATTTGATGAGCAAATTCCTGCCTTCAGCCTTTCCCTCCCTGCCTGCCTCTTTTCTCCATTAGCTCTTCCTTTTAAATGAGAGACAATTGTTCTGCAAATCTGTCTAGATCATATCTTTCGAAGGATATTAAAAAAAAAAAAGTTGGCTATTTCCTCAGTCACTGCAGCCATAGCAGCCAAGGGACTCATGTTTTCTGAGGACCTGCAGAGAGGCCAGCTGCATGGTCCCAACAATTCCCCTCTCTTCTGATAGTTTTTACCTTGTTTTATTTTATTTCTCTCAACCTCTTATTTTTTTTTTAAATGTCACACCAATGGAAAATTTCAGAGTAATGCAATGGCTGTGCTTTCACCTAGATCCACCAGGCACATGTGGGTCGTGTGTGTGTGTGTGGTGTGTGTTGTTTTCTTTTTCTGGCCAAATTATTTGAGACAATGATTCAGAGGGCATGATATTTCTTTGCTAAGCACTGCATTATCTCATCAAAAGACATATCCTGTACCATCCCAATGCCACTTTCACACCCACAACAGAGAATGTTGATACGGTCCAGTCATCTAACACACAGGCCCAACTGAGTGCTTTCTTTCAGGTAAGCCGAGCGAGCAGATGGTGGGCATGAGAGGAGAAGGGGGGTGTCTCCAGAGACTGAACTGGAGTTCTGTCTCAGTTCACAATATTTTAGAGGGGTCAACACTTGCAAAGGGAAGTGAGGGAAGAGGACAGGTGGAGGGAACAGATGATCTGTGGCACAGGCCTGACAACCTCTGCAAAACCTGTGGAGACCAAGCACTGCCACGTGGTCAGCCCAAGTCAGGGCCTCACTCAGTCCCAGGAGCGGGCTCTCCCAAGAAGGTCATGGCCAAGGACGAGGCTTCTGCAGCTCAGACAGACTCTGAAGGAGCTATCTTCTGCCTTATACATATATTTTGCAAGAAAATCTGGGACATCACAATTACAATCTAGAAGGGCTGGGGAGACTTTACAAACCAAGAGGGATAATCGTGAAGGTATAAAAGGAAAAGAAAGACATTGGAAATTTTAAAAATTGGAATTTGGGGATATAAAATAATGACATAAACAAAGTATATTGATGTATGAAAGCATTTGTAAGTCAGCAATAGACAGAGTTCATTTCTGTAATATGCAAAGAACTCACAAACTGATAAGAAAAAGGAACACCGGTTTTTGGTATTCCAGTGCATATCAAAGTTGTGCTTGCACTCCCCTGTCATCTATTAAGTGCACAATTGTGTTATTTCTAAATAAACAGTTTAAGTGGCTTAATTAAATGTGACAGAGACAGAAAGTGAGCACATGCTGAATTGCTGGGTGTAGGTGGCCGCAGACCTCCTGTCTGCACAAAGCAGTGTCTGAGAAGCCCACGGAAATGAGATGCACCTGTACAGTCACTCTGTAGAATATCGCACAGCCATTGTAAAGACTCACTTCAATTTAGAACTACACAAGACGATTTGAATTCTTTGTGGAAAGTGTTTCACAAAAGGAATTGAATGATTAAAAAATGATAGTCATGGACTTACTGAGTCTGTTGATCTTTTAAAAGAAATTTTAACTTTATTGGTTTTATCTATTAACTTTTATTTTCTATTGCATTGACTTCACTTATTTCTCTTTTATTTATTCTACGTAGCAGGGATGCACACTGATCTTTTTTGCTAGTACCTTAAGGTAGAATCATAACTCATTGATCTTTCATCATTTTTAACATATGCATTTCCTCTTTGCACTGCTTTAACTGCATCCCTTAAATTTCAATGTTGGGTTTTATCAAAATTTCATTTTTAATTTATTTGGAAAAAATGCAGAATCTGTTTAGAATAAAATACAAAGCAAATAATAATTTCACTGTTGCACACATTGTGGCCGAAATTATGAAGGAAAAACAGACATTACTGAGGTTTGGAACACAATATTGTCCATTAATTTGAAAACTCTTGCTTTGAAATTTGCTGAAGAGGTCAAGACCCAAGAAATCTCTATCATCAGAAGTAAAGTCCTAAATGGGATATTGGGATTTTGTGTTTCTTTTACTTCAAGTTGACCTCCTTATCTGCTTTCAGTGATTACCTGACACCACTATCCATACAAGCCTTCCTCCTTGACTAATAGAACCCTGTGACTAATAGAACCCCAGGATCAGGGCAATGGTTTCTGCATCCCTCACAGAGCTGGGCCCCTGCTGAGCGGCTACACAGCTCTGCTTCTAACCCAAGGGGGAGTAAAGCTTCTGGCTCATGTAGACCACAGTTGTCTCACGCACAGCAGCCAAAGCTGAACCTACAGGCCCTGGATAAAAACATACAGACCCTCTGATCTGGGCTGTCAAGACCAGGCCTGTCCAGACATGATCCACATAAACCAAACTTAGGGGAGGATAAGTAGGTAGGTTTTAGAGTCTCCACATAAATCATGGCAGAAATAGAAGGGGCTGATTTTGTGGATGGAGAAATTGGATCCTAGACAGACAAAACAGTCATTCACCAAAGCTAGAAGGCAGTTTGCTACTTAGGTATGTAGGTCAGCGGTCTGCCCACGGCCCCAGGTGGGCAGCAAGTGGCAGGCTGAAGGCAGGCCGTGGCCAGACAGAGGATGGGCTGTGAGCAGCCTCAACGCGCAGGTCAGTACAGCTGGTTTCCATATCAAAAATGAGAAGATTCCACCATGTATACGGAGATCAAATAAATCAGCATATTCTACACTTCAAATATCTCACCATCTATTGGCCATTTATATCTCAAACTGAAAAAGGAGATTTCACATAAAAACCTGCATTTCCAGCTTCCTCTGAGAAACCAAAGATGTGACAAACTGGATGAAGCTTCCATTGAGCAACTCAGGAAAAGAGCAAGTCATGGCTGCCCTCCCGGGACGGGGCAGGAGCAAAACTGCTGCCCTCCGGCTCTCCCTGCTGGACCTCAGGGAAGAGACTGAGTCATCACAGCTCATTCTCTCCCACATGGCTGGCCTTCTGCCCTCCATAGTGAAAATCAATCTCTCTACTATTTCTCCATGAAAAACAAGAAAAGACAGAACAAGATAGTCACAGGTTTCACAGACAACAAGAGCATTTCTTTGTGGCAGTGAATTCACTGCACACAGTCTGTGGGGAAAACAATGCAATGGTAGGGCCTCCCTGGTGATGCAAGGAGTTAAGTGTCAGCACTGTGAAGCTGTCCGCAGCCACTGCAGCGCGAGTTCCATCCCCGGCCAGGGAGCTACCCCCATGGTGAGCAGACCTCTCCTGTCTCGCCCACTGCTCCCCTCAGCAGTGTATTTCAGTACACCTGCCTATTCTGTTCCCCACTGTGTCTCTGATGAATCCTCTTACCCCTCCCCCGCACCTCTGGCCTGCACCCCAGCTCTTGTATGCATAAATAAAGCTTTTTTTAAAAAATGCAATTTTATTCATTGGAAAAAATACACTCCACTCACTTCCCTCACATACACCTCCTACCTGACCCTCCGCAGGTGCTGGAGTCACACCTGGTTCATGCACTTTCTGGGTGCAGTCTCTGCCCTCCTCTTCACAGCTCCCCCAACCAGAGCAGGGTCCCCAAGTCCCCTTCATTCAGGGCCCACCTGCTCACACTTCCCGGATGACATCACCCCCGCGGGAGCCAGTCTGTTTGGAGGGGCTTTCCTCCATTCTTTGTGTTTGCTCCCTCTTAGACGCAGGAACCCATCCAAGCCGTGTTTGCTTCCCCAACATGTTAACACAAACAGCCCGGCCGCCAGCTCAGGAGGCCCACGCTCCCTTAATGACGCGGGGCAGATCGGCCGCTATTGAAGCGCTGGTGAGAGACAAAAGCCCTCATTGGGGAGGAAAACGGCTTGTACACAAACCAGGACACATTTCATCCTGAATCAGAGTCTCCGGCTCGGCCCGGGCAGGCGCCCCTCGCCAGTCTCTTCTCTGCTCTTGTCAGCGCTTCCCTCTCGTCCAGGGGAGGTGTCTTGGGCCCGGGGGTTCTCCCGCCACCCCACCTGGTGCCCTCTCGGGACCCCTGAGGCCAGCCCTGCCCCACCGTCCCTCCGGCCCCCGGCCCAGCCCGCGGGGGACGCGGTGATTAAACATGATGAAGAGCAGCGAGTGGAAGCCGCAACCTGGGGAAAGTGCTCGTTTCGCCCAAACTCCCAGATTTATTGCCCAGCGCCACAAATAATGAAATCATCCATCTTCCACGGACTGAGGGAAGGAACCCGCTGCGGTAAGCTGGAAAGGGCAGCGAGAGACAGGCCTGCCTCCTCCCGGGGGCGAGGCGTGCTCCGGGGTGCCCTGCTCCCCTGTCCAGCTCATCCACCCAGGCACCCAGCTGCCCTCACCCTGGAAGGTCTTTGGGCAGGAGGCGGGGAAGAGGGGCGTCCCTGACCCAGGACTCACTCACTTAGGAGTCACACTCCGGCCCCCAGAGGTGAGTAGGTGGCCCCGGCATGCTCGGTCACCTCCACACTTTACGTGCTCCTGACATAAAGCAACTCAGTTTTCACTTCATTCAGAACACACCAATGTACTCGCCCTAGAATCTGGGGTGGAAGTTTATTTTAAGACTGCCAGAATCTAGGACACACTTTCAGAACTTTCTGTCATCCTAATAACCCAACCATTAGCAGCGATCGCAGCAGGGGGCCACCCCACTCACCTCCGCCATCCCCAGGAGTGTGTAAAGAGCTGGCCTTAGCTTTCGGACCTCAGCAGCCCCGCAAGCCTGTGGCAGGTGGGCTGGGGGCGGGCTGCCGGCCCATCACCTTCACCACACACTCACTTGGCTGGAGCTCTGTTGTCTGGGGTACCAGGCCCTGTTCACTCGGGCACACCCCTGACCTGCAGTCACTGGAGTGTGCACAGTGCTGGCCACCAACCCTCCCCAACAGGGGTCTTTTTCAGTCCAAGATCCAAGGAGGGGCCAGGGTACAACTGGCCAGGGGGAAACCCCGTGGTCTTGCCTCCCTCCTCCAGGTCCCACCCCACCTGGCAGCTCCCTGCTAATAGCCACAAGTTAAAGCTCAGCATGAGATGTTCCTTAGCTCAAGCAAGAGTTTAGGGGTGGAAAAGACTTCTACCCCTGTTGATGGGGGCTGGACAGTCCTCCTTCCTATACTGACCTCCTGCTTCTCCTTGATACAACAGTCTCCAGGTTTGCATCAAATCGTTTAATTATTTCCCAGCACACAATAGCCACAGACAACTTGAATGATTCACGTTGGATACGAAAACTCACATTTTCTGGGCCCTGGGTGGGTGGCCCTAAGGGGTGGGCCATGCTCTGAGCCTTGTTTCCCACTCTTAGGACAGTCTAGAGCTGCCTGGGAGCATGGAGTGCCTGCCAGCTGCTCTCTGATGCAAATTCCAGCCTTTGGAGCACATCTCCATAGGAACTAGGAAGAATGACCTTGGCTTTGTTCTTGACTCTGTCCCCTTCACACATCATTTTCAATTGATCAGCAAATCTTCCTCAATCTACATTCAAAATGTACCCTGAATCCCAGCACTTCTCCCACCTCCCACCCTGGACCAGGCGCCATCATCCCTCACCTGGATAATCCCTGCCTCCCATTCCCCTTCATGCCCCACAGGACATTTGGCACATGGCAGCCACAGGGGTCCTGTTAAAACCTTCCCTGGGGCCTCCCTGGTGGCTCAAGGGTTAAGACACAACCTATGAAGCTATCCGCAGCCACTGCAGCATGAGTTGGATTCCCGACCGCCCAGGGAGCTACCCACATGGCGCAACAGACCTTTCCTGCCTCACCCGCTGCTCCCCTCAGCAGTGTGCTTTGGTCAATTTGCCTGTTCTGTTCCCCAGTCTGTCTCTGGTGAATTCTCTCATCCCCGACACCTTTGGCCTGTATCCCAGTTCTTGTATGCATAAATAAATAAATCTTTGGAAAAAAAATAAAATAAAACCTTCCATGGATTCTGACCCTCTTTATAAGGTTTCACCCCCTTTTCGAGACTGTCACCCCTCCTTGTTTCCCTTAGATGTTCCCAAGGGCAGCACATGGTGAGTCAGCCATTTTTTCCCCTGCCTTGTCCCCTGCTGATACACTGAGCTGTTTTATCTCTTCCCCAGTTACTGAAGCGCTAGAGAACATCATCAAATCTAAGATAGGGCCAGTCATGAGACACAGCCAGCTGACAGACAGCTGACAGACAGCTGGGAATGACAGACCACGCGCCACTGACTTGTGGTTGTCACACATCACATATAGGACGCAGTCTGGTTTTTGACAATAAAGTCAGAATTGAAAATGTCTGAATTGACAAGATACATAAGGAATTCCTTACCTCTTCTAGGGTGTGGCTCTCTGAGGGCAAGGAATTCTCTTTGCTTCCCTGTTGCCTGCCGAGGCTTGGCTCAGGGTAGCAGCTCATGGAAAAGTTCTCGGATGAAGAGATGGTATCCAGCCCTCCCTTCATGCTCCCATTCCTTAGGGCCTCACCCTGGCACTAAGCACCCTGAGCCATGGCTGAGCCCATGATGGAGCCCTGACGCCTTCCTGGAGGGTCCGACTCCCTGTCCCCCTGAGTCCTTCACGATGACTCCATCTTCTCTCCCACCTGACTGAGGTGGGGGGTTTTCAGAGCTGGTTTCCAAGGTCCCTGCAGCTTTGCCCTCCTCCAGACACAGCACTGTGGCTGGTCAGCTTCCCTGCAGGCTTGGAGACACGAGAGCTGAAGACTCAGGAAAGAGAAATGGAAAGGCGTGTGAGAAAGAGCCACAGGGGTTTCACCCCCAGCATTCCCGTGACTTGATCTGTGGCCTTGTGCACAGAGCATCTCTCCCAGTTGTGAAATCATGTCAGCTTCTTCCTTCTGTGTGATTTGCCAGCCTGAGAGGGGGTGTATATATATATTGTCATTTCCATCACACTTACCTGAGCTCTCACAATAAGGAGAAAACATCTCTTTCCTGCCCATCCTTCTACCTACAGTGGACCCCACAGACCTCACCACTCCCCATATAAAGCTTCAAGTAAAGGTTCTTGATAAGGCCATACAATCTTTAACTTTCACTTTAAAAATGCAAGACTGGGTAAAATAAGACCTCTACTAAGACTAGAAACCATGGCATGCCAGTGAGTAAGGAGATGCAGGTGGACCAGGAGATGCAGGGTTGGGAGGGCAGCTAGAAGGTGGAGACCCCTCACAGCCCCAAGGATGCGAGTGGGCCAGGGGTGAGGTCTTGCATGCAGGGCAACCACAGGCACATTAAAGCAACCAATAGGATCAAGATCGCCCGATGCCAGAAGACATGCAGGCATTTGTCAAGGATGGAAGGAGCAGGAGATGATTAAACTAGGTTACCAGGGCTTCCAGGAGACCCTGGGAGTAATTTCATGAGAGAGGTCCTGACATCGCAGAAAATCTAAATTAATTCTTGGCATGGCTCTTCACAGGGGAGGACAAGGAAGTGGTTGCCAGAAATAAAAGATCATCAAAATATGTGTTTTTTTAAGTGCATATGTGTGTAAATACAAAAATATGGAGAAAGTAAGCAAGTGCAAGAAAGACAAAGAACCGAAGGAAAGGGAGGGGAAGAACCATCATGAAGGGAGCTGAGATGGCTCATTTTCTCAAGTTGCAGAAGGAATTTCTCTGACACAGTTTAGCTTGAGCAGTCACCCTCGCCTGCCCCAGAGCCCCAGCTGACCCCTACCTGCAGGTACAGCTCAGCAGGGTCCCCAGCAGCCCCCTAGGGCTCTCAGGAGCCAGTGCAGAGGCCACATTCCCTGTTCTTTGTCCCATGAGTCCTGCATTCACCCCCCCACTGCTGCTCTGGATCCCCCACTTCCCTGCTCAGATGTCCCAGCAGCTCTACACACACCCCTGCACATCTGTCTGACCCTGCCCTCTCCCAGTCAATGGGAAGAGGAGAGATGGTCTCACTCCTCATTGGCCACTTTGGGCCACAAGGGATTCTGGGAAATGTAGCCTCTATTCTAGGTGACCAGGTCTTGCAGAGACACACGAGAGGGATGTGGGAGGTGCAGAGTCTCTGCCCCAGCTCGGCAGCCCCTGCCCCACCAGAGACAGCCACGGGGACAGTGACCTGCCAGCCCGACACCAATGTGAAGGGCGTCTCTGTCACACGGGCCTGGCCAGGACTCCTCCTTGGGGTCTGAGCAAGATCAGGGAACCGCATGCTGTTCCCTCTATCTGGATACAGGGGCAGGCAGAGGGGAAAGGCAGTGAGCCAGTGGGGACCACCATACCCACCAAGACCTTCACCCCCTCCCCAGGAACTCCCGTGGAACCCCAATCTTTTCCGTCAGCCAGCTCCTTCCCACCCAGACACCAGATACAGAGGCTGTGAGGGGGCCGGGCAGTCATCTCTGATGGGGCAGGAAACCCACCCTGAGTGAGGTGCTAATTACAGCCCTGGGCAGTCTGTCACCTGCTGAAATTAGGCTGTCTGGTGTGCTCATCTCCAGGGTGCAGGAGAGTTTGGGGAAATCCTGCTGAATTTAGCACTGGGGCAGATCGGAGATGACTATCCCTGAGGCTCCGGGGAACCAGGCCTGTCTGTCGGGGAAATTGCTGGCAGGAGGTGACCCGTGAGCAGCGGGCCAACCAGGAGAGGATCTGCAGCCCATGGCCTGGTGCACAGCACCCTACAGTTGGCAGAACAAGGACAATCTCATTCATCATCCCAGCATCAGCTGATCAGCATCATTATCTTCCTGGTCTCCCTGTCCCCCTCCTGCTCAAGGCAGCCCCCCCACCCCCGGCCATGCAGCACAATGAGAGACCTTTCAATGCCTGGATTCAGTCGCGCACCTCTTTGCAGTCATGAGGCTGACCCGCCAGGACCTGCCTCCTCTCTGATCCCACCTCGGCCACCCTCCCCTCACACTGCCACCCTGCCCACCATTGCCATGTTCTGCATCCCTCGTGCTTGTCCCACATCAGGTGCCTCCAGCGGGAGTGACCCTCTGTGACTGGCTCCTCTCCACCTTGGGCGCGCCTCCCGAGTGGGCATGCTGGAATTCTTGATTCTTTTGGTACAGAACAGAGGCCCCAGCACAGGATCTTTGCACATGCTGTTCCCTCTATCTGGAAAGTCCTTCCCCCAGATAAGCACATGGGGGACTCCCTTTGCTTCACCCAGGAATCCAGGCAAATGGCAGGCCTCAGAGAGGACCTCCACATCCCCCCAGGCTAAAGCAGCCCCAGCGCTCCTTATCCCAACACTCGGCTGGGTTGCTTGATTTTTGTAGCATCTATTATGACCAAAAATAGCACATGTGTATGTGTATAGGCGTGTGCATACACACTTTCACATGTGCGTGTGCACACATGATTGCCCACATGGTTGCATGTTGGGTGCCTTAAAGTTCCCCATCCCTCCCCCTCCACAGGAACAGCACAGCGTGTCCCGGGGCCCAGAGTGGAGTCTGGCGCATGGGTGTCTCTGCAAGGAGCTGCTGGAGGAATGAACTGCGTGAGCGAGGGACAGGCTCTGGTGAGGGGCCGCCTCAAAGAGAGCTCGGGGAGACAGGCAGAGCACCCGGCCCCAGGCTGGGGCCTTGTCACGTCCCTTAGGAGCTCTGAGAGCCCATCCCTCGGCTGGGTCTTCTCGGCACCGCACATGGGGGCAGCTGTCTGACCATGGGGGTCATGACAGGCAGGCCCAGCAGGGCCCCTGGGGTGCTGTCCTAGAATGGGGCTCAGGCGGGTGGCCATCCCCCCTGGGTGTCCAGCACCCAAACTCCCCCCAAGGTCACCACAGACACTGAGGAGCCTGAGCAACCTGAGACCTCCCCTCAGTCAGCCTCGCTCCAGGGAGGAAACTGAGGCAGACAAGGGCCTCAGGGCAGAAACCCCAGCACCGGCTTCCTCCGGCCGGCTGCCTTCCTGCTGGAAGCTTCTGGGAGCCTTGGCCCCGATCCCTTCTCTCACGCTCCTTAGGGAGTCCGTAGGGCAGGATGGCAAGAGCCCACTTGGTAAATGAGGAAACTGAGGCACGGCCAAGGTGGGTGACTCACCTGTCTTCAAAGGGCTCATTACCATGGGCCCGTGGCCAGGCGGCTCCAGTGGGACCTGAGCCTGCGGCCTGGGCTGGTCCTGGCCCGGCCACCTTCAACCGAGACGTTGCTAACCCCGCGTGTCTCAATTTTCCCATCCGTGAACTGGGTAATAAGCATAATTGACCCGGGGCTTTTATGAGCTGACGACACCCAGGCGCCCTCCGGGGGGAGCCGGGCGGCCGCCGCCCTCCAGCCAGGCCCGGGCCCCGGCGGTCACTGCCCGTCTGCCAGCAGGACGACGGCTGCGGCCGCACAGGGTCCTGACCCGGATGAAACGGTCTGTTGACTCCGGGGCTGGAACGGTTGTGCGTTGAGATGTTTCTGTTTCAGAAAACAGAGCTGGGCGTCCCCGGAGCAAGCCCTGCTGGGTATGGGAAACACAAACACACAAACGCACGGGGGTGCTCAGGGCAGCGGCTGCCGCCTCGAGTTCCAGTTCCCACAAACTACGTGGGCTCAGAACCCGAGGATCGTCCTGACCCCTCCGCTCCCCTGCACGCGCCACCCGGGCCTCGGCTCCAGGCTCCTCTCCGGACACCTCTCCCCGCCGAGGCCACCCCTTCACGCTGCTCCTCTCGCCCACCACCGGCTCCTCCAGACTCCCTCACACACGCCTGCTTGTGTGCACACTCCCTCTCACAGACACATTCTTGTAGGTGTGCACACTCACATGCACACTCACAGGTGTGCACATGCTCACAGGTGCATGCAAAGGTGTCCACACTCTCATAGATGCACACACACGTACCCTCTCACTCATGTACACTCACATGTACACTCAACCACACATGGGTCCTCCGAGGGTCTGAACCCCAGCCGACTCGGAGCCCCCCTCCAGGGCGCCCTCCTGCCCGCACACCCCGCTCGGGAGCCGCCCAGGCCTCTGCCAGGACTCGCCTGCCAGGGGAACCTGCTGGGACTCGCTCCTGCGCAGAGAGGACCCGAGGCCCAGGTCGTCACGGCCTCCCCACCCCACTGCCCACTCAGCTCCCTCTACAGTGACAGCGCCGGGCTGCAGGGGGCCAGAGACCTGTTCTCCTAAGACACCCGGACAGTGGGGGCGCAGCATCGTAGCCCCCCAACACACACACAAATGGGATGAAATAGTCCTGGGGCAGGGGTGGCAGGCAGCTCTCAGCTCCAACAGGGAAATTGGGGGCTGGAGGGAGGGGCCCAGCGGGGGGAGGTGGGGGGTGGCATCCTGGAGAGAGGGACGGAGGAAGGGGCTGCAGGTGGTGGGAAGAGCTTGGACAGCAGCGGAGACAAGACAAGAAAGTACGAGGTGGGAGAGAGAAGATTCTGGGGGGTGGAGAGATGGGTGGGAAATGCGAATCAGATCCAGAGAAGGGGCTGGGACCAGGAGACGAGGAGGAGGCACCCCCGGCCCGAGGGTGGACTCACCCCTTGGCCAGTGCCCCTGGCTGTAGCCCCCCTCGCCTGGCTCACGCCACAGTCTGTGCTCACCTGACTGTGCTCACCTGACGTCCGTTCAGATCAGGTACCTTAATTAGGTAGATTTACTTTAGCTGCAAACCCGACATACTTGACTTAATTGGAAAATAAACTGAAAAAAAAAAAAAAAGGGAAATAAATGAATGTTATAAATTCCTCGGGTGCTATTTATCGGGGACACAGAGCCCAAGTCTGCTTTCTCTGTGTTAAAAAGGGAGGTGATCGGGTGTTAGTCACATCAGCATGACACTGAGACTTTTCTTCTTAAGGGAAAGAAGTCAAAAAAGACTGACTTCCTCAGGATTCTTCTCCACGCGAGGGAAGGGGGCCCACGCGCAGCCACAGCCCGCTCTTGTGGCCGACTTACTCCTCTACCCAGACCCCTCGTTCCTTCACGCTGACAACCGCCTGTGTCTGCACCTCTTTGCTTGAGGGCTTTTTCAGAACCACAGGTGACCATTATGCCTGAGAGAAAAAGGAGGAGACCTTGGGGCAGGCTGGAAATCGTACCCTAGCTCAGCATTTGCCATGACCTGGTAATTTACAACTTAAACATTTGTTAAGTGAGTAAAGAAGCATCTGGCCAAGGCCGCAGAAAGGAGCCCTGGGCTCTGATGACCTAATCCAAGCACCTTTGGGTGCACACCAGCAGCTCAAGACACAAGCCCTCTCCTTCCCCACCCGATCAGCAGTGCCCACTCCCCCCAAAGCAGTTTCCATGGTTCCCCCCACTGCCACCATGTCTCCTGCCAGGGGGGCTGGCTTCCTGCTCTGCAGGGCACTTCAGGGTCAGAACTCAGTCCGTGGGTAACCCACACCAGCCCTGTTTGAGTTCTCGCTGCTGCTGTAAGGCCGACAGCAATGGCCAAAGATCCCCACTGATGCCCTTTACTGACCCACGGGTCCCTGTTCAAGGCCTAGAAAGAAGCCATCTGCCCATTTATTGTCTAAACAGAACCCCAGCTGAGAGCCCGTGTGGCCTGGGTTCCGATGCTTTAGGAACCTGCAGACAGACCTTTATCCACAGGGAAAACTTTCAGAAGGTGGGTGCAGACATGAGATGCCCTGGATTTTCACAGTGAGTTTTGCAGATAATACAAGAATCTCAGCACCCACCGTGTATCTTCCACGAGCCAAGTATCTTACATGCGTTTTAATCTCATTACTCTCGCTTAATCCACTCGACAGCCCCAAATGTCCTCAATAGAATTATCCCCCTTTTAAAGAGGAGGCAGCTGAGGCCAGCGAGGTCAGTTAAGGAGTCACCAGTCAGTGGGGCAGAGCCCAGGTACATCAGAACCTCAGTCCTGGGGCTGCTGCTTGACTTTTACTAAATCACTAACAATTTATCAGCTCCTGAGTGGATTTGCTGGAAGGTGATCGTTTTAAGAGGTGCTATCAAAAGAGACCCAAACTGAATTGCACTACGGTCCAACAGACGCTGCTTTCACCCTTTAGAAAACTGCCATCCGCCAAGACCCACGAGCTCTATCTTGTCCACAGCCAGGCCGCGTGACTCATCTTAGTGCTCAATTACACAGGGACGGCGCTGATGCTACACGGTGCCTGTTTCATCACCTACAAATTATATGAAACTCACATACTTCATCCTCTTGCCCACTACTCCGAAAGTGAACACTGGGAGGATTGTTAAGCTACCGACAGATTGTCACTGCAATCTCTGTTCTTAGCACAGTGTCTTAACTGGAGGCGGCCGGACTGATAAGAAGCCTGATTAAATCTCATTGGTCTCTAAGGTTACAAGCAGGCAGCACTCAGGAGACTGCAATTACACCTGTTTATAATTTTCCCATCTCCCAGACTAACCCTTTATCCCTGAATATGCACTTTTCGGCATCCGGCATTCGTATAAATTACACTATACAATTATTTGTAATTAAGGGGGGGAATGGGTACTGTGCTGCAGAGATTAGCCCTGTTTTGCTGAAGTAAATCGTGTCTGTGCTAGCACGCTGGCCCAGAGAGGCAGCATGAAACACAATTAACTTTCTTCTGACTTAATGGGAGTTTATGTTGCTGTTTTTCATAATCATAATATCTCAAGACATATAAACAGTTTTTCTCTAATGTAATTGCGTTTCTACCCAACGAGACAGCTTGGGTTTAAAGTGAAAACTCAGGCAGAATGAACCACGAGAGTGCAGTAGATAGAGGCTGCTGGAACTTCGTTATAAAATGTGAGCAAAAGCGTCCCCACTTGGGAACAGAGGCAGGCGTGTGATCACGGCCCGCCGAGGGAGACCCTGCAGCCTCTCCGACTGTTCTGGAAACAAGTTTCAGCCCAATTTTGTGAGCCATTAAAACCAGCTGTGTCCCAGATCGACGCCCTTGTGCTCAGAGCCTTCCAAACACATCCCAGGCCGTGGTCATTTCCCCTACTTTTAACATTTCTCCTTCACACTTTGATTTGTTTGAGACACATTAAAAGCTTGACTTTTACAACTATCATAAAATCCCATCTGCTCTCAGCTCCAGCCTCAGCCCAGCCTGAAAGTTCTCAGACAAACACGGTTCGGATTATATTTTAGGTCTTGAAGGATAGATACACACAGCCGCAGCCGGGCTTGTCCCCGGGTGTAAGTGAAGGATTCTTCACAGAAGGCTCTAAGAAAGACGCAGACGGAGGAAACCAGGCACATAGGTGTCAAGAGATGGGTCCCTGGGGGTTATACCAATAAGTGGGAGGAGGGAAGGAGTAGCCTGAGGACCCGGTGATCCAGCCGGGTAGATCCCCACAAGATGCAATCGGGGTGGGAGGGACACAACAAAGGCTGGCCCAGACCGTTTGGGTGGGCAGGGCAGAGGCTGGAGAACCAGTGGGTCCCAACGGGTCCTGAGAATCCAGCTGAGACCCCAGGCAGCGGGGGCTGAGTTGTGTCTGAGGACTGCGCAGGCCCCTAAAGCCCAAGCAGACACTAAACTCCCGAATGGAGCCAGCCGGACTAAGGATTTTGTTGGGAATTGTGGGAAACAAGTGTTTCGTGAGTCCTCAGACTCTGTGAGTGTGTGCACGGGTGAGTTAACACCTGAGCTGAAGCCTGACCCCCATCACCTCCTTCAGTGAGCTCACGCACATGTGCTCACACACACAGTGGCCTGTGCACACGGCACACACAGGCACACACACAAAGGCACTCACCAACGATGTCTGCTCTTCCTTAGCAAAGGGTAAGTGGCCAAACACAGACATGACCGCACTTGGGCTTTGAACAATGGAAGAAAAATCAGGTAATTGAGTGGCACCACTCAGCACAGCCCTCGCCCCCCTTGTGCCTCCTTGATGGGAGAGAAAGGAGTGAAGCAGAAAACAGGAAGGTCCAGTCTGGGGCGCGGAGGCCTGGGGGACTCAAGGGCTAAGGACGGCAGGTAGTGCCAGTGCAGGGGCTGCCAAAGCACAGATGCGTGGGTTTGCGAGATCAAAAAAAAATGTATTTCAGATAAACAACGAGTACTTCTTCAGTGTGTGTTCTAAATATTTCAAGACACAGTTATGCTAAAAAATTATCTGTTTATCTGCAATTCAAATTCAACTTGAAATCCCATATTTTATCTGGCAACCCACTCCTTCCCCACACACCAGCACATTGTCAATGAAATCTGAACTGGGACCCCATCAGTAAAAGTCAAATCCTACCTCTGGCCTCCAGTCCCAGGCCCCAGTGCCCTGAGGCACCTGCAGGGACTCTGGGAGACCTAGTTAGAAAATTCGCTGCCAAGGAGGAAAGTGTTAGAGTCCCAAAGCCAGGCCCAGCTTCGCCGGGGTCCAAACTTCAATTGCTCGCAAACCACACCTGTGATCGTATGACCTTGGACAAGACTTTCTCTAAGTGCAGTTTGCTCATCAGATTCAGCTGGCGCTTGAATCTGGGTATTTGCACATCTGTGCATGTCGGGACACCCGCCCTCTGCCCCTCCATCTGTCCCCTGCCTCTTTCCCACAGTGCCGCCCGCCCTTCCTCTGGGCCAGAGCCGGGAGCCTGCTCTCCAGAGGGTTCTCTGGACCCGAGAGAGGCAGGTAGGGTGGGCATCCCCTGGAGGACTCCTGGGTCTCTCCCCGGATTTGTTCATCTTCTAATTAACAGCGATGGGGATTTCTGACTACAGCTCCACCTGCTATTACAGAACCACCAGAGGGTCTCAATTAAATCAGAGTCATTCATTAACTATCAAAAGGGGTTGACTGGAAGACCCCTGGCCCTCTTGCTTATCCTTTTTCTTGCAAAGGAGAAGAGGCTCATGCGGATGTGAGGCAGTGTCCTGTTCAGCAGCTTCAAGGGCGATGGTGGCGGCTCGGAGGTGGCCCGTGGGCCCTTTGGCAAGATGTTAAGACCAAAACTCACCTCCCTCCATCCAAGTTTATGTGCAAGTCACTGCTGAGGGGTGGGTGTCGGATTTAAGCTTGGAGGGTATTTGTGATTTTGTTTTTCTTTCTCTGGAAACATTAATAACATGTGAAGTTTCTAAACTTACTGCTGGAGTGATCAGTTAACTATAAAGAGCTTGACTTGGGGGTGACTGTGTGTGTGCGTGCGTGTGTGTGTGTGTGTGCATTCACACATGGTGAGTGCTTGTCCATGTGTGTCTCTGTCTGGCTGCCCACCACCTGGCTCACAGTCAACGATCCTGAAGATTCAGGTCATGTGTTTACAAAGGCAAATCCATACAGAGACACCCACTGCTGTTTGGAGTTCCTTCACCTCTACTGGGGGGAGATTTTCCTCCATTGGCCTGGAATCGGTGAATTTCAGGGTTGAGGCCTATAGGGCAGGGATGGTGTCCAGTCCCTCTATTGAGACTGTTGGGTGATTATGCCCAGCCCTCCTGTCCCACAGGGGACATGACCTGTTCTGATACAGCACCTCCCTGAGTGGTGGGAGACTCTCTCCAACCAGAAACCCTCGTTCTGACCGCTTCATGCTCTTAGTGGAACTTCGAAACCTGAGTTCACATCACCCTTGGCCCTGGCATTTGACTCATAGAATCATCTTGTGGAAAATGTGGCCCATAGTTCTGTGCCCTCCATATCTGCTTGAGATTTAGCTAAGTTCCATCCCTGCCCAGAGTCATTTTATGAGCAGATCTCACATGTGTGAATAGATGGCAGGGCCATCTCCTGGGACCATGACACCTACACCCCCTACACACCCAGAAGCATTTGGCCAGGTGGAAGACAGATGTATCAGGGGAGAGTGTGGCCTTTATTATGGTGCTCAGCCAGGGATCCAGGTGTGGCCTTAGTGGCCATAGGAGGAGATATTTTAAGCTAAAAGGTTGAGAAATCTAATTGTGCACAGAAAAGTTCATGGGAGGCTCAGGCTCTGGTGAAAATCAAATCACCCCAAAACTGCACGTGGCCTGCTTTAGAGATGGACAAGGTCCAGGTGACCCCCCAACTTCTAAATGCAACTTATCTGGCTATTTCAGACACCAGGAAACCTGTGGCGGGATTCTTAGCACCTTGGAGTCCTGACTATTGGAATGCAAATCTAATGCAAGGAGTAAGAGCTTCCTAGACTTGTGCATGAAAATCACCAGTGTTTCTTAGCAGCACCTCATTCATTAGCTCTAGGCTGAGCTCTAGAACTAGCTCCCAGGTGAGGCTTGTGCTTCTGGTCCAGGGACCACCGTTTCAGAAGCAAGAGGCTGCACGTTGAAATCACCTGAAGATCTTTAAAATCCACCAATGACTGAGTCCTATCAGAAATTCTGATTCAACTGGTACAGAGTGTGACCTTGGCATTGGCATATTTTAAAATCTCTCCCAAGTCCTCTAAGGTGCAGCCAAGTTTGAGAATTACTGGCTTAGCAAAAGAGACATTTAATTACCTGACATAATAAATACATAGGGCCCTTCCCAAGACAGGTTTGGAAGTACCATGAGATAATTAAGGGGTCAGAATCTTTGTCCTTCTGTTCCAACATCCTCATCATGTCCTCCAACTTAACGCCTGATGGCCTCAAAATGGCTGCACAGTTCCAGACATCACATCCTCACACAGGGTAGAAAAAGATGGCAGGACTGTTTACTGTCTCACTCTCTTAAGCAGAGAGGAAAGCCCCTCATGAAACCCAGCTGCCACTTGCCCACCATACCCCCTTAGGCATCCCCTTATGCCTTTTTGGCCCAGGATGGGTTATATATATAGTGTAGTCAGATTTAACAAATAAACATACAGACTATCCCTAATTTAAATTGAGGAGGGAAGGAGGAAAGAAGGAAGAAAGGAAGGCAGACATACTTTTAGTAAAATATTGCCCCGCACATTTCTGAGGATGCTTCTACCTGAATTATGGGGCCAGGCCTCAGCTCCAGAGCAGCAGGCCTGTGATCGCCATGTAGGCAGGAGAATGGATTTAGATCAAGACATGAAATTGCAGTTGGATTCACAAGGATAAATTTTCCTTTTCTAATGTACGAGTCCTTAGATTTCCTCAAGGCCTAAAGAGACAGATGTTAAGAGCAGCTAATATTTCCAACAAATATCTCATGAGTTCTCCCTCTGCCCAGCAATAGGCAGAGCGGGGGCTCTGGCAGTGACTAAGACACCCTGTCCCTGCTCTCTGAAGGAGTGGGCAGAGAAGCAGGTTCACAAATAAAAACATGCAGCAAATTCAAAGCTGGGCATGAGCTCCATGATTTCACAGATGAGCTGAGGTCTCATTTACACGACTGAGTCTGCTTACAGAATATTCAATAGAGGCTGCGCAAACAACAGTCGTGAGGTGGGGGTGCAACTGGGGGCAACTTGGGAAATGCCGAGTTACTGGCACTGGAATTTAAGTCCCATCAGTCCTGGGAAGCCCCACTTCCAGCCCCTTCAAGTTTCACAGAGAGGTGTCAGGGTGACCTCACCCCAGCCCCTAGTTGGGTGGGAAGGTTTGGTCGTGGAAAGAAACTAGGCTTGTTTTTCTCCACATGTCCCCAGGCTCATGTTGGAGAAAACAAGCTTCGGTTGGCTGGCCTGGCTTCCCTTAAAATATTTAAATCTGCCTTCTTTTGCCCTCCATGGAGATGCCTCCTGGCTTGTGCCTCTGTCAGAGCAATTGGCCTGCGGCTGGCCAGGGCTGCGGAAGAGTCTGGATCAGATGTTTTTGGGAAAAAGGTGCTGATTTATAGAGGTGCTGATTTATAGAGTCTTTTCATGATGGCCGTTTTAATGAAGCAGGTTACCATCCCCAAGGGAGGCTAAACATGTAACACTACTTATGCATCGATGCTGCTGTCATTTAAAAGGATTGTTAAAATTGTACTTTAATAGCGAGTTGACATAAATCTTTGACTCAATGATTTGGGCAGGGATGAGAGCTTCTAACGAGTAGCTATGCAAAGGGGCTTATAGACAAGAGTGCCCAACAGCTAATTGCCTCTGAAATTAGTAAAGGAAACATCAGCACTCAGGGCCCTGGTTTTATGTCCAGTAAAATGAAGAAATGGTTCCGCAGGCTGCCTGCTTTTTGCCAACACAGCATTTGGAGACACCGCTGACGCAGGTGAACTATTCCCAGGTGGCAGCTTCCCCAGCGTTCGGGAAGAAGGGGCTGACAGCTCAGTGGGCAGCCACTTTTGTTCCTTTTTGCTTCTAAAGCAAGCAGAGACCAGAGAGGACAGGTTCTCAGGATGAACTGCTTCTTCACAGTTTTGAAGAGCAGGCAGAGGGTTGATTCTGCCTGCAGGGCCTGGATCCTGCAGTCAATAAATATCCATTATTCAGTGAGCAATAAATATTCATAAAGCACCTACTATGTGGCCAGCACCTGATATGACCAAGACAATGAGGGTCTTGAGTAGAGATACAACACTCCCTGGCTGCAGGGTGGTCCCTGGGAGATGGAAGGGTAGAGTGGAGATGACAAGGTTGGTCTGGGGGGTGTCATGAGCACCCCCTCCTCCAAGCAGTAGCTAACTTTTAGCCCATTTTTACTGAGCAACCCCCCACACAGTAGATGTGGTTATAAGCCATCTATCTCTACAAATCACTACTTCACCTTCACAAGTCAAGAGGTGCACAGCATTACTAGGCCTATTTTAGAGGCAAGGAAATTGAATCACCTAGAGGTTAAGTAACTTAACCCAGTGAGTGAAGAGCGCTGTTAGAATTTGAACTATAGTTTGTTGAAATTCACAGTCTTTGTTTTAAACATTCTGCCACCTTGCCTCTCCTTCCAAGGAGCTTCTGTGCCTTAAAAACCAGACACTGAGCCCAAAAATTCAATATTCAGGACCCTGGCAGGCAGGGCTTTGCCAGTCTTAGAGGACAGAAAGGAGACAGGAGCTGGTTGCTAAGCAACCTCCTTGTTTGTAATGAGGGTGGGGCCAGGTTATCATGTGATCAAGATCTGGCCAATCAGAGCATTCCATTCTCCTGCCTTTGGTGATTGGCCTAGATTGTTTCCAAATTGTTCCAGTTACTAACCCCTGGAATTTTCAGTGATGTTGGAAAAGAGGTGACCTCCATCTGCTGGGGTGGCTGAGCTAGGAGGATGTCAGTCCAGAGCTGCTGGAGTTCACCCCAGCCACCCCCAGGGGGAGGTCTGCCTTACAGTAAAGCCACTTTGGAGATTAAAAAGTGAGCAATAAATATTCATAAAGCACCTACTATGGGGCCAGCACCTGACATGCCCAAGAAAATGAGGGTCTTGAGTGGAGATACAACACTCCCTGGCTGCAAAGGGGCTGATAGACAAGAGTGCCCAACAGCTAATTGCCTCCGAAATTAGTAAAGGAAACATCAGCACTCAGGGCCCTGGTTTTATGTCCAGTCAAATGAAGAAATGGTTCCGCAGCCTTACAATAAAGCCACTGTGGAGATGAAAAAGACTTTAGACAACATTCTCACGGTGGGGATTAAACTGAGGTTTTTAAGTCAATAAATTCCCTTTGGGCTTAAACCAGTGTCAGCTGGATTTCCCATCACTTGGCACCAAAACTGTCAGGACTGGATCAGGTTAGTGCCCCCATTTGACAAGTGATGAAGCTGAGACTCCAAAGATAAGAAAAGGGAAGGAGCCACTCCTTGCCCTCACTGGCCCCCTTGCTTTATTCAGCGCCATGAAGCTGGGTTTCAAGTCCTAGTGCGACACTGACTCAAAGTGAGGTTTGCAAGTCTTGTTCTGAGCCTCCGTTCCCGCATCTGTGCAATGACTGAACTGGCTTCGTCAGCCTGTTCCCAGGGCTGCTCCTTGTGGGGTTCTGACCATGAACAAAGCTGCTACAGAAACAGCCCAAGTTCCCGGGGTCTGGGGGACGCTGCGCCCTCTAGCTTCCTCTTGGGAAGGAAGAAGGCAGAATAACCACATTAAGGGCTCTGAAGAGGCCCGCCGCCTAGACACATCTGTATTCTGCCCTGCATTTCCAAAATGAATGAGTTTGATTCTGACTGCATCACAGATGTTAACACATGAGCAGAAAGAGAGAAAGGACAAGATAGCCAATAAGTAAAATCCTGGTGTTTTGACATGTCAGAAACTGTCATGAGGATTGAAGGCTTTGATTTCACTTTGGAAAAACTCACTTTGATTCTCTAAGTGAGACTCTCTCTACGGCTGAATAAATGGAAGTCACCAAGATGCAGCATGGCAGCTGCAGGGTAGATAGAAGAACTGCCAGTTACCATACAAGTTGTCCGCCTAGACCTGGGATAAGCCCTTGATAGGGACACACCGTCCTGTGACTTAGTTCAAGGACTACACGTCTCCCCTTGAAATAGAAGACAGAACAAATCCTGGGAATTCTTGTTCTAACATACTTGGGACACATAGGGGTGACCTAAAGACACCCAAATGAGGGAGACTCCCCCATTTCTGCCTGCTCTGGTTATATGAGGTTTCTTAGTGTTGTTGGGGCACAGAGAAAACCCCCCACCCTTGTGAGGTCTCCTCCGGCTGGATGAGTCATCAGAACAGCATCAGAGAGGGTAGCAAAGAAAAGCAATCCATTTACTAACACATGTTTAAAGGACTTACATGGTTGTAAATTCTAAACAATAATGGGACGGGCTGGGAATATTTACCCTGCGTTTAGGGACTTTGGGTCTTAAGAAGAGAAGGAGGGAGCGGGAGAATTCACATGACAGATAAGGAGGAGGGTACCCCATCCTCATTCTGAGACAGAGAGGACATGCTCGCTGATAAACCTACAACTGGATTTGACACCCACCCCCCACCCCCGCCCCCGCCACCCTGCCAAGTTACATTCTTTTAGGTCACAAAAGCAGGGGAGAGTGATTGCTTCTTTAATTGGGGAAAGGGAAAAACTCAGGGCGTGATTGGCACTTCCTCCATTAAGGAAGGACTTGGGCAAGACAGAATAATCTGCCTTCTTTATGGAATAGCGATGGACCTCTCCAGGCTCCCGGGGCCTCCCATATCTAGGTAACAAGAGGCCTATTCTGGACACATTGAGAAAGGCCTGACTCTCTGTGGGAGATTGACCCCACCCCACTTGATTCACCCCAGTTGGGTGTGAGGGGCAATGATTCCAGGAGCAACCCTTCCCTGTGACCCTTGCTCTGTATGAAGCTAAACTCCCCACTGCTGCCTCCCCTGTGGTTGGCTCTCCAGCTTTCACACCAGCAACCCCAACGGCCTCTGCCCCAGGCAGCCCCCCACTACAAGAAAGAGCTGGCAAGTCTCAAGAGAGAAACGAAGGATGTAAAGGAGGGGTGTCTACAAGAAGACCTTAGGTTAAGGGAGCCGGGAAGGGATGACAGGGCCGGGAGGATTAGCATCAGAGGGAAGCTATTACCGTGGAAAGTGCAAGCACATGAACACAATGCCTTCCAAAGCCTGACACATTAACTTCCCTAAAGACTCAAGCAAAGGACACAGTCACATTCCCGCTGAGTTTCTGCTGGCAGTTAAGCTGCTGAGATAAAACCACAAGGCCATGAGGATGCTGCCCTCAAGGTGAGGCTGACAACAGGGGCCTGGACTATCATGCCCCCTTCTAACTCCAGACTCCCTTACAAAAACCTTGCCCTAAATCCTCAGATTTTGAGATTTTTGGTGGGGGGAGGGAAATGAGAAGGAACAACGCATGTCTGGCCATCCCAGGACACCAGTTCCTTGAATAAATAACTTTCCTAACCCCAGCTCCTGTCTCTGTTTGGCTTGTGAGTGACAAGCGGACGAACCCCACTCTGCGGATTCCCCTGAGCTAGGCATCTTCCCTTAAGCCAGCACTACCTGATCTTGACGCTGCGGCTTCGTAGTAAGTCCCAAGATCAGATAATGTAAGTCCTCCAACTTTGTTACTTAAAAATGTTTTTTATTATTCTAGGTTCTTTGCATTTTCATGTAAATCTATAATCCAGTTCATAAATATTTTAAATGCCTCCTGGAATTTTAGTTGGGATTACATTGAATCAACAAATCAGTTTTGGGAGAACTGCCAGCTTCTTGATAATATTGAGTCTTCTGCTCCTGGAGCCTGATACAGCCTCCGTGCATTGGGGGGTTTAATTCCTGTAAGTAATGTTTTAATTATATATATATATATATATATATATATATATATGTCTTGTACAGATTTAGCTAATGATATCCCTGAGTATTTGAAAGATTTTTGATGCTATTGCAAGTAGCATTTTTAAATTTCATTTCCCAGTTGTTCATTGCCTGTATATAGGATTTAAATTGATGTTGTCTATTGATCTTCTACCTTGCAATCTTTCTAACTCACTTATTACTCCCTGTTGGTTATTTTGTTGATTCTTTAGGACAAATATCTCTTTTATCCAATCTTGGTGCCGCCCTAGTGATTTCTGGGTGCAACCTTCTAGATTCTTTTTTTCTCTGTTTTCCTATATACCTATGGGTCCATCATAAAGACAGAACTTTGATCTTCTTTCATACGAGTAGTATCAATCTGTGTTATCATTCTCCAACTTTTCTCCCAGCCCCACGTCTTAAAGACATTTCCCTGATAGTAATAAAGACCTGGACCTTCTGTTAAATAACCATATAATATTCTCTTGTTTGGAGAAAAACATATTTATTTAGCTGATCTCCTGTTGAGGGATATTTAGTTCTATTCCAGTGTTTCTCTATTTTGAGCACTCAGCAGTGGTTCTCCTGGCACATGGGAAAAGTCCTCCTAGTACAAACTGTGACTGAAGGTGGGCTGAGGGCTGACAGGAGACTTTCAGAGACAGTGATCTCCTCAGCAGGGACACTGGAGCGTCTCAGACCTGCAGGGCTGTGGATTTGAAGAGGGAGAGACTGGAGGAGCTGGCCCTTCTGGGGAGAGGAGAGATTTGTGTGTGCGTAGGGAGAAGGGGGGACATGTGTATGGTGCTCGTGGGCACATGTGTGCATGGGGACACATATGGAAGGATGCATTGTACGTGGGCACGCATAGACACATGTATGCATGGAGACACCGGATACATGTATGCATGGAGACATGTGTACATGGCACTATAGAGTGTATTCACGGGGCACGTGAACACATGGGTGTGCTATAAATAGGCTCTGCCCAGGCATGTGGGTAAGTGAACCCATGTGGGTATTTAACAGTGTCCTGTGGGAGTAAGTGTGGGCAGCCACACATGCACACATAGGGGCGAGGTGGCAGTCTGCACCCAGGCATGATGGAAGGGGTGGCCGGGCCCTGGCAGAGCTCCTGCAGCCTCCCCCTCCTTCCTGATGGTCCTTTGAGGTACCTGTGTCATCCACTCTCAGTTTCATTATTGTGGATGAGCTGGATCCCACACCCAGCTCCATGCAAGGGGCACAATCCAGGTCTGGCAATCAGCATACCCAGGACCATCCAGCACACCTTGGCAGGCTATGCCCAGCACACAGGAACCTAACTGAGGGGCTTAAATTCCTGCTAACCAAGCCTATGTCCTGGCACATGCCTACTTCTCTAGGGAGAAAAGGGTATTCTTTCTAACTGACATCAAATCACCTTGAGGGATTGATCTGCCACAAGCAAATCCCACCACCTTGACACCAGTGTTTGGGTCAGAGATGGGCATGTGGTTATGTTGGTCAACTCAGATGAATTCTGGGAAATCTGCAGGTGCCATCAGGTAGAGTTCTTTCCTCTGGGGTTGCTGCACAAGCAGATGGCATCTCCCCTTCAGTGAGGGAAGAGGAAGAGAGTGATGCAAGGCTGGGTTAACAAACTAGAGACCCTGGATCCTTCCCTACCTGAAGCTGGATTCACCCTCAGGACTTTTCATTTCTCTGCGATCAGACCCATTGATGCTGGGTTTTCTGTCATTAACAGCTGCCATACCCCTGTCTGACCCTGGAGGAAGTGTGATGATACCCTAAGGAAGCTTTGTAATTAAATGAGATCCTGCCCTTGAAAAGCACTTCATCGTTTTTAAACACTATACATGTGAAGGCTACTGGACGTGCTGGCAGCCTCAGACCTCAATGCCATCCTTCCTCTGTCTTCCTCCCCCAGGAGTCCATACCCTTCCTCAGGGCAGCCTCTGCCCATTCTCCAAAGGGGGTTTGAGATACTCATAGCTCCTCTCTTTAGGAGAGTAATTTGCTTCTTTCCCATTTTGTCATCTGGAAAGATGGCAAATTGAAGCACTTAATTTTCCTTCTCCAACCCAATTAATGTGAAAGTACACAGCGCTGATGTGCGGCAGCGAAAGGCAAGTCGTTTATATCAATTAGCAAAAATAAACATGAGCTTTGTGTAAACCGGTGATGAAGAGTGACCTTCGAACCCTGAAAGCCAGTGGGAAGTCCAAAGAATAAGATTCCCTGGAGGCCCTAGGAGGGAGTGATGGGTTGGGATACTACTAGAATTGCATCTCATTTACCCCTTCCCCATGAGGTTCTGAGGAAAATATGTTCAGGAATCAAAGTCACACCTCCCTGTTCCCAAATGTCAGCTCAGTCAAACTGGAATGCCAAATCTATCTCCAAAGCATGTCCCGAGTCCATCTACATTTCTCCACTGCCACTGCCACCCTGAGCTCACCACATCATCCACCTTGGTCCTCCCAGATAATTACAACAGTCTCCTCCTTGGCTTCCAGCTTCACACTGGATCCCTTCAATCTAAACCCACATTCATTCAAAACATAATGTAATCAGAATGAGCTTTACAAAATGTAAATCAAATGTTGTCACCCTCTGCTCTGAAAACTTCGCTGGCTCCCAATTACTCTTAGAATAAAATCCAAACTTCCCATTGTCATCAACCTGTTATATAATTGAAGCTCAGAAAGCCAGACTGTGCACCATAAGGTTGTTTCCCCAAAGGAGGCCCTTTATGAACATGGGGTACCCCCACAAGAGAACATCAAGCAGCACTCTAAAGAAACCATCTCTTCAAGGAATGAGTGAATGAGGTTATATAGGAAAGAAAGGAATGTGAGGACTTGAATGGAGAGGGTTTCTTCCTTCTCAGGTCCAGGAAGGCAACAGCAGTCTAAGGGCAGTTCGTCACAGGAGCCCCAGAAACATTCATCAAATGCAAGAATCCTCTGAGTCCTGAGCAGATAGAAAGCACTTGTCAGGGTTGACTGCACAGGAGACTAGGGTAAATGCCAAATTCCAGAATCAAGGATTAAAAGGGGGGGCACATATAGGTCTACAGGGAACTGGCTCACTTTGTAGAAAGTGACAGGTGTCCTCAGGTCTTCCTCTAAACTCTAAGGGCAGACAAACAAGCATTAATGAAATGTTCGATGTCTCCTCTGGCTCATGTGCAAGTTGTAGGTCAAATTTATGGACCAGAGAGAGTTGTATTTTAAAGTGCTGTGTGTACATGTTTTATTACAGCAGGGCCCATTGTGTAATCAATGTTTTATTAAGTCTCAATGAAAATGTTCATTGTGTCAACTGTTGGTGGAGGCGCCATGTAGAATCTCTGGCCAAGATTTCAAAAGAATCTGGGTCACTGAGGGTACTCCTGTGGGAAGGGGTGAGGGTGGTGGGGGAAGGGACAGAGGGAAGGGTTGATATGCAGCTCAGCAACAGTGAGGGCTTCTGATTTCATGAGCGCTTACTAGAGGCCAGGTCCTGTGTCACCCGTTCATCATCACTCATTCATTTCACTGAATCCTCAGGACAACTCCATGCAGGAAAGCCCTATTATTAGGGGTCAGTGTTTTTTCCAAAGTCACACAGCTTCTAAGTTACAGAGTTGGGACTCACAACCAGCCAGGTCCACTCTGACTTACGCAAGACAAGGGTGATTAATTTATCCCTTTTTGCCTGGGACTGCCCCAGTTTGAAAACTAAAGTTTCACTTTCTGGACACCCCTTGAGTCTCAGACAAAGAGGGTCTATGTTTCATCTATCCAAAGCTCATGCTTTGCACCCCACAGTTACATGTCCTCTTTGCGGAAAGCCTAGAAGCCACTGGTGAGCTATTTCCAGGAGGTGAATACCCATAAATAGGGACAAGAATCTTATAAAGGAAAGGGAATGCTTGAGGAGTGAGAAGTAGTTGTTGGAATTTTGAACTTTTAATTCTGAAATGATAATAGAATCACAGAAAGCTGCAACTAATATTACGTAGAATCACATGAGTCTGTTACCCAGTCCCATTCTCCCCTACAGGACATCTTGTGTAGCTATAATTCCATATCAGAGCTAGGAAATTGACCTTGGTACAATACTCTCAACTAGACTACAGCCCTTGCTCCATTTATTCCTTATTTATGTGCACTCCTGTGTGCATGCATGCAAGCACACACACACACACACACACACCCATCCATATAGTCCTAAATTATTTTATTCTCATGTTTATGTTCCTGTAACTGCCATAGCCATTAAAGGACTGTCCCATCATCATATGGGAACCTCCTCATTCTGTTCCCTTATATTCATACTGACTCCACTCCTGATCCCACACGACTTCCCCGTGCCTGGGAACCACTAATCTACTCTCCACCTTGACAGTTTCGTTGATTCAAGATGTTATGTAATAGAATCGCACCACATGTAACCTTTTGAGAGTCTCTTTTTTCCCTCTGCATAATGTCCTTGAGAAACATCAGGGTTGTTGTACATATCGATAATTTTACTCTATTTTATTGCAGTATCACATTCCAAGTTCTGGGTGAACTAGAGTTCACTTTACCACTCACCTGGAGGAAGCCATCTGGCTGTTTCTATTTCACTGGATTTTGAAGCTCTGTCTGAGGTGAAGGAGGATGAGCCTGATTGTGAGGAACCCTAGATGGGAACTTGGGGGTTGACCTTTCTAATGTGTGGGGTCAGAATAGGGTCTAAATGAAGGGGGAGGGCTAGAGTGTGGGGAACTGTGGGTGAGGAATTACGTTTTACTCAGTTATAAGCCACAGAAACCCAAATAAAAAAGGATACATTTTTTGGCTTATGGAACTGGAGTCCCAAAATAGTACTGCTTCAGGCATGGCTGGATCCAGCAATTCCAAAAATGCCATCAAATCTGGTCTTCCTCTTCTTGTCTGGCTTCCTCCTCTTCTTTTTGTTCTGCCTCCTCCCTTTCCTCCCACTCCCTTCCCTTGGCTGTACTTTCCTCTCCACTGCTTTTATTCCCCACAGGCCCACCCTGAGCAGTGCCACTGGAGGCTCTCAGTCTCCCTCCTACCCTCTCAGCGGCCTCAATGCAAGGCAGTGCCTTTTTGCAGCAAGACCAGGAGTGACAACTCCAGAACCAACCACTGAAGGGGGTGGGGAGTGCAACGCTCTGATTGGCTGGACCTCATTAGCCCTGTCCTCTCCCACCCTAACTGACGGGACCTCAGTCCCATGCTCTCCCACTGAGCCAGGGTAGGCTTGGAGGAGGGGATTTGCAAGGGGTTAAGATGCAACCTATGAAGCTATCCACAGCCACTGTAGCACAAGTTCGATCCCCAGCCAGGGAGCTACCCACATGGCGCAGCAGACCTCTCCTGTCTCACCCGCTGTTCCCCTCAGCAGGGTATTTCAGTAGATCTGCCTATTCTGTTCCCACTCTGTCTCTGGTGAATCCTCTCACCCACCACCCTCCCCATACTTCTGGCCTATACCCCAGTTCTTGTGAGCATAAATAAAATAAATCTTTTTTTTTAAAAAAAAAGAAGCTCCAGTGACCGAGACCAGAAGTCAGAGGCCAGATGATGCTTGAGGGGTGTCTATATCCGATGACTGCTGCAGGGGGCTCTGCCAGTGTGCTGAGGGTGGGCTGTGAGTGAGAGGGCAGCTCTTTCCCAGTGGAGAGATAAACAAGGCAGGGTCGACTTCTCACTCAAACACAGTGGGCATAGGGCCCAGGCTTCATGATACAGTTAAACCATAAACAAAATGAAATTAATAAGATTTTAATTTCTTCAGAAATCATAAATAAAAAATGAATATAATCCCTGCTGGAGTATATTCTTCTCTTATGCCAAGACAGTCATAAAACATAATTTTCATGCATTTATTTAAGAACAGGCTGCTAAACATTGATGCTGTAGAACTGGGTGTTTGCTTGGAAATGGTGGAGGAAAGACGGCAATTGGGAAGATAACTAAATTTTGATCCTAGCATCTAAAAGGATTAAGTGGTTATCTCAAGGAAGATGGATGAAAAATTAAGTTCAGCTGGCATATTTGGAGATACTTACGCAGGGCTAAGACAATAGGCTTTAGAGGTTGACACCTGGATCTGTGACCACAAGACACCTTCACCTCTCCAGGCCTTGTTGCACCATCTGTAAAATGGGCACAAGAATTGGCATCTTCTCCAAGTTGTCACTGGGATTAAAGGAGACATGGTTTGTGTTTAGCAAAGGGCTCAGTATATAACTCAGCAGAAAGGGGATCTGAATCTTAGACTTGGGAACATTGAGAGAGATGTTGGAACCAGAAATGAGGTGCTTCTTGAAGCTGTGGGCACAGGGGGTGGGAGGCAGAATTCTGAAAAAATGAAGTTGGGGACCGGGAGAGGGAAACAGCAAAGGCAATGAGAGAAGGAGGAAAATCCAGATATGAGGACCATGGAAGCCAAGAGAGTAATGAGAATTGGGAAGTTGGAGCATACTACCAGGTTTGGATCCTGCAGAACAGTCCAGAATAAGAGGTGGAGGAGATATTTGGGAAGAAAAGGTATAATGGATATCTGTGGTTTTCCCTGAGCAGTTTCCCTCTCCTTTGCATTATTCATTCATTCAACCAAAAATATTTTCTGGGTTCATTCCATTGCGCGTTGGCCTCCAGATCACCCACTTAGGCAATTTCTGCTTCAGGGTCATTCTAGAACTCGCCTGCTACCCACCCTGTCTTATTTCTCAGCCTTCTCTGATCATCTTAACCTTCTTTTTGCATCCAATAAATTCTCATTTTACCTCTGTTGGTCAGATTCTGTTTCTGTTGCTGGAAACCAAGGAAACTGAATGGATAGCTCACTCCCATGCATGGTCCATGTATTTTGGGTGTCATCGCCACGTATTTTGGGAGTCATGGCCCACACCCCCTATTCTAGGGTGGGATTGTGACCCAAGCCAGACCAATCAAAGCAGTCCATCCGTTAACCACAGTAAGTGGTTCTCAATTCAGTCCACTGAGAATCAGCCTGGGATATTGTTAGAACTCTCACAAAGGAAAGAGTATCTTTCATCTGGTGCTGCTGAACCTGGCAGAAAAGCAGGTGCCAGTTAGTGAAGGCCATTTCTATCTGTGAGGGAAGAGTCTTCCAGAGGATGAAGGCAACATAGGGAAATAAGAAATGAGAGCTAGAGACACACTTGAGTGATATTCAAGTTCCTAAATACAGCCCCTCCTGAAATCCCAGGACTTTCCCATTGGTAGGCCAATGATTCCCTATTCTGAATAGGGAATCAGTTTGAATTGGGCTTACATCCTTTGCATTTTTAAAAAAAACTTCTGTTTAATACATTCTAAAGAGAGTGTCAACCTTTGTGCTTCTTATGGACAAATGGCTTCATATACATATATGACAATACAACACACAGTAGGTCCTCTATATTGCTTACACACCTCCCATATCCCAAGTGAACACATGCTTCTTGCCAGCAAGAAGAAAAGGAAAGAACCAAAATTTGTTTTTTCAAATCAATGATATTCCAAGGTCAACAACAGGAATATACTTTCCCTGCTTGCTAAACGCACACACCTTGCCCCGTCAGTTTTTTATTACAGTCTTGGACCACCCAAATTATTCTAAAATAGACATCCTAAATTCTAAGAAGACAAGCAAAGCTAGTGTTAATGAAATGTTTAATGCCTGTTATAGCTCATATGTTAGTTTTACATCAAATTTATGGGCCTGGAGAGGTACATTTATAATGTATGATGTGTACATTTTTATTGCATTGGAGGACCCACATATAATCAACATGGACTGTAGATTTATGGTCATCTTTATAAGACTTGGAGCATAATTTCATTACTTTTCAATATTTACAGAGGCTTAAAGTTGTAGCTTTGCTTTTGTGGCATCTTTGACTTGTCTGATGTTGAGAGCTTGGTTCGGAAACAACCCTATGAAGGCTGCTAGACTTTTGGGGGATGCGAGCAGATTGTGATGACCTGGGAGGAGGTGGTGACCCAGGACAGGGCCTGGGAAGGACATTTAAGTGAATAAATCCCCAGTGAGAGAGCAGGCAGGGCTGCCCTGGGGCTCAAGAAGAACCAGGGGCTGCAGAGGATAGCTCTGGGAAGAGATCAAACTGAGTTGAGCTTTGAGGGGCAGGTGGGACCTTGGGAGCTGGAAACAGAGCTTTCCAATGGAAGCCATAGGACTTAGTTATCCAAGTGATGGCTGCCATCTTGGAAAAGTTTCCTTTCCTCAGAAAACGCTGTGGTTGTCCCCACACTATAAGTAGTTCAGGTTTTAGTCTGTTGTTTCTTCTATAAATCTTCACCAGGCATTCTTAGAGGAGAAAAATGAGAAGAACAGAGAATAAATCCACAGAGGTTTGACAATCCTTTGCAACCTGAGCAGAGAGAGTCCAAATAAAATATCTTGCTCTGGCTATGTGGCTGTCAGTGGGTTTGTGGGTGGGCGCTAACTACAGAACAAAATCAGTATGCAGCTCCCTCCAAAGGTTCTGGATCTTTCTATGGTTTCCAGTGAGGAAGATGGCTAGAGGGTATGTGTATGTGTGTGTGTGAGAGAGAGAGAAAGAGAGAGAAAGAGAAAGAAAGAGAGGATTAGCAGTAAATTCAGCTACTCATGACAGTAAACATATTTTTAAAGAGCCTTAAGCAAAACAATAATCAAGACAGCGAGTTTCCATCTTGGAATGGACACATAAATCAATGAAAGAAATAGAGTCAAAAAACAGGGCTCACAAATATGGCCAAATGATTTTTGATAAAGGACAAAGTAAGTCAGAGGAGAAAAGGTTGTTTTTTCAACAAATGATGTTGAGCAACTGGTCAACTCTATGGAGACAAAATGGACCTTATTTGGCACAAAAATTAACTCAAATGGATAGATCTAAATATAAAATAGAAAGCTATATTGAAACTCTCTTGTCTGCAATGGGAAAGTGGCTTGTAATAAGAAATTAAATTGAGAAGAGGAGAGGGGCAGGATAGACCACCCCCCCCCCACTACTCTTCCCTGTTCACCTCAGCATGTGGCCAGATTCAGTCCAAATCTGACTTAAGCTAAACAGGGGTCTCCATAGTGGGGTCATGTCAGCTTCCCGGCACCCAGCACATCACTGGCCAGGGTGAACACAAGCTGCCTCTGTGGGCCACATTCCAGAGAGGGGGCTGCAGGCTGCATCCCCCCTCCAAAGTCTGGGAGCTGGAGCAACCCCCAACAGCCTGGGGCCCAGCAGCTGCTGGGTAATTCCTCAGCCGCGGGCCTATGTCTGCCCAGACCCCATCATTCCTGACCTTTGGGGGCTCATGTGTCATTTGTGTCTAATCAGAGGGGGAGGAAGAAGGGGCAGTGTAAGAAGGAAAAGACAAGCAATTAGAAAGCACCGGAGGCCCTGGAAAGGCCCCTCTTCTACAGATATTAAGGCCCATGGAGCCCCGGGGCAGGCCTCCCCAAGCTCAGCTTCTATGACCAAATCAACAGATATATTTATCCACTGTAGCGTTCACAGCTGGGCATCCTGGGGTGAAATATAGATGAAAAGTATGTGTAGGGGGTGGAGGGTGTTCATCACATCCAACAACCAACCGATGACAACCATGACAGTCTTAAATAAGTGGCTCTGCTGGGCAGGTGCCCACTGCATCTGCGCCTACTGTGGATCACACACTCCAGTCCTGCCAACATTTGCCCGCAGATCCTGGGACCCTCGGGCTGTGACTGATGATGTCCTTGTCGGAGCCACTTTCAGAGGCCCATGCCCACCCACCAGCCCGGGCATCCAGGAGGCCAGCCCTGCTTATCGTGACCCTTGTCCTAAGAGCCCGGTTCTGGGAAGCAGTGTCCTGCCAGGAAGCCTCAGCAGAGGGGTCGCGATGGGAGCACTGGTGGATGGAAGCCTTCAACACGCAGGCTTCTTCCTGCAAGAGCTCTGTGACCCGGCACCTGCAGCCTGTCCTCCTAGGGCTGAGCAGAGCACCCAGGAGGCATGGGGCAGGTATCTGACAGTGGGGCACACTAAGAAGGGGGGGGTCAAGGCTAGGGCCCTGCTCTGCCACCATCTTGACCCCCAAAGTTGGCATTCTTAACCTTTCCATCTTTACGGTAAGTTGTCAACAGGAGCAGCAATCTACTCTGTGACTTGCAAATGATTGGAGGCCCTACAGGACTGCCCTCCTTGTCCCTCTGGCCTCATCTCCCCTAGCTCCCTGTGGGAGAGAGCACTGGCTCTTCCACACAGCAGCTGTGTGGCCCCAGGCAAGTTACTGAGCCCCTCTGAGCCTCAATGTCCTCACAAATAAAGATGGCAATGGCCTCTCCCTCATTCAGTTGTTGGAAGGTTCAGCAACCTCCTTGAGGCCTGGACTCACCTCCAAATAAGGCAGCCCCTGGCCACCCTACTGAGCGTCCCAGCTCAGCCCCTGCCACTTCTGCTCCCACTTGCCCCGGCCCCCCACTCAGGGGGACACCACCGCTGCCCTTCACCCTCCCGCTCCTTGTCTGGCTTCCAGCACAGAAACGTCCCAGAGGAGAGGACTTCTGTTCATTGCTTTGCTCCCAGAGCCTGCAACAGTTGCTGGCACATAGTAGGTGCTCAGTAAAGACATGCTGGGGTAAAGTCACACATGGGTGAATGGCTCACAGAGTGGGCAGAGCCACGGCCAAACGTAGCAGGCTCCCCAGGAGTGTTGGCCAGTGCTGCCCCTCAGCCCCCTGCTGCCCCACCTAGTCTTTTCTCCCCATTCATGTGCTCAGCAATTGCCTCCAGGGGCTCTGGGTCTGGGGGTATCCTGGCATCTCCCCCTGCACTCTGGGGTGGCCTGGCAGCTGCCAGGGGAGGATCCTTCAGGCCTCCCCTAGGGCTTCTCTCCCTCGACCCTCCCGACCTTCTAACAAGCAGGGAGAAAAGACATCACACTGCGCGGCCGGGATTCGTTTCAATATTAATTCTGGAAGCTCATTTTCAGCAGATAATTAAATTACTTTTTAATTACAAACAGAGTATCTGTGCATTCCCTCTGAGTGAGCTCGGGCGGGTGGAGGGAGGAAAATGAAGAGGCTTCGCAGGAAGGGGCGGCCTGGCACCCCATTCGGACCCCAGAAAGTCAGAGTCTACACAGCCGCCTGCTGGGCCCCAGTGCCAGCCGTCCCGCCTGTGCGGCATCTGGAGGCTGTGGTCAGGGACCAGGGGTGCCCACGGGCCGGGGGTCCGCTTCCCAGTGCCCAGGTCCCCAGTCGAGCCCCCACAGGGCTTCCCTGGGCTCTGATCCCACAGCGGCAGGTCACACAACCTTGGTTCCCAGCAGGCCCCCTTCCTACCCCTAAAACAGCTCAAAACCTGTCAGCTCCGGGCAGCAGCTGAGAGGGGCCGAGCGCCCTCTGCCTGGGAGAGCCCGGACCCGGCGGGACGGGCTGGGCCGAGCCCAGAACTGCCAGGGAAGGGACGGGCACAGATGGTGGCACAGCCCAGCACCGTCTGCCCGTCGGGCCCACCCTCTGCGGAGCCGCCCCGAAAGCGCCTTCTGCCAGTGTCCCTCTCCTTGACCCTGGCCCCTGGGGTGGACGCGGCTCTCAGCACAATGTGCCCCGGAGCAGATGGCGGCCCGTCCCGCGTCACGTCCGCCCGCCTTTCCCATGACAACGGGGAGCAGCAGACAGATGTCCCCCAGGCGGCGGGCCGGGCAGTTGCCCGCGAGGCCAGGCCACAAGGTGCCTGGCGTGGCCGCTGGACAAATGGCCCCTGGCCGGTGCCTCTCCCGCCTGTGGCCTGCGTGCCCCGAGCCGGCCACCCCTTCCCCGTGAAAGGCCCATCTGCTCGCTCCCCCCACCCCCCCCCCCCGCAGGGACGGGCAGACCCGGCCGGCCACGCTGTCCAGGCTGGGAGCGTGAGCTGGGCCTTCGCTGTCTTTCTTCTCTTTTACTGAGGTCACAGTGGCTCACAACACCGTCTGTGATGCAGAGGCAGAGGGTCCCCCTCTTCAGACGTGTGTCACCACCACCAGGGACCCCGAGTCCCCCGCCAGAGTCCAGACTTCATTTAACGTGACCCCAGACCCGCATGGGGAAGAGCAGAGTGGCCTTTGCTGCTGGAACCAAGGAGAAAGGGCCCCTGGGGTGTGGAGGGGGCCCCCACCCACCCGAGCAGGATGTGAGGTCTCCTCTGTGTCCTCCAAGGCCTCGGGCAGCAGAGACAGGGGCTGTTAGCCCTCTGTTCATTCTCCTTCCTCCTTCAAGAAATGCTCTGGGGGCTCCCCCATCAGGAGGTGGGGGTGATAATAGTCCCCTCAAAGAGAGTTGGAGACTAAATGAGAGGTGCTGGGAGCACCCAGCTCAAAAGGCACATTCACCAGGGTGTCCTGCCAGGCCTGGGCTCTCCCTGGTACCCTGGGTGGGGCTCCAGACTGTGGTTGGGAGCACGATCACATTTGGGTTAGAAAGGGACCCCTCTGTTTATGTGGAGAATGGAACCGGGCCTGGAGGGGACAAACAGGAGCCCCGGGATTCACTTGCAGAAGTGTGCAAGTGTTGGGGTACAGAGTCCAGGCAGGGCTGCCCTGCCCCCCCACTCTGCAGCTGGGCCTAAACCTACTCACAGTACCTCCACCAGGCCCTTGAGCCAAGAGAGGAGGCCTGGCCTCGGGTCCCAGAACGCCATCCAGCCCCTCGCCCCAGAGTGTCCTGCAGTATGAGGTGGGTTTCCCCTTCTGATTGGGGTTCTCCCCTCCCAGGATCTGTTGCTTCTTGAGGTACAGCAGTATGTGGCAGGGGAAGGCCTGGGCCCTCCGGGGTGGGAGGTATAGTGGGGTCTTCCTTGTCTCACATCCTCCCCCAGCCCCGTACTGGTCTGTGAGAAGAAGGGAGTTCATTCTGCTCCCCAAGTCCCCAGATCCAAAGGAGAAAGGCCGAAAAGCAGAAGCCAAGATCCCTGCCCCTAAAGGAGACTTAGTTCCGTCATCTGCTGAATGGGAATGAAACCAGGATGGGGCCTGGAAGCCAGCGGTGCCGGGGTTTGCCTGCCCACCTTCTCCTTATCACTCTCCAAAATCACATTATTTTTTAAATTAGTGTCTATTTTCCTGCCAAAATGAAAGCAGAGACTTTGCCTACTACGTCTACGCTGCATTTCCAGCCTTGAGAACAGCATGTAGGGGGCCAAGCTACAAAGTGCTCGTTGAATGAATAAATGAATGAATGAATAAATGAAGACATTAGGTGAATGAATGAATGAATGTCACATGACCTGGGTCCTACTCCTTATCTGGGTTCATCACAAGCCACTCTCCCCAAACCACAATCCCCCTCACTACTCCTGACTCAGGACTGCCAGGAATACTTGTTTTTCCTCCTCCTGGAATGTTCTCCCCCAGATCCACTCACATTCCCCCCAGAACCTCCGTCAGGGGTCTGCACCAACACCATACCAGGCCCCCTCTGGCCACCTGTCCAGCATTGCAAACCATCCCCAGCTCCTGGGACTTCCTCTCCTGCTACTACCTGGTCTTTCCTCCATAGCACTCAGCATCTTCTGATATAATAACTTCTCTATTTTGCTTACCGTCCATCTACTGAAACATCCACTCATGAGGACTTTTGTCTTTTTTTTTTTTCTGGCTGATCTATCGCATGCTCCGAGTACCTGGTACATGGTAGGGCAGAATGAATGAATGAATTGAGATCAGAAGAGCTGGGGTGAGTGGGCTGGGGTAGGCAGAGAAGACTTCCTGGCAGAAGGGGCTTAAATTAGAACTGATGAGATGAGGAGAGACATAAAGCTGGTGGGAGAAAATTCCAGGTGGGACAAAGGATTCAAAACTAAATGCGGTCCCATACCTAGGGCTTGGAACTGGGAGATCACAGGTACAGTCTTGCTTTTTGTTCCCCCTCAGATGCTCAGATCTTATGCTGTCTGACAAGGATCCTTTGAAAATTTATTCAATGTTTTATTCATCCTTAAATTCTTTAAAGCTGCAAATCAAACAGTCACTGGGTGCTTTGCTAACCACGTTCAGGGCTCCTGTGTTGCAAATAACTGTGCTCTTTTGCATACCAAACAGACCTTTCTCTGTCCCTGGAAAATGAATTTCTCTGGGTGTTCATTGCTCTAATTGCATCCACAGTGAGACAGAGCAAACATCTTCTCTCCCCATTTGCATTATGCAAAACCTTAATCCCACGTTTCTGAGAGCACAGTGGATGATTCACGAGCTGACGCCAGGAAAGGCATTGCCTGAATGCCGGGCCATATGGATTTGATTTATCAGGGGGAAATAAAGGAGCCTTGATACCATAAACCATTGGGAAATAGCCACCCCTGAGCATGGATACCCCATCAATTTGTTTCCTAAGAAAAGAAAACGGGGCGGCCGATCACACACATATTGCTGGATTTATGTCTTTGTTCAATTATCAAAGAGAAGAGGGCGGAAGGCAGGAGCACATGCCTGTGCTGTATGGAACTGGCTCGCTGTGAACTGGGGCAGACTAGTCTCAGAAAGGTTCCCGGGAAGGTGAGACAAGAAAGCAGAATGCTCGGCCTTGCAGCAAGAGCACAGTGAGAGCCTGGCCTTGAGGCCAGCCGCGCGCGCTCACTTCCTTGTGCCATGAGGCAGGCTACTTACCCCTCTGATCTTCAGTAGCTTCACCTCGCGTTGCAGACAACAAAAGCTTCCAAACCGGGCAGTTGAGGACAAAGTGCAGTTCTGGATGATGGGGTCCTCGTTGGGCACCTTCCACGTGCTGGGCCCTGTCCGTGCCCCAGGGAAGTTGTGGAGACTGAGATGGACAAGGGCCTGACCGCAGGGTGCTGAGCAAGCACAGTCAAGGGAAGAAGCGTGTTGCCTGGGTGAGTCAGACAGAGGGACAGCAACTTACCCAACACGGACAGTGAGGTGGGTGAGGACAACCCTCCCATGTGCTGGCAGAGGTGACGGAGCCACATGCACAGAGATCAGCCTCCGAGCCACCGGCCATGCGTGTGCTGTGTCCTGTGTTGAGGGTGAGGACTGAAGTCAACCATGCTGATGTCTGAGCCTAGTTTATTAGCAACAAAGGCGGTTGGGCTGGGAATTGAGAAGCGGTAGCTACCTGCAAGGAAACTTTGTAAGAACCTTGCAGGGAGACCTGGGAGGCAGGCTGGTTCCACACACTTCTACTTGGTTCGTTCCTGTTCTTTTTTTCCCAATATTTGTCTGGCTTCTATTGCCCAGTGTAAGGGCAGGCACTTAGTAGATATACAGTAAACATTTTTTTTGTGGATGGATTAATTAGAATATTATAAGGGTGAGGGCCCAATATTTGAAATTCTATTTAATTTTCCATAACAATACAACTCTCAAAACTTGGCTTCTTTCCTCAAGTGAAACCTCATTTCAACAGACCCCAGCTCCTCCTAAGTCATATATCTGGCTAAAAGGAAACCCCCTAGAGGGAGAGCTCAGAACTGATCCCTCCCAAAACTTCACATCTGGGAACATGATTCTTTGTAACCAGTAAATGCTCCATGAATATTAGCCACATCACTGAACGGATGAATGTGGGGGATTGCCTACAGAGGCCTCTTCCAGAACCATCCGTTTCTGGTATCAGTTACGCCTCACCCACCCTTCATCTTGTCTGGGATGTGCTTGAAGACATAAGCCAATTTTTCACGCCACCAGCAAATTCTTTCCTGATTGTAAATTGATTTCATTCTAGTAACCACCAGCTGGCACGCCTCGAGTGTGGGGGTTACACTGTCAGGGTTCAGGGCTGAGGGCCAACGGCCTCCTCCCACCCTTGCCTCAGTGGCCCTTGTGGCTGCCTCTCTGTGACGCTCCGTGGAGCTTCTTCCCAGAACCCACCATGACTCAGTGGCAGGTAAGAGCCGTGTTTGGGTCCCGAGTTCAACACCGTGGCTACCCCATCAAGAGCTACTCCCGGTCTTCAATCTCAACTCAACTCCGAGATGGTTCAGGTCACAGGAAGCCACGGGGGCAGGTCCTGGCCCCCGGAGGTGAAGTCCTGATGGATGGCAGCCGGTGCTGCTCCATCCTGGCACAGCTGATGACCTCTCCCAGGAAGAAATGTGCTCAATGACCTCTCCAATCCCCTGGAATGAAAGTCATAAATAATTAACCTATAATGTCACAGGTACTTAAAAACCCATTATAATGCTCTAAGTGGGTTATAAAAAAGAAATAAAAGGAAAATAATCTGTGATAAAATAAATCACATTTCAATATTTCAATGAGCAGGCACAGACCCACTAAGGGCGGGGGTGGTGAATAGCTGGGTCCTTCCCAACTGGAGCATAATGCTGGATGCAAGAGAAGGAAAATCGGGGGTTGCCCTACAACACAGGGGCAGAACAGTGAGACTTGATTATGAGTGGTCTAGGCAGTATACATTAAAAAATGCAAAAATATTTTGCTTTGATATAAAGTGGACAGAGGTCCTTGGCAAAGATGATTAAAATCGCTTTTTACACACACGAACCACCACTTTGCCTGCAGGACGGTTCTACACGTTGCGGGCCATCCAGCGTTCCCAGTCTCATGCCCTTGAAGGCCGGCAAGCTCACGGCTCCTTGAAACGAACAAGCCAACCCACCCTCCAGTTCCAGCATGTTCCCAGGAAGTGGACGCGCTGGGGCACAACCATGTGCCCAGCACGTGCAGTCTAGTCCCTGTGCCCGCAAGCAGCAGGGAATGAGTCTGGATGTAGTTTTGGCCAAAGTCAGGCTATGAGAGAATCTCCTGGGCTTCTACGAAAGGATTCCTGGGACTTCTCCGAAAGCAATAGGAAGGAACACACACATTCCTTCTCTTTCTGCCTCGGGGCGTTGTTGCAGGGGAATCTGTTACCTGCAACTGTGGAACCTTCCCGCAAGGCTGCCTGAGAACCAAGGCATCGGGGAGGCGGCACAGCGGGGCCGGCAAGGCACATGGGTCCTGGACGAGCCGCCGGGCCACGAGCGCAGCGCTGCCTGGAACCCGCCTGCATCCCTGGTTCTGAAGTAATAAATTGTCCCTTTTGTTTAGCTGCTTGTTGTGGCATTTCTGTCCCTTCCCATCTGTGCCAGGTAGAGCCACTCATGCCCATCACCATAATCCCTTCTATTGGGTGAGCAGAGCCTGTAATTTATAAAGCACCCCAGCTACATCTGAGTCTTCGAGGCGTGGGTTAGGATCCCCGATTTTCATCCATTCAGGCTGCTGCCACAAAATACTGCAGACCGGGGGCTTCTGCACAACAGAAACGTGTTTCTCACATTTCTGGAGGCTGGAGAGCCTAAGGGCAGAGCCGCCGGTTGGGGTCTGGTGAGGACTGCCTGGCTCCCAGCCAGTGCCTTTGCTGTGTCCCCACATCAGGAAAGAGGCCGGGATCTCCCTGCAGCCTTTTTTTAAGGGCACCAGTCTCATTCCAAAGACCCCCACCTCCAAATGCCATGACGCTGGGGAAGGGGTCCCAACAAGTGTATTGGGGGAGCTCAATATTCAGTCCAAATCATCCCCATTTACAAGTAGTGGAAGTGGAATGTTGAGGCCAAGGAGGAAAAGTGACTTTTTTGCTCAAAGTCAGGCGCACAGGCAGAGGCTGAGCTGGGACACGGCTGTGTCCACCCCTGCTGAGCCACCCCTGCTTGCCCCAGGCTGTCTCAGTTCTGCAGTTTGATGCCTCTTACAGGTCTCCATGCTCGAACGGCCACGTGCCCCTCAACACCCTCACTTTATAGCCTCATTATTGGGGTAACTTCCTTGGATTAAAAGCCTGAATCTCTAGATGTTTCTTATTAAAATATGCGTCTCTCATCTTGAAAGGACTAATACATATTCATTTGCTCAAGTAAGTTCTTCATTAGTTCTCAGATGTCACAGGCTTTGAGAGAAAAGGGACACGGACAGGAGAATCTCAACCCAAGTGTGCTCCTGGCAGCTGGGTGAGCATCCATCCACTCATTCACGCACTCCCTGAGGACCCAGGGCTGCCCCTCTGTGCTGGGAGCTGTGCTGTGTCCTGGAGTCTCCACCCGGGCAGTCATGCCCACCTCCCGGAGCTGCCCTCCCAGTGGAGACATCCATATTCTCATGTAGAATGACCATAGGCTTGATAGAGCCCCGGAAGGAACTACAGCCTGATGGGATAGAAAAGGACCCCACAGAAGACTGGGGCTACCTGAGAAAGGCCCCCAGGTAGAGGTTAGCTAAGACCCTCCATCCTCCACCCAGCCCAAGCCTGAGTGTGCCCCTGCGAGTGCCCCTCGGGTCCAGGGGTGCAGGTGAGTGGGCGCTCGAGGGCAGAGGGGTTGTCTGGTCAGCAGAGCCCTTCACCCACTTCCCCTTCAGCCCAGGACTCCTCATCCTCTAGCCTCCACCCCTCTTTGTCTGGAAGGGACCCCTCTTTTGAGTAAACAGCATTGATTCTGCCTAATTAGCTCCTCAAATGAAACCACAGGTCATTTGGGGAGCAGCATCCTCACAAATGTTTCCCTAGAGCATCGAGGTGGAAAATGCAGATAAACACGCCTCTTTGTAAAATAAATGCATGCAATTCAGCCGTGGGGCTCTGGGCCTCACCTTCACAAAGGCCCCAGTGTCAGAGTTTGGGAGTTATCTCCAAATGGGGCTGCAGAAGAGAAGCCAGAAAACCATCTGGTAGCCCCAGCCCACCCCCAGCAGCGCTGGGCCAGCTCTGGCCAGGGGCTTTACCAGTGCTCTGCTTTGACCCAGGCCTGCCTGCAAGGAGCACACTGCTGTGTGGCATAGAAAAGCCAACAGACTTGTCGAAGGATTTGACCCTCAGCCACAAAGCTCATGCACTTCATCAGGAAGCCCAGGCCTGCATCTTCACCTCTCCAGTGCAAAATCAAATGTAGCCCCTTGCTCAAAAATCATTAAGGAGTTCAAGACTGCAGCAGCAGAGCCTCAAGTGAATCACAGGGCCCTTCTGAGCACAGGAGCCTGTGTGACTGCTCAGGTCACACACATGTAGAACCAGCCTCGTGATCCAACCCCTGGGCTATGCATGTGTCCATCCGGACAGGCCAGAGGCAGACAGGATGAGGTGGCAGTGGGAGGTGACCAGGGCCTGGCTATGCTGGTCCCTAAAATGGGGATTATGGCTCAGAGAGCCAGTGGGAAGGTTCAGGTAATGAGCATAAAGGGCTTAGAACAGTGTCCTTATTATGTGGTTGCCTCTAGGAAGGAGCTCCCTCTCTCTTGCCCAGCATATTGGTGTCACACAGTTACAGCCCCCAAGACTCCAGGAGATTTTCTTTCCCCTACCAGCACCCCCCGTAGTCTCCAGAAGATCTCTGAAGCCCTACTTTGGAGTTCATCAAAGAGGCAGCTGTGGAAAATAGACAGAAATATAATTATATGTCATCCTAATGCTACACATTTCATAAAACACAATAGGAAAAGTACAACATATTGCAGAAATAAAATGTTATAATACCACTTTCACTCTGGAGAGTACTCTCAGCTTATTTTTGAAAGCACTCAGATGGCAGGCCTGGCAGTAGGGAGATCTGATGGCTGCCATTTTGTAGCTGAGACAACTGTCCTTTGCTCAGAAGCCACCTGCCGGTGGCTTCAGCACAAATTCCAAAGCCGGCCAGTCTCCTGGCCCCTGACCCATTTGACATCACACAGTCTGCACCCTCTCCCTCCCTGCTCCAGCTCCAGAGGACTCCCCTCTGCTCCTCTGACTCGCCAGGACAGTGCCCACCACAGGACCTTTGCATGTGCCATTTCTTCCACTGTTTCCAAATCCTAGCTTTGGATATAACGCTGCAATAAAAATTGTGGCACATCTAATTCTTTGAATGGATGATTTTGTATTCATTCTCTACTGGTCTCCATCCAAGAGCCTGCCCCGAGAAACCATTCTTGGCCATTTATTTATTATCTCTATTTTTGTTTCCCTCATTCCTTACGCTCCCCTCACGGTTTCTCCCACCGCCACCCTCTTCACCTCCAGCAACCTGAGTCCAGTCATCATTGTCCACTAGTTTATTTTTATTTTGTTTTGTCAATTTATCTGCTTTGTTTCCTTAGATTACTCATATGTATGATATCAGCCAGCATTTGTCTTTATCTTTCTGGTTAATTTCATCTCACATACTTACCTCGAGTTTCTTCCATTTTGCTGTTCACAGCTCATCTTTCCTTATAACTGAAGAGTATCCCATGGTGTGGATACACCCCATCTTCTTGATCCAGTCCTCTAATCAGTGGGTGCTTAGATGGCTTCCAAATCCTAGCTAATGGAGATAATGCTGCAGTAACAATTGTGGCACATCTAATTCTTCAAGTTGATGGTTTTGTATTCTTTTGGATAGATACCAAGAAGTGGGACTGACTGCTGAATTGGATGGTATTCCCATTTTTAGCATTTTAAGAAAGGTCCGGACCACTTTCCAAAGTGGCCATAGCAGTTTACATTCCCACCAAGAGTGTGAGAGTTCCCTCCTTCACATTGTCAACACTTGTTAGGATCATGGCCATTTGGTAAAACCACTGGCACATCTGTCCTTGTCCTCCACCTGTGGGATTTGTTATTGGCATTGATGCCATCTGATATATTTTGTACCCATATGATTATTGTTTTTTTTTGTCTCCATCCAGCAGAAAATAAATTCCACAAGTACTTTACTGATTTGACCTTGAACAGGACCTGGCACGCAGCAGGCCCTCAATAAATATTTGTTAAACAATGCCAGTGAGGCAAGAGGTGGGCCCAGGTGGGCTGCTCACCAGATGCAGAATCACACATAGGTCTCTGCACATTGCAGTGAGGACGCATTCTGGAAAGGGGGCGGGGGGGGGGTCCCACAGCCCCAGTTGGCCCTAACAACATCCGCTGTGCCTTCCAGTCTGATCAGACCCAGCAGCCAGTGACTCAGACCCAGCCAGATGGAAGAACACTCTCTTGGGGACATTCTGCTCCATCCTGGCTTCCCGGGTGGGTGGCACTCAGCCATGAATTGCCCATGAGAACAGAAAAACCAGACAGATTTCAAGAGAGGTTGGTAGATCTGGCACTGCCACTTCCAGAAAAGGCAGGGGGACACGTGCGGACTTTCTAAAACTTAAAGATTAAACCCCTTGCATGAGGGGGCACTCATTTCACAACTAGAATCCTCCCTGCCATGGCCACTCACTCGCTGAGTCATCCCACCAAGTCAACCAGAACTGATCGAGGAAAGGCCCTGCACCCACCACCGTGTGTGAGGCACAAGGTGGATTTGGCTCCTGCCCAAACCTGCCATCTGATTGAAGCAGACCCACAACATGTGAGTTAACAAAAGCAAAGTAAAGGGCCTCCCTGGTGGCGCAGGGGTTAAAGTTTCAGCATTATCAAGCTATCGCTGGCGTAAGTTCGATCCCCGGCCAAGGAATTGACCCAGAGGGCACAGCAGACCTCTTGTCTCACCCGCTGCCCCCCTCAGCAGTGTTTCAGTAGATCTGCCTGTTCTGCTCCCCACTCTGTCTCTGGTGAATCCTCTCACCCCCTCCCCCGGCAACCCTCACCTATACCCCAGTTCTTGTATGCACGAATAAATGAAAATAAATCTTTTTAAAAAAAAAGGCAAAGTAAATTCAATAAAGACTGGACCTGTGCCGTGGGAGAAGGAAACAGCCTGCTGGGTTAGATTCAGTAGGTGGCACTGTTAGGGGGAAAAGGATGTCCCAAAGCAAATTGCATATAGGCTTTGTGGACTCCACCCCCACCCCAGGTCAAAGCCAAAGACACTGGGAACTCCAAATCCCATCACCACCAAAGGGAAGGTGGCTGGGACCTGAGGGTGGGGTTAAGCAGCCAGGTGGATACAAAAGGCAGACACGTGGGCTTTGGGGATCCCCCATTTTGGCTCTCCACCAGCTCGCAGCGTCCGGCCAGCTCTGACAGTGACTTTGGGTGTCCAGGTCGGCGGATCGGGTAGGACGCATTAAAGACTTTATTTCCCTATTTTCTCCCTGAGTTGTACATTTTCCTTATTTCTTTTTCTCTTGTAAATAAACCTTTTATTAACCCTTTTGTGTGTGTCTGTAGTAGAGTTTTCATAAGTCCCTTTAAAGCGCGCGGGTGAGGACCCACAGCCAGGAACCCGTTTAATATCGGGGTTGCTCTATAACAGCACTATCTTTACTCAATCGGGAAGGCCTCTCGGAGGAGGTGACACTCAAGCAGAGAAAACAGCAAGTGCAAAGATGCCAAGTAGAAACAAGAAATGAAGTTGGAGAGCTTGAGAAACACAAAGAAGTTCCTAGAAGCTGAAGGGCGGTGAGCCAATCAAGGCAGGGCATGAGAGGTAAGACTTGGAAGTCCAGATCCCCTCTGGCTGTTGGGCTCATCCCGGAGGTCATGCTGGTGTTGAAACAACTGGGATGTTGTGGTCAGATGCCTGGGGTTCAAACCCCACAGCTACGTGACCTCCAGCTGCCATGGCTCTGTTTACTCATCTACAAAAAGGAACTAATAATGGTGGCTTCCTCTCACGGTCACGGTGAGAACTAGTGAGGATAGTGGCCAGGATCCTCATCAGCAGGTAGGAGCTGTCCTCCCTGCCAGGGCCACTCACGCATGGATCCCCTCCACTAACGTCAACAGGTATTGATTCAGCTCCTACAACAAATATTGGCAACAGGTACGTCATTCAGGACACCTGGAGGGCGCAGACCTGTCACTCCTTAGCTCCCCACCCCCACCCCATCAGTTTAGCCTCCATATCCAGAGGGGAGACTGTCAGGGCCCTTCCCACCAACCCTCTGGTGATCTGGGGGTCACAAGCGAATGAGACAGACAAGAACCTCTGCCCTCGTGGAACTAACTCGGGTTGGCAGAGAAAGACAATGAACACGGGATTCTGTCAGCTGGTGGTAAATGCAAGGGAGAGCTGGGGAGGGAGGTGACAGGAGTGAGTGGTGGATGTGGGGACCTTTGAGCAGACCTGAATATAATGAGGCCCTCTGGGGAAGATTGCTCCAGGCCATGAAACAACCTCCAAAGGCCCCGAGGCAGCACCCCAGGCACCCCTCTATTATCCCATGACTGCCTGTGGTCCTCAGGTTTGTAGGGTGACCTCTTCGCCAGGTCCCCACCCCCACCCCCACTTCTCCAGGCCCGAGTCAAAGCCTGACTTTCCCAGGGTGCACCTGGTGGAGACCCCATGAAATCCAATGATCCTGCTTTTCCCACTTGCTGCAAGTCATGCCGCCAGCACAGCCCCAGACGCGCACCAGGGACCAGTATTTCTGAGTTTCACAGCCATGGGGAAAGTCACTTAAATTACCGGAGCCCGTTTCCTCCTCTGTAAAATGGGGCCATGGAGCCGCCCAGCAACAAGCCGGTAGATCCTAAACGCGCCACACCTGTGGTTCTGAAGCGCGTCATCTCACGAGACTCTAAATTGGGATCAGCTGCCCGGTCAGGCGCATTTCTAAAGTCCTCTCCTGACTGACCACTGCCCCCCTCGACCTCCCCAGGGGTGTTCCCAGTGCCCAGGGAGGCCCATGCCGCCAGGCGCTCAGCCTCACCTCCCAGCGCAGCCCCAAAGTTCTGGAGACTTACAACACCGGGAGGCCCGGGGCTCAGCCCCACAGCCAGGTCCACAGCGCTACCTGGTGGTCACCCCTTCCACGCGGGCCGAGGCGCACAGAAATTGTGGGCTCCTGGTGGCTCCTGGTCACAGCCATGAGGAGCCCCATGCTTGACAGTGTATAATGGTCTTTTCCATCCCTCTCAAACGTCCGGTTTCAAGGGGGAAAGACAAGGAGAGAAGGAAATGCACAAGCGTATATAAAAACAGAATCGAGCCCATACACATAGGCTATGGGGCAAAGAAAAAGCAGAGTAGCTATGCAGAAAGAAAATGGAGGGGCGAGATAAACATCTGTGAGAGACAGAGAACGACACAGAGATAGAGAGACCCAGAGAGACAGAGAGGAATGGAAGATATCCGTGCCAAATCAGGCTGAAGATACGCACACCAGATGACCCCAGAAGGGCAGAGACCAGCCTCCATCACCCAGACAGTCCCACCCCTGCCTCCAGGCTGCCTCAGTCCCAAATATGGGCTCCCCGGGCCGGCCTGGGGTGGGGAGCCGGTAGGCAGGCACCAGCCGGACTAGAGCCACAGCTTCTGGGTACCATGCGGTCCCTGGCGCCACCTGCTGGACACACAGGTCACCACATTGTCCCCTGAAAGTTAAACTGGGGGACCCCAGGGGCTGTCCGCCCCCCAGCAACAGGCCAGGTGCATGTAACTGTCCTCATATCCCAGAGTAGGAAACTGAGGCTCTGGGACAGATGGCGGCTCCCAGAGAGGTAGACACTCAGCCCTACAGGTCCTGCCAGGTCCGGGGGACCTGAGAGGGCGTCTGCCTGGAAAGGTCGCAGCCCTGAACAATTCAGCCCAAAGCGTGCGAGAGCTCTGGAGGCAGGCAGGTGTGGTCCCACCTCTGCTCACTAGGATCTTTCCATTATTAAGCCATGGTTTGCTGGCGGCCAGCACAGGCTGGACGTGGGAGACACAGCAGACAGGATGAACAAGGCTCCTGCTTTCGGGGTGCTCATACGGGAGACAGGGGAGGATGAGGGGGAAAAGAGGATAAATACATAAACAGTTAGATTTAGATCAACCATAAAGCAGCCATACCCCTCGCCCCACCTCCGCTTTCCGGAGCAGCTCCTGACAAACCAAACTAAGAGACCAGATCCAAGTCCGTTCCACTGGAAGAAACTGAGGCTCAGGGGGCTCCAGACCCCTGAACCCAGGGCTTGAAGGACACGGGCAGCCTCACAGCAGTGGACCCCGTCTGGGCCTTGAGAGAACGCGGCGGGGGCAGGTGAGTGTGGAGAGAAAGGAGGTGACAGAGAAGGGGCGGGTGGGGCAGCATGGCTCAGCGGGACCCAGGGTGGCCGTGACCTGTGGGAGCCCTTCAGGGGTCACCCCAAAAGAGACCTTGGTGTTTCCAAAGTGTGAGGAAGTGTGGGGAAGGGAAGGAGGCAGAACAAGGGGAGGGAGGCGTGGAGGGAAGAGGTGTGTTGGGGGCAGCGGGGATGCCTGGGTCACAACTTCCCACCACCGCCGTCCAAAGGGAAGCAGGATCCAAAAGGGAGGGGCAGAGGGACAGAGGGATCAACTCTGCTTGTAGGGATGGAGGAGCAGAAAGAGGGAGGTGAGAAGGAAGGGGTGGAGGGAGCAGGCACAGGTTTCTGTGGCCGAGGCTGGACCCTGACAGCTTCCTCAAGGGGCTCGGACAGGACAGGGGGGAACCCGCTCGTGGCCTACGAACTAGACAGGGACAGGCGTTGCACCGGCGTCTGCTTGGATTGGTCCGTGTGCAGCCAACTTGGGTTCTGAGCCAGCCCAACCTGTGTCACACGTTTTTAAGTCTCCAACCCAAATCCCAGCTCCAAGGGGCCCTGCAGGGCAAGTAGGGGCGGAAGACAGGCTCAGAGAAGGTCCTTGAGTCCATCACGAACCCCTGAGCACAGCTAAGACCCCAAACCCTGACTTGACACCCAGGGCAGGGTGGGGAATGCCAAGGGTACATCTTTCCGACATGGGGGTCAAATGGGCAGTACTAATAGAATCCAAAATCAAGGTCAAGGCAGTGAGGCCACCCTTTTCATGGTGCACCCGAGTGCAGACCCCCACGTGATCTCAGGAGGCCTCACCATCCCTCCTGCAAGGGAAGACCGTCCTGTGCCCACTCAGAGCTCAGAGTGGTTTCACCCCTGACTAGAAACCAGAAGCCTCCACTGGGCGATCCTCAAAGCTCCAGTTCACCGGCCATTATGCTCACGCCGCGGCGCCAACCACCAGGGTCAACCCCAAAGGAACCCACCACGACTCAGGATCTTTGTATTATAAACTGACTTTTAATAATAAAAAAACTCTATCATGACCTTAATGAGAAGAATCTGTACATTTTAAAGTAAACCTGTGGACCTCCCTGGTCCTCAGGTCCGTGCTCCGTTCTCACCACCAGCGGAAGCCAGTTCCCTTTTATATGCACATCACCTGTGTCCAGGGACAAGCCCGCCTCCTGCCACCCGGTGCATGGAGGGGCAGGAGGAGGAAGGTGGCCAAGATGCAGGTGGGGCTTGAAGCCTCAGGGGCAGCAGAAAACCAGAAGGTGGCCAGGGTGGTGGCTTCCTGTCTCTCCGGCTGGCTGAGAAGTCCTGAATGCCCCGCGCTGAGCTAACACCAAAATAATTACAGAAGCTCCTGCTCAGTGTCTCCCAGCCTCACCCCTACCTGTGAGACAGACACCTGCTGAGACAGCAGCTCGGGTGGGTGGTCCAAACCCGACCACCTCTAACCCCTGCACCCAGGTCTTTGAAAAGAGCAAATTCATCTAATACTGACCAACTCCCAGAGAACTGAGGGTGGCAGAAGATGTGGTAGTCATACCTGTGACACTCTGAGCTAATGTTAAAAAAAGATGAAATATTGACATTTAAAAAATTTTCAATAATTTAGTTTTTTTTAGTAGTACTGGGAAAAGGTGTCACTACTGCTTTATATTGGTCCCCTGTTAGACAATATACCTTTCTTTGAAATTTAAAATGTCAAATATATAATCACACAGGCCCCCCCAAAAATGTCAACAATGCCAACAACATAAAATCCCAAAATAAACCAGAGAGTTCACACATATAAATAAAATCGGAGCAAATCTCGAGCCCAGGGTCAACACCGGGTTCCAATGGCGGTGTTGGAAGCTGCTGTGGCGTCAAGTGTCCTCGCGGAGACGGGGGTGAGCCCTGTCCCTCTGCCCTTCCTGACAGAGGCCTGGCTTTACCGAGTTCACCGAGCAGGTTAGTACAAGGTTAGGGGTGAGTCTGGAAGCTGGCAGAGGAAGAGACGTGTGGTCGCCTGGAATGTGGACTGAGGAGGAAACCAGGGCTTCAAAGTGCAGTTGAGCCATCCCTGGGCAGCTGGGCCTACGGGCCTCCATCAGCAGAGCCCAGGACTTCTCCCCTGTGTCCCTGGGACCTGCTGCACCCATCAGCTCTGTGGGTCCCCAACACCCTTTGGGCTTCTGACAGAAGTGTGGCGAACATGTCAGTCTCGGCTGATCAGCAGCTGGTCCAAGGGTGGGGGCACCGCTTGTCCTCAGAAGGAGGCGCAGGTCAGACTCATCCCGAGCAGGCGGGAGCAGAGGCCTGGGCCAGCTCTGGAGAAGGCTGGTGTGGTCCTCGCGTCCTCCCAAATCCCAGTTCCGAGGATGCAGCCGAGCACCAAAAAGCTGGTGGTCAGAGGTCTCCGTCCACAGGTGGCTGGCAGAGGCGGTAGAGCCTAATGGGCGGAGGCAGAGAGGATGAGGGATGGCCGGGCAGGCTGGGGAGATTACTAGTTCCAACCTTACATGAACATGTAATGAGGCCAAGTGAGTAATACTCAGTAGCCTCCATGTCCCCCCCGCCACCCTGGGTCCCCTCAGGGGCAGCATCTGCCCCATCCAGACCGGCCAGGTGTCCACAAATATGGATGTGCTGGTGTGTTTGTGTGTTAGACACGTGGAGAGTGTGTGTGTTCTCCACGTTAATGATGGTGACCCAGACACAGCGTTTGGCCCTGGAGTTTTCACTTAGTCTGCAGCCCGCAGAGAACGGCTTTGCTTTTCTTAAAGGAGACATTGGGGTCAAGAGTTTGGGAAAGTGCCCGGAGTAAAAGTACTGAAAAGAAATGAGGCTAAGAGAGCAGGGGTAGAAAAAGGTAAGACTCAAACGTGGCCTGTAGGTGCCACCAGCCAGACACCAAGGCCACGCCTGAGTCCGCAGTTCCGTCAGACACTGCGCCGGGGAAACGCTGAAGTGCTTCTGCAACTACTTGTGAGTCAAACCATTTCAAGGGTGGATGGAGGGAGAAGATAGGCCTGAGGGCTTGGGTGGAGAGGGAGACATAGGAGCTGCTGTGCATTGGTCTGAGAACAGGAAGCAGAGCGAGGATGGGTCTCCCGGGAAGTAACAGACTGAGTTATACTTGCCGCTCCCCAAAGGAAGGTCTCCCAAATGAGAAGTGAACGCCAGGGGGGTCCACCTGGCTTGAGCAGGGGGAATTGGTGCCAAGCCAGGGCCCTGGCCTTCTAGGACTGGACAAGAGGAAGGGGAAGGAGAGAGGGAGAGACAGACACTCACCGAGGTGCGCCCTGGGGCATCTGATCCTTAACTCTGAGGTTTTTGGCCAGAATCTCCACCCTGGGACCCTGGAAGGAACAACTGTGAGACCCAGGGCTGCCTCTGCACAGAGATCAGGGCGCCTGGGGGTGGAATGGGATTGGGGGGATGGGAGGCCCCAGAAGCTGAAATCTAGACCCCTCCACTGAGGGAGAAAGTCCAAATCTGGGGCCAACGGACCCTCTTTCTCCCCATCCCCCACAGGCCCACCCAGGGGGAGCACACATGCCTCAGCCCACGATGCCCAGGCCTGGGCGCCGACACCTGGCGGCCCTGCAGACGGCGCCCTCACCTGCTTCCGCATGATGTCGGTGGCCTGCATGATGCATTTGGGCAGCAGACCATGGCTCCTCGCCAACACGGCTGCCTGCTCCAGGGAGACGCTCAGGGTGCTCCTGCCGGAGGGATGGGGGAGGGTGGTGAGGCAGGGGAGGAGTTTTGGGGGGCCCCTGGCCCCCAAATGGTCTCCAAGACACTACATGATCCAGAACCCACCATTACCACCCAGACCATCATGGCCCAGCAGGCCCTAGGCCTCGGGTCCTACACCCAGGTGAGCTCCTGCCAGAGCAGAGAACTGGGATGTGTGGTGGGGACAAAAGGCGGAAAGTGTCCACCAGGCATGGAGGTCAGGTCTGCCCCCAAAAGATGAGCGATCATCATCCTTCATGTCCAATAGAACCAGGCCGCACAGATGGCCATTCACCGGGACCTCAGAGCTGGGGCCCCAGCCGGTCCCACAGCACTCCCGGGTCTGCCCGCTCCCGCCGCCACTTCACAGATGGACGAACTGAGGTCTGGAGCATGGCAAGGCCTTGTCTGTGCTCAACAGGTGGGGCCAGCACCAGGACACACAGCTGGCCCTCCCGGGGCCCCCAAGCTGACCCCCTGGCAGGGGTCCGGCACCCACCTCTGCATGCCCGTGCCGCACATGGCGATCTGGCAGGCGCCCAGGCGGTAGCAGAGCTCGGAGGAGATGGGGATGAGGCCAGCGCCCAGGCCGCTGCTGCCAGGCTTGGGGTGGACGAAGGACTTCATGAGGCGGCAGAGCTCGTCCAGGGCGTTGATGGGGCGGATCAGCTGAGAGGCACAGAACCCGGCAGTCAAAGGAGGCCCCCCGTCTCCCTCTGGTCCAGCCCCCTGACTGCAACCATCCTCTCCTCCCACTCACCTCACCAGGGGGAGGGGCTTACAGTCCAAGGAACCTTCCATGATCCCTGCTCAAGGACCACCTGTGGCTCCCCCTGCCTGCTGGTGGACAGCAGTGTTCCCGACCTATTTCAGACCTATCCTTGCAGTGTAATTCTCTACACCCGCCCACCTGCCTAGGCTCAGGGGTGCCTTGTCTTCTGACCCTCATGACCAGCTTGAGGGCCACCCCAGGAACAGCCTTCTCACGCCCCAGGGTCCCTCCATCACACATGAAGGTTCACAGTGGCCACTCACCTCACCCCAGAACCCCAAGGTCAGTACCCTAGAACCGTGGTCAAATCCAAGGCCTGCCTCAACCCAGCATGTGACAGTAGGCACAAGGGAATGTGGGCATCAGACAGCCAGATCTCCTCAAGAAAATCTCAAAACCTCTATTTTATGGGAAGTCTTCATTTTTCAATATTGGCAACCAATTTGAAATAAAAGAACACTGTTGTGCAGCAGGCGTGGGACTTGGAACTCACTACCTTGACCTGCCTGGCTCAGGCCTCAGCACAATGCTGCTGTGACCCAGTGAGGCTGGGAGGCAGAGAGAGCGGTGCCGGTGGAGGTCACCATCTAAGAAATGCCAAGGTGCGGAGAAGCCGCTGGAATTCCCAGAATGGGGAGGGAGTGATCCTAGGAGACTTCCTGGAGGAGGAACCACAGAGGCCTCAGGGGCTTCTCCAGCAGATTCTGGTATGAAGGCCACCTGAACCTGCTCCACTGAGTCTTGACCGGGACCTCCAGCCCTGTGCTTGCTCCACAGCGAGGGGGGAAGGTGGACACACCTGATCTATCTTCACCGCTGTAGTGCTGGCATCCGTGGGCAGGTTAGACCGTTCCAGGTAAAATGCCCTGAGAGGGAAAGATAGGGTGAGGGCGGGGCCACTACCCTGCTGTCCTTCTAATCCCTGTCCGGGGCAGCCAATGCTCCCTTTCACTTCCCCTGGGCAGAATTAAACTGCTGAGAGCCCCACACAGCAGCACACAGCTCCACTTCCTCCAGTAGTCGTAGGAAACACCCCTCGAATCCACCTGTACCTGTTGTCCTCTGAAATAGCACCCAACGGTCTCATCCCACCCCACCCCAGACACCCTGCCTCGCTCCTTGCAGATTCTTCTCCCCACTGACACCTTACACCGCTCTATTTACTGGCTTCGGGTTTACCTCCCCATCTAGAACAGGAGCAGCAGGCTTTTTCTATTCAGGCTGTGCAGATCTGACAATATCTACTAAAACTGCATTCAGCTCTGCTGGTGGAGTGCAAAAGCAGCCACGGACAACATGCACACAAATAAACATGGCTGTGTGCTAATAAAGCTTTATTGACAAACCAGGGCGTGGGCCAGCCAGCCCTGCTCTAGAATATGTTCCATGAAGAAAGGCTTTCATCTGGGCACTGCTGAAGCCCAAGCAAGGACCCAGAGCAGAGTGTGGCCCACGGAAGTCTAGATTAACATGGTGCATGAAGGGAAGGGATGAAGGAACCTCGCAAGCAATATTTAAAATATTCAACAAACAGGCCAGATGGGTGGTGCCTATCAATCCAAAGAGATGCCAGTTTTAATAAAATAACCAATGTTTTTCCTGAAGAAATGAATGGAACCATCACGCTCCCAATTCCAAATGGTAAGGCTGGGCCCCAATACGGTGAAGGCTTTACACAAACGCTCGTCTGTCTCCTAGTTCTCAGCATACTTTTATCACAAGGCATCTGGAGACAATAAGGTCCAAGGTAGGAAGGAGCAAGGATGATAGGAAGGAGCAAGGAAGCTGCTTCCCTGGGCTGAAGTTCTGCCTCATGGATTCAGTCCCTGCTCTCCACATCTCTCTGAGGTTCCCCTCTGCGCAGGAGCCACACCCCTTCCTCACAGGCTCAAGAACCACAGGGTCTCTATTCCACCTTCCACCCCACTTGGAGTGAGCAGCTCCTCTTTGTTGGATGTAAACAGACCTGATTCAAACCCCAGCCCAGCCACTGTCCAGCCATGTGACCTGGTAGCTGGGCTTGCTCTCCAACCTGTCCCCACATCTGCAAAGTGCATTAGAAAGGTGACCCCGACTGCTGTGAGACTCTGGTGAGCTCCTGGAGGCTGATGGCCTGGCACATAGTAGGTGGGCAAGAGGGGGGCATTTGGCCCACTCCCACACAGGGGGCCTGCCTGGCGCCTTACTTGCTAATGCCCACACCCTCGGGTGCCGTGCGGACTCCTCTCCCCCATGTGGCACCCAGGCAGCTACCTGAGCTTGCGGTAATACTGCTGAACCTTCTCCAGGGACTGGGTGTTGATCTCCTGCTGCAAATCTTCTGCCACCTGGCTGCCTGGAGGAGGTGGCCCCTCCATGTTCTCCAGAGCTGTGAAGGAAGGAAAGGGAGGAAGGTGGTTGGACCCCGCTGTGTTCGGCACCCTGGCTGTCCCAGCACCCCGAAACTCACCTTTGGTGAAGAGCACAGTGTGCAGCCTCAGGCTGGCCCCGCCCTCCAGGCGTGAGGGCAGCTTGGAGAAGTGGTAGCTGTCGAGGTAGAAGACGACCTTCAGTGCCTGCCGGCTGCCCTCAATGTGATAGAAGACGTTGGTGTCTGTGGGGGGACATGTGGGGTGAGGCACTCACCACTGAGGCACTCCCCCTCTTCTCGAGAGCTGCTTCAGACCTGCGGGCTGGCATCTGCCCACCCTAGAAGACAGCTGCAGACCTCCTTGCTCTCTGCCTTCTAGGGGAACCCCAGTCACCCCATCCTCCCACACTCGGGAGAGCAGGCTCTCACCTCCCTTTCTGGCTCCTTCAACAGTTCAAGTGTCCACTGTTTAATTCTTACGCATTGATTCTGCTCAGCTGGGGCAGGACCAGTGTTTGTCTTAGAGCCTCACCGGTGTTCCCACAGCCCTCCCCGGTAGCCCAGGGCCTCTATCTGGCCTCAGCTGCCCCTGCATCTTACTCACACCCACAAGGAAGAGCTATGGCAGGGTTGGCAAGATCGTGGCATTCATAATCATCCTGTACCCTGGCAGACATCACTAGTCAATCAGCAATTCCTCCTGAGCCCAGCTCAGCTTGACAGTCACTGCTAACCAGTTCCAACTTGTACCAGAAACAAATGTCTTTGTCCATCTAACTCTAATCTACACATCCTGAAGAAGATAATACACTCCCAATGAGGTTAAAAAAATTGGTTCTTGGGGGTGGGGAGGGGGGCAAAAAATCTTACTCTTCTTATGTATAAAGCACAGATATACAAACAGCATGAAAACATCATATACTGGTGATGCGGGTGTAGCAATTAGGAAAAAAAAATATGAAAAGGCTCCTCTGGGGATGATGATAAAAGCACACTGAGTAACAGTGACCCAGAGCAGTGGTTCTCAAACCAGTCTGCTTCAGAATCACCTGGAGGGCCTGTGAACACAGATCTCTGGGTCCACCGCCAGAGCTGTGGATTCAGGGAGTTGGAAGCCTGGGAATTTACCTTCCTAGCAAGCTCCCAGGTGCTGCTGGTCCAGGGATCACACTCAGAGAACCATTTCTAGAACAAGCCCTGTGGTTCTGTCCTGGCTGTATATCCAAGTCTCCTGGAAAGCCTTTCTAGAATCCCAGGGCCCAGGATCCACCCCCACAAACTCAATTTGAATCACCTAGGCTCAAGACTAGGACTGGAGCATCAGTATCTTTGAAAAGTTCCTTGGATGATCCCAGTGCAATCAGGGCTGAGACCCACTGGGCTAGACAGTAAGCTCCAAGAGGGCAGGAACCTTGGCCATATTTCTTTCCACTGCAGCACAGAGCCTAAAACTATGCCTGATACAGGCTGCAGGCCCATAAATGCTAATGTGTGGGTGGCTGGCTGGATGGGTGGGAGCATGAAAGGACGGATGGGTCAATGGTTGGGTGGGTGGGCGGGTGGGTGCAGCAGGTGGAAGGATGAGTGGGTGGGAGGGTGGGTATGGGCAGGTGGGTGAATGGATGAGTAGATGGGTGGTGGGTCGATGGCCGGAAGGACAGATGGATGAGAGTGTGGGCAGGTGGAAGGTGGGTGGAAGGAGGAAGGAAGGAGCTTAATTATGCTATCAGCCCTAAGGAAATTATAACGAGTCTTCACTAAAGAGAAGGACGTTTCTAGCGTGGAAGTCAGGAGGAGCTGGGCGCTGGCTGTGGCTCCCTTAGTGAGTTGTGGGGTGGCTGGCTTGTATAAGAAGAAACATTTCTTTATCTATGGGAGCCCTAAGGTTCAGCTTTGAGGCTCACATTGGAGCATGAGCAGTTGGCCTGGTGACAGGGCGAAAGACAGGAAGGTCCCAGAGCATCCCCCCCCACCCTAGAACCCCCAAATCTCACAGTGGGGGAGAGGAATCACTCACTGGCCACGCAGTTCTCATCCAGCTGCTTAAAGGAGAAGGTGACATTGTCCAGCTCCGACAGGGTCGCCGAGATGTCCTCCAGCATGGTGCGCTCCTCCTTCTGCAGGGGAGGACAGGGTGGAGGACTCTCAGATACCAGCTCTGCCCCAGGGTTTCACTCCAAAACGCTAGTCCCAAGCTGGGCACTCCAGGCAGTGAGTGGAACTGTGTTTGCTCTGGGCTCGTCTTGTATCTCTCAGAGTCGGACATATCTATGGTCTAATGTGCTGGATGGTCCTCCTGCCTGGACCACCCCACCAATCTAACTTCATCATATCAACCTAACCAACCCCATAAATCCTTTTGATCCCCATGTTGGCTCGACTTTACCCAGCTGGCACCTGCGGGCAACATCAGCCAGCAGGGGGCGCAGCAAGGCCATGCTTCTCCCGTGGGCCAGCAGACTTTGCTTCCAGACCAGCCTGGGACAAGGTCTAGGAGGCCCAGGGCTGCAGAGATGTGGGCAGTCTGGCCTGGGCACACAGCGTGGATGGAGGAAGAAACAGCACAGAGCAAATGCCACTGCAAGCTGCATCTCGGGGACGTCAGCTCTGTTGAAAAGCTCCCCAAATGCTGAGGTGTTGCCTCTGCCTCCCCAGGGCTACCCGGTTCTGACCCCAGACAGTGGATGGACAGAGCACTCAGGGACAAAGCAAGGAGCTCCCCACCTTACCCCCTCACTCACCACAGCAGCGGGGGACAGCAGCGACTGGCAGTGCAGGAGGACGCCCGTGGCCGCCACCTGCTCCAGCCACTTGCGGCTGGCGTCCCGGCTGCTCTCCTCGTACTCGCCGTTGTTGTTGTAGCGGTAGCTGAGGGCCGCCAGGAGCTGCTCGGAGAAGGTGCACACAGCGGCCACCAGCGCCTGGCAGAAGATGGCGTCCCTCCGCAGCTGCAGCTCCGTGTCTGGGGCAGAGGGCGGGGGTCACCGGGTGCGCGGTCCCGGGCAGAAGGCAGGGCCCGGGCCCAGAGCCAACCCCAGCAGACCACCCATCTGGGGCTCCCGGCATGCTAGCCCCTGACAGCCAACTCCACAAAACCGAATTTCCAAAAGGAAGACAATTTGCTACAATAAACCTCAATTCTCTCAATGACCCTTGTGCCTATTTTAAAAAAAAAAAAAAATGTGACTTCCCTGGGGCTTTCCCCTGATTGCCTGGACGCCTATTTCTGCCAAGCTCCATGTTTTAAGAAATGCAGCTGACCATTTTCTCTATTTTGGGGAAGCAAATCTCCCTGCCTTCCCCCAACCCCGTTCTGGTCCCTGCTCATGACAGTTTGCACAACTGGCCACTTCCAGGCAATTGGTCATCCAGGCTTCCAATCTTCTGGAAGGGGTGACTTGGGGTGACTGGCCTTTGCCTACTGGTTTTTCGTGGCCACTGATGACCTCGATCCTATTCTAGCTGCTCCCTGGCTGAGACTTTCTGGGGAAAGGGAGGGACAGAGAGCAGCTCCAGCGTCCCCTGGCCCACCATCCACCCTTCCTGTCCCCCACTGGTGTTGTGCAGGAGCCCCAAGCTGGGGCCGGCACTCTGCTGGCAAAGAGGGGACTGTTCCTGGTCCTCTATCCTCTGTCCCGTGTGCTTGTCAAGATCCGTTCAGGCTTGGGAGGTGGCAAGACACGGGGCTCCTGGCTCCAGGGACGAGGCTCGTCCCCTCAACACAAGAGGAGTGAGAGAGATCTAAGTGATTCTTGAAGGTGCTGGTGGCCACACTGTCGCTTCACCCCCACCAAGCAGCCCTGAGACCACAGGGGAGCAACCTCATCTTCCTGGGGTACAGCCATGAGCACCCCTGCCAGAATGGCCCCCCATGTGTATGTGGATCACAGCCCTCACCTGTGCATTTCAGCAGGGCCAAGAGCAGCTGGTTCTTCCCATCTGGAGGGGGAAGGAAGGAGAGAGAAAGCAGGGTGAGCCAAGGGCAGCAGCAGAGCGGGGCCCTCCGTGGCCCAAGTGCTCTGACCCCTCGGTAGGGAGCCCACGCAGCTGGGCCCGCATAGTTGGGCTGAAGGAGCTGTGATTAAATGTTGAATAAAAAACTCCCAGATCTCCAGGGGATGGAACCCCAACTGTTAGCTGTGTCTGTTTACATGTACCCACCAACAGAGACTGAAACCAGCCCCTCCAGCCCTTTCCTTGCACACGTGCATAGGCACACACGGACACACACTTGTGTGCATACTCAGACACACCAACACTCACACCTTCTCAGGTCCCTGTGCACGTCCTGTGCTGTCAGGGACCCGTACAGCGTGACAAAGCTCAGACCCTCTGGAGCCAGGGCTGACATCCTGGTCTCTTCCCTTCAAAAAGAGGCTCTTGGTCCCCAAAGGGGCTTAGAAAAAATCTGAAAGGCTACTGGATTTGGCCTTTTGAGACAGTCATGTGTTGCCAGCAGGGGGACACGGCATGAAAAGTGCATCACTGGGCAACTTTGTGTTGCGAACGTCCCGAGGGTAATTACACAGATGCAGATGACCCCCCTCCTGTGCACCCAGGCTGATCCACAGCCTGCTGGGAACCACCAGTGACAGAAACGCTGTCAAGTGTCGCGTGACAGCTCTCTCTGTCCTGGAGAGGCCGGAAGATGCAGGGCTGGGCATGGGAGTAAGAACACCCTATCCTTCCTGAGGACCTACTGTATGCCAGGTACTTAGTGCTGTAAACTAAGTGCTTTGTTTGCATTGATTCATTTAATCATCCCAACCCCATGTGAGGGAGGGAGCACCATGAGCCCATGTTACACACGAAGAAACTGAGGCACAGGGAAGTCTAGGAAGCTGCCAATAAGACACAGCCAATAAGTGACAGGCAGGGGGTCCAGGCACCAGCATCTGCCTCTGGAGACTGTGCTCCTGACCAGTTGACCAGTTAAGTGCTGGAGAGCAGGGAGCTCAGGGTCACACAGACTTTAACCTCAGAAGTTAAAGTTCCTCTTCTTGGGGGCCTGCCTGAGGCATCGCACCTACTTCTGTCCCTGTCCAATGTCCCGGCCTCGGGTCCTTCTAACCAGGAGTCCAGACTCAAAGCTGCCCAGGGCCAGGCAGGGTAAGACCCATGAAGCAGACAACAGACTGCAGGAGCGGACGGGAAGGCAGTCTCCACCAGTCACCTCCAGACCTGTGACTGCCAGGCCTTCTGAGTGCTCAAAAGCAGTCAGAAATCTAGATTTTTATGTGAGATTTTAGATTTAAACACTGGCATAAAATGCCCATTTTTTAGTGCTGTAGCATCAAAACCTCTCTGTGGACCTAAGGGTGGAGTGTGCAGCTTGATAATAAGCAACTAAATTCACAATTTCAGAAACGGGAAAGAAGCAAGTTCAGTCTCCTCAGCCTCCTCACTCTGCCAGGAAGCACCGGGCACCCCAATCAGCAGTTCCTTGGTCAAGTATGTACAGTCCAGGGCCCTGCCCAGGACAAGACACTCAGCGGAAAAAGAGGAGCCCGCTCCTCTCACCCTCTCCCTGGGCAAAGGGACGTGGCACAGACCAGTTCCGATCCAAACACAGTGACACCGAGAGGCCACGAGCCACTCCCTCTCCCACACACGTGAAGCCTTTCTTGTGAAACTGACCTTCCACATATCTCTGGATGTTGTCCACCAGGGTCTTGATGGAGTTGGGAAGGTTCCAGGGGTCCTCCTGGATGCTGATCTGGATCAAGTTCCGGCCACGGATTGTGCACTCTTCTTTCTGCTTGAACTCTGGGGCAGGAAAATGACATGAGGGCCAGGGGAGGGACAGTGGTAGCTTTGGAGAATGGTAGACAAAGGCCTAGGTCCCATCGCCAGATGCCAAGCTCATGATGTTAGGTCAAGGTTGCTGGCAGGACTCTTGGGTACCACCTGGTACAGGTAAGTGTGCTGCTGATTCATTGTACCAAGACAGACATTGGTAACTGATCTCAGCGCTCCTTCCTGCTGAGGACTCACTTCTCACAGCCGCAACCAATCCAGTGCAGACATCACAAGTCAATCACCACATTCTTTTCTCCAAAGCAGGAATGTAACCTAGGAAGGAATCTCAGGCACTGGCCTCCTCATAGCTATAACCAATCGAGCTGGCACACGAGTTACAAGCCAGTCTAGCCTTCCTGTACCTTGAGGAAGAATCCCAGGCACAGAGTGGGAACGTGACTTGCCTAAAGTCACACAGGTGGGTAGTGACAGAATTGGACTTGAACCTGGCCCCAGCAGGACCATTCAAAGGCAAGGCACACACGGGCCCTTAGGTTCCCTGCTGTAAGACCCCAGGTTTCTGACACATTTGTGGTGTTGGTTCCTCTGGGTTTTAAGTTTCTGCTTTCTGAGTCCATCCCTGGAGAGATGACCCTGGATAGCGGGAGGGGTAGCTGAGCTAGGTGAGCCCAACTCTTCATCACTTCCTACCCTCACTTAGAAGCAGCTGTTTCGTTCTTTTCCCATGTGCTACACCCAACTGAGAGCCCCTTGAGGTCAGGGCAGTGTCAGATTTATCTCAGGGTCCCTGGGGCCCAGCATAAGACTGGCTTAAGCTAGTTCTTGAAACTATTTACTGGAGGATGGATGGATGGATGCATGGATGGATGGATGGATGGATGGATGGGGCAGGCAGGCAGATGCATGGATGGGAGGGCAGGTGAGTGAATGGTTGGACAGAGGGTTGGTTGGATAAATGGATGGATGGCAGGAAGGAAGACGGGTGGACGAGAGTGAGTGGTAGATGAATGCATGTATGTAGATAGGTACACATGCATACATGTGTGCATAGATGGGTAGACAGGTGGGTGGATGGGTGGATGCATGCATGGACAGGTGGTGAGAAGGAAGGATAAATGGTTGGATGGGTGGGTGGACAGGTGGACAGACGGATGGATGGATAGGTCGGTAGATGGGTGAACGGGAGGAAGATGGGTGAGGAACTAAGTGATGCTGATTCGTTTTTTTCTCAGATATTGAAGAAGAAAATCTCGATGTGATATGGGTAAGTCCTTAACACCGTTTAACTCACTCATCTCTTTCATGACAAAAGAACAAAGAGCCCGGTGGGGGGGGGTGTGTTGGGGGGCAACAGTAGCCACAGTAGGATGACTTTTTGGGTTATGTTCCTACTGGCTTTCTGTTCGCTTATTGCATGTTACACAGGCTTTCTATAAATGGGGGGTTTCACATGTTCCCTTCAGAATTAAACTTTAAGGAGACCTTTTCAAACAAGTTACATCAATAATAATAATACAGATAGCAAATGAATACAGTTAAAAACAATTTAAGCTGTAAGGAGATTCTGTGAAGTGGCTAAAATGATGAAGAGGAATGTGGGTGACTGAATCTTGGCAAACTGCGCTCCAGTCTCCCTCATGTTACAAACGGGAAGAGAGAGGCCCAGAAAGGCCCGGGGGCCCACTCAGGGGCGTGAGGGGTCAGGGCAGAGCTGCTTCAGGCTTCACGGGACACACAGCCTCTGTCATAAATTTGGTCTTGGTTTCCACGGTGCTTTAGGGATGACCACACAGTTCTCCGCTCACTGTCTGTACAAAACTGACTGGATTTGAGGGTTGAACTTGCTGACTCTGGATGACCCATTACCACCAGGAAGGAGAGGGGTGAAGCTGCGTGTGTCACCAGGGTGCCCCGCCCCACCCAGCACACACCTGCCATCAGGCCGTGGTGCCCTGGCTGCACGCCGGTGTCGCGCCTAGCCGCACCTGGGGACGCGTTTCTGCTCACCTTGCAGGCTGTGGTCCATGGGGAAATGCTTGGTCTCTTCGAAGGCCCTGCTCATGACCGGCCCCTTGAGGAGCGTGTGGATGGAATCCACCTGGATGGCAGGAAGCTCCGGGTTAGCTGGATCCTTGTTGCCCTCCAGGTCACAGGGAGCCGTGACCCCCAGTCCCTGCCCCAGAGCCTGGTTCAGAGGTTCTCCCCAGAGCGGGAGGAGGCCAAAGTAAAGCCAGAGGTGGAGCGAGGGCCCACCTGGTTAAAGAGATGCTCCAGGCAGCCGTGGAGCTTGTCCTGCTTGTCGGACGGGATCCGCATGTCACACGGCAGCTCATCTCCTAGAGGGAAGCCGAGGCCACAGCCATCACCAATCCCCCCTCAGTCTGAGAGCAGACGAGGTGGGACACGCTCAGGGAGGCAGGGCCGTAGACTCCTGCCTCCTCTCACACCTCCCCAACCTCCTTCCCAAGAAGGCAAGGAGCGCTCCGGGGTGAGGAGTCTAACTGACATGGGGCCTGGCTGTGTGTCACTGGGCAAGCCACTTAAGCTCTCTGCGCCTTAGTTTCTTCCTCTGCAGCACAGGCAACCGGCGCTCGAGCATTCCGCCACCGCAAGCCCCTGCGATCCCTTCCCGTCTGCCAGTGAGGAGACTCGGAAGCAGAGAGCAGGGGCAGGAGCCCAAGTCGCCTGATTCATCCCCCAGCTGTTTCACTTAAATCAGCTGCCACGTGTAAGCTCCTTCCCAAAACCTCCCCAGGGACAGTTTTTGTGGCTGAGTATCTCATATGATGAAATATTTATCTAACATTCAGCGTTATCTTTGATTTTACTTGAGCTTTTATTCTTCTGTTAAATCAAAGCATAATTAAAATTACATTTTTATGTGCAGACTCCCTCTCGAAGGGCAGACAGGACAGCAGTGACAGCAGGAGCGTGACAACAGGGCTGGGGGGAGGGGGGAGGGAGGCTCGTCACCACCCACCGCTCGTGCCTTTAGAATCAAGAACCGTGTGGAAGTGACCTAGTCGCAAAGTCAAATTTTTTAACGCTGAAATCAACAACGCTAAAATAAGAAACAAAACAAATTTCAGGCTGCCCGTAAGAGCTGCAGGTCCAGTATGACCTCATTTATGAAATATCATTCATGTCTATCTGTCCATCCAGACGCCCCTCCATCCACCGCGTGTCCATCTGTACAAAGTCTGAGTCACCACTGATCTAAGTATCAGTTATGATCAGTTCTGGGGGTTGGTGGGGGGGGTAGGACAGCTGGATGATTTCCATGGACTTCTGCTGAATTTTTCCGTGTTGTTCGGATTTGAGCCTAACCCGTCGTTTTTACCCCAGGTCCCCTGTTGTAGTGACGTCAGAGGCTCATCACACTGTAACTACATCATGTAGGTGTCGTGTTCTGTGCCCTTGACAGCCACGACAGCATCAGCTCCATGAGCCAGGACTCACGTCTGGCACTCGGCAGTGCTCCCTGCACATGTGAGCTGCTCAGCGTGTATTTGCTGACGGAGGGAGTGAAAGGAAACGCACCGCCAGGCCTTGCAACGCGAGGGAAAACACGATGACACAGAATAAGAGAAGAAGAAAAGAAAAGAGGGTGGGGTCTCCCTCTCCCGGGGCACAAGCCCTTGCACTCACCGGACCCCATCTCGTCGCTGCCCAGGTAGGAGCTGTTACTTCTCACGCTGGTGTAGGAAAGGACCGAGTCCCGGTTACTGTTACACTCGCTGCAAAGGGGCAGAGAGTACGGGGTGAGTCACCCTCCAGCTCTCACGCTCTGCTCCCAGCGCCCAGAATCCGCATTCTGGGGTCCAGACACAACTCCAGGTCCTCTGGTGGACAACCAGCCTCGGTCAACCAGCAGAGCCAGGGACAGGCAGGTGGACCTGGTGGGTTTCTGCCTCTGATGGAGTGCAGCCTTCCAGGCACAGGTACGTAGAAATAGGAGAGTGAATGAGTTCCCCTCGGGAGTCACTCCTGTCACACAGCCTTGTCCCTGGACACACTGCCCACCCCACAGTCAACCACATGGCTCTGCTATCACGTAGCCTGGCTGGAACCCCAGGGGGGCGGGACAATGCTTGGGAGCCCAGAAGGTACAGGGAGTCAAAAAACCATAATCCTGAAATTCTTTGCTTTGCCTTTTTGACAATTAAAGGAAAAATCTAAGGACTCAAAATTTTAAGGATGAGAAAACCAGATATTTGGAGAAATCCTGGATTGGTAGGCACAAGGCTCAAAGAACACAGTGCCCAGTTCACCAGAGAACCCACAACAAAGACTCCAAGAAAGCCCGAAGCGTCGGCCCACAGATCCCGCGAGTCGCTGGAGGGCCAGGACAGAGGTCTTTCTTACCAGATTCACTCAGTTCTGGATTTTTTCCTCAAAGACCTGAGGTGCCCCCTCTACAATGCCACTTTAGCCACATGGCCGAGTGCTACACAACCTTTCCCTGGAGGCCACTGTGCTTGCTTTTCCTTGGTGTGAGGAATTCTATTTACCTCTGTACGGCTTACTACAGGATACTGAGTTTTCAGTCTAATTAATAGACTCATTGGGATTTTGCTGATCTTGCTCTAAAACTACAAGCAGAAAGACAATTCAGATCCTCTCAGAGCTAGGAAGGGTAAACATGGTCTTCCTCCTTGGATCCAGGAAAACCAGTGCTTGTTGCAGAAATGCTGAGCTTTACACACATCAGACCCTGACTTTCCTGGCCCACGTTCAGCCAGTGTGAGCAGCATGGAAAGGAAGCAGAGTGGGTGGGTGGCACCCACAAGAGGGCAGGCCCCAAAGCCTCAGCCCCGGGGCACAAGAGCTGGCAGGGCTTGGGGTGTGCTTTCAAGGGCTCAGAGAATCCCCCAGAAGCATGAGGCTTAGCAACAGGGATTCACCCCACTGCTTCCTGGCAAATGCCCCACTGGCCCTGACCTCCTGGTGGTCAGTGGCCGCCATGGTCCCGCCAGCCACCCCCACCAAGCCCACCTGTAGGAGTCGCGGTAGCTCATGGTGTCGTGGCCTGAGTCCTCCTGATCTTCCTCGGACACCTTGAAGCACACCTTCTTGATACCCCCGTGGTCAGTCCTGTCCATCTCGCTCTCCTCACTGACCAATGGGGAGGATGAGGCGTCCTCGGCTGAAGGCGGATCACAAGACCCCCCTGAGGTTGGCTCCGTGATGGTGGACAGCAGCCTGCAAGAGCAGAGTTGGAACTGGACTTGCAAGATGGCAGCTTCACTGGCCTCCATGGACATTCAGGGCAAGGCGCTGACCTCGGACCTCGGCTTTGACTCTAAGCTGAAGAAGCCAAAATGCTTTGTGTCCCTTCCCTGAAATCCCCACCAGCAGCCTTGCAGAGGCGCATACACTGTCCCTCCTGTAGGGGGCGGGAGACAGGAAGGGTGCTGACTGCACCACCGAAGTGACACAGGCTCAAGGACACAGAACAGCATTGGGAAACTTCGTAAAGTCCAGAGAGCAAGTGTTCTCCGTATCATAAGCTTTACAGTCTCCCTCATAACAACTAGGCCTGCTGCTGTGGCATGAAAGTACTACAGATGATATGTAAACAAATGGGCACGACTATGTTGCAATAAAACTGAAAATAAAATAAAACAGGCAATGGGCTGTCTCTAATACATAAGGACTTTTTTTTTAATAGTAGTTCTCAACTGGAAGAGCCATGTCCAGAGACATATTCAGCAGCCACAATGGAAGGAGGGTCATTTGGTGGGGGGGCGCTGGAGATGAACAGAATGCCCCGCCCCCAACACAGCATTATCCAGCCCCAAACATCAATGGTGCCAGGACTAAGAAACACTGCTTTAAATAGAACCCAACTGCTCTAACCATATATAAAATTACTAACTCCTTAATTATTAACTAATTCCTTAATATCATCTAGTACCCAGTCCATGTTCAAATGTCCTTGACTGTCTCAAAAATGTCTTCGCACAGCTGGTGTGTTAGAAAGAGGACACTAACCCGGTCCAGATGCTGCACCTGCTGGGGCTGTCTCTTCAGTCTCTGTTTATGGCTTTCTATTGTATTATTTTTTTTTATCGGCATAGCGTTGGTTTACACCACTGTACATGACTTAGAGGTCACCACACCTTGCCCACCATCAAGGCACCCACAGTCCTCTACCAAAGTCCATGGGCCCTCCATTCCTCAGCCACCCTCACCTCTGGTAGCCTCAACTCCTAAGTCTCTTTGATCTCTCCCAGCCCCCCCATCTTCCTTCCCACACCTGCACCGCCTTTTCATGTAGAATCTATGCCCTGGGTTTGGCCAGCATGTCCCCCAGGTGCCACATCTCCATCCTCAATTTTCCAGATCCTACAGCCCAAGCAACAAGACCTGATACTTTGATCAAAGGAGGGCTAGTCTTTGCAGGTAGTGTCCGTGCGTCCTGGTGCACTGCACCCATAGGGACATCGTGTCCAGCTGCCTCTCCCTCTGTAACGCTAAGATCATAAATGTCCCCCAAGCTCCTCCTCTGAGGAATTCCATCTCTACTGATGGCAGCTGTCTCCTCCATCATTTCACTAGATAATGCTTCTCAACCAGAGAAGATGCTGTCCCCAGGGGGCATTTGGCAATGTTTCAAGACATTGTCGGTTGTCAGAACTGCAATGAGAGACCAGGAATACCACTCAACAGTCTGTAATATGCAGACACACCTCCAAGATAGTGGGGGGTGAGGTCCAGATGCAGCAATAAAGCGAGTCACACACATTTTCTGGCTTCCCCATTCATATGAAAGTCATGTTTACACTACACTGTATACTCTTAAGTGTATGGCAGCACTATGTCTAAAGTATATATCGTAATTTAAAAATACTACACTACTGAAAATGTGGTAGAGACACAAAGTAAACACATTCTGTTGCAGAAATGGCTCAGACAGGCTGGCTTGATACAGAGAAGCCACAGCATATAGCACGTAAGAAACATAGTATCCGAGATTCATGATAGAGCAAAGCATGATAAAATGAGATACGCCCATCGTGCGATCAGCACCCCACGACAAAGAACTGGTCTACTCAAAATGTCCACAGCGCTGAGCTGAGCAATCCTGACTCCTCACTTCCCATCCCCCCGGGGCTGCGGCTCACCTGTTGATCTGGGTGACGTACTGCTTCATCTCCTTTAGGGCCACGTCCAGTTTGGTGAAGAGCTGCAGGTAGGCATCCTGGATCTCACGGTCCTCCTGCTTGAGTAGGAAGCTCAGGCCCCGGTCCTCCTGGCCCAGGGCTCCATTGGCTGGCCCAGAGCTGCTGTTGTTGGAACCCTGGCATAGGGCGTCACAATCCACAGCAGGCAGGCACTTCCATGAAGGGGCAGCCATGGTGGTGATGCAGTGTTGAGTATAGGACATGGGGTTCAGGTGGCCTACAGTGGAGGGAAAGAGAGCTCCCTCTGAAACAGCCCCACATACCCACAAGCCCTTAGGATAAAGACATACACACATATTTCAAGGATCTCAATGAATGAGGATGTTTTTCTTCTAGGTACTCTTTTAATTCACTAGATAACTTCAAGAAGATTCGATTTGGTGCTTTAAACTACTGTGATCTTTGTCCTGCCTGGAATGTAGACATGATGGTTGGTACTCCAGCAGTCATTCTATACCATGAGGCATCTTCAAGATGGAAACTATATCAAGAGAATGATGCAGAAAGAAAGAAGCCTAGATCCCTGATGACTGCGGAGCTGCCACTCTAGCCCTGGACTGCCCACTTCTAAGCATGATTCTGTTTAAGTATCTGCGGTGTGAGATCCAAGCATAACTTCTAATGGACACACTCAGGTACCTTGCTCTGGGTCAAGGCCGATGAGGGAGGGTTTGCGACCGAAGCGGATGCTGAATGATCTGCCAACCGAGGGAGTGGTCTTGGGGTAGGATACTTCCATGAGGTTGATGTGGCAATTGGTGGGGCAGAAGTCCAGGCCACACAGTGGATGGGGTTCCAGGGAAGCTTGTTTGAAGGGTGGGCTGACCCTGCTCTTCAGCTGGGCTGCAAACTGAGAAAGGTGGGGGAATATGGGGTCACAGTTTAGGGGTCTGGGAATTCTGATCCACCCCCATACCCACTTTAACCTGACCTACAACAACAATCCAAAACTGGATAAAACGCCAGTAGCTCCAAACATAAAACTAGATTCCCCTACACTGCCTCTCACTGGATCCATGTTTCAGAGAAGACCTGGAGAAATCAGACCTTCAGGTACCTACCACCTCCATTTCTCCATTTCATCTGCACCTGAGTTGCGCCTAAGGAACCATCTCTTCCTGACCCACAGCGCATGAAATTCAGGAAGGCTGCCTCCCCATCTCTGCAGTGATGGGCACTGGGCTAGACAAGGGACCAAGTCAAGCCAGTAAGAGCTGTCATCCAGGTCCTTCCTTTTCTATTGAGGTCACTAAGAATAGAGCTACTAGAGGTTACTTTGTTGCCATATACAAGGGTCTATCTGAGAGTGAAGTCAACACAAAGGAAAGCAAAGTCAAAAAGAGGAGAGAGGCCACAATCCTGTGATAGTGTGCTATCTGTCTGAGCACCTGGATACAACCATGCCTGAAGTTTACCTCTAGACTCTTCTGTAATACAAACCAATTATATTCTCCCATGTGCTTAAGCTAAACCAAGTTGGGTTTTGACACTGACAACTGAAAACATGCCAGGCAGGCACCTTCTGGTAGCAGGCAATCCTCTGGCCAATGCTTTCCAGCTTGATGTCACAGGTGGTGCGGAACTCGTAGTGGGACATGGTCTTGATGTTGTTGCTCAGCGCCATGAGCCGCCCACAGTTCTGCACAAAGACACTGTCGTTGACAGCAAAGGCCTCAAGTATCTGCAAAAACATTAACAGCTACTGATCACTCGCTGTGTGCTAGGGAGGCTCATCCACAGTGGCTCCTGTATCTCTACTGATACCCCTGTGAGGTCAGGTCTATTAGTGGCCCATATTACAGATGAGCAAACTGAGACTAAAGGGATAACAAGTCACTCTCCTAAGTCCCATGGCTACCAAGTGGTGGGGCAGGGACTAGAATTCAGAGTTCCTAACTCTGGGAAACCAGGAATCAGGTGGCCCCACCCCCACAGGCAGGGCAGGCAGTGCCCAGCAAGACCTTGGCAGTAAGGCCGAAGCAGCCACGTGGCTCCACGATCTTCTCCAGCACGTGGCACTTGACGCCCGCCGTGCTCACGTATTCGTACACAACGCCATGCTCCAGGTGCACGTTGTCTACGGTCAGGCTGACTGTGGGGCTGTCTTCATGCAGGCTCAGCTGGGGACCCAGGGACAGTAGGGGGAAGGCTGAAAGCCAAAGAGACAGGCAACCCTGAGGAGGGGCACCACCCCATTCACCTACCCCCCGCCCCAGTACCATGGACAGCTTTGTCTCCCATGAGAAGACAAAAGCCTGCATTGTATGCAGCTCTGTTTGCCTTTCCTGGGCCACTATCATTTACCCCTCATCCTAGAGGATGTCCTTCTAGGAATCAACCCCCTCTCTTGCCCCATTCTCAGTTCACGTGACTCAGAAAGGGGGGCCCTCCTGTATCCTCCCTGAGAGGGGAAACCTGGTTAATCTGTATATTCAGCTTCCCCTGTTCACAGTAATTGGTTTAGGAACCAGCGTGTGACCCAAGTTGGGCCAAAGAGAGTCAAGTCTGGGACTTATGTTGAGTCTACAAAGAAAACGAGATATTCTCTTTTTCAACTGGATTCTAAGGCGCCGGAATCTGGAAGGATGGAGACAGGACCCCCGAGGGGGTGGGGTCACAGGTCTAGCGGGGAGAACAGGAGTTCAATTTTGGCCCTGCGAAGGCTGTGATGCATGTCAGGCATCTGGGGGGGCCATTGCGAGCTCCCACACATTTGTATCTCCAACCCAACCTTGGCCCCACCCTGGATGCCCCACATCTTTCAGGAAGTATGTCTTGTTACAGGGCAAGGGGGAATTCTGGAGGCGTGTGGCATTACGGTTGCTAATCACCGGCTTGAAGGTGATTATGCTGGATTATCCAGAGAAGTCAATTAATCCCAGGGTCCTCCCATGGGGAAGATGGAGGCAGAAAAGTTAGAACTTGGAGATGCTGTGTGAGAACTCAGGCCAACGTTGCTGTCTTTCAGGAAGGGGCCATGAGTCAAGGGAAGCAAGTGGCTTCTAGAAGCTGAAACAGGAAAGTAAATGAATTCTCCCACAGAGCCCAAGAGGAAATGCAGCCTGGTGACACTTTGATTTGGGCCATTGAGACTCATTTCAGACTTCTGGCCTCCAGAATTGTAAGATACTCAGTGTTTGTGGCTCCTAGTTACAGCGCCATTAGAAACTAATACAGAGCTGATGGTATCGAGAGGGACTAGATGAGGACCCAGAGGAGTGTGGACCCAGGAGGACCTGGGCCCCCTGAGTCTGTCACACCACCCATCTGCCCAGTACCTGCATCAGGCTGGTCTTCCTCCCGGGCTCCCTCGCCACTGGGGTCCTCTCCGGGAGCTTCCTGGCTGGCTCGGGCCTCCTGGGCATCCTCATGGGTATGGTAGACCCACTGGTACAGGCCCTATGAGGGGAAGAGAGTAAGGGGGCAGGGCCAAGGGGCAGAGAGTTCCCCAACTTCAAGGTTCATGCTTGTTAGCCCACTGGTGACATCCTTGGAGAAGCCTTCAAGATTTTCCCCTGGAACCTTCCTGAGAGACCTCAACTCATCCTGAGAGACCTCAAGTCATTGTCAGCCCTCAGCCTCTCCAGGATATGGCACAGAAGCCAAGAGAAGGAGGGCAGTCAGACTCATGGGAGCAGAAACCCTGACTCTGATGTCCCCGGGGCCTAGAAATGTGCCAGGCACATGTTACGTGCTCAGTGAACACCTATAGAATGAACCAAAGGACAAGTATCATCTCCACAGACCCCAGTCCTCATCCCAAGGAAAACACCAGTGTCTACTACCAGTGCCTGTACCAAAATGCCTGTGTGGTATGAGAAAAGAGGTTCTTATCACACCCATTTCATAGCTGTGGAAATCAAGGTCACAGGGAATCAGAGCCCAGCAACTCGGGTTTGGGCAGACAGAGGTCAGGTCAAGCTCAGTCCTGCCAGGTAGGCAGCCCCATCCCACCCAAAACACTAGGTTGTCCCAGAGAAGAGAGGGTGGCCCTCAGCCCTCTATCCCACTAAGGAGGCCTCCCTGGCCCCCTTGGCAGCTAGGAGGCTCACCAGGGCCTCTTCTCGGTGGCTCCGGAATGCCTGGAAATGCTCCAGGACCTCTGGGGCACCACCATTCACTGTGTTGTTGCCGCTGACCTTCAGGATGCACTGGCCAGCACAGAGCCCTGCAGCCGCTGCCTCTGAGCCTAAGGGGTGGGGGGGGGGAGCAAATGCTTGAGGTTGAAGGCCAGGTGGAGAGGGACACTGACCCCAGTCGACCCACCATCCCAATCCCCAAACCCTCCACCTCCATCCCTTCCACCCTGGAGCCACCCCCCACCCCACACCCATGGGCAAGACAGGGACTGGCATTCGCATTTTGCAGAAGAATCAAGGCTCAGAGAAGTAGCAGCTAGCCTAAGGTCACACAGCTTCACCCTAGAGCTTTCCGGGACCAGAATTAGCCCATTTTGCAGAGAGGGAAACAGAGGTCAGAGAGGCAAAATGACTCTCTCAAGGTCACAAGGCTAGACAAAATCAGGATTCAAATCCAGGTCCACCAGACTCCAGCTGCATGTTTTCTCAGCTAAACCATAATCCCCAGACTGCAAGCCTTGAAATCAGGCTTTGCTTGGTTAATATGAAGGACTACAAATGCAAAAGAATGCTGAGCTGGTCTGGACATGGGAGAGTATCAGGCCTATGTGGTATGGACCCCAGGGGCTTGACCTCAAACCTGGCTCTTCCAATGACCAACCAACTGCGTGACCTTAACCTCTCTGGGTCTTGACTAAATGGGAACACCAATAATACCCACTCACAGTTCTTCAGAGAATTGGTGATTAAAATATGTAAAGCACTTAGCCCCATACCCAGTTCTTAATACTCAAGAAATACTCAAGGAATACCAGCTGTTTTACTATTTTTGCCTGTTTTACCTACAAACTCCTATTCTCTATAGCTGCTCTAAGGCAGGAATTCTCACCCCAGCATTACTGACATTTGGAGCCAAATAATTCTTTATCGTGGGGGCTTGTCCTGTGCATTGAAGGATGCTTAGCCACATGTCTTATTTCTACCCATGAGAAGCCAATAGCAACCCCACCTCCACTTGTAACAATCAGAAATTGATTGCCAGACACTGCCAGACATGCTCTGTATGGCTAAGAGCCCCCAGTTGAGAACCACTGCTTTAACCACCTACTTCAAAAAATTAACAAGTTCTCAGCAGCTTTCTACGTGAGACACAACTTACTTTATAACTCTGACTAAGAAAGTGGACCATTCCTATTTAAACTTTGTAAGGGGAATCCTCAGATGCAAGAGGGCCAATAGTTCAATATTTTCAGATCTATTTGGTTTCTCTCTAAAACAAAATGACCACTTAAACAGCATGCAAGTAAAAGGTAACAGAGAAGTACAGGTCTCAGACTGGGGCCCATGGACCAGATCCAGTCTCAAAATTGTGGCCAAATTCACACTTCTGGCTTCTCTTAAAAAGTCAAATCTGACTAGCGTGGACCCACATTTTCGCACGATAATAATGCAAATGCACTCTTTTAGAGTGTATATTTTTTAACCTGGCCATAGTCTTCACTACTTCCTATTGTCTTTCTCTGCTATCCATCTGTTACTATTTGACCCTCATTGGCATTTGTGTATGCAAGCCTTGCCTTCAAGCAATAAAGTAACTGACAAAAATGGGGCACTGTAAGGCACAGACCTGGGGTAATGGTTTGGGCAGTTCTGAATGTCAGTTCCAAAGACAAACCCTTCTCCCACGACTCCCTTCTCAGACTCTCACTCACCTCTCCCCACAGCATAGACATATGGTGGAGCGGCTCCACGGATCTGGAAGCACAAAGCCTCTGGATGGTCAGGGACTTTGACGATCCTATCCCAGGAAAAGCACACATAAGGAAAAACAGACTCATTCCCAGTAGTCCAGCAGACCCCACCTTACAGATTGTTTAGGAAATCCAGCCCCAAATAGTAGCAGTGTCAGCCTTTCCAGCCCCCAACTACAGAGGGAATGCTCCTTTAACCAGAGCCCATGCCACCAAGGCCTCCGATTAGTCAGGACCATCTGGCCGGCCCTTGGAGAGCCAGTCCCTCCCCCAGCTTCTCCATCAGCCTGTCCTGAGGACTTTTGGTGGCCAGACTGACATGTCATCCAGTGAATATCCTGGTCCACAGTCACAGATGGGAGAGTGAGCAGTGACCCAGCTCAACCTGGTGCTGATTCTTGGGAAATGCCTGCAGTGTCCCCGGGAGAGCACAACCGGGGAGCCGAGGCGGTGCTGATGCTGTGGGTGGGCCCCAGAGCAGAGCGGGCAGGGTCCTGCATGGGGGCTGCTTGTCCAGTGTTTGACTGTAGCCCTTGGCTTCCCTGTCTAGCTTGTGTCCACCCCGCACCCCACCCTGGGGCCATGGGGTAGCCTGTCCCATCCCCACCTGCCAGATAAACTCAACCTGGGAGCCTGTTCTCAATCCCCAGGTGTTTGCAGAATGTTAAGCAGACACATGCCACATGCCACCTTGGTGATTTCTGTCATTTCCACATAGCAACCAAACCATCAATCACTCTTCCTAAATCAGCTTGCCTTTTTACAGATATAATTGTAGTTAAAACTTTCCTTCACTCCCACCAATAGGCAACTGGGTGTTTGCCTTAAATAGAAGAAGTGACAACCAAATGCACAGTTTTTAAAATAGAAAACGCTTCCCCCTATGCCTATATGTGGTCTCCAAATTCTTCTCACCGCCCGCACCTCTGCCACGCTGGCCCGGCCAGCAGCCTCCTCACCATGCCCCCCCTCCCACGCTTGCACCTCTGCCCCTGACAACCCACTCTCCATCTGCAGCCAGAGGGATTCTGCCAGAACACAGGTCACACTTCCGCTCAGAAATTTCAGTGGCTACACAGTCCTCATGGGGGTACAAAGTCTGAGAGGGCCTGGCCCAACTTGTCTAGCTGACAAGCCACCCCTCCCTCTCTTCTCACTCTGTTCCAGTCCCATCAGCTTCCTCACTGTTCTGCAAACACTGCAGCCACAGTTCTACCCCAGGGACTTTGCACTGGCTGTCTCCAGCACTTAGAACACTCTTCCTCCAGAATTTGACCCCCTCCTTTATCTCCTTCAGGTTTTCACCTTAATCCTCAGTGGTATCTCTGTGAGCCCATCCCTCTACCCAGCAGCTCCTTCCCAGCTTTGTAGGTCTGCCCCATGCTGGCTGCCACTGTTCAGCGCATCTCTCAAATCTCTGTGCTGTGTGTCGTGGCATCTGTCTGCTGCTCTATCCCCTGACTAAACTAAGATCTATGAAGAGTAGAGCTGGCCCATCAGGCATGGCTGGATCCTCAGGCCCCAGAGCACCAGTTGGCGCACAGTGGGCCCTCGGTGAGCATCTGATAGACAAATGAGGGCAGTAGCACTGTGTCCCACACCCAATGCACAGAGAGTGGCCTGTCCCATCTCCAGCTGCCAAATAAACTCAACCTGGGAGCCTGTTCTCAATCCCCAGATGTTTGCAGAATGTTAAGCAGACATATGCCGCATGCCACCTTGGTGATTTCTGTCACTTCCACATAGCAACAGAACCATCAATCACTCTTCCTAAATCAGCTTGCTTTTTTACAGATATAATTGTAGTTAAAACTTTCCTTCACTCCCACCAACAGGCAACTGGGCAGGCCGACCACCAGCACACCTGCAACTCCTAAGAGGCAGGTCAGCCAGGCCCCCTGCCCTTGGAGACACTCACTCTTTGGCCTTGGTGGCTACCAGAAGGCGCAGGGGGCGGCGGGAGCAGAAAGACTGGTTGAGGATGGACTCCACCTCAGAGAAGGGCCGCAGGAACACCAGGTCCTCATTGATGGAGTAGATCTTCCTCCCGACCTGCAGGCCGGCCATCTTGAAGGTGGGCAGGGAAGACAAGCACATGGGTTACTGGCCTCTAGCTCCCCCACTAAGGAGTCTAGATGACCCCAGGCAGCACAGCACCAGCCCCAGAGGCCAAGCTTGGCCAGAGTGAGCCCACCAGGGGAACCTCACATCCCCCTGGAGTCAGCACCGCAGGGGCTCCCGAGACTTATCCTGGCCAAAGAGCTGTGCCGGGAAGCCTGCCGGAGGGGCTAACAAGAAGGTGTTTTCCTTGGGGGAAACTCCTCACAGCCTGTCCCTGCTTCCCATTAACTGGAGTAGCTGCCTTGTGAGTGAGGACTTGGCTAGGAAAACAGGGACAACGCCAACTCTGAACTTGGATGCTCAACCACCTCCCTCCACTTAGATCATCATAAAACTGGAGGCTGATGACTCCAGCAGCCATGAGGCGAGCCTATAGCAACCTGCAGCCAAAAGCACCCCTAGTCACTAGGAGGTGGCAAGCAAGTGCCTGGGCCATGTGGCAGGTGCGCACCCCCCTTCCAACCTGTCTCCACACCCCAAGGAGCAGCTGGGAGGACCTGGGACTATATTCATGCTCGGCCACGGACTGGATTTTCCCCTCCCCCAGAGCCACAAATGTCTTATTCAAGCCCAGATCACTGGATTTTTTCATGACCACAGCTGAGAGAAATCTGCTCTCTCTTCGCGCCACCCCACAGGACCAGGAGAGGGAGCTGGTGGCACACATAGGGAGGACAGCCCCAGGCCTGAGGCCTTACCCAGTTTCCCCAGCAAGTTCACTCAAATAGTCCTGGACTCAGTTTCCCCACAATGGCACGAGCAAGAAGGAACCAGAGATCCCTGGATTTGCCTCAAGGAACGTGAGAGAGCAACCCCCCTCTCGGCCCCTGTCAGGGCCACCCTTCTGAGAGGCCTCACCTCGGCCATTGAGCCCCTCTGAACTGACTTCACCACCACGGCCTTGTTCTTCTCCTCGATGTCGAAGCCATAGTCCTCCTCCTGGGGCAGGATCTGAGGGCCCGAGACAGGACAGGCCCAGTGAGGCAGTGCCGTGGGCCTACAGCCGGCCCACCCGGACCCCACAGGATGCGGCTGCAATCCTGCCAGCTCCTCACACCCCAGGTCTGCAAGAGGCAGGGGTGCAGGGAGAGGGACTTGCAGGGACATGGCTAGCTCCAGGCCAGCAGGATGGAGTAAGGTACAAAGGGTCTGAAACACAGTAGGGGCTCAATCCATAGATTTCAAGTGAAGACACCACCCGGTAGCACTTTGGCTGTCGCTGCTCACATGCTCGCTCTTCCTGCCTGCCTCCCCCTCTCCTTCCAACCTGAGAACAGTCACCTCTCTCATGCACCACTGCACCCCCTCCTGCCCCACCTGCTGGCTCAATGTACTGGCTAATGGATAAAACAGATTCAAAGGTGTCCTGCCACCAAGAACTCAGAGATAGGAAAGGAGTTTAGGGAGGAGCCATCTCTCTAGGTTGGAAGATTTTGGGGTTCAGTGGCAGAGAGACATTGAACTTACTTATTCAACAGGTACGTGCTGAGCTACTGTACTGCCTATTATATGGGTCAGTTACTCTCCTGGGTGCTGAGTACAATACTGAATGAGACAATTCCTGTCCACATGTGATTGTCTAATAGGGCAAACAGACTACAAATAACTAAATGTGCTGCAGGGAGGGAGTGGCATGGCAGGAGGGGACAGCAGAGGAGGTGATATCTGAGCTGAATGAAATGAGGGACAAAACTTTATAGAGTGAAGCACATGCCCCAGACAGTGGGCACAGCATGTGCAAAGGCCCTGTGGTGCTTGCTGGAGGATAAGAAAGGAGAGCAGAGTGGCTGGCAAGGAATGAACAAAGGGAAAGCACAGGAGATGAAGCCGAGAGGCTGGAAGAGTCTTGTGATCCATGGTAAGAGACTGGACTATATTCTAAGTGTGAAGGGGAGCATGAGAGGACTTCATAGTGGGAGCAATCGGAAGGGACAGCAGCTCCCACAAGTACAACAGGGGCAGTGAAGTATTATTGAGACTTCAGCTCCAATCTTGGTTGTGTTGAAAAATCAACTTTCTGTGCCTTTCCCAATTGCCCACAGTGGGCCAGGCTTTTAGATGGAGGCTGCATGCAGCTCTTCAGCGGGCAGAGAAACAGGATTTGGTGGTTCAGGCTGGTAAAAAACCTGAACAGGCTAACAAATGCTCTACCTTAACTGCCAGGATATTTATGGCAACTGAACATGGACAGGGGGCCAGCCTAGAGCACTGAAGGCATAGAACACACGGGAGGAGTGATTTCAGGAGCCTCACCTCTCTGCACAAGGCTAGGCAGGGGAGTGGATAGACAAGAGGAAAGGAAAGGGAAAATAAAGGAGCCCAGCAAGTGCAATCTCTTCTGTGAAGTGGGGCGTCTCGGCCAGTGAAGTGGCCTCTTGGAAGGATAATCAGAATGCCCCATATTCTGGTGCCCAAAGGTGAGAACCCTTCTCTAGCCATAATCTGAAGGCCGCCCAGCTCCCAGGCTTGCAGGGGGGTCTGAGAAAGCAGCTGCAGCTGCTCAGCCCTACTCCTACCAGCAAGCGCTTGGCCAGAATATTCTCCACCAGCTTGAAGTCATTGCGAAGCTGTTTGTTCTTGCTGCTGGTGCCCTCCATCTCCTCGTCTGCATGGAAGCGGAAGTACTGGGACTCATCCTTGAATTCGCTCTTCTCCAGCACTGCAAACCCAGCACACACACGCATGGTCAGGCTCCCGGGGGAAGGTTTCAGCAGCACTTGCCAACTGGCAGCCATGGGCCGGAACCAGCCCCCGTACAAGTTAGGTTTGGCCAGCACGGAGTTTTATTAAATGAAATCATGTGACAACACTAACATATTACATTATTTCCCATAAAAACCAGACTTTCTGACTTTTCTTGAAAAATGTGAACTTGTCCCACCTGTTGTAAAGACATATTGCAAAGCCATGTAATAAAAGCAGTGTTGAACTACTGAACTCCAGAGATGGATAAAGAGCCCGTGAAGAGAACAGAAATTCCACATACGTAAAATTCTATGTGTTTACGGGAACTCAGTATATAGTGGATGAGCAGTGCCATGCAGACCATCCCCCACATGCTCCAGGGAAAACTGACTTGGGGGGAGGGGGAAATAAAGCTGGATCCCTTCCTCACACCATATATGATCGTAAAATGATGGATTTGACCCAAATATCAACAGTAAAACTAAAGCTCACCCCCAAAAATGTAGGACAGGATCTCTGCCCTAGGGTTAAAAAAAAGATGCCCATGTACAAGATCCCCCAAAACACACTAAAATAAAAGTAAGGACTTTCATTCAGTAATAAGGTCGTAGGCAGAGAGCACATTTAAAGGTAACTGTAGGAATAAATATCTTTAATACACAAGGAACTCCAACAAATCCAGTAGAGAAAGAAGGCAGACTCGCAGACAAAGGGGCAAAGTATATGAATGGGCAATTAACAGATGGGGAGACCCAAATGGGCAACAAGTATATGAAAAGGAACTCAGTCTCACCAGGAATCAGAAATAATCCACAACGAGACTCCTAGACAAGGGCCCTGTGGGCTGATGCATCCGGCCCACCACCTGTCCTTATACATAAAGTTTTAAGGGAAGAGAGCCACACCCTCTTGTTTACCTATTACCTGGGATTGCTTTCACATTACAACAAAAGTTAAATAATTGCAACTGAGACTATATGGTTCCAAACCTAAAATAGTTACCATTTACCTCTGTTCTAAGACAGACAGGAAAAATGAATGAAAACAACCAGTAACAGGTCCCCATGGATTATAATTAAACTAAGCACCTACTAGTGCCAGGTACACTGTGGGTAGAGGCGAAGGTCCATGGAGGATCTGCTACACGCCTTTTACAGACGGGGAGACTAGGACCCAGAGAAGCTAAATAACTGTCCAAGGTCACAGGTCGAGCAGGTGCAGAACTGGCTACATCTGTGTTTTTGCTGGCTGGCCTGCCTTGAGAAAGGCCCTATTCTGGAGTCAGTGGGATAACCAGTCGCCTCGGCTTCCAGACTTCCCTGTCATCTCAAGATGGAGGCTTTCTGCCGAGTTGTGACTAAATCAAAAGCAGCAGTTCCTTTCTCCACCTCTCACTCCCCAGGACATCTGGCTGTTTATGAGCCTTGTTCTCAAGACACCCCTATTACCTACTTCTTTGGATAAAACAGACACACAAATTGCTGCTTTCCCAGAGCTGGGGAGCCAGGCCAAGGGAGACTGGCTGGCATCATGTCCACTGTATACATTAGCCTGAAAGACTCAGGCCTGGGGGTGATGGGGGTGGGTGGGGGGGTTTCCACATTCTGTGTCCCCTGGAGCCTGCTAGAAGCCCAGCACTCAGCCAGGTGAGGCCCAGCCATGCCCATCCTTCAGTCCAGGCCACAGGCCAGACTTGTGAGATGGGCACAGGTCCAGGTTCAAATTCCTGCTCAGCGCCTTTCTAACTTCATGATCTTATAGCCTCTCTGAGCCTCAGTTTCCCCATCTGTGGGGCTCATAATAGTATCAACTTCCTAGGATGGCTGCAAGGATTAAATCATGAGCCTCAGTTTCCCCAGATGTGCCCAAAGTGAGAGAGCAGGACCTCCAGCCTCTCAGGGCCCTCCGTGAGGACACCGTAGGCCCCTTGACCAAGCTCAGGTCCAAAGCCGCGGGAGGTGCCACGCGGGCCACAGCCCCCCCTCTGCTCCGTGCCCTAACCTGCATTTTGCTGCAGCCACAACCCTAGGATTTGGCCCTTTCCTATTTTAGGCTATTTTTGAGTTCGTGGCAGGGAGCAAAGGAACAGGGGACCCGCCCTGCAATTTCCCCTCCCTGAGGGGCCCCGAGGGTGTCGGTACTGCCTGGGAGTCACCCCCTGCAGAATGCCCACAGCCAGCAGCCTTCCCGGAATAGCAGCTGGGGCGGACCCCTAATTACTCTCCCCCACAAATGAGAGGTTCTGCCCATCTGAAGGCAGGAGGGATGGAGCTGTCAGAGGGCCCCACAGGGAGCAGCGGTTTCTGGGAACGAGGGACTCTGGTGAGACTGTGTGGATCGATGGGAAGGCCAGGCTGCCGTGACTGGGCACAACCTGCCTGTGTTAGCTGGGAAAACGGGCTGCAAGAGAGCAAGCCCGAACCCCACAAAACTGTGGCATGCTGAGAGGAGCGGGGACAGCAGAAAAGTGGGAAAACTGAGGCCCAAGGATTAAAGAGAAGGGCATGGGCTTACTGAGCCCAACCTAGAACCGGCCTCTGGCTACAAGGCACTTGTGACCATTCGGCTCCCCAGCACATTGTCTCCTGTTGAAGGGACAGCAGGCACAGCAGGTAGGCCAGGAACGAGGAAATGAAGGCCCTTCACCTGTTTTCTAATAAAGTTTTACTGGCAAGTCACACCCACTTGTTCACAGTGTCTGTGGCTGCTTCTATGCTCAACAGCAGCAGCAAGCCATGACAGACATGGGGCCCACAAAGCCTACATTACTGACTGGCCCTTTGCAGAGAGTTTGCCACATGATGAGCACCAGGCAGAAGCGGAGGAGACAAGAGACCCTGAGGGTCTCTCCCCTTGGTCACCACACTGCCCTTCCCCAGATCACTGGACCATCAGAGTCCCCTCATCCCGGGCCCCCTGCTCTGCCCTCCCCTCACAGGCATACTCCACAGGCACCCAGGGGGACCCTCAGCTCAGGAGGGTCTCTACTCCTCTCACTGACTTATCCCCATGGGAACAGGAGAGACTGATCTGGAGGTGAGGCAAGGAAAGTGGCCCTGCCTGGCTTCCTTCCCATCACACTTACTACCCACCTGTCCTCTGTCCCCAGGAGACGCCTCTCCTCTCCCTGTGAAAGCCCAGGGGCCTACGCTTTGGCCTGGCTGCCCAACCTGGCAGGTCACATTCCCTCCAGGGATAAGGGCACCAGAAGCTCCTAGATTTGACCTGGAATCTAGTTCCTATCTTTCCAGCCGAGCTTTTCTTATTCCCCACTAGACACCCCTCAATCAGCACAGGACACAGGAAAGCAGAGAGGCTGTGGAGGGGCCTGTGAGCCACTCTAAACACCTAGTGGCTTATAGGGCCACAGACCTGGCATCCAGACTGGGCTCACCCACCTGCACCATGGATGCAGACTCAGCCCACCATCTGTCTCTCCAGGCCTCAGATTCCCCTCCCTGTGAAATGCACCAGGGGCCAGGGGCCCTGCTAGCCCTTCTGTTCCAGGACAGACACCCCAGGAAACGAGGCCTCGGGAGGCTGGGCAGAGGGGCAGGGGTGGATTACCGTGGTGCATGAAGCCGTTGTTACACAGGCCCACGCCGAGTGCCACCGCCTCCTCCCGCGTCTGGCAGTCGCCCTGGAATAGAAAAAGAAGGGGAGGTGGTTAGGTGGACAGAAACCCGGGGGCTGAACGAGGCTGGTAAAAAGTCCACCACCAGCCCTAGGTTGAAGGATCCACGAGGGCACAGATTTGTGTGTGTTTGCTGCAGTAACCCCAAGGCATCTTCATGAATGTTGTTAGTAAGTCTCAAACAAGAAAACTATTCAATTGCATTTTTGATAAATATGTTGTGTGTTGTGTGATTGACACCACAAAGGAGAGGTGGAGACATGCAATGGCAGGCATTGCTGGTTGCCTAGCAACAACCCTGTCTGATCCTGCCCTGGTACGGAAACCCTCGTGGTTGTTGACAGCTGTGCATCCAGCCAGACAACTATGGACCCCAGCCTCTCCTGCAGCTATAGCTGGCCAAGGAGAAACCACAGTGGGGAATTCTGGGAAAACCCTCTTTGTCCCTGGAACAAAGATGTGATGGCTGGAGCCCCTGCAGTCATCCCAGCCCACAGTGTAACCTCAAGATAGAAAGATGCTAAGGAGGGCAGAGCCATCCCCCAAGGAGGCTGCCTTAGCTGCAGTGGCCATCAGCCTCCAGGCTTCCTCATACTAAAGAAAGACTAAGCCCTGGCTTGTTTCCTCCTCAATGGCTGGAGCTCTGGTCCTAGAAATCAAGCTCAACTCCTAGCTCGAGCCAGTGAGACATCTGGGGAAAGCTACCAGTGGGTGCTGGAAAATACCTTCCTTCCTGATGACAAAGAAAAGCAGCACCTCCCTCCCAGCCTGGGAAAAAGTGGTGTGAGGAAGGGACTCGGGGGGCTGAGGGGCTCTCCGGTGACTAACAAGGTTGAGGATGCTGAGGGAAGCACAAAAGATTCTGCCCTGGTGGCATGATGATCTGTGTAAGCCACTGTCTAGTTTTCTGTCATTGCAACTGAAAACACCTCGAACATTTAAATCAGAGGAATCTGACTCATGTACAGAAGTGACATCACACTCAAACTGAATTATGAACAGACAGGGCCCAGTGCCCCGGACCCGTCTCTGGGGCCAACTCTCCCAGGCTAATATAACCCGTGGGGCTGTCCTCCAAGGTCTGCCACCCTCCCAGGCCAGGTCGGGGGCTCGCGGTCCATGAGACGCCCCCTGCCCCAGGAACACAATACCCGAGTGGGAAACCCCAGGACAGGGACAGTCAGTGCTGATTCTGAGGATGGTGCCCTTCGGCTGAAGCCAGGGGGGTTTCCCAGTGCCAGCGCTTTCTACAGTCCGGCTCCTAGGTCCCGACTCTGTGGGTGCTCCAGGGCCTTCCAGTAACTCATCTTTCTTTCCTTAAATTAGTCAGAATCTGTTTCTGTTTCTTGCAACCCCAGTGACATTCAGGCAAAGTGTGTGAGTTGTATTTGTGGGCTGTGGGCGGGGTTGGGGGAAGCAGAGGGCACAGGGCAATGGCCTGGAAGTAGGGAAAAGCTTGGATTGCACAAGGAGCCACGAGGCGCACAGCTGGCAAGGAGACCATGAGTGAGATCAGCTCCTCGGGGACAAGGACTTTCATCTGCTGGTTCCCTGTTGCACCCTCAGCACACAGAGCAGGGCCTGCCATATAGCAGATGCTCAGTAAGGGTTTGTTGATTGAATAAAGATATTGTCAGCTGGAGCCAAATCCTGCAGGAGAATGTAGTCAGGTCAATGAGCTGACTACACGCCTTCAAGCAGGTTCAGCTAGACAAGGAGAGCAGGGCAGCCTTGCATTAAAGAACTCCCAAGTGAGGAACTCTGAGAGGCACTGCTGGACACAGCCAGGACTGAGGCTGAAGGACTCAGCCTGCCCAGAGCAGAGGGCGGGGCAGGGGTTGGGGTGGAGGGCTGGCCTTGGCATTTTGCCACACTGGCCGCCAGGGCTGACTGGATGAAGAGAACTCTCTCCTGTGGGACCCCAGGCAAGTGGTTGGAGGGCAAGTGTGCTCAGAGCCTTGCCAGGGAGGTGGCCACGAGAGAGGCACATCCTGAGCAGCCACCCCAGCTGCGAGGGGCCAGCGGGGGAGGGACAGCCAGGGTCCAGGGGGTGGGCAGGCCCCGTTCCGCAGCGTGGGAGGCCCAGCATCTGCAGCCCACCTGGCTTTCAGAGGCACTCCCAGTCCATCCTCAGCCCCTCACCCAAAGGGCCCTAGGAGGACAGCAGCGGGGTTCCTAAATTAGCACAGCCCCTGGGTACTCAGGTTAACGGTGAAATGCAGGGACCCTGGATGCATCCTGGGGAGGAAACCCCCATCCCACCTCCAGCCAGCGGTGGAGAAACCACAGTCACACTTTCTCCCTCACAGAGGAAATGGGCTTGGTGCTCTGTGCAAGTCTCACCTGCCCCGCTCACCTGCTCACCTGCTCACCCGCCACACTCCACCCCTGCTGGTCTCCTTACTGCTCCTGACACGTGGCCTCACCTCAGGGCCTTTGCACCTGCTCTTTCCTCCACCCAGAATGCCCTCCCCCAGATCTGCACATCTCCCCCTGGAGAGGTCTTTCCCTAAGTGACTTAAAGGAGCCCCCAGCACCTCCCCACGCCTTCCCCACGAAGATTCCCCCAGTCACGCCCTCATTACCTCAGATAGTATCTGTGCTGCACTCATCACAACCTGAACTGAGCTCAGGTTGAACTTAAGCCAGCTATATGGCTTAAGGTCTGTCTCTCATTAGTGGGTCAGCTCCTGTGGGCAGCAACAGTGCCCACCACGGTCACCCCATCTCCCTGCCAAAAAGCACAGTGCCCAGCACTTGGTGGGGCACCTAAGATACCTGTTGCATGGGTGGAAGGGTAGGGGGGAGGCAGGGAGGGAGGGGAAACTGATTTTGACCTCACCTCCCTGCCTCAGTCTCCAAGACTCTAAAATGGAGGGAAGCGACCATGTCCACACATCACCCGGCTTTCTCGAGGACTAGGAAGAGAAGTGGGAGGCACGGGCGAGGCTCTGGCCCGATGCCGGCATCTGATAGATGTGATCAGCTATTCTTAGTTATTTCTCATTAGAGAGAATCAACTAGGAATGACAGTGATGGAGGCAAAGCAGGGCTGGGGGAGGGCGCAGGAGAGGGAACTTTCGCAGAAACCTGACACCCCACCCACTGCACAATCTCCCAGATCTCAAAGGACAACCAGTCTCACGGTCCCCTTTGACAGATGAGGAAACTGAGGTACAGACAGGCTTGGCAGCTTGCCCACGGTTATACCTTGAGAATGGAATCCTTTCAGAGCCAGACCCTCCCACCACCAGCTCACGGCAGGGAAACTGAGGCTCCAGGGCTGTAGCCAGGGTTTGTCCTGTCCTTTTGATCCTCGTTGCCTATGCTGGTGCCTCAGGCTGCCAGCCTCCCACCCTGACCTCTGACACCACCTCGTGCTGGGAACCTGCACAGTCAGCACCTGCCAGCTGCCTGATGGTGGGGTCAGCATGGCAGGCACTCCTGGCACGTTTCTGCAGAGCCAGCACGGGAGCTGGTAGATCTGTGCCCCCACTCCGCACCTGGCTCCTGGCCCGACCCTGCTGGTTCCCACCCACCCACTCACCCCGTCCTCCTTTTGACAGCCACAGCCTAGACATCCTGGGCCCGGAGGACAGAGACCAAGCAAAACTCACAGTGGAGAGAGATGAGATGCAGAGAGCAGCGGGGTGGGATCCCCGGTTCCAAACCCCACACGGCCCTGGCTATGAACCTGGGCAATCACTTAACCTCTCCCAGCTCCCCTTCCTCGATTGTGTTTCTTTAATTCTCCCATTTGCCCTTAATTTTCCAAGCCCCTGCCACCCCTGAGTAGTGCTCCCCACTCAGACGCCCAAAGGACTATAATTACTATTGCTACTATGACCAAGACATCACAACAGAACCCCCCCCACACACACACAGTCTTACAGGAGAACCCCACGACTTTGTGCCCTGAGGCAAAAGATGTGCCCTGAGCCTCAGTTTTCTCATCATTAAAATGAGGGTGATAACTGTGTCCTCCCCTGACTGTCCAGAGGGCTGAGATAATGCACAGAGATCAGCACTGGCACAGCCGCGCTTGTCTGTCCAAGCACTAACGCTCACCTTATCCCCTGGGTTAAAAGAATCCTGACTTGTCCAGGCAGAGGGGTGGAGCCCCTCCCCAAGCTCAAGGAACGAATCCCGAGGAACTCCCAGCCACTCTCAGCAATCCCTGCTCCCTGCCAGGGGGCGGTTCAGGAGAACGGGTGGGAACCATCTGGCCAAGGAGGCCTCCAGGAAGACCACGGAGGCAGGAAGGGATGTTTCCTCCCCTAATAAACGGAGGGAAAAGCGCTCTCCAAGTGCCCCTGCTGTTCCCTGGAGCCATAGATCAACACAGATGTTGTGCCCGGAGCTGTGGCAGCCATCTTATGACAATGAGGCGACTGGCTCGAGGATGGACGCACACAGAGCCGGAGGGGCCTGGGTATAGACGGTGTTGTGGAGATCTAAGACCCTGGGCTCCGAACACCTAGTTACGTGAGCGAGAACTGTCTTCAGTGTAATTTAAGCTTCCCATTATGTGAGAGGAAAATATCTTGATTGTGTAAGTCAGATTTCCTACTATGCATAGCCAGGAGCATTTCTAGTTGACACCGTAGGTTTCAATCAACATTTTGGCTCAAGGAGCAGCATGACCGACAGGTATGTGCTCAAAGTGAAATCACCCTCCTAATTCTGCAAATGTGTGTTTTCCTCTTAACTTTCCTGCTAAGGCTTAAAGGGGGACAACTCTTAAAATCAAGACTTGCTGAAACCAGACTTCACCCCCCACAGAGAGAACTCAACATGCCTTTCCCTGAGCTGAGCCAGCTGCCAGCTGCCTTTCGGTGGGTCTCGTAGAAGCCACGCTCCTGTGTCAGCTCCGATTAGCTTCCTTGTGTGCCCTGGCCAGGCTGAGCCACGGGAGGTCTGCTGAAGTGGACAGGCACATTCATGGTCAGCTGCAACCTTCCCTCCAAAGTCCTCCCTCTGCCTCCACTTGCAACAGGACGCTGGTGTCAGGCAGGTTGGGGTCCTCAGGACCAACTGACAAGGACTCAGAACCACACCGGGGACGAGCCAGCCTCCACCAAGGCCAACGCCAATCACCAGAGAAGCCAGTGCTGCGGGTGCTTCAGCTGGTCCTTCCTCCCTGCCAGCGCTGAAATGCCACCCAAAGCCAACGAGGAACGTGACACCACCTGAGCCCCAGGTGTGCAAAGCTGCCCCCTCTTCCACCCACCCACAAGGGCCCCCCAATGGCAGCACCTTCCCTCACCCCAGGAGAGCTCTCAATGTTCCCTCTGGGGACTGCTCCCCCATCTCTCACTGTGCCCAAACCCCAGGACCCATCCTGGACTCTCACCCAACACCGGGCAGTGCACCCTGTGGGTTCCATCTGCAAACATTTCTCAGATCCCCAATTCTCACCATCTCCATGACCTGCTCTGCTGCCCAGGTCATGCCGGGATTTGCCACTTGGGGCAAAGTCCGCATCAGGCTTGGAAGCCAACAGACAGCCACAGGTACTGATGGAGTCGGGGGACGGAGGCCATGGGAAGGGTTGAGGTGTTGGAAGCACCCTGAATCCAGGCGTGTTTGGGTTCCAACCAAAGGACCTAAACCACAGAAAGAAAGCCCCCCACCCCCACCGCTGCCCTACGCTGCAGCAGCACACTCAGAAGGTGGGTCCTGGAAGCAACTGTACCCCTCCTCCCCGCCACACCCCCAGAGGACTGTCCCTGTACCCCCAAATCCCTCCACAATTTGGTCAGCCTTCCACTGCATAGAATTTTGAGCCTCGCTGAGTCCTTGCGAAGGAGTTAAAGTAAGTTACGTTCACTGAACATTGCTCTGTGCCAGATCCCATTCTAAGCACGGATGTGATGAACTCACTGAAGCCTCAAAAGAGAAAATATTCTTTTTAGCTTCATTTTACAGGTGTAGAAACTGAGGCACAGAGAGGTTAAGCAGCTTGCCCTACATCACTCAGCTAGGAAGCAGCAGAGCTGGGATTCAACCCAGGTCTCCCTGACTATAAATAAAGCACATGGCTCTGGGCCAGTCTAAAAGGATCCCAAGGAGGGGGCAGGGTTGTGCAGTGGTTAGAAGCACAGGGCTTCCCAGGCATGTAAATCTCAATTCAAATCCAGGGTCGTTTCAAGACCTCCCAGGCCTTAGGGTTCCACAGCAGAGCAAACATTAAAATGCACCCGTATCCCACAGTAAGTAGGCTTTCTGGGTTTGAAGAACTTTTTTTTCAAGAATTTTTCTAAGCTTGCTTTTGATGTTATTTGGCACCAAGAATCATTTATTTTACAAACTGGCTGTGATTTCCAGGCAGTCATCGGGAATTTGGCAACGTGAGAAAATCCAGCCAGCAAATTGTTTTCAAATGGAATGAGGTTTTTATGAATGCTAAATTTAACAATTAATGAGGCGGACATAAAGCTACACTCTGTAAATGTTTAAACATTTATCCATTTTGAATTCACAGTTGTCTCCTCATCTTTGCAACCAGTACATTCTTTGCAAGACGACAAATGAGCGTTCTTGCAGGCTCCCTGGAGTTTTCAGAACTGAGGCTCAAGAGGGCAAGACAGGCCTGTCTGAGTCCAGCTTGGCTGCTGTGAGGCTGTGTACTCCTGGAGCAGGCGTCCAGCCTCTCTAGGCCCTAGTTCCCACTCTTTAAAGGGGTTGGAGGACTCAAGGAGAGCCTGCACAAGCCCTGCCAGCCCTGGCCCCGGTAAATGCCTTGGGCACAGGACCCATACAGGTAAAGCCTCAGGCAGGTGGGAGATGCTACGACACCTCGATAGACAATGGCCAGCAAAACTGACACATAATTTTCTAAGCCTCCACCATGAGCCTGCCTACTGGGATCTTATTGGAGAGAAGTAACTTCACAAGCTCTGGATACAGCCTCCAGTTTGGTGTCAAGACGATATTAGCATCCCGAGTTTGCCCCAGACTGTCCCAGTTTTAAAACTGGAAGCCCTACGGTGGAGCAACCCATGTGTTTCTTTGATGGATCAATAAAACATGGTACATACTGACAATGGAATACTATTTAGCCTTGAAAAGGAAGGAACTTTACTAAGTGAATGAAGCCATCACAGGACAGATGCTCTGTGATTCTACTTCTATGATCAATTCACAGTGACAGAAAGTGGGAGGGGGGGGGCAGCGGCTGGGGAGTTATGGCTTAATGGGGACACAGTCCCACTTTTGCAAGATGAAGAATCCTGAAGATAGATGGTGGTCATTGTTGCACACTAATGTGGGGGTGTATTCAGTGTCCCGAACTGTACATTTACAAATAGGTCTAAGCAGGTTAATGTCATGTTCTGAGTATTTGTTACAGCAATTGAAAACTAATAGAAATTTTTTCAAAAATCAGAACTAAAAGGCACGACCCAGGCCAGCCGCTCAGTCCTGGGCGAGCGAGAGGCATGTGATGCCAGTTAGGGGTGCTCACCTGAGCCAGTAGCCAGTCCACCAGCTTGCTCGCAGGCAGCACGGACTTGTAGGTCTTCAGGTGGTAATCGCGGTCTCTGCGGGGAACAGGGAGCATGGTGCATGGCTGAGAACATGCACTTGCAGGCGAGGATGGTCCCCATGTCCCTGCAGCACTCTCAGGACCCAAGGGCGTCTGGGTGCTTGAGGGCTGGAGGTGGGTGATGGGGAGACCCCTGGGCAGGAATCCCAGCCCAGATTCCACATTGCAGCCTGAGCTCGCAGGTCTGGCCCAACCCCACCCTCCCGTGTGAGGGAGGGGGCCGGAGAGATGGCCCTCAACCTCTAGAAACTCTTCTCTCCAGCCCAGGGGGTTCTCATGCAGCCCCCCCAAAAAAACATTTGGCTGTGTCTGGAGACATTTTTAACAATCGTGACCAGGCTAGGGGTGGCAGAGGGAGCAGCACCACCGGCATCTAGCAGGTAGAGATTGAGGATGCCACTAAGCATCCTGCAGCAGTGAATTATCCCGCCCAAATGCCAACAGCGCCAAGGCTGCGGAGACCTGAGTCACAGGAGTACTGAGGAGAAATCTCGATTCTTCCCTTTTTCTTTTGTCCTGTTCTTGACATTTGTGTTTATAGAGAACAAAAACCATAGCATGTGGCGTGGGGAGTCAGGCTGAGCAGAGGGTCCTGCCCTATGCAGCATCCACCTTCCCGCTGAGTCTCAGGGGCCACCCTGCAGCCACTCCTTGGCTGGGAAGCCTAAAAACCAGGGTCATGTGGCCAGCCTGTGCGGTGGCTGATCCGGCCCAGAATTGGGGAGCAGGCAGGCCACCTGTGGAAGCCCACTGCCTGCCCTGACACTCTTCTCTGGGGTTGACAGAGGGATATTTCCTGCATGGGCCGAGGCTGAACTGAGCGACTCCAGCCTGCTTTCTGCAACTCACACAAGAGCAGTGGGAGGCGCTGGGAGAGGGGGCAGGGTGCTGGTCTAGAGATGAAAATAGTTCCCAAGCCCGACCTCCAAGGAACAGGGCCAGCAAATGCCAGGAAGAGGAGGCCCCTCCTCTCTACTCCTCTGAGAGGTGATAAGAGCTGACAGAGGAGAGGGGGTGCAGCAGAGGACTCTCCAGCTGAGGAAGAATGGGGTCAGTCTTCACCGTCCCTCCACCCACAACGAAACAACAAACCTCGCTTCCCAGGAAAGAAAACCTCTGACCAGCTGCATTTCCAGAGCGCTCACTGCCACCAGGCTCCACTCACATGTCATGCTCGTGAAAACCTCACAAGTGTGAGCTATTTGTGCCATTTCACAGATGCAGAAACAAAGATAAAGGAGCTTCATTACCTTTCAACATTCAATCAACACACCTTTAAGAGTGCTACTTTGGCCGAAGCCCACACTCTCCAATATTTGGTGGTTTCTTCTAGCAATTAGTATGCAATCAAATTTTAAATTCCATTCCTGAGTTTCAAGGGCTCGACAGTCATGTGTGACTAGTGGCCACTGTACTGGACAGTGCAGCTACGGGGCATTTCTATCAGGGCTGAAAGGTCCACTGGCGGGCACTGTGCTAGGAGCTGTTCTAGGTGTGGGGACACGGCAGACACAGCAGTGAGCAAATTCCCCACCCCTGGTGAGTTTAACGACTCAGTGGGGAAGAAAGAAGACATAGGTAAACAAATAAATATACACTATGTCAACTACAGACAAGTTTCAAGAAAAGTGAAGGAGGAGGTTAGTGTGTAGCAAGGCAGTCAGGGGAGGTCGCTCTGATTGGGAGACATCTGAAGGAAGGGAGAGAACAAATAAGCAAATACATAGGGGAAGAGCATTCCAGGCAGAGGGAACAGCAAGTGCAAAGACCATGAGGTGGATTCTGCTATCATCCTTATGGCATAGAGGAAAAAACTGAGGCACCAGGAGACAACAATGTTTCCCACAAATTAATTCACCTAACCTTATGACAAACCTCCAGGGTAGACACAATTTTTAGCCCCCAGTTGATGGAGAAGGGAATTGAGGCTCAGAGAGGTTAAGCTATCAGCCCAAGGCCACATAGCTAAGAAGAGGCAGAGGTGAAACTGGAGCGTGGAGAGAGTAACTTACTTGATCATGGGGGTGTAGAGGCTGTGAAGACGGCAGTATAGCCTCACACCCTGCAAGAAAAAAAGGGTAAGTCTGGGATCAGGCCACATCCTTCAGGGGGTCTCCAAATCCAGGCTGCTGGTAGAGAGGGCTCCCAGGACAGAGTCGGGGAAGGTGGGGACCATGGGGCAGTAGAGGCCCCAGATCTGGTCTTTAATGACCGCGAGGTCAGGGTCAGGGGCCGGGGGGCCTACCTTGGACATGATGTCCTCCAGCTCACTGCGGGCCTTGTAGGTGCCATCGTCGTAGCGGAAGCGATACATCACCTGCTCATTCTTGAACTGGTGCTTGTCAGAGACTGGAGGGACCCAGCAGGCAGGTAAGGCCTGGCATGCCCCCAGTCCCTCCCTACCCAAGCCCCCCATCATTGTTCCACTCGGCCAGGCCCTGTGCAGAGGGTCTGCTTCACTGACTCCCGACACACACTCCGATGAGGCAACACAGTCTCCCCATGTGACAAGCAGGCCCTGCTGAGACCCATCAAAGGGGCTGCGCAGCTCCAGGTCTCAGGCCTGCAAGGGGGCCATGTGGCCCACCAACTCCTTGGAGCTAGCTCACCAAAGGACACGTGGGGCCAGAGCATGCCAGGGCCTTAGCCCACACTGTTGGGCCTTTTAGAACCATCTACACAACACTTGGGCCTCTCTGGTGCTTCTCATTTTGTACCTACTAGCAAACCCTACAGCTCTTCCTTCAAAACATTTACAATCGGCCTCCACAGCCTACTCTGGTCAGTACCACCTTCATCTTTTCCTTGGGCCACCTCGGCTTCCTCCCTGCTGGGCACTCTGCCACCTCCATGGCACAACAGGCCACTCTGCCCAGCAGCCAGAGGGCTCCTGTGAGAATCTGAGCCTCGGTGTGTTTTCTCTACTCAAAGCACAGCAGTGGCTTCCCACCTCACTTGAGAGTAAAAGCCAAACACTCCACAAACCCCTATACAGATTTGGGCCTCCACCCACAAACATGCCCCTGGGCCTGTGGTCCTGACATCACCTCCTTTCTCTCCCCCGTCCACTCGGAAGCAGCCATACTGGCCTCCTTGCTGCTCCCTGAACAAACTGCTCAGACTCCTGCCTGGGGACTTGGCATTGGTGGTTCCCTCTGCTTGGACTCCCCTCCCCCTGGACTCCCTCCCTCCCTCTTGGGTCTTTTCCACCATCATCTCAGTGAGGGCTGCCCACCGCCCTTCCTCAAAGATGAGCCCCTGGCCTCCTCCACCCACCTTGTAGTCATCGCCACTTCCCACACTGATTGTCCTCCTGCCCCTAGAAGGTCACTCCATGAGGACAACTCTGCTGTGCACGCAGCACCTGGCACGTAACAGGCACCCAATAAATGTTTGCTGAATGTCTAAGAAAAGTTCTGGCCTTTTCTGAAGGGACAGACAGAAAATTCTTGTCCCCTGCCCCAACTACTCCAGGGGTCCTTGCATGGCTGGTACCCAGGTGAATGCTGGGTTTCAGCCCTGAGAGCAGATTTATAAGAGCATCCATGTGCCCAGGGCCATGCAGGGTGGCTACATCCAAATGCAGAAGTAGCCTCCAAATTACAGCCCTATTGTAACAGGTCTGGCCTGGTCCTACCCCTTGTCCCACCCAAGCCCAGCCCCACTTACCATGGTGGATAATACCGTTCTCCAGCAGCGCTTGGCCCAAGTTGACTCCTTCTTCAGTCTTGCTGATTTCACCAATTTCCAGAAGCCAGGCAACAAACTCACTGCCAGGAACAAAACATCAGTTGGAGGACCACCCGGTACTGGGACCACAGAGAGCAGCACAAAGCTGGTCTAGCCCCCACTGAGGCCCCTCCCACAGGGAAGTAAAGATTAGCTTTCCACTGTCCTGGGAGTTGTGCTTCCCCGAAGCCAATGGCAGAGAGTTGTGTGTGACCAGAACCCAGGCCCTTCCTCAGGGTCACTGGATGGATGAATGGATGGATGGATGGATGGATGGATGGATGGATGGATGGATGGATGGATGGATGGATGGATGGGTGGATGGGTGGATAGATAGATGGATGGATAGATGGATGGGTGGATGGGTGGATAGGTGGATGGGTGGATAGGTGGATGGGTGGATGGATGGGTGGATAGGTGGATGGATGGATGGATGGATGGATGGATGGATGGATGGATGGATGGATGGATGGATGGATGTTTGAATGGATAGATGGATGGACAGACGGACGGATGGATGGACGGACGGACAGGGGTGGGTGTGTATTGGTATAGGGAAGAAGGGAGGAAGGGGCGGATGAACGCAGAAACATAGATGGATGACTACTAGGCTAAAGGTGAATGACTAGGCAGATCACTACACAGCTGGATGGTGGTAGATGAGTGTGTGGACAGATGCATGGATAGATGGATGAGTGGGTGGATGGGTGGATGGAGGATGGATGAATAGTGAATGGATGGAAAATAGACACATGAATGGACAGGTAAGTGAATGGAAAGAGTAGGTAAATGGATGAACGGATATCTTGACAGACAGGTGACATGATGGCTGGAAAGATGAAGGGGTACGTGGGTGGAGGTGAGCATGCAAGAGTGGATAGATAGTTCAGTGGATAGGAGACTGGATAGATGAGTGGGGGAAATGAATGATGAGTGGTTAGATGGGTAGGTACATGGGTGGGTAGGTAGATGGATGAACAGAAGGAATGAACAGACAGGAAGAAATCAGGGCTAAGGAAGATTGCAGAGAGCCAGTCGTGAAATGCCCCTACTTAAAACCCTCCAGCAGGCTTCCCCTTACTCTCAAAGGAAAATCTGAACTCTGTCTGCGGGATGACAGTGTCTTCCCTGAACTCCCCTCCCCCATCTTCACTGACCTCATCGCCTTTATCCTATCATGGTTTTGCCACATCACTATCTTTCCCTTTAAAAAGTGTCAGACTCCCTCCTGCCTCAGGGCCCTTGCATGTGCTGTTCCCACTGCCGGGAAACAACCATCCCCAGCTCTTCACGTAGCCCTTTTCATCCTTCAGTCTCAGCTCAAATGGTACCTCCCTGATCATCTTGTCAAAAGTTGTTCCCTTGCTTTTTAGCACTTATCACTGTCTGAAGTTACACATATTATTTATATATTTATTGGCCACCTCCTCTACCCAGAATGTAATCTCCATGCTGACAGGGAAATTTTGTCTTTCTTCTCAGCTCTCCCCACAACCCCTGGGAGAGGAGTTTAAGCACAGGAGGTTCCATCATCATTTACTGATCAAATGGAGGAATGTTCTGGGGACAGCAGCAAGGTCTCAGGAGAAGCAGTGCTCAGAGGCCAACGGAAGTCAGGCGAAGCCAACATGACTACCCAGCAGAGGCCCCAGGCCCCAGCTCTCGACAACAGGCTCGGCTCCATGCAGAGCTCAGCCCCCTCGAAGTCAGCAGGAAAAGGGAGAGCCGGGAATGGGGCTCCTTCCGAGGCAATCTGTGTTCAATGAAAGCAGGTGGCAGCTGGCCAGGACACAGCTCCCCGCTTATCGAAACCAGCTGTCCCGCCTCCAATTACAGGGCCAGAGGGGGCAGAGCTATTTTTAGCTGTGCAGTGTTTGTCGGAGCAAAGACCTGCCTTGTGTGTAGGTCGTGATGTGATGTGTGCTGCAGCATTCAAGGAGCCCCAACAGTGCCACGGGGCACAGGAGGAATGGAGGATTGTGTGGAGTGGGACCCCAGGTGGGGAAGAGATTGTTCTGGGTCTTACTCACCCCCACCTCCACTCTCAAAGCCCCAAAACTCAGGGAGAAGGTTGCCGGCCACTGAGAGAGGCAAACAGATGTTGAGTGCCCACTCTCAGACGCTGGACACTCGACATCCAGCTGCCCACCAGCTGTCCCACCGGGGGCTGCCTCTGGCCAGCAGCCTCATGGCCAGGGCGGGGGGACAGGAAGTGTCCCCACAGCAGCTGTTAGAGTAGAAGAAGTCAGCCCAGAGGACAACAACTGTGACCCCTGTTTTGACCCCTGAGCTGAGTCTGGCCCCTTTCAGAGGACCAAGCAGGGCTGCCAATGAGCCAGATAAACTTGGACAAGTGGCTGCTCCTCTCTGGGGGCTACTGGCAAGAGGTTCACCCCGGGCCTTCTGGGTTTAGCAGGCTCACACTCTGATCACGTGAAGTCTTAAGCCGGGATCCAGCATGCAAAAGCAGATAAAAATCATCTCTAAAACGAGGACCCAGTAAGGGGGGAGAGGGCCAGGTGGAGACTGCCGCGCCAGCCCGCACCCCTGAGGCGGGGCCGTGGCTGCACGGGAAGACTACACGAGAGAAGTCGGAAATCCGGCATTTCCTGTGAAATCTCCCAACAGCTAAAAGCTGGTGTCGAGTCCAAAATTTTCTGAAAGCACCACGTGACCCACTGCAAACACATCTGTGAACTACACCAGGTCAGTGGGGAGCCATCTGCCACCACGAGGTACAGGGAAGGGTGTTCTCAACAGGGTTTCAGCATATACAAGGGCCGAGGAGAGAAGCAGGGTCAGGAAACCAGTGACCTGCCCGTGGCAGGAAGCAAGGCCCATGCAGGGACCAGTGCAGGCTGAGCTGGAGAATGGGGGATGTGGGGTGGGAGGGTGGGTGTTGGGGGAGGGGGTGTCAGTTCACTCTGCTGTGAGTCTGAGACTCAGGGTCCGGGCTGAGAATCGGCACATGTCAGCTTTCAGTCCTCCTTCCTTCCCGCACCCCAGAATCATTTACCCAGCAAGCACGTGTCTAGCTTCCCAGTGTCAAGCCTCCCAGTGTCAAGCCCAGGTCCGGCAGGACACATGGGCGTGTCTACACAGCCTACCTTAGAGAGTCCCCATCCTTCTACCCACCACCCAGTACAGTCCCCTTCTCCTGCCTGAGCTTGCCTTGAGCTACATGAGGGCAGGACTTGGAGGTGTGACATTCCTCCCAGTACCGGCACTGCCGAAGGTGCTTCCTGACGATGGCCATGGCCGTGGCTGACATGTCATTCCTGGTCATCTAACAGCTGCACCTGTACACGCAGGCAGCCAACGACATCTAGCCCTGTCCACGGTGAAACCAAAGGCCTTCTGCTTCCAGGAAACCTTCCCTGGCTGCCCCTGCCAGATGCTGTCACACCTTGCCCCTGAGCCCTGACAGCGCCCCCTTCAGGCCTGTGCAATAGAACGTCTTTATCCCACTCTCCTGCCTGTGCTCTCCCAGGGTCTCCCCACAGCACCTAGAATGAAATCAGAGCCTGGGCCTGACCTGACCCCTGCCAAGCCCGAGGCCTCGACTCCCACCCCTCCCACCAGCCACACTGGCCTCCTCACTGTTCTCAACTACTTCCTCAGGCTGGTTCGGCTCAGGGCTGTTGCACCTGCATCAGCCAGGACTGTCACTTCCCAGAGCCTCTCGCGGCTGGCTGCCTTGTCATCCAGGTCTCGGTTAAATGACACCTCCCTATGGATGGGACAACCAGTGTGAATCAGGACGCACAGAACCCAGAGACCGCACTGGTCTGTAGAAAACAGGACGGTCTCCTACACCACAGGAAGTCCCAAAATCAAGGAGTCCGGAGATACTCCCCATGCCTGCCCTCAAGAGGCACCTGCCAGGCTCGGCCTGGCTACCTGCCTAGCGGTTGCTCCTGGGGTCTGACGGCCCGGCCTGCTGCGGTCCAGAGCGCAGGTCCTCACCCAGGAAGGGACAAGGTTCCAGGAACAGAACAAGACCCTCGATCTAGCATGTGCAGTGAGGAAGGCGTGGACTGACCGCAGCGGGGGAAGAAGACACGGGGGTGGGTGGCGGTTCGTGGGTGGAATAATGGTGGGAGGGCCACACCAAAGGGGAACATTAACTGTACAAAGATGACCGACGATGTAAGAAAAAAATTTAAAAAAAAAGTGACGCCTCCTTGAGAGCCCCTTCCTGACTGCCTGACGGCACTAGCACCTCGCTTCTTCACTCCCTTACACCAACCTACTTATTTCCTTACGGCAGTCACCAACTCGCTGAAATTCCCTCTTTATTTCTATTTGTCTCCTTGTCTACTTTGACTCTGCGGGAACCCCCGTGAGGGCAGGAGTCCGTCTGTCCCATTCACGCTGGCAAAGGGCAAGGGCTCCGTTAACAGAGCATGAGTGGATGGGTGAGCAGGCTGCGGCTCCCCAACTAACCTGAGGATCCCAGAGGGCAAACGCCTTGCTCCCCCGAGAGCCTTCCCAATCCTACACAAACGGCATTCGCCCTTGTGTTTCAGTGACCAGACAGACCCGACTCTAAGCAGGGAAGAAGCAGCCCGCTCTTGGCAGCTCGCGCGGAGCACGTCGCGTGCAGTGCATTCTTACTGTGTCGCGTGCAGTGTAGTCTCACCGTGTCCTTCGACAACCCCACGAGGCTCGTCTTATTAGCACATTAATGGACTGTTTACTCAGGCTCAGAGAGGTTAAGAAACTTGCCCAAAGTCCCACAGCGAGAATGTGGGGGAGCCAGCACTGGAGTCCAAGTATGTATGACTCCAAGCGCAGGCCCTGGGGCTATAAAGATAAATCAGACACTTGCACCCATGGAGTTCCCCGTGGAGTAGAGATAAGAAGAAAGTTACTACTAAAGAAAACTGAAATATGCTGACTAGAGATAAAAACGGGTAAATGCAGCAGAGCGTGGTGGGAGGCCTGGGTTCACATCCCAGCCCCCCATGGGGGCCGTGTGAACTTGAGCAGGGCCTTGTCCCTCACCCTTAAATGGGACAAGTCTACCTCACGGTGTTGTGCGGGCCTCCAGCCAGTGCCCAGGGTAAAGAAAGGCCAGTAAGTATCTCTGTGGCCACCAATGCTTCCACCTGAGGGGCCAGGGCGTGGCTGGAGAAGGCTCAGAGTTGGGCCTGGTGGGTCAGAGGGGAATCGAGAGCCCTGGGCAGAGCGCAGAGCAAAGTCGTGCAGGGAGAAGAGTTTTACTAGAACTTATTAGATTATTTATTAGAAGCAGGAAGTCTGCTCCTTAAGGCCCTGTGATTTCAAAACAAGCCTCAATTCTGGCCCTGTTTCAATGGGCAGTAAAAGAAATCTCCCCTAATCCTTCCTGAGGAGACAGAAAACTCCGCTGACGCTCTAATCACAGACAGGTTATCCCATCCGGCTGGACTAAGCTCTCCAAGGGGGCTGGCAGGAGACAAGAAGGTTCTCTACAGTAGCTGAGGGGTGGGGATGGGGGGGTTGCTGGGGCAGGGCCGGAAACAGGGTCCTCCCGAGAGAAAAAACCTCCTTTCTGCCCAGGGATTAAGGGTTAGCTCAGGGAGATCAGCCAGCTGCCCCTCCACATAGCCTGCAAGTCCAGGGGTCAGGGGTCCACACATCCCCCTCCACAAACCCTCCCATGTAGTTTGGAACTAAGGTTGCTGACCCCCGAGGCTAAGAGCCCAAGTCTGAAGCATCCTAGCCACCCCCAAATGTTCTGCCTGCAGCCCCTCCAACCTCAAACCTCAGGCCACAATCCCTCAGCTCTCCCCTGCTCTACCATCGCTCCCCAAAGCCTGTCCAGTGTTAATACTCAAATGTCTACCTGGTATCTCAACTTTACAGCATCCAGACCCAGGTAACTGCTCCCTGGCTGTCTCAGGTCTTTCTTCACCTAGTTTCCACACCGACCGAGGGCTTCCCACCTTCCTGCCTGCTGCTCTCAGATACCATGATTTCTCCTCCAAGTGCTGCAGGCTCAGGGCCCAGCCCCAGCCTCGTCTCTCCACACATCCCCTTGCAGACTCCACTCAGTCTTGTGGCATCCAAGACCAAATCAACACTGCCACATCCTACACTGAGCTCCCCACGTCAAGACTGTATGTGCAACAGACAAGTCCACATGCCCATTCCGGGGCCTGATCATCTCAATGTTACCTGTCCGCATGGAGACCCTGGACCCCACCCCAGAGGCCTCCCCTGTCCCTCTCCTTCCAAGCCAGCCACCACTCCAGCCTTCAGGGCTCACACTCCTTAACTCCCTTTTTTCTCACCCCATGGGCAAATGCTGCCACTTCCCACCCGATGAGAACGCAGTGCTCCCCCATCTCCAGTGGGGCCACCCCAAGCCACACCAGCACTCCCTTGATCTATGGCAACAGAAGAACGCAGTAGACTTCACTGAAGCATCTTCTTTTGGGAAGGAAGGTACAAGGCAAATTCCAAGTCAAGTCCCGGCCTTACAGGCCAGCTTCTCTCCCCAGCTGCACCACAAGTTTGGGGAGGGCAGGAGCCCTTGGCCTTTGTCCACCCTCTCTGGAGAGGCCACCCCCGTGTCTTGCACACAGCAGGGACTAGAAGCAGCTTAACGATTTTACAAGGACTGTTCCTCTTGCCTCCCCTACACCCAGCCCACCCCAACCCCCACCCCAGGTAAAGAGCTTTAAATCTGGGTCAAAGATGCAACTGCAGCACCCAGCCTCTGGCTACTTTGCTCCTTGGTTGAAAAATGGGGAGCAGGAGAAAGAACGTCTTTTCCAAACAGAAGAACTGGAGTCCCGTGGGTTCCTATGAGCTGGCTACTAGCTGGCCACTCATGGGCAACTGTGATCTTTGCTATCTGCAAATCACAGCAGCGCATTCCTTGACCACCTGGGAGTGTAGCCGTTATCACGAGGCAGGTCTGGGGACGCCTAGGCCGCGGTTGACCTGATTATGTGACTATCTCCACGGTGGTCTCGGGATAACTCTGCCTGTGATAACATCAAATGCTTTGCTGACACAAATGTCTCTTGATGTATGGTCACAATGTCCCCTTCTCTGTTCCTTGTAAAACTTTGTCCCCTACTCCAAACCCACCCTCTGGACTTTGTTCATCATGCCACTGTCACATGACCAGCTTTTACTAGCCTGTCTGCTTTCAATAAATGGCACAGGAACTTCTGCTCAAGCAGCAGAGTCTTTTCTTGCAAACCTGCTCTACGACCGCTGGCCCACGTTGGAGCTTCCAGGCCTTCAACACCTTTGTCACTGACTCCCTGCGTGAAACATGTCTCTGCCCGAAATACCTCAGTCGCTGCTCTTCCCTTGAGGGTTGGCTAGAGCAGTGTCTCTCAGTCCATGTCGGGGAGCCCAGGAGGAGTTAGTGGAATCAGAGGGGCTCGCACTGCACTGTTTTTGAAATGAATGAAGACGCGAGGCGAGGCTGGGCAGGTGAGCACAGAAACAGGAACAGAGGCACAGAGGTACACTGCTGAGCGCACCGAGCCAGGAAGCTTCCTGAGCCTCTGGCTTCAGGCCTCGATGATGTGATGTATGAGCCAGGTCATAGCGGAAAGCCTCTGTTTAGTGAGGTGTGGTCAAAACCATTTGAAGGACCTCAAACGGGAACCCCACCATCCTTGACCTCTGAGGACCAGTCCACAGGATTCAGGGTGCCTCAGCAACTCTGCCCAGGGGGGCTCCTAGGGCACAGGGAGGTCTGGGCAGGGGTGCCTCCTCCTCCTCGGCCTCCAGCAGAGACTCAGGGGCCCAGTGGAGGCCAAGGTGGGGCCACTCACTTGCCAAAGAAGCACTTGGGGACGGTGCTCAGCTTCCTCCGGCGGTCCTTGATCAGGTTCACCTTCTTGTTCATCATCATGTGGTAAAGCTTCTCCCCCTTCTCCGAAATCATGACGTAGGCGTCCCTCTCCATGCCCAGCTTCAGGCCTACAGAGGGGCACAGTTAGCACTGGGAAGGGCAGCAGCACCCTGGGGTGGGGGAGCAGCAGGGACAGGCCTGCAGCCTGAAAGCCTGCCCCCAGCTGCCCTCCACAGGCGGGCATCTATCTACAGGGCACAACACTTAAAGCTGTAGGTACTGCCGGCAACTCCTGACAGAACCTTGTAGGGAAGAGTGGCATGTCTCCCCCAGTGTACAGATGGCAAACTGGGGGCACCCAGAGAAGTGAAGACCAGAGTAAAAGGCAGTGGAGCCTTCACCCTGAGGAAGGTCTCCAAACCCAGAGGCTATCAGAAAGCCTGCTGAGCTGTGCTGTGCAGCCGAGGTGGATTCGCCCCCTTCTCTAGCACTGCACGCAGATCCCGGCCCCAGCTTGGACCCTGGGCAATTATGAAAACACTAGGAAGACAAATAATAACAGCAAATGCTCCTACAGCACCTCCCACCTGCCACTTAATGCTCAAGGCAAGAATCGTTATCCCATTTGACAGATGAAGAAACAGGTCAGAGAAGGTAAGTGCTAGAAGCACTGGAGGCAGGATTTGGACCCAGGAGGTCTGGTCCAGGACCTGACCCTGACCACAGCAGGCATCCTTACACCCTTCCAGGGGTCAGGGTTTGGACAATACCCTGATTCTAAGGACTCAGGCCGTTGAGCCACACCCCACTGTCCAGCACCACCACAGCTTTTGACCACAGAGATACTCGTCACCAATCCCAGGCCAGACCACTCCCTGAACCCTACCCCCACCCTAATCAGTTTGAGAGATTACACACTTCCCAAGTTGGGGCAGATGCAGGCATTTATTTGGCCTAGTAGAATTTTAAAGCATTTTGAGGCATCCTTTTAAAATCCAGATGTGCACTTTAAAAAAAATAAAGGGACTTAATCACTTGATCTCACTCTTCTGGGCCTGTATTTCCTGAGAGCTGACAGCTCGTTCCCTGGTGGGAGCCAGGAGAGAAGAGACATTGATGGGTGGGTCATCAATGTGGCAGGTGAGTTTGGGGAGAGGGAGAAAATTAGCAGTGACCCCAACATTTAGACTCAGCTCCCAGGAGAAGGAGGAAGCATTTACTGAAATGAGGAGAGGGGAGGAACAGGTTTGGGGCAGAAACTCAGAGTGCTGATGACACACGGCAAGTGGGTGATGGCATGACACCCACATGGGGACTCCCAGTGGCTAGGACACAGGTTGGGGAGTCCCTATAACCTGGGGGTCAGGAAGTGGGAGGATGTATCCAATTTTCCCGCGTGGCTGGATACCGGCCTCAGCCCACAGCATGGCCGCCTCTGCAGCAGAGGCTTTTAGCCCCACTTATTAGACAACACAACTGAGGTCAGGGAAGCTGATATTAGTTGCCCCCAAGGATGCCAAGATCCCTCTCCCCAACCTGGTGGTTTGCACAAGGTCATTACCCGCCCCCAACCGCACCCCACTTCTCACATATACTCTTCGTTGTGCCAGTGGCTGCCAAGGAGCTTGGGCGAAGCCAGAGTCATGACCACTCTCACGGGAGCCCCCAAGGACCCTGCTCCCAAGTGCAGACTCAGAGAATCTCAAACAGAAAGATCCCCAGAACCACAAAGGGACAGGCATGAAGGGAGCATCCCGGCTACCAACCCACAAGGGTGAGGGGCCAAGAATCCACATCCAAAAATCACACGATCTCAGGCGAGTCCCTCCCACTGGGCCTCGGTTAACTAACTGCCGAGTGTGCTGAACCAGAAGACCTCGGGTGAGCCAAGAAACCCCCAGGTCATAGCACAGATCCGAGCTCCCCGCCCCTTCAAAGACCTGCTTCTTGTAGCTCTGGCCTTTCTAGGAGGACCCAAAGTCCCCTCCCAAGCCACTGTTCTCGCTCTGCAGCAGTGGCCAGCCGGGGAGGCTGCCCGCAGCCCACTCTCCCGGGCAAGAGGAGGCGCACTCACTCTCGCGCTGCTCCCGCTCGCGGATGATGGCGTCCAGCCACTTCTGCTTCTCCTCCGCCGTCTTGGCCATGCACACGAACCACTTGTTCTTGGCCGTGTTGTGGATCTTCCAGCCGTTGGTGACCGTGTAGCCATTGCTGTGGTAATCCGCTGGCAGGGGAGGGAGGCAAAGATGGGTCAGCACCGACTCGGCCCCACCATTCAGTACATTCCCCAATACACACCTGCAGGTGAGGTCACAGGACCAGACCCTCCTGCTCCAGGAAGACAGACGAGCCCTCGGCACCCATGGGACTGGGGGGCAAGAGTTGAACCTACAAGCTTTCAAATGCTTACTCCCTTTCTCCTACCCATTTTCTGGTGGGCGAGGAAGTCTGGCCAAGAAAGACCCACCAATCCCAACAAGGCACCAAAGCATGAGTGACTCCAGGGGGACACCAGCTTCCCAGCCTCCTCATCTGTCTCATCCGGGCTTTTGGGCTACTTAAAGCCTTAGCACAGGGCCTTCCTGGTGGCACAGGTGGTTGAGTGCAGCAATGTGAAGCTGTCCGCAGCCTCTGCAGTGCCGGTTCGATCCCCTCTGGCCGCGGAGCAACCCACATGGAGCAGCAGACCTCTCCTGTCTCGCCCGCTGCTCCCCTCAGCAGTGTGTTTCAGTCAATCTGCCTGTTCTGTTCCCCGCTCTGTCTCTGTCTCCTCCCCCACCTCCCTGCCACACACATCTGGCCTGTATGCCAGTTCTTGTATAAAATAAAAAAATAAAAATAAAAGCCTTAGCACAATCCCAACCATGCCAAGTCATGGGCCCTGGGCACTGCTGGCTGCGATTCAGGTTGGCAAACCTCTTTGAAACTGGCTGGCATTATCCAGGGAATTTGACACCAGCCACACCCGTAATCTGAGGCTGACCCACAGGCTTCATGAGACTTCAAAGGGTCTGTGACCAAAATCAATCAAGAGCCCCTAGTCTAAACAAGCTGAGGGCACAGATGCCGGGGACACTCATAGCACCGCTGGGCTTCCTAGGGAGCAGAGAAACCACCCAAAGGTCCATCACCAAAGGCAGGGAAAGAGGGAACTGTTCATGCAAGGGAATACAGACAGCCCTGGAATCAGCGAGCTACTAAGAGCTATGAGAGAAAATGGATCTCTCCAATGCAGGGCTGCAGAAGAAAATATCATATGACCCTCTAAATGGAGCACATCCTATAACCATTTAAGGTTCAAAAGCAGAAAAATCATAATTAAAATGTTTGACACATACTTAGGAGGGAATATATTTTTAAAAAGCAAGAAAATGATCATCAGACAATTCTGAGAATGGTTACATCTGGGGGTGGGGGGAGGTGCTGTGAGCAGGGAGAGGCACGTGGAGCTTCTGGGGTGCGGGCAGAGTTTTACTTGTTAACTTGAATGATGACTACCCAGCTGTTCACCTAATGCTCTATGTTCCAGGCCCTTCACTGTAGGTAGGTGACGCTTCACAGTAAAAGGAGATGAACCAAAACAGGGACAGTGTGTGGAGCAGGGGGCTCAGGGAGGGCCTGGGGCGGGGGCTTACCTGTCCCGTCTTCCACATTCTCCACCTCCATGACCTCAGTGTTGATCCGACCCCTGAAGATGTAGAGGGAGCCATTGATGGATTTCGTCCTCTTGCTGGACTTCTTGCCCCCAGTGACTCTGAAAGACAGTGGGAAGTCCGTGGCCCCCATGCCTTGCTTTCAAGGGCTTTAGGTTGGTGGCTGGGTGACCTGCGGGAGTCACTTCTCCACTCATCTGGAAAATGGGTAGAGCCTTGCTGGCCTAATGGAGATAATGTCGGCCAACAGGAGATGTTGGTGAGAGCCCAACAGGAAGCAAAAGAAACCCATTCTCCTTAGAAAATGGGTAGAAACCCAAAAAGTGTAACAAGCAGGTACTTTCTGAAAAAAGAACTGAGCTTAGAGTAGGCAGTCCATCTGTCCCTCTGTCCATACATCCATCTGTCCATCCATCTAGCCCCCCTTCTACTTGTCACTCCTTCACTCACCCAGAATCCTATCATTCACTCAGTCACTCAACAAACACCTCAGTGGAGCTTCCTATGCAAAGGCTACTTGGGACCCAGGGGTGTCTCTCCCCCATGCATTCAGCAAGAACCGTGAGGGCACCTGTTTGGTGCCAGGCACCACTGGGTGCTACAGCTACTGCAGTGAACAAGACAGAGACTGAGAACACATCTTCTGGGAGTTCAGGGCATGAGGGCAGGATTCTCAGAGCCCAGAAGCCATCTCGTGACCTGTGCAGGCTTCTGCTCCTCCAGGTGGGTGCGGCTCCCAGCAGCCAGCTGTGTTTGTTCCCAGACCCACTTGCCTGATGTGCACCTGGTACTGTAATTAAATATTATCTAAGCTGACTGACATGAGTGTGGGATTCGAGTTGTCGCTCCACAAATCCAGTTGAATGTTTTGGAAAGACAATAAAAGTGAGTTGCTTTTGTGTTGAGTGAACACATCCTCGAAGAAGAGGCCTCAGCTCCATGTGAAAAGAATGTTTAATGAATGCGACATGCATGTTTTCGGTGCACATAAAACACGGAAGGTTTGTAAAAGAGAATAATAAAGTGAAAGGTGGATGGGGGCTTGTGATTTTAACTGGGGCAGGAAAGGGGGGAGGGATCACAGAAGACCTTACTGAGGAGAACGGGCAAAACTATGCAAGGTGAGGGAGGAAACTAGGGGGTTACTGGGGACACCCACTGCAAGGGCAGGAGGGCGCCCTGGCTGTCCCGACGCCGTGCGGCTGGACCAACACTAGGGAGGATGTGGCAGGAGGGGCCAGCATGGCCACAGGGTCCTGCAGGGTTCTGGGGACCACAGAGGAGACAGGTTTCTAGTGTGTGTGATGAGAGCCAGGGAGGCCTGGATGTGTTTTAAAAACTACCACTGGCTGCCTGTGGAGAACAGCCTATAGGTGGGGACAGTGGACAGCAGGGAGAGCCAAGGAGGCTCAGGAGGGGGCAATGGTTTGTGTGCATGTATCTTACACACCTGTATACACGCACTGTCATAAACTTTGTGTTCAAGTATAAAATCTGTATCGGGCCTCCCCTGGTGGTGCAGCAGCTGAACGCTGGGTTGCAAAGCTGCCCGCAGCCTCTGCAGCGCCAGTTCAATCTCCGGCCACCGGCAAGGGTCCCACATGGCGCGCAGACCTCTCCTGCCGCCCGCTGCTCCCCTCAGCAGTGTACTTCGGTCCTTCTGCCTGTTCTGCTCCCCGCTCTGGCTCTGGTGAATTCTCTCACCCTCCCGCGCTTCTGACTACCCAGTGCTTGTATAAATAAAATAAATAAATCTTTAAAAATAAAAAATAAAAAAAATAAAATCTGTATCAAACAACATGCCCAATGAAGTACACAGCTCAATTCGCTTTGACAAAGTGAACACCTGTATAAACATTTTAGCACTCCAGAGCCCCCCAGCACACTCCCTTCTGGTCACCAGCCCCCACAAGGGTACGCCACCTTGAAGTCTAAGCCTGTGGATTTGCTTTGCCTGTTACTGAACGTCACATAAATGGAATCACTAGACTGAGGCTGCTGGGCATTTGGGCTGCTTCCAGCTTGGTGCCGCTGGGACTGTGCCTTATTTAGAATGTGTGCACCTGTCCTTGGGTTATCTACCTGGGAGAAGAACTGCTGAGTCATAAGGGAAACAGGCGGTCGGCTTTCCTGGAGACTGCCGAGCAGTTTTCCAAAACACTTGTACCAACTTCCCCAGCAGTGTCGGCACATTCCATTCGCTCCACATCCTCTGCCACTGGCATTTAATTTCCATTTGGGCCATTCTGGTGGGCAAATGGTGGTGACTCATTAAACATTTCATTTCATGTTTATTGGCCATCTGGGGTCTTCTTTTGTGAAATGACCTTCCTTTGACCACATTTCTACTGGGTTGTCTGTCTTTTTCTTAATGACTTATAGTAGGAGTTGGCAACTTTTTCTGGAAAGGGACAAATAGTAAATATTTTTGGTTTTGAGGGCCATATGGTCTCAGTTCCAATTACTCAACTCTGTCCTGGTGGCAGGAAAGCAGCCACAGACAATATAGATGAATGAGCACATCTGTGTGCTGATAAAACTTTATTTATAAAAATAGGCAGAGGGCCCAACGTAGCTTAGAGGACTTTTTTATATACTCTGGATGTGACACCCTTCCCAATTATCTCAAAAATCTCCTAGTTGGTGGCTTGTCTTTTCACTCTACTCATGGTGTCTTTTGATGAACAGCTCTTTTTTTTTTTTTTTAAGATTTATTTATTCATGCATACAAGAACCAGGGTACAGGCCAGATGCACGGTAGGATGAGAGGAGTCACCAGAGACAGAGCGGGGAACAGAACAGGCAGACTGATGAAACACACTGCTGAGGAGAGCAGCGGGCGAGAAAGGAGAGGTCTGCCGCACCATGTGGGATTCTTGCCGGCTAGCAGGGATTGAACCCATGCTGCAGAGCCTGCGGACAGCTTCATATCACTGCACTCAACCGCCTGTGCCGCCGGGGAGGCCCTGATGAACAGCTCTTAATGTAGTCTGGTATATCTCCTCCTCCTTCATTATTTTACTTTTTGCCTACTAAGAAATTTTGGCTTATCCCCCAGCTCATACAATCTCCTATCTTTATGTCTTAGAAGCTTTATTGTTTCACCATGTACATTTCTGTCCACAATTTATCTGAAGTTGACTTTTGTGTACCGTGTGAGCTAAGGGCCAAGACTCAACTTTTTCCCCACTGCCTTTCAGACTGACCCAGTGCCACTGACTGAAGCGCACTGGCTGAAAATCAAATGACCAACAACCGGCTTACATGTGGGTCTACTTCTGGACTGCCTGTTCTATTCTGATCATCTACTTGTCTGCTTTCACCCTGATCCCACGTAAGCTTTATAATAAGCCTTGGTATCAGTTGTAGGAGTCCTTTGGCTTTGTCCTTCATCAAAATTGTCTTGGTTATTTTTGTCTCTTAGTGTTTGCATGTAAATCTTACAATCATTTACATACACGCACATACAACCTCCCTCCTGGAATTTGCTTTGGAATTGCTTTGTGCTTCTGGCCTAAGTCTGATGACAAAAGAACCTGCTGCTGAAGGGGTGTAGGATGAGGGAGATCAGACCAAAGACAATTCAGATCTGGCCTGGGTGGATTCGATGGTGGTGCCACTGGTTGGGAATGAGGAAGGCGGGAGGAGGAAAAGGCTTGCAGAGGGAGCTGGGATGAAAGGGGAGTCTTGTTTCAGACCTGATTAAGATCTAAAACACCCCAGCAGAGATTCAGAATCGTTTCTTCTACTTTATGTATTATGGGCCGGACATTATTCTACCCACTCTACACGTCCTATCTTAATCTAGAAAAACGACCCCATGACATCTACCCTGTTTAACAGACGGGAAATAGGGGTACAAGAAGCTGTAATACTTGCCCAAGGACCCTGCCCAAGGTCACACGGCAGGTAAAGGACACAGCCTTGTGTCCTTAACTGCCCGAGCTGTGCGCCTCTAAGATGCTGAGTGAGCGGTTGAGATAGAGGAGTCTTAGCTCTCAGTTTCCCCTTCTAAGGAAAGGGAGGTGAGTTGTTTAAACTCTGCCCTCCACTTCTGACTCCATGGAGCCTCGACTTGGGGATGAGACCAGCAGCACTCCAAGAACCTGCCCTGCCCCACGTCCTGCTGCGTCAGGCATTTCCTACAGGGGACCAATCCACCACTGCCCAATCCCTCTGGCTCCCAAGGCAAGGACAGGAATGCCAGCCTCCCACTCGGTTCACTCAGGAGACAGATGTGTCCTCTTCCTCCAGCCAGCCAGGCTCACATGCAGAACCAAGTCAGGGGATGGTCTGAAAGGAGCTGTGGCAGCCCCAGGCAGGCCCTGCTAAGCCCACTTGGATCCTGGGTGGTCAGAGTCCACTGTTATGGCTCCAACAGGTGCGCCCATGCCCCAGAAGGAAGAGCCATGCCTGGGTAGCCAAAGATTGAGCAACTTTGCCCAGAGATGGGAGCAGGTCACAGAAGCCTGAAGGGACATTCTGTTTTCTAAGCCCCAGTGTTCTGGGAAAAGTGCCTGCTTCAGACAGCCCGGGGCAGGAGGCAGGAAGGGCAGGGGTGGATGTTGGCAGTGGGTTGGGCACCGCCAAAGGGTGGACTCTCAGGAAGCAAGGGGGATGGAAAAGGGGTCAGCAGTGGGGGGACAGGAGGACACAAGACAGACCTAATGGAGTGGGCAGGTATAAAATATCAAATAAGAAAGTGACACGCCGAACAAAGTAGATGGTTAAGGAGGGAGACCGAAGCCTTTCAGAAGGATCAAGCCCCAGAACAGGAGGGAAAAGGCAGGGAGGAGAGGGCTATGGTTGAAGCACCTACTATGTGCTGGCTGCACCCACAGGATAGCAATGAAGCGGAACCCAGCACACGTGGAGGTTAGTTCACAATAGCAGGGACCCTTAACCTGTGTAGTGACTCTGTGACAGGCACACTGCTCACACTCGGTCTTCACAATGGCTCTGTGAGGCACCTTCTGGTGATTCACCCTAGTCTGCAGGTGAGGAAACCGACGCAGAGGAGGCAAGTAAATCACGAGAGCGGGAGGAGAGGCTGCCCGGGACTTGACTGGAAGGGCTTGGCTCTGAACCGAGCACGACCACAGGAACAGTGAACGTCCCTACTTCACAGAAGAGGCCTGCTAGAGGAGGAAGTGAGAAGCCCATACTCACACCCGACACCCCATCCTTCACCCGTGGCCAGGCTCCTCACCACAGTCTTAAAAGATCAGCCGAAACAGACATGGGGAATGGGCTTAGGGACATGTGGCCTGCCCAGAGCACAGGAAAGTGGAGATAATGATGACAGCAGGGCCCAGGGTCTGGGCCCCACTTCGGCCCTAGGTTTTGCTAGACAAAGGAGTAAAGAAGTCTTTGGAAAGTCACTATTTCATTCCTAAGACAAAGTAACAGGAAGGAGAATTCAAAATGGGTCGTGTTGGTAAGTTGAGACATCCTCTACTTTCAGAGCAAGAAAACCAAAAAACAGGCATTTCCCAGTGCACCAGTACCTACCTGCCCACCCATCCAATGGGGGTCCACTGTGCCCCCACTCCTACAACCACCTGCCCCCACGCTCCTAACTTTCCCTCCTCTAAGCACCCAGCCACCAGCCACCCACCTAGCCATGCAATCATCTCATTATCAACCTTCCATGCCAGAGTCCAACCAGCAAGTATCAACCAAGCATCCACTCAGTATCAATACACCTATCCAATTAATGCCTATCCATCGCTCCATTTATCACCAAACCTCCAGCCTTCCAATTACCTGACCATCCAAGCAACCTTCCATGTGCCCTTCACTCAACAAACCTTACGGTCAGGCCCCAACTCATCATTTACCTAAACAAATCTCGGCCAGTTCACTGTAGCTGCACATCCATTTCTCCAACTATCCAAACATCCACACCATCCCCCAACTCTCTGCCTAGCCATCTCCGAAACCTCCAGCCCTTCGGCCACTCATTCCTCCACCCACAAATCCACACTCCCATCCACAACTGCTCCCCCCATGCTCCCACCTTCCATTCAGGATCCTAAACCTCCACGATCCTTCCAGCCTCTCCCCATTTATCCACACACCCCATCATGCACACTCCCAGCCATGCAGACACCTGCATCCTCGACCCCTCACTCACCCAACCATTCAATCCAGACCACAGAGTGCAAGAAGCTCCAGAAAAAGATACAAAGATGATGGAGATATTACCGCTCTCTCCAAAAGCTTAACAATAGACAAGCCTCCATTCCTCAAACTCTCTACCTTTGGACCTTAGACAGACAGGATGCTAGCCTCACCAAAACCCAGGTGTCCTCAAAGGCCATCTACCCTGCTCTGTCTAATAAGGCAGCCACAAGCCACAGGTGGCTACTGAGGCTTACAACATGTTGAGTCCAATTGACATGTGCTAGAAGTGTAAGATACACAGCAGACCTCAAAGAGTTGGTGTAAAAAAAAGAGGGCAAAATATCTCTTCAATACATTTTTAATTCACCTCAGTTGAAACGACAATCTTCAAGGGCTATACTGGGACAAGATAATATACTATTTGAATGCATCTGTCAGGTTTCTTTTTGCTTATTTCAAAGTAGCCACAAAAATTTTAAATATCATGTGTGGCTTGCATTGTATTTCCATTGCACAGCGCCAATCGAGAAAAACCCCTCAACTCGGAAGAGAAAAGGAGGCCCAGAGAGGGCAGTGATAAGACCAACGTGTCACTTCAAGGAACTGTCAGGGTTGCACCCCCTGGTCCAGCTGGGCAGCCCCATCCCAGCCTCCCCACTCCAGCCCTCTCCCACACCCAGCCACTCACCTGGATTTCCGCTTGCAGTAGACAAGGAGGTTGTCGAAGAGGAAGAAGGCCCTCTCCTGGATGTTGCCTGCAGAGATTTTCAACAGAGTTCCTTGCAGGAGGAGCTGGGTGCAGATGTCTGTGAGGTTGGAGCCCTGGGAGGACAGAGCAGGGACAGTGAATGTGCTGGCAAATCCAGGCAAGTTCTGGAGGTACCACCTCCCTTCCCAGAAGCAGAACCTACCCCTGCCTCCCTCACAACTCCACATCTAAATGCACAGCTGGACGCAAATCTGTCAGCAGACAGGAAATCAATACAGTCTGGTCATCAGCACCTCTCTGCTGAGCGGGTCAGGGCAACGCTGGGAAGACCATAAAGGATGACAACTTCGCAAGCTTGGGACTGGGGCTCAGTTTGGTCAGAGGACTTCCCCAGCTCCCCCAGCCTGATCAGTATCTGGTTTGGTTTGATTTGGTTCTTGTTTTGGGTTTGGTGGGGGGTTTTGGTTTTGGGGGTTGGGTTTTGTTCTTGCCTAACGTTTCTCCCTTATTTATTTCTGTCTTGATTTGTTATTCTGTCCAGCCCACCCCCCACCAAGAATGTCACTGTCAAGCATCTGTCAAAATCTGCCACTGTATTCCACACCCACCACACTCTGGCACATAGTAGGTGCTCAATAAACACTTATAGAACAGGTGAGGAACACAATGTGAACATTGCCAAGGGCGGGATTTTGAGAGCATTCTACTTGGTCAAGGCGCGGGGTAGCTAAGGGACAGGGAGTGCCTAAAAAGCTGTGTGCCTGGAGCTCGCTGTGGCTCCATGAGGGTCAGAGCCGTGTGGCCAGGAAGGGTATCAGGAGGACGGTGAAGATAAAGAGGCTGAGGGTGGGGGTGAGTGAAGGCCCCTGCTGGGAGGAGTCCTCAGAGCCAGGAACAACATGGAACGGTCTGGAATTCTGGGGCAGGGGAGGGGGCTGGGGAGATGAGGGCTCAGGACCAAGGCCAGGGCAGAGACATCCTAATGTGCTAAAAGAAAAGCTGGAAAGAGATGTTGGGGACATGGAATGTTAGCTAAGGCAGCCCCAGGCCATGCCCTGAATCCATGCTCCTCTTCTGTCTCAAGGAATGTCAGGGGGTGCATGGCTGCCCAACCAGACTCCATTTCTCAGTATCCCTTGCACATCCCTTAAACGCATGGATTGGTTTAAGTACAGGTACTGTCATGTGACTAAATTATGGCCGGTGCACCCACTTCCACATCATTTCCGTGGCTCCCGTCCCTCCCACCACATCTGGAAGGCTGGGACACACTAGCAGACAGTGGAGCGAGGAGGTGGGCAGGACCTAGGTCTGAATGGAGCAGAGCCGCCCAGCCCAGCCTGCCCCGCTGCTGGGAAATATGCTTTCACCTCATGCAAGCCCGTCTCTCCTTCCAGCAGCCTACCATGTACTCAAACACATCAGGATGAAGAGACAGGCTCCATCAGTAGCTGGGGTGGGGCTCTGTCATTTGAGCCTGAGAGTATCATACAAAAGTAGTATTTTAGGGGAAATTCATTTGACAGACCTGCAAATTTCAGTGAAGGGGGAAACACAGACCCGATGCTATTTCCGCCTGAAAATGAACTTGGGAGGCGAGAGGGAGAACTGTTCACAGAATTCCCTTCCCAGTGAGATTTGCTGATTCAGCTATTCCCCCCCCCCCCCCCCAAAATGCAATATGGGAAACTGGTTTTGCAACTCAGAAGTCAGGCTGTGCTAACTGCCCACAGCAGCCCCAGAGCTGCTGGGAGAGCTGGCTGACTCCAGGCCCACCACCACCCCCCCCCCGCCCCCAGGGTGTGGCAAGCCCATCCACCCACCAGTGCCAGGGTCCTCTGGGGGCCTGCCAGGGGTCCCGGGCTACCTGCTTCTTCATGGGGGTCAGGAGCTTGCAGTGAGGCTAGGAGGGTGCGCCCATTAACAGAAACCACAGCAGACTCGCAGATACCCGGTTCCCACGGCAGAGTGACCCCACGAGGCAGTGAGTCTGCTGCACTAGACCAGGCTTCCATGACCAAGAACCCATCAGGCCCCAGTGCTAGCACACATAGGACAAGTGTGACTCCCCAGGCGAAGAGGCACCAGCTCAGTGAGATAGCAGTTCCTCCAAAGCACAGCACCCCCCTCTCCTCCCCTCACCGACTCTCGCCCACCCACCAGCCCTTCCAGCCTCCAAAGGGGGATTTTAGCTGCAGCTATAGGAATCTGGCACCAGGCCAGGCTGCAGGGTCTGGAGTCCTGAGGTCATGCAGGCCTAGGTCATGGGGTCACCTGGCCCCTCAGGCATGGTCAGGGGACCTCGGAGGAGAAGGGTACCCAGCCTGGAAGGCCGCCTCAGGGTCTTCGTTCCCCACCCCAGCAGACTACATGTGAGAGGCCAAGGATGCTGTAGACAATGCCTTTCCTGCCCAGCCTTACTGAGAAGCCCAGCAGGCCACAGTCCCCTAGGAGTCCTTGAAGCCAAGGTCAGACGCAGTGCTGAGGATCAGATTCCCCGGGAAGAGTTAAGCACCGAGGTATCCACCAGCCTGGGCTGGAGTCCCCCTGCAGACAGCACACATGGCATCAAAGCAAATACGCAACATCGAGAGAAGATGAGAAAAGCTAACATGTGCACAGGGCTTACCTCTGCACACGCCAATTGTAAAAATCAGTTCCTCCTACATCTCTCATCTTACAGATGAGCAAACTGAGGCACAGAGCAGTAAAGGGACTTGTTCAAAGTCACACGGTTAGTGAGTGTCCCCACGAGGCAGCGAGTATGGGATTTGAACCCAGACAGGCAGGCCCCATCTCCTCCCCGCTGACCTCTACTAGCCCAGGGCAGCCTCTTAAAATAGCCAAAAGGTTTTATGCAGTTGTTGGGCTAGAGCAGGGGTCTGCTAAGACCACAACCCCAGGGAGCACAAGACATCCCAGGGGGGTGGGAATTGCATATGAGAACTTTCAGTTATGGTCTTTTTTAACAGCAATTTTGTTCACTCGCTCCTGTCTCCTTCTGACCCCTTGAGGGTGAGTGAGCAGTGTCCTTTTTTTTTTAAGATTTATTTATGCATACAAGAGCTGGGGTGCAGGCAGAGATGCAAGGGTGTGGGGGTGTGAGGATCCAGCTGACGGTGTCTTAAGCCACAGCCTCCAGAGGCTGCAGCAGGAGGGCACCCTGGTCCTCGCTCAGGAGAAGTACACATTTCCTTTTATGATGCTGAGCTTCATGTCAAAGGTCGTGGGGCTCGCAGTTGAAGTGTCCCCTGCAGGAGTTGAAGTGTCCCCTGCAGTGTCCCTGGGGTGCGCCCTAGCCAAAGCTGCGTTTGATCTAAAAAATGCAAGGGAGCAATTCGGCTAGGCTGCCCAGCCCCTCCTGATGTTTCAGCGCGTTCTGAGCCCCTGAAGAATGATCTGGGTGCCCGTCTGCCTCTGCATCCCAAATCCTATGTGACTCATGAGGAGAGGACTACCGTCAGGTAAGGAAACTGAGGCTCCGGACCCCTTCACATAGGCAGAGCTCACTTCTTCACCCCTCCAGCAGCGTTGCCACACACTGCTGTTTCCTTGTGCTCCGTAAACTGGATTTATGTATTAACTTATCTGGCTTTAACCAAACCAGTTTCTCCACTGTACAGGGCAAGTGGCTTACAAAGGATCAGACCCCACAAAACCATGGATCAGACTGGAGGTCAATGAAATGATGCAAACCCAAGCACACAGCAAGAAAGCGGCCAAGACTCTCTACCAAACACAAGTCCCAAGCCTGTAGAATTCCAAGAGGGAGCTGACAATCCTCTTATCAGCCCAGCAAGAGGTCACACAGAAGATCAGAAATGATCAGAAGAGTGTATCGGAAATGAGGATTTGCAACCACATCGTGCACCATGGGCTACAGTGACACCCTAAGTCACCCCATCCCTGAGGTCGTGACTACTGATACATGAGGCCATTGCAAGTCGCTCTGCTGTTAAAATTATCTCTTCTAGTTAGAACATGTGACTTTCCACATCGCCTTGAAGATTAAACGTCTGCATGGAAAACCATTTCATATTTTCCAAAGAATGTTCATAGCCTCAAAATGGCACTAGGAGATACTAGAGCTAGTCTTGGTAAAATTAGACAACTAGGGGGAAATGAGGCCAAGAAAGCAGGACAGACTTGCGTCTGGTGGGGCAGGCTGCAAATTATAGGGTTGGGTCTCAAAACCAAGGCTTTGTGCCTCAGTTTCCCCACCTTTAAAGTAGGGCTAACAATAGTACCTCCCCTCTAGTGAGGGAAGCACATGAGAGGTACTCACTCACTGCCAGCAATTCTTATTCTGAGTCACTTTTTTTCCTGCTGCACCTAGACAGTTACCAAAATTAGGGCAATTCTCAAACAGTAGATTTTTCAGGGTCAAAACATTATCTAAAGACCCTTAATTCCTTCTTCCCTAGGTCCTTATCAGAAGAAAACATCTGGAAATCACTTCTACTCTAGCTGCCAAATTGTTTGCTCAATACCCTCTCCACAGAGGCCCATGTGAAAAAATTCTTCTCCAGCTGGTTGCCAGGAAACTCTCCATCCCTTAAAAGAACTGCTTCATTTCTTCCCTTTTTTGACATGGAATGTTAAGTAACCTATGCCTTTTTCACTTTGGCTACCAGGAAGCTCAAAGTCCAAAAAGATGCTTAAATGCATCAACACTACTTGTTCTTTAGGTTCATACATTTGTTGAACGTGGCCATATGCCCCACCTCTGGCCAATAAGACGAAAGGGTGACTCTCTGGGGCTTCCAGGAAAAGTTTCCCTACACTGGGGGGAAGGTCCCACTCATTACCCCAGCCATGCGCCTATTTCCCCCTCCTTTGTAGGACATGAGTTGCCATCATGGAACCCTGAGGGTAAGGCCAAGAGCAAATTGGAGCTCTGGCATCATGGGGCTGAAAAAAAAAGCCCTCAGAGAATGCGTCCCAACAGACACACCTGAGAGTCAGGCACTGCTTAGCTGGAGGAAACAGAAACAAAACCATGCATTTTAAGCAAAAGCAAATGAGGGGTTTACTCAACCCTTAGAAGGGCCAGAAAAGCCAGGAGTCCAGGACAGGGTTCCCAGGAAACCAGGCCAGGGCTCCCAACAAATCAGGAACACCTCAGAACTGGCCCTCCGGGGGAGTCACTGCCTCTGTCACAGCTGGGAGATTCAGAACAGCAGCCATTCATGCTGGCACTGCAGGAAAACACTATCCAGGCTGCATGCTGGTTCTCAGGAGCTGCTGCCTCAACTGTCAGCTACAAAGCCATCCTGTGCCTGCAAGATATATACCACCACCACCAAGATGGACACCCCATGCCCTGCCTCTTGACATCCGAGAAGCTAGCACCTGAGTGCTCTGCTCATGTTGCCACCGAAAGCTGTTTTTGTGCTTTGCTGCAAAAAAAACACAAAAGTTGGCCTTCCTGGTGGCACAAGGGGTTAAATGCAGTACTATGAAGCTATCTGCAGCCACTGTAGCGCTAGTTCGATCCTCAGCCAGGGAGCTACCCACATGGCGCAGCAGACCTCTCCTGGCTTGCCCCCTACTCCCCTCAGCAGTGTATTTCTGTCGATCCACCTGTTCTGTTCCCCACTCTGTCTCTGGTGAATCCTTTCACCCCCCCCCATACCTCTGGCCTGGACCGAAGTTCTTGTATGCACAAATAAATAAATCTCAAAAAAAAAAGAAGAAGAAGAAGAAGAAAAAAAATCGTGAGCGCTTTAAAAAAAAAAAAAAACAACAAAAAACAAAAAAACAGCACAAAGGGTGGCTCCATGTCATCCAAGTCTTCTAAATTTCCAGCAGCTGGATCTGATCTTGGCCAATCATATCACAAATCTGAGCTACAAAAGGGTCTAAGAAATGCAGCTCTTTGTTCTCCAGCCTTGGCCAGGAAGGTCCATCAAAAGAGTGGTAAACACTAATCCACAACCCCCACCTCCCTAAACAGACCCTCTCCACTGTGCCAAATCCTCAACCTCATAGCAATCCAGGCACATTTAGGATTCCCCAAGATAGGTAAAGAAGTAAAAAATCCCAAACAAAGCAAGTGCCAGAAAATCCAAAGGGTCAAAGGCAGATGATTCAGAGAACAATCTGTATCCACGAGTCTTTCATCTTTGATCTCAACCTCTTTTCCAGCTGTATTGACTCTAATATGGATTTTTTTTAATTTATTCAGAATTTCCCATCTCTTTCTATAGCTTTGTAGGAAATCTCTAATAATCTAAGGAAGATGTGGGGATGTGAACAAATAAATTATACACCCAGAAGAACTTATGAATTCCATCCCCTAGTAATCACGGTGATGGTAAGTAACAGTACCTCCCATTTATTGAGTACCTACAACATGCCAAGTATAGATGAGGAAACTGAAGTTCAGAGAAGTTAAGACATTTGCCTAAAGTCACCAAGCAAGGGAGTGTGAAAGCCAGAATTCTGCCCTGCCCTTGATATCGAAAGTTCAAAGACCAAGGAATACCAGGTAGATAAGGCAACAGGTGAGGGAGAATAATTGGGGAGCAATGGGGAATGGTAGGGACTGAGGAAAACTAGAGGCTTCAGAGGTTGTTGCCCTGGAATATGGGAGTGTGGTGTTACTGATTTTTCATGAGAAACTCAAAAACTAGATTTTTGTATGGACTTAATTGGAAAATAATTAAACAATTTCTTCAAAACCAAAACACCACACAGGCAAACAGAATATGCTGCAGGCCAAATCTGGCGCCCAGGCCACAGTTCGTGTCTGCTGTTGTGCCCCTCCTGGGCCTGCCTCCAACCCAGAAGGCCCTCCGGCCGCAGACACACCTCCCAGCCTTCAATATGCGACTGCAGCTGCTCCAGCGCCTCCAGCTTCTCCATCTGCCTCTTGGTCTCATTGATGTTGGAGCACACGGTCTTCATGGCCTGCAGCGCGCTCTGGATCGCAGGGTGGTCTGGGTGCTTGCCGGGGGTCCTCTTGGCCAGCTCCTAGGGGAGAAGTGGGGACAGGAATGAGAGCCATCCACTCAGCAGGGACGAACATGGCATGTAGGTCACCATGGAGAGCCAAATCCCAGCTCTGCTGCACACAATTCCTTGGTGACACCTGGATCTAGACAAACCTGAAACTTATCCATGTACTTTTCAATTGTGTGCACCCATAAACATGTACCTTTTTTTAATAAGCCTGTTTGAACTGGTTTTTCCATCCCTTATATTTGAAGAAGTCCCTTCTACTTCACAGTCCCAGAGACTACAAGGGCTTGGAATCCCGAAAATGTACTCATCAGTCCAAAATGAGCATAAAAATGTGGGTATCTTCAGAGTTAATGGAGCTTGAGCCATATTAACAGAGGTCTCACATGCAACAAGAGGAAGGTGAGGAAGCTCCTGCCCAATGCAACCCTGAACATACTGGCTCAAATGAGAACAGAGTCATATTCACAAGTGGTAGACTACGGTGCAGAAAACCCCCACATCCGTAAAGGGACCGCTGTATGAACGTCCATGGGGCTGCCTTATTAAGGTGGTGAGTTCTCCATCACTAGATTCAGGACTACTCATGCTTTATCCTAACTTGAATAGTGTATCAGCGTGTGAAGGCGTTGTGGTCAAAAGCAGCCACACGAAGAGAAAGGCATGGTTGGAGCCCCATCCTCACCACTTCCCAACTGTGTGACCTTGTGTAGGCGGCCTCACCTCTCTGAGGTCAAGTGTGCCCATCTATGAGATGGGACTCACAGTCACCGCTTAACATTGTTTGGAGGACCAAAGGGAATGATGGATGTGAGCTTCTTGGTGCACAGTGAGGGCACAATGTTCAGACCATCAGTAGTTCCATAATAATAACAACATCTCATTTTTATTATTATTTCTATGTAGTAACAGTCATCACAAAAGTAGAAGTCATAGTAGCTGCATTTGAGAACCAACTTCATGCCCCGCCCTGCCCTCAACTTATATACACTAAGTCATTTAATCCACAAGTTCCCCCCAATGAGGGAGGTGCAATGACCTTCACACTATACATGAGGAAACTAAGGCTCAGGGAGGTGAAGCCTGTGTCCAAGATCACGGAGCTAGAACTCGGGGCTTGGTGGATGCTCACCCACAGCTACAGGTTCCTGCAGAAACAGTAGATGGTGAATACACACATACACGCCCCGAAAGTAGGTTGTGGGAAGAGTGCCTGAGCAGTGGCCAGTCCTGGGGATCGCGTCCTTAGACAACCAGAAGCAGCAAAGGGAGGGTTTGTCCAGAGCCCCCTCCACATGGACAGCAGAAGCCCCTCCAGAACCAGGCTGGGTGACCTTTCCCCAACGTCCCGCCCCACGAGTCTGGGCCCCGTGTGGCTTGGCAGGTGGGCCTGTGGTGAGAACTTCCTAGAAGAGAGGATGCCAAGAGCAGAGCTGGGGTCCCCGGTGTTTCCGAGATGCCTCACCTCCTTTCCGGCTCCAATCACGATATAGCCCCACTCCCGGCAGCCAGCAGCCCCCAGGGTGTGGTCCCTGCTCACAGAGAGATGATGAGGGGGCAGTCTGGGACGTGGGCCCCAAACTCCAGGCCAAACCAGGCAACAAAGTAATATGGCTGAAGCCAAGCGCTGCTTCTCTGCTCATCCTTGGAGGAAGAGGAGAAGGAGCAATGAGGGGAGTGAGGAAGGTGGCACGGCAGACACCTGCCATCCTCACTGCCCTTCCTAGGGTCCAAGTGCTAGAGGGGCCGGCTCCCACCCAGCTCCCGGTGCCATGTCAGCACGAAGCCTGCACCTTCCTGCCCTGCTCCCCCCACAGCCACCGGCTCAAGGAGCGTACGTGCCCCGAGCTGCCCCACGAGCTTGGGCCGGAGACTGTCAGTGAGATGGTCACTGGGAAAGACACGGTCTCTCGTCCCTGGACCACTAGTCAGACACAGGCCTGAACACCCTACAAAGCCCCCTGAGAAGGGAGGCTCCTGAGAATAAAGCCAACACAGAGACAAGCAGGCCAGGAGGCAGGAAGTGTCCGAGTCCAATGGCATCATTTGAGCTTCTGGATGCCGCCTGAAGACGGACCCATAAAGCCAGAGTGTAAAACCAAGCTGGCTTTGTCACTGGAAGAAATGGCAAAAGTAGCAACCCACTGTGACTTGAGGCTGGTGGGGACTGAGAGGTGGAAAGCCACACTGTGCTCTCCACGAGGAACAAAGGTCGCCCCCGACAGAGGCAGGGTGTCAGCAATGGTGGTTGGATCAGATGGCACACACCCACTCTCTGAGGCCACTTCAGCCAGCTCCGGAAGGGGCTGATCCTGCACCCAGCTGTTGGTTCTGCCCACAGACCTCTGCCCAGGGCACCACATCTAAGCTCCAGAGGCCCAGCTGTGGTCTCTCTGGCAAGCGCTTTCCTGGACTTGCAGTGCTGGGGTCCCTCAGTGACACATCTAGGGTGACAGCAGGATGCAAATGAAGAGGTACTGACAAGCCTTAGGGTCAGTTAAGGAAGAAGAAAACAAGAAGCAAGAAACATCTGGTAGTCCAAGAAAACCCAGAACTGAAAAGATGGTCAGCATGGCAAGAAAACCTTCAGGCATTCAAACTACATGCACATTTCATGCAAATCTATTTTCAGTTTTTAACAATTTCCACCCCTGCTGCAGGTCTGGGAAAAATGTATCCCACAGATTAGGGATTAATGGTAGAAAAGAAATAATACTCACAGGTCTTAAAAATGCCTTCCTGCCACTCTGAGAGGTAAGAAGACAAATGTGGTGAGAGAGCTCACATTTGACCTAGATTAGGTCAAACTATTTGAGCTTAAGCAAGCCGCCTCCACTCTCTGAGCCTAGCTGTTCTAGCTCTGTGGAGGACACACGCTGGACCCACAGATCAAGTGCGATTGCCAGCCTCTCATCAAAGCAGAAGCATTGGCCACCCTGAGCCTGCAGGTCCACCTGGCTGAATGTGGCCATTCCAGAGATGGGTTACGAGCTGCACAGTGTGCCAGAACCCCACCCCACCCCAGTGAGTTATAGCCAGTGCACTCACTTCTTGCACCTGCCCTTCAGGCACCCATGTTTGAGACCTTGGATTGGTGGGTGTCTACTCCCATGAGGGGGCTCCAACTTTCAATGGCTTCACTTCCAATGGAGGCCCTAGCATGACACCTCATACTAAAAGCACTCCCAATTCCAGGCTCTACAGGGACATTTCTTCACAGAAGAGGGTAAAATTATGAGAGATGATGACAGTGGTGGTGGTGGCAGTGGAAGCAAAAGAAAGGAGTGGGGGAAAAAAGGCAAAAAATTAATAAAAATTTAAAATTATCCAAAATAAAGGAAAAGGATAAAAAGGAACACCAAAAAAAAAAACTTAAAAGATGGTAGAAATCAGTTCAAATTAACAATAAACACAATAACTGCAAGTGAGTTAATTCTTCTGTTAGAAGACAGAGATTGTCAGATGAGATTTTAATTTTTTAATTTTATGCTATTTACAGAAGCACCTAACATCTAAAGATAGAGAATAGTTGACGATAACAGGATGAAACAAGACAGATCATGAAAGTACTAATCAAGACACCCAATATAGTTTTATTAATATTGGACAAAATAGATTTTGGGGCAATAAAAACATTTAATACTTACTGTAACTTTTATAGACATTATTTCATTTAATCTTCACAACAACCCATACCTGAGGCACTATTTGACAGAGAAGGAAACTGAGGCACAGAGCTTACATCACTTCTCCAACAAGTAACACAAATAAGTACAGGAACTGAAAAATCATTACCATATTAGAGCAGCTAACATTTACCAAACATGACTATCTACCTAGTATATATGCAAAGTGTCCTCAGGCATTTTCTCATAAATTATTCCATCTAATCTTTGTAGCAAACATGGGTGGCAACTACCACCCCCATTTTGCAAATGGAGACACAGACGAGAGGTTCAGCAACCTGCCCTTGGTCACACAGCTAAGTTAAGGTGGAGCTAAAACCACACCCAGACTGGCAGAAAGCAGAAGGCAGGCAGGACTCCCAAGAAGGGAGATCTGGGAAGGCCCTTTGATAGAACAGATATCAGAACAAAGCTTTGCCAGGAAAAGCCCCCCACACACACAACCTGCAGGTAAGGGGCTTTGTTCCTCGAACTTCCTGGGGTTATTGTTGCTCACCATACAGGAAAGAGCTTCAAGGTTGCTGGTGTAGGTTGGAGTGCTGAAGTATCTGTGGGCGAGGTGTCAAGTGCCTTACTGGGGAGGCAGGATGGAGGGTAGGCACTGTGGTTGGGCAAGGATAGAAACTGGGGTACAAAGGGCCACCACGAAGAGACAGACCTCTGACTTCCTGGGTCTTCTCAGCAAAATGTCACAATGCCAGGTCCCAGCAGAGAAGCAGCCTATTTTATAACATCAGGCCAGAATGCCAAAGAGATGACGCAACATATCCAGAATAATCTAGAAAGGACTCAGCAACTCACTACAAAAGACAACAGTCCAATAGAAAAAGGGGAAATGATGTGATCAGGCAATTCCAATAAAATGCACTCACCTCTGCCGCCACCACCCTCATCCAGCCACCTGTTCTCTGGGCCACTGGTCAAGTCTCCTGGTTCCCTATCCCCACACCCACACCCCTCAGCACATAGTCCATTCTCTGCACACAGTCAGGGGGAGGGATACTTAGAAGCAAGGCAGATCCTGTCCCTCCTCTGCTCAAACCTTCCCACAGTGCCTACCTACCTCACTCAGAGAAGACAACTCCTGTCCCCAGCAGTCCACAAAGCCTGCATAATCTGGCCACATCGCCTCTCTAATCCCATCCCACCCCCACTCTCTCCCTTACAACCTCCTCTCTGATCACAGTGGCTTTTGCACCCGGGGATGGCATCTCCACACTCATTCAGTGAGTAACTGGGGGACAGTTACACTGACAGTTGCCTCTGTCTGGAAAACTTTTCTTCCAGGTACCCATACATCCCCCTCCTCACCTTCTTCAGGATTTTGCACAAATGTCAACTGCTCATTCCATCATCCCTGGTCCTTACTAGCCCTGTGCAGCTAGATCCATTCTTTCCATGGAATTCATCTAAATAAGCATATGTATTTTCTATTCATTCATATCTCCAGCACCAACTATAAAGTATGTGATTGAAACAGTTACCCTAAAAAATAGTTGGTGAATGAACGAATGATTGAGTGAATGGCTTCAAAGACCCAGACACTGCAGTACCAACCATGGCTCACTGCTGGTAGTTGCTTAGAAGACTGGGAAGGATTTGCTAAGAAGGCAACATCTCACTGTCTGACTCTGTGTTTTAGTGTTACCCTCCCGCCCCCTACCACTTCACACAGAGTATCTCATGTGCTACCTAAAATCCTCAGTGCATGTCCCACACTCTGGGAAACACACCACTCCCAGCCACCCCCTGCACCAGGAGTTGATGTGAATACCTAGCAATGGGCTTGACCCATTCCCTGGGTGCCATACTTCTGACAGCCAAGGAGGCAGAGGTAATGAATAGCAAGGTATTCATGCTGAGTGTGGGGGACCACTGCATCAGCCACAGATGAGGAAGATGCAGAGATACCAGAAATCCTGCAACCCAAGGCTATTCCCCTGAGCAGCACTGACAACCCCCATGCAGCAGCTGTCCCAGACAGACAGCTCCCAAGACGTGCCTGGGATGTTTCTCAAGTTTTGGATCAAGATGATGTCTGGAAATTGGGGGTTTTCACAATAGGCGCCTCCTTTGGGATCTGGTATTGTCGCCATCTTGTTGAGAATGCCCAAGAAGCCAGAGGTCATGACCCCCTATGCCTCAGCTTCTGTCTTTGCCCAACCATGGAAACAACTGGCACCCGGGGATGGCATCTCCACATTCATTCAGTGAGTAACTGGGGGACCACCTACTGAGCACCAGGCACCATCCTGGGCTCTGGGGAAGGCCTTTCCGGGGAGGGGACATCAGAGCAACAGAGGCCTGACAAGATTACAGAGTGAGCCTCAGGACATCTAAGATAATGATATTCCAGACAGAGGGGATAGCAGACGCAAAGGTCCTGGGGCAGGAACCTATTTGTTGTGTTTAAGGAACAGCAGGGAAGTGAGTGTGAGAGGAGCAGCAGGGAGGAGGGAGAGAGGAGGAGAAGGCAGAGGAAACATGGACTAGATCATGTAGTGCCTTGTAGGTGGCAATGGTGAGGAATTTGGATTTTATCCTGGGTGACCCAGTAGCTGCAGGGAAGAGTGATGTGAGCCAACTTGGGTTTCACAGCTGAGTCAAGAACAGTCTGTGGAGGACAGGAGCAGAGGCAGGCAGAGCCACCGGGAGCTGCGGCCAAGAGAAGGCAGAAGAGTAACTGTGAAGGGCTGGACTCTGGATAGATCCTGATGGTAGAGCCAACCGGGCTTCCTAATAGACTGGAAGTGGGGTGAGCCAACAATAACCCCAAGACTTGGCCTGAGCAACCAGGAAGATGGAGGGGCCAGCTATGGGGGAGTGAGGTAGGGTGGGTATGGGGTAGCCAGGCATTTGGCTTGGGACATGCAGGTGGGAGATCCCTGCTGGATCCACGCGGAGCAGCTGAGGGGGCAAGAGAGCAGGCCTGGCGCTGAGGGGAGAGGGCCCGGTTGCACACCACAGGCACAGTCCGGGGTTAAAGCCATGGGGACGTCACAGAAACCTGCACATGGATGTTCCCAGCAGCATTCGTCACAGCGGCCAGAAAGTGGCAGCCACCGAAGGTGAGTGAGAACAGGATGTGGTCCAGCCCCTCCACAGACTACACAGGCTTCAGGAGCAAGGCTGCGTCGGGCCACAGTGCAGGTGAGCCTTGAAGACCCCGTGTTAAACAAGGGAAGCAGACACAGAGGCGGCCTGGCTTGCAAGCCCCTCGATCTGAAATGTCCAGACAGGCCAGATCCACAGAGACAGGAAGCGGATGAGGGGCTGCCAGGGGGAGGCGGCAGAAGGGAAGTGACTGCCCATGGGCCCGGAGTTCCTTGGGGGGATGAAAATGTTCTAAAATGACTGTGGTGATGGTTGCACAACCTGTGAATAGACTAATAAAAAAAAAGAGTCATCAAGTGATGAGGCCACATGGGGAGCAAGTCTAGACAGAAAGGAGGCCCAAGGACAGAGCCGTGGACGCACCTAATGCTGGAGGTCTGGAAGTGGAGGGGCCCGCAGAGGAGGCAAAGGCGACAGGAGGGGGTGGGCTGGAGTAGTAGCTGCCCCCTTTGGTCAGACCTGCGCCTCTAGCTTGGCCCCTGCCCCGCTCCCCGGGGGCCCAGTCCCAGGCTGGCAGCTCCAAAGGGCAGGGCCTGGGCCTGGGTCTTTTGCTCACTTACTGGTCAGCCAGTGCCCCCATGAGATCTGTCCATCACCAGGAAACTCTCAGACAGTCGGTCTCCCCTGGGGCACCTGCCACTGGAGCCCTCGGGGCATCCCCCCAAACCTGAATCATTTCCCTGGAAACATCAACGGAAAACTCAACAAAGCTTAAAAATGCCAACTGTCGAGCCCAGTCCCGAGCTCAGGCTGAAATAGAATGTTCCGGCTATTCTTAGGCAATGTTCAACTTCAGCTTTTCGGGGACTGTTCCCAAAGAGGCTTTCATTCTTGCCATTTCCTTCTTTCCGCCCGCACCTCGACCCCAGCTCCTACTCAATTCAGAGTTCAGCTCTACCAAGGGACGCAGAGGGCCCATGACATCTGCAGGGCAGTCAGAACTGGAAGGGTCGAAGGGGAGGATGAGGGTTTGCCCTCAGCTGCCCCAAGTATCTGGGACTGGTTTTTAAAACCCACTGGAAAATGTGACGGAAAGGAGGAACTCGGGCGGGGGGTGAAGGATGAAGTGTTCCCCCTCGGTCCCAGCTGCTGGCTGATGCAAACATTCCTGCTGTGGGTGCCCACGGCCGGGACACTGAGCAATTCTGTAGGGAGGTGGGGGTGAGGGGAAGCCAGGGGGGAGATGGCATGCCCCACAAAACCTAAGGTCCTGCTGGCTGGTACCCCAATGCTCTCTGAGCTTCCCACCCTCCCCGTAAACACAGCTGGAGACTGAGGGAACAGGCGAGTAAACAGCCATTTGGTCCGGAGAGCAAAGCCACAACCTGGCTCCACCATTGCTTCCCGTGGACAATTATTCCCCCACCAGTTGCCGGCCAGTTCTGTTGCTCTTTGCTCTCCCAGGAATCCAGAGCCCAAGAATTCCACCAGGCCCCAGGCTGAGTGGGATCACGAAAGCCTGGGCCTCACCTGGAGAACGTCCCTGTACCCACGGGGCGAGCCTCACTGAGTATTAAAATATGCAATGAAAAGTGCTATTCCTCGTGCCCACTGGCACCCCAGACATTTCCAAGAAACAGAAAACGAAGGGCTGACATCTAGGTGAGCCCCGGCTAGGTCCTGGCGCTGGAGCTGGTGGTTCCTCTAATGGGTCCAATATTGAAGGTTTTAAAACCCAGGAAATGAGGAGCAGACCAGGCACTCAGCCACAAAACACAAGGCCACTGACCACCCCAGACCCTCACTTCCCAGACACCCTACCACCTGGCAGCTTCATTACCCAAAGGGCTTCCCCACCGGCAGTGTGGCCTAATGCCTAGGGGAGGGACTCTGGAGTCAGGCTCTCCAGGTTTCATCACAGCTCCTCCTGCTTGCGTAGTGTATGGTCTTCAGCAGGCCACTCCCTTTCTCTGTGCCTCAGCTGCCTCATCTCAAAAACGAGGCTAATCACTTGCCTAAGGTTCGGTGAGAATCACGTAAATAAGTGCTCAATCATCGTAACAACCCCATCAGGACTATGAATACATATTCTGTAGTACAGGTGAGAAACTGAGGCACAAGGAAGCAGCCGGCCCAGGGCAGGACGCTGGTAAGTGTCAGCACAGCAGCTCAAGCCCAGGCGGCCTGTGGCGGTGGCGGCTGGCTCTACCCCAGGGACCGGCAAACTTTTTCTGAAAGGGCCTGATAGCTGGCCACATCCGGTCTCTGTCACATATTCTTCTTTGTTTGTTTTTACAGTTTGCTTTTGTTTTGTTTTTCCAACCCTTTAGAAAACGTAAACACTGTTCTTTGCTCGCTCACGGATTGTACAAAAACAGGCCCTGGGTCAGATCTGCCTCTCCCGTCACAGCTCCGCCAACCCCTGCCCTAAACCACTGCAGTATTCTACCTCCTCAGCGCCGGCGACGAATTCAAGTTTGGAAGACACATCACGAAGGTCAAATGCAGCGGACCTGCAGGGCCCATTCAGCGCACAGGCTACCTAACAAGCCCCGCCTGCCGCTCCTTCCACACCAAGGCGCAGCACTGACTGCCACGGTATTTCCAGCATCTGCCCTGGATGTAAGCAGCTGCAAAAGCTGCAGAAGGTCCTTCTGAGACCCCTGGGAGGAAAAGCAGCAGCAGGCCAGCGGAAGCAGGGGACAGTCACGTCCACTGCCCATGGCTACTCGCCAAAAAGCCTGTGTTCACAGGCAGAGTGGATGCCCAGGGTCTGGTCCAGCTCAAAGGCTCAGATGCCACCCACCTCGCCAGCAGTCAAGTTCAAGAATTCCCTCGCACCCTTTCCCTCTCCTCTCAACTCCCGCTCTTCACGGAACAGGATGTGTGTGGCCCTAGTGGGCAGGTGCATGAATGAGGCACCACCAGCCAAATGAATCCAGCAGCAAGCACACCAGGGGCCAGACACGGGCCCTCCAGGCGGAGCAGGGCCGGCTCAGGCCGACAGCCGTCACCTCTGAGGGACCCAGCGCTGAGAACAGCAGATGGTGGCAGAGCCACGCCAGCTGGGGATCTGCCCAGAAGTCAACTCTAAAGCTGAAATTCAAGGTGCTCAGGCCCCTGATTCTCTCTAGGCAGCAAATCGTCCCCTGGTGGCCATGACCAAGGCCAGCCAAGGTAGATGGTTACAGTTTGCCCTCCCTGCTTCTGGGCGGCTCCATAAATGGCCCAGATTCCTGCAAAGGAGGAGTCCATCTATCCCCCTCATAGAGTTTTTGGGGTGTGGGACCCAGAGATTGGTTGGAGGCTGGAGCACATGACACAAATCTAGGCCAGAGTTCACTTGCTCCCTGATGGGTTGAGGGGTAGAGCACCTGACTGTGATCCCACTCAGAGTGCAACACTGCTGCACACTCTCACTGCCATGTCTCGGCCAATCAGAGCTCAGCACTGCCCTGGTCATAATGCTTAGGGTGAAAGGCCAGTCTAGGGCTATGGGAGAAAGATAAATGGCACAAAGGCTTCATGTTACTGGTTCCAGTTACAGCTCCTGACTTGGGTCCAGACCACATTCTCCTGGCCAGACTGAGTGACTCTCAGCACTCTGTCAGAGCCACTAGCAGAGATGTTCACTCTTTCCCAGCGCCCTTGAACTCAAGAGGATGTGAGGCGGGAGTAACTGTGATCACCTGCTGTCACACTGGAAAGAAAGCAGAAGAGTTGAAAGCAAAATTGAACTGGGAGAAAGAGGCGGATCCTAGAGCATGCAGTCCAAAGCCGAGCCTGCCCGATGTCCCAGCTACCTGCACTACCAGATTTTTGTGATGAAGCCCATCAGAGCTGGGTTTTCTGTCACCTCAAAGACAGGAAAGGAGTCAGGCGAAGGGCTCACCTTGAGGAGGAGGGGGTATTTGCAGATCCTCTGAATCGGAGACAGCAGGTAGCCTTCCAAAGGGATGTCGGTGGTCTTCCGGCCTCCCAGAAGCATGCAGCTCTGCAAAGGGACAGGAAAACCTTCATGAAAACTCAGCAAGTACGGCAAAGGGATCTGTCTACCCCCAAGCAACCCAGGGAAACATTCCAGAGGCAGCCACAGACTCTGAAAGCAACAGCCAGAGAGATAGGCTATGACTGTTCTGCCACCCAGCACAAAGGCTGCAGCAGGGCGGTAACTGATGGCCTGTGGACCAAATACTGCTACTCCCCACTTTGGCAATTAGTTTTACCAGCCACTCACATCCATTTGTTTACATGTGGCTACTTCCAAGCTATCATGGCAGAGCTGAGGGGTGACCATAGAGTCACAAAACCTAAAATATTTACTATCTGACCTTTTACAGAACAGCTTGCCAAATCCTGATCCACAAACATGCTCTCAGAGACAGGAACATGGACATTCAAGAGCGTCTTGTTTAGAATAGCAAAAACGGGAAGCAAATTAAATACCCCGCCCACAGAAAAATATGTTTGTAGTAGATTTATAATAATGGCACACTAAGGATACCTAAAGCTATGCCAGACAACATGGATGAACTTCAAATCACACTCTTGAGCAAAAAAAGAGAAACAGAAGAATGTGTACATTATGAACCTACTTATATAAAGCTTTTAAAGACACCCAGAACCAAACCAGGCCTTATTTATGGAGAACACATATGTTGTAAAATACAAAGACATGCATGGGGCAGAAATGTATCAAATTCTAGTGGGGGTACCTCTGTGGGGAGAGGGTAACCGGATTTGGAAAGTGAACTTTGAATCCTCAACCTCTACAGAAAATTTTATTTCTTTACCTAGAAGGTGGGTACACGATCATCATCACACAAATCTCTATCTGGACTTGCAGGCTGAAAACCAATCTCAGTCAGAATCAAAAACATCACCCGCGGGCCACACCACTCCTGGCCTCACTATGGTTTCAGGGTCCACCTGCACCTGCCCATCCAGCACGTCCTTCATGCCAGTTCCCTTTCCTGTGCTCATTCTGTGCCCCCACCCTACCTAAGTGCTTTTTCTTCCCCCCAAAATAACAATTATACCATCATCATCATCCATCGCTGATGCTGACCAAGACCTAAGATGTGCCAGGCAGACCAGACCCCCAAGGGCTCATTCTCCCTGTGGACTGAAAACCATCATTACTCTCACTTCTCAGTTCAGGCTGGAGAGATTCAGTGTTTTCCCCCGAAGGTCACCCCAGAACAAGTGAGCCACAGAAGTGGCACCTAGCCCCAGGCAGGCTGATTAAGAGTTTGGTCTTGGAAGTATAAGGCCAGGCTGCCTTTACTCAAAGTTGGTTCAGCCACACCACCTCCAGGAAGCCTTCCCCAACCACTTTCAACACCCAAGACTCCCTCCTGGCACTCCCATTAGTTCATATGACTTTGCATCATTTATAGGTACTGCCCTCTCCTTTGGAGCCCTTTTGGAGGCCAGGGGATCCTTTTTAGGATGCCAGGAACCATGAGTTACATGTCTGTGGTATGCCAGTGTGTCCTCCACAGACCTGGCATGAATGCATGAATGAGCAAATGAATGCTACCAGCCTTCAAGGGATCTCAGCCTTCCTCAACACCACGGCAGTAGACTGCAAAAGAAACAGGATGCGAGGGGAAAAGAATCCCCATACTAGCATTTATTCATTCCTTCACTCGTTCACTCATTCTATAAACATACTTGCAAGCTTATGTGCACTGGGCACAATTCTAAGTACTCGGGGGACAGCCCAACAAAGCAGACAAATTCCCTGCTTATAATCCAATGAAAGCAAGAGCTCACCATGCACTGGGCCCTGTGCCTCATGCCTCTCCTATAAGTCAAGTTCATCTTCAAGTCCGAGAACAAACAGGGACCATTGTCTCCCATTCCAGGTGGGAAACTGGCACAGAAAGATGCCAGGACTGGCCCAAATCTCAGAGATCCATCCACTGCCTCTCAGGGATCTCAAAAGGCTTTCTCCTTGCAGAAGCAGAATCCTGGCGACCCCGGGGTGCTGCTCTGGCAGGAGCTGCATGGCTCTTGTCCCCGTGTCGACCCCTGGCACAGACGGGGGATCAGGGCTGTGGCAGCTGGGAGATGCCAGGCCCCACACTGCTCACACTCGGGTCTTTGTCCTCCGAGCCAGCGCTTGCCACAAGCTGCCCTGGTGATGTCAGCTCCGGGCAGAGAGAGGGAGCCTAGGGGCGGGGAGTGCTTCCCAGAAGCCCCCAGGGCTTGGCAAGAGAAGGGTCTTCTCTTTGCTGGGAATCAAGGAGTTTCCCCAAATCTATCATAGCCACCACCTACGCTTCTCCCCTAACATGGCGGATTGTTCTTCTACTTTCTTTTCACTGAAAACGCAGACACACACAGAGCTACCATTCACTGTTCTGTAGGATTACACTGCAGTCACTATGGGAAGAACTTTTGAGAATTCGCTCTTTAAACCTCCTAACTCACAGGCATGAGAGGTGTCGACCTCATCATCTTCCCAGCCTCCTGGCTACCGCGAGGCCCCGGGTCTTCCTTTCCACTCACGTGTTCCCTGGCTGATCTCGCCCACCCCGACCACTGTGCCACCATCTTCATGCAGAGAGGGCTGGGGTTTCTAGCTCCAGCCTGGCCCTTCCCTTCCCTGAACTCCACACACAGTCTGGTTCCATGCCCACCCCGCACCTGGCGGTCCAGCAGGCCTCGTAAACCTCACACGTCAAAATGGAGTTTCTGTATCTATCTCTGAGACCTGCTCCTACCCCAGCCTTCCCCCCGCGCCCCACCCCCCGTGGGAAAGTGCAAGTCCATTCTCCCAGTTGTTTGGGCCCCAAACGCTGGAGTCATCTGTGACAACACAAGTTCATTTATACCCCAAAGCCAACCCTAGGGCAAACCCTCCAGCTGCACTCTCAAACCCCAGCTCAAACCCTGCCATCCCTCCCCATCGCCACCCTCAGCCACCATCATCTCCTGCCTGGTCTGCTGCGCTGGCCCTGTCCAGGGCTGCTCAGTGTCCCCGCAGATGCCACCCTTAAAGAAGAGAAGTCAAGAGATTTGAAGGAGGTGGAGCAAGGGACCCCTGAAGCCATCAGAGCTGGAAAAGGAAAGGCAGGACCTTTCCCCAGAGCCTCTGGGGAGCAGGGTCCTGCTGCTTCCTTGACTGCAGGCTTGTGGCCCCAGAACTGCGAGAACCAACTGTTGTCTGAAACCTCCCCAACCCCCAGTTTGCAGCATGTTTCTGAACTGTAGGAACTAGCACTGGCCCCATCCTGGTCTCCCTGCTTCTCACACAGCCCAGGGGAGCTTTTGAAAATGCAGATTAGTTCAAGTTGTTGGCTGCTCCAAATGCTCCCGTGGCTTCCCACCCCACTCAGACTAACACTGCAATGCTGAAAGGAACCACATGCTCCAACATGGAGGAACCGACAGGCAGCGTGTGGCACAGGAGACGCCAGACATGGAAGCCTCTCATATGGTTCCATCATGTAAAGTTCCAGAAGAGGCAAAAGGAATGTCTGGTAAGAGAAACTGGCATGAAGATTATCTCTGGATTTGCAGGGAGGTGACCAGCACAGGGCACAAGGGAACCTTCCGGAGAAATGGAATCATTCTAATTCTTGGTCACCTGGGTAGACACGTGCGTAAACACACGTCATGCTGGGCACATATGCTGGGCATCAATAAAGAAGCCTTTTCATAAATCGCGGGTCCTTCTCGTTGTCTAAATCCTTTTGTTTCCTTATCTGGACTCTCGATCTTTCTAATCGCATTTCCTTCCACTTTTCCTCTCTTGCTTTCCATTGCAGGCATCTGACCACCTGGATTTTTTTTTGTTTTGTTTTGTTTTATTGCGGTAGCAGTGGTTACCAGCACCATCTATGATGCAGAGATAGGGGACCCCACCTCTTGAGAGGCATGTCACCACACCACACCCCCTACCTCCTCCAGAGTCCATGCCCCCCTTATCCCGCATCCTCCCCCTCCCTCTCTGGTAGCCTTCATTCTACAGCCACACTTCCAGGGTTTGTTGTTAGTTTGGTTCTGCATGACCCTTTGTTATGTTTCTCTAATTCTCTATAGAAGCAACACCATAGAAGCAACACCATTTCTCCTTCTGGCTTATTTCACTTAGCATCCTCCCCTCTGGTTCTATTCACGTTGTTGTAAGGGGCAAGATTTCATCTTTTTTATAGCTGAGTAGTATTCCGTTGTGTATAGCACACATCTTCTGCATCCACTCCTCTCACTTTGGGCACTTAGGTAGTTTCCATAACTTGGCTATTGTAAATAGTGCTACAGTGAACATGGAGGGGGGGCATATATTCCTTCAAATGAATGCTTTTGCATTCTTCAGGTAACTAAATAGGAGTGGAATTGTTGGATCACCTGGTATTCTGATCCAACAAATATTTTTAAGATTTTGAGAAAGCTCCACATTGTTTTCCATAGGGCCGGACCAGTCTATATCCCCACCAACAATGTAGGGGGGTTCCTATTCTCCACCCTCACCAGCACCTGTTGTTTCTAGTCTTTTTGACACAGGTTATTGTCATAGGTGTGAGATGGCATCTCACTTGGTTTGGACTTCATGCTATTCCTAAAACAGACTCCTGCCTCAGGGCCTTTGCATTTACGGTCCCTCCAACCTGGAATGCCTTCCTCTCGGATACCTTTCGTTTCTCTCTCCTATTTTATCCAGCTCTCTGATGACAGGTCACCTAGGGCACAATTTTCCTAAAGACTGATTTAAAATAGCGGCCGCCACCCTCACTTCCTCAAAACATCCTGCCAGACTTCCTTTATGTCCTCCAGAAAAGCAATGCCACGTGACATGGCACTAAGTCTGCTGACGAGAAGGGCCTCCCCCAGGGAGAGAGGCTGCCTTGCCCTGGTGACTATTGTGGCCCCAGTACTTGATATGATCCCGACCACATGGAAGGTGCTCAATAAGAAGCTGCTGGATGAATGAATGAATAAATCATCCCCATTTTACAGACCAGAAGGCCAACGCACAGAAAGAGGAAGTCCCTGTCCCATTCTCAGCGAGGGCACTGTGTCACGAATGGAAAGCCAGATCCGATCTCTTCCCAGTGCCTCAACATCCCATAATAAACTCAAGACAGCTCTTCTGCAGGTGGCCAAAAGCTGGGAGATGGCAAGGAGGGAGACAGATGGCACGTGTGCTGGCGCCTCACACACCCCCCTCCCCTGCCCAACGGGGCCAGCCCAGCTGCTGCAAAGAAAATGGCAGTTTGGCCCACAGGCAGGCTGCAGGAGAGAAGGGGGGTACAGAGGGAAAAGCAGCCCTTCCCTTCTCACACCCTTGCAAATACCTTCCTGGCATCTTCGTTTAACGATACAGCTGTGCCAAGGAGATACCCCCAGAGATGGGGACCCTCCCCCAGGGGCCCAGAGCCCGGCCAGCAGGGACCATGGTGGCCGAAAGTCAGATGGCAGACGCTAACACGTGCGCTCTTGCACTAAACAACTTCATCTCTGCCTTTTGCCCAGACAATTTAATGAATGTAAGTGCAAGACTGGAAATATAACGCTGCAGATATCAGTGATGAGAAGCATCAGTTGCGAATGCTTAAGGCACTTGAGACAAAAGTGGAAATCAGTCAGCCAATCTGCCCTTCCTCAGATGCTCACTGGAAGGGGGCCAAGTAGCGTGGACTCGCTGCGAAGGAAGCAGACATTTTGAATCAAAATTCTGGAAATACTTTGTTGGAGATGGTACATTAGGGAGGAGCATAATTAAGAACTTCATAGTTTAGCTCTCCAGGCACAGTTCGCTCTCCTTTTGTGTGCTGAATTTTGCATGTGCTGTCGGGAAATGAAATGGGGGAGGGGCGTGCTGGTGGTCTGTGACTGAACAAACAGGGAATTTAAGGGTGAAAGGCCGGGATTGGATCCCATGAGATGTTCAATTACTTTTCAAGGACAGGTTTCGCTCACTATCTAAACGTAGAAAATTTCTGTTTGATATGATTTGGTAGGTTATTTTTTTGTGACTATGAATGCTATACCACCGATTTACACGGAACATTTTTTGAGCATTCCCAAACCCAAAAAATAACCAAGTGAATCATACCAAATAGGAATGTTCTACTTTTGGGTAGTGGGAGAATCCTATATGTACTCTTGGAAAGTCACTCACTGTTTTGGGGTCTTCAGAATCACCCATGGCAAAAGCAAACAGATTCTTCTTCCACAGCAACAGAATCTTCAGCTGGGCACATGGCCGCCCAGAAGAAAACCGTATTTCTCAGCCTCCCTTGGAGCTCAGTGTGGCCATGTGGCTAAGGTCTGACCAACAGGATGTGAGCAGAAGAGCTGGGTGCAGCTTTCTGTTGTGCCCTTCAAAGGAGAAGAGCAGCCCCTCCTCCCCACCCACCCTGCACCCCACTGCCAGCAGTGTGGAAGTGGTGAGAGGTTGTCTTAAACCATGTCAAAGTCTAAAACAAACCCAAGGGCCTTGGCCCCCAACACTGGGGCCCTTGTGCCAGCCCCAGGACTGACTACACCCATGTTGTTAACATGAGAGCAAAATAAATGTCTACTTTGTTTAAAGCACCGTTATTTGGGACATCAGCAAAGCAGGCAAATATCTTAAGTCATACCCAGCAGATAATGAGTGATAAGGCTCCAAGATCACAAATGAACCTATTTCATATACAAGGGAAGCTCTGTAATTTTAGGGAAGACCATTATGGATGTCTATAGCTTGACCTGACCAACGTCCATTCCCAACTTACTTCTACAAGTGCCCACCAACTGTCCTCGGGATGCAGCCCTGTGGTATGGGTGGGAGTTGAGCCCACCACCCAGCTCTAGAAGTGACCAATCAGAGCACCAGCCAATCCCTCTGTCTCCAGAAACTGGTCCGGAGATAAGGTAGTAAGCCAAATTGAGCCAATGATCATCTGACCCAGGATTCTTGCTTTTACCACTGGGAGAGAGGCGCTCTCTCTAACTGGAGTTGCTGGACTATGAGAGGTATAAGCATAAAGGCAGGAGCTCTCCAGGCCATGTTGCCCCAGCACTGAAGGGGGAGCCCAGCACTGGGAATAGAGCCAAAGCAGAGAAAAGCAGAGCCAAGAAACACACTCCTGATGACATCATTTATTTGAACACCCCGATTTTGCTATGCCTGAAGTCCCCTCAGATCTTAAAACTTCCCAGAAAAGTAAACCAGTAAATTTGTTTTCTTTTGGCTTACATCAATTTTAACTTGATTTTCTTACACTTATAATTAAGTAAGCCTAATAATGCAACCATTACTACTGCTGCTACCACTCTTATTAGGATCATTACTTCAGAACAGGAATTAACACACTTGACCAATCCAGTCCACTGCCTGTTTTTGTAAATAAAGTTTTACTGGAACACAGCCATGCTCATTCCTTTACATATTACTTATGGCTGCTTTCAAGCTACAACAGCCAAGTTCAATTCATGTGAAAGGGACTGTATGACACACAAAGGCAAAATATTCATTGTGCCCCTTTACAGAAAATGTCTGGTAGATTACCATGGATTACCCCTGCCTGAACACAGATGGGCAGCACAGGTGTAGCCAGAACCTCCCTTGTGCCCGGAGATTCGAAGCCTGTAGCAGTGAGGGCAGACTTACCAAAAGGAAGGCGCGCACAGTGGGGATCTTGTTCAGCTCCACCAGTAGCCGCAGAGCCTTCTCGTGATTGCTGCAATATTCCTCATACACACAGAACTTGTCCTTCTGCAAGACAAAGGCATAGGCTGTGACATCACAGCAGGAAAGCAGACTCTCTGAGGTGTGCCTCGGCTGGGCCAGGAGGCCCAAGGGAGGAAAGAACCACCCAGGCCCTGACACAGGTGAAGGGATTTTAGGTCAGGGGCTCCCATCTACTACGGGGCTCTTGGGCCTCCTCCTGCCCCAGTTCTGCACCCAGCAGCCTGAGGAACATTCCAGGAAGCAGGATGGCCTGAGGTCAAGTGCACAGACATAAGCCAAGAGGCCTGGCTTGTACCCTGGCTCTATATTTCCAGGTATAAACTTGGGTGCGTTAGTTGACTTTCCTTGTCTCGGCTTCCTCATCTGTAAGGGAGAGTGAATAACAGTCCCTAACTCATGGAGCTGCTATGAGGCGTACGTTAAAATACAATATTCAGCCTATCATAACTGCTCAATAAATATCCATCTTTCGTCTAAAAACAAAAGTTAGACTGTGTCACTCCCCTGCTTAAAATGCTCCAATGGTGTTCTATTTCCCTACCAACATCACTGTGATAGCCTTCGAGAGCCAGGTAATATGGCCCTGCCTTTCCCTGAACTCATCTCACTGGCCTTCCATCTGAAAACCTTGAATTTGCCATGCTTGTTCCTACCTCAGGGACTTTACTCATGCTGTCTGTTACCTGGAACACTCTTCCCCTTCCCGCCCCCTACTATCCTAGCTAAAGTAGCCACCAGGTGTTCTCTATCATCCATTCACCTGTTTTCATTTTCTTTATAGTGTTCTCACAATCTGGAATCACCCCAATTATTTGTTTATCTTCTGTTTCCAAGTTGGCAGTCAGTTCCCTGAAGGCAGTAATCATATCCGTCCTGTCCACTAAGGTATTCCCAGATCCTAACACAGTGCTGGCAACAGTGGGCCCCCCATGAATACATGTTCAAAGAATGAACTTTACATAGCTACTATGTGCATTGCCATACATACACACATACACACACACACACATCACTGAAAGTGAGCCAAGCAAGATGAAGTCACTGTAAAGGTAGCATACATTTTGAATACAAATTCTGGAAATATATCTATGTGTGTATGTATACTAGAAGAGTCTAGATAAGGCTCAGGAATTTGGGGAAACAAGCAGATCTCTCGTCACTGCCACATAGTAGTGGCCTTCTGATGTTCCTGAGTCCACAACTGGATTCTTTCCAGCCGAGAGGTCACCTGCGAGTCACCAGGTTCATAACTATCAAACAGGGTTTCCGGAACTAGAAGGGATAGGAGTCTTAGCAGGAAGCTTCTCCACTGAGCCTTCTCAGTTCCAAACGGCTCGCTGTCTCGTACCCTGCCAAACCCCAAACAAGGATGTCCTGGGTAAAGTCACTGGGGAGGAAGGGCTGTAGGGTCTCGACCCTGAGCTGGGCTGGGGGTGGGAGACAGGAGACACCAAGAAGCTAAGGAAGGAAGAGGTGGGTCTGCAAAGCAAGCAGCCCGTCCTGTTTCTAAACAAGCCCCCAGTATCCTGCAGATGCGTGGCTGCAGGAAAGAGGAAACCAAAGAGGAGGGAGAATGGGTTTCACAATCAGTAAGCACCCGAACTAACTCCAGCTCACTTAGGGGGTGCCATGTGCACCATCTGAGCAGCATCCTTGTCCTGAGCACAAAGTACCTGCACTCAGAGTCAAGGAATGTGTGCTGAACACTTAGTACATGGGGAACCTTCTTGGATGAGGGTCAGCTCATTCACTTCTGGATGCAATAACCTGACATGGTACTTACTGGATTGGACCCACTCATACATGGGAAGCCCAGAGCACAAGCCCAGGTCCTCACACCTAGTGAAGTGGCAGAGCCAGACTCCGTCTCTCTTAGCCCCTATGCTGATGTCCAGCTCAAAGTCACAGCATAGGATGGGGATGGGAGTGGGTGAAAAAAAAATACAGGGAACTTCGAGGGGCACCACAGACAATGACAACATGCACAGTGACTCTAGAATCTGTCCGCCAGGTTTAAAAACCCAGTTCCACACGCCCCAAGATGTGGGTGACCCTGGGCAAACCGCCTGTTCCCTTTGCTTCAGTCTCTTCATCTGTAAAATAGACCTAATAGCAGACCACCCATCTTCCTTGGGCTGCTGGAGGATTAATAAGCATATATGTAAAATGAGTAGAACAATGACCGGTGCATGTGAATGTGATATAATATTTCAAAATACTTCAAAAATATTAGCTATCAACACACATGAACCAATGGGGAAAAATACCAAAACAAACAATGTCACAGTACTCCAAAGAGTGCACACAATACACACACCAAGGACAAACACCCCTGATACATATTCCAAGGAACCAACAAACAACCTGAGGCATTACAACACACAAGCTACATGCTCCAAACAACATCACTAAAGTCAGTCACCAACTACAGTCTCCTCATTGCCTGCGGCCAATTGAGTCACACACATGCATGCACACACGAGCACACACACATAAACACACACACAGAGGCAGGGAGGGAGAACTGACCCCTAGCCTCCCCTACATTGCCCAAGCAGACCCTTTTCGTTTCCATTTATCTCCAATGAGCAGATAGGATCATTGAGGCAATAGAGATGGGTGAGAACTCATCTAGGACTCACCCATCTCAAATAAAAAGATGAGAGGGAAGCTGACAGATACATATGGAGCCAGGGTCTCAGCTGCAGGCCATAGTTAGGCAGGCTACAGGGAAGAAGGAAAGGACTTTTCTTGTAGGTGACAAGAATTGGCCTGTGCCTGGGAGTCTGCTCCTGCAGAGAATGGCTGCAGAGCTCAGGAGGAGGCTGGGCTCTGAATTCAGGCTCATGAACGACAGTCAGAGATTCCAACCATTTGCAGAGAGCTCTCTCTGCAACCCAGAATTTGGGCTTTCCCTGGACCTACAGACCCTGATATTATTAGTACTGCTCCCAGATAACACACCAGGCCCCCATGACCACTACTAGTACCAACCCTGTAAGGCTGATATAAGATTCCAAGCCATGGGCCTCCCTTGGTGGCGCAGCAGGTTGAGCACCACACTGTGAAGCTGTCTGCAGCCTCTGCAGTGCCAGTTCGATCTCAGCCGGCCGGCAAGGGTCTCACATGGTGAAGCAGACCTCACCTGTCTCACCTGCTGCTCCCCTCAGCAGTGTATTTCTGTCATCTGCCTGTTCTGCTCCCCACTCTGCCTCCGGTGGGTCCTCTCACTCTCCCATGCTTCTGGCCTCTACCCCAGCTCTTGTTAAAAATAAATAAAACTTTAAAAAAAAAAAAAAGATTCCAAGCCATGATGTGAGGTTCTGAGCAAGACCACCTGGGTTTACAGCCTGAACCCCCAAGTCACCAACTCCTAATGACTCAGAACCTCTGTGTTCTCATTTACAAAATTATAGATACTTTATATCAATAATACTATACAATGATGACCTCTGTCATCATAAAGTTTTTGTAAGGATTATCAAGTGAATTCACAGCAAGAGCTTTAAAGTTGGGATACAGCATGTGCTCATTAAATATTAGATTATTGCTGTTACTGATGTTGTTGTTATCATCATCACTATTTTTTCAGCAAATTCATTATCCTATTGGTGAATCAGTCTATGACAGAGTGGGCCAGAAACAAATCTGTTTATTCTCATGTCAACCCCAATCAATGACTAGTGCTGACAGCTACACTGGGAAGAATTCTGGAGCCCTTTGGGAAGCAGAGGTAGAATTCTGCAACTGATTAGTGATGTCTGCTTAGATGCAGGTGAGGGCAGTGATAAGATAGCTGCAGGCTTGTTATTCCTCATACCCTGAGTCCTCTGACACAGTCTGTGTTGTGATACTCTCTTCCTTCAGCCTATGAACAGGGCTCAGAGAAGTTAAATTTAGCACATGACAACACCCCTTCTTCAAACCCATGGCCCACTCCATCACTCCCAGGTCCTTTCATTGAGCCCAACCCCAGCCACTCTCAGGCCCCAGACCCTGCAAATATGGAATTGCTGCCTGTGACAGCTGGGGTCCACGTGTTCCATTTCCTCCTAAGAGCCCCACACAGGGCTTTGTTTTGCCAGGAAGAAACGGACAAGCAGTTGTGCGTGCACAGATGCGGTGGATGGGGAACGTGTGGCTGTGGCTTGGGCTGTAACAGAGAAGGTGACAGCCATCGCCTGGGGGAGAGGGTCTGGGCCCCAGAGGTGGTGACTGCTATCCACAGTAAGGTGGGGGGGGGGGTCCATGGAGACCATCTGCTCCCAATCACTTACTTCATTCCCAGAAAGACTGAGACTCAGAGAAAAGAAGGGGCTGGCCAGATGGCATCGCCCCCAGTCGGGAGGTGAGCACAACATTCAGGTCTGACTTCTGCAAAGGTTTCCCCAAACTATCACACAGCTGGGGGAGGAGGGGTTAGAACATGGACCATGCTGCTTCCCAGAGAAACAGCTCGTAGAACAGAAACCCTGGGGAATCCAGCCCCCCTCCAAGACACCCGTGAACTCCCTCCTTCACTCACTGCACTCCAGCCACAGGGGTCTCCCTGCTTGGCTCCATTCCAGGGTCTCCACCCCAGCTATCCTCTCCATCAGAACACCCCCCACCCCCGTTCACCCCATCTCACCAGGCCTTCCGTGATCAGAGCTGCCAGAGACAGCACCACGGCCTGGGCACTGACTGTGCCTGGAGCTGTCCAACATCTTGCTCAACCCTCAGCATCACCAGTTACATCCAGCCTTTTACCCGTTTTACAGGTGAGGACACTGAGGCACGGACAAGTTGTTGACGGTACCACCAACTGGCAAGGGACAGCCCTGCCAACACCAGAGCAGACAGTCACGTCCTGGGGGCTGTAACTCCCAAGGGCGGGGCCACACAAGGCTGTCACACCAGTCTCTGTCCACCACCCTGGGATCCGTGGAGAAGGGAGTCAGTGACAGTGATGTGCACAACGACCACGATGAGTCTTTTCCTCAGCCCAAGAAGGGGTCTGGTTAGAAGGGGAAGTAAGGCTCCGAGGGGCCAACAGCTTGCCCCAAGCCTCATGCCCAGGGACAAGGGCAGACTTCCAGAAGAGGGCCCCAGAGGGGAATGGAAAGGGGTTGCTTCATGTGGGCTGAGCACCCCACCCTCCTTCCTCTAGCTGTCACCCCACAATTCTAAGTGATTTGGGAATCCTGAGGAAAGAGAGGCCTCTCTGGCCAGGAGCCCAAGTGGACACCCAAGAGGCAGACACTCCTGGTGGTCAGGGGCAGGATTCACACTCAGGTCTGACTTGAGTCCACCCTCTTGGCCAGTGGTGGTCTCCGCTGGACATTCTGGGGCAGAAGGGCCCGGCAGGGCCAGGGGTCCTGGGAGTCCCGGGCACACAGCCACACAGCCATTCAGCAAGGGGCTCTGAGAAATGGAGCCGCGCTCCATGGGACGCCAAGAGGCGGGCAAGCCAACTAAGAATTCCCCCAGCTGTGGGCCCCGACCCACTGTCCATTGTTCCTGGAGCAGAGGCAGGGCCCGCCTGCCCACTGCATCCTGCCCGCCATGCCCCAGACAGGCCTACAGAGGAAGCTGGCCAAGGGTCAGCGGAGAGGGACCCAGGGAGAAGCCCACTTCCCCAAAGCTGCAGGCTCCGATAGGGGCTGGGCCATTGTACTCACAAATTTTAAGAAAACATTCCCAAGTTCATGCTGAGACTGAGGCTCCGGATGTAAACAATACTCCAGGGCAGCCAGGAAGTCCTTGTGAACCTCCAGGATGTCTTCGATGTTCGAGAACAGGACCTGGGAAGACAAGTGAGGCCCAAGGAGAGTGTTAACAGAGGTAAAGAGGGAGAGCGAGCTCAAGCAGGAAAAACAACAAGGACCCCCTGACGCAGCTGAGTGTGGCTAAGGGGGTCCTCTCAGAACCTGGGCCACTTTACCAGCCATAGTGAGGACAAACACAGTACCAACGTTTACTAAAGAGGATTAGGGCCTAATCCTGTGATAAGAACTTTATATGCAGCTAATCCTCACTATAACTCCCCCAGGCAGAAATCGAACTCTCACACACGATAGAAGACTACCTGTTACCCCGTGTGAATCTATAGGTTGCACATATAATCAGATTCAGCCATCCCTCGTTTTATAATTTTATGTTTCAATCAGTTGTTTCTCACCAGGGACAATTTTGCCTGCCAGAGGGCATTTGCCAAGACCGAGGAACATTTGTGGTTGTCACAAACTGGAGTGGGGGTTGGCTGCGAGGGAGGGGAGCAAGACAGTTGCTACTGGCATCTCATAGGTAGAGACCAGGGATGCTGCATCCTACAATGCAGAGGACAGGACCCACAGCAAAGTATTATCCAGACCAATTGTGTCAGTAATGCCAAGGTGGAGAACCTGGTGGTGTCCAAGGACAAGGACATAGATGACAGTCTTATTTGCAGAAGCAAAAGTTATTCATGGGAACTGGTCGGCAGTTAAATATACTGGACTGGTTGCAATTCAATAAATTCCATGTGCTGGAATACTATGCAGGTGGTAAAAACAATCTGCAGTTTTGTATACGTGCATATGGGATCCTGGAATGACCCTCAATCTATACTGTTCAGGCAGTTGGGAGGGAGCACAGCATTACTGAACACGATGCCAGTGTGGGTCGGTTTGTAGACAGTAACACAGGAAAGGCCAGTCCTCACTTTGCCGGCAGAAGCAGAGACAAGCCAGACAAAGACACAACCTGGCAGGTGGAGGGGCCGTGAGGAGGAAAACAAGGGGAGACTTTCATTTACTTTGGGTACTTTTGAAGTACATACATTCCTTTTTCTGTTTTTGCTTTTTTTGTTTGGTTGTTTTTTAGGGGAAATAAAGCAGAGGGCATTTTTCATTGAATTTTGAAGAAAGCACACTCATGGTTGAAAAACCAGAACAGTAAGATGAACACATTGAGGAGACCCTCTCCTGGCCATCCCCCATCCACACAGGCCTACAACCAGAATTACCAGGGTGTTTTATACGTCCATCCTTTCAGCAAGTATGGCCTGAGCACCTACTATGTGCAGGCACTGTTGGAGGGTCTGGGGCTACAGCAGGGAACAGTCAAGTGTGTGCCCCCACGGAGGCCACATTCTAGTGGAAGAGGACATACAATAAAGTATGCTGGGTGGAAGGAAGCGTTAAAGACAAAAATAAAACAGGAAGGGAGCCCTAGGGGAGAGCAGGAGGAGAAGTTTGCCAATGATTCAGAGACAGTTACTCTGAGAAAATGACATTTGCAGCACGACCTGAAGAAATGAAGATTGACCCATGGACCTGCCACATGCACCGGACAGTCTGCAGAGGGAGATGGCGTGAGGGTGGGCGGGCAAGGCTGAGGGACAGAGACCACCCCTCAGTGGCTACAGTCTGGGAGGGCCAGGGAGACTTCCTCCTCGGCCACACCCCAGGGGGCACCCATCACGAAGACCACAGAGTTTGGTTCTTTTCCTCTCTCTCATGTTTATGCAGCTCACATGGTTGAATCTGCTTAATGTTTAAAAAAAAAAAAAACCAACATATGATGGATCCTATTGCTATGCTTCAAGGAATGGCTGCAAAATTTTAGAATAAACACTTCTCCTGAGGTTATACCCAAAAGAAACCAGAGTCCATCTCCACCAAAAGATATAGATGAGAATGCTCACATTCTTAGCCAAGAACTAGAAACAACCCACACATCTGTCCACAGAATGGATGAATAAAGTATAATATAGTCAGGTTGTGTAATACTGTACAGCAATGAAAAAGAATAAATCACCATTATCCACACAACATGGGAAAATCTCAGCCACAGCAGTGAGCCAAAAATCCCAGACACGAAAGAGCTCACTCTCATATAAAGTTCAAGTCCAGCCAAACTAATCGATGATAGTGGTTACCTTTGGGGGGGGGGTGTTCCTTGGGAGGGGGCACAGGGGCTCCCACTAGGGACAGGAAATGTTCTCTGTTGTCATTTGGGTCCTAGATACATAGGTGTGTTCACACATGAAAACACTCGTAACTGGCACTCAGGATTGCACCCTTTACTGTGTGTGGTTCTACTTCATTAAAAGGGAAACTAATAAATTACGATTTAAATTATAATTTTTCAATTATAATAGATTGTAATAAATAGGTGCAGTGAAAGGTAGGTGCTCAGTAAATATCTGCTGAGTGAATAAGCGAGTGAATGAATGAACACGTGCATGGAACAAAACCTTTGATCCCAGCACTACCTGGGGCCAGCCATACAGTGACCCACGCAGGTCCCTTTACAGCTCTGTCTCTAGCTCTCGTTCAAACCTCAGACTTATCACTGTGCAAGGTCCCTGTCCAGATTAACCAGGACATGCAGAGGGGATGTCCTGCTTGACCAACTCCGTGTGCACTGTCCATGCTGGCCATCTCTGACACTCTGTTCCACCTGCCCCAACAGCCTCAGCCCTGAGTCCCAGAGACCCAAGAACTGGAAGGTGGCTTCTAGGAGGAAGAGGTCACACTAGAGCGCCAGACAGAGGAGCGCTGTGGCTCCTGCCATGCATGCAGAAGGCCTACTGATGTCCTCGTGACATTCCCCAGAGCCACAGCAGAGATGAAGCCTGCACCCAATTACTCATTGGCCCTGCCCTGCACTCAATGCCCAGTGCTGCGTGGGGGTCGGGGCTGCCACGAGGGCCGCTGGAGGTACCAGGCTCCCAGGGCTTCTTGGGAAGGGATTTTTTTCCACTGGCTCTGAACCAGAAGGCCTGGGGGAGGACAAGGGTAGACAGAATGATCACGCTGAGCAAGGAGGGAGACAGAGAACTCTGAGTTGGGGGAGAAGCCTGGGTTGAGTCCTCCTGAAACACAGCAGCCTGGGTTGAGTCCTCCTCCACCAAACACAGCTGGTTCCTGGGACCTGTTCACAAGGCCTGCTGTGGGAGGCAAAACCAGCCACCTACATCCCTCCCCCCACTCTCTCCCCACCCCTGCGCCCTGTGTGTCCGGGCTGAGGAGAGCAGGACACAGGCGGCCAGACAGTCCGGCAAGGGGCCAACTCACGGTCCATACCTTGACATTCTCCTCCGTGAGGCCCTTCTCCACCGAGTCCGTCACATTCTGCCGGATGCGATGCAGGAAGGCCTGGAGGAGAGAAGCAGGCAGAGGTGAGTGTCCAGGCCGGTGAGCTCTGGGGAAGGTCCAAAAATAGGGTTTCACATTCAAATGCCAACTAGGACCTGGGAGGTGCCGCGGCCCAGGAGCACAGGCAGGGAACAGGGAAGCGCCTGCTCTGCCATTCAGCCAACAAGTGTTGACCGAGCGTCTGCTACGCCAGCCCTGTGCGGAGGACACTGCGCAAGGGAGACAGACCCACGTCTGCCTCCGTGCCCCCGGGGCCCTGAGATATCACGCATTCCCCTTTTCTTCTTTTAAAAACGCTGACCTCTAGATGGTAACATGTTCACAATGTTCAAAAGCTAAAAAAAATACAAAAAGCCTATTCCCCGGCCCCCACCTGTCAGGTCACTCCCACCCCCGTGGGAACCTCAGCTACCAGCTAATGAATATCCTTCCAGAGAACCTGTGTGCAAAATAAGCACGCACCAAGATACACACACACACAAACACACACACACACATACATATATACGTATATTCCTATTTTCCCCTTAGACACACCAACACCAGCACACAGGGGCCCTGCGCCTGCTCCTCCCAGCAGCGGCTGCGTGAGCACTGCCGTCATCCCTGGAGCACTGTCCTGCCCTCTTCATGGCTGCCAGGGCCCAACCAGATGGATGGGCCACAATCGTTCTGCCACTTCTTCCAGGGGCTCAGAACAAAGAAATCACTTCTCTCCTCCATGCGGTGACAGCCAGTAAAGGGGGGAGCGGAGTTCGCCCATGGAGGGGGCCGGCTGCTGGTCCCGCCCCCTCCCCCCACACCCACTCCCCCACCCCGCATGTGCAGGTAGGAGGGCGGCAGGTCCAGCAATGCAAGATGTTCCAGGGAGTCTTTCAAGAGAAGCCTGACATGGAGATTTTTTTAAAGCAAAGTCTCCATTTTTTTAAGCGTTGGCCACAGGGTACTCTGAGTTTGTGGGGGACTGCATTTGAGGGGTCTGTGTAAAAGTGAGGGGCCCACTGGAAAGGTGGCAGTGGGTGTGGGAGAGACCGAGAAGGAGGGGAAGAGCTCCCCAGAAGGTCCTGGGGATGGGCAGAAGGAGGAAAATGAGCCCAGGTTGACCTAGCAAGAGCCACGCGGAGATCTTCGCGAAAATGACCTCACAGACTGTCACGGCCACAGGGCCACAATGAGCTGTGGTGGCCTGTCAGTGGCTGTCCCTGCCACGGCTGATTACAGCACAGGGGTGTGAGAGGGAGGGGACACGCTGTCCCTGTCACAGAAGCCAGACACAAGTTAATTAAGAGTGTGTCTCATCCAACCACGCTTGTCTGGGGAGATCTCCGAATGGCGGGGAGATGAGGGGGCAGCTGAGGATTGAGGGACGCAGGGGCAGGCGGGCAGAGAGGAGGCTGGTCCTCCACGCACGGCTGTCATATCCTTTTCCATCACACAGAGGGACATCCACAGCCATCACGGGAGCCAGTGATCCAGACACAAGTCTCCTAGGAGGTGGCGCATTGGTGCTCCACAGCCTGGACATCACCCCTGAAATCCAGGCTGTGATCGGCCCACCCTACATCTGCACCTGAAAGTCCAAGAGGCATCTCAAACTTAACTGGCCCCAAACCTAGTTCCTGATCCTCCCTCCCAACCCGCAGCACCAAGCTCTGCCCAGCCTCGTTTAATGGCACCTCTGCCTTCACGGGGCACCAGCCTTACACACACAGCCCAGTCATCCTAGATCACCCTCTTCCTCAGACACTCCATTTGTTTGCCCTGGAGTAGTGTCTGACACATAGTAGGTACTCAAAAATCAAGGGAAGGGATGGAAGGTACCCGGCACACGGCAGGAAAGGACGGCAGGTGGAGGAGACCAGGGACAGGAGTCCCTAGAGGATGGTTCAGCAGGGCCTGCCAGAAAGCCCAGCCTCCAGCCCCCTCCCCAGTCCTGGGACAGCAAAGGCAGCCTCAGCAGGGAGAGCAGGAAGCTGGGAGCACAGCTCAGCTGGCCTAGATCAGGACTTCCTGTCCCGCGCACCCCACACGAGCCAGGCCACCACTATTGTGCGGGCACAATGGGAGCTCGGGCCACCCACTGAGGAACTGCAAACAGGCCAGTGTGAGGGGCACCGGGGGCAGCTCGTGACCAGGAAAGAATGGGCAGGCAGGGGCTCTGGGCCCAGGCCTCCTGCTGCCCAAGGCACGACCAGCTTTATGGCGCCAGTGCCCTCTGTACAGACGGGCTGCTTAAAGGGACCCTGGGGGGCGGGGGCCCTCCCTGTCCGGGCCTTGACAGCTCGGAACACACGGCCAAAAGCAGCTCTCATCTTGGAAATCTCCCTTGGAGACAAGACTGTTCTCAGGACTTCCAGGGCTGCCTGAGCCGCTCCCCTGGCTCAGAATCTTTGTCCACACCACGTCCAGGCTGCACCCCCGCCGGGCCACTTCCCCGGCATCTGCCCAAGTCCTCCGCTTCTTTTGATGATGATGATGATGATGATGAAATACGTCAAGGAGCCAGAAAAGGATCAAGAAAAATGTAACACCCACCCACAAATGCATCCGCAGCCAGCTTCGGCAATTCTTAGCATGCCAAGTTTGCTTTAAACCACTTCCAAGAAGGAATTCATCGAGTCGAGGGGAGGTGTGGACTGGGAAGGGGCACCAGGGAGCCCTCGGAACCACTCCGCATCTCCATCTGAGCGGAGGTTACCCAGTGAGTGCAAACACAAAGTCTCACTGGCGTGCCCCTAAGGTTAGTTCATGAACCCATGTGGCCACGTGACTATCAGGACTCACACAGAAAGGGGGAGAAAGGAAGCATAATGGCAAGAGGAGTCACCTGTGCACCTACACACCCCACAAGGCACCCGCCACCCAGGATATAGGGTCCTCATCCCCACACACGCCTGTGCCGGCAGACCGCGCGCATGTGAACTGATATCTTGCATGTTTATAATATTTCTGTTATTGTTGTGCATTCAGCAACTTTTCTCACTTAGCCTCACATCTTCCACATTTATCCACATCGACAGGTATATCTGCCAGCACCTGCCATCCAGACCCCTTTGATTCTCACTGCTGGGGTGCACACTAGGACCACGTCCAGCCACCAGCACCCTTGTCTCAGTCTGAGCGCCCTCTGTCACATGCAGGGCAGGCTGGAAAGTCAGAAGGAAACTGAGGCACATGCTCAAGGCCACTTCCCTGAGTGTCCCAGGGATTAGGCTCCGGAGCCCAGAGGTGCTCTGCCTGATGACACACCTTTCTAGACTGCCCTCCCTTCCTGGCCTGACTCCCCGCCCTCTAGATGACTTCCCAAATAAACTTGCCCTTGACTCAGTCTCAGGATCTGCTTTGGGGAAGCCCAACATTAGGACCTCAAGGTGTACATTTCATTGCTGTGTGCTCAAAATGAGCAGGATGTAGCCACTATCATGCCATGGGATTTAAGCTGCTTCAATGCTACAAAGAACAGGTGCACTGGGGCCCAGGTGTGGGAGACCCTCTAGATGCACACCTAGGTGAGCAAAGGTGGGCCACAGAGTAGAGACAAGTTCGACTTGGTGAGTGGATGCCAAGTGGCAACAAGCCCACCCAGCAAGCAGTGGGTAAGAGCTCCCATTTCTTTCTACCCAGCCAGACAAAACCCCATGTTCTCCTTCCTTCATGCAACAAGCATTTGCTGAGACCTGCAAAGACCCCTCATAAATTCATTTCCAAGCCAACCAATCAGCTTTCAGGCCCCATTTGACAGATGAGAAAAACTGAGGCCAAGAGGGTAAGAAACCTAATGGAATTCACGTGGGCAGAAACCAACAGTGTCAAGCCTGAGAGCCCAGGGTTGTCTGGCTCCTGCTTGCTGCTGGGAGGAGGCGACCAGAGATGCCACTCAGAGAGCCTGACCAAGGTGTATCCATGGTCCCCAGAGTTCTAGGCTGAGCAGGAAGACACTCTGCGATTGATTAGTGATGTCTGCCAGGGTTGCGGAATAAGAGCAGCAGTCGGGTTGTGTGTTTGCGGTCTCCAGCAAACTCCTACCTAACCAAAGATCCCAGAGAGTAGGAGAAACACTGGTCTGAGGACCAAAAAGTTGATGATAAAATACAGATCAGAGTCAGGCCAGCCTTGTCCTACCCCACCTGGCCTCAGAGCAGAGGTTCTCAATTTGGGGGTGACTATGCTCCCCAGAACAGCACTGACAATGTCTGGAGACATCTGTGGAAGAGGCGAGGGAGAAAGAAGAGGAGGAAGAGATGAAGACAACATGACTATTTTTTTTAAAGAATACTTAACATCGCTGGTCTGACTATGTGCCAGGTACTGCTTTAAGTGTTTTAATACTCAAACAATCCCAGGAGACAGGTACTATTACGACTGTGCCCCTTACAGAAGAGAGAAGGGAGGCCCAGCACAGAGAACTCACCCAAAGGCACACAGCTTGTAATTGGGGGAGCTGGTCCTCAAACCCAGGGCATCTGGCCTGGTGAGGAGTACCCACCCCCAACACACACCACAAGTGAGTCATTGCAGACAACAACCACATAAGCATAAAACAGACAACAGCTGCCCGGGGGGTGCCCCTGGGAGCTGCCATCTGTCTGGGACCTGCAGCCACAGCCTTGGGAGGATAAAGCTCTCCCTGGAGATAAAAAGGGCAGAAAGAGATGTGGAAGTCAATCTCTGAGAATGATGCTGGCAACCTGATCTCTGAGGGGAGGGGGCCCAGCTGCCCCAAGGACATCCCTGCCTTAGGGGGTGACCTCACCAGACAGATGGCGAAAACTGAGAGGGTCAGGGGACAGGCAAGAAATAAGGGAAGGTAGGACTACCCAGACCGCAGCAGGACAGAGGGAAGGGGTACCCCGGGGAGACTGTCCCTGAGGTTGGGGTGGCCTGGGGTCCAGGGAAGCAGAGCGTCCTGGAACAGCAGGGGCCTTGGGTGCAAGTCACAATAATAAAAGAATAAGAGCAACAGCAGAGAGCCTGGCACAGTCGGCCTCTATACACTGAAAATAAGCTATAGCTGAGGCCTCCGCACTTTCATGCACACAGCAGGCACTGTCCCACCTCAGGACATTTGTACTTGCTATTCCCTCTGCCTGAAAGAGAAGATAATAAACAGGGTCCCTCGTTTTCATTCCCAACCAGAATCAAATATTACTTCTTCCCAGAGGCCTCCTCCCACCACCTCCTTTTAGAGCTGAAGCCCTGCTTCCATCCCCCCGTCTCATCCCTCCTGGTCTCCCCTAGTGCACTCAACTCCACTTGCACAGATCTATTCCTTTGCGTTGCCCATCCACCCCCTGCAATATCAGACACAGACACAATATCTCCACTCCAGACACAGTGGCAGATTCACGTGCCCTCGTAAAAGTGGGTTTAATGGGTGACCAGCTCGTCTTTCCTTTGTCATAATCCCATGAGGTGGGCCTCAGTGTCCCCACTGCAAGCAAGAGGCAACCAGGATGTGAGTCACAGCACGGAACTCTGCAGTCAGGGCCTCACTTTTCCGGGTGCTGCCAGGAGGACTCAGTGTGACACGGAGCGGAACGTTGACCGCCCCCGCCTTGGAGCCTCCAGGATCCAGCTTGGGCCAGGCCCACAGGAGGGGCCCTAGGGGTGCTCAATAAGTGACCACAGAAGGGGCAGCTCACTCTGTTCCACGCTGCCCCTCCCAAGTGGCCTCTGGACGTAAGAGGCACCTACCCTCACACCTACTAAAATCAGAAGTGTTGGCTCCAAAATACAAAAAGAAAATTGCACTGTCAAAATGAATAAGTCTTGATTTAAGTGTCGACAAAGCATAACCTACATCCACAAGCCGAGTGCCAATCAGTCCCACGAGTAGCAAGGGTGGCCAGTGCGCACATGTCAGCAGTTGGCTATGACTGTGACCGGGGTCCCAGGAGCAGACCTGAGACAAGTTGTGATCGCAAGGAGTTGATTTGGGAGGTGACCTCAGCACACAGGCTGGGAAGCAGCCAGCATAAGGCATGAGATCAAGGAAGTGGGCAAGTGGAGGCTCTATCCCGTGGAGGCCCCCCAGGGGTGGATATCAAACACACACCTCTGGGTGCTACCTGGGGGTTGAGGGAGCTGGGACTTTCATACAAAATCCTGTCACTGATGGGAGGGCAGGTTGGGGATCTGGGGAGGTGTTAGTTTCCAGTTGGCCCTGCGAGCAGGCCAAAGCCATCAGACAAAGGGCTGTAGATGCTGCCAATGGGAAGTCCAGCTGGTGTGCCCTGAGGTGGTGAGGATGCCCAAACAGCCTCCAAAAGAAAGGGCTCGCCGAGGTGGAGGGCACCCAGAAGAGCTGTGATTAGCAAAGTCCCCAGCTGTGCAGGGGCTGGGTCCATGCAGGTGGCCAAGGAATGGCCGGTGGGCTCCACAGAACCCACACACACTCCCCTGCCGTGCCAGAGGTGCCAACAGCATCCCAACTCTTTCAACATCTTAGAAACTGCCCTCAAATACTAGAAAGCCCCGCATCTCTTCAGGAGGCAGTGGCCAAGACTCAGAGGTTGCCACAGGTCAGCTGGTCCGGAGCCTGCCTTGCCACCACCTGCTGTGTGACCTCCACAAGTGACTGGGCCTCTCTGGGTCTCATCTGTAACATGGATGGCAGAGTAAGAGGACTGACCCCCGAGGCCACAGTGAGGCTAAAATGAAGTACTGCAGGCAACACACTTAAGTCAGCGCAAATCCCAGCTCTGCCACTTCCAAGCTGTGTGGCCTTGAGCAAATGACTTCTCTCTCGGCTCAGTTTCATCCTCTGTAAAGTGGGGACAAAGTGAGTTCCCAGGGTGACTGTGGGGATCACAGAAGCTAACACATCTAGCAAGCACCTGCACGGGTGGCGCCCACGGTCAGGGCTAAGGGTCCGCAGTGTCATCCCCACAGCCTCACCTGGAGTTCAGGGTCTATAGGAGCCTGGGGCCTGGGCTGCCAGACATGGACCCACTGGGTTTCTGAAGGAAACTTCTAGAATTGGACCAACCCCACTGACAGACATTTACTCTAGCTTATTTTTACCTAATACACTTGTTTGTTGCCTCTGCCTTGAAAACTGTTGTCTTACTCACTGGCGGCTCTAAGTCCCCAGGAGACTTGGGGAGATGAGAGGATGATGGCTTTAGAAACTGTAGGTGTCTAAATGATGTCACCACATCCTCACCACCACCACATAAAGCCATTTGCTGCCAGGCTAGCACACCCCTGTCCCCCTGGTCCTTCCCCATCAGCTCCATCTGATGATCTCAGCCAGTCACTGAGGTTCTCTATTTCCTCATCCTGAAAAAAAAAAGAGGCAGCTGTTTGAGTTAGTTCAAGCAGGAAGATGCAGGTGAAAACTTTGCAACTACAAAGGCTTCCTGGAAGAAGTGGCACTGGGGTGGGTGGAGAGAGGAGCGTTGGACTACAGAAGGAAAGAGGAAGCTGCTCACGACTACATTGTAAGAGGGGAGCCACCGCCGTGTCCTAGCCACGCCAAGAGGCCTTCACCTCAGGCCTACTGTGCACAGGGCACTGGAGACACAGACACAGGACACGGCCCTACGTCCAGGATGCGTTGGTTCCTGCATTTTGTTTACTCAACTGCACACCTACTAAGTGCTAGGTACTATGCCCAGAGCCAATGACATATCTGTAAATGAACAAGCTGGCCCAGACCCTTGCCCTCCTGTTGCAGTGGCAAGCCTGACTATAAACAGGTCTTTAAAGAAAATGGGAGGTAGGAATGAGGGTGATGTCACAGAGCTGTTCAGGGCAAGTCTCTGGGAAGATGGCATTTGAGCAGATAGATATGCCGTGATTGAGGTGAGAATGCAGCTTGGCAGGTGTCAGGAGGGGGGGCCCCCAGCAGAGGGAATCATCTGTGCAAAGGCCCTGAGGCACATGCAATCCTTCCCAGACCATCCTAACTAAAGTATCTGTCCCGACTCCTGCCCTGTTTTCTCCACAGCATTGTGTGTGTCCATCAGTCTGTTGTCCACTGGGCCTGCCAGAATGTCAGTTCCAGGAAGGCAACAATGTTTGCTGTCTGGGTCACTGTTATATCCCTGATATCTGGGTTTGGGCTGGGCACAGAGCAAACCCCCAGTACATATGTGAACCACGTATGTATGTATGACTGCTGAACCAATCAATCACCTGGAAAAGAGTCTCCTTACTCCCCACCCAAGCTTCCAAGTCCTGAAAAGATGATGCCCGGTCCCCACCCAGCCCCACCCCAGCCCCCACCGTGGAGGAAGTTGAAGCTAAAAGCAAGTTTTTACAATCTTTTGTAAACAGGACTGACGCAATAGTGGGGGTCACAGTGGGGAAGCCAACACTCTTCCCTACACAGAACTGATGCCAGGGGCTACGGCCCAGCCTGCAATCTCCTGACACCAGCAAACTGCCATTCCCTCAGCAAAGGCTGAAGCAGTGCTGCCTACCCGCCATCAAGTATAACTCACTCTTGGGTCTCAAACTGGGGGCCAACAGGTATGTTTAGCTTCAGCAGCAGTGGGCTTTGAGAAAATTCAGGCCTAGGTTTGAATATGAGGTTTCTGATTAAAATCCCAGTTCCCAGTTTGTTTTGAAAAAAGGCTGACCACAGGTCTCAAATGCCCACAGGCCACAGTTGGCTGGCAGTAGAGAGGCAGCTGCCATGTTTACCCAGAGTGGGCACCGCACTGTTTCCACCACTGGACCTGCTGCTACATATAGCAAATGTGCCACCTACCACTTCTCCCCACACCTTCACACAAGGCACATATCGCTAGAGGAGCAGAGATCTCTTTCCTGCTGTATCTTCTCTCAGCCATTCAGAATTTCTCTCCCTTTGCTGTCAACTACATCCATGTGGTCTAAGATCCTTCTGATTCTAACCTCAACTTCTCCTCCTTTGCTTTGAGCCCCACCGCTTTTTCTCCCCGAAGAATGGGCTCATCAGAGTGGGATTATAACAAGTCTTCTCAATCTCGGTGCCACTGATAATTTGAACAGATAGTGCTCTGTGGTGCTGCTGTCCTGGCCGCTGTCGGATGTTTACAGCATCCTGTTCTTGACCCGCTAAATACCAGTAGCAAACTTTGTCCTCTGTTGTGAAACCATAAATGTCTCTGAACATTGCCCAATATCCCTGGCGGGGGGGAGGGGTTCTTCCCCACCCCCCCACCCCACCCCCGTTAAGAACCGCTGTGGTACAGCAGAGTTATTACGAAAATGCCTCGAGTTGGCACTATGGGAGCAAATCCTGACTTGTCATTTACTGAGTAGTGCTGGCCAGCTCCTGTGTTTCTTTCTCTATCAAAAATGGTGGTATAAAAATGCTACCTGACAGCTACTGGGTTCTTTGTGGGTGATGAAAGGCCCTTAATTTAAAAGTTGGTGAGGGATACACAATTCTGCAAACACACAGGAGGCCACCAAATTGTCCCTGGTGAGTGGGTACACTGTGTGGCAGGCGAATTCTATCTCAATAAGCTGCCATACAAGGAATAAAGAAAGCTATCTACCCAGTGTGGGCACTGATGAGTGAGGATAAAATGCATTATAAGCGCTCCACGAGTCTTTGCCTTATTACCAGCATCTACCCAGGCTGAACAGGGGCCTACAAGGCCAGGCGGGCGGCTGCAAGGAAAAGGCCCACGGTGACCGCGACGGCGGTGGCTGGGAACAGGCCCCACTCTGGGTGGCATTTCCCGCCGGAATGTCCCAGACAAAGCAAACGAAGTCGCTTGGGCCCCAGGATGCAGGGCGGGGTGGCTGGACGTCCTGGGGTCCCCGTGCCTGTCTGAGGCAGGACAATGGGTGGAATGTGGTCTCCTCTCCCAGGGGCTGACACTTGACATCTGAAGACAATGACTTTCAAGAGGTTTTGTTTTTACCACGGCCCAACTTTTTTTTCATCTCCCCAAACAATTGTTCCTGGGGGCGAGAGGGAGCACCCACCCCCAACCCATGAAGGATTGTGTTTAGAGAGTCAGGAAACAATGCACAAAAGTGAGAGAATGTAAAAATAGTGGCGCTTGGGCCAGCCAGGGAGGGAGCTCCACGAGGTGGCTTCCTCCAGTTTGTTTTCCCAGCCCTGGCTCAGGCCCCAGAAGCACTGAGGGGCTGGGGCAGCAATGTCAGTCCCGGGGCCAGGACATGCAGTTGGGGGTCCTGAGTCAGGGAGGGCCTGCTCTGTTCCCACTGCTTCCCACACACGGCCTCAGCCCAGAAAAGGAAGCCAGGGTTCTCTGTGGGTGAAGCAGCGGCCCCGAGCACATGCTCCCTACCCAGAGCTGAGACCTGACTTCCAGGCCATCAGACCCAGACACTGACCTTCCGCTGCATCCACTCTGCCCTAGTCTGTGCTCCCAGCCGCCCAGCTGCCCGCTGCAGGCCCCTCATGACGGGGCCACTTCATGGAAGTCGCCTTCCTCTGGCTCCACAAGGGCGGCACATTTGTCCCTGTGGTCCAGCAGCGTCTGGTCTTCCAGGCCCCGGAAGTGAAGGGAGAGGAGCCTTAAGACAGGCCCAAACATTCCATGACCACTGAGGTCAGCCCCCGAGAAATCCACATCCTACTGCTCCTGGGCCTGCAAATATGTGACCTGCTGGGCAAAAAGGCCTCTGCAGATTAAGTGGGTGGTTTTGAGATTAGCCCAGATTACCCCATTGGGCCCAATGTGATCACAGGGCCCTGAAACGGAACAGCAGGAGGCGGGAGAGCAGCAGAGGGCGGCAGCAGGAGAAAGATGTGCTGGTCCTGCTGGCCTTGCAGGCGGGAGGGTGCCAGGAACCAAGGAATTGGGGCAGCCTTTAGAAACTAGGAAGTAAAGGGGCCCTTCCACTTGCTGCCAACAACGTGGTTTGGGTGCTTTCCATCCCACTTGTGACATCTGCCCTCCACAATTCTACGATAATAAACCTGTGTTGTGTCAAGCCATCAAGTCTGTGGCAATTTGTTATGACAGCAAAAGGAAACTGACACAATCACTTATTTTGAGACATGTCCATGAAAGAAAAAAATAAACCTCCATCGAATCGGCACCCCTCGCGGTCGAACACCCCCCCTCCATGACTCTGCTATTGTTGGTATGAATACACGAGAGATGTTATTATATAGCATGGCTACGTAGTATGGATATTTGTTAATCTTCTAATTAGTAAGCTGTGGAATGTCTCCTCTTTCCTTAATGGTCTCTATTAACAAATATCAACTGAAGACCAATGGTCTGATAAAAGTAATTATTATATATAACATATATAATATATAAACGACTCATAACTACCCAGATCTAGTCAGTTTCTGAGTTGAGAAAGTGGGAAGACATTGAGTGAGATCAGATGAGGAAAACCTCAGGGCACCTCGTTATCTGAACTACAGGATGCCTGTGTTTCCACTGGAGTGTGGACACAAGAGCCAGCTGCAGCAAGTATTAAGTGCTTACTGTGTGCCAACACCAAGGCTGTAAGAAGAAATGACAACCATGTCCCCATTTCAAGTAAGGAAATCAGTCTCAAAGAAGTCAAATCATTTGTTCAAGGTCATGCAGGGAGAGTGGGCAGGCCAGGACTGAGCCGGGCCCATGGGTCTCTGGAGTCAAGACTCTTTCCCATGGGACCACATTGCCTCTTGAGTTAGAAAGTTGGGAGAATTTAGGTGGGGCTGGGGAAGTAGTGTGACCAGGGGGATGACCAGGAGTTGGGAGGCCTAGGTCATTTAAGGGATCTAAGTCACAAGGGAATCTACAAAATGCAAATATGGCTGCCCACTGTCCTGCCACACTTCTCAGCGGCTCCCACTACTCTAAGAGCCCAAAGGCCCTGCAGGGACTTGACCTCACCATTCCACCACCACCCTCAACTATGTTGCAGCCAGCTCAGCCTTGAAGCTCCACAGGCTGATTCACAAACCTACCATTCTCTCTCCTGCCCCTGGGGCCTTTGCACAGGTGTTCAGTTCACTACCAGGCCTATACCTTCTTTCACCTAGTTTAATATCAATCACCTTTCCCAACTGCCCATTGAGGTCAAAGTCCATGCACAGGCTCGGTAGCTCTGCACACCCTTCTGAGAGCCACGGCAGCTATGACTTAACTTTGATTTACGAAATTATTCAATTAATGGCGGTCTTCCTCACTAGAATGAGAATTCCCAGAGGTCTTGCTTAGTCAGTTTTATTCCTGTTTCATTCACTTTGTTTTATTCATAGTTACAGCCCCAGCACTTAGCACCACAGTGCTTGCCATTCAGTATATTTTTTGATGAATGGTTAAGATGAATGAATCAATAAAAGAAATGTCACTTTCTCTGGGGCTCAGTTTCCTTATCTGTCAACTAGGATCAACAACTGTGCCAACTTCAAGGATTACTATCAGGATTTTAAGAAGTGATGCACACGAACTCAGTAATTTGGGGAGTGTGACTCCTTCTTTCTGGGCCTCAGTTTCCCCCTCTGCACAACAGAGACAATACAGGGTCTACTGCACAGCACCTGCTGGTCTGGCTTCCAAATGCACCCTCCAAGATTCACTGGGCAGCCGCTCCCACACTCCAGCCTCTACTCCCTCTTCTGTGAAAAGGTGGTGCTGAAGGTCAAATGAGAAGCTTCCCAAGGGCCCCGGCTCTGAAACTCGGGGTGGGGCGGGGTGGATAGGTGCTGGGGGGAGAGTGTCAGGCCCTCACACTCACATTACCCACACTCCCCACCTTCCAGCCACACCAGTAACAAACAGCCCCACCATATGACAGGTCACAGAGATTCTGCAAGTAGTCTTCCAGACAGTTCCTTCCCTGGGGCACAAGACCAAGCCCAGGGACTCCACGGAGGGAGTGGAGAGACTGGAGTGGGAGGTGGCTCCATAGCCTGGTTCCAGTCTCCACCTTCTAGTGCAGGTGTGGCTGCACCTCAGTTTCCTCTTCTGTAAATGGAGACTCAAACACCCATCTCAAAAGATGAAACAGAGAGCAAACCTCAGCTCAGCATCATGCCAGAATGAGGCCTCATGAAATGCCAGCATTTCAATTACCATCATTGATATTATTTTCATTTGTCAGTGCACTGTGATCAAAGAAACCCTGCCCCCAACACGCAGACCCCACTGGATTTCCCTGACGTTTTCCCAGAACTGCATGTCACACTCCACTCCAGCCACACTGGCTAGTCTGCCTTTTCCCAGAACACGCCACCTCAGGACCTTTGTTCCTACCTCAGGACCTTTGCACATGCTGGTCCCCCAGCCTGCAAAGCCTCAACCCCCAGGTCATAGCAGCACAGGACAGGTCAAATGTCACCTCCTCAGAGAGCTCACCCTGACCATGCTGGCCACACAGCCTCCCCCATCCCTGCCAGGTCACTCTCCTCCACACACTGTCTAATCCCTGCAAAGCAGTCACCACAATCCACAGGCCATTTTCCACATTCACTAGCTGCCCTCCCCATGGGGTGCCAACTCCCAGAGGCAGAGATTTCTGTTTCTGATTCTGCTGTATCCACAGCACTTAGGATGGGGCGAGGCCGATGGAAGATGCTCAAAATTACTTGTTAAGAGAAGAAAGGAGAGACGTTATAAAAGCCTCTGAGCCTCTATTTCAGATAAATAAAAGCCCCTATTTCCTCGCGTTCTTTTGAGGACTAAAGGAACTAACACATGCAACATAAAGTGCTCAGCACAGGGAAAGGAACACATTAAAAACTCACATTGTCCAAAATCTCCCCTGTCCATCAGCAAAATGGCAGAACAAATCGTGGCGTGTTCACACAATGGGAGACAACTCAGCAATCCCAAGAAAACTGCTGACACACAATGACACAAATGTGTCCCAAAAACATAACCTGGGCAAGAGACACCGGGCACAAAGGGACGCCTCCCGGGGGGTTCCACTCCCACGAAATTCAAAAACCAACAAAGCTCCTCTTTGATGGCAGGGGTCAGAACAGGCCAAGGACTGACCGGCATGGGACCCAAGACAACCTCTGGGGTCAGTTAAATGCTCTAGCTCTTGCCTGGAGGTGATGTGCAGGTAAAGGCCATGGAAATGAATACTTAGACTTGTGTGCTTTGTGGTGTAACTCTACCGTGATAAAAATAAATCCCAAAACATTTTTTCCAGCAAAGTGATGGAAAGGAGACTATTCCCATCTCCCACACACAGCGCCAGTTCATCGACCAGCCCACACTGGGTCTCCCAGCCCCAAACAGGCAACACATCCCTCAAGCTGCAGCAGCCCCAACACCCCGCCCCCTCACCACCACCACCACAGCCCTGGCTCCTGTGGAATCCGTCGCCAAAGAAACAAGCCGCCCCCCCATAAACGCCCCCAGCCCAGGTTCCTATATGATGTGAGAACACGAAGACTGTCTGCTCTGATGTTCTGAGCAAAACGCTCAGGGCTGGGAGTGCAGGGGCGGACGGGGCAGGGGACACCCCACTGAATGAGATGTGCCCTGGAAAACGAACTTGCTGGCCCCCACCCACCACAGGCACAGGGACATCCACAGAGGTTTGTTCTGCAACTGCTAGTGGGGCCTCTCCAGGATCCCCAGCCCCAGGTGTGCCCCACACACCACAGACCACCACATGCCACTGTGTGTGTTTCGCTTACCTCCGCCTTCAAGGCCTTGCTGGACTTTGCTTCCTACCCCCTCAGACTCCCCTCCCCCATTTCTCCCCCCACACTGGCCCCTTTGATATTCCAGAAATACACCCAGGAGGCTCCTGCCACAGGGCCTTTGCACTGGCTGTCCCCTCTTCCTAGAACACCTGACCCCAGGTGATTCATTTTCTTCCCTCCCTCAGGGCTTTGCTCAAATATCACCTTTTCAGGGAGCCCCACCCTGACCACCCTGCAGGGACTGACCACACCTCCCCAGTACACCACCCCCTTCACCTGGCTTCATTTTTCCCCCATAGCACTTATCACCCACTAATGCTATAAACTTTTTTTCTTTTTTAAATATATTTTTTACATCATTTTTCATTTTTGCACAATGTATGCATTTTCATCTTGGTTATAGTCCCCATACAATTCCTACCCCCCTTGTTTTGATCCTACTCCCCCACCCCACCCCACCCCGTAGTGTGTCTCTGGTTTATAGTTGCTTGTTGATTTTGAGAGATGACTGGATCAAGAAGATGTGGTACATATACACCATGGAATATTACTCAGCATTCAAAAAAGATAAACTCATGCAATTTGCAGCAACATGATGGAGCTGGAAGGGATCATGCTCAGCGATATAAGCCAGAAAGAAAAAGAAAAATACTGGATAGTCTCACTCATAGCAGGAATCTAGAAAACCTAAATAAGGGACCAGGAAAAAACATAAACTTTTTTTTAATCTCCTCATTGTCACTCTGCAGTGTAAACTCAACAGGGCGAGGGCTTTTGTCAGTCCTGTGCGTTACTACATCCCAGCGCCTGCACACAGTAGGTGCTTCCTAAACTACTGTTGGGTCCCAAAAGGTAAACCAGAGGCTTATCACACGATGGACCTTCATACAGTTTCAGCATCACTTCAGCTCTGTGTTCAGGGAGTGTTATCTTCACAATTTAAAGAGCTTTGCTGAAATCCATCTCCAAAGTCAAATGCAGTGATCCCCAAGTCAGTGGGTCTGATGTCAATGGGTGGGGCATGAAAATTGCCCAGGAGGTGCACCAGGAAATTCTAAGCTGATTTGAGGTCTGGGGAAAGCCAGGAATTTGTGCCTTTAGAGAAGTTTCAGATAGTACTGCAGGGCTCCAGGGAGCATGGGGAACTCGGGAATTGGTGAGTGGCCCAGGAGGGCTGCTAGGAGGACGAGGACAGGGAGGATCTTGATAAACTGTTAAGATCAGGCTACACAAAAAGGAGGAAGGCAGGGAGTTAAGAGACCCATGTTGGCAGCCTTAGATTGCCTCATCCCTCTCAGATTTCAGCAGGGAAGGAATCACTTGGGGCAGCTAGTAAGATGCAGGTTTCTGAGCCCCGCTACTCAGAGGCACCAATTCAGTGGGAGGGGAGATACCGGGCATCTGTATTTTTAATACCCACCCTGCCCCCCAAGATCCTGGGACAGGCTGAGGGTTGGGAATCTGATCTGCCTTGAGTGTATACAGATGCCTCATAGGGTGAAATTTAGCAAAATCCCAATAAGACAACTGGCAGTCACGCACGCCAACGTCACTGCTGTCAAGACCCTGGTGTCACCCTCGGTGGCTTTCCTGCTCAGTCCCGAAGGCGCAGGGGCCAGCACAACAGGACAGCAGCTGGCCAGTCACCTTTTCCCTAGGTTGCGTGGCTGCAGAGGCGGGTGTGGCTGGTTTACCCAACCATTTCCCCTTTGGGGGACTTTTAGGTTGTTTCCAATGTTGAGTTCTCAAACACAGTGCTTCGATGAAAAGCTTGATATGTCAAGCATGCTTAGAATCCTGGCGTCCAGGGAGCCTGGTGCTGGGAGACTCTTGCTCACTCGGCCAAGGTCTCGCCAAAGGGTTTGCACCCATTTACTGGCCCTAAGTGCCAAATGCAAGGAGTCTGAGCTTTCTCAGAGGTATAGCCGCACCACTGCACAGAAGGAACCAAGCCCAGGGGGCGGCAAAGGTCTCAGCTGATGCTCGTGGAGAATGGTCTTCATGTACCACTGTTGTGCTTAAGCAAGGCGAAGGCACTGGATCCTCACCATGCCCTGCGAGCCGGTGGGACCCAGTACTGACATATGGTGAGCGCTCATAAGCATCCTTCACGGTGGTTGTTATTTCTACCTGCTTTATTTTCCTATAAAGGTGACTTGCCCAACCACATCACTGAATAAAATCAGGGTTCTAGAAAGCTGGACCAAGTTTCTCAGGCAGCAGAGGAATGAATGGCCCGTCGGGGTGCCCACACCCCCCACACCCTGTGGCAGAGTCGCTTCTGGCCACGAGACCAGCTCTGGTTCCCTGTGACACTGGGGACATGTGTCCATGGGCACTGCTGGGCTTTGCCAGGCAGCCAGACGCCCACAACCAAGGTCCAGAGCCCACCCCAGGGAACGTGGCAAGGAACTAACAACAGAATGAGTCCACAGACATCAGGAGGCCACAAATGACGGCACCCAGGACCCCAAATCTTGGCCAGGCCACCAGCCAGGAGGTTCAGACCTGCGATGCTGCACTCAGAATCACACAAACAGGCCAGTTCCCTTTTTCTCTTTGCGGAACTTTCCGCCACGTCGGCTAAAGAGGAAGTCAGCAAAGCCAGGGGGAGGGATGGCGACGACAACGCAAATCATTTCATGTCTGCTGAGGAAAGAGGAAGAGGGGCTGGGCTCTGGCTTATCTGCCTGCAGCCGTGCAGTCTGGGCTGTCCACGTGGCAGGGGGCCAAGGCCAGTGGAGAAGTCTGGAAAATCAAACAAGGCGATTCAGCGACTATGCATCCAGGGCAAGCCCCTACCTCCACTGGCCTTGCTTTTACTCGTTTACAGAATGGGCAGGACAGTCGCTGCCCTCAAGGGCTACTCCTAGGAGTTAAATACAGCACTTGCTGGCACCGGTCCTCCAGTACACAACACGTGTGCCATGGATGTCCCTAACAATTATTAAGTTCTATTATTATTATTATTGAACTTGACAATTATTAAGTTCATCCTGGCCTCTGGTTACCACATCCTGCCAAAGCCTCCTCTGGGGGGACTGAAGCCCTGGCCAGTGGCCTTGCAGGAGCCCTCACGAACCCCCTTCCCTGATCACTAACCATGTAATGCATCAGCAGTGTGTGAGGTTCCTAGTGGCGAAGTGACTTTCTTGGAACACAATCTCTGTCCTCTCATTCAGCAAGTGTTTGCTGAGGAAGGGACACGGGGGCAGACACCACATGAAGAGGGGGAGCAGACGATGCAGACAATGTGACTGTGTGCATGAAATGGACTGCAGTTGGGAGGAAGTGGAAAACGAGGAGGCTCCATTATAGTCCAGGTGGGAGATGATGGTGGACTGCACCGGGGGTCCAGGGGAGCCCGTGGGGGGAAGGAGGGCAGTGAGAAAATATCTGATCTGAGATATATTGTGAAGGCTAATCCCACAGGAGCTGCTGATGGGCAGTGTGTGGAGGGTGAGAGCAAGGATGGTCGCCACCTCCTCGGTGGCTGGCGTGAAACACTGGCAGGATGGAGGTCACTGTCACTGACACAGGAAAGACTATGGCTGGGAGAGAAGAGGGGTATGTGAGACACTAAGTCTCTGCCCTCATGCAAGCCAGATCATCAGCAAGTCACTGAACAAGGAGGATTAAAATGCCATTGTGCTGAGCACTAGGATGCAGGACTAGGCATGGGGGCATTCAGGGAAGGCTGCCTGGAGGAAGCACATCAGAGCTAAGAACAGAGGCTGAGCTGCCATCCCAGTGTGTTCTCCAGTTTCTTCATCACTCACTGTCCACTGCACAACCTGGGTGGGGAGGGGCGGAGGAGACAGAGTCCGGAAGGCAGCCTGCCTAGCTCCCATGGTTGAGCTGGGTCAACCATGATAAAGGGAGGGTCAAATCCCAGACCCGCCCCATCTCCTTGTGTGGCCTCACACTGGTGACTTCAGGCCTCTATGCCTCAGTTTCCTCATCGACAAAAGGGGACGACTATACCAACTCTGCAAGGTGGTGTGAGGCTCCTGAAATCCGGAGGGAGATGCCACCTCCCTCCCCCAACATGGTCTGCCTCCCCACATCTCAGTGAAAGCTGCTTTTTCACGGAGGCTGGAACAAGATGGGCAGAATGACTAGACCCACAGGCCTAAAACCACAGGCTGGGAAAACCAGCTGCCCCCGCTGGCCTGGCCACCCCTGCTGGAATTTTCCATGGGTTCAAAGTAGGAACTCTGTGAAGACGAGCAGCCTCCCAGTCTGCCCCCAGGACAAGGGTGTTTTTCCACAGCAAGGCTGGATTTAGTCTTAAGTGACTAGGCACGGCAGCAGGGGCCACTGCCCTTTGAGGAAGAGTGGACTGGTCAGCGGGCAACAAGAACCCAATTTCTCCTTAGCTTTGCTGGCTGACTTGGCTATAGCCAGTCACCACACTCCTGTTCATACTGTTTCCACCACCCACACACACTGTCTCTGTATCCTCAACAACAGTCGCTCTTTCACTTACTTAGCAAATAACATCGCTGGTGCCTAGTTCTGGTGCCCCACGGCACTGTTCTAGGCCTTGGGGATACACTGGCCAGGGGGAGGTGTCCCTGACAAGGGGACGTGCAGTTCTGATCTAGGCAAAATGAGGGAGTGCGCCATGGGATACCAGGGGAGAGCACGGTCCAGATGGTGAAGACAGCAAGTGCAAAGGCCCTGAGGCCGGGGTCTGCATGTATGTCTGAGGGACAGCCAGGAGAGCGCTGTGGCTGGAGCAGAGCAAACAGGTAAGCAGACAGACTAGGCAAGGTGACCCAGGCAGGGGCTTCGCCAGATAGAAAGGTACACAGGAGCCAGAGCACGTAGCTCAAAGGAGACAGAATTAAGCTAAGCACAGTGGGCCTGATAAAGGAGGGCACCTTTGACAAGCAGGGGAAAGATCTGGAGCACTAACTCCTACGCTCCCCCACCTCACCCTCACCTCACAAGCCCCCTGAGCCTCTGATCCATGTGTAAAGCCAAGCCTTGAGCCCTGCCCAGCCTCCGGGAGATCCAGTGAGGACATGCTGACACACTGCAGCTGGACCCCAGCCTCAAGGCTGCTCTGACCCTTCTGCCCCTGAGGATGAACCTCGCAGGTCCCAGTGTCCCCTGGGCCCCCGAGGACCTGGCCCCCCTCAAACAGTCTGAAATAGGCTCTCTGAGAGCCAAGGGGCCTGAGGAGGAAGCTCCTGGCAACCACATGCCTGCCTAGCAACAGTGGGGGGGAATGGTGGCTGGACTCCATGGCAACCAACAGTGGGGGCCCGGAGGCCGGACACTGCTCCAGAGGGGGAGTCCATGAGAAAGGGCCTCCTGGGCTCCTCTAAAGCAGCATGACTCACGGCCCCTCAGAAAATCCAGCGGCACTGCTCACAGGACTAGCAGCCCAGGCCTCGCTCCCCTGCCCTGACCAGGTCCCTGCGTGGCCCACTGTGCCCCTCCAGGAGCTCAGTCTCCTCCATAGAAGGGGTGCTGGTGGCTACCATGTGGCAACAATTCAACTTTGAAATGTAGAGTAAGAACAGCAAGCATTTCAGTGCTGACTGTGCCAGGCTCTGTACTAGGCATTTTATAACCCGCTATCACATTAATTTTCCCGAGGCAGGGCAGTATAGTTACTGATTTCATTTCACAGATGAGAAAACTGAGATACTGCAAGATTATGCCTCCCGTGTTAATAGGGAGGGCAGCCCCTGAGAGGCTGACCTCCATTCCAGGCCTCTTAACCGCACAATCATGTACATAGACAATTCTATGTAGATATAAATAGACCCTTTGAGGAAGTAAATGACTCCTTAATGTCACATCACCAATATCTGGAGACAAAGCGTGACAGTGGAGAGCTGCGGGGGGAGGTGAGACCTGAGATGCTGACAGGGTATCTGCCCTCAGTTTCCAGGCAGCCAGAGCACCCACAACAGACTCCAATAATACATGACGTGGGGTCGCCATGATGCAAGTCGCTGGCGTGGAGCCAGCAGCTTCATGTCTCTCTGAAACTAAGCTTTCTCATCTGCACAGTGGGCATAGTGAGAGTGTTACAGCAATTTTCAGAGAAACCAGAAGGCACAGAGAGGTGGAGAGAGAGAGGTTTATTCATCACACCGGCGGGCTGAGCCCCAAATAGCAGGAGTGGTGAGGTTTTATACAGTTTGTATGAGGAACCTTTCTATGCTTGAGTGACAGCTGGCAGAGTGGGATATGAGGAAGCTGCGCTAGTTTGAATTTGTCAGGAACTTTTCAGAACACCAGAAGGGGGTCATGATAACCACAACCATCATTGTGGGCAAGATGTTCAGCAGCCCTTAGTAACTTCCTGCTTCAAGAGGAGAAGTGCCTGCAATGGCAAAGAGCTGTGGAGAGATCACCTATCAGGGGCTAAGAAGAGTGCCAAAAGCATAGCTCTGACTGGAACTGTTGTTGCTCCATCATCACTGTCCTCCTCATGATCATCATCATCAGGATTATCAGTATTTCAGATCCCACAGCCAGAGGTGCCTAAGAAGCCTCTGCCAGAGGCTACAAACACAAATGCCTACAAAAGCCATTCAGCCATTCAGGTGAAGGAATGAAGATCACTAGGTATGGTGCAATAGGGAAGGGTGGAGATTGTGGTAAACTGGAGAGCAGCTCTTCATAGAAAGGGGCAACCATCCACTCTGGTGCTCCAATCAATTGTCACCAGGCAGAAATACAGCTAAAACTCTGTTTTCCAAGAGCAAGTGAAAATCCAGAATTTTGTGACAACTTTTAAAACTCTGTACTAGCTAATTCTAAAATGTATATAGAAAGGAAAAGAAACAAGCCAAAATAATTTTGAGAAAGAACAATGTTGGAAGCTTTATACTACTGGATTTTAAGAATCATTACAAAGTCAACAACAGTCAAGATGTGGTGGCAATGGCAAAAGGTCAGGCATACAGATCAGAGGAACAGAATACAGAGTGTAGAAACAGACCCACACAAACAAGGCCTTTGATTCTTGACAAAGGTGCAAAAGTGGGGCCTCCCTAGTGCAAAGGTTGAAGTCTCAGCACTATCAAGCTATCGCCAGCCACTGCGGCATAAGTTCGATCCCCAGCCAGGAGGCTGACCCTACATGGCACAGCAGACCTCTTCTGTCTCGCGTGTTGCTCCCCTCAGCAGTGGATTTCAGTAGATCTGCCTGTTCTGCTCCCCACTCTGTCTCTGGTGAATCCTCTCACCCCTGCATCTCTGGCCTACATCTCAGTTCCGGTATGCATAAATAAATAAAATAAATCTTAAAGCTTTACTGTGGAGAATCCTGGCTTTCCTCATCTATTCCAAGTGATGAGGTTAACATCACATAAAAAATACAAGCACCATGTACTGTAAAGGACGTATCAGCCCTGAGCTACCTCTTCCAATAATACATGAAATCCAAAGAAAATACATGAAATCCAAATCCAAAGGAGGCACAATCTATATAACCTATCAGTCTGATAACCCTTCAAAAATGTCAAGGTCAAAAGAGAGGAGGAAAGACTGAAGACTATCAAAGATGAAAGAAACGGCATCTAAAGGTAACAAGGTATCCTGGGCCGGATGCTGGACAGGAAAAAGTCAACAAGCACAATCCAAATAAATGATATCACCTTATTAATAGTTTCCTATCAAGATTAATTCCTTAATTGCTTAGTTTTGATCAGAGATCTACTATGGCTATCTAGGATGTTTAAACAAGGGGAAGTTGGGCGAAGGATTATAGGAACTCCACTACATTTGCAACTTTTCTGTAAGTCTAAAATTATCTCAAAATTGGAAGTTAAAAAAACTCTATGCTGACCCAGCTAAATCATCTACTGGCCAAACAACCCACATCCACGCAACTCAAGGCCGCAGGCTCAAGGGCCACAGGCTTATAATCCTAGTTGTTACGGGTTGAGTGTTTGTGTGACCTCCCCACCCCTGTAATCAGTATGTTCAAGTCCCAATCCCCCACGTAATGGTGTCTACAAGTGGGGCACTTGGTTAGAGGTCAGATTAGTGCCCTTAGAAGATGAAGAGCCCCACAGCGATTTGCCTCCACGTGAGAGCCTACACCAAGAACCCAGCAGCCCACCCCATGGCTTGGACATCCCAGACTTCAACTGTGAGAAAACAAGTCATTTAAGCCTCCCGGTGCATGGTGTTTGGTTACAGCAGTCTGACACACCCACAGTGTTCCTCAGGGAGGGCAGAAATGGAACTCTTGAGCTTATACAGAAGAGTCTGCAAGTCGGGCAGACCCTCCACTGGTTTCTCATGGACACGCCAGGGTAAGGAACATTGTCTGTGATGGCAGAGCCCTCCCCTCCTGGGCAGGTCCTGGGAATCACCCTGCCGCCTTCGCCAGGACTATGCCACCCACATACCCAACCATATGTCCATGAAGCCTCCTCTCCCCTACTTCCCACCCTCCAGTGCCAGAAATTCCCACTTCCCTTCACTTGCCAGGAGGCCCCAACTCCCCGGACCCTTCTAATTTGAGGTTAGCATCAAAAGGGGAAGTCTGCTCTGCTTAGTCTCCCATGGAAAATAAGCACCGTTGGGGTGGTCTGCCTGCCAGGGCAGGGGCGGGCGCTCCCTGCTCTGCTGAAGAGCCTGCGGCTACAAGAAGTCAGAGAACCGCCAAGGGACTCGGTTTCCCCATTTACAAAACAGGAATGACCCCGTCCACACTGGGCTTCTTCAAAATAAGCCCTGAAGATCAAAATGCACCCTGAAAAAATGCAAAACAGCATAACTTGAAGGCCAGTCTAGAAGCCAGAGGGGCTGGTTTCAGGGACAAGAGGAGGGATTCGGTTGGGCACATGTTTAGTTGAGATGTCTCTAGATCTCCCCGTGGAGACAGCAAGGAGGCCGCGGCCACAGGAGTGCGAAATCTAGGGAAGAGCTAAGATTGCCTTTGGGCTGAGCCCGATGTCCCCAACAATCAGAGACCAGGAGGAGGAGGACCGAGGTGGTTGAGTCCAGGTGGCACAGGGGAAGGCCAGTAGCCACCGTACCCCGGCACCACCACCCCATAACCTGCCCCAGCTTGTTTTAGGGGTGTGACTGGTCTCATCAATTACTCTGAACTTCTCCACAACAGCGACACATCCTGAAATGCTCCTGCCGGGTCCACACCACTACCCATCACGCAAGTCCCCCAGAAGAGAGGAGATATCAAATGGTCCAAACAGCAGACCACCTCTGAAAGTACCCCCCACTCAGCCCACCTGTGAACACACACACACACACACACACACACACACACACACACGCCCGTCCTCACAGCTCCAGCGCTCCCGAACACGCCACGGCCATCCTCGGGGCAAAACAAAAGCAAATTGGGTGCAAAGAACTGCAATCTGGTGAGAGCTGCAGGATTTTGTGATGTCGACCAAAGTGATGTCAGCAAACAAAGCTGGGGGCTGACCGGGCAAAGCGACAGACCCCTGAGCACCTGCCACTCAGACCAGTTCTCACCAAAAGAGAAGACGACCCAGTAAGAAACAAGGCGCTGGCCCTCTGAGAGGCACACGTGACAGCCGGAAAAGGCTCCAAGGCTTTTGCAAAATAACTCTTTATCATCACCCCGTACAGAGCAGCCTGGCGGGGAGGACCTGACACCACGCAATCACGTCATTCTGTGAGGAGGTTATGCTCCCCCCATGGGAAGAAAATCAACACTTGATTCCTTTTGTTGACTCAAAGAATTCTGCAAAGTCGCTACCGTATCTAAATACTGCGTCCTAATAAGAGGATGGAATTCAACTTATTTTTAGGATTTTGGTTTTCTTCTCCAAGAGGAAATCTTCATCTAGTCCTGTACACACACAAACACATGCACAATATTGCCAAGTTAAAGCCCATTTTCAAGGCCTCTTTCTGGTGTCAGCTGTTCTGAGGTTGTGCTGGATCTGCCGATTGCTGGGCCCTACTTGGACCTGTAAGTGGCCCTGCCCTCCTGGAGAAACCTCTTCCCTGGGGGGCAAGAGGCTGGTTTGCCCACAGGAACCACAAACCCGCAGAAGACAAAGCCAAGCGGGCTGGTGGGCATGAAGTCCATGGTGGGCACGGCCTGGAGCCTCTCCAGCTCCCATCCAACCTCACAGCAGCCCCTCCCCACCCCCCGGCCCCGGGGAAGCAGCGTCAGCCAGCCAGCCCACCCTCGTGAAATCGCACCAGGGTGCTAAATGGGTCGGCTGTATTACACGTACATCCCATCCCAATAAAGTGCACATTCTGAAGAGGTGTAGCTCTGCGTATGAGCACTCTGCCTGGGTCTCCTCTAATAGCCAGCGGGGGGAGGCACAGCAGCTGCCCAGCCCCCAGCAGTGATAGGTGAGGCTCACGGCAGGCCAGAAAGTACCATTAACACTCATCATAAAAGATGCATGGGACACTAAGAGCAGCTGGCACACACTGCCCGGCTGCTGTCTGCTCTGCTCCAAGCAACTGGCCTCAGGATTCCCCTCACCCCCCGCCCAGAGCTCCCAAAACCACTTCCAGGGGGCTCCAGGGCGGCGTTGCTGGCCCTGCCAGTGTCAAGTTCAGGAATCACTGCTGATGGGAAAATTCTAGGGGGGGGGCTCTCATACCACCGTGGAAGAGCGTCTCCCCTCAAGGCAGCAAGATCTCATCCCGACTGGCTGCCTCTCTGGGCTTTTACTATCCCCACACCCCAGGTTTTGCCTCCCCTGATCCAGGCCCTGGCAGGGCCCCTCTTCTTTCCTCAGTAAGCCTCAGCCCCTCGCAGTATTGTCAATCCTCCTGCCCCAACAGGAGGGAAACAGCAGAGCACATACCCCACAGTAGCTCCACAATACACATGAGCCCCTGCCCCGGGCTCGGCGACGGGGGCGCAGGGGACAGGAGAAACCCAGACCCGGATTTGAACAAAGGGCAACCCCACCTCCTAGCACTCAGGTATGAGAGGACGGAAGGGGCTGAAGTCGGGCTGGGCGGCCAGGACGGGCCTCATGGGGCAGGGCAGGAGGGGCCTAAGGGCAAGTGTCCCAAAGCTGAAGAAGAGGCAGATCTGTGCCCGGGGTGTCTGCGGAACCACAGAGGGATCAGCGTAGCTTCCAGATTGAGGGGTTGCGGGGAACTAAACTCTGGCTCCAGAGACCCAGGGGTGTGCAAAATTCCCTGGTGAAAAGGCCTGGGCCACGTTGCAGATGGAGGGGCAAGTATTAAGACCCCTTCGGAGGTCAGAGGAGCAGCGACTACCAACATCCCGTGTCGTCAGAGAAAGGAGAACAAGATCCTCTGGATTCCACCCTGTGCCAACACCAGCACCAAGATGGGGGCTGGGGGAGGAAAAGTGGGAGCAGGTACAGAGAGGAAGTGGGGAGGGAAGGAGAGTGAGCAAGAGAAGGAAAAAAAGGAAAAGAAGTGGACCTCCCCGGTGGCGCAGCGGTTGAGCGCTGGGCTGTGAAGCTGCCCGCGGCCTCTGCAACGCCGGCTCGAACCCCGGCCATCGGCGAGGGTCCCACATGGCGCGACAGACCTCTCCTGCCGCACCCGCCGCTCCCCTCAGCAGCATATTTCGTCGGTCTGCCTGTTCTGTTCCCTGCTCTGGCTCTGGTAAATCCTCTCACCCTCCCGCGCTTCTGACTGTACCCAGTGCTTGTATAAATAAGTAAATCTTTTTTAAAAATAAAATAAAAATGTTAATTTCTTTAAAAAAAAGGAAAAAAAGTGAGGGGCGGTGGGAAGGCACCAGGTCACTGGAAAGCCTCTCTCTCCCATGACCCATGACCCTCCCAGGCCCTGCCCCACAGCAACCCCCAACACACACACTCAGAACCTCGCAGAAGCCCCCTGAACACAGCAGGCCAGTCTCCCTCTCAGGACTTACTCCCTGGACCTCTTGGTCCACAAGCCAGGGGGAGGGCCATGTGGGAGCCTGCCTGCCCCCCCAGGCAGTGGGTGACAGTGCCCCCTCAGTCCCACGTCCCTACAGAGGGTGGGGGAACATTCCTTTGCCCCAAAACACTGCCCCAGAGTCTGCTCGCCCAGGTCACAAGGCCACACCTTGTCTCTGTGCAGAACCAGCTCAGCACAGGTTCCAGCTATCCAGTGAGTTCTGATAAAAGACATCTTAAAGGCCCTTTATTTCAAAAAAGAAAAAAACGCTGATTTCAAAACATCACACGTAATAAGTGTGTGGAGGCGTGGTGGAGCCAAACAGGGTCGGCAAGAGACTGCTCCGAACTCTTTCTAGTGCATTTCCTCCTGCTGCTGCTCGCAACGCTGTAGTTTTGTATAAGGTCGGGAGAGAAAAAAAAAAAAAGACATCCCTCTTGCAAAAAAAAAGAAAAACGCATTTTGGAAGGAATTTTATAAGCACATCTAGACAGTATGGGGACAGGCTCAGGAAATCCCTCACAAAGCCTGGTTGCAAAATGTTTTTAAAAGGGAAAAGAAAGACAACTTTTAATGCAGAAACACCCAATGATACATTTTTAAAGTCTAATTTTGAAAAATGATCAAAACACTTTTTATTTTCCCCCAAACACTGCCAATTACAAGTGGCCGCCAGATGCTGGGGTCTGGAAATATGACTGTGGTTTGTTTTATTTTCTTTGTTTTGGAGAAACCGAAAAATAAGGGAAGTCACAAATACCCGGGGAAAGGAAAGCTGCCCATGTGGTGAGTACACTGGGCTTGCGGGCTGCCAGAGGCTTTGAACGCACCCAGAAACCAAACATCCAGCGCTGGAGTAGGGGGCCCAAGTGTGTGCACACCATCCATAACCCGTAATTCACTCGATGTATTTACAAGGCCCATGGGAAGCATTCTGCAAGCCAAAGAGATTTTCCTGGGCAGACGGCACCCACCATGGAGCCCTGTTCTTCACCCCTCCACCTTCCCCCAGGAATGGGCAGGCAGCGTCCTACTGGCATTTGCAGGATGGAAGGCAGATGTTTGGGGAGATGATGTAAGCTGGGTGAAGTGGACTCATCCAAGGGTGAGTCATGCATGCAGCCCTCAAATGTCCTTGAGAAATCTCAGTTGCATCTAATAAGTGGGTAGCAGATATGAGCACACAACTCACCCAAAAGGCCATCCAGAAGGCCAGCAGACATATGAAAAGTGTTCATCATTGCTTCTGCTGAGAGATGGAGGGTGAAACCACAATGAACTACCACCTTATGGCCCTGAGAATGGCACATATAAAAAGACCTTCAACAACAAGTGCTGGAGAGGATGTAAAGAAAAAGGAGTCCTAGGTGAACAGGTACAGCCTTTATGAAAAGGCATCTACAAATGGAAATATATGACCCAGCAATCCCACTCTTGGGCATCTATCCAAAGACCATGAAACCATCAACCAAAAAACCCCGAAGTTCCACAAGGTTCACAGCAGCATGATTTACAATGTCTAGGACATGGAAGCAACCTAAATGTCCTTGGATGGATAACTGGATCAAGAAGATGTGGTCTAGCCACACTATGGAATACTATTCAACCATGAGAAGGAGTGACTAAAAGCCATTTATAACAAAATAGAGGGGGTTTGAAAGAATTATGTGTATTAAAGCTAGTGAAAAGGTAAAAACAAATGCTGGACATTTAAATAGCGGACAATTCGATAATGTAAAATACTTTCAAAAATCACAAGACATTAATAAATACCATGAGGGTACTGAAATGAAGAGGGAGGAGGGAGAGAAATTTTAATATTAATATTAATGCATATTAATGCATGCAAAAAGGGGCCTCCCTGGTGGCGCAAGTGGTTAAGATGCAAACTTTGAAGCTATCTACAGCCACTGCAGCACAAGTTCGATTCCCAGCCAGGAAGCTACCCACATGGTGCAGCAGACCTCTCCTGTCTCGCCCGCTGCGCCCCTCAGCAGTGTGTATCAGTCAATCTGCCTGTTCTGCTCCCCACTCTGTCTCTGGTAAATCCTCTCACCCCCCACCCCACACCTCTGACCTATACCGCGGTTCTTGTATGCATAAATAAATAAATAAATCTTTAAAAAAAATACACGCGAAGAGGGGAGAAAAAGAAAAAAAAAATCTCAGTTGCAGAACACAGGGCTTAGACTCAAAGGCTCACCACCTTCCCACATCAACTAAGAATCTCTCCTCTCTCAGGTAAGCTCTTCCCCTGGAGAAGAATTCATGTTTGCCTTTTGCCACCAGCTTCCTTTTCCCCTATCTCTAGGAATGCACCCCAATGCTGCTGGAAGGGTGTTATCCATCCAATCCTGACTAACACAAGAATGAAACCAATAGCAAGGGCAACAGAACTGAGAGATGGACACTGAGCCCCCTAGATCAAACTGTACCTGAAGCTGATGCCCTAGTTCATGAACTATTATTACATTTCCTCTCTTGTTTAAATCAGTTTGGTTCAAATTTCAGTCACTTATGCAGAGAGTCCACCATCCCAGCATTAACTAAGAACTTGACCTTAGCTAGGAACTTAGAAGCCCAATCATGTCCACCCCTTCTAAATAACCATCAACTCAGAATGGAACAAGACCTTGAGGATGGGGGCCAACTGAAGGCACCCAGCTTCACCCAACCCCACGGGTTGGATGAAATCTGGCATCTGCTTCCTCCATGGCTCCATACACTTGTACTGCCAGGACAACCTTTTGAGTCTCTGGCCCTTGACCACATTCCTTGCCACAGAGCTTTGAGGGGAAAGGGTGTGAGGAGGGAAATACCAACAGTAAGCTCCTCCTGAGAGCCCAGGAGCGGTCAGCAGACCCTACGCTAAGCTCTTTCACAGTATCTCACGTAATCATCACAATACTTTCAGAGGTCGGTATTAGTATTATCCTCAGGTTACAGATAAGGAGACTGAGCTGCAAAGGGGTAAGTTATCTGCCTGCAGGTAACTGTGTGTGACTATCAGTCAGCCCCTGTCCAGCCACTCCAAATGCTGACCTGCCACTCAGCAGTGCTTGCACCCCACTAAGAGCAGAAGAATGGCCCACAGGCTGCCTCCTCCTTTCACTCTCCCGGCAAACCGCTCTAGCCACACAGGCCTCCACCACACTGGCATGAGTCCCTACCCCAGGACCTTTGCACTTACGGCTCCCTCAGATGCTAACATGGCTCCACCACTAACCCTGAACTGTTCAAACACAATGTCTCTGGAAAGCCATCCCTGTTCAGTCTAGGAAGAACAACTCCTCCCACCTGCCCGCCTTCCCCTGCCCCTGCCTTATTTTCCTTCTGAGCATTTCTCAGCAGCTAGTGCTTCACGCACTTACTAGTTTATTTATTTATTGTCTGTCCCCCAATCTGAATGCCGGCTGAGAGGGAGTAGGGACTATTAACTCTTGTTCATGATTAGGGCACCATGAGACCACCTAGAGAATCGGGTGCTCAAGCATCCCTGGATGGATGGATGGATGGATGGATGGATGGATGGATGGATGGATGCTTGGACGGATGGGTGGGTGGGTGGATGGATGGATGAGTGGATGAATGGATGGGTGGGTGGGTGGATGGATGGATGGATGGATGGATGGATGGATGGATGGATGGATGCTTGGGCGGATGGGTGGGTGGGTGGATGGATGGATGGATGAGTGGATGAATGGATGGGTGGGTGGGTGGATGGATGGATGGATGGATGGATGGATGGATGGATGGATGGATGGATGGATGGGTGGATGGGTGGATGGATGGATGGATGGATGGATGGTGGGTGGGTGGGTAGGTGGGTAGGTGGACGTATGGACAGATGGAAGGACAGATAGCTCAACAGTCTCCCACAGCCTTTTTGGGCTACCCCAAGCTCAGCCTCTCTCACACATGGGTCAGACATAGTAAGAAAACTCTTGTCCTTAAGAGAAAACAGTGCCACAACATGAGTCCACAGAGGAATGGAGGGAGGCACCCCACCCAGACACCTTGTGCAGAGCTCAGAGGATACCAGGTCCCGGGGTCCCTTTACTTTGGGAAACCTCCCTCACTGGGCTCCAGATGGAAGCTCCTCCCCCTCCAGCGCAGACGCTCACACCAGCGAGGCTGCAGTGGTCCAAGGGCAGCTACAGGTGACAGGAGGGAGTCAGGTAAGGAGGGGCTCACCCTCAGGGTCCTCAGGTGTGGGCCAGCCCCTGAGAGCAGCACTTCCCTTGCCTCACCCTAATTTCCCTCAACTCTTCTCTCTCCCCAAAAGCAAATCCTGTGGGCCCCACCTCCTGCCTGCCACCTCCTAAACAAGGCCAAGGTCATCTCCCACCTGGACTCCTGCAGAGCCTCTTCCCTGGTCCTCCTGCTGCCCCTCTGCCCCAACCCGGGCAGCTTCGGAGGGCTCCTTTACAAGCTGCATCCCTTCACATTCCTCCCCTGCTCCCCTGCCAGGCCCCCCATCCACATAGTAAAATACCCCAATTCCTCACCTCACCCACCCACCTCTTCACTCATTTACTGCTCACACCGGCCTCCCATCTCAGCATCTTTGAACTTGCTTTTCCTTTTGCCCAAACAACTCCAAATACTCGACGTGGCTGCCCCATCCCCTGGCTCAGTGACCATGCCACCTCCTGGCCAGGCCGTCCCAGCTCTCACACCCCATCCAGACCCACTGCTGACGCCACCAACCCAACCCCTGCCTGACAGTCTCCTCTCGTCAGTCAGAAGTGGCCTGGACTTCAGCTCTCTGTCTCCCTCACACCCCAGCACCCATGAGGCATAACCTCTCCACATCTCCGCTTCCTCATCTGCAGAGTGAGACAGAAAGAGAAGGCCTCCAGGCTGTGGGGAGGACTGTGTAAGGTTATGTATGCAAATGCAAAATGCACCCCAAGTAGCAAACGGTGGGAAGACCGCACTGCTGAGTCCATCCAGGACAGGAAAAAGACCCGACCTCACACCTCACTCAGAAGCAGCCTGAAGGTCCCCTGGTTCCCCAGGAAGTTCTCCAGGCATGGAAGAGGAACAAAAGCCTCCTCATAGGCTCAAAGGAATATGAGGGGTGGTGGGCTGCAAGGCAATCTCAGAAGTTTAACAGGAAAAAAAAAGAACATGGGGGGAGGGGATAAATTCAGTCGTCCAGGCTGCCTCTCCAGAGAGCTAAATTCTGTTGTGCTAATTCTGCGAGCTTCAGCTTTTCTTGGCCTGCAAGGAGCTTTTGCCTAAATTAGCGCCTGCAATATGCCGAGGAGGAAAAGGGAAGGTGAAGAGAGGCAGAGGAAGGCTCGATGTCCCAGAAGATGCCGGGTCTGTTCCATCCTCCCGGTGCTGAACACCAACAGGGAGAACCTGGGGCCCGAGGCCCAGCCCCACCTGTGGACCCAGTTTCCCTGACACACCCCGACTGCAGAGCAACAACCACCAGGCTCCTCCACCCTCCCACTCGCTGGCCCACCCGCCCCATCAGCTCCCCCCAATCAACTGCCGCATTACTGGCGGCACAGGTGCCTGGTCCAGGGCCCAAGAACACGACCGTGTACTTATGTCTAGGAAGGTGCCCGAAAGCACACACTGATGCAGGGACATACGCGTGCAGAAAAGAGCACCCTGGCTTGCTGGCTCATGCATGCACACGCACTAACCCCGTTCCCTGCAGTGAACACACAGACACACACACAGAAAGAAACAGTCACCTTCGGGCTGTTTCTGCCAGATGGCGGAGCCTTGGCACTCGCCACGTACGTGTTTGCGCGTCTGTGCGTTTGTTGCATGTAGTAATAATGATGGCTGGTGTGGCTGAGTTCTTACCACATGCCAGGCACTGTCCGGCATGCTACATCAACTCCATGGTGGAGGCATCATTGCTATCTGACTTGACAGGTAAGGAAACTGAGGCACGGTGGTCACATCGCTTGTCCCAAGATCACACTGCTGGTGAGCGGCAAGGCTAGGACTCAGCCAGGTTCCCAAGCCTGTGCCCTGGGTGACCATTTCACACTGGTTACAGCCCAGCTAGGTGACTAGGATACCAGGCGTGCGTGCACACTGATCACACTTGGCCTATCTGTCCCTGGAATAATATATTAGTCCCATTTTGCAGAAGTACAGATGCGAGAACTCAGGCCAGATAACTTACCTAAGGTCACAACTTTGAATGGCAGGGCTGGGGGTGAGACTCTGCCTTCCAGAATCTGGTGTGCAAGGCAGCTTCCAGCTCCGGGAAGGCAGTTAACTCCCTGGTAAAGGCAAGTGTTGTACAGAGAGCACCGATGTGAGCAAGCCAGGGTTCATGGCCCTGGGGCTGAGCAGGAGGGACCCCAAAATTACCGGATGCCACCAGGGCCCCCAACAAGCCCACTTGTGCCCCCGAGAGGCCACATTTAAACATGGCTGGGACAGACCCACCCCCAGGAAAGGCGGGTGCACATGGTCCAGGAAGGCACAGTGCCAAGGTCAATGCCCAGCGAGCCCCCTCCCCCCCTGACAAGTCGCCCTAGGGGCAGAGTGTGCAAACTGGCAACCCACGGGTTTGGCCACAGTTGTGTTTTGTTTGGCCAATGTAGTGTTTGTTACAAATGTGACTGAGTTGCCAACTTTTAAAAATCAAGTGATTTCATACCACAAACTCCACATTTCCGGTCATTGGAAAACATCTTTAAAAAGTCATGCAATCTGGCAATACTGAGCCAAAAAGCAAGAGCCCCCTTTACAGGGGCACACAGAACTTGAGACATGTACTCTCCAGTTCTCCAGAAGGTTTGGAGGTCAGTGGCATGGGCTCTGGATTAAGGCTGTCAGGGCTCACTTGTGCCTGAGGTCAGCTCTCTCCTGAGCAAATTTATGATTCTCTTCCTCAGTTTCCCCAACTATAAAAGAGTAGCCATCCCACAGAACTGATGCATTCAGTCAATGTCCAACAGCATTGCTGTCTCCCCAACATCAAAGCCAAGGGTCTGAGCTTTTGTTTTGTGTAACAGGAGCCGGTCCACATCCAGCACCTGCTATGTACCTGGCACTGCAGAGATGGGCCTTGATGGATTCATTCCCAAGAAGCCTATGAGACCCTCAGTACACTCAAAAGAAATTCAAACATACATTCTCAGAAAAATACACGTGTTTATAGCAGCATTATTCTTCACAAACTACGGAAACAACCCAAATGTCCATCAACTGATGAATGGGTAAACAAATGTGGTAGAGCCATACACTGGAATATTATTTGGCCATAAAAAAGGAATGTAATTCTGACATAGGCCACAGTCTAGGTGAAGTCTGAAAACATTACGCTATGTGAAATAAATCAGACACAACAGAGGACGTGCATGAAAAGTTCCACATGCATGAAAAGTTCCAATCTACAGAGACAGAAAGGAGACTAAGGGGGGGGTGGAGAGGAGCAGGATGGGGAGGGATTGCTAATGGATTTGGGGTTTCTTCTGGGGGTGGTGACAATGTACTAGAATTAGAGACTGGTGATGGTTGCATGACCCTGTGAATATACTAACTGCCCCTGGAGTGGACACTTTAACAGGGTGAACTTATGGTAAGTGGATTATATAGGTATATCTCAATTTAACTCTTTGGGAAAGAAAAAGAAAAGAAAAATCTGAGATAGTCGTCTCTCCATTTAATTAATGAAAAAACCGAGACACAGAGAGATTAGAGATGGAGAAGTATTTCTCTGCATCCATGTCGATGGTGAAAGTGGAGAAAGAGCAGATGGGGGTGGGGGGAGGTGTTTTGCTTTCACCACCTGCCTTACTGCTCAGAGATGCAAGCTTTGGCTTGGCAAGCCTCACTCAGGCGAGTCTTTGCCTCTCTCTGGGCTCCCGTCGAGGGCCAGGCTGGGATACCTTATCTAGACCCCTCTAAGGCCCTCGAGGATGCTATAGGTCTAGAGCAGAGCAGTGAAGCATGACTCAGTCACACCCATAGGGGCAGCTGTACCATTAATAAAAGATGACTTTAATGACCCACAGTGGGGACTGGTCTTCTCCCTGGTGCATGGGAAGAAAACAGTCTGGGTTTTCCAAGACTAAGCCCTTCAGGATTCAGATGTCACAGCAGGGGGGCTCCGCAGCCCACCTCCTCCCAAGAGGATCTGGCCAGGAGGACTGTTCCCATTAGGCAGGATCCTGTCTTACCAGCCTAGAGGGCTCCTCCTGCATCAAGAAAAGCCCCTTGTTCACAAAGTGAGAGGATACCCCTCCCTCACCAGAAGGCCCCAAATGGAACAAGAGGACCCCGTTCTCACAGGAAGACCCCCAGTGGATACACACACCCCAATTCTGAGGCAGCAGGACCTCACAGGGCTGGTGGAAGCTGGGGCTAACTAGGGCTTTTCAATAGATGAGCCCCTACATAAAGGGCCCTTATTCAGAGCATGGAAGGGTCCTCGCAGGAACCCTGAGTAGGGGTCTCTGAGCACCCCATTCTCAGATGCAAATGACGCATGAGAAGCCAGACACAGGGAGAGAAACAGGCACAGAGACAGTTGACAGAACCCCAGAAGAAGGCTGGAGCAAGGAAGAAAGAGCAAGTGGGATAAAAAACAAGAGTGCCCCAAGCCAAGGATGAAGAGGCCAGGAAGCAGAGAGGAGACCCAGTAAACACCTTCATTTGGGGTCCCTTCCAGAAGCCAGGGAAGCATCAACCCTGCCCAGGAGCCTCCATCAGTGGGTGGTGGGGGGTTGGCTTCCCAGCCAGGCAGGAGCCTGCCAGGACAGCTTCAGCAGAGGAAGAAGAAAGCTGTTGAAGCTGGGGGCTGGGCCTGGGAGTGCCAAGTGTCCAGCCAGGTTGCCATGGCCACGGAGACAAAGAGAGGGCTGAGGAGAGGCCTGGGACGGTTGCCCACGAGGGGTCCCATCAACTCCAGCCCCAAGGAAAGCCCGGCTTCTCCCCAGAACCTGCTTCGCCAGGGCTCCAGGCTGTTGGTCCACCACACCTCCATGGGGAGGCCTGCAGGTCAGGGCCTATCCAGCTGCCCGGGCTGGAGGGGACAGTGAAAAAGCATGACCCAGGCAGGATCCGCACCCAGACCCTGCCGGCCAACCCCAAGTCCCGGGGCCGCGACTTCATCCATTGAATGGGAAGCAGATCCCTCAGCTTGTCCTCACTCCAGCAGCAAGGAGTTTGTGGGGGACAACTAAACGTCCCAAAGAAAGCTCCCACTGACCGAACACTTGCTACGGCGCAGGGTCTGCTCTCCAAACTGTCTCTGTCCTAACTTGGCTTTCCTCCAACTATGAGCAGGGAAAACTGCCCCCGCCCCCCCCCAATCCGGTAAAGAGGAATGCTTTTTAAAAATACAGTAAAAATGAATTATTAGAAAAACAAAGCATAAAAAGTTTAACTTTTTTACTGTCGGACTAAGCTGGCATAAAATTACTCTGCCAAAATATCTATAAAAGTCTAAATGCTTACTTTCAGTTTCTGCCCATATCTCCTCTGCTGCCTGAGCCCAAGCAACCCTCTGGACCACCTAGGAAGCAGGTACTAGAGTTGGCAGGAGGGTGGGCTGCAGAGGGGGAAGAGGCTGGGTGCTATTACAGGCTCTGCTGCTTCCCAGCCAGGGACTTGGCCCCCTGGGCCTCAAGTACCCCAAGAGCAACATGGGAACAAGAATGGCTGCATATAGGGGATTTTGTGGGGAGTGCTCAGTGGGTTAATCATGTGAAACGCTTCAGAACAGCAACTGGCGTACTGAAACCCTCCCCACATGACAGTTATTACTGCAGAAGGTCGGCAGGTGGCACGGAGACAGGATTCTCACTTACCCTCACCCACCACCACCGCCCAATGGCTTACAGTCTGTGGCCCCTGCCAGAGTGTCAGGTCTATTCTGTCACCCACTAGACACCCAGCTCCGTCCAGATATGTGCCTGGCATTTGGTGGGTGCCCAACAAAGAAGAAAGTGAGCTCGAATCCTGGTTGTGCCACATAGTCTCTGTGTGGCCTCAAGCAAGCAACTCGACCTCTCTGAGCCTCTATCCCTTTTGCTGTGGCATGGGGTGACCACAGAGCAGATCAGAGAAGGCTGCTCATGCAGCACTTCTCAGTACGGACCAGCACTTCTCAAAGGGGGGGGGGCGCTTTGGCTCCCCCAGGGCCCATCTGGTGATATTTCTAGTTGTCACAACTGGGCAGGAGGAATGCTACTGGTACCTGGTAGGTGGAGGCCAGGGGTGCTGCTAAATCCCCACGATGTCCAGGACAGGCCCCACACCAAATAACCATGTGGCCCAAACTGTCGATAGTGCTGAGGTTGAACACACCTCACACAGAAGAAAAAGAACACAGAGATGCCCCTGCAGAGAGGAGTGGATGATGAACCCTAGTATAACCGCTGGCAGAAGTTAGACAACAGAAAGAGATCACCCAGACACCTTTGGAGAACAAGGCCAGGTGCAGGACTCAAGGCAAGCAGGTTGACGTCACCCGCAGGTACGGGGCAGCGAGAGTTCAACCTGGGAGCCTGCACCTGACCCACCTGCACCATGGCCTGGTCTTGATACCTTTTATTTGACTAAATGCACAGCCCTGAAAGCACAGCCTGTTGTCCCACAGGCTCGTGTGTGTGTGTGTGTATGTGTCAATGACGTGACATACAGAGAAAGATCTGGAAGGCTACGCAGCAGACTAGTATGAAGAGCAGCTGGAAGCAGGGGCAACCAGGTCTAGGAATGGTTACCTTGTGGGTGATGGCTTGATTTCAATAAAGAGAAAGCATTTACGTCTGTGATGTAATTAAAGGTGAGTGAAATCTTACAAGGGCAGAGATCCTAGAGGTGTACAAACCTACAGGTGTGAAGAGGCCTGTCTCAGTCACACCATCTCATCTGTACAATGAGAACACGGGAACAGCATCCATGTCCATCAAAAGAAGACTAGGTCAGAAAAAAACAAACTGTGGTACATCCTTGCAGTGGAATTCGACACATCTTTAAGTGAGTCAATTCTATGTACATCAGACTATAGACGGACTCGTGGAACCAGGGCCTCACTGGCCTTGGGAGGCAAGCAGGTGGCTGACTTTTTACTTTTAGAGTTTCTACTTTTTTTGAGCAGTTTTAGGATCACAGCAAAACTGAGTGGGGGGCCCAGACAGAGACTTCCCCTCTAGTCCCCGGCCCTGGACATGCACCAAATCCCCACTACCAGCATGCCCCAGCAGGGCAGTACTGTTACAACCTGTGTTGCCATGTCATTATCACCCAGAGGTCACAGTTTAGCTGAGGGATCGCTCTTGGGGTTACACATTCTGTGGGTTTGGACAAAAGCTTTATGACATGTTTCCAGCAATATAGTATCATACAGAGTAGTTGCACGGCCCTCAGAATCCTCTGTGCTCTGCTTCTTCTTCTCCCCTGAGCACCCCCTCCAGCCAGCTCCCCCAGCCCCCAGCAACCATTGATCTTTTCACTGTCTCCATAGTTGGGGGAGGTTGACTTTTCACTCTGCATCATTTATGCCCTTTTTAGTTTGAGCCGGGGGGATAATTACACACCATGTATATGTGGCAAACACATGTAACCTACACAGCATTTAATACATACACACACCATCATACATGTAAGTACAGTCCTAATACTTTTTAGTTCACTTAAAAGACACTAAGGAGCATGTGCTGTATGGTCCCACGTTACATAAAGCTTGGAAGTGGGAAAAAATCATCTCTGATGATAGAAATCGGAAGGGCGGGTACTTTGGGGGATACTGCCCAGGAGGGGACACCGTCTGGACTGCTGGCAATATTTACTAGCTGATCTGAGCCATAGTTACACAGATCAATCATGTGTAAAAATTCATCACGCCAAATACTTACCATTGTGTATTCTGCATGCCAGATATGCCTTAAAAAGTTAACATTAAAAATGCTTAATGGGGCCTCCCTGGTGGCGCAGCGCTGGAGAGGGTCCCACATGGCGCGCAGACCTCTCCTGCCACGCCTGCTGCTCCCCTCAGCAGTGTATTTCGTCAGTCTGCCTGCTCTGCTCCCCGCTCTGGCTCTGGTGAATTCTCTCGCCCTCCCGCGCTTCTGACTGTACCCAGTGCTTGTATAAATAAATAAATAAATAAATAAATAAATAAATAAATAAATAAATCTTTTTAAAAAATGCTTAATGAAAAATAGGTTCACTCAGAGTATGGGAGGGGGTGAAATTTCTAGAGAACCCCCAAATTCTCTCATTCCCCACATTCCCAGAACGAGCTCTTTGCTGGGGCCCCTGGGAGGGAGCCAAGCTGGGACTGAGGTCCCCCCCCTTCTCCCCCAGAAAGAAGCCGAATGGGAATCAAGCTGGCCTTTGTGGCTGGGCCCAGCAGAGCAGGACAAAGGGCCAAATGACAGCCCCCCCCCGCACCCCCAGCCCCCCCAGGACACTGAAGCCCATTCATGTTGGGGGCTGGCCATTTCCCCAGGGCCCCAGCCGCCCTCCTCTCTGGAGCTGGGAACAATATCCCCTTTGACCACCCCTCTTGTCTCCCACTTCCGCATTTAATTGCAAGTTCATGGGTATTAAGTGGCCCATACAGCTGACCTAGCTCCCTCTCCCCATCCCACCCCCCAAAAAAGGCCCACAGCACTGTCTCTGCTCACTGGCCCTCTGTGTGTGCCCACTCTTTCTCAGTGATCTCCCCAAGGAGAAAAGAGAGATTCCCCCACGCCCCCGCCTTGTCACCTTCCTCAAACAACTGTGTTCTCACCCAGAAAGCAACGCCTTGCAAACCAAGCTGCTCTTGGCCCCAGCACAGGGGCCGCAGGCCCTGGAAAGACTCCCTCTGCTCCCCCCTTGCCAGCCGCTGGCTCACTCTGTTTGTACCTCACTGTAACCCCACTCAGTGCCTGAGGAAACTGAGGCCCAGGGAGGGTAGGGGCAGGCTGCCTCCAGCCAGGGCCAGTGCTGAGTCTCAAAATTCTTCTACCTGGGTGTCCTAATGTGCCTAAGCTGCCTTCCTGTGCCCTGTGCAAGGGGGCAGCCAAAACCTTTGACCCTTAATCTCTAGCTTCAAACCCCAGGGACAACTCTGAGCTCATCCGTGACCTTTAAGTGTCGGAAAGATATGACGAAAGCCAAGCTCCTGCCCTTCACGTGAACTCACTTTTGCGAAGCAGGGAAGTTCCTACTGACGGAATGTCCCCAAGTCTACACGCCTATCCTGAGTCTCCACCTCCTCCAGGAAGCCTTCCAGGTTATACCAGTCAAGGTCTAACTTCCCCTCCAATGGAAAGCCTCAGACCGATTCAGGTCTGAGCCAGTTCTATCACCACCTTAAATTTATTGTTTTCTCTCTGGGCCACCACCTGCATCAAGCCATCCTTTGCCAGTCACCACAGCAGTCACCCCACCATCAGGATGCTCCCAAGTGCAGCCTTCACATCCCAACCTGGGCAGTCTCCTTTAAAACACAAGTGAGACCCCCTTCTGCCTGCTTGCAGCCCTCCATGGCTGCCCTCAGCTTGGGCTGGGGGGCCCTGCTACTCACCTATACCTGCCAGGTTCTACCCCTCATCTTCCTCACCACCTTGCCTTCCCTCCACTGTCTGCTGCACCTCAAATTCACCAACTTCTTTCCCACCTTCCAACCTTTGCATTCCTCCCTCACATTGTCACAGACCTGGCTCCTGCACGTCACTCACGGCTCTGCCCCTAGGTTGGGGCTTTCCTGGGAAGGTAGACCCCCCCTTATTCCCGCCCACCCCCCGTCACTCTCCATCACCCCCAATACCCCCACTTTGTTTCCTTCCCCAAGTGCACTAAGACCCGAATCGGTAGAGCTCCTTGGGCACCAGTGACCTCGGCTGAACATCAGCTCCACGGGGCAGGGATCTTTCTTCTGTTTTGCTCACTCAGCACCTGGCACACAGGGGGTGCTCAATAAAGACTTGGGACTTATTGGAAAGTCAATCAGTAGTTGCCAAAAGGGAAGAGAGAAAATTGGTCAGAGAAGTGAACTGTACGGGAAGGATAGAAGTGGGCGTCAACTCGTGAACTTAATGTCATATATATGCGTGTTTTTTTTTTAAAGATTTACTTATTTATTTATACAAGCACTGGGTACAGTCAGAGGTGCGGGAGCGTGAGAGAATTCACCAGAGCCAGAGCGGAGAGTAGAACAGGCAGACTGATGAAGTACACAGCTGAGGGGAGCAGTGGGCAGGGCAGGAGAGGTCTGCGCGCCATGTGGGACCCTCGCCGGTGGCCAGGGATCGAACCGGCGCTACAGAGGCCGCGGGCAGCTTCGCAACCCAGCGCTCAACTGCTGCGCCACCGGGGAGGCCCATATGCGTGTTGTTTTTTAATGATGCACACCTGGGACTTATATAATGCTATTAGGCAATACCACTTTCATTAAAAAAAAAAATACAGGGCCTCCCTGGTGGCGCAAAGGGTTAAGACACAACCTATGAAGCAATCTGCAGCCTCTGCAGCACGAGTTCGATCCCCGGCCAGGGAGCAACCCACAAGGTGCAGCAGACCTCCCCTGACTCGCCTGCAGCTCCCCTCAGCAGTGTATTTCATCAGTCTGCCTGTTCTGTTCCCCGCTCTGTCTCTGGTGAATCCTCTCACACACCCATCCACCCCTGACACTTCTGGCTTATACCCCATTTCTTATATGTATCAATAAATAAATCCTTAAAAAAAATACAAAACAACAAAAGAAGTGTCCAGAAAATAAATAAATAGAAAGCAGTCTGGAAAAAAAAAAAGATATGGGCCCAAGTTCCCATGTCAGAGAAGGAACTAAAGGGCACCTGCACATAGTAGGTGCTCAATACTCATCTCCTGTAGTTATTCTCATCTGACTAAGCCAGACTGCAGAGAGCTGTGTGCCTGGTCTCCTACTGGGATTAAACTGGAGTCCTTTCAGATCTGTGTCATACCCTGATTTAAATCTGTGAACAGAAAGAAATAAATTTTTAGCTTAAAAAAAATTAGCAGCTACCATTTCTTGAGGGCCCCGATCTTTTCTTCCATTTCATTCTCAAGACCCCCTGCTCTCTGGCTGGGGATGGCAAGTGCTCCCCTGACAACAACCAAGTGAGATACCCCCTACAAGTCGCACAGACAGGACCAAGACAGGAAGGCCACCCAGGCACCTGAGACAGCATCCTGAAAATGCAGCGCAGCGCCACACGCCCGGAACCCCTTCCCAGAGCAGAGCTGAATGCCCAGAGCCCACGTGTGTCCGAGCTGTTAGCTGGTTCAAAGTACAGGATTGCAAACAACACCAGCCAGGACCTGGTGGTGTTCTACGTGCACCTTGTTAAAACAGAGGAGTCTCCCATGCACCCCATGGGGAGGTCCCCTAGCAGCCCCATTTAGAGGGAGGAAAATGAAGCATAGAGAGCTTGGCCAGGCTGCGGGAGGGGGGCAGAGGACCAGCGAGAGGCCAGCTGGGTCAACACCCCAGAAATAGCATCCATCAGGCTCTGGGCTGTGCAGAGGGGTAGCGGCTGCCAGAACAAGGGCCCTCGCCTAGGCCCACATCCCCCAAATACACACATACACTCACACACAACCATCCAGATAGGATCTTGCTCTAATCGCAGACCCTGCCATAAAGGGGGCTGGGGGAGCTTTGATGTGGTGGAGGATGGAGCCAGGCTGACTCAGAAGTCTGATCAGCTGTGGGGGAGGGGAGGCGCACAGGGCCTGGCCGGTCTCAGCCTCTATCCTGTCCACTTGGCCCCAGGAAATACAGTGTATTTCATCAAGCCCTTTATATTCCTCTCATTTAAACCTCACAAAATCCCCCTGAAGTGGTCCTACCATCACTCCCTGTTTTACAGGTGAGGCACAGAGAGGCTAGGTATCCTGCTCAAGGTCACACAGCTGGGAAGCAGCAGAGCTGGATTCAAGTCAAGGCTCAGCTGACACCAGGGTCTAAGCAGATTTTAAAACACTTTGATCAACAGAGTGACCAGCTGGCTGACCAAGGGTTGAGCAGCTCCCTGGCACGATGGACAGACCCAAACCAACCAGGGCAGGTGGTCACTCTGCCTGCCAGTGAGAAAAAAGACAATAATAATGACAATAATAGTAGTGACAGAGGTCTGCACAGGTCCCAACACGTCCGTGCTGTGGGGCCGCTGTCTGCCTCAAAAAGCACAGGGTTTGTCTTACGGGAAGACAGTGGTCTTCCCTCTGAAACCCTTCTACGTAGTTGGCTTTGGCACCTTTGGGAAGAGAAGGGCAGGTACAGGGCTTCGGGAGTCTGGGCTTGCAGCTGAGGCTGAGAAAACAGTGTTAGGGGCAGACAGCTCAGGTGGGTGCAGGTATCACCACAACACTGGCTTCCTGACAGTCACAGAAGTGGGGTCCTTAAGAATGAAATTATCGGGGCCTCCCTGGTGGTGCAAGGGGTTAAGATGCAACCTACGAAGCTACCCACAGCCACTGAAGCATGCGTTCGATCCCCAGCCAGGGAGCTACCCACATGGCGTGGCAGACCTCTCCTCTCTCACCCACTGCTCCCCTCAGCACTGTATTTCAGTCAATCTACCTGTTCTGTTCCCCACTGTCTCTGGTGACTCCTCTCACCCCCTACACCTCTGACCTGTACCCCAGTTCTTGTATGCATAAATAAATAAATCATTAAAAAAAATGAAATAATCGTTGCCCCCAAAATATCCATATATGTAAAATAATAATAGCAACTAACAACCTGGTACTTACATGTCCCTGACAGCAGGGTTTTTGCTGAATCATCACCCCAGGCCTGTGAGGTGGTGTCTTCTGTCCTCCCAGCCCCCATTTCGCAGATGAGGACAATGAGGGCCAAGGGAACTGCAGAATGTGTCCCTGGTCAGCAGGGAATAAAGAGAAGCCCAGGCAGAAACGTCAGGCTCTCCACATACTCAGTCTCTCACATGGGGCCAAAACAGGGCCCCTGGGGCCCCAGGCTTCGAACCCTGGCCTTTTGAGATGAACCCTTTAACATGCATGCCACGTGACCAAACTGCTGCAGCTGCAAATGTGAGAGGGTCTCTAAAAATACATTAGTTTAACATTTGCCACTTACTGGCTAGGTGGCTTTTGGGTGAATCCCTGCACTTCCCTGGGCCTCAGTTGCCTTGTCTGCAAAATGGGGACAGTCAGAGCACATTGGGAACAGCATGCGCATCCCATGAGGTGACGCAACAACAGCGCAGAACATGGTCCTCAAAGGAACTCTCAGCAAGTGTTAGCTGTTGCTCCTACGGCTGTCGTACGGGTAGTAGTATTTACTGCTCTTATGGGCGGCGGAGTCTTTTATGGAAACCTTATAAGCAGGGACCATCCCCTCTTTCCAGAATTCTCCAGGCCTGACGATGAAGGGCTAATTCCAAGCGGCCAGCTGGGCTCTCCTGCTCGGTGACAAGCCCCCAAGAGATGAGACCCCCGCCCACCCACTCAGCATCAGCCATCTCCTCAGACACATGTCCAGACTCAGTGCACAACAGCACCCAAGAGGTCCTTAAAACCATCTTTAATGGGATCATTCTGGCCAGAGCAGCTTCCTGCAGTAGGCGCGCGCCAAGGCCACAGCTCCTGCTCCGTGGGAACTGGCTTTTTGTGCAGCAACCCACCCACATCCTGAGCCCAGCCCCTCCTCTCTCCTCCTTCCCCCACGCCAGTCTGTTTTCCCCACAGCAGCAGAGGGGCCTCTTCTGCAAGACACTCATTCAGGGCCTCCCTGGTGGTGCAAGGGTTTAAGCACCGCACTATGAAGCAATCTGCGGCCTCTGCAGCACGTGTTCGATCCCCGGCTGGCCGGAGGGCGGCCCACATGGTACAGCAGACCTCTCCTGTCTCGTCCGCTGCTCCCCTCAGCAGTGTATTTCACTCAGTCTGCCTGTTCTGCTCCCCACTCTGTCTCTGGTGAATCTTCTCACCCCTCCACACCTCTGGCCTATACCCCAGTTCTTCTACGCATAAAGAAAAAAATCTTAAAAAAAAGAATATTAAAAAAAAAAGACACTTATTCACCGTCACTCCCTGGCTGCAGCCCCCACCCCTGCCCTGCCCCTCCTCAACAATGCTCCAACCTCCTCTCCCACCCACCCAGCCCTCAAGCACCCACTCCAGCCACCTGACCTCCTTGCTTATTCAGGAAACTACCCAAACTCACCCCTGCCTCATGGCCTTTGCACAGCAGTTCCCTAGCCTGGAACACAGTCCTTCCTGTCTTTCTTCTCAGGACTAGTTTCTCAGCATCCAGGTCCCAGTTCAAAAGTTACCTCATCAGATGGGCCTTCTCTGATCATCAGATCTAAAACAGCACCCACAGGGCCTCCTCGGTGGCGCAGTGCTTGAGCTCTGGGTTGCGAAGCTGCCCGCAGCCTCTGCAGCACCAGTTTGATCCCCAGCTACCGGGCGAGGGTCCCTCATGGCGCGCAGACCTCTCCTGCCTCCCGCTGCTCCCCTCAGCAGTGTACTTCATCAGTCTGTCTGTTCTGCTCCCCGCTCTGGCTCTGGTGAATCCTCTCACCCTCCCGCGCTTCTGACTGTATCCAGTGCTTGTATAAATAAATAAATAAATCTTAAAAAAAAAAAACAAACAGCACCCACACTCTCTAATTCACGCCCCTGTCCAGCAAAGCGTGACTTAACGACCCATGCCCTGAGAAATTCGTGGCAATGCCATCGCTGTGCATCTATAACAGGGCGTAATTATACAGACCTGGATGGTACAACCTCCTGCACACCTCCTCACACGCCACTGGGACCTCCGTGGCACAGGTGGTCATTGCTGATTGAAACGTCGTATTCCCCACACTTGGCCTTGCAGGGTTTTTCTTTATTTATCACATGTTTATGGTTGCCTCCCCCCATTCAAATGTGAGACCTAGGAGAGTGGGGATCGGGTCTGTCTTTTCCACCGCTGCTTCCCCAGTGCCTGGTACATAGTAGGGCCTTCGTCAATATTTGCTGACAGTACAGAGACAGCAGGAAACAAGACCCTGGAACTTAAAGTGTATCTAACATTCCCTCGGGACAGGTGCAGTTCTGAGAGCTTGTAAAGGGGCGGGGGTTGGGGGGTTGACCCAGGCTGGGGAGCCAGGACGAAGGCAGACACAAAGGAAGGTTTTCCTGAGAAGGTGCTTTAGAGCCTCACCACTCAGAACATGGTCTGGGGCATCTCATTTCCTGGGATTTTGTCAGAAACACAGCATCTCAGGCCTCGCCCCCCTCCCCCGACCTGGTGATCCAGAATCTGCATATTATTAGATCCCCTGGACATCCCAATATATAGTAAAATTTGAGATATGCTGGTTTAGACCCCTTATCAAAGAGCTTCAGGGAGCCCCTATGGCAAGCCTGTGGGAACTCTACCGTAAACTGGCTTCTCAGCACCGCAGGGCCAGGACCAGCCAGGGTCCCTAAACATCCTTCCTCCCTCAGGCCTGAAATAGGATCTGAGGAGACCTGAGCCAGCATATGCAGGAGGGGAGGGAGAAGGGGGATATGAACCCGACAGATTTGTATGGCAGACTCCCCGAGAATCGCACCATCTGGAGCCCCTTTGTGATACAGGGAAGGGGGGACTGCGGGAAGCTGGGGAACTGGGGGTAGTTATAAAGCAAGGGGCAGGGGGACAAAGAGGAGGTGTGAGGGAAAAGAATGGGGAGCTGCCTGTCACCAGGAAACCTGCAGCATCCCACTTTGCCTCCCAAACACCTACAACAAGGAAGACCCCACACAACTCAGAAATCCATCTTAAATCCCCTCTTGCTGCAGCTCCCAAGATGGGACCTCCTGAAAGTCAAGCCCTGACTCGTGTTCTTGGTACCCGGGGTTATGAAGAAGCTAACACCTCAACGTGGGCTCCAGAGACGACCATGTGACCCAGGCCCAGCCAGTCAGAGTTCTGGGCTGGCTCAGTGGATGGGCAATACTTGGTTTGCGAATAGTTATCTGACCCAAGGGTCAGGCTGAGGAGCATCTGGATCCAGCTCTGCCTGAAGCCTTTACACTTGGACCCAGTAAGGTCTTAAAAGTCTTCTGAGTTGAGATTTCTGTCATCCACAACCCACAAGGTGTGGATTATCTGTTCAAACACTTGCCACACTGTATTTTCATTACTTGTGTGCCCGTTCTCCCCTCCGAAGCTCCTAGGGGACACATGTCATTGTCTGATTTAGCGCTGTCCCTGCTGTCTAGAAACAGCCCGGCCACAGCCTCAGTCTCAGGAGCTACATGACCATGAGCGGATGGCTCCTCCTTCCCTCATTCTACAAATCCTTACTGAGCACCCAAGTGTACCAGGCACTGTTCCAGGTAGGGGGACGCCGCACGGAACATGAAAGACAAAACCCATGTCCCCCAGAAGCTTAGATTCCAGTGAGGGGAGTGTAGACAATCAAACAAGTGAGCAAAACACAAATGCAACAAAAAGTGGGAGAAGGGAGCAAGGGCAGGAGGTGCAGTTCTCAGAGGGGAGGTCGGGGAGGCTACCCTGACAGACACCTGAGCAGAGACCTGCACGGACCCCTGGGTGTAGCCCCCAGCGCCCACACCTGCTGGACAGCAGGCACAGGGCCCTGAGGCAGGACCACGTGGGGTATGTTTGGAGATGACCCAGACGTCAGAGAGGGTCTCTGGGGAGCGGGAAGACAAGACATTGAAGGGCCTTCCAGCTCATAATCCCGGCTTCGGGATACACAGCAGGAGCTGTGGGAGGTGTGAGCAGAGGATGAACGTGGCTGGCTCGCACAGGATGTACGTGGAGACCACCCCTCAGGAGAGAGGGCAGAAGCAAGGGCCTGGGAGGAGGCAACTACCACAGACCCAGCAGAAGACCGTGGTGGCTGAGGCCATACTGGCAGCCACGAGGGGCAAAGAAGGGCCAGGTTTGGCTCCTGAAGGGAGAGAACATGCGTTCTTGATAGCCTGGACAGTGAGCTAGAAGAGAAGGCCACGGGACATGGCACCTGGGAGGTGCACAGGTCTGTAACCAGTCGGAAGGAGGCTGAGAGCGGGGTTTGCTAGGCGGTGATGCCCGTCAGATACCCAAGTGCGGGGACCAGCTGCACCTGGGCTCAGCTGCCTGGAGGTCAGGGCAGAGGTCAGCGCAGGACTCATACATTTGGGGAATGTCAGCAAAGGGATGGCATTTAAAGCGATTGAATGGGATGAGCTCAATGCAAAACAATATTAAAATGATGGAAGGCATCATTTCACAGGACACCCGGCTCCCAATCCCACCAGCCTTCCGACGATGTGCCTGGAAAGATGGGATGATAAAGAATAGCAATGACCTTCTAGAATAACTGGCTGTGGATGACCTTCTAGAATAACTGGCTCTGCAGCCAGCTGCTCGAGAGACCTAGGCGGAGCAGGAATCAACACTCCCCACACCCCGTCTTCCAGCTGAGAAACTGAGGCTCAGAGAGGAATGAGGCAAGGCAACCCGAAGCCCACTCAGCAGACAGTGCCCAAACCAGGCCCCCGGCTGCAGACAAAACACGCTGCTGCCAAACTCAGTCTCTCATGCGCGGAATTAGAGGCCCCCCACCCCATCTTCTGTGGCTGCCAACATGCAGAATGTGAAAAAGACCTGACACACAGGGAGGGGACTGAGAATGTGTCCTGGCCCGCAGTGCTGGCACCAAGCTGGGGAAGCCCCGAGGGGAGCCAGCAACAAGCTCAGGACTGGGTGTCAGAGAAGCCCAGCGTCATCAGGGAACCAACAGGCCAGCCCCGAGCCCAGAGCTCCACCTCCCTCCCCCAAGGCCAGGCAGCCTGCTCCCACCATTCCAAGCCTCAATTTCCTCCTCAGTAAGACAAGCAGATACAGATGCGGCTCCATCATGGTCTCATCACAGCAGCTGAGCGATGCTGAGCCCTCGCTACCAGGTGCCAGATGCCAGCGGAGCTCAGGGCTCTCGGGCTCAGCACCGCTGACATCTGAGGCCAGATCATCCTTGGTTGTGGGAGTTGTCCTGGGCACTGCAGGATATTTAGCAGTGCCCCTGTCTTCTACCCACGAGATGCCAGTAGCATGCCCCTCCCCAGTGAGGGCAACCAAAATGTCTGCAGACCTTGCCAAATCTCCCCTGGGGACAAAAACTGCCCTGGTTTGTGACTCGCTATTCCAGGCACAGTCCTATGCTGCCCAGGATGTCACGTCCATCGGGGCGGAGATCTTTGCCCATCTGTCAAAACCGGGGCCTGGATTTCACCTACGGGGTCTGATTTCAGAATCTTGCTCAACCACCCGCTATCCTGATTCTCAAAGGGAGGGCTCCCAGGACCCAACATTATGTATATCTACACAGCAGGGGGGGGGGGGGGGGGAACCAGTGTTGTCGGGTTTTTTCCAACTCTTAATTTATCTTAATTTCAAAAACGTGTTAATAACTAGTGAAGCGATGCCAAAAAAATACAATGCTAAATAAATATCTTTCTCCTCCTCCTTCCCCATTCTCATTGGTCACCAACGTTAATATCCTGGGGCACATCCTACAGCACCCTTCTCAACATTCACAGACACTCACCAAGAGTCTTTTTGTTGTTTTTTACAAAATCGGGATCCCACACTCCACTCTACAGATGACTGGCAGCTTAGCCCTTCTTACTAACAGTACAGCATGTACAGTCCTTCGCGTCACCAGAAAGATCAAGTTCATTCTTTCAAAGACCTGCCAGATATCCCAATGTGTGGATGGACAACAATCTTAGACTTTTCTCTGTTAATGAATACCCACGTCTTTTCCTTTCCTTTTCTTTTTTTTTTTTTTTGCCATTGTAAATGAAACTAGAATAAACATCTTTGTAACTTACATCTTTATATAGTTTGTTTTTTGTTTTTCTTTTGTTAGTTTGGGGTTTTTTGGTTCGATGCGAGTTTCCCAAAAGCACTGAACTGGAGCACGGGGTACAGTATTTTTTTGTTAAACATTGCCTGACTGTTTTTCCTAAAAAATAGTCATTAACACTGTCGCCAACATCATTCGGGACTGCCTACTTCCCAGCAACCATGCCAGCAGTGGGTATTTTTGCTTTTTTGTAGCATGTGTGAGATAGAGGTAATGCTATAGAAGGTGATGTTGCCTTAGCTTACTCAGCAGAAATGTGGCTGGACATAGTCCTCCCTCCACAAAATACTACTAATTCCAGGGCATTCTGGACCCAAATGGGGACAGAGGATTATGGGAGAACAAGCCATCTAGCTACAGGGCCCTGAGATGAATGCCTCCCAAGTCCCTCCCCGTCCTCACGAGCTGACTCCTGAGTCTGCACCATCCTTGATTCTGGAATGGATTTCACACCCGGGCATTACAAAGATGCCTTTGTCACTAGGAAAGAGAGAGCAACTGTTGCCAAAACATTCTGGGTTCTGTTCATTGAAATCCTCGAGGGGGGAGAGGGGAAGGAGGGGGTACAGGATGCTTCCCACCCTGGGGCTGACCTCAGGGAGAGATGCGTTGGGCAGAACTGGAGCAGCCTCAAATCCCAACCAACCACCACCACCACCACCACCACCACCACTTGCTGGGTCATTCCACAAATATTTGCTGAGCGCTCACAATGGGTCCAGAATGCCAGAAAGCACTTTACATCTATCACCTCATGAAAGTCAGCCCCACAGACCAATAAGAGACGCAACACCATTAACCTTATTTTACAGATGAGAAAACTGAGGTACAAGGAGACAAAGCTAACACCCAAGGTCACACAGCCAATAAACACCAGAGCATAAAAGAGGAGCAATTAAGTAACCTCTCTAGATCTCCCGCAGGAGACCCCAGACCCCAGCTACCATGGGAGCCTCCTCCCTCTGCCTCCCCACCCTTCCACCTGACAGTCCATTCTCCACTAGCAGTCACAGGCATCCTGTGAAAACTAAGTCACATTCCGTCTCCCCTCAGCCACAAAGTTCCCAGACTCCCACCTCAGGCTAAAATACAAAGCCCTGCACAACCCACCCCCCAGTTCCCTGACACCTGTTCCCTCCCCACGTCACCTCCAGCTCACCCCCACCTGCCTCACTCCTCTCCGCCACCCTGGTGTCCCTCCTGAAAAGCCCAGACTGTGTGGTCGTAGAGAAGCTTAATCACCAATAAGAGAGATGTTGTGTGGCCCTGGGCAGGTTAGTGAGCCTTTCGGAGCCTCTGTTTCCTCATCTACAGAGGAGACAACAGGGGAACACCATCAGGTTCCCGGGACACGTCCTCACACATGCGGAACTGGTGTTAATATTAGACCTTTGGGGAAAGCTGGAGTTGCCGGGGAAGGTCTCCTGAGCAGGCAGCCCATGGACAAAGCTTTGAAGGCAGGAGCTGGAGAGCCGTGAGGCACTGCAGGCCACCAATGTGACTTCTTAGGGGCTTCTTTCAGGGAACCATCGTCCCCCACTGCCGTGTGGACCTGACCAAAGTCTCAGTGACTGACCAAGGGGCAAGTATGAGACTCAAGGCGGCCAATGGAGTCCAGCCCGGAGCAACAGTCAGCCCCAGAGCCCACAAGCCCAGCAACTCCTGATTTTGCTGAAGGGAAACCTGAGCTATTTTTCTGTCACTTGCAACCAAGTAATCCTGACAACCAGCATTTGCTCACCTTGACAACAATAGTCTATTTAACTGTTACTGCTGCTGCTGCTGTTGTCATCATCATCATCGGAATGCTTTTTAGATTTGGGAGAAACAAGGTGGGGGCTGGGGGCACTGGGCTGCCAAGCACAGGAAGACACTAAGTCAAACTGGAATGGCACTAGGGTCCTAAATTCGGAGGCAACCCCAGACAGCAGCTGAGACCCCTGACATACATGCGGGAACACACTGGTTCCTCTCAGGGTCTGCACTCCAAGGTCTTCCAAAGGGGCACAAGTATAGAACAGGATTCAACAAGTAGGAAGGACGAATGTGGAAACCTCCAGTTCAGTAGCTGATGTTGCAAAAAAGAAAAGAGGCTGATTACCCGCAGGCCACAAAAGTGGAAGTTGGGGTAACAGGTGAAGCACCTTCACTCCCACTCACCTGAGACAACTCAAAGGACCACACGCAAACTGAAATGTGCATCTCAAACTCAAGCGCCTACAGGACCCATGCAGGTACGCAGGTAAACAGCGGGGGGATGGCTGACTGGGTAACCTTTATAATAGCAATGAAAGATGTGTCCTTTAAAGGGAAAAACACTTTCTTGCTTCTTAGACACATTTTTATTACACACATTTTTGCTTATTAATCACGTTTTCTTCCAAAGAGAAACCTGCTGCCTCCTGTTTTTCTTAAAACACATGACTCTGGTCTGGCTTTTAGTTTTCTTTTCTTTTCTTTTTTTTTTTTTTGTGGGACCCTCGCCAGCAGCCAGGGATCAAACTGGTGCTGCAGAGGCTGCGGACAGCTTCGCAGCCCAGCGCTCAACCGCTGCGCCACAAGGGGAGGCCCTGGCTTTCAGTTTTCCACTTGCTAGAAAGGGTGAGAAGAAATACCCATTGTCCTCTTTGCTATTCAAAGAAGAAGGAAAAAAAAAACAACAGAGCAAACACAATATAAAATACAGTAACCAATATTTGGTTCCAACATCAGAGACATTAGGGAAGCGTGGCAACTGTGGCAAAATGAAGACTGCAAGTCCTGTCTAAAGAGGGCAGCTGCTATTCAGCTCCAGCGAAGTGTTCACCTATTGGAATGCATTCCTGGTGTAGATAAGTCTTTCTGGTTAGTTAAGAAAGCAAAAATACATGATATTTCTTTATTTTTCATTTGGCAATTAATATTTTGCCTATACAGGCTTGACAAAACCTACTTATGAACCTGATTTGATCTGAGGACCCTGTGTTTGGAAGTCACAGTGCTAAAGACCCATAAGCCATGAATGACGATAACACACATACACACACACACACACACACACACACACACTCAGGGTCACTGAGGTCAAAGAATCTGAAAAAGAAGTTTTCCAGAGACACAGGCATTCTCTGGGCACACGTATTCCTCCAATTCATCTGGAGAAAATTTAAACCTCCCTTTCTGTCTTCCAACATCTCAGCGTTGGACAAAAACAGAACCACCTTGAGAGGGGAGAGAGGCAATCTGCACTCAGGTTCTGTCTCAGCCACAAACTCACTTGCTAACTCTGGGCCAAGTCACTGAACTGCCCTGGGCCTCAGATTCCCCTCCTGGAAAAACAATGAGACAGATGATGTCTCTTCCAGCTCTGACAACCTGACTCTAAGACACTAATGATTAATCTGAGCTAGTAAAGACCCAAAGTTCCTAAACCAAGGTTTCTTCAGCTCTGTTACTAAATCCATAGAAGTGGCAGCTTAAGCAAAGATGCATGTGGTCCGTAATTCTGAAAACTCAGCAAATGCCCAATATAAGAGAAATGGCTAAGTAAGAATAATTATCATTTTATTAATATTTTCTATTATGTTATTATTATAACAATTATTATAATTATAACTGGCCCACATGCCAGGCATTGCTCTGAGAGCTTTGTAGACTTTCACTCACTTCACTCCCCCATCAGTCTAAGAGGCAGGCGCTATTTTCAGCAAGAGGAAACCGAGGCTCACACAGGCAAAGCAGTTTGCCCACCATCACCCCGGGGTACGTGGCCAGGATTCAGCCTGGACAGCAGGGGCCCAGAGCCCGCCCATCTGGGCTTGGTGATGCAGACCTCTTGGCAGTGACGGGGGAAGTCCACAGAGGGGCCAGAAGTCAGATGGAGAGCTTGTGTGATCACACCTGGGCTCAAACAACACGCAACGAACAAGGAGGAAACGCACGGGAGGGGAAACAGCTGTCTGGAAGGGTGAGAGCTTTGTACTCATCTTTATTTTCCAAGGGACCTACGTGAGCAGTGACAGCAACGAGGCCAGGGCCCAGCAGGGAGCGCCCGGCAGTTACAACTTTACTCACCTAATCTCTCCCCTCAGCAGCCACCAGGGCGGAAGGCAACCAGGCCTCGGATGTTTGCCAGCCCAGAGGCTGCCCTCTCCCTACATCAGGACCAGGCACACAGTGGGCATGCGAGCAAATGTGTGGGAAACACAGCAATCCCATGAAGTACGAACAGAAACTCCCCCTTTTTCTCGTTAAGTAAACTGAAACCCACAAGTCAGCTGCCCAAGGCCACAGAGTGGGTAAGTGGTGGACCAGCATCAGGGGTAAAAATCACACTGTCAAAATCACCAGAATCATCCAAAAGAAAGGGCAACGAGACATGATGTGAGGACCCCAGAGGGGATGGGGATGAAGCGGGGAGGCCATGTGTAAAGGCCAACTGGGGGGGAAATAAATGAAATCTGAATATGGGCTGTGGATTGTACGATTTAGCATCAATGTTAAATTTCCTGACTTTGCTCACTGCACTGTGCGCTATCACCATGAAGTATTTCAGGGCATCATGTCTGCGATTACTCTCAAATGGATCAAAATAACAATAACAATAATAGTGTATGCCTGCACGGAGGGGGAGAGGGGACTGACAAAGCAAATATAGCAACTAGCTAACAACTGGTGTACCTGGGTGCAGGTATTCATTCTTGAAATGTCACAATAACATTACCAAAATATCAACTTTGAAAATACCTACTATTTTTACATTTCCCATAAGCACAGCATGCAGGGGGCTTGAGTCCAGACCCCCACACATACTTAGAACCCATAGTACGTACAGCAGGTGCATCCACAAACATCATTTTGCCATATTGGGCTGATGAGCAGATAAAAAAGGACAGTGATTTTCATACACATTCCCCCACTACACTTATTACTTGAGACACCACACAATCCAGTCATTAGCTGGAGGCTGGGACCACACAGCGTTCCTTCTGCCCTTCCAGTGTGGTGAGGGCAGGAGGCCAAGAGCAAGAGGCCAATGACACCAAACAGCAGCTACCCACACTGGGATCCATGCTCCCCAAAGTCCAGGCAACCCACTTAGATAGTGTCAGAAGCAGGAGGGCCTCGGTCACAGAGAGTGTCCCATCCAATCCCTTTCTCTCACTCACTCGCTCCTTCCACCAAACTAACAATGCTGTTACATGCCAGGACCAGGACCCTGACTCTGGGTGGCTCGTATTCTAACAGGGGAGGCAGCCACTAAACAAGTAAACAGACAAGATAATTTTAGGGAGTGACAGGTACCAAGAATAAAACAGGAGATATAGAGAAGGTGCCACTCAGGTTCCCCGAGGAAGTGACACCCAAAGACCGGGAGGGGCCCTGATTCAAGGCAGAGCTCAAGGTGCTACAGGCAAGAGGAACAGCAAATGAAAAGGCTCAGAGGCTGGAACCAGCCCAGAACAGAGAGGGGCTAGTGGGGCCAGGGCATAATGAACACAGAAGGAGATGAGGTTAGTTATAAGCACTGTGAGGATCACATAAGGCCTGGTAAATCCTGGTAAGGAGTTTGTACTCAACTAACCAAGATCCTCTGCTCCCCCGTACCGCTAGCACAGAAGCGGGATGAGAGAGGAAGGAGACCGGTTGACTGCTAGGACCACGCCAAACAAACCAGAACAAAAGGGCAAGATGTTGGACCTAAATCTGCCCATGCCAAAAATTACATTAAATGTACATGAGTTAAAAGTCTCATCAAAAGGCAAAGACTGTCTGATTGGATTTAAAAAGACCCAGATAGGATGCATATAAAAGATGCACTTGAAAAACAAGGACACATAGAGGTTAAAGGGAAAAAGATGCCAAACAGCAAGCATCAGAGAGCTGGTGTGGCTATATTAACATCAGACTAGTGAGACTTCAAGACAAAGAGGTTTATCAGGGGTAAAGACGTGTATTTCATAACAATAGTAGTCAATTCTTCGTGAAGACAATAATAACTGCACATGTTCCAGCAAAAGGATATTAAAATACACAAAGTGAACACTGACTCCAGGGAGAGAAACACCTATCTCCACTCCTCCCTGGAGACTCTACAGCCCTCTCTGAATAACTGACAGAACAAATGCACAGAGCATCAGTAAGGATGCAGAAGTTCTGAACAACACACTCAACCATCTTGATCCAAAGGACATTTGTAGAACATTCCACCGGCAACAATGACAGACACATTCCCTTCCAATGCACAAGGGCTGGTCGCTACGGCCAACCAAATGCCAGGTCACAAACCAAGTCTCGGTACATTTCAAAGGGCTGGAAACCCCTAGAGTATATTCTCTGAGGATTAAATTAGAAATCACTAAATAATAAGTTATCTGGAAAAGTCCCAATATGTAGAAATCAATACTAACCAGGATGGCCTCCTCACCCCCCCCCCGCCCCGGGGTAACAACATTTGACACAAATATTTCCTAAGTAAGGAAGTCATCAGTCATCTGCCTCAAGGCCAGATCAAGGGAGCTGAGGTGGTATTAAGGGGGCAGAGGTCCAGGGCTCATGTCCAACAACCCAATCAGCAAATCACTCCCAGACATGCCAGGGTCTGAGTTCTAGAGACCAAGTACCATCACCACACCAGTGTACTCCACCTCAAATGAGCCCACGGGACTGCACCAGCCCATCAACCCACCTTGCTTAGGGACCATGGAGGGAGTAAGTAACATACAGTATGGGCTCCAGACAATCCTGTGTTCAAATCTTCTACCTTCCAAGGGACAGGAGAATGCTGTGATGGCCCCCAAGAGTCCTCCCCACACCCTGACCCACCCTGGAGGATCCAACCCCCTCGTGAGGGGCTGGGCAGGGCCTATGAATTGACTTCTGCAGTGAGGTTATGGCATTTCACAAAGATGGAGGGTTTCACAGATGTCGGGTCTCACATCAGTTCACTCTGAGTGGGCCAGACCCAAACAGGCGAGCTCTTAAAAAGGGTCTAGAGAAGGGAGGAGGGGAAACTGGACCCTTCCCAAAGATACAGAGAACCTTACGGGGCCATGTTTCAAGAAGGCCATGTAGTTAGAACCAGACAGGGGCCTTTTGGAGGTGAAAATTATCCCAGCCAAGAGGCAGCAAGGAATGGGGACCTCAGTCCTATAACCACCAGGATCCAAACTCAGCCAAGACCTTAAGCAGCTGCCCCAGAGTCTCAGATGGGATTGCAGCCAGCCCGGCACCTGGACAGCCACCGAGACCCTGAGCAGAGATCTCAGCTACCTCATGCTCGGAATTCTGCCTCACGCACTGGGAAACACCTGTAAGAAACAGGTGACCTTTAGACCACAGCTCTGCGGTGACCTGGGAAGCTGTCACAGATAAATGATATGTAATCTCCGTGTGATCGCAGGTGAGTGGGCCTCGGTTTGCTCATCCGCCCAATCGTGAGGATACAAAAAAAGTGGGGCATGGCACTGTGCCCAGCAAGTGGGAGTGGCTTGTTTTGTGCCTTTTCAGGTCCAGGGGGGGATTTCACAGTGGGAGAATGAGGGGTTTTAAGGTATTTTTGAGAACTTGACCATTATTTTTCCTATTTTTTTTAATACACAAAATGCAAATCCTTTTTTTTTTTATTTTAATCACTGTATTGAAGTCATGCTGATTTACAACATTGTATGTTTCAGGGATATAGGCTCACATGTCTTCAAATGTATGTCACCACACCACGCCCACCACCACAGCACCAACAGCCTCCCCCAGCCCGTTTGCTCAAAATGAGACCCTATATCTGTCCTTGTACAAAAGTAGGGAAATACCAAGAATCTAAAATATATTAACAACTTTTTCAAAAGAACCCGCCCCCCTTTTCTCTCCACCTAGCAAGCAAGCTCCCCCTCTGGTAGTCTCAGTTCAGCAATCAGATCTGGAGAAACAGAACTTTCTTTTTTTTAATCCCAATCTTTGGATGGGTTCCTTGGGAAGAAAGTAGAGACTATCTCCTGCCTGCAAATTACAGTCATTCCAAAGAGGCCTTATTCCCAACTGCCTTCAGGGCGCAGAGACCAAGAGTCTGGAGCAGGGCACTCTTGATTAAAACACATTTACTTGCTTATCTCAAGTCCCACAAAGGAACAGAAGCCATCTGCTCAAAATGAGACCCTCTAACTGTCCTTGTACAAAAAGTAGGGAAATACCAAGAATCTAAAGTATAATAACAACTTTTTCAAAAGAACCATTACCACTGACTAGAGCCTGACTGTGTGCCGTTTTAGATAAGGAAACCAAGGCCCAGAGAGCGAAGCTCCTTGCCCAGGGTCACACAGCCACTGAGGGGCAGAGAGACTATTCACACCCAGACGCTCCAGGACTGACCCAGGGCACCTGAGCATGAAGTCACACTGCAGAAAATGCTCCTGTAAAATATCCCAGCCCACACTCACCACATGCCTTGGGTTATGCTAGAGAACATCAATTATCTTGGCGCCAGGTCTCCCAACGTTTGCATGAAAATATTCAGCGTTTGTGTAAATCAAGACAACTGTGTTATGTTAAAAAAAAAAAAATGAAGCATATACACAGAGGAGAACACAGGGTTTTTCTTTCATTCAACAGATATTTAATGAGTACCTACTATGTGCCAGATTTTGCAAGGATGCCTGAAAGACAAAGACTGAAACACAGAAATGCCCCATCCCGGTCGAGCTGACATTCTGATCAGGGAGACAGACAATAAACAGTAAATAAGTGAAATATCTAATGTGTCAGCGAGTGGAGAGAGATCACACAGGGAAGGGAAAGGAGAACAGGAGAGGTGGATGAGGGTGGAGTACAATTTTGGATCTGGAGGGAGAGGAGCTCAGAAACAAGCTCACTGAGGACATGAGGTTTGGCCTAAGGCTGATGGAGTGAGTCAGGGGGATACTGAGGAAGAACATGGCAGGAAGAACAAGTGACAAGGTGCTGAAGCGGGACCAAGCCTGGTGTACCTGCAAAGTCCAGGTATGGCTGGCAGGGAGGCTGGAGATGAGAGAGCAGTGATGGCAGCCCTGCTCCAAAGTAGCTAAGCCACTGAACTGGGCACTGCACGGTGCGGCTACAGGTGTGTGGATCCTGTCTCAACTTTTAAAAGTGTATTAGAAAAAAAAAAAGAAGAGGAGATACAAGAAGCAACAGGGGCAGATCATGCAGAACCTTCGGGCATGGGAGCCACAGAAGGAGAGCAGTAGCAGAAATCCTAGCCGGGGGCCTCCCCTGGTGGCGCAGCCATTGAGCGCTGGGCTATGAGGCTGCCTGCAGCCTCTGCAGCGCCAGTTCGTTCCCCGGCCGCCAGTGAGGGTCCCACAAAAAAAAAAAAAAAAAAGAAAAGAAAAGAAAGAAATCCTAGCCGGGTCTCTCTGGCTGCGTGTGGACAACAGACATTGGCAGCACAGCCCTGGCCCTCTACTGACAGTGCGTCCTCCTGTGCCTCACCTGTGAGATGGGTCTGAAAAAAGACGCCCCCCCACAGGGCAGAGGGAAGAGAGACGGTGAAGTCGTGTGTTGTTATGATGGCTGAGAGTGGAGGGTGGAGTAAAAGGTGCCACAAAAACACGCAAATTAATTTCCTGAACAAAAAACAAAAGGTGCCTTCCTCCCTCACAGGAAGCTGGGACCCATCACACAGCCCGCCCCTCCCAGTCCGTGGCCACCTACACAGTCTAGCCAGGTTCAGGCCACAAATGGGGCCCAACTCCTCTCTGGGTGTGGTCGCTCAGACATAGCACCCCAGGGAGGCCACAACCCAGACAGAAGTGGCAGTCTGGGAGCAGGTGATGGCTCTGCCTGGGGAGGGATGGGGGTCCAGGATGGAGGCAGGAGGTGGCTGCGGAGCACCTGGGAAGACCACTGTGAGGGCCTGACTTTCAGATGACCAATTTGAAGATGCCACCCCCTTGCTGAACACCCTCCAGGGGCTCCTCACCACAATGAGAATAAAACCCAAACTGCTCCCCATACATATGAGCCCCATCACCCATGCCAACCTCATCTCCCCACTCTCCCCTCCAGCCATCCTGACCCAGAATGATCATGCCTCAGGGCCTTTGCACATGCTGTTCCCATTACCTGGAGCACACTCCCTTTCCATAGCTAGCTCCTTTTCTGCCACAGGACTCAACCCAGACACCACCACCCTGGAGAGGGCTTCCTGATCATCCCTGTCACCAACAAAGCCCAAATATCTTTCCTTTTCAGTGCATCTACTCCCCAATTTTGTGGACTTGAGCAAGTTAGTCAACCTCTCTGGGCCTTAGTTTCCTCAGCTGCAAACAGATATAAAGATGAGCCCTATCTCAGTTACAACGGCTTAAAGAGATAATCCATACAAAGCACTTAGCACAGTGCCCGGCACATGGTAGAGCCACATGAATTATGCTATTACAATTTTTGTCACTGTCTCAAGTAACCTCTTTCGGTACTACCTAAAGATTCCACAAGCACAAGGACCTTGTCCATCTTGTTCTAGCCACAAACAAGCAGCTAATCAAGTGTCTGGCACATAGTAGGTGCTTAATGTCCACCTACTGAAGGAATTAGTGAATTCTTGAATGGAAGCCTTATTTCCTATACCCAATTTGACCCTGGTTGGCTCCTCCCAAGAGTAGCTCCTTGCTAATGCTGCCCACCTTCCCCCGCAAGGGAAAAAGTTCAAGACCCAGATTCTGATGGCAAAGGCCACCTTCCTCCACCAGGCTCTGTGGCCCTAGTTCCACCAGCCTGAAATAGCCTTGTCTCCCCTGGCCCCGAATCAAGGGATCATCTGTCAGTTCCACCCTGGGGAAGGAACCAGGCCGGTAAACAGAGATTGAGTGTCCAGCCACAAGACAAAAGAGGGGCAGGCAGGTTCCCTTCTGGTCCTCAAGGAGCTGAGAAAATAAAAATAAAAGTAAAAATCCACCCAGGGCTGAGAGGCTGGAGCACGGCCCTTCTTCTTGGGGCTTCCTCCTGGGGGCCAGGAGAGGGGTGGCAGGTAGAGGGGTGCCCTGACCTCATCTCAGCCCTCAGGGGCACAGCCACCTAGGTGACAGCATTCACTCCTCCACGCAGCCCCGTGAGGTTAGCCTCATCTCCATTTGCTGATGGGGAGACTAAGGCTCAAAGAGGCCAAGGGACTCACCGAGGTGCCACCGCAGAGCAGGGGTTCCAAGCGAGGCTCTAGGATCAAAGTCCAGACTCCAGAGGCCGCATTCTTCAACATCAGCCATGAGAAAGAGTGCCCCCAAGACACACTTCTGGGTGAAGACAGCAAACCATAACCCATGCATGCGGATTCCATCTGCATCGACAATTGCACGTAAATGCCCCAAAATGGACCAAAAGCAGTTCTGATGGGCAAAGGAGGTTTTAGCCCAGGGGGTTTCAGCCAGGGGAAATGTTGTCCCCCAGGTACATGTGGAAATGTCTGGAGATATTTTTGGTTGTCTCAGCTGGGGTGAGGGGAATGCTCCTGGTATCTAATGAGTAAAGACCAGCGACGGTGTTAACATGCGCAGAACAGTCACCCACGACACAGAGCAGGATGTCGCTGTTGACATCATGCCGACCCTGGTGACATTTTGGGATGCACCAAGCTTGACCAGAGCGCACCTCCCTCTGAGGGTCCCAAGTTCTGCAGGGGGTCTTTCTGGGGGTCTTGCCTGCAAAGCAAGGAAATTCAGACCCCCTGGTCTGCCGCCAAGATTCTATGTCTCAGAAACTCTGGGGCAAGAATTAGCTCTGACTTGACTTGTGCCTGGAGAACAAGGCTGGTGGGACACCACATCCTAGTTGAAGGATCAGCCCATTCTGATCACCCACCTCCCACTGGGGTCCAGCCAAGAGCCTGTATCTATTGGGGAAAAAAAGAAAAGACATCACGGAAATCCCAGAGGTCAAGTTCTGCAGCCAGAGTGGCCCGCTGCAAAGACCTAACTATTGCAAAAGTCCCGGAGTGGGGAGCTATGAGGCAAGAGGATGTGGCTTTCCTCATCGGAGGGAGTGGCATCCCGTCCAGGAGCTGGTAAAGGGGGACACTCTCTAAGAGAGGGTCCCCCTGGAGCCTCCAAAAGTCAGAGAAGCCAACACCAACCATCTCTTCTTGTGCCAGATAAATGGTTCTAAGAGCAAACACCAGAATCCTGTAATCGTGAATGAGTGTCCTGGATGCTAATTAGAAGGAACACAAGCATTCAAAGGCATGAGTTCTACAGATTGAGGGTCTCCAGAAAGGAAAAGAGTTGGGGTGCACGGTGCAATGGGTAAAGGGGGCTAGTTGTCTGGTGGTGGATGGAAACTGAGACTTTTGGTGGGGATCAGGGTGTAGTGAACACAGATGTCCAATTACAATGCTGTACATCAAAATTTATGTAATCCAATGCTACCTCAATAAAATCCACTTAAAAACAAACACATGCATTCTAGTATCTTTGTGGGGTCCTCCTCATAAACACAAGGACCATATCTGGTCTTAGGGCCCTGCCTGGACTTACAGCGGGGGTTCCCTGAACCCTGCCTGCTGAGAGAAACGGCCTCATTTTTTTATAGTTTTACCTTTCCGTGGCTCTGTCAGCCCTACACAAAAGATGGGCCCCATCTAAATCCTGCTGACACTTAAAGTTTTTATCATCAAAAGATTTTCATTGACTTCCTGATGATGTTCAGCCCAATACAATATGGCCTGGTCCGGGCTCTCTGGCACCCCAAAGCTTAGAAAATTTGTAGCTTTTGTCTACTTCTTATCCACTTGGGCAGCTTAGAAGGTCTCAGAAAGGTAGTAAGTTTGGTTGCAAATATAGTATCATGTCAGGTCAGTTCAGGATGTTGATTAAAAATAATACAGTGGGGCCTCCCTGGTGGTGCAGCAGTTGAGGGCTGGGTTGCGAAGCTGCCCGCAGCCTCTGCAGCGCCGGTTCGATCCCTGGCCACCGGGCGAGGGTCCCACATGGCGCACAGACCTCTCCTGATGCCCCCTGCTCCCCTCAGCAGTGTACCTCGTTGGTCTGCATGTTCTGTTCCCTGCTCTGGCTCTGGTGAATTCTCTCACCCTCCCGCACTTCTGACTGTACCCAGTGCTTGTATAAATAAATAAATAAATCTAAAAATAATAATAATAATAATACAGTGGACTCCAATCAGACCACTGGGGTTTGAACCCCAGCTCCATCAGGTTGTATGATCTTAGGAAACTGACTTGGCCTCTCTGGGTCTCAGTTATATTTCTAAAATAGAAAGCCAACACTACCTGGAGCTTTTGAGTTGATAAACAGAATGAAAATACATAGCACTCCAGTAAGTTATTATTTTATTTTTATTATTATTATTATTATTACTTTTGCTGCGCATTCAACTAATAACTATGCTGAAAATACAACTGTCAGTGTTCTCTTAAAAATGCACTCAAGATACATGCGCATAATTTTATATAAAAAGGATATGTAGTATACTTTTTCCCTTTTTTATCTTCCTGCTGGCTTTTTCTCCCAGCCTTTCCCCCAGTTCCTGTAATGGCACACACACCACAGACATGCGCGTGTCATATGGGGAGCGCGGATCTCCCCAAAGTGTAACTGTGTTATACACATCTCAGCATCCTACTTCTGACAACACGACTTCATGAAAATCCCCCCAGTCGCTGAGTGGTGGGAGATTCTGTTTCAATGACAGCCCCCCCACCTCCACCCCCTGACTTTTCTTCCTAGTGTGAGACCAGGAGTATAGAATCTTGAAAAACATATACAAATACACCAAAAAAACAGTAGTGACAACACAAAACCACAGTTTCTTGTTTTGGCAGCGGAGTCCAATGAGCAGTAAAGCTTGCGTCTCCTACACCACCAAAAAGCAGAACCACAGAAATCCTTCCGTAGTTCACGATCCACACCCCCTGATCCACATGGACTCCAGCCCTCTGGTGCCTGAAGTAACAGGTCTCTGTCCCCAAGGGGAGCTCCTGGGACTGCTGAATGACCCCCCTCAGGGGTCTCTGTGCCCATCTCCCTTGGGCCTCCCATCTTTTCTCGCCCTGCTCAGTGGCACATCCATCACGGCACACAACGGCACCCACCCAGCTCTCGCCTTCATGTGCAGGGACCCCAAATCAAGCCAACAAGAGGCAGGTAGGCCCAAGGCTCACTCAGTCTTCTCCCTAATAGAAGTGCCTCCTCCTTAAGGGAGGCACCTTTGAGCCCCAAACAGACAACCTCATTTGCCTCCCAATGGTGCACGTCCACCCACAGAGCATTGCATTCTGATCTCCTACTACGTGCCTGGCACAGTCCAAAGAGCTTGAACGGCAGGTTCATCCGAGCTTCGTGTGACACTATTCCCATTGTACAAAAAGGGAAACAGGCAGGGTAGGTTGGTGACCTGACCAGCGCTGTCTACAGTCAGTGTGGGGTAAAGTCAAGATTTGAACACCAAAAGCCTTGCTCCAGAACCCCACGCTCAACCCTCAAACCATGAACAGACAGGGGGCACTGACGAGGGGCTGGGCAGCCTGCCATTCCCCTCCTTCTGCAGGTCTGCTCAGTCTGCAGAGGAGACAACAGGAGCCCTAGAGGGGAAGTGGCCAGAGGAAACGCAGCACGGTGCAGCTGACCTGGGTTCCAAACCCAGTTCTGCCACCTTAACAAAGTATGTGCATAAGCCATACTTTATACGCCAGAGAAAGTTTTGAAGTGGGCAGGGACCTGAGTTCTAGGGTCAGCAGCCTGAAGGCTGGCAAGCCTGCCAACATGACTCAGGGCAGCTCAATGAAACTATCTTTGCCTCAGTTTTCTTATCTCTCAATGGGGGTCACAACACACCCCCTTCACAGGGATGCTGTTGGAAGGATCAATTGAGCTGATGCATTCCAAGTGCTCAGGAGTGCAAAGGATGAATAATTGTCAGCCCCGAGGATAAAAGTCATTATCAACACAGGTGAGCCGGTGAAATCCAAGGATCCCGGGGAAGCTCAGTGCTGTCCCCAAGCAAGATCCAGTATCTCTAGTAGAGGGCCGTCCTTGACTCTTAAATAGACCCACACAAAGACACCAAGGTCATCTGTCCCCCTTGGATGTGGACGGTGGGGATATACAATTTAGTTCTTGAAGGCAGTGAGGAGAGATGGGGCGATTCTGGAGGAACCACAGAGCCCCAGGTCCGGAACCAAACCAAACCACTGGTTCCTGTGGCTGGAGTTTGGAGGGTCAGAAGGAAATTCATTCAGAGACCATCGTCTTTTCAATGCTGACTCCGATAGTACTTGCTCCAGGCAGACCTTCACGACCACCTCACTGGATGCTGGAATTCTATCACCCTAATCATCAGTCTTATTCAGCTAACAGATAATGTAATAATTAATGACAATACTGATATTTAAATACCTTACTACCTGCCAGGCACTGTTCCAAGTGCTTTATAGATATTGTTATAACTCACTTAACCTTTTTTAAAAAACCCTATAACGTAAACCATTTTATAGATGAGGAAAGTGAGGCTCAGAGAAGCTAAGCCACTTGCCTAAGGTCACACAGCCCAAGGACTTGACCCCAAACAGTCTGACTCCATGCCCACCTTGTACTTGGATTCTTGTAAACACCCATTTTTGCCACCCTCAATTCAAATGTCCTCTCCTTGAGGGCAGGAACCTGGTTCTCTGGCCTGTCCCACAGCACTGAAGTCTACACAAAGTCTTCGTTCCTACCGGCAACAGGACCTTCAGATCAGGATCACAAGGAGGCCAGGGCAAACCTTCAAGGCCTACCTCACCACATGGAATTAAAAGCAGGGAGGGATTACCAAGCATTCCTCCCAGCCAGGAGGCAGGGGGACAGCCCTTAGCAAGTATAAAGCCTGGGAGGACCATGAGGGAAGACAGAGAATCACAGCCTGCAGGCTGCCAGCCTCGCTGCTGTGGAAAGCCTCAGTAATTAGCAGTTCCGAAAGCTCTAAGCCCCAGGTTTTCAAGAAGCAGCAGCCTTGGGTTATTAGGGGCCACTACTGACAGAGCCCAACGAGAGAGACATCCCTCCTGCTGCTCCCAAACCAGGTACGATGACTCAGGACAGACACAGAGGACAAGACAGAGGTGGCAAGGTTGATCTGAGATGTCAGCATCAGAACCAGCTCATCTCAGAACCGAGAGGTCAACCAAAACAAAATTTGTTATGAACTCAGCCAATTAAAAGTGTCAAAAAGATAATGAGGAAGTACAGAATGTTTTCCCTCCTGTTTCTTGACTAAAAAGAATGGCTGATTCCAATCAATTTCCATTATTCCAGCCTCCTCGCGCTCGGCACACGGACAATTTAAAACCACAGTTAACGCAAACACAGTCTCTACCTGTTCTCAAACCACACCATCCACGGCCAAGGGAGAAAGAAGAAGATTTTCCTTCCCATTAATACAAAAATTAGTTTGTCTTTCCCCTTCCCCTTCCAGCCTGATGAGCAGGGAGTGGCTCAGAAGGAGAAGTGAGGAGTTCCCTAGAATTTGACAAAACCAGAGCTGTCTACATCTTTAATTCAGAAACCGCCGGCCTCAAATGGAGCAGATTCCTTTTTTTAAAACTGTGAAAGAGATGGGAAAGAAACGCCAAGCAGGTCTCAAAGGTCTTTCTAGCAGGGACCTTTAGCCAAATGGCTTCAATGCCTTTGCAGGACCACCCTTCTCTGCCCGCCCCCCACCCCACACACACTCACACACACACACTCACACACAGGGCACTCGGCACAGGGGCTCCGACCTCACACAGCCTCCACCAAACCCCCAAGCCAAGAGGCCTCAGAGGATGCCAGAGTCCTCCTCAATCCCCCAGAGACTGAGAGCTGCACAGCCCGCCTCTGGGGTCTCTAAAGGAACCCCCACCGCCCCCGCCAGCCCTTCCTGAACCAGGATTAAAAGACTTCCTAGCGCTAAGAAGGGAGTAAATGAGGTCCCAGCAGGAGGCACGGAGATGAAAGCCCCGGGAGTCTCCTAACTTGCAGCCGAAGCTTGGCCCCAGTCCCACCCCTGCACACACACACACACACACACACACACACTCACATGCACACTCACACGCACACGCACACCCAGCCGCTTACATACACACACCCCGCTTTTCTCACTTCCCAGGAGAGTAGGGAAGTGGCTCCTTCCTCTCCCAGAAAAAAGGAGAAAGAAATGCGGCCCCGAGGGAAGGGCCGCGAGCACCGCGCGCTGCTGGTTCGAAGCCAGGCTCCCCCGCTGACCCGCTGTGTGATTCTGGGCGAGTTACTCAACCTCTCTGGAGCAAAACTCAACCTTCTAAAAGAACGAAGGAAAAAAATCCGTCCCTATCCATGGGCCACTCGTGAAGGCGAACCCTTCCCCACACACGCAAGCGCCGGGCACGAGGGGGGCTCGCGGGGGGCCCCAGGGTCTGACACGGAGAAACCCCCGCGGGGGCGCGGCTGGACCCTGCAGCGATGAATTCAAAAGTCATTTTCCTGAAGCTTCACCAACATGTTCGCGGGGGAGAGGCTCCACCCCGGGGTCTGTCCCCCTTTGCCTTCCTCCGGCTCTGGGGTTTCTCCTACTCCTGCCGGCGTGTTGGGGCGCCGGGCGCGGGGTTCCCAGAGCGCACCCCAGGCGAGCACGGCGGCGCCTCCCCGGGAACCAGCGCTCCTGCTCGCGGATGTAACTAATTTTAAAACTATCCGAAAGGCCGGGACGGCGGGGGAGACAAAAGGGCAGCGCGCCGGGGCAGCGCCGCGCCGGGGGGACACGGGGTCCGCGCTGGCCCTCGGGCCGGCCGGGAAGGCGGCCGCACGGCTCCGGGGGAGCCCGGGTCCCCCCCGCGCCCGCGCGCCCCGCGGAGCACCCCTCGGGCGACTCCCGCGACCCCGGCGGCTGCGGCCACAGGTTGGGGTGCGCCGCGCGCGGAGGCCCCTGCGCCCCGCCGCGGGGACGAGGACGCGGCCGGGCTCCGGACACTCACCGACTGCAGGAAGCGCAAGGTGCCCACGTAGTCCCGCTCGGTGCCCAGGATCTCGTTGAGGACGCAGAGGCGGAGGCGCAGCTGGCGCTCCGAGTCCCGGGCGGCCGCGCACGGGCCGGGGCCGGGGCCGGAGCTGGGCGCCGCGGCGCCGGGCGCGCAGGGGTCCGGGGGCGCGCTGTCCCCCGCCCCGCCGCCGCCGGGCTCGCGGCCGCCGCCGCCGGGTGCCTCCATCGCCACGGGCCGCGCGCGCCGGCTCCTTCCCCGCGCGGAGCTCGCGCCGAGCGCGGCTCAGGCGTCCAGGCTCCCCATCCCGGACGGGCGCGCGGGCGGCCGCGCTCAGCCAGGGGACCCGGGCGCGCGGGCGGGCGGGCCTGGGGGCGGGCGTCCCGCCGGGGGCGGAGGCAGCGCGCGGGGGCTGGACGAGGGGCGGGCGGGGCGGCCCTCGGGGCTCCCAGACGGCGCCCCCCCCCCCGCCGCCGCCCCCCGTCGCCCCGCGCCAAGGGAGCGTCTGCCAAGTGCCGCGCCGCGCCCCGGCCGCAGAGGCGCTCGGCGCGCGCTCGGGGCCCCGGGAGAGGCGCCGCCGCGCTGGAGGCGGCGTCGGAGGCTCTGCGCGGCCGGGCGCTCCGGCGGGAGCCTCGGGAGGGGGCTCGGCGCGCCCGGAGGGCCGGAGCACCCGCCCGGCGCCCGCCCCCCGCGGCTGCGCCCCCCGCGCCCCACGCGCGACTCCCGCCGCGCCGGGCACACGCGCGCGGCCCGGCCCCGCCGAGTAAACACCAGGCGGGGAGGCTCGTGGCGAAGCCGCTCGGGACCCGGCCCGCCCGGCCTCGCGCGCCCCCGCCGGCCCCCGAGGCAGAGGGGCGGCCCCTGTCCCGGGCTGTGCCGCCTCTGGGGCGCCCAACCTTTAGGTGCCCTCGGGCGCTGCCACGACCTTGGAAGACGCGCGCGGCTCTCTGTCCGTGTCTGTCTGTCTGTCTCTTATTATCCGCCCTGCAGATTCTAACCAGGTGCCTGCTGCTCTGCCAGCACCCCTCCGGCAGCCACCCGCCACTGAGGATAAGGCCTTGGGGAACCCCAGCTTCTCGGTCCAGGCTGCTCTCTGTGACCTTGATAGTCAGTTAACTGCTTAACAAATGTCCTCATCGCCCTCAGAGGAAGGTAGGGCAACACCTGGAGGTTTAAGACTTCGGGGTCAGCTGCCCAGGGTTCAAATCCCAGCTCCCTCACTTGCTGGCTGGGTGGCCCTGGACTGCGCTCCTTGCCTCAAGAGCCTCTGAGCTCTCATCAGTACAGTGGGAATAATGATGGTCCCTAGTTCTTGGAGTCCTGCACACGGTTATGTGTTAATCCACAGGAAATACTTGGAACAGAGCTGGGCACCCAGGAAGGTCTTCGTTGTTGAGTGGATTGGCTGGTTCGTACAATATTACCCTCTAGACTGTAGTCGTCCTTTAGGCTGGAACATTATTGCTTATTTTTCTGTTACCTGTTGCCAGGACCCAGGTTGGTGACCTCTGGGTAAACACTGCCAGTGTTTAAATACACAGGGAAGTGGATTCTGCATTCTTGGAGCTCTGTTCCTTGGGGATCATGGGCAGGGTGGCATTTGGCCTGAGGTGAGTGAGGTTCCCCTGGGCAGAGAGAAAAGAGTGGGGTATGTGAGCCTGCCAGGTTTCAGTAGTGCAGCTATTTGTGTCCAAAAGATGACAGGTTCCTGTGGTTGTCAGTAACAGTTCCTGAGGTAGCTCAGCCGTGTGACCTTAGACTAGTCACAACACCTCTCTGAGCCTCATTTGCCTCCTCTTTAAATGTATCACAAGGGGAGAGCAGAGTAGAGATAGGAGGGGCAGCATGTCTGTGGGAGGAAACGGGCTTGCATGTCTTCCCTAACCCAGCTGAACTGTCTGGATGACCTTGACCGAGACAATTCACGTCACTGAGCCATAGTTGCCACTCAGTATAATGGGAATTTTTGTAAAAGAAAATTGTATGTCAAGCAGATTTTCTTGACATTTGGGGTCAGATAATTCATGTAGGAGATCATCCCACACGTAGGACCTTTAGCATACACGAGACCAGTAGCGCTCCCTTCCCAACTGTGACATCCAAACATGCCTCCAGACGTGGCCACCTGTCCCTCAGGGGCAGAACAGCTGCCAGTTGAGAATCACTGATGTAAACTACTTGACACAGATAACTGGCACATAATAGGTGTTCATTGAATATTAGTCCCTTCTCAGCCCATGACCAGGGAAAATTAGCTTCAACTTCAGAATTCTCTCCCCACCCCACCCCCAACCCAACCCACACACACAAATCCCATGCTTCACCCAAGAATGGGCTGACATTACCAACAAGGCCATCCAAAAGTCCCCAGATTTGTGGACAGAACCCACCCCCACCTCTTCTACATTCTGTCACTCCCTCACATTCTTTGAGGCTATTTCTCCCCCTCCATCTCATCCTCAATGAAAGATGATACAACTTTTAATAAACCACTTAACTCTCTGGACCTGGTTTTCCTCATCTGTAAACTAAGGGTAATAACTGCCTACCTCACATAGGATTTGCAGACATTCCTGAGGTTAACACCTGGAAGACGCCTGGAGCAGATAGCAAGTGCTCAGTAAGTGAAGGCTTTTTTCTTCAACTGGGATTGAGTGCTGACTTCATTTGGATGCATTTGATTGCCAGGAATAGAAAAATGGGCTACTGGTTACTGAACAAGGCATCCAGACACTGGTTGGTTCAGGACTCTGGTGATGCCATCAGGGACCAATAAGCAACTTGGTTGGACCCTGTCGTCCTCATCACGATGGTTTTCCTCCCAAGGTTTGGGGCCTCGGTATTTGTAAATGGCAGCTTCCTGGCCACATTACCTGCTAATACAACAACCGCAAAGCAGAAAAGAAAGGAAAAGGACAAAGCGGGCTCTCCCATCTGCCTCTTTTTTATCAAAGAGAGACTTTTCCCAAGCCCCCAGTAGGCATGCTCACAGGCTCTGTAATAGTCTCCCTGACCAAGAGCAAGAACTGTCACCATCAACCTGGAAAAGCGGTGCTCTATCTCCTGGGACATGGCTGCCAGAAAGGTGGGGGTCCTTTCTGTGGTCCACAGGGAATTGTCTGCTACAAGCACCTACTATGTGCTGAGCATGGAGGTGGGTGAGGTGCTGGGACTGCAAAAGTAAACAAGACCAATATTTTTCAGGTGGAGCTGACCTTCCAGGAGGGGCCACAGACCAGGATAAACAAACGAAGACAGCAGATTCCTACCACTACTCATTCCATGAGTATTTATTTAGGGCCTATTGTGCACCAGACTGAGTTACTACAATGGTTAAGGTTCCTGCCTCTTGGGGCTTCTAGACCAAATCCCCAGTGAGAGGAATAATAACCAAATTAACAGCCAATCAATAAATAAACAAATGAGATCCTTTCTGTGTTGGTTGGTGGCACTTCCAGGCCTCTGCCTTGGGTCCCTGCCTACCCAGGGTCTCCTGACTCAGACAAGGAGCTCAGCACTGCTGTGATCAGTGGGGACTCCCTTGGTCCTGGGCCTGGCTGCCTCCCAGCTAGCTAATCCTGACACAGAGTGACTTAGTGAGCCGAACATGACGAAGCAATCCCAAGCTGGGGGAGATTTCCTTGTCCTAGCCCTCCTTCAGCCTTGATCTCTGTCCCTTCTTCCCCAGCCCCTGCAGGATATCCAGTGCAGTAAGACAGCCATCCCTTTATATCCCCAGGGCAGGGCTTAGAGCTGGGAAACTTTCACCAAAGAACAGAAAGAAGGAAGGGAAAAAAAACTTTCAGTTCATGGAAGGAAAAATAAAAATGATGCTAATGATAGGGAAATTCTTTTCTACAAGGACAATTTTAGAGTTTCTGTTGTCATGTATCTCGCCAATCATGGGAAATACCATTTTATTTCTGTTGCCTAAGTTTTACATTTGCAGCAAAGAAATTAATGCTGCTTGGAAGCATAAAGCAGGGAGCTCCTTTTTCCCAGAAGAGACCCTCTACCATTCTAGAATCAGGATTTGAGAGCTCCCTTCCAAATTTTTGTTTAAAAAAATGTTAATTAAGGAAACAAAAAGGGTGATTTTTTTTTTTCCATCCCAAGTTCATTGAGCCAGGTAACAAATGAGTTATTGGTCTGCCTAGAACTGCCAATCATTTCCCAAATGCAAATGAGTTCTCAATAAGTCAGTTCAGCTCCCCATTCTGAGCATCAGAAACAACTTTCTGGGAAAAGGAACAAGGCCTCTCCACCCTTGGCAATGTACAGTACAGCTGGACAGCCAAGCCCAGTGCTGAATTCATTTCCTCAGAAAAAATATGGTTCTTGGGCCTCCCTGGTGGCACAGGGGTTGAAGTCTCAGCGCCATCAAGCTATTGCCAGCACGAGTTCGATACCCAACTGGCCAGGAAGCTACCCACACGGCTCAGCAGACCTCTCCTGCCTTGCCTGCTGCTCCCTCATCAGTGTATTTCAGTGTATATGCCTGTTCTGCTCCCCACTCTCTCTGGTGAATCCTTTCACCCCCCCCCCCATACCTCTGACTTACACCCCAGTTCTTGTATGCATAAATAAATAAATCTTAAAAAAAAGAAAAAGAAAATATGGTTCTCTTCCTAATGGTTTTAGTTGCCCATCCCCAACCATCCAAGTCAAAATTTCTCCAAAGGAAGGTTGGTTGTTGGAAGCAGATCTCTCTGGAGGGCTCTGGTTCAAGGTCTGATTTGAACATAATAGATATCAGAATAAGTCTGGGCTCCAGAGCTTTGCCAAATCACATTCCTGCCAGAGAGCATTGGAAACATACCCTGAAGGAAATAAAGGGGGAAAATGCTGAAGACCCTCGCTTGGAATCCTGGCTTTGGCACTGACATGCATCCTTTTTTACCAATCTTTTCCAGTCTTTGGACATCATTATAACTCTACAGACCAGCTGCCTGGGTTCAAATCCAGCCCTACCATTTCCTAATTGTGTGGCTTAATCTCTCTGGGTTTTGATGTATCTATCTATAAAATAAGAGTTCTTAGCTCACAGGATTATTGGGTGGATTAAAATACGGATGCATCCAAAGTGCTTAGAATGCTGCCTGAAACTCAGTTGACTGTTAGCCAAGATAAGTGGAGGAGACCACAGTGTCTGAAGTTGTAGACGCCACGAGGGAGGACAGTGCTGACTAGCTAAAGATGGCAACATGGAAAGAACTTGGATCTTTGATGTCACTGATTTGCTGAATTCATCAACTGTGCAAACACCCTGCCTCTGGATTTCTTTTATTGTAGGATAATAAATGCTCCTTATTGTTTAAGCCATTTAAGCCAAGTTCCCTTTACTTGCAGGCAAAAGCACCCTAACTGATATGGCTCCCTACCCCTAGAAGGCACTCTATGTAGATGAATGGATTCTTCTTTTGATAAGATGGCCAAGCACCCCCATTTGCATGGGATAATCCCAGTGTATGCCTGTTGTCCCACCATAATTACTAAAAACATCCCAGTTTGGATGAAGATGGTCACATCACCCTTTAAAAGAAGCAATGCTTGGACATCCTGGTGGCACAAGGGGTTAAGTCTCAGCACTATCAAGCTATCACCAGCTACTGAGGTAAGAGTTTGATCCCCGGCCAGGGAGCTCTCCACATGGCGCAGCAGACATCTCCTGTCTAGCCTGCTGCTCCCCTCAGCAGTGTATTTCAGCACATCTGCCTGTTCTGCTGCCTACTTTGTCTCTGGTGAATCCTCTCACCTTCCCCCCACCTCTGGCCTACACCCCAGGTCTTGTATGCATAAATAAATAAATCTTTTAAAAAATAAAAAAAGAAGCAATGCTCTCTTCCTCCTTCTCTCTTAAAATTCACATGCTTCAGAGGGGTGCTGGTCCCTACCATCATGCTTCCCCAAGATAGCGTACACCCAAAGGTTAAGAAAAAGCTTCAGAAAAATATCAGGGAATAAAAAGCAAATTACACAACTTAGTTAAGAGACTGACCTAGATGGTGTATCTTGAAATTCTGCAGCTGAGAATGCCAGATTGTTTCAACAGACATACTGGACACACATTTATATGTCTGGGTTTATTTGAGGGTGGTTGTTTTTGGGGTATTTTTTTTTCATTTGTTTCTTGAATTGAAAGCTCAAAAATAGGCTGCCTAGTCCAAATCCAGACACCTGGCAATCCCAGTGGTAACTTTTACTGCAAACTGATGGTTTCCTCTTTAGCCAACAGAAATACAAACAGCCACACCCTCTCGCGGTGCCATTTATGCTGCAGTCTGCTTTCCAAATTTCCCAGGCAAATCCCATTCCTAGAGTCTTTGTTGTAAGGGAGACTGTTCTAATAATAACTCTTACCTTTTTTTTTTTTTTGAGTGCTCACTAAGTACCAGGCACTAGAAAGATTTGACATCAAGTTCTCACAATTGCATTTTATGGTAGTTATTATGGTCTGTGTTTTACAGATGAGAAAATGGGCCCAGGAAATGACCCAGTGCAGGTCTCTGCATAGCCCTGATTGTGTCCCAGCCAGGGGAACGGCATGTGCAAAGGCTTGGAGGCAGGAGTGTGTCTACCCTTTCAAGGAACAGCCAGGAGCGGAGAAAGCAAGGAGGAAAGACAATTGTCAAAAATGCCATTAGGGGGGCATTCCTGGTGGTGCAAGGGGTTAAGCACCACACTATGAAGCAATCCGCAGCCTCTGCAGCACGAGTTCGATCCCCGGCTGGCCAGGGAGAAACCCACATGGCGCAGCAGTCCTCTTCTGACTCACCAGCTGCTTCCCTCAGCAGTGTACTTTGGTCAATCTGCTTGTTCTGTTCCCCAGTGTCTCTGGTGAATCCTCTCACCTCCCAGACCTCTGGCCTGTACCCCAGCTCTTGTATGCATAAATAAATAAATCTTTTTTTAAAATGCCATTAGGAGCTGTATAGGTGGCTGTGAGGAGTCTGGCTTTTGATCTCGGTAAGTGGGAGCCACAGAAGGTTCTACACTAAGGATAGATATCACCAGGCAGATCCCTCCAAATGAGCTACACGACTAGACTATAAAGGAGTGAGGTTAGAAACAGTGATAGCTGTGAGGCAGATGCTAAAATAATCCAGATGAGAGATGTTAATGGCTTGGGCCAGTTTGAAACCAAGGGAGATGGGGAGAAGGGTAGGTTCTGGATATATCCTAAAGAAAGAGCCCATAGGAATTGTTGACATCATGAGGGTGAGAGAGAGAATTAAACATGACCCCAAGGGTTTGAGCCTGAACAATTGGAAGGAAGGAGTTGGAGTTACCCAGGATGGGGAAGGCTGTGAGAGGGACAGGCTTGGGGGAGAGAATGGAGTTTATTTCGCATTATGTTAGATGTGAAATCAATCGCTGGTGGAGATCTTGAGCGGGCAGAACCCCAATCCCAGAGTTCAGCAGGGAGTCAACCCAGAGATGAGACTGTGGGCACGGTCAGGATGCAAGTGATAGTTAAAGCCCCAGGATTAGACAAGATCAACCGGGGAGGGCTGGTTGGAGGACAAGTGCTGAGCCAAACCTGCATTCAGAGCTGGGGCAGCTACTGACATCCTACAACAGACATAAGCAACAGCCCGTTTCCCACTGGCTGAGTTTACCTGGCTTCCTGGAGAAGACTGGACGTAACAGTGGACTCTCTTGTGACTTTGTTTCCCCTCATTAAAGGAGGCAGGGGGCAAAGTTCCCAGTCTCGGTTCTGTCATTTCCTTCAAGTCCCTGAGTCTCAGTTTCCCTATTTATTAAATTGGGACATTAAGAAGGCCGATCAGGGCCTCCCTGGTGGCACAAGGTGGTAAAACGTAACCTATGAAGCTATCCGCAGCCACTGCAGCACAAGATTGACCCCCGGCCAGGGAGCTACCCACATGGTGCAGCAGACCTCTCCTGTTGGGCCCTCTGCTCCCCTCAGCAGTGTATTTCAGTCTGTCTGTTCTGTTTCCCACCCTGTCTCTGGTGAATCCTCTCACACCTCTGGCCTGTATCCCAGCTCTTGTATGCATAAATAAATAAACCTTTAAAAAAAAAAAAAAAAGAATGTCGGGCCTCCCCAGTGGTGCAGCGGTTGAGCGCTGGTTGCAAAACTGCCCGTGGCCTCTGCAGCGCCGGTTCGATCCCCGGCCACCGTGCGAGGGTCCCATATGGCGCGCAGACCTCTCCTGCTGCCCTCAGCAGTGTACTTCATCAGTCTACCTGTTCTGTTCCCCCGCTCTGGCTCTGGTGGATTCTCTCACCCTCCCGCGCTTCTGACTGTACCCAGTGCTTGTATAAATAAATAAATAAATCTTAGAGAAAAAAGAAAAAAAGAAAAGAATGCCAATCAGTCCCCCTCCAAGGCAGAGTGAAGATACATGAGATTTTACAGATGCTACAATAATTGAAAAAATAAAATGCCCAGCACGAATGCAAGGAGTGTCTTCTCCTACCACCTAGCCTCAGACATGTGAAAGTGGAGCAGAGAAAAAGAACTTACCCAGATTCCAAAAAAAGAAAAAAAAATAGAAATTGTAGCTAGCCGCATGCCTTGATGTGGATGAACTGGAAAAGTGTAATGTCAAGTCAGTGAAGTCAAATCTAAAGAGCATATGATGGTTCCATTCATTTAGTGCTCAGAAACACACAACATTAAACTAAAGTGTAAGAGGCACACCCTCCGATGACAGAGCCCCAAGAAATGAGTGCAGCATTTACCCTAAGTCAGGGCACAGGGCCCCCCAACATTGGGGAAGGTCTGGGATTTGAACGAGCCCTTCAGGGACTTTAGGCTCAATTTCTTACCCCAGGTGTTGATTTGAGAAAGACTCACTCACATTTTAATAATTTACCGTGATTAGCGTCTGTGTCTTACAAACTTTCCTCATGTGTTATCTATTTCCCAACTTATAAATGCACCAAAAGTCTTAAGAATAAATGTGGAATACACACCTATATTCATTTGTTTTGACCACATTATTGTCATTCAGGGAATGTAAGGTACAGATACAATCACACCCTCAGACAAACATGAATGCACAAAGATGTTCATTACAGTGTTGCTTATGAAAGCCCCCCACCCCCACTATATTTGGAAGGACCTAAATCCTCACTAGCAGGCAAACAGGTGTCTGATGGCATTTCATTTAAAATAATTTGGAAACTTATTTAGTCACTTAAAAGTCTGCTGCCAAAGGGTATTTAATGGAATAAAAAATGGTCATTCTACATAGGTGAATGGAAAGAAAAGAGCAGAATATAAATTACAAGTAGAGTGTGATCCCAATATTGTCAAAACCTGTGACATAGCCATATGGAAAAGACAGCAGGGAAATAGCTCAACATTATAAGAAGTTACATCTGGGCAGTAGGATTGTAGGTATGTGTTTTCTTCTTTATACTTTACTTCCAGAGTTTCTGCAAAGGATTTGTATTACTTTATTCTTCGATATGTTGGGCATTTCCCTTCTTTTAGTTTGGACCAAATATATACAAAATTAATCCCACTGCTCCAGCCATGGCACAACCTCGGCAGCATGTGAATATGGCCTCGACTTTATTTTCACTTATTTTTGCCTTCATCATCCATCTCCACTCCCCCAGGGACACCCACTCGGGTATATTTAAAGTCTGTTCTTTCTATCCATCTGCCATACATTTGTTTGGATATATATGCATCCAAATAGACATAGTGAAAAATACACAAAGAGACAAAGTGTTACTGTATGATTACTTTTAAATTTTTATTTCATGGGGCAGGGTGATGCTGTCTGTCTTTCTCCACTCAACATCATGTTTTTTGTTCTGTTCTTTTTTTTAATAAATTTTATTTTTATATTCCCCATACAATTGCAATCCCCTTATTTTGACCCCAATCCCTCCCCTCCCCGCACCCCACCCCCCCATAGAGTGTCTCTGGTTCATAGTTTTTTGTTGATTTTGATTCTTATAGTTATTCATTTTCCTGGTCCCTTATTAAAGTTTTCTAGATTCCTGCTATGAGTGAGACCATCCGGTATTTTTCTTTTTCTTTCTGGCTTATTTCGCTGAGCATGATCCCTTCCAGCGCCATCCATGTTGTTGCAAATTGCATGTGTTTGTCTTTTTGAATGCTGAGTAATATTCCATGGTGTATATGTACCACATCTTCTTGATCCAGTCATCTATTTTTGGGCATTTGGGTTGTTTCCAAAGCTTAGCTATTGTGAACAGTGCTGCTATAAACATAGGGGTGCAGGTGTTCTTTGGAATTGATGTTTCTGTGTCCTTTGGGTAAATACCTAGGAGTGGAATTGCTGAATCATATGGAAGCTCTATGTTTCGTAGGTCAAGAAATCTCCACACAGCTCTCCACAGTGGTTGGACCAGTTTGCACTCCCACCAACAGTGCAGGAGAGTTCCTTTTTCTCCACACCCTCGCCAACATTTGTTGTTGCTAGTTTTTTTAATATGTGCCATTCTCACTGGTGTAAGATGGTATCTCATGGTAGTTTTGATTTGCATTTCCCTGATTACAAGTGATGTTGAACACTTTTTCATATGCCTTTTGGCCATTTGCATTTCCTCTTCAGAGAAGTTTCTTTTTAGCTCTTCTGCCCATTTTTTGACAGGATTATTTTCTTTGTTGTTGTTACACTCAACATCATGTTTTGAGGATACTTGTAGCTCTTTGTAAATATAACTCATCGCTTCCCACTGCTGCTGGCTATTCCATTGCATGGTGCATGGCCCGATGTGTCAGGTGAGGTGTGCATGCATCACAGTGGTGGCTGTTCCCCAAACAGAGGTTCTTCCTTGTCTGGGACTGAAGCATCACATTTCCCAGGCTTCCTTGCAGCAGGGGAAGCCACATAACAGAGCTTCAGCCCACGGATGCCAGCTGATGCCATGTGCAGAGCCTCCAGTCCTGGCCTGTGGCCCTTCTCCACACCTTCTCCATCATACTCTTTTCTCCTCGGAGCTTATTGGGGGAGCATCCCCAGAGCGGCCTTGGAAGCCATGGTTGGAAGGTCTTAATGGATCTCAATGTCTCTGACCAGGAACATTCACCTTGGAGCATTATATGAGCAAAAAAAAATCAAACTTCCACCTTGAGACTTTATTTTACAGTCTATCAATTATGGTGACTACTGTCCACCCTCACCAAGAAAGTCACATCTACGTAGCCATTTCCTAGTGTTGGACACTATTGTCCCAAACTCCCTGAAGGAATTCTCTGGTAAACCTGTGCCTATACCTTGCCATTTACATCTGGAAGCAAGTTTTTCATGTTGTAAAGGGAAGGGGAAGGGTCATACACAGACTTTAGGGATTTTGTGTATCTGACCGAAGCACTGGCCCAGACATGTGTTTGGGGGCACGGCAACAGCAGAGCTTTTGCTACTCAGCTACTCAGTTCCCCAGAGTCAGCCTTGCCAGTGGGGTGTTTGTGCTAGTGGGGATCATTGCTGGCGCCGTTGCCACTGAGGGGAGTGGGCATTGCTCTAAGGGGCATGGCCTCTAAGCCTGGCTTCCTGGGCACCTGTGATTCTGCAAGTTCCCTGTAACCGGTAATAAAATTTCTAAATTGGGTCTTGTTGGTCACACTACAGATCCTTGATCTATGCTGGATTAGGGGTTCACAAACTTCTTCTGTGAAGACCAGGTAGAAAATATGTCAGGCATTAAGGATGAGACAGTCTTTGTAATGACACTTCAATTCTGCTCTTGCAACCCTGTCCCAGCCCCAGACAACACGTACATGAATGGCTGTCCCTGAGCACCAATAAAACTTTATAAAAACAGCAGCCCAGGCTGCAGTTTGCCAACCCCAAGCAAAGCTGAAAAGAGCTCTCTCCTTTCTCTAAATCTCGATGTAGACAATTATGTTATGATTCCTGGTCTTAGCTTTTTAGTCATCTCTTTTTCTCAATCCATTTTGGAGTCCACATTACCTTTCCTGCCATGGGCTGCCCGAATGAATAACTGAGTGAATGAAGGAATGAAGCAGTGGCTTTGGGAGGCAGTCCCAATGAACAACCCAGGCAAACACTAATCAGAACAGGAGTCAGCTATAAACAACCATTGCGCCGGGGGGGCCAGTCCTGTTCCATGGAGCGCCCCCTCTGCCCCCCAAACCTCACACCCACTCAATCCAGCTCCATCCACATCCCTGATAGGCTTCTGTTTAGGGGCTTGGTTTCCAAATTTCAGAAGCTAATGAGGAACAAGGGCAACTGTGGGGGATTCGGCTCTCCAGAGCAAACTGTGTTCCAGTGACTAATCCATCTTTCACTCCCGGTATTTTTATTCATCCCAGCAGAAATGAGTATGAGTCACAACTCCTGTTGGAGAATTTTTTTAAATGCATCATTGTGTGTGTATCACTAGCCTGCAGACCTGCAAGGCCTGGGTGCTGTTGGCAGGGGGCTAATGATTTCCGCAGCAACAACAAAAGCTGTCAAGTCACTGTAACCAGGACTCCTTCTCCCCATTCTCATCAGCATCCAACAAATAAAAAAGGGAAAGAGAGAGAACAATTGATTCAGCTTCTGATTGAGAATGTGGAGTAATTAGACTTCCACATTCTCCTACAATCCCTTGCCTTCCTCTCAAGACCTTGCCATGAGCACACAGGTTCCTTCCAGAAAGTCTTCTGCATGGCTGTGATCTCAAAGCTCTTTTGCCAGCTCTGAGACCACTATGACTGAGAAATCAAATCTCACACTCTTCTGAGCACCTTTCTATCCTTCTGTGGATTCCTGAAGCTTTTCTGTAGGAATTCCTATTCTATTCCTTTCAACCAATTTGTAGTGTTTTTTCTGGAGCATGAAGTCATTTCCACGTGGGTGTGTTCTCTCTCTCTGCAGTCTGGTGGGGTGGACAGAACCAATTTGGAAATTATAAAGAGATGAAGTCACATCTCCACCAGACCCCTCACTGGCTATGTGACTTTACCTCTCTGGGCCTCAGTTTCCAACTCTGTGCATGGGGATGATGTGGATAATCCTAACAACAGAATAAACATAGTTAACTTTTCCAGGGCCACTAGACCATATGTTTAATATAGTTGAAGGTTTTTATGGGCTCTGCTTATTGCTGTATCCTCATGATCTTGCAATCTGGCACTGTGCTGGTATTCAAAAACTACTGTGTTGAGGGGTGTCCCTGGTGGTGCAAGGGGTTAAGCATCAACATTATGAAGCAATTGGCAGCTACTGCAGCTCAAGTTCAATTCCTGGCCAGAGAGGTGACCCATATGGTACGGCAGACCTCTCCTGTCTCACCCGCTGCTCTCCTCAACAGTGTACTTCAGTAGATCTGCCTGTTCTACTCCCCACTCTGTCTCTGGTGAATCCTCTCACTCTCTCCAAATCTCTGGCCTACACCCCAGCTCTTGTATGCATAAATAATAATAAATCTTTAAAAAAATACTGTATTGAATAAATGACTGAATGGATTGTTTACCCTACTTACCTATATTATCCTTCCAAGAAGAAACCTCTAAGGTCAATCTTGACTCACCATTATTCATATCCAGAACTCTCGGCTCTCAATCCCTCAATTATTGTATTATTCAAGGATCCTTAAGATGCAAGTGGTATAAATCCAACTCAAACGAGTTCAAGCAAAACAGAGAATATATGGGCTCATGTAAGTGAAAAGTCTATATAGCTTCAGGCATAGCTGGATTCAGGTGCAAAAAGACACTGCTTCCTTCCCAAATGTCTATCTTGTCGGTCTGTCTGATTGGCCTGGATTGGGTCATGTGTCTTCCTCTTGAGAGAATAGGATAATAGGTCTCACCCAAACCTTGTGGGCTGAAAGTGGGGAGACAGTGTTTCCAAAAATCAGCTGGGATTCTAGCACTAGAAGAAAGGGAATGGATGCTGGGCAGGCAGAAACAAAGGACATGGTAGGCTCCTCCTGCCTCCAATCTCACCGACCCCCCATCCTACCCTGCACCACTCTCAGATTTCTTTGCAAGAAATGCTGGGGTACCTGCCCACTCACCACTTTTTCTCTTGCACTACAACTACTGGTTTGCTCTGGTCATAGGAGTGTGCTCAGACTTTGTCTTCTCTACCCAATAAAGACACCATTGGTTGAAAACTCAACAACCATTTCCCTCTCTCCATATTGAAACTCCGTTTGGCAGCCATAGGCTTCTGGAGACAATGCATACCTTGTTTTCCCATGGGGCAAATCTTAAGGAATCTTAGCAATCGTGGAGAACAGACATGTGACACATTTACAGCCCATAGGATTTGATAGAACTCTCTCGGTGGCTGCAAGTTTTTCCTCCCTCATATAATAAGAAAAGAAAGTGGCTTTTTCCTGTTCCTTCCTTCTGTGAAGACTCATTGTCTGGAGCCATGGCAGCCATTTTGGGCCCATGAGGCGAGTCTGTGCCATCATGGTGGATGGGAAGATAGAAAGAACCTGGATACTTGTTGCTGCTTCTGCTGCTGCTGCTGAACCACTGAATTAACCAATTCTGGGACTGCCTTACCTTGGGACACATTGTTTAAACCACAGTGAGTTGGGTTTTCATTTACTTGTAGAAAAAAAAGTCATTCTAATGAATACACCACATGGTTGGTGAAACTTCCAGAAATACAGCTCTAGCCGTGAACTTCCTCAGTTCACTGCTCACCCAGGTGAGGTACATAGTGGACATTCTTTCAAACATTTCAGGAAATGATAGGGTACCTGTATTTCAAACACAAGTCCCAATTGAACTAATTATCTTCCGCATTCCCCAAAAGACATTGTCCAGTGCTCCACTCTCTGAGTAATCCCAGAGTCTTTTTCTCTCTAGTTCATTCATTTAACCATCTCCTATTTTACTAAGCACCTCTTACATACCAGTCATTATGCTAGATGCAGGGGGGAAACAGTGAATAAGACAGAGCTCCATCCTTTGTAAACTAAGTTCTAATTGGAGGAGATATCCTCTTAGGGAGATCATGGTTAAGATGAGATCTGAATGCTGAGTCAGAACTGACTCTGAAAAGCACAAGAACTTTCCAGGCAGAAAAAAAAAAGGCAAATGCAAAAGTCCTGAAGCTGCACCAAACTTGGACCTTTCCAAGCGTAAAAAGGCCAATGAGATGGGGGCAATGAATGATGAGAAGAGTAGCAGGAGATGAATGGCAAGGTGGAGTCCAGCAGAAGCATGGCTTTGGGGGCAGTCAGAGAGGGACTTTAAGGTGTGATAACATCTGATTCAGGTTTCTTAAAGAGTGTTCTTACCACATCCTAACTAACCCTTATAATTATAATAAAGTAAAAATCAAAATCAACAAGCAACTATAAACCAGAGACAATAGCATAACAACTATAAAATGCTTATAGTTGGCACCAAAATCATTCTTATTTTATAAAGAAACTGATGCACAGAGAAGTGAAGTAAATCGCCCAGTGTCACACAGAGTAAATCCAAGCCTGGGCTATCAGAAACAGAGAGACCAGCTAGAGGCTATGGCATATACCTGGGGGCTGGGGGAGATGGGAAAGCGTGCTTGACTTGGTGACTGGCAGCAGTGGAAACAGAGAAGTGCATGAACCTGGAAGACAGAAAGGAAAGAACTTGCTGGTGGTGCACACAGTAGCCTGTCCTTTCTAATTCCCTGCTCCAGCAGATATATATATATATATTTAATTTATATATATATTTAATTTATTCATGTATACAAGAGCTGGGGTACAGGCCAGAGGTGTGTGTGTGTTGGGGGGGGAATTCATCAGAGACAGAGTGGGGAGCAGAACAGGCAGATTGACTGAAATACACTGCTGAGGGGAGCAGCGCACTGCTGAGGGGAGCAGCGGTTCGAGACAGGAGAGATCTGCTGTGCCATGGGTAGCTCCCTGGCTGGGGATGGAACTCATGCTGCAGAGGCTTCAGATTGCTTCATAGTGTGGTGCTTAACCCCTTGCACCACCAGGGAGGCCCTCCAGCAGATATTTGAAGGGGGCTCTGTCTGGAAGCCTGAACACTGGTCCCAAATCTTAGAGATGGGGGTGCTGCCCCCAACCCGTGTGCACGTGTACACACACACACACACACACACATACACACACTGAGCCCCTGTTCATCTCCACCCCACCCCCATTATCCTTCAGCATGGCATCTTGTTCATTGCAAACCACCACTCCTCTGAAGAAAAGCCCCCGGTCTGCCCCTCCACGCCTTCCCCTGGATGCAAACACAAAAAGCCGCCAAAAAAGCCAGCGCTGCGCTCTCGGAGGAGAGCACTTTGCAGACGCTCCCTGAGCCTCGGCAAAACTTCTATTGTGTTGCCCCAGACAGAAAACAATGCGAGCGGCCCAGTTGCGCCCGGGCCAAAGATTGCGCTGGCAAACACACTCTCTCCCAGCCTCCTCGCCTGGGCGCCCGGGCGTCCAGGGGCCGAAAGGGCAGCAGGGGAGCAAGCTCGGCGCTTGACACTCCTGTGCGCCGCGGGTTGCAGCCCCTCCCCGCCCAACCGCTCAACTAGGTCTAGAAAACCAGAAAGTGGGAGAAGGAGGCCAGATATGGTCAGCTTGACCTTTCAAGGGAAGGCAGAAGTTTCTACAAAGCTCGTGGGAGTCCCCTGGGTGTCCGCTCCCCAGGGACTAGGAGGTCACCTTCTCAGTTCCTCCTCAGCCAAGATGGCCTCGGTGGGGGGTGAACGTGTGAAAAGGGAGGGACCCACCCTCCCCTGAAGCCCCGCTTTGGGGCTTTCTAAAAAAAAATTCTTGCACAGAGAGCACATGTCCTGCAAAGCTCAGTGGTAGGCTCGGGGAAAGCGTCCTGCCCAAAGGCAGGGGGGAGGTAAGAAAGTTATGGAGAGACAGTGTCAGAGAGAAATCAAGGAAGTCGTCATGGAGAAGGGGGCCTTTTTCTACAAATCTAAAAGGGCTGAGAATATTCCTCAAGTACTCTGCACAATCGTAGGCTCTTGATTGCAGAATGAGTTGCCCTGAATTATTTTCATTTTCTGCAGTACTCAGCACTGAATATTGCTGTGTCCTATTTAATATCTGTTGAAGCAAAAAGGACTGAGAGAATTATTTTTCTCACGTTTCCTCTTCCTTTCTTTCCTATAAAACAAAAGCAAACCTCAAAAATGACTAATCAAAGATGCGCAAAAGAGACATGTTCTTTTTTTCACAAATGTAAACCCATATAATTTTTTTAATATTTATTTTTATTTATTTATGCATACTAGAACTGGGGTCTAGGCCAGAGATGGGGGGGCAGTGCAGGGAAGGGGTGAGAGGATTCACCAGAGACAGAGTGGAGAGCAGAACAGGTGGATCTACTGAAATACACTGTTGAGGGGAGCAGCGGGCGAGACAAGAGAGGTCTGCTGTGCCATGTGAGTCAGCTTCCTGGCTGGGGGTGGAACTCCGTGCTGCAGCGGCTGGTGATAGCTTGATAGTGCTGAAACTTACACCTTTGCGTCACAAGGGAGGCCCCTAAAGACATACAATTTTTTAAAAATTTCCCCCTCATCACTTAAAGGATATATATGTGCATTGCTAAAATCTTGGAAAACCCCAGATAAGCACATAGGAGAAAACCACCTATATTTCTACCATTCAGAAAGAAACAGTCTTAACAAGTAGAAATATTCCTCTCCAGGTTTTAGCATTTATTTTTTTATTATTATTAAGTATTAAGTGAAAGGCACAAATCTGAAGTGTATGTTTCAAAGAATGTTGACAAATGCCTTTACCATGTGTATACCTTTCCAATCAAGATCTAGAACATTTCCATCATTCCAGAAAGTTCCTGTCCAGTCAACCCACAACCCCACAGGCACCCATCCCTCTGATTTCTATCAGCACAGATTAGTGTTGCTGGTCACATAATTGGAGTCAGATGTATGTGCTCTTTTGTGCCTGGTTTCTTACACTGGGTCTAAAGCCTTGAGATCCATCGGGGTATCCTGTATTAGCAGCTTATTCCTTATTACAGCCCAGTAGTGTCCCTGTGTGCCCAACACTGCGGTTCACCTAGTCCCCCTGAAATGATACTTTATGTTGTTTCCACTTTGGGCCTACCATGAATAAAACCACTGTAAATACTGGTGGACAAGTCTCTGTGTGGACTTAGCAAATATTTAGGAATGGTATTGCTGAATTATGTGTTTAACATTTACAAGGAATTGCCAACAGTTTTCCAAAGCATTTGTACCATTTTATATTTCCACCAGTATTGTAAGAGGTTCCAGTTGCTTGCTGTTATCGTATTTCATTCCACAAGTAATACATGGTGGCGCAAGGGGTTAAGTCTCTACACTATGAAACTATCACCAGCCACTGCAGCACAAGTTCGATCCCCGGGCAGGGAGCTGTCCCACATGGCACAGCAGACCTCTCCTGTCTTGCCTGCTGCTCCCAAATACAACAGTGTATTTCAGTAGATCTGCCTGTTCTGCTCCCCATCTGTCTCTGGTGAGTCTGCGCACCACCCCTCCATCTCTGGCCTAGACCCTAGCTCTTGTATGCATATAAATAAAATAAATCTTGAAACAAAATACGTGTGTATATTCTGTAAAGCTAAAGTGACTTTAGACAGACTTCCCCCTTCACTAACCACTCATCCCAACATTAACAGTGTCAGTAGCAGGGGGTACTTCCTTGCAGATGGCCCCGCATGCATTTGTAAATGCAAATAAATACCCACAGAAAACACATAACATTATTTTTGTGGGATACCATACATTTCTTCATTGTACTTACCACCACTGACTTATTCATTCCCTGCCTCTACATTCCCCGAGATAAGCATCAGGGAGTTTGTTTTATTTGCTGCCATATTCCCAGGGCACTTATCCTAGAACAGAAGCTCCATAAATATCTGCAAAAAGAAAGAATAATGCAAGAAAGAATAATGCATTGTTCTGCAGCTTGCTTCCCAGCTCCTCAACCCCCAAAAGTCACAGGACTTACAGAACAACTTTCTTCTTTAACCTGCTGCATAGTATTCTGTGACAGAACATGCAGACTCTTTTTTCATTCCCCTGTGAATGGACATTTAGACTGTTTCCAATTTTTCATGATTATGTTCACTGCTGCTGCGAACATCCTGTCTTTGCCTCCTTGGGCAGCATAGTTCTCTAGAACAGTAATGCAGAAGGAACAGCTGGGTCAGAGGTGTGCACACACCGTACATTTTAGTATAATCAGTCAATTGGGCAAGATTTCCAACACGAGATATTGCAAGGAGATGCACACACTGTCCACTAGCAACAAGGGGCTGGGGAGGGGAAAACTTAGTGATAAATAGAATTTCTGTGCTTTGGCCAAAAGGCTGGGAGGGAAGCTAGTATGAAAGTTGTAGTGGAGGGGGATTATATTCACACACACTGAGGCCAAACAGCCTAGGGTTCAAATCATGCCTCTGCTGCTACCACCAAGCTGTGTGATACCAGGAAGTTTACTCAGTCTCTCTGTGCCTCAGCTGCCCATCTAGAAAAAAGGGACTAATAATAGCAGCCAAGGATTGTTACGAGAATTAATACATATATTAAGTGTTTAAAGCACAACTGGGCACTTGTTAGATAGTAAATGTCATGCATTTTAATGATTTAACTACCCGTGTCGAAATAGCACATCTGGCTCACTTCAGTCATTTTCCTTAACTTCTTGGCCCTCTAGGAACTGGCTTTGCCATCTGCTGACCTAGAGCACTTACTGCGGAGGGAGGAGGAGAGACCAAGGGAGAAGCCCAGAGAAGGGAGGACTGACAGGGAGGGGATCCAGGGAGGAAAACCTTTACAGTAACCAGAGAGATTGGAGCTTCCAGAAGCAAGGGCCATTCTAGAGCCTCAGAGGTGAGGACAGCAAACACCTAGAAGAAGCATCTGTGGCGTGGCAGTGGGGAAAGTCACCAGTGAGTTTTGCAAAGGATGGGGAGAGGGCAGAAATCCCTTCAGAGGTACAAGGAGAGATGGGGGAGCGGAAGGGGTGTTGGTGAGGAGCACCGGCTCTTTGAAGAGATCTGGTCAGTCTGGACTGTAGAAGGAGAGGAAACCGTTCAGTTGTTTGAAAACAGCAGCCATGAGCAGGTTTAGAGGTTTCAAGAGCTATGACTACTTGACCTGAAAGGAACAGAGCCAGGGCTGGGATATTAGGGGCCTGGCTCTCCGAAGGTTCACCCCAAGTTGCTATTCCACACATTTGTATTGAACAGTTAGTCAACTAACCTCTCAGGAAAAGGCCCCTTAGCCACCCACCCCCACAATCACTAATTTCATCAATACCAAGAAAGAAAAAGCACGACCCCTGCCTTTCTGAGTGGCTCCCATCTAGTTTGGTAAAGGACACAGGAGCAAAAAAATAAACAAATAATAAAAAAAGGGAAATCGCCGTGAAAGAGTTAAAATGAGGGAGAGAAGCCTGGCAGAAGGCAGGCTGCAAATTGCAGGCCCACAACAGGCTTTGACCGCCCACAAGGGGATATTTAAAATTTTGATTTGGTGGCCACCAAATACATTTGGAGGTTTTCACAGTCAGCTTGGAATTTCTCACACCCCACACCTATACATCAGCAAACTCTATAACTCCACATTCCAAGTGCAAATATCCTGAGGAGTCCAGCGCTGTCTCACCTTCACTCTCATCCACCCCCTGTCCATTTTCCACACTGAGCCAGAGGGATCCAGGTAGGACTTCAGTCAGAATCTCTCAATCAGAGGGCTCTCTCCAGAGCCCTCATGGCTCCCACTTACTCCCAACAAAAGCCAAAAGTCCTCACAGCAGTCCACAAAGTCCTGCATGGTCTGCCCCCTTTTTCTCTCTGCCCTCAGCACCTCTTCTCTCCCTCAATCCCTCTGCTCCAGCCCCACTGCTCTCTCACTGTTTCTAGAACATTCCAGCAGGCTCCCTCCTTGGGACCATTGCACAGGTTGCTTGTTCCTTTTGCCAGGACTGCCCTTCTCCTGGAAGTAGGACTCACTCTTAGACTCTTTCTGGCCTTTTCACAAATGCTCCCTTCTCAGAGAGGTTTTCCTGAAACCCCAGTAAAAGAGGACACTACTCCTGATACTTCCTCCCCTGCCTGGAGCTCTGCTTCTCCAGAGACCACTGCACATCTAACCTGCTACATCATCTATCTATTTTGCTCTCATCTGTCTCCCCCCAAAGTTTGCAAGCAGAGTCTTTGGTCAATCAGAGTCCTATGGACTGTCCAGTGCCTGGTGCTGCCTCTGCCCACAGGGAGACCTCGAAAACCTATATGCTCTGGCTGCATTTCCAGCCTCCCTTGAACCTCAATTTGTGCTTCATCTCCCAGGCAGAGGCCGAGCTGGACTGGGAGCCAACAGCCCCCTGATTTGATCTCAACTTTTCTGTTCCACCTTTTCTTCCTGCCACCTCCCTGCCCTTACACCTGCCAACCTTACTGCTTGGCACTCCCTTTTCCCAGCTGCCTGGCAGACTCGTCTCCTTCTAAATCAGGGGTCAGCAAACTTCAGCCAAATCCAGCCCACTGTCTGCTTTTGTACAGCTTATGAGCTAAGAATGGTTTTTACATAAAAATGGCTGGGCGGAAAAAAAACATCAAGAGGCGGCCATTTCATGACACATGAAAATGATATGAAATTCAAATTTCAGCCTCCAAAAATAAAGTATGGGCGTACCGCCACGCCGGCCCCTTACCTACCCTACCGGCTGTGGCTGCTTGGCTGCAAAGGCAGAGTAGAATGGTAGTGACAGAGACTGTGGCCTGCGAGGTCTACAGCATTTGCTCTCTGGAGCCTCACAGGAAACGTTTGACGACCCCAAGTCTAAATCCCTTCTTGAGATGAACAAAGCTGAAAACCACCACTGTCTTTCTCAGCCTTCGCCTTTCCTTCCTGGGACAACCACTCTGGCACCTGGCACAAGTCTGCTGTGCACACTGCCAGCTCCCTGGTCATCAATTCCCTACATACGTGTCCCCTCCTTCCTCGGGGACCTACACTACCCATGCAGGCTTCAACTCCCAGCCTTGGACACGTAGCCTGAGAATTAAAAAAAAATTGCGTAAACTTTTTCTGTAAGACCCAGACCACCCTTCATAGTGCTGTCTCTTAACCCCTTGAGCCACCAGGGAGGCCCCTACCATAGCTTTTTGACACATTCGTCCCATTGAAGGAGACTTAGGCAGCTCCCACGTCCAAGCTAGTGTAAACAATGCTGCTGTTCAGATTGTGAAACATGTTGTAGTCTTTTAATGTCTTTACAAACCTAACTGAGCCACTGAAGTCATGACTACTCGTATTTGAGTTTGCCACCCCTGGAGGAAGATTTAAAGATCATTACAGCCACACCACACAGGAGCCTGAAGAAGCCTCTGGAATCAAAGGCTATGGATGTCTTTTGGCCAGTTATGCCCAAACCTAGTTGAACATCAGAATCACCCAACTTTCTTTGTGAAATCCAGGCTCACCCCAGACCCACAGAATCCTACTCTCCATGGTTCATGGCTCTGGATATGGATCTTGATTTTCAAGATCCTCCCAGCCTGCTTATACATCACAGGTGGGAGCAGCTATCGAATCAAGCTCTGCAGATATCTGTGTAACTGCACCTGTCAAGCTTAGAAATGTACTTATCTCTTGACCCAGCAATTCCACTTCTGGGAATCTATCTTCCAGACCAGTGCTTCTTAAACTTTAATGCACGTCTCCAAATCCCCTGGGCAGCTCCTTAAAATGCAGATCCCAATCCAGCAGGTGTGGGGTGGAGTCTGTGAGGCTGCAGTTGCAGTGAAGCTCCCATTTGATGCCCAGCTGTCATTCCTGAGACATTTCAAGATGCAAGTTTCTACATCCCCCCACACACAGACCCAGTGATGCAGGTAACAAGAGCATGTGTCATCCCTGTCATTGCAAGTCCTGAGAATAACCTGAATGTCCAGCCACAGGGGACCAGCCAGGTAGGGCTTCCTGCGGTAAAGCATCATGCACCCTCAGCAGCCCAGCAGTCTCAAGGCAGCTCTTCTATGCTGTGTAGAGTGAGCTCCAGGACATAATATGAAACCAAAAAGGAAAGGGACAGAACAGCAAGTGGAAAGTGTGGCTATTTGCATAAAAAGTGTTGGGTGGGAACAGTTAGGTTCATATAATATCTGCTCAAAATGTAAATAAAAATAAATCACAATGATACAGCAATAAAAAGACAGGCTGTGTACTTCTAACGCTCAGACATGCATTTAGACAATCAGAAGAACTGGGTTGCATGTCCAGAGTGGGTCAGCTCCTACCTCCATGTTCACATGTGCATTTACATGTTTGCACATGCATACACACACTTGCACACAGCTTTAAGGACAGCCTGTGCAGTGTGTCGGCAGGCACACTGAGCTTAAATTCTGCAAACTTCAGCTGGCTCCTGGCTGCACCGACCAAGGGACACAGAGCAAGATATTAGGCCTCAAGAAGCCCCACTTCATGGGGATGATCTAAAGAACACTGGCTGTCCTGCAGACCTGGGGCAGCGGGGAAAGGTTTCGTAAACTTGTCAAGTGTACACATGAAAAGACTAATTATAACACCAACCCTGATGGTGAGCAGGGGGTTGGGCAGCCCCAGCTTGGTCTCCCTGGGGTCTCCTGCACACCTCCCAGGGCGCCAGGCAAGGTGGAAACCCAATACCTTGACCTTTGCAGTCAGGCAGCTGCTCTGAGCAACCCCTGGCAGTACTAATCTCCAAGTCCCCTCCCACCATCTGGTCCAGCCTCCAGGCTGAGTCACACGCAGGCCAAGGGACAGGCACATGACCCTCCATGTGGGGCTGGTGTGTGAGTGTGTGTGTGTGTGTGTGTGTGGTAGTTGGGGGAGGGTGAGAAAGGCCAGAGGCTATCACCCCAGCCCCCAGTGGAGAATTTCCTGTCAGGGGTGGAGATCTAGAGCTGTCTAAAGGTCGGGGACTCAGCTGGCTATGAGATGATCTAACAGAACCCCTCCTTCAGGAAGCCCACCGGGTGTGGGGGAAGGGAGAAAGTAAAGAGGAGAGGGAGAGAGAGAAAGCAAAGGAACGACACAAAGTCCACATGTCTGGTTTTATACCAAACCTGGCTTCTTAACCCCATCCTCAGGTTCCAGCAACCTTCCCTTTGGTGGGGACGGGATTTGGAGTTCCCAGTGTCTTTTGGCTTTGGCCTGGGGTGGGGATGGAGTCCACAAAGCCTATATGGAATTAGCTTTAGGACATCCTTTTACCCCTAACAAGTCCAGTGAATTTTCACTGACATTAGCATCAGCAGCAGCAACAGCACCATTGTTATCCTCACTTTTCAGAAGGGGAAACTGAGGCACAAGGCAGCCAATTCATCTACCCAAGTCCCTACAACCCAGATTCAGAGACAGGCATTCTGACTCCAGGGCACCCACTCTCTGCTCCAGAGGACGTCACTCCTCGAAGGGTTTTCCATGTATTGTTTGCACTGGCATCTCTCTGATAAAGTAATCTTGGATCAGTGAGCCCTGTGCTTCATGCTACCAAGCCTCAGTTTCCTCACCTGTAGAGTGAGGATCATCACAGCTGACCCACCATTCAGGGTGGTTTCAAGGTTTTGTAATAAGCGTACAAAAGTCCTGCACAAACAGGGTCACATGTCTTGCCTGTGATCTTGTGAAGATCAATGTGCATATGGTGACTCTGTCCATTCTTATCCCGTATTATTGAATGAGGTATAAAAAACAGCCAAGAAAAACCCAGTCCTGTGCACATCGGAATCAAATCTCTTTTTTAGCAGTTTGTCCCTATCGTTCATCTGCAACATGGAACCTAAAGATCTTGCCCTTTTTTCCTTGTCCCTCCTCCCCCCAAGAAAGCAAGATAAGGCTAGGAAAGAAAGTGCATAGATCTCGGTCATGATTAAAACCAAGCTTGAAAAAAAGACATCAGAATCTTGATTTCTGCTGCGAGAGTCTCCCAGAAAATAAATCCACCCAGGGCACCAGGGCCAGCCTAGTGGCAGGGGGTAGATGAAATCTGTCTCTCATGGCCAACTCGCACCTCTTCATCTCCGGGAAATTAAATCAATTCAGCCATTACTTAGTGAGCGTTCCTGTATTACCACTGTTCCAAACCCATGCTGGGGGCAGAGACAACCCTAAACATGACAGACAAAAATTCCCATCTCGTGGTGCTGACATTCTAGGGGGAGAGAAAGACAATGAACAAGTAAAGAGCTCATCTGATGTCAAGTGTGGAGAAATGCCAGAGAGAAAAATAAAATAGAGTAAGGAATGGGAGGTGGTTATTTTAAGTAACAGGTGGTAGGAAAGGCCTGTTGGAGACATTTGAATGGAGAGCTAGTGAAGTCAGGGTATCTGAGCAAAGAGTATTCCACACTGAGGGAATGGTGTGTGCAAAGGCCCTGAGGCAGAACCAGGGGAGAGTGTGGTAGAAAATGAGTATGCATAAGCCAGCAAAGCCTTGCTTCTTTCCGCCTTTCTTCTCTGCCAGAGTGGAATGAAGACAGCAGCCTGCAGCCCCACCTCCATCCCAGAGCCTCAGGGAGATAATGGATAGGGAAGTGCTCTGAGAGGGAGAGCAGGGGCTGATGAAGCGTTATTAATGGACGAGCTGGATAAGGCCCATGCCAGGGGCACTTTGGGACAGCATGGTTTCTCTTCCCTCCTGGCGAGCCTATGCTATCTTAAATACCAGCACTGAGAGAGCCCAAGCTGCGAACATTTCCATTCTCTCCTGCAAGGGATGGAAAAGGCCCAGAGAAGGGAAGGGAAACTTCCAAGGTCACTCTGCAGGTTCTGCTACAGCCCCACCTCTCAGGATTTGGCTCAAAACTGTAACAAACACTTAACCTTCCCACTGTCAGGCGAAGATGAGAGTAAATCAAATCAATAGTCTTTTCTCCTTAAGAAGTTGTTACTTCTCCCAGGACAAGAAAGAGGTGAGACTATTTGCTGAAGGGGTGGAGGGCACGCTGTGTGAGGAGTAACACTTTGCAATGCAATTAAATGTGTTAATTGAGCAGTTTCTCTCAGAGGCTGGTCTCTTGACTCTTAGCTGTGACTTCTCCTTTGTGCTTTTCAAAACATTTCCCTAATTTTCTTAGATCTTCACAGCCTGTTCCTGAGTAAAGGTCAGGGAAGGTTCTGGTTCTTTGTCCCCTCTCCACCAATGAGAAAACTGAGGCTCAGAGTAGTCAAACAGCTCAGCTGAGGTTGTACAGGTTTCTCTGTTTAGTCAGCTGACGTACATTATGGTGAACCCAAAAGCAGTGGGTCTATAACATAATGAACAAGATAACTTCAGAGAAGGAACTGGCAGCACTAATTTAGTGTGATCAGAGAAGTTCCCCACGGGAGGTGACATATGAATGAGACCTCTAGCCTGAGAAGTAACCTGCCATGTCCAGAGCCAGGCAGAAGAGGGTTCCAGGTCAAAGGATAGCAAATGCAAAGGCCCTGGGGTCCAACGAGAGTGGTGTTGGCGGAACAGAAAGAAAATGCCAGAGTGGCTGGAGCAGAGCAAGAGCAATGAGTTCAGAGAGGTGGGGGCAGGGTCTTGCAGGCCTCTGTGAGGAATGTGGATTCCACACTAAGAACAGTGACTGGCATTGCAGGCCTGGATCTCCTTGTTCAGAGCCAGTGCTCACTATTCCATGGCTCTCCTTGGCCTTCTACTTACCGGTACTTCCTCAGTGCACTGGGCATTGTGGTTATACTCCCAGCTGTGGCTCCAACTTGCTCCCCTGCTTTCCCACAGACTCAGCATCTAATGCCTTTCTCACACAGGCAGATCTGCTAGCCTGGAAGCAGCAGATGAATTTGCATCTCCCTTGTCCCTTAGCAGAGGTGGGGAGAGAAGGGGAAGACACCTTCAAGAGGGAATCTGCCCGCCCGCTAGGAAGAAAGGCAGAGAAGGCAAAACTGGCCTGGTGGGGGAGGGGCTCGCTAAGGGAGTACAGACTCTGGCAGCCACCTCTGGCTCCTCTGGCCTGGTGTTAGGAGGTGGCAGACAGGATCCCAAAGTGAAGCTGGCCAAAAATGGCTAAGCAGCAGGGATCCTGGGGGCAGGGAGGGGTGTTGCTAACTCTCACCCTCCGCTCTCCACCATATCATCTTCAGCACTCCAAAACACTTCCCTGGTGTTAGTTGTTGTTTTTTGTTTGTCTGTTTGTTTTTTATGTAGGCAGTTGAAATCTTTTTCCCCCCACTGAGACATAACTGACATAACTTTATATTAAAGTATACAACATCACGATTCCATATTTGTATCATACTGAGAAATAACCACACAATAACTGTAATTTTTTCCCTTGGTGCAAACTTTTCAGATTTACTCTCTTAGCAACTGTCAAGCATATAATACAGTAATAGCTATAGTTCGTCGGGGGAGATTACATGTCTAGGACTACTCATTTCTTATCTGAAAGTTTTCACCTTTCGATCTCTTCACCCATTTTGACCACCGCCCAACCCCTGACCTCTGGCAGTTGAAATATTCTTAATATTATTCACATTTACTGAGCACATACTCTATCCTGTACATCATAGAGTTTTATCGCATGAAAGCACCTATGGCAAATGGCACAAAAAAATTCTTGGAAAACTTGATGATGGTTACAGATTTTAACAGGCCAGTTAAATCAAAACAAAACCAATGAGTTTGTTCTGCCAACACAACTTTAGTACAAATCTGGTAAACTGCACCCCACGCTCCAGTGCAGCCCCCCACCCCCACTGAAAGACTCTCCCCCCCACTGAAAGGGTGCTGGAGCCACCCTCAAGGAAAACCTTCCAGACACAAATCAAGGTGCCCTGCCTCACCTCACACCCACCAGGATGGCTGCTATCAAAACAACCAGGCAAGGCAAGTACTGGCAAAGATGTGGAAAGATCTGAATGTTTATGTGTTGCTGGCTGGAATGCAGAATGGTGCGGCCACTGAAAAAGAACAGAATGTTTCCTGAAAAAAAATTTTTAATAGAATTACTATATAATACAGCAATTTCACTTCTGGGTATATACCCAAAAGAACTGAAAGCAGAAATTCAACAGATATTTCTATGTCTGTCTTCAGAATGGTATTATTCACGATAACTGAAAGTTGGGAGTCACCAAACCTCCATCAACACATGGTTGAGCAGTATGTGGTCTAGACATGCAGTGGAAGATTATGCAGCCTTGAAAAGGAAGGGAATTCTGGCACAGGCTACAGCACAGAGGAAACTTGACGTGATACCAAGGGGAACATGCCAGGCACAGAAGGACAAATATGTGTGGCTCCACTTCTGTGGAGGTTCCTAGAAAAAATAAATTCATGGAGAGAGGAAGTAGAGTGGAGGTTGCCAGAGACTGCAGAGAAGTCTCTGGAGAAGGCAATGGAGTTTTGTGGAATGATGTTTCACTCTTGCCAGAAGAAAGGGTTCTGGAGCTGGAAGGTGGTGATTCACGCCACCACAACCCTGAACGGTAAGCTGAGAAGTAATCTAAACTGGCAAATTTTATGTTACGTGCATTTGCCACAAGTGAAAACAAATTTTTTTTAAGATTTATTTATTTATTTATGCAAGAACGGGGGTACAGGCCAGATGCGTGGGAGGGTGAGAGGCTTCACCAGAGACAGAGTGGGGAACAGAACAGGCAGACTGACGAAATACACTGCTGAGGGGAACAGTGGGCGAGACAGGAGAGGTCTGCTGCGCCATGTGGGACCCTCGCGGGGCGGCTGGGATCGAACCAGCGCTGTAGAGGCTGCAGACAACTTCTGAACAACCAGGGCCTCCCCTGGTGGCGCAGGCGGTTGAGCACCGCGCTGTGAAGTTGTCCGCAGCCTCTGCAGCGCCCGGTGAGGGTCCCACATGGCGAAGTAGATCTCTCCTATCTCGCCCGCTGCTCCCCTCAGCAGTGTCTTCGTCCATTTGGCTGTTGTGCTCCCCACTCTGTCTCTGGTGAATCCTCTCACCCTCCGGCGTCTCTGGCCTGTACCCTGGTTCTTGTATAAATAAATAAATAAATCTTAAAAAAAAAAAAAAAAAAGGCAAAGGAAAAAGATGTCTCTGCCCCTTTGCTGGGGCCCAGAGAGGAGGTCTCATTTTTTGGCGCAAAAGATAGTGTCATCCAGTACTCCCCCACCCGCCGCCCCCCGTCACTCCCTCTGTACAGGAACAGTCTGGGGCAGGCCTAAGAGAAGCCACCTCAGACATTAATGACGGATTTTGCCCCAAAGCAGCTTAGCAGTGAAATGGAGTTCTGATATTGACTCTGGGGGGGAGGGGGGGGGCCTGGAAATTATTGGGAGGATTCAGCCGCCTGGGTCTCCAGTTCCTGAGGATGCTCAGAGAGATCCAGAAATTTGCCATGAAAGAGATGGAAGCCCTTCATGTGTGCACAGACCCAGGCCAAAGGGGCAAGGAATTCTGTGTACCCGTCCACTTTGAAAAATCTGCAATGAGAACTCACTGCTAATGGTCAAATCAAGTAAAAGAAATCACAAACTGACCAAGCAAAGATGCCAATTAATCCAATTTTTGAAACTGAGCTTATACTTTTTCTTTAATGAATAGATTTTTTAAAGAGTAGTTTTAGATTTACAGAAAAATGGAGAGGATAATATAGGGCATTCCCCATCCACCCCCACCATCACCTGGCTTCCCCTATCATTGACTGTTTGCACTTGTGGGGTACTTCTGTTATAATGGATGTAGTATTGATAGATCATTTTCTGAAATATCATTATTAACTAAACCCATTGGTTCAGTTAAGGTTCCCCTATAGTCTATATTCTATGGGTCTGGAAAAATGTATAGTAACATCCACTTACCACTGTCATATCACACAGAATAGTTTCACTGTCCTACAATTTCCTGCAATCCGCCTCTTTGTCCTGCCCTTTCCTCCCTCCAAATCCCTAACAACCACAGATCTTTTTTACTGTCATCGTGTTTTGCCTTTTCCAGAATGCTATAGATTTGGAATCACACAGTGTGTATCCCTTCCAGTTTGGCTTGTTTCACTTAGATTAAGATTAGATTCGGATTCTTCTATTTCTTTTCCTTGTTCACTAGCCGAACGATATTTCACTGTGTTATCACAGATTCACCTATTGAAAGAAATCCTCGTTGCGTCCAAGTTTTGACAGTTGGGAATAAGGGCTTGTATAGGTTTTATAATTTTTTCTTCCAATTGCAAGAAGCAATGACATAGGATCACATAGATTAGGATAACATAGGCCAGTTTAGATAATGAAATAAAAGTCTCCTCATTAAAAATAAAGAAATTGAGGGTTGGGGAAGGGGAGTGGCATGTTCCTTTATTTATTCCTCCAGGGAATATTTTCAGGGACCTACTATGTGCTGGTCCTGTGCTTGGGCAGGGGACATGACAGGGAGCAAAGGGAATGAGGTCTGTGTCCTCCTGGAGTTGACATTCTAGACAGACAGTAACCAAGTAAGTAAATAAATAATATGAATAATGAAATAACAACTAGTATTTATGGTGTGCTTTCTTGGCGCCAGCATTGTTCTAAAATCTTCATGGGCTTTAAGGAGTTAATCCTCATAAGCACCCTGAGAATTCTACCCTTATCCTAGTTTTGCAGATGGGAAAACCAGGGTCCAGAGAGGTTATATCACTCAGGGAAGGTCATACAGTTCCAAAGTAGAGGGAGCAGAATTTGAGTCCAGGTCCAGGCTCCTGAGTTACCACTGCTCTAAACGAAGGGGGGTCATTTCAAACTCAGAGTTGATCCAGGTGGAACCCTGATCTTGACTTCTCATCTCCCTTGTGTTGGGGCCACTTTACCTTTGCCCTTCAGGGCTCCAAGAAGCCGAACTTAATTGTTCTATATGGCTTCTACCAGTCTCCTAGCTGTGGTCCCGGGCCGGGGGGTGGGGTGGAGGGGTGGTCGTTGTAGAGATGGGGGTGGGAGGGTGTGCAGAGAAAAGGGCCTGGAGTTCACAGCCAGGGCTCATGGCTGGCCAGTACTCCTGAGTGCAACTGAATCCCCTTTATTTTTAAGCCATTAAATCCCCGTTGACAAATGCTGTTCTTTGGAGGAGCAGGCTGATCTGACCAAGAGAACAGTCACTGGGTAGAAGGATCTCAAAGTCACACACCTCAGCTGGCATTGCTGACCGCCAAGCAGGGCAGGGCGGTGCTCCCAAACCCTGCTTTCTACAGAGAAGGTCAAAATTAATGGCAGAAAATGCCCAGAGTTTATTGAATGGTGTTGATGAGGCTCTGGAGAAACAGGTAGGGGAGTTCCCACTTAAGTGCAGGGGATACACTCCAAGACCCCCAACGGATGCCTAAAAATGCAGGTAGTACCGAACTCTACATGTATTGTTTTTTTGTATCCATGTAGACCAATGATATAGTTCAATTTCTAAATTAGGTACAGTAAGAGATCAACAACAATAACTAATAATAAAATGGAATGATTATAATAATATACCATAGTAAAAGTTGAGTGTGCTTCTCTCTCTCTCTCTCTCTCTCTCTCTCTCTCTCTCTCTCAAAATATCTTATTGTAAATAATAGCTTCCCCTCCCAGTCACAGTTAACTGTGGGTAACTGAAATCTCTCAAAGTGAAACTAGGATCAAGGGACTGTTGCACACCCCTCCACAGCTGGTGAAAGCGAGCTGTTGCAGTTGTTTTGAAAACAATTGACATCAACTCCCCAACTTTAGGGGATCTTAGCCTTTGACCCAGCCACCCAGAAGTTCCAGGTCCAAGAGTTCATCCTTGAGTTCTCCTCACAGATGTGAAAAGTGATAGATGGTCAAGCCTGTATGTTATAGCAGCTTGCAGTGAAGGTCCTGGAGTGATCTAGCCTTCTCCCATTCCCTAAACAGGTCATTGCCTAAATAAGTAAGGTCTGTATTTGCAAAGAGATGCTATGCTGTTGTTCAGAAGAAGGAGCTGTCCATGTACCATGATTGAGCTCTCTTCAAGGTAAATCATTAAGGGAGAAAGAAACAGAAAATTTGATGCTATCTTAGTCATAACAAAAAGAGATGGGGGGAGAGCTTGACCATAGAGGTGTTGAAACATGAAAGAGGACAATGCAGCCGGGGATCCCAATTCTGGTCCTCATTGGCTGTGCAATAAAGAGCAAAGTACTCAACCACTCTGTGCTTCTCTTGCCTCAACTGTAAAGTTGGATCCTAACAGCTAAATGGTTGGGAGCATGGTGGATGGGATAAAGAGTGACTGCCTTTTCAGTGTATACCCTTTGTAAAATGTTTAACTTTTTTTTTTACCTTGTGCAAAGATCACATGTTTAAAGATATTACTAAAAATAGCATTTTTGCAGGGCAAAATTTTGCAGGGTACATTCAAAATGAGAAGGAGACAGGGAGTGATTTTCCAGCTGGATTTTCTGAGCTAACAGCACCCTGCAGGACCTTGCAGGTTCAAGGCTGCTCCCACCTGGGAGATAGTTAGAATGCAGGACCTCAGTCCCACCCCAGACCTGCTGAAGCAGCACTGGCATTTAAAGAGATGTCCCAGGGCCTCGGCTGAGGCAGGCAAGTTTGCAAGGCACTGGATTTCAGACTGCAGTCCTAGTGGCTGCCAGAGGCCAGAAGGCAAGTGTTTTTCAGTTTTGTGATTCAGCCAGGGAAAGGATGAATGGAAGGAGTTTCCCCTCCCTTGGGGTCAGGACGAGAGAGAACAGTTAGAATTAAAAAAAAACTCTGCTTGCTTTCTCCCCGCAAGGGGTTGTAGCACGTGAGATCTGAGGCATGTGGCTTTTAGCAGCTCCCCACTTAGGATTTAAAATAACTTTCTGGCTAAATAAAAGAAGAAGAAGGTAAGAAGGAAATAAAAAGAAAGCCTCCCACACAGCCCCAACCTGAAAGGGGGGCTGCTAGTCCCCTCACCCCAGCCCTCAGCCCACTGCATCTTTCTCTGGAGACAAAGAATTGCTCAAGGAGAAACCAAGGGAGATGCTCAGAGCTGAAAAGTCGCTGGGATAATCCATGTCAAGCTTGGCATTTATAGGAAGGGAAATAGCTGCCCAGAGACGGAAAATGGTATTTCTAAGTTCACACAGCAAGTTAGGGACTGTCTAGGAATCATAGAGGCAGGAGGGATCTTGACCTATTCCAGAGTGACAAACTCTGGGACTTCTGCAGTCACCTGGAGCTTATGCCTGCTCAAGAGAGAAAAATCCAGGTTATTTGCAGCTGTTGACTGTAGAAGAAGCCACATCAGTCAGCTTTTGCTGTGTAACAATCAGCCACAATGTCATTTCTTTCCATTCTTCTCATCTAAAACCCTTTACCAAGTGCTTAAGAAAATCCCATCCAGTAAGTCTTCACTGATCATCAAAAGGTTCTTGGGAATGTCCATTTTTAAGTAAAATGATGTATAAGCAACTAATTTCATCATAATCTAATGAATATAAATAAAAACTAAGTTCCTACAGTGTGCTTTCTGGTCACAAAATCATCACCAAATTTTAAATAAAGACTCCAAACATGTCTACTATTAAACAATAATTTGTAGTCATTCATTTCCAACCCATTTATTCGAGTTCAGGGTTGTAGTTAGCTGGAGTCTCTCCCAGAAGCTCAGGGCACAAGGACAGGACACCCTTCCATCACAGATGCATCACACCACACACACACACAGAGACTAAGTTTCTAGATTGAGGCCACTGAGGGCCATTGAGACCCACCAATGTACCTCAGGTATGCATCTTTAGGACATGGGAATACCTACACAGACATGGGGAGAATATGCAAACCCCGAACAAGCAAACCCCACACAGAGAGTAGCGCTGGCCAGGAATTTTGGTTTCCTTATCAATGGTTTAATGAAGTGACCTCAAATGCAGTGACACTACCCAAAGGCCTACTGCATTGCAGAAGTGAGTGTGCAACTAAAACCCAGGGAGAAGCTTTGAAGGTGAGCTTTGCACCCAGACAGACCTGAACCCCATTCCTGGCTCCACCTCTCCCAAGTTTTCATTTGTTCAACTGTAACATGGACGTAATAACAGTCCCACTTTGAGTTATACTTGGTAACACAGCGGACACAAAATAAACACCCGAGACATTGGAATCAGGCCCAGCTCACCAAGATGCTCAGGCCATGAGAGAGTCCTTAGTATTTGTATTCTGCTTATGCAACTAGAGTATAAGCTCCTGGAAGGCAGGAGCTTATACTAAATACTCTGCAAGATAGAGTAAAATAAGTAATGGGGGCAAAATGCCACGGGGAAGGGCACCTCCTTCAAATCGGGGCCTGACGGGGCCTCTAGAATCTCGGGAATGGCCCGTAAGGAGGATCAGGGACTGGAGGAGGCCCCAGCATTTCCTGAGTAGCTATTTGCTTGACCCTATGTTTCCTGAATTTTTTTTTTTTTCTGTTTAAAAGTAACCCAAGTGAATTCATCCATGTTTGTTATAGAACAAACTCATTTATTTCTGGCTCATGCGTCCATGGATTTTCTAGGGAGATACTATTGATCTCGTGTTCTCAGCTGAGTCTTCACACTGGGTTTGGGTCAGATCTGCTTCACATGTCATTCATTTTGGGGGGCTAAACAGGGCATGTCCTTGTCTTGGTGGAAGGCAGGGGTGTGAGGTGATAGCCAGCTTCACCCACAAACCTCAAGCCTGTGTTCATGTCATGTTCAATCAAATCCCACATTAGCCCAAGACAGTCCATGGCCAAGACCAAGGACGAGGGATAGAGAAGCACAACACTTCCAGAAGTGGAGGAGACAGGCTAGTATTTGCTCACAGCCAGTAAAACATGAAAACGCAGGCTCATTATGATTCCAAACAAGAGAGTATAAAAGTATGACAAGCAATGAAAATACCATCCCCCGACCCCACCCTGGGCCCCCGCAGGCATAACCACTCCCATCATACTCTTTCCCAGGCTTACACACACACAGAAGGTTTTTATTTTGCACAATGAGATCACACTGTGTGGATGTCACATGCCAGTTAGAAGGACCAATTGTTGACTTATATATCGACCCTGTAATTGACTTTCTGGGTCTCCCTTTTATAAAAAAGGAACCTGAGGTTAAATGCTTATCCAAACTAGGACACCCCTTAAAGAGCTGGTGCAGGATTCGAACCTGGACTTTGCAAAAATTCTTTCAATCACGACGCTGCCGCCATAAAGGGGGAGTGAGTTGTACCAACAAACAATGCTGATGTGAGTTGATGTGTGAGGGGTTGTGTGTGTGAAGGGATGTGTGTATGTGTGGATGTCTGTGTTGTGTATGTGTGCTGAGGGTGTGAATATGTGTGTTGATGTGTGTATAAGGGTATGTGTATGTGTTGATATCTGTTGTGTATGTGTGTGTGAAGGGGTGTGTATGCATGTCAGTGTTGACACATGTATGTGTGTGCTGATGTATGCATGAGGGTGTGTGTACGTGTTGGTGTGTGTGTATGTGTTGGGGGCTGTGCGTGAGGATGGGTGTGTTCTAGGAAAGGGGAGTGTTCACCGTTACCAGACTTGTGTGAGGGGCCACAGGAGAATGGTGTAGAGAAGAGACCCTCACACTCGATAACTTGGACTTCAGCTACAGCAACGGAGCCTCCCTCGAAGGGTTTGACAGCAGGCAGGATGTGCCAGTTGGAGCGTGGGGCACCCACACCGACGGGAGGTTTGTTATCTGTCCATCTAAGAGCTGAACGCTGGAGGCAGCTCCACCAGGCCCTGGCATCTGCCCACCCTGGGCAAGCAGGTGGCCCTAACCACACTCCCAGAAAATGGGCAGAGAAGGGGAAAGAACAAATCTCAGTGAGAAGTGGCAGCAAGAACACTGCCACCCTCACCACAGTGGCCTGTGGGACAGGAGTGTGTCACCAGGGGGACTGATTCCCTTAGATTGGAGGCCCTGGAGCTGATGATATTCAAGCAGAAACCAGCAGGCTGGCTGGGAGCTAGGGGTGGATGAGGGAGAGAAGGGAGAGGGTGGCTGGGAAGCCTTGATTGAAGCTGGAGAAGCTTGGGCATCACGGGCAGCCAAGGGAGGCCGGGAGCTGAGGAAAGGGTGGGGTTGGCGCGAGGGAAGTGGTAGGTGATAAGAGGGGCGGTTGGCAGGGGTTGGGCATGCAGGGGCCCGAACTGAACTGTGGTTGGGAGGCGGATAAGAAGAGGGAGGATAGCATGACCACAAGCTGGTGCCACTGTGCATTTGGCCGTTGTGCAAGAGTGGCTGGATGAGCATCTAGGAGAGCAAGGTCAGGGCGCTGATGGCTCTGAAGGAGGGCCCGGAGCTTCTGTGTAAACTGTGATGACTCTGGATTAACCCATCCAGGTCTGCAGCTGAAGCGTCCAGGTTTCTAGTGTATAATTGAAAGTTGCTGAGAGTAGATCTTAAAAATTCTCATCAACAGAAAAACTTTTTTGTAACTATGTGTGTGATGCACATGGACTAGACTTCACAGAATATATGATGATCAAATCATGGCATTTTACAATTAAATGAATATCATGTGATGCATCGATTCAATCTCTATGTTTTAAAAATTCAATGTTTCCAAGGGGTGCCCAGATAGGAGGAAGGACGCAACAGGCAGAAGGCACAGCAGAGGCAAAGGTAGGGTGTTCTGAAGGTGTCCTTGGGTGCAGGGAGCAGGTGGGGAAAGGTACCATTATGGGCATTAGTCGTGCAGAGCCTTCCACGTCCGACACCAAAACTGGGGAGCAGGAAGATCAGGTGGTTCGTAATAATATATTGGATTCATCTCTGTGCTCTCACCCCAAGGGACTACAGAGAGGTATTTGGGGCCCTACCCCCTTCCTCCACACAAAGACACACCTTTGGGGGGGGTCAAAGAGGCAGATGGGGGTGACAGATCCTGTAAGACTATCCCCAATCCCTAGGTCAAGAAGCCCTTTCCCCAGTGGGCTTCAGCCCAGGTCTGCTGTTAAGATAGAGGTTGGAAAGCTGTTTTTCTCATCCACCTGACCTCAGGTGGGCGGGATGGAAGCCAATCAGAGTCCTCTGGAGACAGCTCTGGCTGCAGGATCGGCCCCCCAAGAGAACACGAATGAAACTCAATGCAACATGAAAGATGGCAGGAGGTAGCCAAGTGCTGATCATATCAAGCTAGCTCCTCCTTGGAGTCAGAGAAAAGGAATAGAGCTGTTCTTGTTTTCTCTCCTTTTACTTCCTAGTAAATTGCCAGCCAGCAGTTTGTGGGTCGGGAGTTGTGGGGGACTCTTGGATGTGTAATCTGGCCTGGGAGGCAGGCAGGTTTCCCAGCCACTCAGGATTTTTAACATTTTCTTGTTGAGAGCCACGTCCTCAAGCAAACAGGTAGGCACCATTTGGGGAACATCTAACAAACAACTCTAGCCTGAGCCAGATGCTCTCTGGAGGATCAGAAAAGGTCAGACTGTCTTTGTGCAAAAGGAGTCTAGCATCTAGACAGGGAAAAAGGCACAGGTTCCTCCTCTATCTCCCTATATGGTATGCTCATTAAGAGCAGGGCCTTGTCAGACCATTGGTCTCTGAACCCAAGCACCTGGTAAGTCTCTGTATACATGACACCTCATTCCAGATCCTTTCATTTGTGTTAGAAACTCAGCTCAAAATGGTTTAAAAGAAAAGCAGAACACATTGACTCACAGAACTGAGAAATCCAGAGCTAGTGCAACTTCAGGTAAGGCTGGATCAAGGGGTCAACCAATGTCATAAAGGTCAGACTTTCCTCCTCCCCATCACTTATCTCTTTGGGTTTGCCACCTTTTCAGATGGATTCTTACTAAGGGGTGACTCTTGGTCACAAAAGTTACGTCTTTAGCAATACCAATTGAAAGGTTTCTTTTTTCCCAATAGTTACAGCCGATGTGCCTGGACTAGATCTTGTCTGAACAACATAGGACACATATTGATGCTTGATATAATCACTGGCCAAGGAAATCAAATATGCTGATTGGCCAGGCCTGGATCTTAAGCCCATTTCATATTTGTTACATGAACAAACATGAAAGGCTAAGTGATAGCAATATACTATTTTATATTTGAGCAACAGAGCAGGTAGATCTGATAAAATCTCTACCAGATCATTTCACCTTTGCTTGAAACTTCCATCTCACTCAAAACAAAATCCCAAGTCCTTGCAATGGCCCTCGAGGCCCTACATGACCTGCACCCCTACCCAGATCAGATTCCTCACTGACTTCCCTCCCACCAGTGTCCCTTTACTCACTAGGGGTCACTAGCTGCCAGCCAGGCTGTCTTCCTTGTGAACCCCCAAATAAACTGGCATGCAGTATCTCAGCCTCTTTGTTAATGAAATGGAGGCATATGAGTAACATCTGATATTTTGTGTGCCCAGTATCCTGCTCTTTCTGACAACTCAGTGGCATTCACTCACCCCTATGAGTTTCCTAAGTATTGAGTCCATCCCAGATCTGGAAGTGGACTTGAGACTCCCGATCACAGCAGCCAGTAGCCTCCCAAAACCATTCAGAGTATGGTTCAGGGATGGGCACGCAATCCAGGTCCATCTGAGGGGATTCAACCGTGAAACTTTCATTGGAACAACTGGAAATGAAAAGCTCTCTTGCTGCTGATGTTAGATAAGACAAGCATTGAGCTGCCAGAACTACCAACTATAGAGAGAGTCTACCTGACAGATACTAAGGAAAGTAGAGCAGTAAGGCAGGAGGAAAACTGAGTCCTGGTGATGTCAATGAGCCCCTAGATTCAGCCATGCCTGAATCTCACCAGGTTTTTTAGTTACATGCTTTACAGTAGGTTCCCTTCTTTGTTCAAACGAATTGAGGGTCTCCCCGGTGGCACAGCAGCTTGAGCACAGCGCTGTGAAGCTGTCTGCAGCCTCTGCAGCACAGGTTAGATGCCCGGCCGGCCAGAGAGATACCCACATGGTGTGGCAGACCTCTCCTGTCTCGCTTGCTGCTCCCCTCAGCAGTGTATTTCAGTCAATCTGCCTGTTCTGTTTTCCGCTCTGTCTCTGGTGAATCCTCTCACACCTCACACCTCTGGCCCGTACCCCAGCTCTTGTATGCATAAATAAATAAATCTTTTAAAAAATAAAAATAAAATAAAATAATGAAAGGCTTAATGGTTGATGAATTGGACCATTTTGATTCTTCAAGTACTCCCTGGCTCTCCAGAACACGCCCAGTCCCTCCCTGGAAATGCTTCACTCCGTCCTACAGCCTAGCACCTAAGGGATTAACACCAGAGCTGACAGGGGCCCCTCTGGACACTGCTTTGTGACTAAGGCTACGTCACTTTGATATCACCTCTGGGTACATCTATCAGCTCTTCCAGATGCACACTTTAAATGAAAACACTAAATTATCAACAGTTCCACGAAATAAGAGCCTCACCCTACATCCCTCAAATCACCAATTATTGTTAACTCTGTAACCTCTTCTGATCCGAATGATGCCAGGGACTCAATTTTGTACAGGGATGACTAAGCAGACAAGGGCACCCGACCAAGCCCTGTCTCTCTCCCTGCCTGTACCTAGCAGACACCTCGCCTTACTTCTCCATCACGGTCATATTTGTCATCCCCAGCAGCAATCTGATCCTCCTCTGTTTTAACACACAAATGCTGGCCTCACCCTCCCTCCACTGCAGGACATATGGTCCGTTTTTGTTCAGCTTTTCAAATTTTAAAAACTCGCTCTGTTGGAAATTGAATTTCCATGTGGTGCCCATCTTTCTGGTAATAGGCAACGGATTTCCTTCCTGATTCTGACTTCAGTTTTGCAAATCACAAGACACAGTTTAACTTTTTGTCTGCAAATGCTTTTGGTTGTTGCGCTTTGAAATAAGAATCCATGTGCAGGATTGTGTAATGCTGCCGTTTAATAAATTATTTATTTTGACTCTAAATCCATAAAGGATTTAAAGTGGTTTATAAAAATACATAGCAGATGAAATCAATACTTGAGGGACTCAGGGAAACGGAAACAATAAGGAACAATAGATCTGATAGGTATTGTGCTCAGCTGCTTATAAGAGAGAGCAGAAATAATGGTGGCTTTGACACCACAGGACTTTGTTTTTCCTTACATAAATGAACTCTGAGGGGAGGGAGAATGGATGAAGCGGCTCCACAAAACGGAGGATGCAGGCTCTTTCTAGCATCCTGCTTCATTATTCTTAGTGTGGCTTTCTCCTCAACTCCACCTTATGCTTCAATAGGGTCATGGGAACTCCGCTATTGCTTAGGCCACAAGAAGGAAGGGAGAAAACCCTGCCATTCCAGTTTTCTTTAAGAAGCTCCTTGGAAGCTCCAGCCCCAAACTTCTACTTGTATTTCACCAGCCAGAATTGAGCCGTGGCTCAGAGGAGGCTGGGGAAGGCATTCCCTTAGCTCTGCACAGTGTCTCCTCACATAAAATTGAGGCTCAGTTCCTAGGAAGGGAAAAGAGAAAGGACAATGAGTAGGTCGCTCATAATCTCTGTGACAGGTAAGGAAAGGAAATAAAGCCAGACGTGCAGCTGACTCACAGCACTGCCTCCCGTCAAGACCCCACCGGGGCCAATGGTCCCATGCCGGGGCCAGTGGCCGAAAGGAATCCGTGACTAAATACAAAGTGCATTCTCTCAGCAAAGAAAGCAAACTCATTGCCCAGTGAAAAACCAACACAGAGGTTAAAAACTCTACCCACAGGTCTTCACGAGGAAGACATGGGGCACGGTGGGCCATTGCCACAGCAATAATGGAAGGACAGGGCTTCCCTGGTGGCACAAGGGGTTAAGCATCGCACTATGAAGCAATCCACAGCCTCTGCAGCACGAGTTTGATCCCCAGCCAGGGAACTACCCGCATGGCGCAGCAGACCTCTCCTGACTCACCCGCTGCTCCCCTCAGCAGTGTATTTCAGTCAGTCTGCCTGTTCTGTTCCCCACTCTGTCTCTGGTGAATCCTCTCACTCCCCTACCCCCACATCTCTGGCCTGTACTCCAACTCTTGTATGCATAAATAAATAAATCTTTAAAAAAAATTAATGGAAGGACATGCTTCTGGGATTTGCTTCCAAAATTTGGGGTGAGGGAGTGGGTGGGAGTAGAGCTAAAACCAGATGGGCCATGAGTTGGTAATTGCTGGAGACATAGGAGTTTGTTTCCCTTCACTTTAGTGTATGTTTACCATTTTTCCATAATAAAAACAAATTTAAAGTGTAGTAGATCCAAAGCAATTTTTAAAATTACTTTTTAAAATGCTTATTTTAATAAATTTACTTTTAAGTTAATTGACAGGTGGTTTCTATCAGAACTACACCCTCATAGATTTTGGCCTTTTATCCACTTTCCTTATTTATTAACTTATTCTTTTTTTAAAAAAAAAAAAAGATTTTTTATTTATGCAAGAACCTGGGTACAGTCCAGATGCGCAGGAGGGTGAGAGGATTCACCAGAGACAGAGCGGGGAACAGAACAGGCAGACTGACTGAAATACACTGCTGAGGGGAGTAGCGGGCGAGACAGGAGAGGTCTGCAGCGCCAAGTGGGATTCTCGCCTGCCGGCGGAGATCAAACCCACGCTGCGGAGGCTGCGGACAGCTTCACAGTGCGGTGCTCAACCGCCTGTGCCACCAGGGAGGCCCCCTTATTAATTTATTCTTTGAACAGCTTTATTGAAATATAATTCACATACCATACAACTCACCATTTTGAAGTGTACAATTCACTAGGGTCTGGCAGGGTTGTACAGTCATCACCAGAACCTAATTTTAGAATACTTTCATCAGCCCCAAAAGAAATACCCACAGTAATTATACCCCATTCTCCTTCCCCCAGTGCACTGCAACCCTAAGCAACCATTTGTCTGCTTTCTGGTTCTATGTGTTTGCCTTTTCTTTATATTTCATAATATAAATGGAATCACGCAATATCTTTAGTACATGTCACTAGTTTCTTTCACTTCTCATAATGTATTGAAGGGTCACCCACAGTATAGTGTGTATCAGTACGTCAGACCCTTTTATAATTAAATTTATTCCATTCTCTTGATATTCTACATTTTGTTTACCCAATCATCAATTGATGGACATTTTTGGTTGTTTTTAATTTTTGACTTTTTTGAAAAATTCTAATATGAATCTGCATTTTTGTGTGTGAATATGTGCTTTCATTTCTCTTGGGTACCAACCTTGGAGTAGAAAGGCTGGATTAAATGGTAACGCTATGTTTAATATTTTGAGGATTGCAGAAACGTTTTCCAAAGTGACCACGCCATTTTACATTTCCACCAGTATGTTACATATACACCAGTTATAAATGTACATATACACAGCCTCATCATCACTTATTATCGTCTGTCTTGTTTATTTTAGCCATAACAGTGAGTGTGACATGGTAGCTTATGACTTTGATTTGTATTTTTCTAATGACTAATAATATTGACCATCTCTAAATGTGCTTATTGCCATTTTTATATTTCCTTTGGAGAAATATTCATACCCTTTCCCCGCTTTTCAGTTGGCTTATTGTCTTTTTATTGTTGATATATATTTTTAGTGGTTTTTTTTCTGTCATGAAAGGATATTGGAGTTTGTCAAATACTTTTTCTACACTTAGAAGAGGATCATATAGTTTCTATCATTTAGTGTATTGAAATGGACTAAGTATAGATTTAGACTAAATATAGATATCAATAGGGATTATAATATTAACATAGTAATTGATTTTTGAATGTTAAGTCAACTGTGCATTCTTGGAATAAATTCCTGGTAAGTGACACTTTTTATATATTCTAGATTCAGTTTGCCATTTTTTTTTGAGAATACTTGCCTCCTATCCATGAGGTTATTGATCTGCAATTTCCTATTTTGTGATGTCTTTGTTATCAAGGTAATATTGACATCATAGAATGAGATGAAAAATGTTCCCTCTTCCAATTTTTAGAAGCATTTTTGAAGAGTTCACATGAATTCTTCCTTAAACATTTGGTAAAATTCACAGATAAAGTCTTCTGACTCTAACTTTTCTTTGTGGAAAAAAATTTGATTATGGGGGGGCCCTCCAAGGTGGCCTAGGGGTTAAATCTCAGAGCTATCACTGCTACCTCCTGAGTTCAATCCCTGGCCAGGGGGCTGACCCACATGGCGCAGCAGACCTCTCCTCTGAAAGGGCTACTTTTGGTACAATTCCAAGTATATGACATCCTGGAAAAGACAAACTTTGGAACAATGAAAAAAAATTTTGGCGGTTATCAGACTTAGGGGTAAGAGAGGGATGAATAGGCGGAACTATATAAAGGTGTCATGTCAAGCTGTATTGGAGCTGTTATAGAACAGGGAGAGGGGCAGCCCAAAACCCTGCAACCCTGCCTATTCTAAATGGGTTCTGCCATCCGCCGCATCAACACAAAACATAGGAGACTTTAATGGGAAGGAACTTTAATAAAACTAGGAAACAATACAGGTAAGGCAAAGAGTCTAGTTTCTAAATGAAGCACCCAAAGTTACCCATCCCCTCGTGGGTAAAACTCCATCCAAATGGGATCGGCCCAGAACAAGGCCCCAAAGCCTGCTACAAGTCTAAAGCATCTTCCAGTGGGGACCCACAGAAAAGGGTCACAAACAACCGGACAAGCCCGGAAGGAAAAGAGCAAAATCAACATCAAGATAAAAGCTGCCATGGTCACCTCCCCACGGGTCTCACCCACATCTGTGTCACCCAGTCCACGACCAAAAGACAAGCACAGTTTCTTCACATGTCTCTAGGCTCCATGCGCCTCCTCCAGGTCTCCTTCTGGCTCCATCCTGCTTCCTTCCTCAGTCTCTTCTGCAGCTTCTTCTCTTCCTGCTCAGCTCCACCCTCCCTTGGGTGGGGCAGGGAACCTCCCCCTTTCCTGGGGACCACCCTGTTACAGAGCCTAAAGCCAAAGTGGGTGATCCTGCACCTGTCTTTAAAATGTTGATATGATGACTATACCTGAGAGAAGAAAGCATACATTGTATAAAAATGAAGAATGATGTAAAAAATACATGAAATTTTTAAAAAGTAAAATTAAAAAAAATTAAAAAATAAAATGCTGACATTTTGTTCATTATAATTTTTTCCATTAATTTTAATTTTTTAAAAAGCAATACATTACAAATATTATTTATCCTGATGCCAGCGTTTTGGGCATCCCCTTAAATTTGGTCAGCTTTGTTCACCTACCTAGCTCCAACTTTGCTTTGTCTAAACCTAGTACTCAGTACAAATTAGCCATTGATACTGCTACTGTTTATTGGAAGCTAACTCTACACAGGAAATTGTTGCAAAGAGTCTTTGTAAATATGTCACCTCAACACCCAAAAGGAAAACCAGAAACATAGTTTAAAAGCATGGAACAGAAGGGGAGAAAATATTTGCAGCTGATGCAGACAAAGGATCAGTGCCCAAGATATATAAAGAACACCTACCAATTAATTTTTTAAAGACAAAGGCCCAATACAACAGCTGGCAAAGGAGAGACATTAACAATTCTCCAAAGAGGGAAAACAGATGGTCAACAAACATATGGAAAAACTTCAACCTCCCTGGCTATGAAATACTTATTTTGGAGCTTGATGTTATCAACTATATTGGCAAGGGCATAGGGAAACAGAATTATAAACTGATACCCCCTCTTTGGAGGGAAATTTGGCATATCTATTAAATTAAAATCATACATGCCCTCTGGCTGAGCTACTCCACTGCCTGTCTACCCAGGGAATAAACTGCACACAGGCATGATTGAGACTTTGCTTGCAACAGCAATAAAATGGAAATACCTGACGTGTTCTTTAAGAAGGGAGCTGTTACAGAACCGGTTGGTGATAGTTACTCCGATCACCAGCCCTGGTCTGCAGAGGCCTCCACATCCGCCTCCTCCCTGAGCTTCTCCTCTGCACACATTTTACAGGTTTGGAAAATGGAACATTTTCTGGAACCTTCTGCAGAACAGACTGGTGGGGTAGGGTTTCCACCTTACAGTGTTTTCATTCTTGCAAGCCTGGGTCTTTTCTCCCTTCCTCATGTTCCTTCTTCCTCCCGGGTCTGCCGGCCAGTTCTGGCATTTCTCCCCACTGCATCTGGGTTCACGTTTTTCCAAGCTGCCCTCCTGGAACTATGTGAAGACTGTCTCCTGGGAATTGCCATGGTGTCAAAGCCTGTATCACCAGAGAGTGCTTGCCTAGTGCACTTGTCTAATATCATGTTCAGCTCCTAACCTTCTCCCTCTCCCCATTCCAGCACCCACTGGAGCCAATTTACTCCTCTCCCAGCTCTGGTTGGTTCATGAGAAACTGATGCTCAGCCCCTTTGGTGTTTAACCGACCCCCACCCCCACAGCAGCCCAGACAATCCCCAGACGGACTGCATTGGCATTGGATTCCTGGGTGATTTCCATTGTCTACAACTGTTTGAGAAGCTGCGAGAATTCTTGGCAAGGTGGTGGCTATGCCAGCCTCTGGGCTCTCACCTCCCTGTGTTCAGCACTTCCTACTTGCCTCCGTCTCTGCTTCTGTGAAGGGCAGGGAACAATGCCAGGCACTCAGGGTTGTTGTCAGGATTAGGGTTAACACCTTATAACTTCCCGGCACAGTACCCGCATGGCTGGGCTGAGCGACTAGGATGAGAACTTCTAAACTGAGATTCTACAAACAGGAAGAAATGCTTCTCAAAAACCAGTGGGGGGATTGAAAGCAATGTGAGGACTTGGGTGAGGGGAAGAGGGGACTTTGAGGGGGGATAGGAAATACAAACTGGTTCCGTTGCAGCTGTGGGGCGTGTGGGGGATTCTCTCCAGACACTTCTCTGTTGTGGGCACTGAACTGTGCTTGAGGGATCAGTAATATTCCTGGTCTCTACTCCCTGGATGCCCGAAGTGCTTCCACCCACTGTGATGACAACCAACTGTCTCCTGGGGTCAAAATCATCCCCACATGAGACCCACTACCCTGAAAATAATGAAGCCTCCAAGCGCAACTGGGATGCTCATGCAGAAACCTCTGCCTTGTACGGCGGGGTAAGGATGGTCATTATTTAGAGTCTATTGAGAGCTTAGTATGTGCACAGGCTGCTGATGCTTGGCATGTGCCAGCTCTTAAACCCTCTGCCCTTCCTACCTGCCACTATCATTTCTCTCCTCACTGAACAGATGAAGAACTTCTCTCTTCGCTTCAAATTCAAATCCAACCAGTAATACCAAGAGTCTGCTGTGTACTAGAGCTGAGGGCAGTATTGAATGCATTTATATAATCTCACTGGTTTCTGGGTGGATTTGGCCAATGGGAGGCACTAAGAGGAAACTGGAGTGTGAGAGGAGGAGAGAAATCGAGGCAGCTGCTGCTCCCGGAGACAGCCACTTTCTCGGAGGTTGTGGCTCCGGTTACCCCCAGGCCTGGGAACACCAACTCCTTCCTCTACTCCTCCCCCACAAAGGTGGCAGTATTTTTTTGCTGAAATTAATGATGAAGTGTCCTCACATGCCCTGTTTGGCTTCTCAGTGCTTCCAGCACTTGTGGAAATAATTCCCTGCATGTTTTCTCATTTTATACACCTAGAGGGGTTTTTGCATCTCTGATTGAACTTTGCTACACGCAGGATTTGATTTCTTAGGCCATGTTCTTAGATATCAGAATAACAAGCTCTTGGCAATATATGGAGCCTATCCAGAATGTAAGAGTGTCTGTGTTTGCTAGATATACCAGTCAGAACTCTTGATTGCAAGTGACAGAAAACCCAACCCTAATGGTTTAAGCAAGAAAAGGAAATTTATTAGCTTATATAACAGAAAAGTCCAGGGGATAAACTGCCTTCAGGCACAATTTGATCCAGGAATTTTATGTTATTGTCAGTGTCTCCATCTCCAGTCTTTCTTTCTTCTGTGTTAATTTCATCCTTAGGTAAGCTCTTCCACTATGGTGGCAAAGGACATTCCAGCATCAACTAGACTATACCTTCCAGCTTAATGACTCCAACAGAAAAAGAATCCTCTTTCTCAATATTTCCAAATGAAGTCCATGAAAGGTTTCTCATTGATTCAGCTTTGATCACATGCCCTTGATCACATGCATTGTGCCCAGCAAGATGAGATAATAGTTAACATATTCAGCCACTAGAACTGGAGAGTGGGGTTAGCATTCCCAAACTACAGGATCCAAGAATGGGCCCCACATTAGCCATTTTTAAGAGTACAGGTCCTAAATACAATCACACTATTGTGCAACCACCCCCGCCATCTAGCTGGAGCACTTTTATGTCTTCCTAAACTGAAACTATTGATATGTATCCATTAAACATTACCTCCTCATTCCACGCTCCCCCAATCCATGGCAGCCACCATTCTAGTTTCATGAGTTTGACTATTGTAGGTACCTCGTAAAAATGGAATCACACACTATCTGTCCTTATGAGTTTTTTCACCCAGTACAATGTCTTCAAAGACTCATTCATGTCATAGCCTGTTAGACTTTCCTTTCTTTTTAATGCAGAATAATATTCCGTGGTGTGGATAGACCACATTTTGTCTATCCACCATGAGTCAATGGACATTTGTGTTGCTTCTACCTTTTGGCTATCCTGAATAATGCTGCTACAAATCTGGGAGTACAGATATCTATTCCAGCCCTGCTTTCAATTCTTTGGAGTTATATATCCAGAAGTGGAACTGCTAGATCACACGGTAATTCTGTTTTTAACTTTTTGGGGAACTATCATACTGTTTCCACAGCAGCTGCATCATTTTACATTCCAACCAGCAATGCATAAGGGTTTCAATTTCTCCACATCCTCACCTACACTGGTTATTTCCTCCTTTTTAAAAAACAGTGTTTTGAAGTATAGTTTCTATACCTTGAAAATGACTTTTCTTAATTATACAATTTATTTTTTTAGGATTTATTTATTTATGCATACAAGAGCCGGGGTACAGCAGAGATGTGGGGGGTGGAAGGAGGGTGAGAGGATTCACCAGAGACACAGTGGGGAACAGAACAGACAGATCAACTGAAATACACTGCTGAGGGGAGCAGCGGGTGAGACAGGAGAGGTCTGCTGCATCCTGTGGGTAGCTGCCTGGCCAGGGATCAAACTCATGCTGCAGCAGCTGCAAATAGCTTCATAGTGCTGTGACTTAAACCCTGAGCCACCAGGGAGGCCCTTAATTATACAATTTAATGATTTTTATGAAATGGAGAGTGATGCAACCATTGGCACAATTACATTTTAGAACACTTTTATCCTTCCCAAAAGGTCCCTGAAGCCCATCCACAGACACTCTGCATGCTTTCCACCGGCTCCAGGTAAGTGAACCTACTTTCTATACCTGTCTCCCTCTTCTAGACATTCATACTGGTGGACTTGTGGTTTTCATATTGCAAATGTAATCAATACTTCTTCCTTGTAGTTACTGAATACCATTCTACCATATAGACAGACCACATCTTATTTATCTATTCACGAGTTGGTGGATATTTGGATTGCTTCCACATTACTTTTATTGTGATAAAACATACATGACCAAATCTGTCCTTTTTAAGTGTCCAAATCATCAATTACATTCACAACTGTACAACCATCATTACCATCTATTTCCAAAATTTTCACCCTTGCAAACGGGAAATCTGTGCCCATTCAACAGACTCCCCATCTTCCATTACCCCCAGCACCCGGTAACTGTTGATCTATTTTCTGTCTCTATGACTTTGCAATTCTATATATTTCACATAAATGGTATCATATAATCTTTGTCCTTTTATATCTGTCTTCTTTCATTTAGCATAACATTTCAAGGTTCACCTATGTTACAGCATGTGTCAGTACTTCCCTTTCATGGCTAAATAATATTCCATTTTATGGTCCTACCACCTTTTGGTTATCTGTATATGAGGTGATGAAAGCTGGAGTCATTTCCACTCTTTGGCCCCTGTGAATGGTGCTGTGCACATTGGTGTACAACCTTTGTATGGGCACAGGTTTTCACTTCTCTAGGGTATGGAATTGGTGGGTATGTCAGTAAACTTAACTCCCTCCTCCCTTAAATGTTTTCCTTTCTTCCCTTCCAAGTTGTCACATGTTGGTGTCCTCCTCTTTCACCTGCTACATCTCAGCCTCCTTTCCTGGTTTTTCCTCATTCCCCAACTGCCTCATGTGAAATGACCCTGGGGGAATCTCAGTCCAGAGACCTTTCCTCTCTTCTACAACCCACAAATCAAACTGGTTTAAACCCAAAAAGGACTTTGGGGCTAACAGATATGGAAAAGTCTGGAGTGATATCTTCAAGCATGGCTGGATCCAGGTGCTTAATGTCATCAAGACTTGCTCTTTTCAGGCCTCCCCTGGTAGCGCAGCGGTTGAGCGCTGGACTGCAAAGCTGCCCACAGCCTCTGCAGCACCAGTTCGATCCCCAGCCACCAGCAAGGGTCCCACATGGCGCGCAGACCTCTCCTGTCGCGCCCGCTGCTCCCCTCAGCAGTGTACTTCATCAGTCTTCCTGTTCTGTTCCCTACTCTGGCTCTGGTGAATTCTCTTATCCTCTTCCGCTTCTGACTGTACCCAGTGCTTACGAAACTATGAACCAGAGACACTTTTTGAGGGGTGAGGGGCGGGAGGGGAGGGATTGGGGTCAGAATGGGGGGGTTGCAATTGTATGGGGAATATAAAAATAAAATTTATTATTTAAAAAAAAAAAAAAAAAAAATAAAATAAATCTTGCTGAGAAAAAAAAAATAAATGAATCTTAAAAGAAAGGCCATATGTTAAAAAAAAAAAAAAAAGACTTGCTTTTTTTCATCTCCTGGCTCTGTTTTTCTCTTCTCTGGGTTAACATGACTCGTCAGCAGGACCTACTTGATGGTCCATGACAGCTCTAGGCTAATAGCAATCATAACTTCTTCTCTATTTCAATTGTTTCTACTGAATTTGAGTTTCATTCGAGCCTCTTGTCCATTCCCAGTCACCGAGGCCAGAAAATACAAAGCTCTGAAAATTGACAAATCCAAGAGGTAGTCAACTGAGTGTGAACCTTCTAAAGGCATTCCTGCCTCACCCGGCAGCTCTGCTCCAGCTCATTGGCCATAATGAGTGGCATGTGTGACATGGTCATTCCTGTTTCAGGTGCCTCCAGGAAGGTGAGGGCTTTAGCTTTCCAGCCTCTAAAAGGAGAAAAACACAAAGGAAAAAATGACCGTGAAAAAACTTTTGGGTAACTAATTACCCTTCACCCTCAAAAAGGATGGGAGATAAGGACAAAATCAACTTGCCTACGGCAAAATGACTTTTCACAGTTCTGCCTGAGGCTGCAGCTTCAGTTCAATTAAATCAATTATATCTCAAGAAAGCTGAAAAACAGAAATCCTACAACTCATTGAGCAATTAGTCCTCTATAGGGTTTCTCCACCTGGCACTATTGACATTTGGCACCAGATAATTTTGTGCTGTGGACTGGTCTATGCATTGTAGGATGCTTAGCAGCATCCTTGGCCTCTCCTTGCTCCATGCCAATGGCACCCTGCTCCTCGTCATGACAAGCAAAAACATCTCCAGGCATTATGAATGTCCTCTGGTGTGCACAGTGGCCCCCACTTGAGAACCACCTCTTTACTAGAACATAAGCTCCATGATAGCAGAGTTTGTCTGTTGTTTTTTTTCACTTTTGTGTCCTCAACTGCTGTGGCACATAGTAGGTGCTCGATGAATATTTCTCACTTTGAATGAATGAATGAATGACTAAATGCATGACTATGTGCAGTACTGGGAATTACACCATAAAGAACACATAGACTTTATTCTTAAGACATAGGAGATCTATTGGGGGTGCAAGGGTACCATAGTCTTTCCAAAAAAAGGCACTTCCTGTCTCCTCCTGTTGCAAAGACCAGGAACTCACCATCCAGCAAATGAAAGGACTTCCTAGCAAATCTGTGTGGGCTCCATGGTCCCCACAAGTGCATCCACATTGTCAGGATTATAGTCACAAGGGAATCAGAGCAGTGAGACCAGTCTGGTGATGAACCACTAGAAAAATCATCCAAATAACTTGGTCAAAGACCTTAACATTTGAGAACAACAACTTGATATTTTGTTTTGATTTTTTTTTTATTGTGTTATGGTCCACATGCATTAAAATTCACTCCTTCAAATGTACAAGGCAAGGGCAGTGCAGCTATCGTCACTATCAATGTCGGCACATTTGCATCACCCCCAAATAAACCTGTACCCACAAATTTTCCATCTCCCCCTATAGGTTGCAGCCTATGTCAGTGCTGCTTTCTTTTCCAAGCCAAATACTATTCCATTGTGTGAACAGAGCCGAGTGTCCCTTGATGAATGACCTCTCAATGTCAGCAGGACCGCAAAAGAGGGCAGTACCGCCCGGCTGTACCATCCTGCCAGGGCTCTGCCTTCATCTGGGCATAAGCACACTCTGACTACCCATTTCTCAGAATGTGCCTTGTGGTTAATAGATGCTGAGTGTGTGCCCCATTTTGTTCACCCGCTCATCAGTGGAGGACATTTGGGGAGTTTCCATGGCAACAAGCACATATAAGGCTATTCCGAATTTTCCTTTCTGAGATTTTGTGAACCTCGTTTTCAGTTCTCAAGGATGTACACCTCAGAGTGAAACTTGCTGTGCCCTGTGGCAACAGGATGGTTTCTGCCTGGGAGATAGTGCTGGGTGTGCCAGGACAATGATTCCCAGCCCCGGGGACTTCTCCAGGCCAAAATGCTGAAAATGCTGAAAAACAAAACCAATCACACAACCTGGACTGTATGTCGTATTGCCAACCAAAGACTTTTAGATAAAAGAAAATCAAAGGAATATTTTAATCATTACTTCATCACAAAAGAACAATTTAACCACCACCTCTACTACCACCATCATGAGCCCCCCAAAAGAGAAAGAGATAAAGTATTAGAATAAGCAGCACTGGTTAAAGTTTATGAAAATTTTACTTTGTTCCTGGGTTTCTCCAAAGCACTATGAATTAGAGAAAAAAAAAAAAAACAACACAAAACCCTCCTCATAGTCTAACCAGAATGTGTGTGTGTGTGTGTGTGTGTGTGTGTGTGTGTGTGTAGTGGGGGATGTTGGGTACCCCAGCTCTAAAGAATTCTGAAATGTGGGGGGAAAAAAGTGGTTCTTGCCCTAAGGAGCTTCAGGCTCCAAGAAGAATAGAAACCAGCATAATTGTTTTAACCGAGGCACAATAGGAGAAACCAAAGACAGAAATGAGCTCCGACTGTGGGAAAGCCAGGTGGGCAGCAGAGACCTGGGCCGGCTGAGATGGATCTTCTGCTCCCACAAGTCTGGGAGATAATTTTTACCAGACTAGGGAGAATCTGCAATTCCTAGAATCTTGGTACCTTTAGAAACAAAGAGAGCTTCTGTTGCCACATAATCTCTTCCAGTTGGGGTATTAATGAAAACAGTGGGGAGGTATGGTCCCCTCACCACCCCCCCTCCCCAGCAGCCCCTGAGCTCTGGGACCCATCACCTTTGACAGGATCCAGCTGGGAAATCAGCCCTAAGGTACTTGCCCCTGGGGCAGGTTTGGAAGGGAAGCAGCCGCCCCAGGAGGCCAGGAGAAGTCACAGGGCTGGGGTCTGTGAGGCTCTGAGGCCATACCTCTCCCCAGGCTCCTGAGTCCCCTGGGAGGCCTCAGGAGGGGGCACAGGAGGTGTTGTAGCTGCACATGAAGGGATGGATTATCCTGTTGGCTTTCCAGTCCCTCCAACTAGCTCCCACTTTCAACTGGAAGCTCAGCGATGAGGAAGGACACTACAGAGGGGGTCGTGGGACAGAAGTGTGAGCGCATCAGGATCAGACTTGACTGATTTGCGCTTAAGACTGGCGATGAAAATCAATGAGGGAAAGTCCCCAAGCTTTGTGAGGTGGGTTCAGGGAAAATTGTGGTGAGATTTTTTTCTGATGACAGCGAGAGACAAAAAGCCAGCGCCAAACTCACACATGACATAGCTTTTGGATTTTATTCTGGTGCCAGGCAGGGTCGCTTAAGAGAATGATTCTAAGAGGAGAAAGCCAAATACCCGCTCATACGCACACACTCTAACCCTCACCCCCAGTCCCCACGCACAGCCGCCACCCCTTTTTTTATTTCAGAGAGGAGTAAACTAGGACCAGGTGGTGAGTGTATCGGAACTCCCTGAACATTGTCGCCCTCTGGTGTCCCAGAAGTAAATTGCATTAAGGTTGAGGAAGGGGCTAGAATACTGTTTGTTTCCCTTTGGTGAAAAGATTAAGGTTGGACCTTTTAGAGAGGCTGGCATTGTTTAAAAGGAATGCCCATCGGAAGGTACAGCTTTGAAGTTGAGGTCTAGAACATCTTTCTTCCTTCTGAAACCAGCTTATCCTTTGGGCCCAGAGTTCATATGTTCTTGGTCTCACCACCTATAGCTGCGGGTCAGCCTCGGTGCCCTACTCTGCCTCATCCTCACACTCAGACAGCCCCTGAGGCTGTCTATTCGTCTGCTTCTCACCACTGCACTGCTGCAGCCCTTGTTCAGAACACGACCCCTGTCAACCAGAACATGGTAGAAGCTTCTCTTTCAGAAGCTTCTCTCAAAGAAACATCCTAGCAGGGCGGTCTCTCCCTGATTAAAACACCACTCTGGTTACCATTGCTGCAGGACAACTCATCCCCCTATTTAGCACTGCTCATTGTTTTTGTGGGTTAGCTGTTAGGACAGGTCATAGCTTAGCATTTCCAGTGGAGATTTCTAATGTGACTGCAGTCAGACCACTGGAGCTGAGATATTGAGAGCTGGAGCTGTTCGGGTTCCGGCATCAGCCTTTCTTCACATGGTCTCTCCATGTGGGCTACTTTGGTTTCCTCACAACATGGTGGACTCAGGGCAGTGCCTGGTGACACAGTAACTCGGGATCTGGCACAAGTGTGCCCGTAAGCCACGTGGAAGCCCAGTCGCCATTTGTGACCTAAACTCAGTGGTCATAGAGAGTCCCTTTTGCCACCCTCTGTTAGTTGATACAGTCTCAAAAGTCTACTTGGTTTCAAGGTGGGGGAAGGGGGACATAAACCTCACCTCTCAAGGGGAGAATGGCCCGACTGTGGCCTGAACCAGCCAATACCCCATGCAGCAGAAGAACCACCTGGCTGATCCCAATTTACCACAGATAAATACTAAGTTGTTTTAAAATGCTAAGTTTGGGGGTAGATTGTTGCACCGCAGGAAGGAAGGAGCGAGACTTCTGTGTGAGTAGAAGGTCCATTAGGCCCAGGGAGGGGCTGACCTTGGGATTCCACTGTCAGCCGCCCACTGGTAAACAGGGCAGAGCACAGCTCAGAAGTCTTGTGTTCCTGTCCCAGCTGGCAAGCAGGGCTGTGTCCAGCAGCTGCTGTGACTCAGGACTTTGAATCTATAGTGGGCAAAGCAGAGGAGCAAGACTTTTGGGACTTATTGTTAAAGGAGGTGGTGGTGGCACTAGACCAGAGGCAGTCCCTGAGACAAAACCAAGAGTGGAGACCAGGTATCCACTTCAATAAGCAGCAGCATCTTTTCCAGAATCTTCTTTGGGTGTAGTTTCTGATGCCCTAATGTTCCTCATTTCCCATTTATTTTCTCAGCCTGGTTCTCTACCTTCTGATTGATGTTGCAAAAGACCTGTCATCCTTCTAGTAAAACCCTTTTTCTGCTTAAGTTAGCAAGAGTTAGAGTATTGATTAGGTTGGATTGCATACATCAGACAAACCCAAAATAACTGACTTAAATAAGAGAGGCAATTTTCTCTATGTGACGGTAGTACAGAGGTCAGCAGTCAGGTGCCCCAGGACACTATCCTCATGTCTTAGTGCTCTGCCTCTGTTTAGGCATTGCCTCGTGGTCTAAAATGGTTGCTCAAGCTCCAGCCACTGTGTCCAGAAGGGAAGAGGAGAAATGAAGGTCACACCCCTCCATTTAAAGAAGACCTCCTCCTCCCCAGTGGCGTAGCAGTTGAGCGCTGGGTTGCGAAGCTGCCCGCAGCCTCTGCAGCGCCAGTTCGATCCCCGGCTGCCAGGCGAGGGTCCCACGTGGCGTGCAGACCTCTCCTGCCGCCCGCTGCTCCCCTCAGCAGTGTACTTCGTCAGTCTGCCTGTTCTGCTCCCCGCTCTGGCTCTGGTGAATTCTCTCACCCTCCAGCGCTTCTGACTGTACCCAGTGCTTGTATAAATAAATTTAAAAATTTAAAAAAAAAATAAAGGAGACCTCCTAGAAATCTCATTTTATACCTTTGCTTCTATCTCATATCTAATACTTAATCATAAGACCACTCCTACATTTGAGAAAGATGGTGATGGATGGTTTTTGGCTGAGCCTTCAGGCACCCAGCTAAAACTCAGAATTATATACTAAAGAGGAAGGAAAGAATGAGTGTTGAGGTAAGCTGCCAGGAACCTCTGCCACAGCCTGTCCCTCGTGTTCAACAAGAACCTGACATGGAATTGCTGGGCCAGGTTTCCAGCCTGTGGCCACAGGGAAGCAAGGGACCACATTGTCCCAACATAGCTCCTTTTTCAAATCCCTCCCCTCATTTGTCTTGAACCCCCACTGGCATTCCCAGAACCCTCAGTGGGATAGCGCCCCAGATGCTCTCATGGGGACTTGCTATCACATAGTCCTGGTTGCTTCTTCATTCCTCTGCTGCTCTGCTCTGCTCCTTTTTTGGGGGATCCCAAGCAAGACACAGAGAATAAAAAGAAATAAGAAAAACCACACTGTGCTGTCCTTAATATACCCTGTGGTTCTGCATGACCCACCTGCCAAGGACACCCTGTATAGATGATGAAGGTCCCCAGAGGCTACCCCATCCAGCTTAGGTGTGTAAGAGCTGAGCCACTGAGGTTTGTGTAATTACATTCACCTGGCAACAAAATCACTTAACGATGTATGTTCTCAGAAGGTATCTGGTCTTTAAGTGATGCATGACTGCATCATTTATGTTAAGCAAACCGCTGCTGGACCCAAGTACTGCTGGACCCAATTGCTGGATGAATGCAATTGCAATGACTATAAACTCCTTTGGGGAGAATACCAACAGTCTCTGTGTGTGGCACTACTTAATATGAGACTCCTGGCCAAAGGGGACTTCTGCCTCGAGGCCCCTCCCCATCGTGAATCCAGAAGGTTGCATCTGAGTTTTGACTTAAAGTAGATACAGAGAATAAATGTTTCAAAATGGGGTGTGGTGGAATTAGCCTGAAATGTGGCCTGAAATGACCAGCTTGCATTTCCAAGTTGAGACATTACTCAGAGGAAAGCAGGAGTCAGAGCAGAGGGATGAGAACGAGGTGTGGCTGCAGAAGATGGGGAACTGGAAGTGAAAAGTGTTTATGTCTCTCTAATGTGCACATTGATAGGTAAGCACCCCAGAATTGCCATGACTCCATGCCAGGGACCCAGCTGCCTTCTCTCTTATTGCTCTGTGGAAAACAACTTCCCCTTCAAAGATTGCCTCATGAATCCAACATGGCTGCCAGACCAAGCTGGGTAGGAATAAGATTGTAAGGTAAAGTACAACTTAGCCAGTTAAATTGAAGTGTCAGGTAAACAGTGAGTACTTTTAAAATATAACTATGCCCCAATTGTTGCATGGGACAAACGGATACTAAATAAGGTATTCACTCTACTCTTTTATCTGAAATTCAAATTTAATTGGACAGCCTAAGTTCTTATTTTCTAAATCTGACCATCCTAACTAGGAAGACAGAGAGACAAACAAGTCAGAGATAGTCATATGAAATGACAGGGGCATTTCAAAATGCCCCTGGGCGTGCTACTGCCCTCATGGAGAAGCACAGAGAGGAAGAGAGGTGTGTAAGCCAAGTCCTCAATGGGAATAAAATGGATTCTAGAGTGGCTGGGGAGCCCCGAGAAGGAGGAAGGAAGAACCAAGATGAGGGCAGAGAAGTCGGTCAAGTGAGATGCTTAGTTAGACCCAACTCCAAGAGCAATGAGGAGAAACTGTCAGGTTTTCAGCAGAGGAGTAAGGTGACCTAACCTCTTTCCATTTTTTTTAAAGATTTATTTATTTTTATACAATGGCTGGGGTACAGGCCAGAGGCGCAGGAAGGTGAGAGGATTCACCAGAGACAGAGTGGGAGCAGAACAGGCAGAAGGACCGAAATACACTGCTGAGGGGAGCAGCGGGCAAGACGGAGAGATCTGCTGCACCATGTGTGACTCTCCCTGGCTGGCCGGGAATCGAACCGGTGCTGCAGAGGCTGCAGACAGCTTCACAGCGCTGCACTCAATCTGCTGCGCCACCGGGGAGGTCCCTAACCTCTTTCTAAGGTGTAACAGTAGATAGCAGTTCAAAACTTCCATAATTCACACTTTTCTGAGAGTTTTACACATTCATTCATTCATTTACCAGCTCTTTCACTCAACACATGAGGATTGAGGGTGGCTCAGTCAACTATTGCTGTGTAACAGTGACCCCAAGTTGTAGTGGCTTCAAATAATAATGCTATGTGGGTTTCTGCTTTTCTATCATTTGGCTGGGCAGTTCTTTTGCTGTCCAGGGATACGCAAGATGCTGGATTCAGCTCATGGGTCAGCTGGGGCTGGGCTTAGCTGGGAACCTTGAGAAGACTCAGCCTCTCACACCTCATGAGCCGATCCTTGATGCCTAGGATCTGGAACCCACATGGCAGCACTTCCACCATGTTCTAGGGTTCAAGGCAAATCAGAGCTAGTCCAGGGGGTAGAGAGAAAGCTCTATTTCCTGATGGAAGGCGCTGCAGAGTAATTCCAACAATGGAATGTGACCAGGGAACATTCTCTCTTGGGACCAGGCCTTGGGGATACAGCTTACCCCTCTGTGGCCTACACCCTAGTCAGAAAACAAGCAAATCAAACCAGTAAAAAAGGTCAGAAAGTGCTGTGAAAAACATCAATTAGGAAGACAAAGGGCTCCATTTGACAGGATGGTCAAAGAGGGCTACACCCTAAGATGTGTGAGCTGAGAACAGAGCATCTGAGCAGGCTGTGTGGAGAGTTTCTGAGGTTTACAAGAAAAACACAGTCCTTTCATGAGCTCTTGGGGGAAGTGGGCAGAGAGAGAGGAGAGGGTCCAGGGGACATCACCAACAGCTGTCTGGAGATCATTGGCAGTGAGATGGAGTGGCAGGTGCCCTGGGTTGCAGAAAGTCTGTCTTGTATTCATTTGCAGGCTGGTGAGCACTGTGTCTTTCCTGTGAGACACCCTCAAATCCCCCCATCTTGCTCAATGTACTGTGAGGAACCCCAGGTTTATGAAAGTAAATGATATGCCCCAAAGGGAAATACATTGGGGGCGAGTTGTCATGGTCACCCTGTGCACACTCAGCACGCAGATGGCCAGGCGTTGCCTCAACTGGTGACAGGAGGGTGTGTCTTGCCAAGACGCAAGGTGAAATCCTGTTTGTGGAGAGTGTTAGTGATACACCTTCTCTCTCCTTCTCCCACTGACGTCCTCTCCCTTCCTTCTATCCCTCAAGCCCTTCTTTTCCTTGTGTCTCCCTCTCCCAGAATGTTTTGTTGCCATCTTTCTCACCAACTCCCCCTTCACCTCCCACACCATTTATTTTTCCAGTTCATCCCCTTGCCTGTATCTCCTCTCCTTTCTCTCATCTTCTTTTCTTCTCTGCTCTTCTCCTGAACTCTCCCCTTGCTCCTCTTTTCTCCCCATTTTCACCTCTTTTTTAAAAAAAGATTTATTTATTTATTCATACAAGAGCTGGGGGTACAGAGATGCGGGGTGGGCGGATGAGAGGATTCACCAGACACAGAGTGGGGAGCAGAACAGACAGACTAACTGAAACATACTGCTGAAGGGAGCAGCGGGCGAGACAGGAGAGGTCTGCTGCGCCATGTGGGTAGCTCCCTGGCCGGGGGATCGAACTCGTACTGCAGTGGCTGAGGATAGCTTCATAGGTTGGGTCTTAACCCCTTGCGCCACCAGGGAGGCCCCCCCATAATCACCTCTTTCCCATCACTTCTCTCACCTTCACAGCCCCACCTCTTCTCTCACGCGTCACCTCCTCTCTAGGTACTTCACCTCCTCTTTTAAGCCCTGCTTCTCTCTTCTCTGCACTTCCTCTGGCTCCCTCATCACCTCATTCATTCACTCATCTCTCTCTCCCCCTCGCCTCTTCTTACCCTAGTCCCCTCACTTCCAATTTTCCTTCCTTCCATCCTTCCCTCCTCAAATTTTTCCTTATCTATTACCTCTCATCTCCACCATCACGGCCCGACATGCCTTTCTCTTTCCTCACCTCCTGCCTTCGCCCAGCCCTTTCTGTCCCCTCCTGCCTTCACCCATTTCTGCGCTGCTCCCCACCCTTATTTATACCTCCTGCCGCCACCCTCGCCCCGCCCCTCCCACCTGGTCCCGCCCCCACCCCAGCGTAGGCCCCGCCCCGCAGGGGTCACGGGGTCCACGGACGCGAGGCGGTCGTAGCGGCCCCGCCAGTCACGTGGTCACGTGACGCGCTCCAACATGGCGGCGCCGTGGGGCCGCGGCGTCGCTTCCTGACGGGGCGGCGCGGACGGACGCGGCCGGTGCCGGCCCGGACGCCGGGCCCTCAGCCTAGGTCGCCCGCTCGCTCGCGCCGCGCGCCCGCGGGGCTGCCAGCCCCCGCCGGGCCGGGGCCATGCAGGAGAGCCAGACCAAGAGCATGTTCGTGTCCCGGGCCCTGGAGAAGATCCTAGCCGACAAGGAGGTGAAGCGGCCCCAGCACTCCCAGCTGCGCAGGGCCTGCCAGGTGGCGCTCGGTGGGTGAGCCGCCCTAGCCGGGCCCCGCGCCGGCCTCCTCACGCCGGCCGTTACCTCGCCCGGCCCCCGCCAGGGCTCCCGGCCTCCACCCCCCGACCCCGATTCCCAGCCCACCCGGCCTCCTCGTTAGATCCCGGGGAAAACTGATGTCCTGGCAGCTCGGGACTGGCCCAAGGTCACCTAGCAAGTTGGTGACAGCCGGGACTGGCTCTCCAGCCTCCCAGCCCAAGACTTTTGCCTTGACTCCGTGCCGTCCTGGTTCCTGGTTCCTCCCCTCATCACCCTCAGAAGCGGGAGCCCTTACCCTGAGTTTCTCCTTACCTGGGTTCTGCTAGTTGGGCTTCTCCCCTTGCGAGTGGAGCAGGGGGGAGGGGGGAAGAAGAGCTGCCCTACTGGTTCAGGGAAACCCCCAGAGGCTTGCTTTGGAAGTGCCCGATTGGACCGCATTCACTTTTCATTTGAGGATCTCCCATAACTCTCTTAAGGGGAAGGAAGGTTGAGGGTTCACCTGCACCTCCCAGGTGTTGTAGTGTGCAAGAGGTCTGCTTATTCCGGGCGGCCCACTAAAATAGAGGGGCTGTGAGAGCAAAGATACTTGTCTGTTTTTTTTTGTTTTTTTTTTTCGCCCTTCGTTCTCTTCTTCTTCTGTCTCAGATGCTTGTCTGTTTTATCCACTGTTGTATCCCCTGCACCTGCAACAGTGCCTGGCACATGGCAGGTGTTGATTGACTGCACCGCAGGTTATGGAAAGAAGGCGAAACAAACTCATAACTCACAACCAGTTAAAACCTTGATAGTTCATTCCAGTATCAACATCCTGTCTTTTATTTTAAGTCATTTAACATATGTATCAAATGCCAACTATGTCCCAGGCACTGTGATAGGCATTGAGGCTACATAGTGGGGAACACGACAAAGTATTTGCCATTAATGGAGTTTAAACTCTAATGGGGGCGACAAAACTATTGGGGCAATTTTGAATAATAATAAATTGTGAAAATTAAAGTGTGAGATGTGATAAAGAGGGTCAGAGGGCTGCTTTTACTATAGTGGTCAAGAAAGCAATCCTTTCTGGAGAGGTGACATTTGAGTTGGGTGCTGACAGGCAGGAAGTATATACCTTCTGGAGTTTTAGGAGAAGAGAGTTCTGGAGGGTGAAAATCAATACATTTGACCAGAGCCAGCTTCAAACTAAGTCACCACCCAATACCTTTGGTTTGGAGTCTCTAAAAGGACCCGTTTTTCCCTAACAAATTGTGTAAGTAGAAAATTTGATTTTCTGTTGCAATTGGAGGTTGCCACTATCTTCCTTCATTTAATGCAAGGTACAGCACTGGGATTCTTGGGACCTATGAATAGCTTTATGAACTTTGAACTTCTCTGGAAATAAAGTTGATGGCTTTTATTAGATTCTCTTAAGGGTCTGAGACTCCCTCAAGGGTCAAGAATTATTGCTACAAGAAGTTGTTGTTTAAATAATCTGGAAACATGCTAGCCCTGTGAAATTCATGATCAATGGGAGGAATTTATTGAGAGAGATTTTTAAAGAGCTTTTCTATTCAAAAAACCCGGGTTAACTGTTAGATATTGTTTAATCAGAAATACACGATAAGCACCATTACAAAGCAGTGTGTTAATTAGGCAAAAACTCCCCTTGGAAATTTGTTTGGCTTCTGTCCTCTCAATATTACTTTGAGAGTATGGTTTTGGATGTTTCAAAGTTATTTGGCAGAAAAGTTTTTATTCCTCCTTCAGAAAATTTCTTAATATAAACATCTTCACCAAATTAGTATATCACATTGTTGGAACCTACTAATAAAATCATTAAATGTGTTGTAAAGGGCCACTGGAAGCTTATTAGATGTTTTTTAATTATATCTTTGTTCAGAAGTTCAAGATTTTTCCAAGCTGGATTGTGTATGCATATTTAGTGTTTTAGTAGTGAATTGTAAGACATAATCTATGTAAAATTAATCTGACTATAGGATAGGTGAATAGCAAGTAGACAATAGTTCATCAGCTCAGGTAATCATCATAATCAACTCTGTTATACATAGTGTTGATTTAAACTGGCCATCTTTTTTTTTTTTTAAGATTTATGTATTTATGAATACAAGAGCTGGGGTACAGACCAGAGATGCGGCGGTAGGGAGCGGGGGAAGATCCACCAGAGTAGGGGGCGGGGGAAGATCCACCAGAGACAGAGGGGGGAACAGAACAGGCAGACTGACTGAAACACTGCTGAAGGAAGCAGCAAGACAGGAGAGGTCTGCCTCATAAACTGGCCATCTTTTTAAAGAAAGTTATTGTGTATTATTAAGTAGCAATAACTGTTTTTACTTTGAAACATACAGCAAAGTACTGGTGATATTTCAGCCTGCATCTCAAGGCATGTCTGGTGTCCAGTAAAGATAGCTTAAAGAATTTTTACATTGTGGCTGTATTTTGAGACTGGCATGTGCAGATTATCATTCATTTTGATAAGAAACTGTAAGTGAGCTCTCAGAGTCGAAATGCTCAGATAATAGAAAACATTTACAGAAAACTGTTTCTGTGACACGAGTCCACCAATCGTAGAGTGTTGGGGGAGGAGATCAGGACGGCAGTTTGTATAGTGCACGGACTAGGAGCTAGTTTTCTGGACTCAAGACTGCTAGGGTTCAAATCCCTTGTCTTCTGCTTGCTATGTTTATCATCTTGGATAGATCTTATACCGCCTTCATAAAGATTGACTTGCTCATAGAACTTGGCGTGATGTTCAGTAAAGGCTTGCTACTATTATTTTTATTTTAAGCTGTGACAGAACATAGAAACTATAAGCACTCTGGCTTGATGTTCTTAGCCTACTTTGGTTTCCTCATTCAGGAAAGAACTATTGCTCTGTTTGGTTTGCAGATGCGATAAATAAGAATGTAATTACATGAACAAGAGACTTTATTGGAGTGTTAACTAACTCAGTGTTAACACAGAGTGTAAAACTCAGTGAAGACAAGGACTGTTTCTTGTTAGAGCTGTGATCAGGATGGAACAGGTTTGGAATAATATCAGGGATGCATCGGTACTAAATACCAAAAGCCTAGATAGGGGCCTTGCCCTTCCACCCTTTCCCTAAGGAAATCAAAAGCAGCCATACATCATCCAAAGACATTGTGGCGCTTTACTTTGTTGAGGAAGCTTTGATATATATACATGAATAATCTTGACCCTTCTAGCCCTCTGTTGGGGAATGCAATTACTTTCTTAAGCCTCCCTTTCTTAACTGTCTTATCTAAGGACCATCTTCTCCCATGATCTCTTAAAATTGCATTTTTGCTCATAAGTTATGTGGCATTTGGAGACTTGACAAGATAATCTGAGTGTTATTAAAGTGGCATGGAAATATTTGTCCAGAAATCTGGAAAACTTTAACTGAATTGTTCTGACTAAACGTGTGTGTGTGTGTGTGTGTGTTGTGTATGATAAAAGATGCAGCATCTTATTTAATAATTTAATATACACAAAGTGCTAAGTTAGGGCTAAGTGCTTTATAATTGCTGTCATTCTTAGTCATTGTCAAAGAAACAAAAAGAATAGTAAACATACTTGTCTATTTTTTATGAGAAGTTAAGTGGCTTAAAAAAAACCTTTTTATTTTAGAGCAATTTTGTGTTGCGTGGATGATACAGAGAATCTTCCTCCACACATGCATAGCCTTTCCTTTATCACACCCCACCAGAGAGGTCCATTTGTTACAATAGATGAATCTACATTGACATATCATCATCCTCCACTTGAGTGATTATAAGGATTTATTTAAATTACATGTTATGTAATATCTATATGGTATTTACCATGTACTAAGCATTTCTATGGTCCAGGCATGGTGCCATGTGCTTTACATGCAGTTTAGTTCTTACTATTATTATCCTCATTGAGGCCCAGAGAAGTTGCCAGTGTAAATGCAGCTAGAAACTGTGGAGCCAGAGTGTGATCACTGGTCATCTGGCTCCAGAGCCAAGATCTTAACCATTACTCCCGTACAGCTTCTCCATATGAAAATTCTTGTACATGAAGTGCTCACTGGGTCTTTAAAGCAGTCTTTACACTGCCATGAAGTTTTTGGTATAGTTTCAATAAGCCAAGCATTCAGTATGTAAAGAGACCATATTTTCTGTGACTGAATTTTGAAATATATTTGAAAGCCTTTAGTTAAAAAGATCACAGCTTTTCCCCCTACAGTTTTTACTGCATATGTCTTTGGTCTACTTTATTTAAGAACTAGTGGGAAGAAAGAAATGAGGGTAAGGAGTAGGTTTTCCATGAGCTTTATTTGGGTTTTTAAATTTTTCTGATTTCTGATTTACTCTTTATCAGCAACAAAGATGCTCTTATTCTATGACATGTATTTGATATCCATCTTTGGGTACAGCAGGCAAAGGGAAGCCAAGACTCAGAGAGCAACTTTCTTCCATCCTCACAGCCAGGTGGAGAAACAGCCACCACATATGCTCCACCCTGGCATGTAAATCATAAAATCCATTTTTAGGTTTTCTACCCTGACTGTTTAATATACAAGTTCAGGGATGTTTGGGTCACTGGTGATACTCGATTGAGCCGTTTGGGTGGCGTGATGAAGGTGAAAGCCAGACTGGAGTGGGTTGGGGCTGAGTGGGAGTTACGGAAAGAGTTGTACAGGCAACTCTTTCAAGGCCGGCTGTGATGTAAAGTAGAGGAGACAGAAGTGGATCATGAAACTTCTTTTGTTTGTTTCTTAAAGTAGAAAAAAGACTTGAACTTTTAAAAATGCCATTGGGAAGGGAGCGCATTCATAAATCCTGGTTGTATATTAATGTGCGAAAAAGACTGCAAATGTCCATGTCATATGCTATATGGTAGATTCCTTTTTTTTTTAAGATTTTATTTATTTATATAAGCACTGGGGTACAGGCCAGAGGCGCGGGAGGGTAAGAGAATTCACCAGAGACAGAGTGGGGAGCAGAACAGGCAGATGGACCAAAGACACTGCTGAGGGGAGCAGTAGACAAAGCAGGAGAGGTCTGCCTCGCCATGTGGGAATCTCCCTGGCCAGCTGGGAATTGAACCTCAGAGGCTGCGGACAGCTTCACAGCGCTGTGCTCAACCCGCTGCGCCACCGGGGAGGCCCTATATGGTAGATTCCTTTTTCCTCCATATGATGGTGTTACCATTACTGTTCTTCTGATTTTGATGTCTTCAAAATAATTGATCACCTTAGGAACATCAAAACTTTCCTAAACTTGTAGGAGCAGTTAAAGTTAGGATAAAACCTTTAATTTAGCAGATTCTGGTATTTTGATTAAACATTTGTTTATGAATACTGTAAATTGTAAAAGGTTTTTTTTTTTTTTTTTTTTAAAGATTTATTTATTTATTTATACAAGCACTGGGTGCAGTCAGAAGCGCGGGAGGGTGAGAGAATTCACCAGAGCCAGAGTGGGGAACAGAACAGGCAGACTGACGAAATACACTGCTGAGGGGAGCAGCGGACATGGCAGGAGAGGTCTGCACGCCATGTGGGACTCTCGCTGGCGGCTGGGGATCAGACCCGTGCTGCAGAGGCTGCGGGCAGCTTCGCAGCCCAATACTCAACTGCTGCACCACCAGGGGAGGCCCTAAATTGTAAAAGCTTTAGGAAATAACTGGGCTCAGGACCCTTACTGCTTTTTGCTGAAAAACTTTATGTTGATTCTTCAGGAGCATGACATCTGTCTAGAAGCAGCATCTGGATACTGGATTTTGATTATTGAAAAGAATTATTTATTGGGTTGGTAGAAATGGATCGAGAGCATAGTTTTAAAGTGCCTGTTAATAGTCCTGTGGTTCTGGACTAATGATTAAGCTTCTTTGAGCCGCGGTGTTCTGATAAAGGTGATGACATCTGTCACAGAATTATTGTTTAGGTGAGCTAATGTGGTAAAGGAAAGACACAAGACACCTAACCAGATAACCTGCTAAAATTCAGACATGTTAGTATAGTTTTAACTAAAACTACCTGCATTATTTGCTGGCTTATGGATGTATTGTAAGTCTTTTGACACTGGGAAACAAGGGGCTGGATGAATTTAGAGCTCTATCCTGTGCTTACGAGTCTTGGGGGAGACTATAAGCACTGCTGGGGAAACAGTAAGACCATTCTTTACGGAAAAGAGCAAACTTGTGAAAATGTGTACTTAATCAGCAAGTACACGGAGTCTTCTATATAAATAGCTTAGAGCTGTGTTTAGTTCTTAGCATTTTCACCAGATTGAGGGGCCCTGCCAGGAATATACTTGACTTTCCTTCCAGCAAGGTTATCTTAGAAAGTTGTTTCATGTGTTTGCTAATTCATTCCTGGAGTCTTCTTGTAAGGAGCTTCTTTTTAATTTATAGCCTTGGCTGTAAATAAGTCTTTTAGCTTCTTTTTTAGTAGGTATGTCATTTTACTATAGATTTATGGGGCACAGTCATCTTTGCTAGAACCTTAGGCCTAAAGGGTGATCAGTGCATATTTGTTGTTCTTTGTATAATCCCTTTTGTCTGTTGACTAAATCAGGCCACCATTCTTGCAGAAGCACTTACTTTGGTGTCACAACTGGAGTCCTGATGCAAGAGAAACAAAACAAACCAGAACCCTGTTCCCATGGGGTTGCAGTTAATGTGGAAGATGGGCATTATTCAGATCATCATGCCGTCTCGGTCATACTAATAAAGGAGAAGGTCTGCGAAGGAGAGAAATCTGGTCTTGCAAAGGCATTGAACCAGGGGGTGAGGGAAAACTTCCCTGAGGAAGTCTTCAGCTCTGAATAATAAATAAGAATTAAGTAGGTTGAGGTATGAGATATTTTGACATGAGGGGAATAGCACATGCAAAGGCCGTGTGGCATAGAGGAGCTGTGACTGTTAGGGAAACTAAAAGGGGCCTCTGTGAGGTTGGAGCCTGGTTAATGAGGATCCTTGAGGAGCAGGTGGGAGAGGTAGGCCAGGGCCCCACCATGTAACACCTTGAAGGTCACAGGGAGGAATTTGATTTTTAGGCCAAAAACAATGACACAACACAGAAGAGTTTAACTCGGGAAAAAGACAAGGGGATGACCAGGTTTGTATTTTGTAAAGATCACTGAGTTCAGAACATCTTAGAGGAAGAACAGAGGGCTTGCCCAGGGACCAGTGAGGAGGAAGTTACCATCATCCATGCAAGAGTTGTTGGTGGCGGTAGCAGCAGAGCAAAGTGACTGTCTTCCCCCACTTGTTTAGAAAGTAAAGCTAACAAAACCTGGTGATGCATTGGGTAAGAACTTGTGAAAGAGGATCGGTAAGGCTGCTTAGTTTCTGACCCATTGACCTGATGGACTGTAGTGCTAGTCTTCAGGGTGAGCATGTGGGGACACCATCTGGGGAGAGGAGGTTGATCTGAGTTGGGACTTGGATATGTTGAGCATCCAGCTGGACAGATGGCCTGTACAGGAAGTGGACTGATGTACGAGCCTGGTGTCATAAGAGTGGATCGAGAGTTAGGAGTCATCAGAACCTTGGTAGTGAGGAGAGAGTGTACAAGAGAGGCCAGGGGCCTGGACCTGGGCCCATGGAATTCCCCACCTGCCCTGACTGGGCAGAGGAGGCTGAGTCTGCAAAGTAAATGGAGAACCAGAGTATAGATAAGGAGAGCATGTGCTTGTGAAGCCAGAAGTGGAGAAAATTTCAAGGAAGGCAAGGTCAGTAAGGCCAAATGCTGCAAGGAAGTTAAGGAGATGAAGACTGGAAAAATGCCCATCAGATTTAGAAATGTGGGTCATTGGTGATACTAGTTTGAGCCATTTGGGTGGCATGATGAAGGTGAAAGCCAGACTAGAGTGGGTTGGGGCCGAGTGGGAGGTGAGGAAAGAGACAGTGAGCACAGGCAACTCTTTCCCCTGAGTCTGGCTGTGGTTTGAGGGGAGGAGGGAAATATGGATCATGGGACTTTCAAAATTTTTTTTTTATAGGTAGAGAAGACTCAAATTTGTCTAAATGTTTCTGGGAAGGATGCCAGTTGAGGTTAAAATAAAAGAGAAAAGGACAGTTTATTTAACAAATATTGTATATACTGTGTGACTAGAAACTCAGAGATGCTGGGAATTCAGCAGTGAGCAGAACACTCCTGTCTCAGAATTTATATTTTACTGGAAGACAGATAATAAATGAACTGATGCATAATGTGTCATGGATAGTAAATACAGCGAAGAGAGATTAGAACAGTAAATCTCAGTGAAGTGTGGAGGGCAAGCAGGTAAGGAGATGCAGAATGACAAGGAGGGCATGAGGTGGCAGTTTTAGGTGGGGAGGGAAGGCCTCTCATGACCTCGGAGCAGTCTGATCTGAAGGAGGTAAGGATACCTGGGTGAGGGGAGGCATTCCAGGCAACAGGAATAGCACGTGAAATAGCAGGAATAGCAGTCCCTCACACAGGAACGTGCAGCAAACAGGTTGGAGGCAGGATGCTAGAAGGTGAGATCAGAGGGGGCCAGATCATAACAGACTTGAAGGCCAAGGTCAAGATTTTGGATTTTATTTAGAGACGGGAAGCCAGCAGAGAATTCTGAGCAAAGGAGCAGATGTAAACTGATTTACATTATAAGCAGTATGGATAATCTGTTTTGAGCCGATGTAATCTGATTTGCTTTTGAGGGGAATTCCTCTGTGTGGAGAAAGGCTGTGGGGACGGGAGGTGTAGGGGAGAGGGTGGGGCTGAAGCAGTGAGACCAACTAAGAGACTGTTTCCGTGGCCCAGGTGAGACGTGTTGGTGACATCACCTTGGCTTCAGGTGATAGTAGAGCGCTGGCATGGTGAGACATGGTGTTACTCTAATACAGAGAGCATGGAGTTCCCAAGAAGGCGGGTGTGAGTGGGGAGCTGCAGAGGTGGAGGGACTGTCTTCTAGCAGAGAGAGCTGGAGGGTGGGTACAGAAGTAGGTCAGTTGGCAGGTTCAATGACAGGAAGTTGAGGGAGTTTCCTTGTGGCAGCTTCTAATTTCTGCTTGAAAGAGGCCCTTCCATTGGTTGTGAGTCAGGAGGAATGGTGAGGGTTGGGGGCCAGGGGGAGGGTTTGAGGCCAGCAGAGAATTGGGCAGCAGTCCCTCAGACGTCCAAGGACTTAGCCTCAGCTGCTGGTTGCACACTGCCCAGCTTGTCCTGTAGTCAGAGGTGTGGTAGTTAGGTGGAGACAGGTCAAAAGGAAATAATAGTACAATCTGTATTTGGGATTTTGCCAGGAATTAAAGACCAAAGGAGAGAGTCAAGACTATTGATCGCCTATCACTCCGATACCAGAACTTCTAGTGGGAGCCATTCTGGAAAGGGAAGAGTGACATGTGGGCCTCAGGAAATCTCACTGGCCAAGAAAGGGTCCAACTGCTTGGGGAGCAGCAGCTGACAGCTCCAGATGGGCACAAGCTCCACATGGTGACAGAGCTCAGGGTACGGGCCGGACCCAGGCTAGCTTGGAGGTCACGGGAGGGGAGTTGAAGGCACTGAGGGCAGCACTGGTTTGCATAGAAGGGAAGGAGGTGGCAGATCAGATGTCTGAGGAGGACTGGGGGTTAAAGGGGTGTTTGGGACTTTGAGGGAATGACCAGCGATTGAATTGTTGAGGTGGCTGATGGTCATTGTTGGACTCAGCTCAGGAGGGAACATGAGCCATTTCCAAAGTTACTCATGGACAGGGGTGCATGACCTGAGAGGTCCATTGCTGACAGCGAGGCCCAGAAAGACTTTCTCTGGCCTTTCTCTGGCTTTTGAACTGAAGCTGCCACACCCTGCCCAGGTCTCCTCCATCTCCAGTCCACTCATTTATTGCCACCAGTTGTCCAGTTGGCGGTTGGGGAAGCACTGCCTGTCAAGATGTGGAGCAATAAACAGGAGCAGGTGTGCCGCACCATATGCTTGTCTTCCTTCACCCGCCCTCCTCCTCATCTCCATCTAGGGAACCTGGAGGGCCGGCTCTGGGGCAGCCAGCCTCGAGGGAATCCTGCTGACAAGAACCCTTCCTCAATGTGGTTGTGAGCTGGTGGCTTCATCCCTCTGTGCCCAGATTCCTCACCCAGGAACAGCTACGGCTAGGGTGCACTGGCCTTCTGGCTGCAGCCAGCACCCAACAGGCACCTAGTGAATGTCAGCTGTTGTTGTTATGATTTGGGCTCCATTAATTTCCTTTTCTCCTGGGATTTGCTTGGTCCCACAATGGCGCTAGAGATTCTGCAGTATTGCCAACTGCTGTTTTAAGATAAAAGCAAGAGAACTGACATTTATTGGCCACCTGCTGTATGCCAGATTTTGCCTTAGCCATTAACCTCACAATACCTCTCTCACAGGGTTGTCTAGAAGATTGCCTGCACCCAACATCTAATTACATTTTCTGGAGCACCTGGGACTGCTTTATATCATCCTCCTTTGTTAAAGTGAAACCAAGATTCTGGGAGGTTTAATAACCCATCATTCAGCTACCAGATGTCCATGCCAGGATTTGAACCTCATGCTCTCTGAATCTCAGACCTGTTTCTTTCTGCCACACCAGGCTGTGCCCAGCTATCTGTGAGGCCCCTGCCACACACCATTTCTCTGTCCCCTTTTCTGCCTCTTTTTCATGGAAAAAATTCTGTTTTATCTGAATATATCTAGAATCCAACTGTTAGGTTGGACCATATGATCATATTTGGCCAATGTGGTTCAGACTGATACTTGTCTCCATCACAAAGCCTCCCCCGCCCGGTCCAAGCCCACATTAGTACCTGCCTGGATTACTAACAAAGCCTCTTGATGGGGTTCCCAGCATGACAGAGTTTCTATCTACCATGCCCACCCTCCTCTTTTACTCTAAACAGCACCCAGAGTGTTGTGAAAACAGAGGCCTGTGCAGTTCCCTCCATGCCTCCCTAGGGATCTTCCTGTGACCTGGACCCCTACTGTATTCAGTGGGGAGGAGTTTTCAAGATTTCTTTTCTTTCACAAAGTATTTTAGCCAGGGCAACAATACCTAGTTCTTGTGGGAATACCTTATTGTAAATTAAGAAAACCAAAGGTCTGTGAAGCCAGGTTCGCAGCAGTGCTTCTTGCCTTCTGCAACAACTGTGCCTGCCGGCAGTTTCCTCTTCCTGCCCCTGGGGTGCCCTAACTGGCACTGCTGCCAGTCACCCTGGTCCTTCTTCATATCCCTGGGGAAGCCAGGCTACGCCTTCTCTGTGCTCCTGCGGCAGCAAACCAGGAAGAGAGATCCAGAGATTCCAGAGCTGCTGGTAAACAGCCTCCCCCAGACCAGAGCAAAACAAGCACCAGTGCTTTGAACCATGATTGCCAAGTTCAGGGTTTGTACCAGTGATAGCAAAACCGACATTTGTATTGTTCTGCATTTACAGTTTACAGAGTAATTCCTCATGCTTATATGCCAGTCAGGGTACCCACAAGATTATGAGCACGGGCTCTGGCACTTAATTCTCTGGGTTCAATGCCAGCTCCACTACTTACGAATTTTAAAACTCTTCGGTCTTTTTTCTTCATCTGTAAAATTTAGTGGCGTTTGACCTTGAACCCTGGTTGTCCTCTGGCTTCTTAGTTACTCTTTGGCCGAGCAACATGTAGTTTGTGCAGAAGTCACTCTTACCCCTTCGGTTACTTACTGCCCTGCAGCCTGTGACGTACTTTCTCTTCCATTCTTCCCCGCCCCATAAAGCAAAGGTTGTAGACAGGTGGCTCCGGGGCCAGGGCAGTTTTACTTGAACCATAATACTTAAATAGTTGAAGTTGCTTTGAATTACAGTTTGATCTTTCACTTAAAATCTGTGTTTTTACTTCTGAAAAAATCAGAACAGCTGGTACCTTTGGGCCCAGGGACTCTAGAGCTACCAGTAAGCCGGGACTGAGGTGGCTGCACCCTTTGCCCTGTTTGGTGGGAACAGGGTCCTCCCTGCCCCTAGTGTCTTATGTCCACTCATGTCTCTCCTTGAGGCTCCCTGCTGGGAGCTTTTGAGTGTATAGCCCCTGCATTTGAACTTACTATCTTCCCTGCCTCAATTATGTGGCACCCCTAGCAACTGATTCATCAGTTGGACTGGCACCAGTGACATTCCAAAATAAATTATTTTAGAGCTCGGAGACTGGCACAGACTTTAGGAAAGGCCTAATTGCTTCAGACACATTTAACATCTAAATGTAACTCTTTTAAGGTAACCAGGACTGGCTTGTCTTCAGGCCGCAGTGTCCCTCTGGAGCGGCACACAGTGACAGAATCTCAAGTTTGCCACCAGCCTCGGGCTGTTTCTCTTGAGCCACCCCCACAGCCTGCAGGCCACAGCCGGAGGGAGCCAGAGCTCCTTCCTCAGTGGATTCCTGTCCCCGAGGGGCAGGAGCCATGCCACAGAGCGCTCTTTCACAGACCCCTATGTCTCAGGCCAAAGGTCCAGGAGCAGAATGTTTGCTCTTAGTCATCTGAGTGTTTCTCTTCTCTCTCTTTCCTTGGGTGTGTAATTGAAGGACTGAGTCGAAGGCTAGAAATTGTTACCTCTCCTGAGTCCAGTTAATCAGTTTTCATGTCCTAAAATTCACTCTAGAGTTGAGTTGTGACTTTCAGAGCTGTGTTCTGGGATTGCTAAGATAACTAATGCCACATCCAAACCACTGGCTCTTGAGAGATTAAAGAAGCTTAACACATTCAGGGTAGGCCGGCTTGGCCTGCTGCTTTGTCACATGATGAGCCCGTGGAGCCTACCACATAGGAAGACGTAGGACTGGCTGGGCATGATGGCTCTGCGTATTTGGAGAGTGTGTGTCTCAGTGATACAAAACTTGTTCTCCTAAAAATAAGACTGTCTCTTTGAGACTGATTTCTCATTAGTGACATTTTATTTCTGTATCCCTAACTGTGTAATTTAACCTACGTGGTAAAGATTTTTAAATTAATTTTAATTCATAAAAATTATATATGCTTTAGCACAATATGAAAGTACTTAATGCCGCTGAATGGGGTTACAATTGTAAATTTGTGTTTTTACCACAAATTTTAAGAAATACATATTTGCTTATAGAAAATGTGAAAAAAAATTAAGAAAAAAATCATCCCACTACTTAGACAACTTTCAGTATTTCATCGTATGTTTCCAGTGTTCTGTGCATATATTTATATAGTTGAAATATTACTGTATTACTTTTAACTTTGTGTTAGCTATCATTAACATATAGATTGCAGAATAAGGAAATAGCTAGAACAGGTTGTGGAGCCAAAATGCCCAAGTCCCCATTCTGGTTCTCCAGTTTCTGATTTGGGGAACAGCAGGCAAGTTCCCCAACCTTTCTGTGAGTCAATTTCCTCCTCTAAGCCAGTGATTCTCCACCCTGGAGGGGAGGGGCAGTTCTGCCCCAGGGGACATTGAGCAATGTCTGGAGCCCATTCTGGTTTGGATTGCCCAGGAGGTTGCTCCTGGCATCCAGGAAGTAAGAGGCCAGGACTGGGCTAGACCTGCTGCAGTGCACAGGCCGGTTCCCAGATGCCAGGGGTGCTGAGACTGAGAATCCTGCTCAACGAGAGATGGAGATGACAGTGCCCACCACAAAGGATAAATTAGTTAAAATATGTGAAGTGCTTAGAATGAGGCCCAGCTCATAGGAACCGCTGTAACTGTTAGCTATGGTTCATGTTGTCAGAACCACTTTACATCACCTCAAAGCAGCATTGCTGCACTTAAAAAATGGCAAATACTTTTCAATACTTTCTAAATATCTTTTAGTAGTTTTTGTTTTTATAAATATTACATGCTCCTAATATGCCTTTCTTTCTTCCCCTCCAGATGAAATTAAAGCAGAACTAGAAAAGCAGAGGTAAGCTGGGGCACTTTTTCCTTGCTGGGATACAGGGAGCAGGGAGTGGCCATGGGAACCTTTCTCTGCATGTTTTCTACTATTTCTAATCCTTGTGAGTAGCACCTACTCTCCCAGCACAGTGCTGGGCACGTGGCATGACTCTGGAATTGTTGGAACCAGTGCTTGGTTCACAGGTTTCTGGCTCAGTAGTGGGGTGTTCACAGGAAAGGGTAAGGAAGATCGAGTTACTTCCGCTGTGCCTTTTCTTGCCGGGAGAGGCAAAGTCCTTGTCTCTTGTATGTCCTGCTTCCTTAGACAGGACAGCTTGCCCTGTATGTGGCTGCTGCTCCTCTTCATAGCAGTGAAGCCAGTTAGTGACATTTCAGAAATCCCACCGTGGCCCGGCCAAGCCAGGGTGAGTCCAGGATGCCATCACTGCGGCTTGCTAATCAGAGAGACCTTGCTCTCTGCATGTGGCACTTGATATCTCTCCTAATTCAGATGTTTAATTTTAATTGTCTAGTCCCACAAATGCAGTTTGCAGGCACTTTTAATTAAATGATTGCAAATGGGTTCAGAGTTAGAGTAAGGAGTAGAAAAAGCCAGTTTTAATTTCTTCCTTTTCCCTCTCCTACCCTCTCCTGCATTCCTCCCAGGCTTGGCGCTGCTGCACCACCAAAGGCAAACTTCATTGAAGCTGACCAGTATTTCCTTCCATTCGAGCTAGCTTGCCAGTCCAAGTCCCCCCGGGTGGTCAGCACATCCCTCGACTGCTTGCAGGTACCATGTTGAAACTCATTGGTGGTGTCCAGGGGTTTTTCTGCAGGCCACCAGCGTCCTCACACAAGAGTGATGCTGGCGAGCCCCGTGTGCTCAGAATGCTCTCGGAGGTGGTGGGGAGAGGTGCAATCCTGCATACTCTTTTTTTTTTTTTTTTTTTTTTTAAAGATTTATTTATTTATTTATACAAGCACTGGGTACAGTCAGAGCGTGGGAGGGTGAGAGAATTCACCAGAGCCAGAGCGGGGAGCAGAGCAGGCAGAAGGACCGAAGTACACTGCTGAGGAGAGCAGCAGGCGGCAGGAGAGGTCTGCGTGCCATGTGGGACCCTCCTCCGGTGGCTGGGGAGCAGCTGGGGATCGAACTGGCACTGCAGAAGCTGCGGGCAGCTTCACAACCCAGCGCTCAACCGCTGCGCCACCAGGGAGGCCCCCGCACACTCTTTATGGAGGCTTGTGAGGGAAGGAGCAGTGAGGGTTCTGAGCTTTTTAAGTAAAAGGAGAATTTGTTTTTATAGAAACAGTTAGTATGTTTCTTTTTTTTCAATTGAAGTCATTTGGCTTTATAATATAAGTTTCAGGTGTTCATTGTTGAAAATCAACTTGTGTATATAGTACAGTAAGGTCACTGCTAAGAGTCTAGTCTTTTATGTTTTTCTAAATGAAACCTTAAGCATTGATTGGAATATTTGGTACACATGGGCACATAGATATTTTTATGCAGTCACTTTCTTGATGGCATTAAAATTCATGATATGAAGTACAGAAATAGATATGGTTAATTCTCATTACTTGTGGTAATGTATAAAGTTATTGCAGACACTGAATGAGCGAATACTAAACCACTGTTTCCAGAAGAAATACAGGGCTAGGTTCCTACAAGCCTCTGGTCACCACCACATGTTTGTCAGCTGATCACTACAGGACCTTGTTTTATGTTTTTCCTATTTAAGACACATTATTTAACATCTGTTACTGATTCATTAACAGTCAACAGCACTGGAATCCATGCTTGAACAGTACCTATCCAACAAATGTAATTTCTCCAGAGGGCACATCAGTGCCTTCTTGCTCTTGGGAACAGTAGAGAGCACTTCAGCACTATGCTCAGGGACATTTTTTTAAAAAAAAAAGATTTATTTGTTTATTTATACAAGAATCGGGGTATAGGCCAGATGCATGGGAGGGTGAGAGGATTCACCAGAGACAAGAGTGGGGAACACAGGAGAGGTCTGCCACACCATGTGGGACCCTTGCTGGCCAGCCGGGATCGAACCGGCGCTGCAGAGGCTGCAGACAGCTTCACAGTGTGGCGCTCAACCACCTGCGCCACCATGGGAGGCCCTCAGGGACATTTTAAATGACAAAAACACCCCCCAAAAAGGCATAAATGCAAAAACAAGACACTCAATAAACTTCACAAAAAGAGCTGAAACAAGTATCTCCTTGTTTGGCCTCGGCCAGGAATGTGCACATCAGGTGGTCCAAGTTCTTCACGCTCAGCTTGTGTCTGCCATGGCTGCACAAGAGCCACGGTTGGTACTTTGTGATTTACAAGTAAATTTCAGTGCATGGTATGTTTGCATGTACAGACTCTGCAAATAATGAGGATTGGCTGTTTAGAGCCGCCAGTACTCTTGTTATCAGTTACCTTTTATTGATGAAGAAGCAGCAGTACAGAGAAGTTAAACTGGCTTTTCCAACAGCATGCAGATAGTGAGAGACAGAAGCAGCACCACACCTTGTGTTTCTTAATTTTTGGTCCAGCAGTTTTATATTTATTCTTAAGATTTACTCCTTAGGTTTCTAGTTACGTGAAAAAATGTTTCTTAACCCCAGTGGGCATCTACATCAGTGAAAACTTGACAAATTCAAAAAACACTTTGAAGACATTTGCAGTTTCCAATACTTTCTAGAACAGAATAGTGGCTAGGTTCTATGTTATGATAGCTAGAAGCTATGTTGAATGAGAATCTGTAGCCTCATCTGGGTTTCTTAAGAAATGCTGTCAATTGACTGGTTATGTCTGCTGAGGCTCAGGACTGTGAAGTGGCAGTGGGCTTAACACATTTTTGGCATTTCTCATCTAATATTTACTCTATTAATCGCTCTTCTTTGATGTATCTGTACTTGAAGATTGATGACAGCTCCTTCACAGAAGCAGCTCTTCCAAATGAGAAGCCATTTTCTCATTCAGTGTAATTCTGTGCAGATTGTCCTATGCGAAACATACAATGAGCCAAGAATTCTCAAATGGCAGACTCAAGTTCTACTTCTATCCTAAAATATTTGTTGCTGTGAACATTTTCTGAGGAAATTTGGCATAAGTTAATTTCCCTTGTTTTCTCCTCATGTTAAAGTTTAGTTTTGAGGGCCTCCCCATGGCGCAGCGGTTGAGCACTGGGTTGCGAAGCTGCCCGCAGCCTCTACAGTGCCAGTTCGATCCCTGGCCCCCGGGCGAGGATCCCACATGGTGTGCAGACCTCTCCTGCCACCCACTGCTCCCCTTAGCTATGTACCTCGTCAGTCTGCCTGTTCTGCTCTCCGCTCTGGCTCTGGTGAATTCTCTCACTTTCCCCCACTTCTGACTGTACCCAGTGCTTGTATAAATAAATCTTTAAAAAAAAAAAGAAAAGTTTAGTTTTGAACTTGGTGCTGATAGCCAACTTCATTGATACTAAGAACGATGGCTAACATGTATTGAGTGCTCAGCCTCCACTGGGCATTGAGTGCTTTATCCAAGCCTCTGAGGTACTTACTCTCATCTTTGTTTTTGAATGGAGGAAACAGGCTTAGAAAATAGTGACTGACACCCCCAAGTTTCCCTGGCCAAGAAGTAATGTAATTGGTGGGGGATCTGGAACTCCTTTACCCCCCGTGCATGTTCTTAACCATGTACCACATTGGACCTGCTGCCTGCTTGGTCAGCCAAGTTTTATTGGCACACAGCTGTCTTAATCTACTGGGGCTATTAAAATAGAATACCACGAACTTAAATACACAGACTCACACAAGAGATATGTATTTCCCACAATCCTGGAGACTGGGAGAATCCAAGATCAAGGTACCCACTGGTTCAGTTCCCGTTGCGAGTCCTCTTCCTGCAAGTGATTGTAGCCAGCCATATTCTCACTGTGTCCTCACGTGGTGGAGAGAGAATCTAGCTCTCTAGTCTCCTAGAGAGCGCTCATCCTATTACGACCTCATCTAAACTTAGCCATCTCCCAAAGGCCCCACCTTCCTAACACCATCACACTGGGGGTCGGGTGTCAACATAGGAATTTGGTGGGAAACATGCAGTCCCAGAGCAACAGTTGTGCCCATTGGTTTATGTATTATCTGGGGGGGCCTTCCCACTCTTACCGCTAAGTTGAGTATTTGGAAATGGCATCCATCTGACTTGCAGCGCCTAAATATTTAGTGTGTGGTCCTTTACAGAAAAAAATTGCCAACCTTGCCTCTTCACTATTACCCCATATTACCCCACTATTACTTCACTATTACCCCATTATTCTGACCTCTCTAGTTAAAAAATATGTTGTGTTTTCCTAGAAATAGTGTTTCTGGCACTCCGTTTCTGAGAGTATCTTATCTGATGGAAACACTGACACCCTGCTTTACTTCAGCTGCTGTCTTTAGTTGTCAGTATAAAGGTGTAGTTACCTGTCGTGAGCCTTATGACATATGGTAGCTCTTCTTTTTAGAATGGGAGTTCTCTGTAATTTAATAGGTGCTCTGGTTTCTTTAGTTAATATACAGAATTCAAAATGTTTTGGAAAATGTCCACAGAAGCATGGAATACTGAATGAAAAGTCATTTCCTCTTGGTGGTTGACCTCGAAAAGCCTGGGTGACAGGCTTTTTCCAGTATTGGTGAGGTAACTGCAGTCTTGAAAATGGGAGGCCAGCACCTAGGGGTACAGGTTGGTGGCGGCTGACTTGAACCAGCTGCAGATATGCCCTGAACATTTGAAAATGTCCTTTTTTTGAGCTTGGAGAGGTAATGGGGCGGCAAAGGTGCTCAGAGTTTGGTTTGCCACGTGCACCGTGAGTTCAAAGTTCTCTCTCCTGCTGGGAAAAGCCTGGAGCCTTTCCTGGCTGCAGCTTCTGTTGTAATAAAGAATCTCTGCATTCCTTCCTTTGGCATCTGCTATGCTATATACTTCCCCAAGACCTGGTCTGGGGAAAAGGGTCAGGGTTCAGTCTTGTCCAAGCTAGTGAGTGGACTTCAGCTTTTTCTGGCACATATCAGTAACATGTTTTTTTAGGAGATCCTCATGATGTGTTCATTCACATGTCATCAATTGTATGATTACATGCATGTACTGCTGTTATTAAATTACTTTTAAAACAATAATACAAGGAGAAATAGAAATAGAGTTCTAATACTGTCTTTCTACATCACAGTGAAGGCTGTGGGGAACCAATGGTCTGTCATCCTGTTCATACTACAAGCATTATCTTTTAATTCTTATTTCTAGAAAACTTTGGATTTTTTTTAATGTACATTTTAAAATCCATTTTTAATTCTATTAGTTGTACATGAGCATTGTCTCTTGAATATTTTTTTAGAATTTTACAGATAATGCTGAAGTGTCTTGGACCCCAAACCCAAGCCCAGTTGCCTACTTTGATCACAGAATTTTCTTTTTCATATATATATATATATATATATATACACACACACACACACACACACACACACACACACATATAAAACCATTGGCGTTAATTTTTCTGTCTTCTCACATTCAGCAGTGTTTTTAAGATCCAACTATATTGCTGCATGTAATAGAAAGCATTTCTTTTGACTGTATTTTGTCACATCTACATTATTACAAAATATATGTGGGTATTTTGTGTGAGCATTTTATTTGTCCCTGCCCTATAAGGGGGCACTGAAAACTAGATTACAAGAACAATCCCTGTCAAGTAGCCTCCTCAGACACATGATGTATCAGTGAACCAGCTGCACAAAGGTCTCTTTCTTCTGTCCCTCTTCCCACCTCATTGCAGCATCGGCAAGGAGTAGGCAGAAACTGCTACTCTCCATTTCTGCCACCCCCACAAAGTCCAAACCACCGGCATCTCCCTCTGGACATTTGAGGTAGTCATTTCATGGGTCCGTTGTTTCTACTGGTGGTACCTCCAGCCTATTCTCCATATCAGAGGAGCCTTTAGAAATCTATCACATCGTGATCATTCTTTGCCTAAACCTGCCAGAAGCTTTCCACCTCACTCACTGTGCAAAGCACTTTGCTCAAGCGAGCTTGCCAAGCATGCTCATGCTGCTGAATCTCTGATATGTTTCCAGGCTTTTCTGTATACATTTACAAAAATACTTCTACACATACTCACCTCATCATTTTCTAAAAATAAGATCATGCTATGCTTATCACTACAGTTTGTTTTTTTCATGATGTCTGCAAATCACACAGGGCCCCATAGGTCCCAGTCGGGTCTTTTGGCTTTGGTCTGCAGCCTGGAAAATATACACCCTGAGTAAAAGGGTGTATTCAATCTTATTCATCATTGTGCCCTCAGTACCCAGAACATACTTGGCACAGGGAAGGTAAGAAGGCAGGGCTTGGAAGGCCCACAGGACACAGGAATTCTGCTGTCCTCTGGCCTGGTCCCACCCACAGACAAGAAAGTAAAGTCAGACTTTAAGCCCTCCCAATTTGAAGAAAGGGTGCCTCTGAAAGAGTCTGTAAAAAGGAGTATACTTCTAATCTTTGATCAGGTTTGAATTAAACATCTAGCATTTTTGCTTTGCAGCTTGAGTGTGGGGTTCAGTGGTGCCTCCCTTTCAACATTCATATTTTAGGACTCTATCCAGCCTGTATTTTAGGACTCTGTATAGCCTGTCCCACTCATCACTCAGTGCTCAGAATGGACTTGGGTTCTTTAGGAGGAAGGAGGAAGCAGAGTCAAAAACCATAACTGATTGACCAGGTACCCAGCACTGCCCTCTTCGGAAGCCTGCATGTATTGAGCAGTGAGAGGGGATGAGGAAAAGGGCATCTGTTTTTCAAAAATACCGTTCAGCACAACACCCACCCCCATCTGGAGATGCCTGGGATTGGACTTGATCAGCAGAGTGTGTGCCAGCCTCTGTCCAGTCCATGCAGGCTCCCTTCCCCCTACCCCGCCTAGTGCATCAAATTTCTACTTGCAGCTACTTTGTCTTAACTGTTTTTCTTTCTACCTATTGAGTGGTGGTGCTTTCAAGGCTGATGATGGGAAAAATCACTGGGATGGGGTGTCAGGCCTGTGCAGGGTGGCAGGTATTCCTGTCACAGGGTGGTGACTCTGTAGATGACCTCAGGATCTTGTGTCCCTTTGTGCAGCTAGAGGCAAGGATGTGACAAGGGTAAAGAACAGAGGCACATTTTTAAGAGTCTGTACTAAATCATAGGCAAAGAATGCCTCAGAATTCAGTGTCCCAGAGGGCTTGTGTCAGAGGAGTACTTCTTTCACCAGGTTAGCCATCAAAGTAAGTAATCTGGACTTAGAACTGCACTCTCCTTCTGGAGTCCACCCCGGAAGTCCTGGTTCAGTAGGTGTAGGTTCAAGTCCAAGAATGTGTATTTTTAATGAGCTACCTCAGGTGATTCAGAATCTCAGCCAGATTCGGAAATCACCCTGCCCTTTGAGTTTCAGGTTCTCCATAATGAAATCCAGGTCATGATTAAGGTCACCCAGGCAGGTGACCTCTCAAAGGTGTCCCCTGGCCAAACCCATCTGTCACCTGACCAAGAAGAGCCACTTGTCTCCAGCCACATGGGTGACAAACACTGTTCAAGGACATCGGTGTAGACAGTATGCTGTCATGATTCTGCATTCAAAAAGGCTCAAAGTATGTGGCTAAAGTGTCATTCCCACCCCTGCCACGGTGCAGAGTTCTCCCCCCAAATAAAACATGTCATCTTTGGGCGAGACAGGAGAGGTCTGCTGCTCCATATGGGTTGCTCCCTGGCTGACTGGGGAATAGAACTCATGCTGCGGAGGCTGCGGACAGCTTCATAGGTTGCGTCTCAACCCCTGCACCACCAGGGAGACCTGAAAGTGTTTATGTTTTTAAAAGAACATCATCAAGGAATATTTCAGTACATGCAGCTCACCACTTGAAGGTGTACATTTCAGTAATTTTTGTGTTTTAACAAATGTGCAACCATCACACAATCTAATTCTAGATTAGATTCTCACCTCAAAGAAATCAGGTGCTTATCAGCAGTCACTCCCCATTTTGCTCTGACACCCTCACCAGGCAGCCTCTCACCACTGTCTGTCTCAGTTTTTGTACAAGTGGTTGTGGAACATACTGGGGAATATTCTATATCTTGTTCTGCACTGTTTCACTATTGTGGGGCTTTCTGCCATTGGGAGACAGGGTGAGCACTGTCCTCATGGGGTGCAGTGCCCGCCACACCCCAGGGGGGCAGAGGAGTTGTGGGAACCGGAAGTTAAAGGCCATGTGCCTGCCTGCATATTGCTGCCGTGGGCGGCCTCAGTCCTGGCCAGGCGGAAACTTCTCATCCATGTTCCTTCTGTTTAGAAACTCATCGCGTATGGGCACATCACTGGCAACGCCCCCGACAGTGGAGCCCCAGGGAAACGGCTGATCGACCGGATCGTGGAAACCATATGCAATTGTTTTCAGGGTCCTCAGACCGATGAGGGAGTTCAGTTACAAATAATTAAGGTATTTCTGTTTGCCTGGTCTGGATTTTAAATGAGAAAGCTAGACCCTTTTAGGAACTTGGGCTCCTAATTTACCATGTGTAAGTTGTATCAAGTGGTGCTGAGCTGGAACAGGAAAATGTAAGCATCGCTTAGATCTTTTGTTAAGTGTCAGGATTTATTAGCATGGATGGAGACACAACAGTCCCACTAATAATAGTGTAAGTTATTAATTAAATCAGTTTGAAATCCTCTCCTCTTCCTTCTTCGAATTCTGGGTTCCTGTTCGGACATTTCTCCTCCGGTCCTTGTTGATACTTTTATCACCAATTTGCCCCTTATCCTCTTGTCCCCCTAATCTACTTCCCTGTTCCATTTCTGCTGGATGTCAAGGGGTGGTACCATTTGCTTGCTGAGAGCAGGAGCAGAATTGGTGTGGCCAGGTTCCCAAATCTTAGGTCCTTAATGATGTCAGCTTTGGCACGATGGCTCCTTGTTAGCCACACTTTTCCTTGAAAACCCTTAGGGGAACTGGGAAACTGACACCCCCTCCCCCAATCAAAGAGGTCATTTTTCATGTTGGAGCATTTCCCTCCTGAGAGGAAAAATTTTATATTTTTCAGCTTTTAAAAAAGTGGATAGAAAGCCCTCTTCAACATAATTACTTCAAATAATTACAGAACCATCTCCTTAAAATTTATAAAACCAACCCAAACAAAACCAAAGCCAAACCCATAGAAGAGGCTAGCTGTTGGAGTTGGGAGGGTGGCCAGGTGGGAGGAGTCATGAAGGTGAAGGGTGTGGATTTTTGTTTTAGGCTCTTCTGACAGCAGTGACGTCGCCGCACATAGAAATCCATGAGGGTACTATCCTGCAGACCGTTAGGACATGTTACAATATCTATTTGGCCAGCAAAAATCTCATCAATCAAACCACTGCCAAGGCTACTCTTACTCAGATGCTGAACGTCATTTTCACCCGCATGGAAAACCAAGTGGTGAGTTGCTGGTGCTGGAACAGTTTCACGTGTGCCCTCAGTGCCTGGAGGAAATCACTTGGCATTTTAGAGTTTATAGCTCTTTCTCTGGGTTCTCTGTATGATGTTTCATCTTTGCTTTTAGAAGTGGAAGGAGAATCTAGCATGGGCTTTGACATTTGCATTCAGAATTTGCTTTGAGTTTATCAAAGCAATTTCTTTTTTTTTTTAAGATTTTACCCTTCTATTTAGAAAATTTTTAAACAGTAAGCTGACATCTTTTCTGTTCTGTGTCAAAATGCTGCGACCACTTAGATTGAATTTCTTTTGTGTTGCTTTTCAGTTGCAGGAAGCCAGAGAACTAGAGAAACCAATCCAGTCGAAACCCCAGTCTCCTGTGATCCAGGCTGCAGCCGTGTCCCCAAAATTGAGTCATTTGAAGCAGAGCCAGGCACAGAGCAAACCAACAACTCCTGAAAAAACAGATTTAACCAACGGTGAACATGCCAGCAGTGGTTCTGGAAAAGTGAGCTCAGAGAACGGAGATGCGCCCAGAGAAAGAGGCTCATCCCTGTCAGGTATGCCTCGCACTACCCCTTCTCAGCTGTGAGAGGGGGTCCTCCCATGTCTGAGGGCCAGCCGCAAGAGTCTGGTGACATCGGCGAGAAACCCCTGAGAGCAGCTTGTCTCTTTCTGGGCCTTCCCCTTGCCATCCCCTTTGCTTTCCTCTCTGGGAGCACCCACCAGGGGGCAGCTGGCTGATGTCCCATGGGCCGTTATATTTTTCTCTAAACAGTGCTTGGCTTGTGTCTGGCTGCGGCTTCGTGGTGTCAGCTCCAGCGCAGTGGGGTCAGTTGGGGCATTTATCTCCTCACAGCTAATTATTTAGGTAGTTAGTTGCTCCTTGTCTGTCTCACCCACCCAGAAGAGGACAAGGCTCTTCTCTGTGCTGTGTACACAGCACCTCTGTGCCTTGCCCACTGCCTGACAGACGCTGTTCAGACGTGTGTGAAAGGAGCAAGAAGGTGGGTGGGCGGATGCATCGATGGACAGCTAGACAGCTAGTTTTGTTTTTGTCTGTGACCCAGTATGTTAATTACTTTTTATGCTTTTTCAAATGAAAGAGAGATCCCATGCTTGATTGTAGCTTTAAAGTAAATATAATATTAGGCATGAAATCATGAGTTGTATTGTCACAAGATTATTTTTAATGTTTGTTACTTTTGTGAACCAGATCCGAGATTCATACTTTTCTCCTTCGCAAGGAATTTATACCTCCCCCAGTGATCCTGTCAAATAATTCTTAACTCTGGCTGGTTGTACTACCTGGAACCTCTGACCTGTCTCTGTAATTGCTCTCATATCTCTTCTTCACATTATTGGTGATGGTTTTTAGTGGTGGCATGTTCCTGACTAGAGCAGCTTTTCTTTGGAATTTACCAGAGCGCTTGGCATACATAAGAGCAGAACACGTGTTGTTGCTGGAATGTTGCTCTGAGTCCATTCACTCGGGGAAAGAACAAAAGGGAAAGTTGCTGGCTGCATGGCGTGTGTCACGGGGAGCAGAGTGGGTGGGTGTCTTCTCAATCCTGCTGCTGTGTGTCAGGTGTCAGGAAGGTGCTTGGGAACTCCTGCCCCTCCCCCCCTCACACGTCACCTTTGCCTTCTTAACTCTCAGGGCGAGGAGCAAGTTTTTACTGTAACCCTTATCAGGCTGCAGTCAGTCAATAAACATTAATATTTAAGCACGCTGTAGTAAGCAGCCTGTGCAAAAAGAGTAAGGCTCGCAGAGCTGCAGGCTAGTCTTCCAGTGCAGCCCACTTTCTCCATGCAGCCGCAGTGATCTCGCAAAAGCATAAATTAGACCATGACCCTCCTCTTCTGAACCCCTTGGTAATTTCCTGTACCGTATTCCAAGAAAAATCTGTGTTGGCTCTGGATTCCAGGGCCCTGGGAGATCTGCCCCACCTGCCCACCTCTGTCTCCTTGCACCTCTTTCCCCCTTGTTTGCTATACAATGCACAGGTACTAGTTCTGGAAAGTGCCTCAGTGCCTTTGCACTTATTTTCCCTTCCCTGCAACTCCCCTACCACCGTTTATCTTTAGATCTGATAGTTCAAACTGAGAGGGGCTACCCTGATTACCCTCTTTGAAGCTCTCTATCACTCTGTCCCATCATCCTCTTATCAGTACCTGAGATTACAGAAGAATCTGTTTACCTAAAACAAATGACAAGACCTAAGTCACCTTGTTCACCACTGTATCTCCAATACCTGGACGCAGACAGTAAATAATTTTTTTTGAGTGAAGGGGGAAAAAACATGATTTTTTTGAGAATATGGTTACTCAGCAACACGGTAACTTAACCTTGTGCTCTAATGAAGAGAATGACTCGTAGTTAGGGTCTTGTGTGGATTTTGTTGCTTGTACTCATGCGCTGTGTGAGGCTTCTCCCAAGAACTGGTAATCAGATTGCCTGTGAGATTCACACTGCACACCTGTGAATGGTGGGTTGGAGTGGAGGTGAGCAGCTCCATGTTAAGTTTAAGGATACTTGGCTCATTTTTTCCTCCTTGTATCTCTTTAAGGGCAAAAAGCGACGCAACTCTCAAGTACTACAAGCACTATCAAATCGAGAAAATGCGTCCTCCCTCCACCAGTAACAGGCTCTGAGCAGACAGCCTGAGTTCAGATGCTGGCCCTGCCACCTCGTAGCTCTGTGGGCTTGGGCATAATCTTCAGCCTCTCTAGGCTCAGTTTCCTCATCTGTAAAATGGGGATGCAACTAGTCGCTATTTATAGGTTGTGAGAATTAACCTTTCAGAGCTGTATCTGACACTTAGGATTATGTAAGTGTTTGCTAGTATTATCTTTCAAATACATTTCAGATTTAAATTGAGTTAATTTAAAGAAAGATAACTACTATTTCGGGTATCTGAAAGTGGGCCTAGTTTCCCTATTAGCAATACCAAGATCTCAGCTTCAGGAATTTTATGATTTTTTTGTTCACCACCAACAAAATAGTTTTGTTAGGCTGAAGCTTCATAAAAATAACGAAACATGCCCCCAGGTCCCCTTCCTTTCTGACTTGCTTTTGACATAACTGCATTACAGGGAAGCTTTCTAGCTCATTGGTTTTCAGCATTTTTATTAGCTTTCAATGGACATTTATCTTGCCAATAAGTTCCCTTAAGTATTTCTTCCTGTGCAGGAACCATATTGACATGTAGCCAGAATGTGACAGCAGATGGCTTTGTTCTCTGGTTTTTCCCTTTCGTATTTTTATGTATTGTTAAGTGCTTAGGCATTGGACAGAACTAAATGCTAGAAACTGGCATGTCTCGTTTTATTCCGTGTGTTCACATTTATCCCTTCTGACTCTAGATGTCCCTCCTCCCACTCTGCGTTTTTCCTGCCACTGTAGCATACAGTATAATTTACTTCTTTATTGGCTCCAGCTAGAATGTAAGCACCTTGAGGTTAGGAATCTGTGTTTTAAACACTGATGTCATTGAAATGCCCAGAATAGTGCCAGACACGGTCACTCATTTTGGTGGCTGAATGAATGTGTCTTCGGTGAATATGTGTGTACTCCGTCCTCCACAGCCCCTACTTCGTTGGCCAGAAAATAGGGCATGGGGAGACTTGTCTCAGATTCCATCTATTTTTGTCTCATTGTTCTTAGCATAGAATGTCCATCCTCAAAGTCACCTTATGGTTCAGAAGGCTGCCATTTTGCTCCAGAAGAAAGGATTCCCACTTCTTGCTGGGGCAAGAAGTCTTCCTGGAAGGTGCCATCCCCAGCAACGGGTGCTTACCTGTCATTGAGTAGGTTGGTCACATGGCCATCCTTTCTGCTTAGAAGTCTAGGAATGTAGGTACAGCCCCTTCCAAAACAAAACTGGACATCTGTTAGAATGAAGGTAATTGGTAGTGCCTGCCCTAGGGACTGTGCTCCCACTGCCTAGGGAGGGAATGGCACGGTCTCCTTTCTGCACCTATACAAGGTGACCATCTTAGAGAGTCAGTGAAATAGATAGGGTCCAGTTCCTGATCAGTTGTGGCTTAGTGTGACTGCTGGACGTCCCAGCGGAACCAACAAAGCCAGTGCTTTTAAGTGTACTCTGAACCGTGCAAGGATTTGATTTGTTTGTCTACCACTTTTAACATGCTTGAAGCTGAAACAAAACAGACTTATTAGTGGTCATGATGACATCCAGGAAAGCCTCATCCCAGACCTACCCCAAGCTGTCACATCAGCAAGGGAAGCAGCCCAGGGCTCCTGCTGCTTCTGGGCCTCTGTTGGGATTTTCCATTTGCAACTCCGGCTACAGAAACCTTCTGTCAGAGTAGGGCTTACTGACTCTCCCACCCGTTCCAGGCCTTGTGAATCTGTTGATTTTGCACAGGTGATTTTATGGATCCAGCCTATCAAGGAAAATGAGTCCAGTTCTCTTATCTGTCCAGAAAAATGTGATTCTGATGCTGTGTAAATGAAAAAACTGCAGTGCTGGAAAGAGGAGATGCATGTTGATATAGAGTTGTTTTTTTTCTCCTCGGAAATAAAAAGATAGTAAGGGCTTTAATTAACTGAAACTGCAGTTATGGTTAGTTGGGAAATTTCAATATGGACTTATTCTCCGAGGCCACTCCGAAATGACAGGAGTGAGCAGGCTTCTGTCACAAGAGCGTCTTCTACCACAGTTGCACTCTACCCATAATACATGCAGGCCTGAGAAAAATTAACATGTGATGCTCATTCTTTCAAGCGCCATTTTACACGCTTTCCATATATCGCCTCTCTTATTGCTCACAGGGTCCTGTGAGGTTAAGTGCTGTTGTACTCATCCTTGTTTGATGCTGTTGGAACTGAGGCTTGAGAGGTTAAGTAATTTAAGTCCTCACATTGGGAAGTGGCAGAGCAGGGACCTAAACCAGGCACATTGGCTCCAGAGCCCATACCTTTAATACGGCATTGAAGTCGCTCCCATAAAGAACATTTTCTCTCTGATCTTCTTAAACCATCCTGTTTGTCTTCCATTTTTCCCACTTTTGACAGACACACTAGTGGATGTGTGTTACTTCCCTACTCAGTGCACCAGAGCAACACAGGTGACTGGCACTTGGCCTCAAAGGAGGAGAGACCGTTGGGAGAGGTGAAGACTAAGGCAACAGGTCATCTGCAGAGTTTGTGCCCTGCTTAAAAGGGGCAGTTCTCCTGCTTCCAGCCTGTTGTGGCCCAGTGTTGTCAGATAGTCTTTTTTACATAGAAGCCGAGTTCGTTTTAAATATTTACAACTTATTCAAAAGTTTTTAAAGCACAAGTACTTAGGCACAATGAGGTGAACAGAGTGGAAAGACAACAGAATGGGGTGAAATATTTGCAGAGCATACCTGACAAGAAGTTACTATCCAAAATACATAAAACGTTCATACAACTCAATAGGAAAAAGCAAATAACCCCACTAAAAAATGAGCAAAGGACCTGAATAGGCATTTCTCTAAAGAAGATACACAAATGGCTAGCAGATATTTGAAAAGGCACTCTACTTCACTAATCCGGGAAATGAAGATGAACACGTTTTGGAGCTCTAACAGGACTTGAAGTCTGCTGAGTAGAGAAAAGTGTTACCCTATACACAAAAAGAAAATTGTAACTATATGAGGTGATAGATATGTTAATTAGCTTGTTGCTTTGATTATTTCACAGCATAAATGTGTATCAAACCATGAAGTTGTATACCTTGAATATATGTAAAATTTTTATTACATAAAGCTGCAGGGCTGGGGGAAGAGCGAGTGGCTGGAGGCATGACGCTTTCAGCAGCCACCTCACGCTTCTGCTCTCATTCACCCCGCCTGCGGCTCCTCTGTCTACAAAGTGTGTTCATCACACCCGTGTTTCTTGGGCGCCGTATGTGTACAGGGACTTGGGAATGTACGGTAGAGTTCAGAAACTGTCGTCATCGTTCTGTTAAATCATAGCATCAGTGAGAGTTGGACCTGGAAAGGAGCCTGGAAATAGCTCGTCACATGTTTACCGACTCATGGTGTAGAGTGCATGATGTTAGGTTGGCTCACAAGTGAACAGTTTTCATTTTAAGAGTTAGGCATTTGTTTTAACTTGCATTCCGAAAAGGTAAGCATATGAAACCTGATTTTGTGAGTATTAATGCCTACAGTGAGTTAATTTAAGAGCACGGGTGAGTGCATAGACTATAAATAGGGCAGAGAGTTGGAGGTTGCTTGAGAATGACTGAAGTGTCCATCAGTCTAGTTTAAACCATCTTCTTCAGATGAGGAAGAAATGTGCTTAGGAGATTGTGTCTGTGGCTGCAGACTTTCCTGACATCCATTTAAGTTGTTTCTTGCTCTAAGAAAAGCATGTAACATGAATATTTGCATACTTATGGTGGGCTAAGTGCTCAATGGAAATACTTCATGCTGTTTTCCAGGACCCTGTGGACCAGGCGCAGAACTCATATAAAAATAGTGGCTTGATTGAAAATCTCATTAAGAAAGAATTAAAAGGGCTGTAATTTGGATTTGCTGATTTAATAACATCATGGCCATTTTGGGCAGTGTGACATTTTATGAATCAGTAATGCTTACTTCTAAAAGTCTGGTCAAGGACTTATAAACCCTCCAGAACTAGTTTTCCAACAAAAACAACTGGTACCAAACCTCTTCAACTTAAAGTTAACATTTTACAGAATGATTCAATGTAAAATGTAGTAAATCCCCAACAGTACATTTGAAACCTCATGCTACATTATGGGTTTATAGTGTGAGGCAGAAGACTCGTGGTAGCGAGGTGAGGGCACAAGAGAAAGCTCCATCTTTTGTTCTGTCAGGAACCATCACTGGTTAAATCCAGTTCCTGCCTCCAACTGGGGGTTGGTGGAGGGGGCCCTGGGCCAAGCAACTGTGACTTAGGAAGGAAGAGGGTGTAAGTCAGAGGGTTTTATTGTTCCCCAAAGGGAAACTCAAAATCATGGCAGAAGCTGCCTAAGAGTTTCCATATTTCACAGGATTGTCTTCTGTTGGCACAATCAAATTTGGCTTTGGAGGGTACTCATTTGCATCCTTTGCCTTCCAAAATGTAACTCTAGAGAACATTGGCATTTTCTTCTCCCCTTTCCTTTGTTTTCCCTGGAATTGCCCATGTGTTTGTGTTTGTGTGTAGGGACTGATGATGGAGCCCAGGAGATGGTGAAGGAGATCTTGGAAGATGTGGTCACATCTGCTGTTAAAGGTGAGCACCAAGTACCCAGCCTTTCCTCCTACCTCATTCCTCCATAAAAGTCCTTAGCAGGATATATTTAGTGGTGGAGTATCCCACTACCAGTGCACTCATGGAGACTGAGTCTGCCATGTGTGCCCATTTATGTGTGAATTCAGTGATTTCTTGTTTTTAGTGGCTGATTTTATTCATTGGGATGGGGTTCAAGAAGCACCGTCTGACCACTTTAGGTCTGTGTGCTCCATCTGGTGGCACGGAGGGGCACTCCGTCCATATATAGGTTTTTCTGGGAGTGGGCTTTGAGCCCTGAGATGTGTCCCTTGCTGGTGAATTTTTGTGGCCAACCACTGATGTATCCAGAGGACAGTCCCCACATACGCAGGTATTGGGTCCACAGGAAAGCTTTGTTTTGTTAGACTTCCTTTAGAACTCCCTCAGCTTCGTAGTGCAGTTCTAGTTGAATTAAACTTGTATAGATCCAGAATGACTATTGGATGATTTTTTTCTTTGTTTATGCCCCAAATCTCAAATCAATGGCTATGTGTTAAACACTCAGTTCCAGTGCCAAAAACCAGTAATGGGTTGAGAAATCAATAAGATAGTGGAGTTGCAATCAGCACTTTTTTTTAATGACAGACTTAAATGAAAATAGAATATAAGCTGCCTGTGTCATATGTTAAGAATTGGTCTCATGAATCGTGTTTCAGTTATTAATGTGCATAATGCCATGTACACGGTCATGAATTTAAAAATTTAGTTCTACTGAGAGCAGTGGTCAAAGAAATTTGAACAACGTCTTTCAGCTCTGTTCTTATTAAGATAGGCCACCACCAAGCTATGTGCATAGATTTTCTTTATTTAACTCCTTGCAGTAATGTCTTTAAAACAGAGTAAGTTTATTTTACACCTTTAGCTTTTTTTCTGGGGTCAGTAAAAAGTTACCACATAATGAACATTTGATACCTTCTGTATCCCCCAGCCCCTAGCATAGAGCTTGGTACTTATTAGACACTTAATAAGTATTTGTTGAATGAATGTGTGCTTTATAAAACCATTGTTGAAGATTGTGCTTAACTAATAAGTTGTTCATTAAAGATTCATGAGCTCCCAGGCCTCCCCTGGTGGCGCAGTGGTTGAGCACTGGGCTGCGAGGCTGCCCACAGCCTCTGCAGTGGCGGTTCGTTCCCCGGCCACCGGCGAGGGTCCCACAAAAAAAAAAAAAAAAAAGGTTAATGAACTCCCCATTGAGTTCAATTTGTCCTGATTTAACCCATATAGTATTAGTCCTTCAAGAAAATTTGTGCTTTTGTGTTTAGCTGCTTCTAAACTTTTTCAAACTTGAACAGGGGTTGGGCAAACTATGGTTTTATACAATTCTGTAGGCACCATTGACATGGACTAATATGAATGAAGCCTCCTGGGATTGGGGCTTGAATACTAGACTCATGTAAAGCTTAAGCACCACTGTGGAGAAACCCTTTCCAATATTATGTCAATCATGGGTTATTGGTGCAGGGAAGGGGAAGAAGCAGTACCTGGAAGGTTTTGTGAATGACTTCCTGGTGTCAAGCCAGGCCACCTTTAATGTGTTGATGACTTTTGCACTTGTGTTTTAGAAGCAGCACAAAAGCATGGTCTCACAGAACCCAAGAGGGCCCCAGGTGAGTTGGAGAGCCAGGAATGTGCTGTTCCCCCGGGAGTTGACGAAAACTCACAGACCAATGGGATAGCAGATGACAGGCAGTCCTTGTCATCAGCGGATAATCTGGTATGTTGGTGATCCTCCTGTGCTCATTTCCATTTTTACTTTTTTAGATGATGCAGAATTAAACTTCTATCAAAAGTAGTGAAAACAAATAAGCCCTACTTAGTTATTAGTCACAGCACCCTGGCCTGGCATTCTTTGTATTAGCTTCCATTCTTGAGCATGCTAATATTGGTTACCTGACATTGTTACTAAGCTCTGTTTATTCAGACTTTTAAAAATGTACATTTCCTACCCTTTCTCATTACAGGAAAATAAGAAAACATAGAGAAGGAAGTAAGTCATCCATAACCCAGAGATAGCCCTTGTTAACATTTTATCTTTATCCTTCTAAATTTTTGTCCCCCTCATAGTCTTTTTCCACCTACGTAGAATAACACACTATATGTGCTGTTTTGTAACCTGCTTTTTAACATTTCATGTATATTATATACATTCTTCTGCCACATTTAATTTTTTTTTAATATTTATTTATTTATACAAGCACTGGGGTCTGTACCAGAGGCAGAGAGGGGAGTAGAACAGGCAGAATGACCGAAATATACTACTGAGGGGAGCAGCGGATGAGACAGGAGAGATCTGTTGCACCATGTGGGAATCTCCCCGGCCTGGCGGGATTCAAATCAGCTTCACAGCGCTGCGCTCAACCTGCTGTGCCACTGGGGAGGCCCTGCCACATGTTTTAAATAGCCTTATTGTTCTCTTGAAAATGCTGTGTACAACCATTCAGAGCAGGAAGTGATATGACATTAACATCTCCCTGAAGACATTAACATCTCTCTACTTTTCATCAGTGTTTCTCAACCTTTTTCATTATCATTCCCCACAAGGAATCTCTTAGTTTCTTTTTCCTAATCACCATACCCCCTTTCATGAAATTTTAAAGTCATTGATAAATTGGATATCTGTTTATGTATTATCTGTATCTTTGTACTTCATGCTTTAGAAGAATAAGTGCCTTTTTTTGTCCCTCTCCTCAACAACCAATTTTTGCTCTTTGTCCAGTTTTAATGAGGGGATGGGAAAATGCTATAACATTTGTTACAGCAGAATGCCATAGGTTGGGTGACTTACAAGCAGCAAAAGTTATTTCTTACAGTTCTGGAGGTCAGGAATTCCAAGTTCAAGGCATTGACACTTTTGATATCTAATGAGAACTTACTTCTTGGTTCACAGATGGCCATCTTGTTGCTGGGACCTCACTTGGCTAAAGGATTAGGGATCTCTGTCACAAGCACACTAACCCATTCATGAGAGCTCCAACCTCATGACTTTGTCACCTCCCAAAGGCTCCACCTTGAAACACCGTGACATTGGGGATTAGGTTTCAACACATGAATGGGGGCGGGGGCACAAGCTTTCAGTCCCTGGCAGCCCCCTTGGGGTCATGTCACTCCATGAAGAAACATAGACAGGTATGAATTTAATCCAGAGGAGCAACTGTGTTTTATTCACAAGCCTGCAACTTGCTTTGTTCGTTCAAAACTATTCCATGGACATTTTTCTATATCAGTACTTACACCTCTAACTAATTTTTTAAATGGCCATGTAAAAATTCTGTCATGTGGGTCACCACAATGTATTTAACCAATTCCCCGTTAGGTTCTTAGGTTATTTCACTTTTATTGCAGGAAAAATTCCATAGCAAACACCCTTCTAGATGCATCTTGAACACATCTTTCACACTTCCTTGAGCATGAGTTCCTACAAGTGGTATTGCTGGAAGAGTTGGGAACTTGGAGGTTTTTTGTCCTTTGTATCAAATTAGCCTGCTGGGGAGCTAATCTCTGCCTACCTGTAAACACTCAGTGTTCATTTTCCCATCCCCTCATTAAAACTGGGCAATAGCATTCATTCAGATCTCTGCTGGTGTGATGGGATGAAGATCCTACCTTAATGATTACTAGTAAGGTAATTTAGGCGCACCTGTCATTTGCATTTCTTGGAGAGTTGTTTATTCTTATTCTTTGCCTGTTTTTCATTTGGTAGTAAGGTTTCCCTCTTTCCTTAGTGGGTAATAAGAACTTTTTATATGTGGAGGCTGTTAATCCGTGTCATATGTTACAAGTATTTATTTTAAAACTTTTTAAATATAACTTACTTTTTAAAGAAATTTATTTTTAAATGCCTATCATTTTTTCCTCATTTATCCTACAATAGTATTCTTAGAAATGCCTTTTTAGTGAAGCTGATCTAAATAATTGCCTGTTTGTTTTAGTTTTGTGTGTGTGTGTGTGTGTGTGTGTGGGACCCTCGCCGGCGGCCGGGGAATGAACCGGCTCTGCGGAGGCTGCGGGCAGCCTCGCAGCCCAGTGCTCAACCACTGCACCACCAGGGGAGGCCCTGTTTTAGTTTTTTTAACATTTCTTCTTTATCATTTTCAACCAAGCCTTCCCATTTTTGGAAGATGAGGAGCAAGGTTCTAGAATTGCTGTGATGACACCCCCGTAGTTCCAATTTTGCCACGTCTTCTCTTCCCCCACATCCCTCACTTCCCCATTGAATAAATTTGAAAATTGGACTTTACATGACATAGTTATATTTTTTGTTTTTGAAAAGCATTATCCTTTTCTTCTGACCTTTTGGTTTTTTTCTTGTTTATTTCTAATCTTAGGAATCAGATGCTCAAGGACACCAGGTGGCCGCTAGATTCTCTCACATTCTGCAGAAAGACGCCTTCCTTGTGTTTCGCTCCCTTTGCAAGCTGTCCATGAAACCCCTTGGTGATGGCCCCCCAGATCCAAAGTGAGCAAATAGCACTTCTCAGCCGTTTTTAACTCCAGTGATCCAGGAGGCTCTTCAGAGGCCCCAAGAATCCCCAGTGCTCAGTCTCCCTGGGGCGAGGGGGGATACAAGTTCAGGAATCTACTCAGAATAGCTTTTCAGACTCATGTGGTCCCTGCTGGTCTTTCCATAGTGAATCATTTCCATGTCCCCTCCAACCAAGATTTTGCCCAGTTTTGCTTTCTTTGGTTGGTATGCTGAGAATAATCATTATGTTGACATGCACACTATTGTTACTGACTCGGATTTAATTTGATGGGGGTAGGCGGGGCGGGATGTATACCACCCTCAGTTCTTGCCCTGGTTAGAAACCTGCTTTGTGGATACAGATTTAAACCCCACATTCTACCCAGAAAAGTCAAACTTTTCTTTGTAGTGAATGAACTACCTGTAGGATGGCCGTTCTGTGACATGTCCCAGTGCAGCTTCAGAGCGAGAGCTGCCTGCCTTTAGTTCTGGCTACTCCCCGCCGACCAGCTCTATACTGCAGTAGTTACCAGACCCCACATGAAAAATGGGGCTGTGGAAAGCCACCTCACAGGAGCGATTGACTAAATCATGATACTATGATGCCCAAGCACAGGGCCCTGCCCTTTAAAATTTTATAGTCACTATTATCTTTGTTACCCATCATTAATGATCATCTTCAACTCTTCTAGTGAGGATATGATAACCATTAGGAAAATTGTCAATTTTTCACCATACCTGGGACTGGGGGAGGATAAGGAGGGGTGATAGAGTATGCCATCTCCCTTATCTGGGGGCAGATGTCTTGTTCTCACATGAATAATGTAAAATAATTGGTTCTGTCAGCACAGCTGCAGAACAAGCTCTCCAGAGCCATTTGACACATAATTTACTTATGCTGTGTTCTCTGCTTTCTGATGGAGAGGCCCAGAAAGAATAGGAGCTGGCAGCTCTTTTTCTCACAGGCCATGCTAGTTCCAAGAATAAACCCACCTTGTCCCATCTGCCCTCGTTGTGTTGACATTGGGTACTGTTGCTACTTCTTAAATCATTGGCTTCTCAGCATATTCTGCTCCCTGGTAGAAGAGCAATGTCTTCTCTCTAAGCATGCTTTCTAAAATTTTATCTTTAGCACTCTTGTTTTTTGTTTGCTCTGCCAGATCCCACGAGCTGCGCTCCAAAGTGGTCTCCCTGCAGCTGCTCCTCTCCGTGTTGCAGAATGCTGGCCCAGTCTTCAGGACTCATGAGATGTTCATCAATGCAATCAAGCAATATCTCTGCGTGGCATTGTCCAAAAACGGCGTCTCTTCAGTGCCTGATGTTTTTGAGCTCTCGCTTGCCATTTTTCTTACTCTTCTTTCAAACTTTAAAATGCACTTGAAAATGCAAATAGAGGTATGGCTCAAATTGATTTTTTAATTTGATGATATGTAAGCCTGATGAGTTCACTGCTGTTGGTGTAGTCACCAGAAACTACAGCAAGTATAATTGGCACCCCCAAAAAACCTTTTGATTGAGAAAAGAACATGAAAAATTACTGCCCCAAAATCTTACGTGCCAAATTTTAAACAGAAGTTTAAATTGCATGACCTGTATGCTATGTTGAGCCCTACAGACGTGTTTGATTAATCTGTAAATTGTTTAAAATGGCTTAAATCAGTTGCTAAATTGGGAAATCAGATTTTACAGAAAATCCAGATTTCTGGTTTCTCTTGAAAAATCACAACCCTGATCCTGCCTGTCCGTTTGGCAGTTCATGGCAACTGCTTCCTCTGATAGGACCCACGGCCTCCAGGTCACCATGGCCCTATCCCCGAGCTGTCACACCAAGGCCAGAGTCCCATGCTGTCCAGCAGCACCTGTGCTCAGCTCTGCTCTGTCTGTCCAAGCCACTTCACTACTTTAAAGTGTTTGGGGGTTTTGAACCCTACAACTGTTTGTTTACCAGTGTCCTCCTTTGTCTTCATGTCATATAGGTCTTTTTCAAGGAGATTTTCCTGAACATTTTAGAAACATCAACAAGTTCTTTTGAGCACAGGTGGATGGTTATTCAGACTCTGACAAGGATCTGTGCAGGTATTTCCCCCCTGAGGGTGCTCATCCATTTTATTGGCCCAGAAACACTTTCAGTGCTTCATTTTCCGAAGTTGAGATTAAGACCTCCTTTTAGAGTTTTACTGACATGTTGGGAAAATCATTACCTTAAAGGCAAATATTCTAACCTAGTAACTAGTCCCACACCACCTCTGCTTTAGAATATGGCCGACTCAGTCTCGTTTGCCCAGGACTTTCTGGTTTTAGCACTGGAAGTCTGAGTCTTGGGAACCCCCCCCCCCATTCCTGGGAAAGCCCCTAGAAAGCCCTGGAAAACCAGAACAGCTGGCCACCTTCCTATAAGCTATGTGCATTTGTTGGTCACAGGGCCAATGGAATGGTGCTGCTGATCCTTGTTGGCCACTTGTCTGTCATTCAGACAAGTAATTTCATCAAACGTAATATACAACTTCTAGAGGTGGGCCAGGCAACTGTTGTCCCCTTTTTTGATGAGGAAAGGAGCCTTGGGGAGGTGGAATGAGTTGCCTGAGATTCAGTGAATACTAAAGCTAGACCTTCTTAGCACTTCCAGCATCCATTTCCTGAATGAGGTTTGTCTACCTGAGTCAGTAGTTCTCTGGGAAAGGAATTTGATAAAAGGATCTCATTTAATAAGAATACATAGCTGCTACTTGTGTTCCATCAGAATTTCTCATATCTGTGTTATTTTCCAAGATGCCCAGTGTGTTGTGGATATTTATGTCAACTACGACTGTGATTTAAATGCTGCTAACATTTTTGAGCGCCTTGTAAATGATTTATCCAAAATCGCTCAGGGAAGAAGTGGACACGAGCTGGGAATGACACCTCTGCAGGTAAAAATACTGAGAACGCTTGTTTATATTGAACGTTCATTCATTTCAATAAACATTTGTCATGTCCAGGTACTGTTCTCAGTGCCGTTTTGTTCACAAAAGTGAACACACACACGCATGCTGGCACACAACTGCTGCTGGCGCAGCACTTGAAGCAAACAAGGAAGATGTGGGTGTAGAGAAGAGCTGGGAGTGGGAGGCTGTCTTTTTAACAGGCCTCAGGCCTGTCTCCCAAGGAGGGGAAGGGGACAGTTAAGCTGGACTCAGCGAGATCACGTCACCTTTCCAAAGATGGTGTGGAAACAGGATCTTAGTCTCCGGTATAGGCAGAGCAGACAGCCTCTTACTAGGAGACTGACACATTATTAAGATACCTACGAAGAATAGGATCCTAAATGAACAGTCAGAAGGTCTGTGAGCTGCCTGAAATTATGGGTAGAATTTTGGTGTCTGGGCATTTTTCCTAAAAAAAGGTCCTTAGTTATTAGATTCACAGAAAAGTCTGTACCACCTTAGATGCTGTTTTGTGTCTAAAATATTTGCATTTTCATTGTCTTCTGCAGCTCATTCAACTTTTTTTTATGTAAAATGCTTTTTCTTTTTTTAAAATCAGTGTTTTTATTTACTTGTAGAGTGAGCCTTAAAATGGAATGCAGTTGCGGGTGTTTAAGGATAAGGCTTTATCCATATTTGCTCACTTGTATAATATTCTTTCTCTTTTCACTGATTAACAACATCCTGTTACTAGAAATAAAAGTTTCAAGTGTTTTTTAAAATTATCCAAACTAAGAATGAGACCTTTCTTTTAAAAATCCAAGTGGTGTTAATTTTAGGAAAGCACCCACCCCACGGTTTGGCTGCAAGGGTGTTTGTAGAGGTGTTCGGGGCTCTCTGCAGCATGCCCTTTCAATACTTGTGCTACCGGTTAACTTTTCCTTGGGTTTTGTACTGAATAATCCTGAACGTCTGAGATGCCTGCTTGGTATCTGCACTTAATTTATCTGCTATGTCTCTGCCGTGTCACTTCCGTCCTTCAGGAGCTCAGTCTGAGGAAGAAGGGCCTGGAGTGCCTCGTGTCCATCCTCAAGTGCATGGTGGAATGGAGCAAAGACCTGTATGTGAATCCCAACCACCAGACCAGCCTCGGTGAGGGGGTGTTACTGCTTCTACCGCTACCTCAGTTCTCGACAGGCTCCTTAGGGCTGCGGGAAAGTTGCCTCGGTGTCATTGTCGTAGAGCTAGCAAAACACTTCAGGTTGCGAAATTCCTGTCATATTCTAAAGATTTTGCTTCTCTGGGGGAATAGTGTGAGTTATGATCCTCCCTCATTTTCCAAGTGGAGAGCTTGTGTTGATTTTTTTTACCTCTTTTTAGGAGTTCCTCCCTCACTTTTGAAGCACCTCCTTTATGACATACCGAGTTCCCTTGTGTGCGTTAGTCTGTCTCTGAATTTTCTCTTCTATTCTACTGACTTGTCTGTTCTCACACCAGTACCATGCTTTTCAAATGACTGGAGTTCTATAGTTTGCGCAGGTTTTCCTGTTCATTGTTTTTCAAGTGTCTTGGCTGTTTTTACATTTTTATTCTTTCATGTGCATTTTAGAGTCAGCTTATCAAGTTCCACCAAAAAATAAGTATTTAATTAAAGTGTTTGAATGATACCAAGTTTTCATGCATTTGGTCCTTACAGTACCAGCTTTATTGTTACAGATTTGGGAAAGGCAATCACATGGCCAGACCTGAGCTCAGCTGTGTCTGTGTCCCACCTGCTTATTTGGTTTCCTTTGCCTTGATATCCCTGCAGGTCAGGACAGGAGCACAGATCAGGAAATGGGGGATGGGAAAGGCCTTGACATGGCAAGACGGAGCAGTGTAACTTCCTTGGAGTCCACCATGTCCTCAGGGACCCAGACAACTGTCCAGGATGATCCAGAGCAGTTTGAAGTCATCAAGCAACAAAAGGAAATCATTGAACATGGCATTGACCTGTGAGTATGGCTGTCACTCCAGCTGGATCTTTTGGGCCTCTGACAAAGCCAGTCTCCTCTGAGAACCTAGACAGACTCTCAAGGGGAAATGCTCATTACTGGTACTTTTACCTGAGCCTGATTGAGCCAGACAGAGGGAGATTTTGCTGGGGGTAGAGATTTAATACTTTCTTGTGATTGATGACTAGGTTTTGTTTGTTTGTTTGTTTGCATAATGAAAAAATGAAACCAATTTAGAGGACAGAAAAATACAAAACAAGAATGTAAAAATTGCTGATAAAATTACCTAGAGGAAATTACCAGTAGTAATGTTTTTGTTTTCCAATTATATATTATGAGAAAGCTCAAAAAACAGAAAAATTAACATTTGCCATATTAGGTTTATATATGTTTATTGTTTTTCTGAATCATTTAGAAGTAATTTGTCACCATGGTGGTACTTCAACCTTACATGTTTGAAAATTAAGGAAATATTCCCATATAGCCACACCCTTATTGTTACTACCTTGTTGTCCTTTTTTTTTTTTTTCCAAAGATTTATTTATTCATATAAGAACCAGGGTACAGGCCAGATGCACGGGAGGGTGAGAGGATTCACCAGAGACAGAGTGGGGAACAGAACAGGCAGATCGATGGAAATACACTGCTGAGGGGAGCAGCAGGCGAGTCAGGAGAGGTCTGCTGCTCCATGTGGGTAGCTCCCTGGCCAGGGATCGAACTCGTGCTACAGTGGCTGCAGGTAGCTTCATAGGTTGCGTCTTAACCCCTTGTGCCACCAGGGAGGCCCTCTGTCCAGCCTTTTTTTTTTTTAAAGATTTATTTATTTATTTATTTATACAAGCACTGGGTACAGTCAGAAGCGCGGGAGGGTGAGCGAATTCACCAAAGCCAGAGCGGGGAACAGAACAGGCAGACCGACGAAATACACTGCTGAGGGGAGCAACGGGCACGGCAGGAGAGGTCTGTCGCGCCATGTGGGATCCTCACCTGCGGCCGGGGATAGAACCAGCGCTGCAGAAGCTGTGGGCAGCTTCACAGCACAGCGCTCAATCTCTGTGCCACCAGGGGAGGCCCTCTGTCCAGCTTTTGAATGATTCGTTAACTCAGTAAATTCGGTTTATTTTAAAAATTGAAGTTATAATTCTCATTTATTAATGAAGTATTAATCTCATTTCCACTTTCACTATTCCTGCTCACCCCCTGTCTGTTCTCCCCATAGCAGTTAAAGTCCTCTTAAAAGCGTAATTCAGGTCTTATCACTCCCCTGCCTATAATCTTCCCATGTTTCCCATTTCTTCATCACAGCCTGTTCCAGCCTCACTGACCTCATCTCCTGCCAATAGCCCTCAGTCACGCAATGCATTTCAGCTATTTCAATGCCTCAGCTATTTCTTCACCATTGCCTCCCTGCTTTTGAGCACTCTCAGGCCTTTTTCATCCTTCAGATTTATCAAAACATCTCTTCCTCAAAGAGGCCTTCTGTAACCACACTATCCAAGCAGGTCCTGAGTTGTTCTCTTTTTCACCCTATTCATGTCCATCCTTAACAGCTCTGCCACAAGTTGTGCTTGATTATGAATAGCATTCTATAAAGCAGGGCCTGTTTAATAACAAATTGAATCTAAACATTAATTAAGTTTGCCTGCCTTTCAGAGGCACTACAAAGTAACAGTGCTTCAGCACTCTTAAAGGAAATCCCAGAGTAGTCAGTGCAGAGCTGCTATGGTGACTCTGATGGACATCAGCGATTCCAGGCTCCTTTGATCTCTGCTTCATCATCATCTACATTTCTAGTTTCAGTGTTGCCTCAAGGTTTAAGATGACCACTGGATCACCAGTGACTTTGGTTCCCTGTCATCATGCATATATTCCAGGAAAGGAGTGGGAAAGTGCAAAAAATACATACTTTCCAGCCAAGTCAGCTTTGTTTAAGGACTCTTCCTAGAAATCCCCTCACCACTTTGGCTCACGTCCCACTGGCCAGAACTTTATCACATGACCATACTTTGTTTAAAGGAGGTGGGCAAATGTAGTTTTGATCCAGATACTTGTTTACCTAGCTAAATATATAAGGTTTTATTGGTATTGGAGAAGGGGAGAATGGACATTGGGTGACAACCAGCAGATGCTGCTATAGCTAGGTCAGAAATTAAAGGTGGAATTTAGAAAACCTACCAAACCCAACAGCCCTTCCAAACTGATGTGTTGGTGTGATTATGTGTTGCAGTGATTAGCCTTCATGCTGATACTGTAATCTGCCTCAAATGCCAGCCAGCCTTTTCTGTCCTCCATATTTTGAAATAAGCAACCCTTGTACTCTCTCTTCTTGAAACAGATTCAACAAGAAACCCAAGAGAGGGATCCAGTTTCTTCAGGAGCAGGGCATGCTGGGAACGTCAGTTGAAGACATTGCCCAATTCCTGCACCAGGAGGAGCGCCTTGATTCTGTAAGTCTGAGGCTTGGGCACTTGAATGTGGGTTCCTTCAGGTGGTTCTAAAACCTTTATGGCTTTGACCTAAAGGTCGGCCACTGGCTACTGTTCATACCCCTGCTTACCGTGGTCCTATTTATCCCTTTCACTAGTGTTGGAATCAGTTCTTTGAAGGGAATAAACTAACCTCCCAGCAGGCAGTTGTGTATTTGGTAGAATGGTGTTAGAGCTAAAAGTGTATCTTGACTGCTAGAAATTGTACTTTGGGTTCTCTGTCTGCAGTTAACCTTCCAGAATGTGTCCCATCATTCCTCCATTTTTCCACCTCTTGTGTCTCCTCCTCTTCCTTCATCTGCAGCAGGACAGACTGAACCTAGAATCAGTGGGTGGGCAGGCTGAAGGAGTCACCTAGTTTTCCAGCAGATAAGCCTGCTCTGGGTGCTTACTAATGCTGGGGCGTTCTCCTAACCCTCTCCTCACTTCACCCCCACCCCCGCAATCCTGAAGTGTCTTTTATTGTAGGCTCATATTTGACAACTTCTAGATGTGTGTATGTTTCAGACCCAAGTAGGTGATTTTCTGGGAGACAGCACACGATTCAATAAGGAGGTGATGTATGCCTACGTGGACCAACTTGACTTCTGTGAAAAGGAGTTTGTCTCAGCATTGCGAACGTTTCTAGAAGGTTTCCGCCTACCTGGAGAAGCCCAGAAAATTGATCGGTTAATGGAGAAGTTTGCTGCAAGATACATAGAGTGCAACCAGGGGTGCGTGTCATGTTTACACCCCTTCCATATTACCTTTCACCTACCTCAGACATTAATTGTAATTTGGTTGGAAGTTGAGTCTAATCTTAAAATCTCTGCCAGGTAACTAAAGGTTATGTGCCTGGTGTGCTCTCAGGGATGAGCCCACATGAAACCTCAAGCAAGTGTTTGTGTACCCTTTCTACAGACGAGGAGTTGGAGGACCAGGAGGCTAGAGCCCAAACCGTGAATTACAATCAAAGAGTGATTTTATAAGTTAAGGGAGGCACTTCCTTAATCAAGAACCGATCCCTGATTTAATATATTGGGTAGATGTAGAAGATTCTGGGTCTGTTTGGTTACAGACTGATTAGCAGGTTACAAAAATGACCATGTGACTAATAAAACCTGCATAAGTGTCGGATTTTATCTTGGGGCCATTTGCGATAAGTAGGCCTTATTTTGTAGGAAGTGGAAATTGAACAGAACATATATTCCTGTGTGTCAGCCATGCCATGACAGACATTTCATTTAATTAATTTAGTAATTAATTAGCTATTAAGTGGCAGAGCCAGAATTTAATATAAATTGTTTCAGAAGCTCATGCTCCTTCAGAAGCTCATGCTCCTTCAGAAGCTCATGCTCCTTCCAGTTGAGAATGTCTGGAAGTTGATGTGAAAACTGTTGAATGGAAACATTTGGGTAACAATTCTGCTTCTCAAGGCAATACAGTTTTCATATTAATTGGTCCCGGTGAGATGGTATGGTTGGCAAAGGCAGAATCAGTTAGCTTTTCTACAGTCAGGGACGTTGGTCTTCATTCTGTGATGATGAAGTCTCTGGCATCATGGGGTACACCTGGCTGCTTTTTGTGAAGTGTCTCCCTATTAGCAGTGCACCTCCAGCTGCATGTCCAGCCGTGTTCTCACATTGTAATCTTTTCTTCCAGGCAAACTCTGTTTGCTAGTGCTGACACTGCATATGTCCTCGCATATTCAATCATCATGCTAACTACAGACTTGCACAGCCCTCAGGTAAAAGATTTAGTGACCTATACTGTGGCTAAATAAGTGATTTTGCACGATTGGCCATTTTCTAAGTGGTTTTTAATTTTAGGTAAAAAATAAAATGACAAAAGAGCAGTATATTAAAATGAATCGGGGTATCAACGATAGTAAAGATTTACCAGAAGAGTATCTCTCCAGCATCTACGAAGAGATTGAAGGCAAGAAAATTGCAATGAAAGAAACAAAAGAGCATACAATCGCAACCAAATCTACTAAGCAGAGTAAGGTCTAATGGCAAATTATTTCTATTGATTTCAATTTTTGAGTGTATCAGAATGCATGATTAAAGTCCCTGATGATAAATTTGATTTGCATATGTAGGTGTCTGAATAAGAAATGTGATTAAATTAATTATTGTGATTCTGTTGGTTCCCTCATTGGTTCCCTCATAATATCACCATTTTCTTGCTAGATTTTTGATTAGTTACAAGAGGGAATATAAAATAAGTAATCTGGGAGCTAAATTACTCCCCAGAAATGTTCCTTAAAACTTTGCTTGTGGTGATTGTGCCAATCTCTGTGAGGATTCTGTTAGTTAAGTCCCCTGTGAAACTCCATTTTTTTGTCAAGAGGCAGCAGAGTGGAGGGATTTAGACACAGGCTTTAGTACCACACTGCCTGGGTTCAAGTCCCTACGCTACTACTTACTCCTGCATGACCTTGGGCAAGTACTTAACTTCTCTGAGCCTCATTGTTTCCATCAGCAAAATTGTAATATTTGTAACAAAAATCCTGAAATTGTGCCTGGCACATAGCAGGCATTTAGTGGGTATAAGCTGCTATTGCCATGCTCTTATTTCTTTGTAGATGTAGCTAGTGAAAAACAACGGAGGCTACTATACAATTTGGAGATGGAACAAATGGCTAAAACAGCCAAAGCTCTGATGGAGGCTGTGAGCCACGCCAAAGCTCCATTTACCAGCGCCACTCACTTGGATCACGTCCGGCCAATGTTCAAGGTGAGAGAGGATGTGGCTAAGCCTGACTCTGGAGCTGCCCAGCTGGAAGCTGACCAGAGAGTTATAATGGTGAAGAGATCGAAGAGAGCAAAGGCCAAGTGTGTGTGCTTCTCTCTGAGCCAGTGACTGAAGCAGGGCCTTCCTGGAAGCCCTTTGATGATGCTGGGGAAGTGCCTGCCTTAGCTGCAAATGTGGGCTTTGTCCCATTGGAATCTTGCCTTAGCTGCTTTGTAGTGACCTTGATCAGAGCGCTCAGCCTCTCTCTCTTCATCATCTGTGCAATGGGGTCAGAAACAGTATTGTTGTCAGGGCTGCTGGGGATTGAATGAATTAGTAGTTACTCTGGCCAAAGAAACCATTTTATTGTGAGCTGTATCTGAGTAGCCTCAGGGCCGGTTTATCAGGTGAGATTAGGTGAAGTCTCTGCATTTTAAATGTCTGGAAAAGAAACATTCTATATACATAGCATTAGTTTTTCTCTAAGATATAATAATTGTCAGTCTCCTTAGTCATTAAGTTCGAGATTTTTGTTAGCTTTTATTTCCAACAGATTCACCAGAAAATTGAAGGAAAAGTTTAAATAATTTGAATTAGGTGCTGAGGTGAGGAAAAACTGTATGCCTAAAACCTACATCACTATAAGTTAATACCACCTCAATTCAAAATAATAAGGAACCTTTTCATAAGCTTAGTTTAGAGAACATAAGTCACTTGTACATTTTGGCAGCCAGCCTGTGATTGGTAATGGCTGCCATGAGTCTCTGACTAATCAGTGCATCTGCCGTGGGCACAGGTGGATGTGATGGTGGCGGCACACTCACCACCTATTTCCTCTCTCTACATTTAGTAACTAACACCTCTATAGCAATAGCTTTGCCCAGAATTCAGGAGGAACTCTTGTATTGTGAATGGAATCTGTGGGAATCAGAGTAGCAGTGAGCTGCTCTTCTGGCTGTGCTCCTCGTGAGCAGTGCAGCCGCCATGTGCCCTTTCCATCCTGGAAGTTGACATTATGGAAACCTTCCTCCCTTGGCAGCTGGTGTGGACGCCACTCTTGGCCGCCTACAGCATTGGACTGCAGAACTGTGACGACACTGAAGTGGCCTCCCTGTGTCTGGAAGGCATCCGCTGTGCGATCCGGATTGCTTGCATCTTTGGAATGCAGGTGGGCGTAAGTTAGAAAAGCCCCAGAGATGCCAGTGGACTGTGTTCTTTTAGACTTGGCAAAACTCAGAAATTATCAGAAATTTCTAATTAGCCAGAAATGGCTCAGTAAACTGTTTACGTATGCCTGCTGAGAAGAAACTCACAGATTTGTGCTGGCAATAGCCTTATTAGGGGAAAGTTGGACATTTGGCTAGATCATTCTTTCAGCGTAGGTGGCGTCCAAGCTAACTGACCAAATTTGATAAAATAGTCTTGCCTTCCCAGTACTTAAGATATTTTTTCTTTTTATGAGTAGTTTTTAATTATAATTTCCCTTATTTCCAATTCTTCTCTGGGGAACAAAATAGTTCACTGCAAAATGAATGTCAGTAAGCCTTTTGACTCTTGAAAAATTCAAGCAAAAAAGCAAAATACAATTCCCTGCCTGTTAACGAAATTAGGAGGTTGTCGGTCTCATGTCATTACTTTCTAAATCAGTCAAAATTTGCACCCATTTATTTTGAAAACCTGTCTGCTGGTCCCATTTACTTGTTCAGGTAGACATTTTCTTTTGCACCAGGACCACAGACTTTTTGACATCAGAAAATCTGGATTTCAGAATCCAGCTCTGCATCTTCAGTAGCTACATAACTTTGACACAGCTCACTTCTTTTTTTTTTTTTTTTAAGATTTATTTATTTATGCATATAAGAACTGGGGTACAGGCCAGAGGTGTGGGAGGTGAGAAGATTCACCATAGACAGAGTGGGGAACAGAACAGGCAGATTGACAGAAATACACTGCTGAGGGGAGCAGCAGGCAAGTCAGGAGAGGTCTGCTGTGCCATGTGAGTTGCTCCCTAGCCGGGGATCGAACTCGTGCTGCAGTGGCTGTGGATAGCTTCATAGGTTGTGTCTTAACCCCTTGTGCTACGAGGGAGGCTCATAGCTCACTTCTTTTAAAGACACCATTTATTTCCTCATTTTTTCACTTGAGAAAATAGGCCTGCCTTGCAGGATTATTGCAGATACTAGAATTTATTAGTTGAAGCATTCAACAGATTTCTTCCCTACTCCCTTCACAGGAAGTGGAATGCTGAGCATTAAGTTTGAGGCCAGTTGGAAAGGCGAGAGCTAGTTCTCCAACATGTGGTGTGTAAGGAACTTTAGGGGATGTTCACTAGCATGATGCCGTATGGGATAGCTGGCCTGGTCACGTGCATAAAGCCTGTTGATGTGTATGCAGAAGGTCTCAGAGAGCCCAGCGCTCAGTCCTGCAGATGTGAGCACAGTCATACTAAGGGTGGATTCTCCATGCTCTCTCGGTTACAGCTGGAACGAGATGCCTATGTTCAGGCTCTTGCTCGCTTCTCCCTTCTGACAGCCAGCTCCAGCATCACAGAAATGAAGCAGAAAAACATTGACACCATAAAGACACTTATTACTGTGGCTCACACAGATGGCAACTACCTTGGGAATTCCTGGCATGAGGTATGTGTTTTCCTTTAAAAGCCTGACAGTTACTTCTTCTCTAGGTTTACTCCGGGCCTCCCTTTCACTGACTGTCATTCTTTGGTCAGTTCCATTTTTCTTGAAATCAAGCCTAACTTTAACTGTAGGTTTTTTCTTATCCAAATACCTTCTGTGTCTGAAAGTCAGATTCTCTGGGGTCATGTTGGGTGAAGTGTGTTCAGATGCACCACCTGACAGAGGGCCCTGGCACCAGCGGCCAGTGCAGGCATGGGGCGCACTTCCTAATTTGGCTTCACCTTCCCCATGGCCTGTGCACTTCCTGGGAGTGCTTATCTTCAGCATACTCATCTAAAACAAAGCCAGGAGCCTGATTTCTCTTGTGATAGTACCTAAAAAGAAATGGTCAACACTTGCGATGTACCATTGAGGGAGATTGCCCGTGGGCTCACTTTTTTTTAAACAATGTTCAAAGATTACCACCTAGGGATGACAATTATTGATGTAACAAACATGTTTGAAAAGTGATTCATCAAGGGCCTCCCCGGTGGCGCAGCGGTAGAGCGCTGGGTTGCGAAGCTGCCCGCGGCCTCTGCGGCGCCGGTTCAATCCCCGGCTGCTCCCTGGCCACCGGAGGAGGGTCCCACATGGCGCGCAGACCTCTCCTGCCGCCCGCTGCTCCCCTCAGCAGTGTCCTTCGGTCCTTCTGCCTGCTCTGCTCCCCGCTCTGGCTCTGGTGAATTCTCTCACCCTCCCGCGCTTCTGACTGTACCCAGTGCATGTATAAACAAAACAAACAAGCAAACAAATAAATAAAGAAAAACATGCCTCTATTAAAAAAAAAAAAAAAAGTGATTCATCAAAATTATCGTTATTCTAAGGAAAAGATTAGAAACAGCATCAAATTCCCAATGAATTTGGGATGAGAGATTGCTCTTTTTTTTTTTTTTTTTTTTAAAGTGTGTTACACCATTCTTTAGAATGTTACCTGGCCACTTAAAATGACGTTGCTGAAAATACCTAGTGAATCAGTGAATAGCTGCTTTCTCTCCTATGACTTTTTAACCTGGGAGGTGTGATCAGTGTACTGTGCCATCCTGCCAGTTGCCAAATAGATAGCAGCACCTGGGAATGTTAGACACAACTTGAGTTGAATTAATTGATGGTCAGAGGCCTTGAGAAGTCAAGTTGGAGCCAAAGGTTCTTGGGTACAGTATAGATGACGTACTTTACAATACACAGTCCCCAGCTTTTGGAAAAGAGGGTGCATTGATAGGTTTACTAGTGAAAATTTAATAGATCATGCTGTGCAGAAAATCAGCGGATAGTTCTCTTTAAGTCTCTCAATCAAGAGGAAGACAATTTATAAGTAAAAATGCTCAGCTCTAAAATACCACTGAGAGTCTTGTACTCTCAGACTGTATTACAAGGTTAGCATGAAAGAAAAAAACTCAACTTTAGTCATAAGTTCCCTTGAAAATTCAGTGAAGGAATTTGCCTGAACAGTTTGCCTGGAAGTCTTCCTGTCGTCCCGCCTGTGAGTCTCATGCAGCCAGTCTTCAGCCAGGAGATGTTGAGACAGATTTCTTTTTCTTCAGGCAAGTTCAGTCGAGGTTTGTGTGAAATAAGTGTCCCCAAGCACCAGAGCCACCCCTCAAGCCTGGAAGCTAGTCTTCCCCCGCAGCACACCTGTCCTGGGGCACATTCACATTCATCCACTTAACCGAATCATGATTGCCAACTATTTTAAGTGCTTGAGATTCAGCAGTGAACAAGACAGAGTTAATGCTCTGTTGGCACGTGAGGCAGAGAACAAAGAAATATATGGCATAATGCCAAAATGTGGTAGAAGCTAAGGGAAAAAGTGTCACCTGGGGATGTTGATGGGGGTGTGATCTCAGCATGGTCAAGGAGGTCTCTCTGAGGGAGACATATCTAAGGTGAGAATCAAAGGAGTGAGCCATGGCATAAGGAAGAGTAAAGAAGTGCCAGGCCCAGGGATAGGAGCAGACCCATCAAGTTAAAGGGGCAGCAGTGAAGCCAATATGTTATGAGAGGGCAAGCAGGAAGACCGTGGGGGTGGCTGGGCCAAGCTAGAGGGTGCGCTCACTTAGTACATGGTGGGTGGAATCCCCTTCTATCAAGTGCTCTTTCTCTCTTTATTGAGCACTTATTTGTAAATTAAACGTGTAGTGGCATGCCTCCATTGGACAGCTTTGCTTTTGCTCATTTTCTTTTTCCCTTTTTAATAATTGTTTTTAAAAAGTCAATCTTTAAGACCTATACTCCATGGATTGCCTAGCCAGGGCTAGGGAAACCATCCTAAGAAGAAAGAAAGAAAAGCTGTTTCCAAGATCACTTTGATGATTAAGATGATAGTGCCCTTCTCAGGCTGTAAAGTGAGAGCTCATTCCTTCACTGTCTCTTGTCATTAGATCTTGAAATGCATCAGCCAGCTGGAGCTCGCTCAGCTGATTGGAACAGGGGTGAAGACCCGCTACCTGTCTGGGTCTGGGCGTGAAAGAGAAGGGAGCCTGAAGAGCCACACCTTGGCGGGAGACGAGTTCATGGGCCTTGGCCTCAGTAAGTCACCAGGCCCCACAGCTGGCCATCAAGGTTTGCAAGTTAACCAGGATGACACATTTCTTGTTTCATCAAGACTGTCACGCACTGTCACTTTCTGTGTGCCAGCTGGCATTGTGTTTTGAATGAAAATGGAAGTGTTGCTTCGGCTCTCTTAATTGTGATTCAGCTATCAAGTAAAATGCCTATTTTGCCAAAACCAGCAGGGTGCATTATTTTCCTTTCTATACATGTAACTACATTGTTGGGGATGGGGGGATGGGTGGAAACCATTTTCTTTAGGAGGCTGCAACTTTAGTACCTGGTATTCGAGGGGTGTGGGGGGGGTGTGTCTCTAGATTTATTTATTTATTTATTTATTTTTTAAGATTTCTGCTATTTATTTATGCACGCAAGAGGTAGGGTATAGGCCAGAGGTGCAGGGGCAGGGGTGAGCGGATTCACCAGAGACAGAGTGGGGAGCAGAATAGGCGGATCCACTGAAATACACTGCTGAGGGGAGCAAGAGAGACAAGAGAGCTCTGCTGTGCCATGTGGGTCAGTTCCCTGGCCGAGGATCAAACTCATGCTGCAGTGGCTGCCAATAGTTTCATTGCGCTGAGACTTAACCCCTTGTGCCACTAAGGAGGCCCTATGTCTCTAGATTTTAAAAGGAAGTGTCAGCATCTCTTTATTTGGGAGTTGCTTTTTTTTGAATGGTATCCTTATGAATGTAGGATTTTTTTCTCACTGTGCATTGGATTGAGAGACTCCTGTTAGTGGTGTAACATAATGATAGGAGTAAGGAGAACAAACAAAGGTGCCAAACCACATTCCAGGCACTTAGTTTATATACTCTATATATAAACTTTAACTTGCTTAAACAACTCAATGAGGTAGGGACGATAACCCTGTTTTGTAAATGAGGAAACTGATGCACTGAGGGTGAAGTAATGTGAGCAAAATCACACTGCATGCAAGTGGCAGAGGTGGGTTTCAAACCCAGGCCACTTGATTGCAGAGACCAGGCTCCCAGTTGCCACATAGAGTGTCGCAGTGGGAGAATACAGTGGTTGCAAGTGTGGACTCTGAAGATGAGGGATTGTGGCAGGGAGCTGGTGAGGATGACTGGAGTGAACTCCCAGGAAGCACCCAGGCATTCAGCAGGTGCAAGCCATGACATGTTCTAGAAGCTCGCATTTCTATTCCTAAATGTAGGCATTTGATACTATGAACATGTAAAAGACTTAAGAAAGTGAATTGGTTGGTACAAACAAGGGAGCTTGGAATAAGGATGTATTTTAAATGCCCAGTATCATTTGTCATCAGTTGAGGGGCCCTTTGCCTGTGGACCATTCTCATTTATGTCTCGTCTTTGCCTGTGGGTGGCACAGGGTACTTTGTTAAGGATACTTGGCTGTTTTTGAAGTATCACTCATTCCTCACATCATGTTTCAGGTAATTTGGTGAGCGGTGGAGTGGATAAAAGGCAGATGGCCAGTTTCCAGGAGTCTGTGGGCGAGACCAGCTCTCAGAGCGTGGTTGTAGCTGTGGACAGGTAACAATTCTGTTCCCCACTGAAGCTGGCCTAGCCAGTGGCTGGGCATCCTCAGTGGCTACCAGGTGTGAATGACTCCTCAGGTGTTTAACTATTACAAAGTGTTGTCTGCTAAGAAAGTAAAAGTGGCAAACATGGTCCACAACAAATGACCTTCACATTCATTTGAATTGTGACCTTAAATTGTATCATGGCCTTTAAAAATTCATAAGTAACACTATGACTAGATTTTGTCAAAAACATGAGTTTTTGTCTATGCTGATGTTTTGAATTTTCGTTTCATGAGTAGAAATTACTTTTTAAAAACTCTCCAAGAATGATTTATATTTTTAATGAGAACTGGCTGAGTTGACAGTTTCTTTTTTACTCAAAACCTTTCCATTATTTACTCAAGCCTTCCTGCTTGCTTCAAACTGGACTGAAATATCCAGGAGAAATATAGGTATTATTTAAAAACATTCATTTGGTACCAGTGCTGAAAATACACATTTTCTTAAAATCACCAAACTCCTAAAAATTACCATTGAATAATCATGTGAACTACTATTCACTTGGTTAATGACCTATCCCAGGACATTTAATACAGACAGTTTTGCAGTATTGACAGTGTAGAATATTTGACATAAATTGTAGTGTTCTCAGAACAATTCTCTTAGTGTTTTATTCTTATTTCTTTGTTGGTTTTGTTTTCACCTAGCATTCTGAGCTCTTTATTTTCATTACCTGGCTCCTTTGCCTCCTGTGGCTGTCTCATCTCAGCTTTTGACCACATCTCCTGTTTGTTCCAATTGTTTTTGCCACCTCAGTTAACTGCATCAGTAAACAGTTGCTGCCGATTGTTTTTTATGAAAAAACAACCAGCCAACGGGGAAATGGCTCTTTCCCTGAAGGAGGTTTCAGTCAGGTCAAATAAAGACAAGACTGGCAAATGGGGCTGTTCAGGGTACTACCACGCAGGTCAAATAATGCCAATCTGAAAATAGTGTTTTGGGGGAACTGTAAGACATTTCCCTCTCCATGGTCATCAGGTTCCAGTTACTAGTATTTCAAAGCTGTTAGTTTTCAAGGCTGCTGTAGAGCTGGGGAGAAAGTAATGAAAATAGGCCTAGTTAAAAATGTCACAGTATTCACTATTCAAACCAAGATTCATCCATTTTTCTTGAATAAGCACTCAGGTTTTCACAAGTTTTTGGTTAATTTCCAGAGTTCTGTTCTGAAAAAGTTGACTTTGATCATTTTCTGCCAGTTTTTTGTTTTTGTTTTTCTTGGTGCTCTTATGGAGAAGCAAGCAGCTTTTTGGGGTCCTCACTTTACCACTCCCACCACATGACATGCTGTTATTTAGAGTTTGATTCTGCCTCCCTTCCCTTCTTACATTCTCTTTATCAGTATTCTGCTCTCAGCTCAGTTCTGCACTTTTGATGCCTTGTTATTTATTTTCATGGAGGTGCCAGACCTAAAATGTTTCCTTCCTGCCTTTTGTAAGTGCTCAAAATTGAAATTTCAGCTTCCAAATCTAATTTTTATTTTATTATGTCTATAATTATCTCCCTAGAATTTTTACTGGATCCACCAGACTGGATGGAAATGCAATAGGTATGTATTTGACTCACCTGTGACAACTCCAGAAACCTTGCATTGTGACTGTGTGGCCAATACTAATAAGGCCTCCTGTGTTGTTGGGTCTGGCCTGTAGTTGACTTTGTCCGTTGGCTGTGTGCCGTGTCCATGGATGAGCTGGCTTCTCCCCACCATCCCCGAATGTTCAGCTTGCAGAAGATCGTGGAGATATCATACTACAACATGAATCGGATCCGGCTGCAGTGGTCCCGAATATGGCATGTGATTGGTGATCACTTCAATAAGGTATTGCTTCAAATTCAAAAACCACTCCATTGGTGTCCTCCCCGCCAACCCCCAAAAAAGAAAAAATTAAGAAAGGAAAAAGAAAGGCAGACAACTGAGAAAAAATAATTGAAGTGATAGAGAATTGGCCATATTTTCTGGGTTCCTATAATTCATTTCCCAAAGTAGGAATTGATGGAACTCAGAGAATGAATTAAAAATCCAGTGATACTAAAAATATCCCACACCACAAAGGTTGTTGTGAAGTCCCTGGACAAACATTGGCATTTGAAAACATTGCCAGATCCTGGAGTGCCTTCTAGTGACCAGAGATCAAGTTATAGGCTATATAGCTTCACTCATAAATGTTACTACTGCTTGTATTCTGGCTTCCAATGCCACCATTTTCCTGTAACATTTGTCAAGGAAGTTAACATTTATTTTTAAGTCAGAAACAAACCAACGATAGCTGACAACTAAAAGTGACAACTGCTGGGAGAAAGCCAGACTGAACTTCTTTCTTTCCACTAGGGGTTTTATGTACTTACTGGCACATACACACACACTGAATAAGGAACTCAGAAGAAGAATGTGGATTGATTTCATTTGCTTCTTCAGGGAAATTTAAGAGCTTAATAATACTATTTTCCATCAGAATGCATTTCATGGTTTCAAAATCGTTTCCACGGGCATGGGGATGGTTGTAGAACAGATGCTTACAGGTAGTGTTATTAAAAACTGGTTTATCCAAAAGAGAATTGCCCTCTCTACATTGAAGAGAAGAAAAACCATAAAAAGTAGTCTGTCATTGGAATGTAGAACACAGTGGAGAGCTGGTAAAGAATTTGTAGCATCTCCATATTTCTGTTTAGAGCTAGCAGTGTGAGGTCACTGGCGTGGAGAGGGGAAGATATAGGCACTGTTGACTCTCATAGGTAGCTGCTAGCCTGCTGTAGCTTCCCCCTGAAATGAGGCATTGTCAGATGCAATCTTGCTTCTAGCTTGACACACTAGCTAACCAAGGTTCTCTGTTTCCCTTATTTCCTATCGGCTCAAAGTAAGGTACCTAACTGCACATCATCTGGTTGACAAACTGCCTGACTGCCTTGTGCCAGGAAGTAGGCAGATGAGGTCCTGGCCTGTGTGGAGCTCACCCACATTTTATGATAAGATAAATGAGAATAAAGGATCAGGCAATGCAGTGTATCAGGGTTCTTGCCATGGGTGCTCAGGGAAGGCCTCTTTGGAGACTTCCTTTTGTCTGAACCCTCAGTGAGGAAACAACCACAGAGCCTGCAGATGACCCAGGGTACCATCTAGTGAATAACAGTCTCGTATAAAGTAATCGGCAACCATCTGACTCGGCAACCATCTTTCTCACTATCTGGGTAAATAAATTCTTAGTAGACCACTTGACATAATTGCTCAGAAAGAAAATGTGAATCATAACTTTACTGTACCTTACATTCTTGTCCAAACCTGTGACAGCTAAGCTATACCAAACATTGCTCAATTATTCTATAAAATCTTTTAATTCTATCTCTCTATATAAACATTTGTGTGTGTGTGTTAATCCAAAAGTGTTTTTCCAACTCTTCCCATGGAAGAACCTGAACTTCCATCTTCAGTGGAACTTTTTTGAGGGAACTTAAGATCAGAGAAGTTACTTTTCCTACCTGCAATTCTGTTGTCAAGACTCTGCATGCCAATTCTCTGTTATCTAGATTTAAAGGCAAGCTTAGGACATAGACTGGCAGATGATAATTAGACATTTTGTGGTTGTCAACTTCGTTACTAATGTTCATTCCTTCTAATCAGTGCTGCTAATAAGCACAAAGTTGTGGAAAGTTCAGTTGCTCACTCTGGGGCTTTTTATTCTTTCCACCACCTCAGAAAAATGTTCTGCTTTCCCTGGGGAACAGGAGCACATAAGAATCCCCCACTTTGAAGGAAATGGATGGCTGAGTCCAGCTATAATAACTTAGCTCTCGGGATTCTAGCAGGGTCATTGGAACAGTCACCTGATGTTCTCAACTAGGACACATACGATCCTGGGGAGGCAGAGCAGCATAGTAAACATGGTGTGTATTCCTGAATCCTCCAGATTTTTAGGAGGATATTCTTACTAGTTTCTAATTATATCAACACGTTTCCCTTAAAAAAAAATTACAGCTGAAACTAACTTTAACCATCACCACCAAACTGACCCTCCCTGAAGGTAATTATTCTCACCAGTTTGGTGTAGTCTTTCCAGAACATTTGCCCATTTTTGGTGTTTGGAACCCACCTACACAATTGTTGCACTGTGCCTATTTCACCTGACTTTTTTTTTCTGTTTAGGTTGGTTGTAACCCCAATGAAGATGTGGCTATCTTTGCTGTTGACTCACTAAGGCAGCTCTCCATGAAGTTTCTTGAGAAGGGAGAATTAGCCAACTTCCGCTTCCAGAAAGATTTTCTGAGGCCCTTTGAGCATATTATGAAGAAAAACAGGTATGTACGTTCTGGAAGACCTTTGGTCACATTCCCCCTGAGGGTCTAAAAATACCTTCTAATAATAACCACGCAGTTAATTTTTTTCTCTTTTGTTAAGTGGAAGCAAATAAAATGGACAGACTAATTTACATCTGTTGTCTCTAAGTAAATCATGCTCAGATCTATGTGTAGCCTCTGCCGGAAGGACAGATCCCAACACTGCAACTAGTATAAATGTGGCATGCATTCCTATTAGAACTGGAGCTGAGTTGTTCAGAGAAAGAGCCATAAACCTATGCAGCCTAAAACTAGTTGAAGAATTATGTGACCCAGCATTCCTGCCCCAAGGAGGTAATAAAAAAGGTCAGCAACTGTCCCTCTCAAGAAGTCAGCTTGTTTACTCTTTCATTTATCTTGTATTTATTGAGGCCTGCCATCTGCTAGGTATTACTCTAATTGCTGAGTATACAGCAATGAAGAAAACAGTCAAAAGTCCCTGTTTTTGTTTGGCCTTGACTAGATTGTCATTGCAACTGGATGATGGGTATGTGGGTATTCTTTATAGTACCCTGTTTTTATATATGTTCCAAAATTGCCATAATAAATTTTTTTTAATTTTTATTTATTTATTTATACAAGCACTAGTTACAGTCAGAAGCGCGGGAGGGTGAGAGAATTCACCAGAGCCAGAGCGGGGAGCAGAGCAGGCAGAGGACTGAAGTACACTGCTGAGGGGAGCAGTGGGCGGCAGGAGAGGTCTGTGTGCCATGTGGGACCCTCCTCCGGTGGCCGGGGAGCAGCCAGGGATCGAACCAGCGCTGCAGAGGCTGCGGGCAGCTTCACAACCCAGCGCTCAACTGCTGCGCCACCGGGGAGGCCCGCCATAATAAATTTTTAAAAGTAAATCATTTATATTAGAGTAAGATAGATAAGTAGGTAGGTCAGTAGTGGCGATTGCTTTGAAGACCATTAAATAAATCCAGGTAAGAGGGTGGGAAGCACTCCTTGATATGGGGCTGCCCAAGCATTTGTTAAAACAATCCTTACACAGAGTCTGAATGTTACCAAGCAATGGGCTTGCTTCTCCCTGCACATAGAAGCCAATTATTAGGGCACCAGGTTTTGAGTAAAGAAAGTTTGTTGCAAGTTCACGCACAAGTTGTCAGGAGCCAGAAGTCAAATTTGTGTCCCCATTTAGGAAATGGAGTGGGTTTATATTAGTTTCTTGGGGAAGGGGTTGATAACAAAGGTGTTAAATTTTATTGGCTTAAGAGTGAGCTAAGAGGGGCCTCCCCTGGTGGCGCAGGCAGTTGAGCGCAGCCCTGTGAAGCTGTCCGCAGCCTCTGCAGCACCAGTTCGATCCCGGCCGGACAGCGAGGGGCCCACATGGCGCTACATACCTCTCCTGTCTCGCCTGCTGCTCTCCTCAGCAGTGTATTTCATCAGTCTGCCTGTTCTGTTCCCCACTCTGTCTCTGGTGAATCCTCCCTCCCTCCTGCACATCTGGCCTATACCCTGGTTCTTGTATAAATAAATAAATACAATATTGAAAAAAAAAAAAGTGAGCTAAGAGCAAAGACCTAGCTGAAGTGCATTAGCTAGTTGCAAATTTCTTCATATAGCAAGAGATTTTCTTTTAATAATGACCTTCTGTGTTTCACTCTCCACCCCCAACCAAATTCTGCCCCAAGCCCCCTCCCCCTCCAGCTCTATGTTGGTGGTCCCTTAACTTTGACTAACAGTGGATTCAGACAAGGTTGTGTCATTGTGTGTCAAAGTTTATCTGTGAACATAGCCTCAAAGAAGTTAGATAAGTTTTTATCCCTTTTGTGTTCTAGGGTCTGAGAATAATGTGACCTTGTTTTCATGCATACAGTAGGAACAAGCTAGAAGTAGCTGTATATGGCCTTGGGAAGAGTATTCTGAGCAGAGAGAAGAAGGAGAACAAGAGCCTTGTGGCATAGTTAAGGAGCAACAAGATGGCCAGAGTGTCAGGGCCCTGGTGGCCTAGGGGTTAAGTCTCAGTGCTATCACTACTACAGCCTGAGTTCGATTCCCAGTCAGGGAGTTAACCTACATATGGAGAAGCAGACCTCTCCTGTAATGCCCGCTGCCCCTTAGCGGTGTATTTCAGGAAATCTACCTGTTCTGCTTCCCATTCTGTCTCTGGTGAATCCTTTCTTTCCCCTCCCCATGCATCTCTGGCCTTCACCCCAGTTCTTCTACGCAAAAAAAAAAAAAAACACCAAGAAGGCCAGTGTGACTGGTAAGGAGTGAGCAAGGCAGACTGTACTAAAAGCTGAAATCCCAGTAGTGGCAGGTGGCACGCCACCTACATCATGGGGGAACTGTTGACCTTGATAAGCACTTCAGCTTGTTCTCTGTAAGAGGTAGAAGCCATTGGTAACTTTAAGCAGACAAGTGAAATGGTTTGACATATTTTAAAGAATCACCTAGCATTTATCCATGGAAAATGAGAACAGTAGGATGATAGGCAGCCATTGTCACTGTCCAAGTTTGGACTTACAAGGTAGTGGTGGTGGTGAGGGCCTGAGGGATAATGGTTACACGTAGGTAGCAGAATTTTGAATATGAGTGAAAATTTTTGAGTTTCCAAATGAACTAATAATGGCTTAAACCACAAGACTGTGTTTTTTTTTTTTTAAACATTGTTTTATTGACTTATTAAAGATTTATTTTGTATTCATACAATAGCTGGGGTATAGGCCAGAGGCGCAGGAGGGTGAGAGCATTCACCAGAGACAGAGTGGGGAGCAGAACAGGCAGATGGACCAAAAGCACTGCTGAGGGGAGCAGCGGGCGTGACAGGGGAGGTCTGCTGTGCCTTGTGGGAATCTCCCCAGTTAGCCGGAATCGAACCCACACTGCAAAGGCTGTGGACAGCTTCACAGCACTGCACTCAACCCGCTGCGCCACCGGGGAGGCCCAAGATATCGGAGGCAAGCAGTCCCGACTTCTGTTCCACTGTTCAATCAGTCCTTAAGGCCCCCCGCTCCTTCTGCCCTTCTGTTTGACTACAGGATTGATTTGAGCTTATTTTATGATGGCAGGACAGCAGCTCTACCTCCAGGCATCATACTGTGTTCAAAATGAGACCAAGAGGAAAGCGACAAAAGCAAAAACCTTTCAGAAACTCCTCCTCGCCCGTGCTCATAGATTTTCTCTTCCGTCTCAGTCAGAACAGATCATGTAGTCGCCCTTGCTGCAAGGGATGCTGGAAAACTAAGGCTTTGGTCCATGAGTGAAAGATTGTCATGTTGTCTTAGGCCATTTGTGATTGGTGCCCTGAAGTCAGGCAGGTTGCTGCCCATATGAAATCAGTTCTTTTATCAAGGATGGCTGCCCGGTAAGCCGTGACAGTGTCTACCACAGTGGTTATGGTATTGTTTTTCTTTTTGTTGTCTCTAGTGATTCTTTTAAAAATAAATGTGGATTACTGGGCACTGTAAAAAAGTTGTTTTTTTTGTTTTGTTTTGTTTTGTTTTTTAAGTTCTACTTCTGAGCGATGAGCTGTGGTCATTTTCTTCCCACTGTAGTACACATGATATGGCTGCCCATTCCTTCCTCAGGTCTCCGACCATCCGGGACATGGTGATCCGCTGCATTGCCCAGATGGTGAACTCGCAGGCGGCCAACATCCGCTCAGGCTGGAAGAACATCTTTGCTGTGTTCCACCAGGCAGCCTCTGACCATGACGGGAACATAGTGGAGCTGGCCTTCCAGACCACTGGCCACATCGTCAGTAAGTAGCTCTCCTCCTCCCTGAGAAATATCCCACCTGCAAGTCCAGAAGGAAGACTATTTACTTGCTATTTTATTCCTCAAAGGTGCTCCCTGTTTGAGCTAACATGTGACAGAATGTTGTGCCAGATCGATTTAATGTGTGCTTACATGAGCACACAACATGTGCACACATGCAGAGAGACGCAGTCCTCATTATTTGCAGATTCAACATCTGTGAATTCACCTACTCACTAAAATTTACCTGTGACTTCAAACCCATTCTTCTTGTGCTTCTGTTTTTGTTGACTAACATGCATACACACACACCAGAGCAACAGATTACCTGAATCACCCGAGGTGCATGTCCCTAGCTGAGGTTGAATGAGGTGATGCTCTGTCTTCTTATTTCAGCTCTTTCTGAAAGCAGGCATTATATTTAGTGCCATGTTTTTTTCATTTTTGTCTTTGTTGGTGATTTGCCTATTTAAAATGGCTCCCAAGGGCAGTGCTGAAGTTCCTGAGCACAGGAAGGTTATGCGTGCCTTGCAGAGAAGCATCATCCACACTTCATCCAGGCACGAGTCATCGCACTGCTGGCCGTCAGTTCAGCGTTATTAAATGAGCAGTAGAGGGGCCTCCCCGGTGGCGCAGCGGTTGAGCGCTGGGTTGCGAAGCTGCGCGCGGCCTCCGCGGCGCCGGTTCGATCCCCGGCTGCTCCCCGGCCACCGGAGGAGGGTCCCACATGGCGCGCAGACCTCTCCTGCCGCCCGCTGCTCCCCTCAGCAGTGTACTTCGGTCCTTCTGCCTGCTCTGCTCCCCGCTCTGGCTCTCGTGAATTCTCTCACCCTCCCGCGCTTCTGACTGTACCCAGTGCATGTATAAACAAAACAAACAAAGAAACCAGCAAACAAATAAATAAAGCATGCCTCTATATATAAAAAAAAAAAAAAATAAATAAATGAGCAGTAGATATTAAAGCAGTTGTCTTCCAACAGAAACATATCAAACAAGGTCACATGTTGATTGTTGAGTCAAGTACTATGGCAAGCCCTGCATCCCCCAGTGGAGTGGTTCGATTTGCTTAATTAGTGTCCACAGTGACTTTATAGAATGCAACTACCGTGAATAATGAGAATTCATTGTACCAACTTCCCCCATTTTGCCAAAGAAGAAATTGAGGCACAGAAAAGTAAAGTAGAACAACTTGCCTCAGGCCACACGGTTGGGAGTCAAGATTCACACCCACATAGGCCAGCCAAGGTGCCTTGTCCCTCCACTCTGCTGACCAGGAGTCCCTGGTCCTGCCAGTGATCATGCAGCAAGCTGTAGGCTGATATTGGGCTCTGTAAAAATTGCAAGATGTGGGGTGATCATTGAGGTTTTTTAACTCTGTATTAGCAGCTTGCTACTCATTTTTCTTTCAGATGATATTTATGGGACTTTGAAAAACTTGTAAGTTTCTGCATTATCTTTCAACTTCAGTTCTTTGGCCTTCTATGTCCCACTTTGTCTTCATGAGATGTCTGCACAAGCTGTGGTCTCAGGACAGAAATGGCCAAGGAAGGAAGGAAGGAAGGAAGGGGGATGTTCAGGATTCCAGAAGTGTGACCAGAGCTGTGCTCAGTGTTCAGTGTCTGTTCACACAGATCAACGTTTATATCTTAGAGAGTTCCTCAGGTTCCTCCTCAAATGGCCTGAGTTAAAATGAACATGTTGGCATCATGGTGATACTTGTTTTTCTCATGGCTGTCCCGTGTCACTTCCTTAGGAACACTTCTGATACAGGCTCTCTTTAGCGATTCCTTCCCTGATCACCCTAAACAGCCCCTCCTACCCTCTGACCCCTCACCCACCACTCACCCCACAGTGACGACTTTATATATATATATTGATTTAGGTCAATATGGTAGCCCACTGAGAACTTGAGCATCCTGCAGGAGGGAAATTTGATGGTTACCTCTGTGTCCCCAGGGCCCACAACCATGCTTGGCATAGTTGACACTCAACACATGTTTGTTGATTGAAAGAATATTTGGGCCTTTACTTCATTGCTTGAACTCAGGAACTAGTTTAGCCCCAGCTGGACTCAGTGCATTCATTCCTGAATAATTTATTATAAAGAACTTCCAGAGATACTAAAATGATTCTCCTAGAGCTCACAAAGGTGAACATCTCTGGGGGTTGCACTCACTGTGTGTGTGTGTGTGTGTGTGTTTTAACCCCCATTTATAAATCATGGTCTTATAAAAAAAAAATGTGCCTTGTGTTCCCCCCAGCAACTATCTTCCAGCACCACTTCCCTGCAGCCATCGATTCCTTTCAGGATGCTGTGAAGTGTTTATCAGAGTTCGCCTGCAATGCTGCTTTCCCCGACACGAGCATGGAAGCCATCCGGCTCATCCGCTTCTGTGGGAAGTACGTCTCCGAGAGGCCTCGGGTACGTTCTCCTCTCCTCACTCCATGGGTGGTGAAGGGAAGACAAGTCATGGACACAACCCTTGCTCCTGGCAAAACACTTTCCAGCCACTCTGCTCCAAATGCGCGTTTGCCCTAGAATGCTGCTGTTGCAGGGTCCTCTTTGCTGGTGTTGTATCTGTATGGAATCATTTTATTCCTGTTGAGCTTTTACATGGTTTCCTATAGATTGTTTTTATAGAAAATAATGGTATATTTAGCTTTTGAATTTTGGCAAAACTGGAAAACTGACACCTTTGAAAGAAAACGAACCTCCTTTCTAGGACATGAAATTTTGCCATTGTGACATAGCTGAGAAATCACACCTAAACATCACTGTGTGTTTTCTCCTAAAAATGTTTGGGGTCTTTCTGGTATGTTTCATTTTCCCAAAGGAGAATGCTTTGTTTAAATGACAATCTCAAACACTCCACTTGGGTGGAACCAAGCTCATCCAAACCATGGTTGCCAGGACAGATCTCTTCTTGAGCATTCTGTATGGAAAGGTAGACCCCAAGGGGGCCAGAACTGGTCCCGACCCCAGCTTGTTAAGACGGATGAGGTCAGGAGCCACTGTTGATTGAGCACCTACATGCGTCAGGCAGTGTTCTGACTATTTTCTGTGTGTTGATTTGTTTAATGTCCACATCAGACCTGGGAAATGGGTAATAATATCCCAGGTCTCCAGGGGAGTTAAATGAAACACAGAGAGAAATTGCCTTATGTTAGAAAATCCATTGGTAAACAGATTCCATGACAGCAAATGGTAATACTGAGTAGAAGCCACGAAATCCCCGAGATAAGGCAGAGAACAGGGCTTCACATCCAAACTGGAAAGACTGTCAACTCCTAGCTGCAGTTCACCTAACCCCTTAGTGCCTTAGTTAATCCCTCTGTAAAATGGGCCATTCCCCACCCCCCCAGCTTAGGGGGTTGTTATATAACACCCCCTCCCAGTTTCTGGCCCACAGCACGCACTCAGTAAACAGTGGTGCTGCTGCTATTATTTCAAGTAGGAGGCACAAGAACATTTCAGAAAGACCTCAGATGTTGATTCTTCTTGGATATTTTGCTTGCACCGTAACATCTAGTACTCTTCCTAATGGATCACTCCCAACCCCAGGACTTTGCGAGCCACCCCATTCACCTTATTCTAAGACCCACAGGGCCTCCCTGGTGGCGTAAGGGGTTAAGCACTGTACTATGAAGCAATCCGCAGCCTTTGCAGCACGAGTTCAATCCACGGCGGCCTGGGAGCAACCCACATGGCAGAGCAGACCTCTCCTGCTCGCCCACTGCTCCCTTTAGCAGTGTATTTCACTCAGTCTGCCTGTTCTGTTCCCCACTCTGTCTCTGGTGAATCCTCTCACCCCCTGCATCTCTGGCCTGTGCCCCAGCTCTTGTATGCATAAATAAATAAATCTTAAAAAAAAAAAAAAGAAGACCCACAAAAGTCCATTGGTTCATATGGGAAAACTGCTTATGTGCCCGTGGGACAGGTTTGTCTTTCTCCTTAAATACCCCATTGTGCCCTGGCTAAATGGATAACTTTAGGAGAGGAAAACATGTGGGGCTAATCATTTCAGTTCTTTCCTTTGCCTGCTTGCTCTGCGACTGAGAGGTGAATCTCATTGCAGGTGTTACAAGAATATACAAGCGATGACATGAATGTGGCTCCTGGCGACAGAGTCTGGGTCCGAGGCTGGTTCCCCATCCTCTTTGAGCTGTCCTGCATCATTAATAGATGCAAACTAGATGTACGGACAAGGTAACCGTGTCCCGGGCCGTGACCCCCCCCACCCCGTCACCGAATGAGCCTCAATCACCTGCTCACTGCCCCCCTGCTTTCTCACTCTCTTCTCTGCTGTTCTCTTCCCCCATCCCACTCCCTCTTTTGCACCTGGCTTTGTTTCCTCCAGGGGACTCACAGTCATGTTCGAGATCATGAAGAGCTACGGCCACACCTTTGAAAAGCACTGGTGGCAGGACCTGTTCAGAATTGTGTTCAGGATTTTTGACAATATGAAACTCCCTGAGCAGCAGTCGGAGGTAGGTGATGAATAAAGTACTACCCCAGGTAAGATGGGGGAAGACCTTTAAGAATTTAAATGGAAGTCTTAAATACTGAGCTGCTGAAAGGATGTTTTAAAGAAAACTCCCTTCCTGGCCCTCTTCTACTGGAATTAAGTAGTAAGGGACTCTCTTCATCTGAGGAAGAGTGGGAGGTACCTGGGCAGGCCCCTGGTGCCTGCGCTCAAGGCTTCACCCCATCAGTTCCGCAGTGCACCTGACTGGTCCTCTTAGTCACGTGGCCTGTATTGACTTCTGAACAGCCAATAAACAGCAAATGTTTCTGGTCTCTTTAAAACCCATTTTAACAGGATTTTTAATTAAGTTATAGTTGGAGGTGATATTGGGAAATATTAGACCTTTTGTTAAAACGGATGTTTAATGCCTCTGGATGTCTTTGTTATTTCTCCTCTGGGGCAGAAGGGTGGGGAAAGGATATTCTATCTCACGATTTTGATATGGAGGAGTAATTTTTTTACCTCCTTTAGGAACACCGTTCTCTCCCCCCCACACACCCCCAGTATAAAAGTAATATGTTTAATATGAAAGATTAGGGATATACAGAAAATTCATAATTTTACCATTCAGAAATTAGAGATAAACTTTTAGCAAATTTCCCTCAGTCTTCTACATCATTTAATATCATTTAATGTGGTCACAGTCATAGCATAGATACATTTTCTGTTACCATAACCTCATTTTTTTTCTTTATTATAAAACAAGGGCCTCCCCGGTGGCGCAGCGGTTGAGCGCTGGGTTGCGAAGCTGCCCGCGGCCTCTGCGGCGCCGGTTCGATCCCTGGCTGCTCCCCGGCCACCGGAGGAGGGTCCCACATGGCGCGCAGACCCCTCCTGCCGCCCGCTGCTCCCCTCAGCAGTGTACTTCGGTTCTTCTGCCTGCTCTGCTCCCCGCTCTGGCTCTGGTGAATTCTCTCACCCTCCCGCGCTTCTGACTGTACCCAGTGCATGTATAAACAAAACAAACAAACAAACCAGCAAACAAATAAATAAAGCATGCCTCTATAAAAAAAAAAAAACAAATCCGAAATCAGTAAAACGGGCAGCTCTCATCCCCAAACTGACCACCTGTTTCTATGCAGGTACCTTTTCTTTTCCCTTTCTCTTTTTCCTAATAAACCTGTTCTTTTAAAATGGAAAAAAAAAAGAAAACAGAAAACAAAGAAAAAATGTAAACACTCATAGTTCCACTTTCCAAAGACAAGCACTGTTACCTTCAGATACTCCATGTGTTACGTGTGTGTGCTGTAGCGTGCACCTCCTTTCTTTTTCACAAGAGTGGAATCCCACCAAACATACTGTAACCTGCCTTTTAACTTAATATATGAATGTTTATAAATGAATTTTTAATAAATGAATGTTTCTCTACAACTATACATTTTTTTCCTAAAATGTTTTTACAGACTAGATCATATTCACAGCTATAGATATTCCATAGCCCATAAAAAATTGCTTCTAGTTTTTCTTCCTTTGAACAACACTGAAATCAACTTTTTCCCAGCTACACTTTTTTTTTTTTAAAGATTTATTTATTTATTTATGCAAGCACTGGGTACAGTCAGAAGCGCGGGAGGGTGAGAGAATTCACCACAGCCAGAGAGGAGAGTACAACAGGCAGACTGACGAAATACACTGCTGAGAGGAGCAGCGGGTGGCAGGAGAGGTCTGCGTGCCATGTGGGACCCTCACCAGTGGCCAGGGATCGAACCGGTGCTGCAGAGGCTGTGGGCAGCTTCTCAGCCCAGCGCTCAACTGCTGCGCCACCGGGGAGGCCCACCAGCTACACTTTCAATTGTTCTTTTTGTTTGTTTTGGACACATGGGTCAGGTTGGGGCATGCACATCACTGAAGCTTGTGATACAACTTCTAAGTTGACCTAGCAGTCTTTACTCTCCTGCCAGCCAGGCCTGAGAACCCCCGTTTCTCCATATTCTTCACACTTCTCCATCACTTCATACTTTGATTTATTTAATCATTATTAGTCTGATGGACCAAAAGTATCACATTAAAAAAGTTTAATTGCTAATGAGGTTGCATATTTCCCTTCATGTCAGTGATTGTGTCCTCTTCTGTGCTTTTCCACAGCCTCAGTCCAGCTTCAGGGTTAGTCATCTTCTATTGGTTTACGAGTTTTTTTAACATATAAGTAACTCAGCATGAATGTACATGAATTGCAGATGATTTTACCCACCGTGCTATCCTCAATTTCCTTCTCACTTTGGAAAATTTTAACTTTCAAGTAACCAAATCAGTTGGCTCTTCTGTTTTTGGAAACATGCTTATCAACCTTCCCCTTCCCCTCTGGTAATTTCATGGCATCATTTTTAATATTTAAATTTTAGGTATAAGATGTGAGTAGTTAAAAATCTCATGCTTGCTTTTTCTAAATCATTAAAACTTTTTAAGCATCACTTTGATTGTTTAATATTTTGGTATATGGCATTACCTTCCGGAACAGTTTTACACATTTGAACATAATGTATGAGACTGCCCATCTCACACAGGGCACGTGGTTTTAGCATTATCTTTTTATTGTTTTTCCAGAAATCTGAGTGGATGACAACAACATGCAATCATGCACTCTATGCTATTTGTGATGTATTTACCCAATTCTATGAAGCTTTGAATGAAGTTCTTCTTTCTGATGTATTTGCACAATTGCAGTGGTGTGTAAAACAAGGTACACTTTATGTCTCTAGGCATCATTTTTCTTGACATAGTGCTTAACAAGAAATTAATTTTTTCAAGATATTAAAGGCATAGGTGTATAATTTAATTAGACCAAAAAAAAAATCTCCCTTTATTTATCTAAGATGTGATGTAGTTATTCATTATTTTAAAAAATGTACTGTTGGAGGTTATACTATTCTTCCTACTTTTGTATTTTTGAATTTTCCTGAAATTAAATTTTTTTCTAATATACTATGTGGAATAAGATCAGCAGCTTCATCAATGGGCTTATTTTGCTTATTTTAGTGTATATTGCCTCATGGCAATTGGACTTCATAGGTGATTTTGACCTAGGGCTTAATTTAGTAAAATTTTCCCAAAATGATCTGATTTTAAAATAAGTGTTAAGAAGGCTAATGCTGATGTGGCAAAATTGAAAAATGTTATATTTGAATGACTAAATTTAGAAACACTGGTCCACTATTTTCTATAGTCATTTACCATTCCTTATACAAGAGCCAGTTTATTAAGTTGCAAATTTTTGACCTCTTCCATCCCTAACAATGATAAATAACTATTTGTAGTCTTCTTAAAACTATTAAAATTATAGTGCTGTCTGTAATATTTCTTCATTAATTAAAAGGCTACTTAACCCACTAGTTGCTTAGTCTCCATCTTAAAATATGAGGTATCATGGGTCTAGTTAGAGCCAAAATAAACAGTTGACTTTAATGAAAGATGTTATTTTATTTTGCAGATAATGAGCAGCTGGCTCGATCAGGTACAAATTGCTTAGAAAACTTAGTAATTTCCAATGGAGAGAAATTCAGTCCCGATGTCTGGGATGAAACGTGCAATTGCATGTTGGACATTTTCAAAACAACCATCCCACACGTGTAAGTGTTGATGCCTTTTTTGCTGTTTATTTCTGTGTTTGTTGGGTGTTGTGGACTTGGGGTGGCCTTGTACACTGACCATTTTCCTTTTCTTGCATTCCCATAGTTTGCTGACATGGAGACCTGCAGGAATGGAGGAAGAGTCATCAGAAAAACATCTGGTAGGATTTTTTGTTGTTGTCTTTTCTCTGATCTCTCATTATAGTGAAAAATTGAGCACCCCAAAGAGTTTGTGCTTTTCTGATGGTGAGTTTAAAAAGGTTATAAGATCGTAAAATTATATTAATGTGTTTTTTCAAAAGTATAGAAAAGTATTAAGAAAATAAGTCAATACACCCAATAAAAACCACAGTTTACATTTCTCATATTATCTTTATGTGACTGCATACGTATAACCCACACGTGTTTGAAGTATGGGCTCATTTGGCACATGGTATTGCTTAACAGCATTGTGAGCATTTTTCAGTATTCTTAAATCTTCTTTGAGAATAGCCTTTTCAGTGGCTGCACATTATTATAAAGTATTTAACTAATTCTCCCTTGTTGTGACTCAGGTCAGTTCTAGAGTTCATGTTATATAATTATAAATGATGCTTCGGCATAATTATCTTTATTACCCTAATAAATAGAGTGCTTTACTCTCCACCAATGAAATAGTGCTTATTCTTTATGTGAGGCCACATAAAAAAGTTCTGTTTCAAGTTTCACTTTAAAATACTTTGATTTTATTGCCAGAGTAGGGAAGGTTGGTATTGTAATATTAACTTTTATGCCCAAATAACTTTAAGGTCATTAGATTTTAAAAGGCATTTGGGACACAGCAAGTTGAAAATGAAACACATTTTGACATTTTCTGTTGTTTTTGTTTTTGTTTTTTTCTGACTTGTTTTCTGCAGTGAACTTAAAAAAAAAGCTAGCTACTACCCCTGCTAGTCTTCTTGTACTTGATCTCATTGGAAATTTATTACATCGTACATAAAGATGTGCCCTCTAAGTTGAAATAACAAAAGTATGAAATTTTGAGGGGGGGGTAAAGGGGAATAATTGGAATTGTGATCTCCCTGTGCTGCTTTTTGCACTGCATTAAGCGTGCAGCATAATCGGACTTCTGGCTGAGTGAGTCATCTACATTCAAGGGGGCCAGGCAGCATTATGCCAGACACCTTTGCTCAAATGGAGGAAAGTGAACAAGGTATTTCTCTCTGATTTACTTTTAGGACATGGACCTGGACCGCCAGTCTTTAAGCAGCATAGATAAAAATGCCTCAGAGAGAGGGCAGAGTCAACTCTCTAACCCAACTGATGACAGCTGGAAAGGTAGACCTTATGCAAGTAAGGCCACTTTTTGTTTTGGTTTGTTTTCATTTACATTTCATTTCATTTACACCCCCATGGCTCAGTCTCTAGTTCCCTTGCCTATGGCAGCCAGTGCCACTAGTTTCTTACGTGCCTTTCCAGAGACATTTGTCCATGTGCAAGCAAATACAGATATACATTCACATATACAGCACATTTGTCTGCGGATTATAGACTACTGCATCATTTTCTCCTGTATCTTAGAGATCATTAGAAACAGTGCCTAAAGAGCTTTCACATTGCCTTATATTATCCCAGGGTGTAGAGGTACTGTTATTTGCTTAATTGTGTCCTTTCTAGTATTTCCAGCTTTTCTCTGTTAAAAACAATACTGCCTGGAATAATCTCATAATAGCCATTGGTAGTTTAAATAGCAAATTCCTAGAAATAGGATGCTGGGTTAACAGATAAGCATACCTTCTATGTTAGCAAGTTTTCCAGGTTGCCCCCTGGTAATGTTGTACCTATTTACATGATCTGCAGGAACACCAGGTAAAATTTGGTCACTTTGGAGTACTTTTAATTTGCAGTTTTTAAATTGTGAGTGGAACTGATAGTTTTCATACACTTAAGATAAACCACTTCTATTTTGTTTTCTATGAACTGTGTGTGCATAATCGTTACTTATTTTGTATTGATTGTTGGTCTTTTTTATTCATTTGGAGAAGCTCTTTTTATGTTAGAGCTCCCTTTTCTGGATATGAATCTCAATCTCTTTTGCCAGTTTGTCTCTTAATGCTGCCTACAGTTTCACTGTCCATCATTTACAAAACTGGTTTCCCAGTTGTTGTGTGCCAGGCACTGTGTCTGTGTTTCATGTGTGTGCTCTCACATCATCGTTACACTAACCCTTTGAGGAGGTACTGTCTTACCTTCCTCCCATGAACTGGGACTTGGATGACACGACTCACCAATATGTGGTTCAGCTACTGAGAGTAGAATCTCTGTAAAGATTCACCCAGCTGACTGACAAGTTGGAATTTTTCTGGCGACATTCTGGATGCTTTGAGGTTGTGTGCCCCTTTGTCTTCATAGCAATCCCACCCTCTTTGGACCACCCTCTTTGAAGGCATCCAATAAGAAGGTGCTGTGTTGGAGACTGGTGCACTGCTGTCCCAGTACCTGCAGCTCAGCCACTATCTCTCCAGTTCCAGTGAGAATGAGCTGTTTCTTCATCAGCTCCAGATAAAGTGGCTGACTTGTGTGTAGATGCCAAGTGCAGGTTTCTTTAAATAGAATTTCTTTCAATGTGGCGAGACATCTCTCCTCTGAGAAATGCCTGGAACTTGAGACCCCTCTGTTTCTCCCATCTCAGCCTCCCTTCTGGGCATAAGCTCAGTCAGTCGAATCACTTACACCACTTGTATTGCCGTCTTCCTTTTTACTGTTGGCCCAGATGACACAGTTGAATTGGCATAAGTTAAATGTACATCTGCTGCAACTCCATTATATTTTTTTGTAAGCAAATCTACTTCTACTTGGTGAATTTTTATATGTATCTCTAAATGTCACACTCACTTTAAAAAAACCTGAAGCTGACCCAGCTTCTTTTGCTTTCTGTCACTAAAAGCTTTGTTTCATGTTTTCAATATTCTGATTCTATAGCAGTAAGTTAAAAAGGAATCTGTATTTTGACTCCAGTCAAAATTGGCATTATGGCATTATGTAGCCAAATTCTGTAGTCAGGCATTAATGTAGTGCCTGATGTGGGCTACCCTTGAGCCAAGGATTAAGAACAACAAGATAGATAAGACACTACTCAGAGTCTAGTCAGCTGGCAGAAACCACACCAACAGTATGAGTAGAGGGTTCTAAATAAAGACTGCTAACTAGCCAAAGATGACTCACCACCAAAAGACAACACTGGAGAAATAAGGAAGTAGAAAATGTCGAAAGTAACTCCTAACTCCACAGCAGACAGAAAGTGATCCAGGAACTAAGATTTTCTTTTTTTTTTTTTTCTTAAAGTTTTTTTATTTATGCATACTAGAACTAGGTGTAGGCCAGAGGTGGTGGTAGGTGGGGGTGGTGTGAGAGGATTCACTAGAGACAGGGTGGGAAGCAGAATAGGCAGATGTACTGAAATACACTGCTGAGGGGAGCAGCGGGCAAGACAGCAGAGGTCTGCTGCACCATGTAGGTCAGCTCCCTGGCCAGGGTCAAACTCAGGCCACAGTCTGGCTATAGCTTGATAGCACTGAGACTTTAACCTCTGCGCCACCAGAGAGGACCATGGAACTAAGATTTTAAATGAGCCCATCCCTGCTCCACTCCTCAGCACCGGGAGTAAGACTTCTCTGGAAAATTTGGCTGCCCTGGGTATCCAATCTCCCGTGACTAGGGCAGTTCAAAACTAGTCTGTACGAGTGACCAGTAGAGAATCTTCTGGAGGACACAGGTCTACATAACTGATTCCCTCACCTCTTTGCTCAGATATCACATTTTCGGGAGACCATTCCTGACCAGCTTGTTTAAGCTTACAGTCCCACTCTGACACTTCCCGTTCCCACCCCTACCTGTGTCATCTTTTGACTTAATAATCTTATACTTGAATGTTTGCTTATCATCTGCCTCTGCCATGGAAATAGGGATTTTTTATTCATTTCTGTGCCATAGCATCAGTCATGCCTGGCACATAGTAGAAGCTCAATGAGCATTTATTCAGTACTGGCTGAATCATTATTAGGGTTAATCTTTATCATCTAATATAGATCAGAAACTGTTTGCCAGCCTCCTCATCAAGTGTGTGGTCCAGTTGGAATTGATACAGACCATTGACAACATCGTGTTCTACCCTGCAACAAGCAAAAAGGAAGATGCAGAACACATGGTTGCTGCCCAGGTAATAGGAGTGGGACTCGAGAAGGCATCCTTGTCTCCGGGGAGGCTGTTTCCGCGCCGTGGGGTGTTGGAGCCAGCTTGTACTGCTTATCCTCTTTACTTAGCTCCCCTTTCCTTCCTCCTCTAGCAAGACACACTGGATGCGGATATCCACATAGAGACGGAGGATCAGGGCATGTATAAGTGCATGTCTTCCAAGCACCTCTTCAAGCTGCTGGACTGCTTGCAGGAATCCCATTCCTTCTCAAAGGCCTTCAATTCCAATTACGAACAGAGGACAGTCCTGTGGCGAGCAGGTAAGCCGCACAGCAGATAGACCACTGTGATCATGGCCTAAAACGTTAAAACCTTTGGGAAATGTCATTTCTGATATCCACAGTTGAGCTTATAAGAATGTGAGATACTCCAGCATTCCCACAAGTGACTGTCGTAGGCTCCCACATGATTTCTTGGCATTATCCCAGCAGTGTGCACTACTTATATGACTCTCTCACATGTAGGTTTTAAGGGCAAGTCTAAACCTAATCTTCTCAAACAAGAAACCAGCAGCCTGGCCTGTTGCCTGAGGATCCTGTTTCGAATGTATGTTGATGAGAACCGCAAGGATTCTTGGGAAGAAATACAGCAGCGACTTTTAGGGTAAGATTAAATTTTTTATCTCTAATACACAGATGCATCAACAATACTGCGAATTGAAAAGAGTAGGAGAAAAATACCTACATGGTTGATGCCCTAACAAACTACTTTCTTTTCTGTTTTTTCCTTCTGTCTGGTAGCTCTTCTTTCAGTTTTCTTAATACCCTGAAGAGAGGGGAGCCTCATTTCTTTGATTCAGAAGTTTCTTTCTTTTTTTTAAATCATCCAAAACTAATCTTTTTTTTTTTTTTTACATCATTTTTCATTTTTGCACAATGTATGCATTTTCTTCTTGGTTATATTCCCCATACAATTCCCACCCCCCTTATTTTGACCCTAATCCCTCCTCCCCTCCCGCCCCCGTAGTGTGTCTCTGGTTTATAGTTGCTTGTTGATTTTGATTTTTACTTTATGATTCAGAAGTTTCTTAGCACAAAAACATGGGCAGTGAAAAGTACTCTGAGCTTAGAGTTAATAGACCTGGAATGAGATTCTGACTGGTCCTCTCAAGAGTGATGTCAGCTCTAACCTCCCATCAGTCTTTGCAAGAGGAATGTAGTAGCATCATATGGCTTCCAGGGTGTACTGGCTTTGACTACATGGAAATGAAGCCCTGAGGAGATGGCGGGATGCCATTGAGGGGGCCCCAAACAGAAAAGTAGATCTTGCCACTCAGTTCTTAGGTAACTCTGAGCAGGATGCTTATATTCTTTTTCACTTTTTTAAAATTTACTAACATAAACATGCAGAGCTAGCAACTGTGTGTTGAGACACACGCGCTCCTATACCACTAGGATGAGTACAGTGACAGGGTCACTCTGGAAATTGGGTGGCTTTAGATCTGGAAACTTAAAATGTTCATTCTCTTTTTTTTTTGCTGTTTAAGATTTATTTATTTATGCATACAAGAGCTGGGGTACAGGCCAGAGATGCAGGGGGGATGAGAGAATTCACCAGAGACAAAGCGGGGAGCAGAACAGGCAGATTGAATGAAATACACTGCTGAGGGGAGCAGCGGGCGAGACAGGAGAGGTCTGCTGTGCCATGTGGGTTTCTCTCTGGCCGGCCAGGGATTGAACTCATCCTGCAGAGGCTGCGGATTGCTTCATAGTGCGGTGCTTAACCCCTTGCACCACCAGGGAGGCCCCATTCTCTTTTTTTGACTCTGTATTTCCACTATTATGAAATCAACTTAAGAAAATATCTTAGAAATAAGACTCAGGAGGGCCTCCCCAGTGGCACAGCGGTTGAGCACTGGGTTGCGAAGCTACCCGCAGCCTCTGCAGCGCCAGTTCTATCCCCAGCCGCCAGGTGAGGATCCCACATGGCGTGCAGACCTCTCCTGCCGCCCGCTGCTCCCCTCAGCAGTGTACTTCATCAGTCTGCCTGTTCTGCTCTCCGCTCTGGCTCTGGTGAATTCTCTCACCCTCCCAAGCTTCTGATTATACCCAGTGCTTGTATAAATAAATTTTAAAAAAAAAAGATAAAAAAAAAGAAATAAGACTTAGGATTACTACCCAGAATATTTATTTCAGACTTATTTGTAAAGAGAAAAAACTTAAGACAGCTCAGCTCTGGAATGGATAATTAAATTATAGTATAGCAGATGAAAGAATATTATGCAATCTTTAACAATTTTTTTTTTAAGATTTATTTATTTATACAAGAACTGGGGTACAGGTCAGAGGCATGGGAGGTTGAGTGAATTCACCACAGAGAGTGGGGAGCAGAACAGGCAGACGGACCGAAAGCACTGCTGAGAGGAGCAGCCTGTGAGGCAGGAGAGGTCCGCCATGCCATGTGTGCTTCTCCCTGGCTGGCCGGGAATTGAACCCGCGCTGCAAAGGCTGCGGACAACTTCACAGCGCAGCGCTCAACCCACTACGCCACCAGGGAGGCCCAATGTTTTGTTTTGTTTTGTTTTTTTTTTTTTAAATTTTTTTTTTAAGATTTATTTATTTATTTACACAAGCACTGGGTACAGTCAGAAGCGCGGGAGGGTGAGAGAATTCACCAGAGCCAGAGCGGGGAGCAGAGCAGGCAGAAGGACCGAAGGACACTGCTGAGGGGAGCAGCGGGCGGCAGGAGAGGTCTGCGCGCCATGTGGGACCCTCCTCCGGTGGCCGGGGAGCAACCGGGGATCGAACCGGCGCCGCAGAGGCCGCGGGCAGCTTCGCAACCCAGCGCTCAACGGCTGCGCCACCGGGGAGGCCCTGTTTTGTTTTGTTTTTTAAAAAAGGGTTTTGAATCAGTTTTCCTTGATGCGGAGTATGTTCATAATATAATGTTTCGGGCCTCCCCTGGTGGCGCAGGCGGTTGAGCACCATGCTGAGAAGCTCTCCGCAGCCTCTACAGCAGCGTTTTGATCCCAGCCGGCGAGGGTCCCACATGGCACGGCAGACCTCTCCTGTCGTGCCTGCTGCTCCCCTAGGTAGCGTATTTCGTCAATCTGCCTGTTTTGTTCCTTGCTCTGTCTCTGGTGAGTCCTCCACCCTCCCATGCATCTGGCCTGTACCCTGGTTCTTGTATAAATAAATAATTTTTTTTTTTTTTTTGGTGGGACCCTTGCTGGTGGCCGGGGAATGAACCGGCACTGCAGAGGCTGCGGGCAGCCTTGCAGCCAGGCACTCAACCGCTGCACCACCAGGGGAGGCCCAAATAAATAAATCTTTAAAAATAAATAAATAAATAAACTATATATATATATATATATATATATATATATATGTATATATATATAATGTTTCACCACAAATGAACAGAATGTAAAACTTACGATACTTATGAGTTTTAGTAATGGATTTTTAAATCATAGACAAAAAAAAAAAACTGGAATGAAACTTGCCAAAATATTAGCATGTATCCCTTGAAAGATAGACTTAGGGGTCTGTCTTTCAGTCATCCTAACAATGATGACATGTGACTAACAAATCATAAACTAAAAGGAATTAAAGGGGACATGTCAACTTATATCAAGCCCAGAGGAGAATTACTTACACATCCTCATGAAGTTCCTCTAACATAGATACATAAATGTTAGCTTCTAGCACAACATGTTGAAGAAAACAGCACCAGGATGTTAGGTGAGAAGAGAAAGGCAGGCCACATGCTCTTAACTCGGATAATACACTCCGGGCTCCCTGGGCTAAGACGGGCATCGAACCCTCACTGGGCCAGGCCTGAGTGAAGCTACCATCGAACCTGCTTGTTTCAATCTCACAGCAACCTCTCGAGTTTTGGTACACTTGCTTATCCCCATGTTACAGCTGAGAAATCAGGGCTCAGGAGTGTACTCAGTGCTCAGTAAATACTCAGGGCAAGATAAACAGTTCTCTACTCCAGGGGAATATGAGACGTGAACTTTTGTTGATTGTGCCTCCTCCTCTCTGACTCTTCCAGTGTGTGCAGTGAGGCCCTTGCCTATTTCATCACGGTGAATTCTGAAAGCCATCGGGAGGCCTGGACAAGTCTTCTGTTGTTGCTTTTAACAAAAACCCTCAAAATAAATGATGAAAAGGTATAAGCAACTAAATGCTGATGTCTCCACTAGGATATCAGTGTGGGTGGGCTTTTTACTCAGACTTTGAACTGTTTTCTCAGTTCTTCCAAGGATGTTTACATAACTAGCACCGTTCTAGACAAAATGGGGAGAAGCACTTCTCATTACAAGCCACAGATGCTTTAGTACATTAGGTCTTTTTTCTCTCAAAGAACCCCAGTTGAGAAATGCTGACGTTGAAACCAAGCTTGCTCTACAGTGATTTCAGTGTGGCTCTGTTGAGGAGAGGGTTGAGATTGTGAAGCACTTGTTTAAAACTGGGACCTTGCTTTACTGAAATGAAAACTGACTTTGGTGGCAAGGCTGTCCCCAACTAGTTTGTGTTTAAATAGAATTAAAAGAATTGTGAATTTCTAGGTTTTTTGTATCTACTTTCTAATAGCAAGAAAAAGCACCAACATTACAAGCAGTTCCCAGGGTGATATAAATACTTTTGAAACTGTGCCCCCCGCAAATAGTGCCGTGTCTAATTCTCTCTTCTTCTCTCCCACCTCAAGTTCAAAGCACATGCTTCAACATACTACCCCTACTTGTGTGAAATTATGCAGTTTGACCTGATTCCTGAACTCCGAGCTGTTCTGCGGAAGTTCTTCCTAAGAATAGGTGTTGTGTATAAAATATGGATTCCAGAAGAACCATCACAGGGACCAGGAACACTGTCACCATTGTGGTAGCCTTGGCCCCGCCATGAGCCGCTGCTGCAGCTCTGCAGGTTTACCATGCCACCTCTGCCTAGCACATCTCATCAAGGGTCAGACAACAGAAACAGGAGTCGGCACCTGGGAGCTCAGAACAGCCTGGATAAAGATGGCCTCTCCACTGGTCCCATCAGAGTCTCTGACTAAGGCGTTGTGGTATTCATTAAACTGTTGCATACCCAGTCACCACAGTAGGTGGGGAGTCTGTTTCATCTCTGTCATTCCATTTTACTGGTTGAACTGTCCGTCCAGTTTGTCATGGCCCCCACCGTCATTTTCTAGCTATGTCCCCTGATCGGCTATTAATGTTTCATCAGAGGAAGTCACTCCTGTTGAAAGTACTGAACATAGCTGTATAGGTTCGTGATTATTAGAGAGTATATTAATAAAATTTCTTGTAATGGCTAAATGCCACCTAAAATATGCTGGGTTTTTTGTTGTTTGAGTGTGTTAGAGAAGTTTGAGTGTTTTTTGTCAGTTGTGAGTCAGCTGTAATTAGGTTAGTTTGGGGAAAGATAGGGGAAAGAAGATTTTTTTTTTCCTGTTTTGTTTTGCTGATGTCTGAGTGATTTTTTTAAAGTCTTTTACAAAAAAAATGTTATTGAAGATTTGATTGAAAGCAGAGTTTAGTGAATAAGTTAGAATTAAGAGCTTGCAAGGTTTAAAAAATTGTAGTGCCTCCTGGCTCTCCCTGTTTTAGTACTTGGGGAGAACAAGTCTATAGGAAAAAAGTAAACAATTTAATAAAGATGATTAGCCTTCCTTGAAGTAAGTATTTGTGGATGGGTATTCAATTAAAATTTCCAGAATTCATTGTCCATCTCACACACTTTGAAATCTAATATATGAAGTAGAAATGAAAATGAAGTAGTAATTTAACAGAGTTAATTTATATTTAAGTTTACCTCAGAATAATGAGGGTACCAATGGTTAGCATCCCAGCTTCGCACAATCCCCATTAAAGGGCCCTCGAGAAGGGGGAACGTGCTGTGCGGGAGAAGGCGTGCCCCTGTGCACCTCCTCAGCCACACGCCATGGCTTGAACTGGAGCGGACCCTCACTGTGGTGGGGCCAGCACAGCTGAACTGTGACTGCGGAGGGAGGTATCCTGTGCCCAATGTTCCAGCTCACTTGAACCTAGGAGCTGAGTCCTTTGGAAAGATTTGATTCTGGGTTCCTTATTATGTTAATGACGGTGCAATACTCTTAACTGCAGTAGAACTGAATGAGGATGCGGCTTCTATAAAAGTGGGCCATATATAGATAGGGCCTGAAGCCTGCAAGCAGTAGATTTGGAAACTTAATTTATTCTGAGTCAGTGAGAAAGAGAACACATGCTTCATTCTCTGCCCGCTCATCCGCTGCCTGGAGTGGCATTCAGGTTAGCAAAAGTGTTACAGAGTTCTTCCAACATTCAGACTTCTACCCACGCCCTTTAGTCCTGTGAATTGGGTTGTATTGATGTCAACTCTGGTGCCTTAGCAGTTAGTAAGTTGGGAACCTATCTATAAAATCCAATATTTTTTCTTTATATAGAAGGATTTCTGGTGCTTTTGTTTACTAAAGGATCGATTTCTTAAATTGTTTTTGTTTTTAACAGCCTTGAGGAATGCTTGGTTTGGGCCAGTAGTACTCTGTCCACTCTTTTCTGCCCCCCAAAGTATTTTAATTTCTCTACCAAAGAAAAAGAGCAGGTTTATTAGGTCTTTAGGTTATTTACATACATTAGGGGAGAAAAGCTTTCTCAAGCAGGAAGGGACGGAGAGAGTATTTTCTGTGAGTAGAAAGTGTTAGCACATTTGAATGACATGTCCTGGGATCCTTTAAACTACAGCTTGGACCTACCTTCTAGGACTTGCTCCCTGGTACTGTAATGTGTTCCGATCTCAACAAGCCCATCATCTCCATCGATGTTTGTATTAAAGGCATAAATGGAGAACACAAGTTTTGTTCAGAACATATAGGTTTCATGCAGCTGCAAACCTGGTTAGAGATGTTTTCCTTTCCCTCTGAGGGTCTTCTGTGACATTTTCTTCATCAAATGTGACTGCAAGACTTTTCCAGTATATGCCTTCTCTTTAATTTTTGCCTCCTCTTGCAGAATAAGAGATGTGTTAGTGCATTTGGTTACTTGCTGAAACTTGTCAGATTTGAATTTCTTTTTAACATTGTCTTTTAAGAGATTCGATTTTCTGAACAAGGCATCTGAATTGTACCAGCACAGAGCATTTGAAAACTGGACGTAAAACTATTTAGTGTCATTTTCTTGGTGGTGGACCGTGATGTACAGAGGAAATTCCTGGAATAAGCCATTTAGCCTAAATTCTATTTTGTGACTAAATCTACCCTAGCTCATGTCAATGTGGCTTGTGCCACTCAGACACTAGAAAAGGAGCCAGGACATCACTTACTAACAGAGCCAAGGAGAAGAGTGAAGCATTTCCAAGGCCTTACTTCTCTCTCAGAATGCTTTAAGTGTTGATTATATGTGCTGGGTCTCTAGAGAAGTTTTCCTTTGTTACGATACTGCTGCTTCAAGCAGTTTTGTTTTTCTCATTGTCCTTTAGGGAAATCACCAGCTTTGGCATTTTAACAACAAACAGTGAATGGGAAATTTTATTTCTAATAATGCATCTTTAGAGTAAAGTACACCTTTTCCCTGTACCTCCTTGCGTACAACCAAAGAACTTATGTGATGGAAATTGTATAATATTTCAGAACACAACATTTTCCTCTGACAGGTGACTTTTTTACAAAATGTAAAAAAAAAAAAAAAAAACCGTTTTCTGTTGTTCTTTTGTGACTATGGCTATCCCTTTAGTCGTCTTTACAGTTATTCAAAGAGCCTGCTGACAAATACTAGAATAACCATCTCATTCAAATGTTTGTTGTTATGATGCAAACAGATACTGGGTTCTCTAGAAGCTGGATCCTTAATACTGCATTTTCTGAATTCTGTTCTAATATTTGTGTTAAGGTAGACATAGCTTGTACTCACATGAAATCCTGGAGTTTTGCTACGAGCAGCTTTGTAGTTTGGAAAACAAAGAAACCAAAGCTGAATATTTAAAGCAATGAGTGTGTCTGGAAAGCCTTGCTCTCAATAAAAGGACATTCATCAAAGGTGTAGTTTTTCTCAGTGTTCTAATTTTTAAAAAATTTTATCTGCATTTGTGCATCAATATTTCTTTATGTGCAAAGTGTATGTTTTACCTCCTTAAAATGCCTAAAAGTTAGTTATTAGCTACTTTTGTTTAATCTATACACAATGATTAAGTGCATTTAATATTGGTAATTTAATGAAAAGCATTCCTTGCCCAATGGATGTATACATTTTTGAAAGAATAAGCAGAATTATATAATATGAAATGCTATGTAAAGTTTTCTATGTAAAAATATTATGTATAATACTGTTAAACTATCCCATGCTTTAATCAGGTGGTAAATCAATAAAGTTTTAAAAAGTAACGTTGTTTTTAATGTAGTAGTAATAGGTAGATTTCAAGCCATAATTTTGGGTTTGGTCTTATGGCAGGTATAAACTAGTTCTCCATTGGTATTTAGTAAACGTAATTATTAATTGCGTATTTATTAATTGGTATTTAGTAAACGTAATTATTAATTATTAAAAACATAATTATTTACTGTAGTTTTTAATTTTAAGTAAAAATTAAATTCCATTAACTTTTCCCCTCCACCTCGTGAAAAGGGGAAAACCATCCAGTCACAAGAAAATTCTTATTTAGCTCTTGATACACTTTAACTCATTAGTTAATTTGACCATTGGATTAACTCTCGAAATCTCTCTTGCTGGCAGTAGAGGCAAGATTACAGAGGATGACACAGAGCAGCCCACCAGGCACTGAATGGGAGGCAGTTCTAAAGTTTCTAAAGTTGTAAATCATTATTGTGCTTAAACTAGCCCACTGCAGAAGTTGATTAATGCACCCTTGTCTTCAATTTTCTGGAGTAAAACTGCTCTGTGGTGCTGCTTTTCAGGTGCTTCCAGTGAGGAACAAAGGGCCAGTCCTTTCTTTTGGAAAAGATTTCTCAAGCATCTTTATCTCTTCAGAACAGCTAGTGCCCAGGGACTGCCAGCCAATGGTTTTCAGTTCTGCCCCCCATACTTACTTGCAACACTTGGTGATTGATTTCTAATTCTGGAACATTTTCTGATGTTACTGGCCTCTAGTAGGTAGAAGCCTGGGATGGTACTAAATATTCTTTGAGATACAGGACAGCCCCCAGCCCAGAGAATCGCCGGTCCCTATGTCATGGTGCTGAGTTTGAAAGCCCTGAGCTAAAGTGACTTCCTCTGTGTCTAACTAGGTGTCTTCAGCCTGATATTGGAGGATCTAACAATTCACCTGTGGCAGATATTTTCAGCTTGCTTTGGCCTCCCTGTCAAAAAGAAGTCACTTCTGATTACCTATTTTCTGATGGAGGGCATGTTGAGGTCACTGGTTGAGGAAGAGCCAACTCAACCTTGTGCAAGTTCTCCTTATTTAAGCATTTTAAATGACGATTTTGAAACCGCACTGCATTTGCACCCTGCCAATAGACCAGAACACGTTTTAGGCAATTATGTTTCCTTCAGGACCAGAGGGATTCCCTGGAATTTTTGCAAACCTGTGTATCATACCTGTTTTCTTAATAAAGCTACTAAACTGCCCTTGAGTTAGTGATTTGTGTCTTATCTTAGCAGTGTCTAGATTAGTAAATGGAAATTAGCACCAAAAGCCTGCTCACCTCTGAATTCTGCAAGGTGCTATCCTTGATTGAGGTGCCCAAAGGGTTCTGGTTTGAAATTCCATAGTCCTGAATTCCCTGGACTCCTGCTGGGTCACACTTCCTCTTCCCCTCTACCAAAGGAAGTGGGGGAAAAAACTTTCTTCCTCCTAATAGACTTCCCTAGTGATCACCTGAAATGACAAGAAGCCATTTCAACATTGCTTAGTCTTTGCTTTTTTTCCCTTTTCCTTTCTGTGATAGCACCTCACAGCAGAGCAATAACAGTAATAATGACCATGTATAGGATTCTTAGGCATTTGCTCTGCACACATCATTCCTTTTAATTCTTACTACCATCCTACAAGGCAGTATAGAAAATATTTTCATACCACCCCACTTTTTATAAAAGGGTACCTGGGGCTCAGAGAGGTCAAGGAATTTGCCTAAGGTCACACAGCTAGATTCAAAGCCCTGTAGTCTGGCTCTAGATCTTGCCTCTTAAAACACTGCCCACATCTCCTTTAGGTGCTTGAGAGCCATTATCTCTTGTCTCATTTCCTCGGCTTCCTTGATGCTCCCTGGGGCCCCTCCCTAAGGGGTGTCACACAGGGAAGGGCCATTTGATGCGTGGATAGCAGACAGCTGTAGGGCCTATGGGCACCGGACCCACAGAGCAGAGAACACAGCACAATAGCCTTGTAGGCTTTGGGGAAGAAATGCAAATACAGGTTCACAAGTAGTAACGGTTAAATATGTAAATGTAACATGTCAAGTGAGGAAGCATTCCCATAAAGCACATTCTGTCCTCTTCCGTTGAGGGACAAGTAATACCTTGGTACTACTCTGAAGTCTGCCTTGCCTTCTCTAACTCCACCTGCCATCCTCCATGAAGCCTAAGCATAGCTCATTCCCGCCTCAGAGTCTTTGCTATTGGCATCCCCTCCTTCTAACACACTGGCCAGGGGCCTCCCTGGTGGCGCAAGGTGTTAAGAGGCAGCCTGTGAAGCTATCCTCAGCCTCTGCAGCACAAGTTCGACCCCGGGCTAGGGAGCTACCCACATGGCGCAGCAGACCTCTCCTGCCTCGCCCACTGCTCCCCTCAGCAGTGTATTTCACTCAATCCGCCTGTTCTGCTCCCCACTCTGTCTCTGGTGGGTCCTCTCACCCTCCACACCTCTGGCCTGTACCCCAGCTCTTGTATGCATAAATTAAAAAATAAAAAAAAATCTGTTTAAAAAAAAAAATAAAACACTGGCCAGGCTGAGCTTCCCACAACTGTCCTTGCTGCAATTCAGGTTGTCACCTCTCCAGAGGTCTCCCCCAGCCATCCAGTTTCCCTCCCAAGTCACTGCCCGTTGTGTTGCCTGTTCTGTCACTGCCTTTCCACAGCTCTCATCAGGACCTGACATCATCTGGGATTATTTATTCCCCTTCTCCCTCTAAAGCGTAAGCTCCAAGAGGGGCGGAGAGTTCTCTTCCGAGGCGCTGCTAACTTCCGGTAGCTCGAGCTGCAGTCACGTGGAAGCCTTACTCGGCCGACCTCAGGCCCGGCCGCCCAGGCAGCCACGCGCCGAGCCCGTCGGTTCGGGAGCGCGGGCTCGGGGCGCCCTTCGGAGCCGCGCAGCCCAGGCCCTGCCGCCGGTGCCCCCAGCGCCCGCACAGACGCGCGTCGCGATTGGCCGCTCGAAAGTGGGTGGGGCCGAGCGCCCCTGGCCCCGCCCCGCGGCCTCGGCCCCGCTCGCGCATGCGCTCCGGCGGCAGCCTCGCCGCCGCGCCATTTTGCCGGGGTTTGAATGTGAGGCGGTGCGGCAGCAGGAGTGGGTAGTGCCGGCTCCAGTCCGCGGCTGAGATTTCCTTGTCCGTCCCCGTGTTCCACGAGGTAAGACGCGGGCTGTGCGCGGCCTAACGCGGTGGCCTCTCGGGACCTCGCTGTGGGAGGGACGAGGCGCTCTTAGCCCTTCTGAGCGCTGGGAAGCAAGGACCGCGCCTCTGGGCGAGAGCGGAACGTGCGTCTGTGCCCCGGGCAGCGCCCTCCGCCTGGGGTTGGGCGCCATCCGGCGGGTCTGGTCTCCTCGCTGGCGCCCCTGGCCTCAGGCCTACACCGGGGCGGCCCCGGGCCTGTGAGGGGCGAGGGCCGCCCAGGCGCGGCCTGACGCGAGCGGCCGGAGGGCCCGCCTCTTCCCCTCGAGCGCCACGCTGATTGGCCGCGCGGCCGCCGCGCCGCTGGACAAGGCCGCCTCTCATTGGTCGCGCCCGCGCGTCCGTCCTCGGCGCTCCAGGCCGCCCGCAACGTGAGTGGAGCGCGCCGGCGAGGCCTGTCTGGCCGGACTGCGGGGCTGGGGTGGGGGCGCCCCGCCACCGCGGCGCGTCGGGAGCCCGTTTTGCTGAGTTTGGGAGAGTTTAAATGCGAGTCCATGCGCCTACCCAGTCGTGTGGGGTCCCCCTCTTTGCGGAGACGCTGTGTGGGGGTTGCTCGGAGCTTGAGAATGGGAACGTCGGGGTTCGGTCCAGGTAGCGCTTCACCTGGGAGCCGACCTCGGGGCTGGGGCCGTCACCTCCCCGAGCCTCCGTGTCTGAATCTGCAAAACTGGGCTGAAAACAGAATCTAGCCCTTGAAGCGGCTTGGGGTCCACCGAGTTAGTGCCGAGGTCTGCAGGATCCTGCCTGAGGTGCCCATTCTCCATCTCCCCGTCCATCTCTTCTCCTTAGCCTCCATGACCGTGTCGACCGGACCTTTCTCCTCCTTAAATGGTGCAAGCTGACGCCCACCATCAAGCGTGGGGATGTGCCTTTGCTTCGCTTGGAGATTAGCAGCGTCAGAATTTTGCAAGGCGGGGTCTCTGCCTTCAAGTTTCTCTCGCCTTAGGTCTTCCTTGACCAGCCTCACTAAAGGCCGCTTTCCCTCAGCTAGTTTTATTTACTTCATAGCACTCGTCATTTCGGGAGTTACTTCTGCTCCACTTGGCTTTCTCAGTCACTGGGGTGTAAACTTTGAGATCAAGGATCTTAGTTTTAGAAGGTTGATGTCGGTCAAGCAGTTCATTTATCGAGAAGAATTTGTGATTTAGATAAGTCTATCATAACTGATAGACTTGGTACATGTGCTTTTATTCTATAATTGTGTGTTGATAGGAATGTCCAAAGATAACTATAGGTAAGGTAAAGGATCACTCTTCATTTAAGAAAAAAAGAATGAATTTTCCTTTTCCAGCCTTTTTCTCGAGTGCCACTGCTCCATCCAGGCAGATGGAACAGTAAATGCAAATCATTAAAAAAGTATAAGCACTGACATCTAGGAGCAGTAATACAGGACACATCTCAAAATACACTTTTTTCTTGAAGTGCTTTTTGAATGAACAGCAATCAGTCTTGGTAGGGTAAGTTGGTCATTTGTTTATCTGACAGGTGTAACGAGTTACCTTATATCAGGGCTGCTAATAACTGATAGTCACCAGTTCAGATTGGAAACTCTTAGCTTATTAACAAGTTAACTCATCCATTAGATCATGCAGCAAATGTTTATTGACTGTCTAATGTATGCCAGGCAACATTGAAGGCCCTAAACATGCAGAAACTAAAGAGACATTCAGAATCTCTGCTTGAAAGAACTTAACAGTATAGTGTGCATGAGAGGTAAGTCGAAGATATTCCAGATGAAGATTGTTGCTGTTAGTACACTATGACAGGGACAAGGGAGATGATAGCCGTGGGAAACTGTGTTGAAGAGTTGACAGTGTGCTGACAGTTAAATGATGCCCACTATCAAGTTAGAAGGAAGAGCATTATTAAAGGCAGGGAAAACTGCCTTGCCTACTTTGGTGAACAGATTGAAGACTTTTGTGGTTGGAACATCGTAAGAATCAAGACAGGGTGGGAGATGAGTTTTAAAGGTGTTAGAATGAGGTATGTACAAATAGTAAAGGAATATAATGAGAGTGAAATGCAGATTATTATCATTGTTCTTGAGGAATATATTTAAAAACTCAACAGAATAATTTGTAATCCCCCACCACAAGCACAGTAAAATGTTGCCTTGCATAATTCTCAAATGGGAGAATAAATTTTCATGTGGCAAAGAAAGGCCTGTTTTTTTTCTTCTCACCTCATATACACTGATGTAATGGTTTTGCTTGGCAACGGCAACATTTCATAACAGATTCAGCATTCAGCACAGAAAAAAAAATGTGAGTGAATTGATTAAATCACCACTTTCCAAAGTGTTTTCCATAAAAAGTGATTCTGTGGCCAACTGTCATGGTAGTATTAAATGGATTTAAAAACATAAAACTGAAAATTTACTATGTCAAGTTCTGAGACCTTTACAGTGACTGTCCAAAGAGGGGTGAATAAAATGTCTTGCATTTCCCAGACTTTTGATATAAAAAACAGAAATACTACCCCCTCAGTATTGTGTGTGTGGTTGAGTCCAGCTTGATATTCATACCCAGAGTGGTTTGCCCTGGCTTACAGGAAGTGAATAGATGAGCTGTACAGCCTACTAAATCAACCATAATGTTCACTTCCCTTGTGATTTAAAAAAAAAAAGTGTGTGTGTGTTTTAAGGGAAAGGACTGTAGTAAGGAGAATACTGGTAAAGATCACTCTCGTTAAAAGGTGGTTGTTTCTTAAACAGTTATAAACTGAAGACATCCTGCAGGGGCGGCGGAGGAAGGGAGGGAGGGAGGAGCACAGGGCACTGTGGTGATGGTGCACAGGTGAACTGATGAAGGAAATTATGGAAACTACACCTGAGGAGGGGAAGCAAACATTGTTTAAAAATGAACAATAATGTAGAACATATGTAAGGGGGGAGAAAGGCGGAATTCTCTGCATATGGCACAGCATTAGGTAGAGCCCTTTTTTAATTAATATTTTATATAATTCTTACATCATTTTTCGTTTTTGCACAATGTATGCATTTTCAGAGCCCTTTTCTTTCTAAGTTTTTTAATGTATGGAGATGCAGACTTAAGGCTATTTTTTTTTTTTTTTGCCCTTTTTGTTTGTTTGTTTCACATTATCTTTCCCATCGCTGTTTCAGTGTTTCCACTATAGTTCAGACTATTTCTGAGAGAAACAGAGAGGCTGAGAGAAAGACAGCCTTGGGGAGTAGGATGAGAATAGATCTGTAATTAGACAGATTTGAGTCTGATTTTAAATATATGTGACTTGGAGCAAGTTAGTTCATCTCTCTGAGTCTTCTTTAGGTGAAATGGTTATTAAGTGAAATAATATGAAATACATAAAACATCTAGCACTGCCTGGTTCATAGATGCAGCCCTCCCCCCATTTGAAAACCCTCCTAACAGATCTTTCTTTTGCTCTTCGTCAACTCCATTCTGCAAACTTTCCAGCCCAAAGTTCCCTATATGCCACTTCATTACGTGCCCATTTTTGAAAATGTGGTTGCTTCCTTTTGTACATTAAATCATGGAACTTTTCAGCTAAATATTGAGGAACCTGTATGATCTGATCACATCCTCCAAGTTCACGGTTTTCCAAAGCATCTATGCACTCTTTCCATCACCGTTACTTGCTCACACTATTTTTGTCAGATGGATCCTCATTCTCCTCTGCCTATCCAAATCTATGTATCATTTAAGTTCAACTCAAAACTCACATCCCTTGTTTGCATTTCAGTTGCTGTCTTGAATTTATTTGATGCTTTTACTCCAGGGGATAAATGCATTTCAGAATTAAGGATTTTGGGTTTTCTGCAGAATGGATTTTTGCATATACTGTGGATTATGCAACATCCCTGATGAGGCTTAGGGTAGCATCCTGCAATCAAATAAATTAGTATTTCTTTAATGAAACAAATTTACATACTGAGATAAAGACTGTTTATAGTCTCAAGTAGCTGGGTCTAGGTTTTGCTGCCAAATCAGTTTGCTAAAACCTTGTTTAAAAAAAAAAAATGGGGCCTTCCTGGGTGGCGCAGCGGTTGAACCCGTAGCCTGTGCAGCGCCAGTTCCATCCCCGGCTGCCCACAAGGGTCCCACATGGCACAAGAGACCTCTCCTGTCTCCCCGCTGCTCCCCTCAGCAGTGTATTTCATCAGTCTGCCTGTTCTGCTCCCCGCTCTGGCTCTGGTGAGTTCTCTCTCCCTCCGCCCTCCGGCGCTTCTGACTGTACCCAGTGCCTGTATAAATCAATCAATCAATCATTCAATCTTTTTTTTTTTTTTTAAGTGTTTAAAACACTTTCAGGTCTACAGATTTTTGGATTTCAAAATTGCAGGAAAGAGATTTAGGCCTGTAGTTAGCATTTCAATTATGTCTTCTCTTCCAAACTACTATACCTACTATATAAGCTCCTTTGAGAGCAGGAACTTGATTGCCTTTTGTCATAAGCATTTTAAAAATACAATAGCATTTTAATAACTTTCTGGCTGTAAATGTAATATATGTAAGCAGTTGTAGGGTATTAGAAAAATATCACATAAAGAGAATAAAAATACTTCATATCCATCACCTAGACATTACTACTACTTACATTTTGGGGGATACTTTCATTTTTTGTCTATACATTTGGGTGTACTTTTTTAACATAATTTTTAAAATTTTGCATTTACATCTATGATCCATTTAGTGGTGTAAATTATGATCTGACTGTGCATGTTTTATGGCTTTGGTTATTTTAAATTTATTAAGATTTGGTTTTTGACCCAGAATATGGTCTGTCTTGGTGTTTTAACATAGTTTGAGTTGTATGTGTTACCTTTTTTCCCCACTTAGCTTTTTTACATTTTACAAAAATCACTGTGTACTAACTTTTTTTTCTTTGTTATGGAAAAGCCCCATTGTTGCCCCCGAAAGGCTACATTTCCCAGGTTCCCTTTTGTGCTGCATGTGACATTTTTGGTAAAAAAAACTGCCTAATGGACTCTAAGCTGTATCGAGGTCTGACTTTCCATGAATTCATTTTAGGTGTACTGTTTGATGAGTGCTAGTAAACTTATACAGTGTGTGTCCTGCACCACCGTTACACTTTAGAACCACAATTACACTACCACCCGAAAAGTTCCCTCATTTTGCACTAATTTTATCTACTCACCAACAACTCAGAGACCATAAAGCCCTACTTTTTGGTCCATTGGTAATGATGCATGTGCATGTATGTGTGTGATCCTAGGCCTTATGTTACCAGTTTATTTAGCTTATGATTTGTAATGTGTTGGGTGTGAATTTTTTTGGTGTATCACAGGGTATTCTGTGGTTATATTTCGTTTTAAGCTTTACGTATATATTTCATTAAAATGTTACCTTTCGAAATTGCAATGTAATTGGTATATAACGTATTAGTTTCAGATGTGTCACATAATGCTTCAGTACATGTGTGTATTGCAAAATGATTACCACAAGTAAGGCTAGTTAACATCCATCACATGGTTGAATTTTCTTGTCACGGGAACTTTTAAGATGTACTCTCTTGGCACCTTTCAGAGATGCAGTAAAGTAGTAACTATAGTCACTCTGTGGTATGTGATTGCCCAGGACTTACCTCCTTTCTGAAAATTAGTGCCTTTTGACCCACTACACCCATTTCACCCTCAGTCCCACCCTCTGCTTCTGACATTCCTCATTCTGTTCTCTGTGAGACTATGAGTTTGATTTTTTTCTTTTCTTTCTCTCTCTCTCTCTCTCTCTTTTTTTTTTTTTTTCTTTTTTTCTTTTTGGACATTTTAAAAGGACAGGTTTATTAGGAAATGGAGAAAGGAAAGGAGGGGCACCTGCATAGTCATGGGCAGGCAGAAAAGTTGTGTTCATTTTTGGATTCCATGTGTATTTCTTTCTCTGTCTGACTTATTTCTCTTAGCATAATGACCTCACTGTCCATTCATGTTGCAAGTGGCAGGTTTTCCTTCTCCTTTTAGTTACTGAATATTCCATTGTACATACACCACAGTTTCTTTATTCATTCACCCATTCATGGATGGACACAGGTTGCTTGCATCTTGGTTATTGTAAATAATACTTCAGTGAAGAGCGTGCACATATCTTTTCGAGTTAGTTTTTTTTTTTTCTTTCTTTCTTTCTTTCTTTTTTTTTTGTGGGACCCTCGCTGGCGGCCGGGGAACAAACCGGTGCTGCAGAGGCTGTGGGCAGCCTCACAGCCCAGCACTCAACCCCTGCACCACCAGGGGAGGCCCGAGTTAGTATTTTTGTTTCCTTTGGATAAATACCCAAAGTGGAATTGCTGGATCATATGGTAGTTCTATTTTTAATCTTTGGGGGGAACTTCTGTACTGTTTTCCATAGTGGCTACACCAGTTTACATTCCTACCAACAGCACACAAGAATCCCCTTTTCACGTCCTTTCCACGACTTGTTCTTGTCTTTTTGATAATAGCCATTCTAACAGGTATTAGGTGATATTTCGTTGTGGTTTTAATTTGTATTTCCCTCATCATTAGTGGTGTTGAGCTTCTTTTCAAGTACCTGATACATATCTGGATGTCTTGCTGGTGCTGGCAAAAAAGGAGTGAAGTTTCTGCAGTGACTTCCTCTCTAGTGGTTGTGCAGTTTTTTCACGAGAGGATTAATAATTTAAAACCTTTTAAAAGACATGAAGATCCTCTGCTCATTTTTTAACCAAATTATGTGGGTTTTTTTGTTGTTACTGAGTGATTTGGGTTCTTCATATATTTTGGGTGTTAATCTCTTGTCATACACAGGATTTATGAATATTTTCTCCCATTTGGTAGGCTGTCTTAATTTTTGTTGATGGTTTCGTTTGCTGTGCAGAAGCTTTTTAGTTTGATGTAGTTCCACTTTATTTTTGCTTTTGTTGCCTTTGATTTTGGTGTAGCAAATTATTATTTTTTAACCATAATCATCGCTATCTTTTGAGCCCCAGAATTATCTCTCTGTGTGCAAATTCTCGGCATGTATTTTGTTGTCAATACTTGTGATTGCCTATACACAATGGAATTTGTTACAGTGTCTTTCATTTCAGAACCTTATATGGCATCCTTACTGCTTAAAGTTTTAATTTGTCATGGGGCTTTTTAAAAATTTTTCTAGTGAGTTTTTAACCTTTGTCCTTTTTACAGCATTAAATCAAACTTTATGGTGACTGACACCTCAATTCTTGTATGCACAAATAAATACATCTTTTTTAAAAAATTACTCAAACTTCATTTTCTGTCTTAGGTTCTATAATCATGGATCTCAGCGATGCAAATTTGCAAACACTAACAGAATATTTAAAGAAAACTCTTGATCCTGATCCTGCCATCAGACGTCCAGGTAAAGAGAACAACTACTCTGTTTGGTACTTGATTTATTCTTTAAGGTCAGATGAGGAAAACTTTTGTGCAGTCTACCTGTTTGTAAATTTAAAATTTTTTAATTTTTGTTTGTTTTTCATGCTTGGGTTCATGGTCATAGTATATTTTTCACTCTCTACCCATGCTTGCAGTGGCTGTAGCATGGTATAGGATTGTTTTGTTTTGTTTTTTTGTTTTAGTAAGAGAGGTTTATTTGGCATCTTCTGTAGTAGAAAGTACTAGTGTACTTAGAATGCTTTGTGCCTTGATCTTTCTGAAAATCCCCCCATCTGTCTGCTTTAGAGATAAAACAATAAGGCATAGAGAGGAGAGTTAATTGCTAAAAAGTGATAAAGTGACGGGAGCCAGGTAATCATTATCTTTTAATCCCTATGCTGGGTTTAATTTAATAAGTATATTTTAAGGCGCCTTCCTTCCTCTCTCTCCTTCCCTGAATTTGACCAATTTCTTTTGGAAACTTGGTATAATCTTGGAATTGCAAACTCAGATGCTCTTAGGCGTGAGATGTAAAGGGTAAAAGAGGGAGGCAGGCCTAGTGGGGACTGGGAATATGTGACACTGTGCCCTAGTAAAAGGGCAAATATTTGGAACCACCCAGCCTTAGGGAATCAAGCCGGATTTGCAAGATCAGATTCCAGCTTCTCTTTTAAAATAAGGACATATATATGGAGCACATTTGTTTTTAAATAACAGCAACTTATTTAAAAAATTTTGAAACACATACAATTACTGAAGGCCAGAAGTCATTTGGTATCCTTGCTATATAAGCCATCTTAACCAGAAATACTCTTTAACCTGCTTATTCAGAAAGAAGTTCCTCATGTTCATGCTCATAAAGCTGATGTTTGAGGGCTTTATGAAGACACATGAATATGAACGTGTGTATGTTGGAGGGGGTGGTTATATATTCTTAAGTTAAATATAATAGACTTTTAATGCATCCATCCTGTTCTAGAAAAAGTCTATGATTTCTGAGAGAGAAAATTGTGATATTCCCTTTAGTACTTAAGGAAGTAACATGTTCCTGGATAAAGGAAAATTAATGGCTCTAATCTTCTTAAATTTTCCCAGAAAGCCTCTGCCAACACTCTATTATTAAAAATTACTTTTAATAATTTTCCTTGTAAGGTCAGGGTGCTATTGCTTTATGAATCTAGTGCAGGGTATAGGAATAAACTGCCGTTTCTGGGAAGAATTATGAACACAGCAATTCTTGGGGGACAAATACCAGGCTGATTCAACATCTTTATAAGATGTGACCTGGAAGTGGAATGCATAGTGGATCCAGCTTATAGATACCGCCATGCTCACTTGGTTATTAAAATGTGACAGTGGTGTGAATTAAACTTTTTTTTTAAAGAGTGCTAAAGTGATTTAGTTTTATTCCCTTCATTTTGGTCCAATCATAAAGTTTCACGGTGATTTCTGGAGTGGGACAAAAGGAAAGCAGAGTGAAGGTGCATTGGGCTGTAGCCCTGATAACCCAAGGAGGTAGAAATAGGGCAGGTTTCACTGGGGCAGTGGGAGGAGCATTAACTGCCTGGCCAGCAAGCAGTGATGTTCTGTGAGCAGGGGAGCCAATAGACAATGTCTTCTAAGACCTCCAGGTTACACAACTCCATCAAGTGTCACCCATCGTGGCAGGCAATTTGTTGATGTGTTGGATTACGTTGATTGATTTTCGGATTGTTGAACCATCCTTGTGTCCCTGGAATAAATCCTATTTGATCGTGGTGAATTATCTTATGGATACATTGTTGGATTCTGATAGCTAAATTTTTATTGAGGATTTTTGCATCAGTGATCACTAGAGAGATTGGCCTATAGTTTTCTTTTTTTTGTGTTGTCCTTGTTCAGTTTTGGTATTAGTGTAATGTTGGCTTCATAGAACATGTTTGTACTCAATTTTTTGAAAGAGTTTATGAAGGATAGGCACTAATTTGTTTCTGAATGTTTGGTAGAATTCATTTGTAAACCCATCTGGTCCTGGGCTTTTGTTTTTTGGGGAGGGTTTTAATTACCATTTCAATTTCACTGCTTGTAATTGGTCTGTTTAGGTGTTCTATTTCTTCTTTATCTAGCTTTGGGTGATTGTAGAGTTGTAGGAATTTGTCCATCTCTTATAGATTGTTGAGTTTGTTTGCATATAACTGTTCATAGTAGTTTCTGATTATTCTTTTGATTTCTGCTGTGTCTGTTGTGATTTCTCCTTTTTCATTTGTGATCCTATTTATTTGTGCTTTCTCCCGTTTTTCCTTTGTGAGCCTGGCTAGGGGTTTGTCTATTTTATTTATTTTTTCGAAGAACCAACTTTTGGTTTCATTGATCTTTTGGATTTTTTTTTTTTTTAAGTTTCATTTATTTCTGCTTTGATTTTTATTATTTCCTTCTACTGGTTTTAGGGTTCTTTTGTTGTTCTTTTTCTAGTTCTTTGAGATGTGTGATTAGGTTGTGTCTTTGAGTTCTTTCTTGTTTGTTGATGTGAGCCTGTATTGCAATATATTTTCCTCTTATTACTGCTTTTACTGTATCCCATACATTTAGGAAATTGGTGTCCTCCTTGTCATTCAACTCAAAGTATTTTTTAATTTCTTTTTTGATCTCCTCATTAGTGGTCTTCCAGTAGTGTGGGTTTCAATTTCCATGAGGTAGGAGGGTTCCTTGCCTTCTTTTTATGGTTTATTTCTAGTTTGATGTCTTCATGGTCAGAGAAGATGGTTGGTATGATTTCAGTCTTGGTGTATCTGTTGATGTGTGTCTTGTGTCCCAGTATGTGATTGATCCTAGAGAATGATCCATGTGTGCTTGAGAAAAACGTATACTCAAATTTTTTTTTTAAAGATTGATTGATTGATTGATTGATTGATTGATTGATAGATACATACATACAAGCACTGGTACAGTCAGAAGCGCGGGAGGATAAGAGAATTCACCAGAGCCAGAGCGGGGAGCAGAGCAGGCAGAAGGACCGAAGTACACTGCTGAGGGGAGCAGCTGGCGGCAGGAGAGGTCTGCGCGCCATGCGGGACCCTCCTCCGGTGGCCGGGGAGCAGCCGGGGATTGAACCGGCGCTTCAGAGGCTGAGGGCAGCTTCGCAACCCAGCGCTCAACCGCTGCACCACCGGGGAGGCCCTATACTCAAATTTTTTGGGGTTTAGTGTTCTATAGATGTCTGTTAAGCCCATGAGCTCTAGGTCCTTATTTAGAGCTTTAGTGTCCTTACTTATTTTTGTCTTCTTGATCTATCCATTGTTGATAGTGGTGTGTTGAAGTCTCCTACTACATATGTGTTTTCTCTGATGTTTGTTTTCAGAGATGATAATAGTTGTCTGATATATTTTGGTGCTCCTTCATTTGGTGAGTAAATGTTAATGAGTTATTTCTTCTTGAAGTATTGTCCCCTTGATCATGATGTAGGGACCGTCTGGGTCTCTTTTTACCTTTTTGAGTTTGAAATCTGTTTTATCTGATGTAAGTTATAGCTATTCCTGCCTTCTTTTTTGGTCCATTTGCTGTAGGATTGTTTTCCATCCTTTTACTTTGAGTCTATTTTTATCTTTTGTAATTAAATGTGTTTCCTGGATACACATTTGGTAAATGGTTGGGTTTTGTTTCTTAATCCAGCAAAAGGTTGGGTTTTGTTTCTTAATCCAGCCTGTGACTCTGTGTCTTTTTATTGAAGAGTTTAGTCCATTTATATTTAGAGTTACTATTGATATGTTAGCATCTGTATTTGCCATTTTGTTTGTCTTTTCTCTGGTTTTATTTATTTATTTTAATTAATTTTTTTGGTCTTGTTTTGTTCTCATTCATCCCTCTGTTGGTTCTGGCTTTAGCACTCCTTGTAGTATTTTTTGGAGTGGGGGTTTAGTCCTAATGAAATTCCGGAGTTTCTGTTTGTCTGGGACAGTACTTATTCTTTCTTCATAGAGGAAAGAAAGCTTTGCGGGATAGAGTATTCTTGGTTGGCATTTGTTGTCTTGGAGTTGGTTGACTATGTCCGTCCACTCTGTACCTGCCCGTAGTGATTTTTCAGAGAAGTCTGATGTCAGCCTGATTGGTTTTCCTTTGTGTGTTATCTGTTTCTTTCCTCTTGTCAGCTTCATTATTTTTTCCTTGTTTTGGATTCTTGGGAGCTTTACTATTATGTGTCTTGCTGTATTTTTCCTTTCATCATGGAAGTTTGGTGTTCTTCTTGCTTCTTGTATGTCTATTTTCAGCTCCTTCATGTTTGGGAAGTTCTCTTCAATTATTTCCTTGAATATTCTCTGTTCCTATGTCTCTCTCCTCTCCTTCTGGGATTCCTATAACTTATATTTCCTTTCCTCATGGAGTCAGATAGTTCCTGAAGTCTTTCGTCATTCTTTTTTCTTCGTACTTCACTTTTCTGTTTTGATTCTTTTTATTTCTGTGTCTTCGAGAGTGCTTATTCGTTCTTCCATTTCATCTATTCTGTTTCCACTGCTTTTACCAGAGTTCTTTAGCTTTTCCATTAATCCTTTGATCTCCTGCATTTCTTTCACTTCCCTCTTTAGGGACTCACTTTCATTCTTCTGATAATTGATTATTTTTCCCATATCATTTTCAACTTCTTTCAGGTTTTTTGTTTGTTTTTTGTTTTTTGTTTTTTTTTTTAAGGTTTATTTATTATGCATACAAGAGCTCTGGGGTACAGGCCAGAGATGCAGGGGGTGAGACGATTCACCAGAGACAGAGTGGGGAACAGAACAGGCAGGTGGACGGAAGTACACTGCTGAAGGGAGCAGTGGGCAAGTCAGGAGAGGTCTACTGCACCATGTAGGTTGCTTCCTGCCTGGCTGGGGATCGAACTTGTACTGCAGAGGCTGCAGATTGTTTTCATAGTGCGGTGCTTAGCCTCTTGCTCCACCATGGAGGCCCTCTTTCAGTTTTTTAATCAGGCAATTTTAAATTCTCTATTGGGAAGGTTGAGAAGTTCACCCAAGTCACTGTTGTTACATTCTGGTGGGTGATTTTTTGTTGTGGTGTGTCTTTTCCTTGAGGACTTGCTTGGTTGCTTGTGGTTTTTCTTGTCCCTGCTGCTTGTTTTCTAATTTGTCCTGTGCATTAGGGCACTGTGTCACTGGTACTAGCCGGCATCTTTTTTGATGTCGGAAACTGGTGGTCCAATTGAGTCAAAAACTGTTATGCCCGAAGTCCAGTGGGGCAGTGGTACTATGAATATGTTAGTGGTCGCTGTCACAGAAAATCTCCTCCTATATTTAATTCCAGAGGTGGGTCTTGTGGTCCCACAGACTGCCCTGGCCATGGCTCTCACACTGGGCTCCAAATCGCTGGATCCTTCTCTGGGCTCTGACTGGCGGCCAGACGGGGCCTGGCTTGTGGAGGCCTTCAGCTCACCTTTGGCTGTGGGGGCAGCCCTTTCCCAGTTCCACGCAGTCTAGGTGGATTCTGGACACAAAGATACCTGGTCTAAAATGGCCAGTCAGAAGGGCAATTCCCTGTACCCATGGTCTAGTGGCAGGCAATGTGGTGATCAGCTTAGGGACGATGGAGTCACCCTCAGCAGAGATGATGGCCACCTTCTGCTGCTGCTTAGCCTTGCAGACATTTTGATGTTCTTTGAGTATGCGGAAACATGTCAGTGTGAATATTCTGTGAGCACGTGGAAAGAAATGAATACAAAGGGTAATAACTAAACACATGAGGAGATTGCTTCTAGGATATTGATTACACTTTAGGAAAGAAACCTGGCAGTCCTGCATTGCCCTGTACGAAATGCTGGCCACCTAGGGTAAGCAACCCAAACCTTCTAGCTTCATACAAAAACCATAGTGTGTCCTCTTCTAAAAAAAAATCTTCAAGTTCAATATTCTTTATCTTTCAAGAAAGACATGGTGAACATAAAGCATGGAGGGTTGAAGATGGAAGTTAAACTCTGGGAGCTCAATTCAGAAAGAAGAAAGGTGTTAAGTGAAATTAAATTCCATAAGATAGTAGATTCTTGTGGCAGACCTTTTTAGTACGCATTGGAACTTTGGAATAGGTGTTACCATATGAACTGTTAGGAAAAATGTGAAGAAATGGTATAAATTGCCATGTGATCAGTTAAACCTTGGAGATTTATCATCCCTGATTATAGGGTGATTTAGAAATATGTGGGTAAAATCTTTGTATAAATGTATTGCTAGTATTCAGAAATGTTTCATTTGAGAAGAAAATTGGTAAAATGAGGATTGTACTAAAACTTGTCTTTAAAATGAAGAATTTGGGGCCTCCCTGTTGGCCTAGGGGTTAAGTCTCAGCACTGTCACTGCTATGGCCTGAGTTCGATCGATCCCTGGCCAGGGAGCTAACCCACATGTGGTGCAGCAGATCCCTCCTGACTCACCCGCTGCTTCCCACTCTGTCTCTGGTGAATCCTCTCACCACCCCCCCGGTCCCCGCACCTGTTGCTTATACCCCAGTTCTTGTATGCATAAATAAATAAACCTTTGGGGGAAAAAATGTTAAGAGTAATCCTTTAGAAGCCAGACAGGGTAGATGACTTTTTCCCTAAAGTCACTACTCAAAATAGCTTCTGCTTCAGATGAAGTAGTCCACTACTTTTTTTTATAGGTTTATGAGAATCAGGTGGCTGGTAAAAAAGTGATTTGAAAACTGAAGCACTATGTAAATTTTTAAAAGATTTATTTATTTATGCATACAGGCCAGAGGTGTGGGGGGTGAGAGGATTCACCAGAGACAGAATGAGGAACAGAACAGGCAGATTGACAGACGTATACTGCTGAGGGGAGTAGAGGGTGAGTCAGGAGAGGTCTGTTGCGCCATATGGGTTGCTCCCTGGCTGCCGTGCTGCAGAGGCTTGAGGATTGCTTCCTAGGTTGTGTCTTAACTCCTTGCGCCACCAGGGAGGCCCAAAGCACTATGTAAATTTAATCTCACATCCTATGTAGTCCATTTACTATATAAGAAAAGTGAGACCCAGTAGACTATCACTTCCTAAAGGAAAATATACTCATTGTTCACTCTGACAATAGAATGATGGTTACCAGAGGGGAAGAAGTGGGGGGAAATAGGTAGAATGGGCTTATTGGTTGTTGGTGGTGATTGGATACTTGATGATGGGTGTGATGAGAAAATATCCTCTTGGAACTGGTCATTGTTGTACACTGTTACCTCAATTAAGATTATATACTAGTCTTTCGGGCCTCCCTGGTGGCGCAGCGGTTGAGCGCTGGGTTGCGAGGCTGCCCGCGGCCTCTGCGGCGCCGGTTCGATCCCCGGCTGCTCCCCGGCCACTGGAGGAGGGTCCCACATGGCGCGCAGACCTCTCCTGCCGCCCGCTGCTCCCTCAGCAGTGTACTTCGGTCCTTCTGCCTGCTCTGCTCCCCGCTCTGGCTCTGGTGAATTCTCTCACCCTCCCGCGCTTCTGACTGTACCCAGTGCTTGTATAAATAAATAAATAAATCTTTAAAAAAAAAGATTATATACTAGTCTTTCGAGTTTTTGATGCTTCAGTCAGATACATGTAACTCATGTATAGATAAACAGGAAGGATTTTGTTTATAATAAATCTTCTAACATGGAAATTCTTTCACAGCTGAGAAGTTTCTTGAATCCGTAGAAGGAAATCAGAATTACCCATTGTTGCTTTTAACATTACTGGAGAATTCCCAGGATAATGTCATTAAAGTGTGTGCCTCAGTAACTTTCAAGAATTATATTAAAAGAAACTGGAGAATTGTAAGTATTTTGCAAACACATAATATAATTTCCATGTTTAAGTATCAAATTTACATACGCAGTGCTCCAGAAGATTCAGACATAGATTAAAGATAAAATTACACAACATCTTCCTCAACAAAATATTAGCATATCAAATCAAAAAGAGATTAAAAAAAAATTATTTACACATGACCGAGTGGGATTTATCCCAAACATGCAAGTCTGGTTTAACATTTGAAAATTGATGATATTCATCACACCAGCAAACTGAAAAAAGAAAAATCATATGATCATGTCATTAGGTATTGAAAAAGCATTTGACAAAATTCACACTCATTTGTGGTGCAAAAACTCAGTAAATTAGGAATAAAGAACTTTCTTAGCTTGATAAAGATTACCTACAAGAAACCAATTGCTCAAAAACTTAGTGGTGAGAAACTTGAAGCTTTCCCACTAAGATCCAGTACAAAGCAAGAATGGTCTTACCACTTCTTTTCATCATCTTCCTGGAAGGCCTTGCAAATGGAGAAAGAAAAAGGAATAAAAGGCAGGCAGATTGGGAAGAAAGACATAAAACTCGGTTTGTTCACAGATGATGTGATTTTAAAAATCTGAAAGAATTGACAAAAAATAAGGATGTTTTCCCAAAGCTTCTCTTGTTTCACTTGAATTCACAAAGTTTGCTTCAGCTTCATAACTCAGCTTGCTGGAGAATGTGAAACATGGGTTACTATCCATTATGGTTGAAATTTTACTCTGGCTCATAGTCAAGTGAAGAGACTTTGTGTGGGAAGACATTCTAAATGAATAATTGAAACAGTTTCTCTTGTGAACAGGGAAAAATTATATACAGCTAAAAAACCATCCTGTATATATATATTAAAAATACATAGAATGCAAAATATTGATTTGAAGTTTTTGGTTAGGGATTTTGTCCTATAGTTTGTTGGATATGGAATTACATTCTAATTTTAAGATGAATCCTCTTGTGCTGCAAGTATAAAATTGTAAATGAAGAAAATGGCATTTCCTCTCTCTTAGCTTAGGACAGTGGTTCTCAGTTGGGGGTGATTTTGTATACCCAGGTATTTGGAGACATTTTAGTTATCACAGCTGGGGGTTGCAGAGGATACATCTAGTAGGTAGAACCTAGGGGTGCAAAGAACCATGCACTAGATAACTTCCCGCAACAAAGGTACTCTGACCCAGAATGTCGTTAGTCTCAAGGTTGAAAAACCCTGGCTTATGATGAAAATGAGAATTATTTTGTAATGATGGCAGTAATGACATTATAGACAGTATTAAAGATGTCAGAAGTGGTCAGTTTTTCTAAAACATCAGCTTTAAATCTATTGAAAATTGTTTTTCTCAATTCCTTTGCTCCTTAAACGTTTTCTTTCTCTAAACAAAACAAAAAAAAAGAATGTTTTTCCATTCCCTCAGTGAGTTTTAAAAAATAATAAGCATTACATTTACGTTTATAGAGTCAAGTGTTACCACATGTGGTGAAGAAACTTAGTAAATCTTAGAATATTTGAAAGTCCAACCCTCTACTTACAGACATGCTAGCCCTCTTGATTTTTCTTGAATGGTAAAATTAATGAGACTTCTAGAACCTCTTTGGTGATGCAGTCCTCGATACATTCTAACCTTTAAAGGTCAGGAGGTTTTTATAGAAAATACCTTTGATTTAAGGTGAAAGTCAAATTGAAGCCTTTGAAGGTGAATGAGAACTAGTAGCATATATAGCTATAAAGATTTTAACCACATGTTCTGATTAGCTTACATATAGAACTAAGGTTTTTACTTGGGACCAGGGAGTTAAAAGAAGCTCATGAATTTGTGTATAAAATCTTGAATTTGGGAGGGAGTGTACCTTTTTCTGGGGCCAGAGTTCATGCTTTCATCAGCGTATAGTGGGTCCTATAACCCGCTCTTGTATAAGGATGGCTCTACCTTTCTGTTTTTCTCTGAAAACCATAAATTTGTATGGTCATGGATATGGATTTTACATTATTGCTTTTTGATGTTTTGCTTTTAGGTTGAGGATGAACCAAACAAAATTTGTGAAGCTGATAGAGTTGCCATTAAGGCCAACATTGTGCACTTGATGCTTAGCAGCCCAGAGCAAATTCAGAAACAGGTGATGTAAGGCCCAGCTTCTTAGGTAGGCTTGTTGTAGAGCTTTTTTCATCTAATGAATCCTTTTCCTCCACCCAGTTAAGTGATGCCATTAGCATTATTGGCAGAGAAGATTTCCCTCAAAAGTGGCCTGATTTATTGACAGAAATGGTGAATCGCTTTCAGAGTGGAGATTTCCATGTTATTAATGGAGTCCTTCGTACAGCACATTCGTTATTTAAAAGGTATTAATGTACCGGTTCATATTTTTTAATGTGTTTTGCTTGCGTAAATAGTTATGTTGTTGTGACTGTTAGCACTCTTTTGAATATAATGATCCTAGAATAAGAGCACAAGCCTCTCAATTCATTAGGACATTTGTTTTTTTCTTAAGGTATTTGATTTGCCTGTGAAATACCTTGTCTCAGAAAATGTGCTTGATTCCTTTAAAGAGAAATGGAAGAATTTTCTTTGAGTTTCAGAAAGCTGAGTGGCCAAAGTTTTTTTCTCTAGTTACCAGAACTAAAGTCTATAAACAAAAATTTGTAAATGTACCTATTTTACCTCAATTTTCTAGATATCGCCATGAATTTAAGTCAAACGAGTTATGGACTGAAATTAAACTTGTTCTGGATGCCTTTGCTTTGCCATTGACTAATCTCTTTAAGGTATGGAGTGACATTTCAATGTAATAATTTAAAACAAATGCCATTTTTATTTATTTTAAAATCTGTTCCTCCTCTTTTTCATGTATATTTAAAGCAAATTGTTTTTTTTTTTTTTTTTTAAGATTTATTTATTCATGCATACAGGAACTGGGGTGTAAGCCAGAGGTGCGGGGTGGTGAGAGGATTCACCAGAGACTGGGGAGCAGAACAGGCAGCTCTACTGAAATGCAGTGCTGAGGGAGCAGCGGGCGAGACAGGAAAGGTCTGCTATGCCATGTGCGTCTCTCCCTGGCAGGCCAGGGATCGAACTCATGCTGCAGTGGCTGGCAATAGCTTGATGCTGCTGTCTTTAACCCCTGCACCACCAGGGAGACCCAGCAAATCATTATCGTTATTTCACTCAAGTTACTTGAGTACATTTCTCTAAAGGGATAAATCCATATTTTTATTTTAAGCGTTAATGAAGTTTTGTTTATTTTACATATTTGTACATTACTTTATACTGCACAGGCGACTTTCCTACATAATGTTCTTCATTGTGAGAATTCTATATGATTGAAATGAGATGTATTACTGTCCAGGTAAGGAAAGAGAGGGTATAGTACACACAGCTAATAAGAAAAAATAACCAGACCTCTAGGCTAGTTTTGCTAACTAGAAAAGCTATTCATTTCTTATTTTCAGAAAGAAAACTGGCATGATGGTGGGTCACAACTTTCTGAAATGTGCAGTGATGCACAGATTGGTTAGGATAACTTAGTAATGGTACACTTTCACTTTAAGAAATAAAATTAGGCAAAATGTCCTTTTTCCCCTTACCTATTAAATTGGCAGAGATTTTTATTTCTTTTTAATAATGTTAAAAGGGCATAGAGTATAATAAAATGAACACTTTGGTGTCCTGTGCATTGGGATGTAAAAGGTACTAATTTTCTAGCGTTTAATGTTTTATAAAGAAGACTTGATGTATGCAAGGAATAGACTGTATTTCCTAACTTTGGGACATAGGAAGTAATAGGTTGAGTGTATGACTTCTTATTTGATTATCACATTCTCACTGTGAGATGGGCTTTGTCCTTATATTATAAATGGGAGACTGGGGCTCAGTAAACAGCTTACTTGCTCCAAATAATGTTCATTTTGAGTATGACAGTCTGGCTTGTAACCAGGTCCTCTGGTTTCTAGTCTTTGCTCAGAGAACATACTGTGCTGCTTCAGTCATACATACACCTGTATCATCCCAGACTGCAAAAATTAGAGGTGTGCACAAAGTCTTAGAAATAAGCCTATTAGAACAGTGGGTGATCAGAAACAGCCCACTTGCTAAGTAATGGCAACTATTTAACAAAAGCATATAAAGACAGTTTTTGTTATAATATATTTTTATGTGTAGAGGAGAGAAGGATCTATTTCAAAACACTAACATTGGACTTTTCAATAGTGCTAGTATGGACGATTTGAAAATATATACTTTAGCATACTTTTCAGAATATCTTAAATGGCTATATGTTACTATTTAAATGCCAGATTTGGGGAAAGAAGTAAGTAGTCTCAGCCTGCAGGTTAGTGTGCTAGATTTAAAATACACTAAAACAATGTTCCCAAATTCCTTATCCAAGGCCACTATTGAACTCTGCAGTACCCACGCAAATGATGCCTCTGCCCTGAGGATTCTTTTTTCTTCCCTGATCTTGATCTCAAAGCTATTCTACAGTTTAAACTTTCAGGTAAGTTTTATTTCTTGCTTTTTTGATTCTTATTCTTTGATATCAAATATATAGTTTTCCACTTGATAGACTTCTTTACCAGTATTGAGTTTTCTGAAAGAAAAATATTTTTTTCTCCCCTCCTTTATCTACAAACTTATGTTCTGCTTTATGGTAGTTTCTGGAGATACTAGTGTATATTTCATGGGGGAAAGTAGCATTCTCTTGTAGTCCAATAAGTTAGGGAACACCTCATCCTAAATCATTGTTTTGGAAAGTCATCCTGTGTACTACTTTATTAAAGGCTCTGAGAAGTCACATCCTCAGGTCTTCTTTTGTTTGTTTATTTACAGATTTATTTTTATTTATGCATGTAAGAGCTGGGGTGTAGGCCAGAAGTATGGGGGAGGGGGTGAGAGGACTTACCAGAGACAGAGCAGGGAGCAGAATAGGCAGATATGCTGAAATACACTGCTTGAGGGGAACAGCGGGGAGATGAGAGATCTGCTGCGCCACATGCGTCAACTCCCTGGCCAGGGGTCAAACTCATGCTGCAGTAGCTGCCAATAGCTTCATAGTGCTGAGACTTAATCCCTTGTGCTGCCAGGGGGACCCCTCTTTGTTTATTTAAGGGGTTATCATTGTAGGGGGTGTGGAGGCTATTTTTGAGTAGGGGGGGTGGTCTCTGAGTAGATTATACCTGAAGGTTGAGAGTGGGTTTGTTTTGTTTTTGGAAGCATATGGTGAAGACAGAAAGCTGAAGAATCAGACTCAGTAGAATGTTGAGAAGTTGTGACATTTCAGAAGAAAGAACCAAAGTTTTATAGCAGAATAGTTAGTCACCCTATTGTTACTGAGATGGCCTTCAACCATTTTTTCTCTTCTTAAATCTTTACAATTCAGAGCTCCAGGACCAAGAAGGGAAGGGGGTCTTACTGGTACAGATTACTTATACAGATTATTGAGATGCAAGAGGAAAGATCTGACCTTTTCATTGTTCATAGCCAGAGCCAAGTACCTGGACTTAACCCTCACAATATGACTACACTCATAGCCACAGGGAGAGCATTCCCCAAAAGGCATAGGTGGAATAGGAGATGAACAACCTAAAATGACATCCCTACGTCAGTGTTCAGCAGGACAGCAATTTGAGACATTCTTACAAAAGGATACTTCTGTACTACTACTACTACCTTCTTTTGAATTCTTCTTAGAAGTCAGGTAAAATGAGGCTTTTAATAATTTGTTAGGCTTAGTCAGGGAGACCAAAGGCAGGAGGCATAATCTTTACCCTTGGAGGGTGCGTCCTTCGTTATGAAGGCAGTGTTGTGCCACAGGAGATGTGTAACTGTATAAGGCTGTAGCTGAGTCTGAATGGGTGATTATCTTGCAATAAATGCATTAGTTAGAAAGGGAGAGGACTATATTGGCGTGTACAGAGTTTTGTGAGGAAAGGCTTGATGCAGTCTTACTTGGACCTTGAAGTAGATTTAGATTGGGACAGGAATTAGAGGTAACATCACTTGTGTTGAAAGCATATAAACAGGCAGAAGTAAGCATGGTTTATTCAGCTGCTGTACCTAGATAGAGCAGAGAATGCTTGTCAAATAGGGAATGGTTGGCTCAGACTAAGATGTGAGGACTTGAGTTTGTAGGCCTGTGGGAAATATTTGGTGTGGTAAGGAAAACATTAAAATAGCATCCTTATTTTTAGCACATCTCAACTAAGTGTTTATTCCTTAGGATCTCCCTGAATTTTTTGAAGATAATATGGAAACGTGGATGAACAATTTCCATACCCTCTTGACACTAGATAATAAGCTTCTACAAACTGATGTAAGTACTGTTTCCTAAGTAGTCTTTTATTTATTTATTTTTTTTTTTTAGAATTACTTAAGTGCCCTCTGAACTTTGGAGCATAAACTTAAGAAAAATAAAATTGAGAGCAAACAGCATTCTGCTTCCTTAGAAATCATTTTATTGCTACTAAAGAGTGCAGGGAATACTTAATTATGGAATGTTCCATACCTGTGTGGTTGTAGTGTACAGACTTATTCCTTTATTGTGGGCCTGGCTTTTGTCACAATGTATAGAGAAGGCAATTTCGTTACATAATTGAAAGTAAGGCCTCAAGAGTTTTCAGATTGTGGACATTTTATGAAATTATCTGGCTTTGGTTTGTGAGAGACCTCACTCTAAGAATGTATTTGGAGACCAGAACTTGCTGACATTGATGGTATTAAAAACGTGAGCCTCTGTTGTAATGGCCCTTTTAAAAAAAAAAGTTATTGGGAAGCAAGAACATGATCATTTGTAACATGTAAGTTTCTTCTGATCTGGGGCCTCCCCGGTGGCACAGCGGTTGAGCGCTCGGTTGCGAAGCTGCCCGCAACCTCTGCGGTACCGGTTCGATCCCCGGCTGCTCCCCGGCCACCGGAGGAGGGTCCCACATGGCGCGCAGACCTCTCCTGCCGCCCGCTGCTCCCCTCAGCAGTGTACTTCGGTCCTTCTGCCTGATCTGCTCCCCGCTCTGGCTCTGGTGAATTCTCTCACCCTCCCGCGCTTCTGACTGTACCCAGTGCATGTATAAACAAAACAAACAAACAAAATAAATAAATAAATAAATAAAGCATGCCTCTATTAAAAAAAAAAAAAGTTTCTTCTGATCTGGATCGTGTCACCTGTCCTTTTCAGCAGACAGCACTCATTCTGTGTGACCCGTTGTTTACTAATGGGTCTATGATCTGCCTCTTTACCAAGGGAAGTAACTATTAAAACTAAAACATTGATAATACTTTATCATGAGATGAAATTGGTGGTTAAAATAAGGTTTTGGGAGTGGAGTGCAGGGACAGAAGTCTAACAGAAATTTTTTACTTAGAATATTTACAGGGAACTATTTGCCTATATAACTGTGTTCTCCCTTGTGTCATCTTGCTGTGTAACACCCCTTATGTTTATGCCTCGAGCCAGCTGTTAGGGAGTTCTTTAGCACATTCTATAACTCAGAATTTTTTTGTGAATTGCTGTGATAGTCTGTAAATCATTGTCATCATGTAATTTGGGATTGGCAAGCTTTTTCTGTAAAGGTCCACATAGTAAAAATCCTTTTGACTTCAGTTACCAGTTCTCTAATCCAGCCTCTCCATTGCTGTAGTTGAAAGCAGCCATAGATAATACTATATTTAAGACAAAGAATTATTATTGTGTTTTAATAAAACTTTACTTACAAAAATAGACCACAGGCTATAGTTTACTGGCCACTGATTTAGATAAATGTTTTATTGGCAGTGTATTATTTTAAGAATCCTGTAGCCTTACCTTATTGGGAGAGGAAGAATAGATCTTAATGTATTTGAAATGAGAACCCTTTAAAAGACAAGACAGTACAGCTAACCGTGTTATGGGAAAGTGTGGTATGATTTGTATCCTTAGGGTTTCTGTAGGAATATACTATTTTCAGTTTCATTTGTCAGTATTTTGTAATTCAGCAATCAAAACAAAAGGCTTTATGGAAAAACTTTAGAGAGCTGCTCTCAGTTATCAGTAAATACCTCACTTTATTTGAAAGATTAAGTGACTAAATGGGTGGTATAGATATAATTTACAACTCTTGGCCTTGAATTTCAATTTTAGAGACTCTAGTAGAGGAATTTCAGTTACTCCATATTAATGGTAGCATTAAAATTATATGTTTGAGTTTTCTGTTTTCTCTTATGTGAGGATGAAGAAGAAGCAGGCTTATTGGAACTCTTGAAGTCCCAGATTTGTGATAATGCTGCACTCTATGCACAGAAGTACGATGAAGAATTTCAGCGGTACCTGCCTCGTTTTGTCACAGCCATCTGGAATTTACTAGTTACTACAGGTCAAGAGGTTAAATATGACTTGGTAAGATTGTGCTGGAGACAAATAAGACATTCTCTCCGTATCTCCTCCAAGAAAGACCTGATTTGGTTTTGCTTTTAAAAATATTTTTGTGTTTTATTCTAGTTGGTAAGTAATGCAATTCAATTTCTGGCTTCGGTTTGTGAGAGACCTCACTATAAGAATCTCTTTGAGGACCAGAACACGCTGACAAGTATCTGTGAAAAGGTTATTGTGCCTAACATGGAATTTAGAGGTAATTATGGCAGAGTGGAAAGGTTTATTCAAGAGATTAAAAGTTTAGTTTTTGAAGTGCATTAATATAATTTTTTTTAAGATTTATATTTATTTATGCATACAAGAGCTATAGTTTAGGCCAGAGGTTGGGTGGTGAGAGGATTCACCAAAGACAGAACGGGGAGCAGAACAGGCAAATATACTGAAACATACTGCCGAGGGGAGCAGCAGACGAGGAAGGAGAGGTCTGCTGCACCATATGGGTCAGCTCGCTGGCCAGTGATCCAACTGAGACCATAGTGGCTGGCGATAGCTTGAGACTTTAACCCCTATGCCACCAGGGAGGCCCACATGAATATAAACTTAATGTCTTGTTGCGTTTGGTAATCAAGTCGGTCTTTTTTTAGTGTTAAAACAACAACAACAAAAAACTGGGTTTATTTTCTAAACCAATACTGAAAATGTACAAGTCATTTGTAAAATGAATGTTGCTGTAATGACCTTTGTTCTACACTGTGGAGGTTTTTTCACAGAAGTGTTGAATAAGATCTTTAAAAATACTATCACATTGAAAAGAGAGAGACTATCCAGGATCTTAAGGAAACAATTTGTTGGTTTTGTTTGATTCAGTAGTCTACCAAGGCAGCAGCTGTTTTTAAACAGGTTGATTTGAGGGAGCAGCGGGTGAGACAGGAGAGCTCTGCTGTGCCATGTGGGTCAGCTCCCTGGCCAGGGATAGAACTCATGTTGTTGTGGCTGGCAATAGCTTGATAGCTCTGTGTCTTTAACCCCTGTGCCTACAGGGAGGCCCCCTGATTGATACCTTTTAAATATAAAGATGAAGCCCATTTAGTCTATATACAAAATGTCTTTTCCCCTCATATTTGCTCTTCCCTCATATTTGGAAGAGCATGTAATATGAATAAGAAATTGTGTCTTATATCAAAGTAGTCTAGAGATCAGTGGTTCTCAGTTTAACAGACTAGAACAAAGGGCAATATAATGTGAGGGTTTTTTTCCCCCCCTTTGTTTTCATAAAACTACAGTATAAAGAACATATTTATCCTAATAGTGTCCATTCTGGTTTTTTGTTTTGTTTTGACATTGCTTATTATGAATAATGGTGATTATAATTGTTAGGCTATGGTTTTTAAGATTTTTTTTTTTAAATTTATGCATACAAGAATCGAGGTATAGGCCAGAAGTGTGGGGGGGTGAGAGGACTCACCAGAGACAGTGGGGAGCAGAACGGGTGGATTGACTGAAATACACTGCTAAGGGGGGGGCAGCAGGCGAGACAGGAGAGGTCTGCTGCGCCATATGTGGGTCAGCTCCCTGGTGGAGGATCCAACTCAGGCCATACCAGTGATAATGCTGAAACTTAACCCCTACCCTACTAGGGAGGCCCCTGGTCTCCAACACTCGGCTTTTGAAAGTTCATGGTGAAATCCAATTCTGGGAACACTGACATCGAATGAGAGCAAGTGAGCCTCTATAATATCATAGCTATATGAACTACCTATTAACTACCCTCCTAAAGTACCCTTTTAAGTGATGGTTAAGAGTATATGAAGGAGTTGTTAGAAAACATGCTTCACTGTAAAACATGGCAGTGCCACATACACTTCTGTGTACTCAGCTGTAAATGTCAATTTGTTTGTAGCTGCTGATGAAGAAGCCTTTGAAGATAATTCTGAGGAGTACATAAGAAGAGATTTAGAAGGATCTGGTATGTATTTTGGTTTTTAACTGTTAAGTGTCTTCACAAACCAGTTTTAAAGTTGCTCTCTTTCTAGTAAATACAGGGAGGAGTGGGGGTTAGATAAGCATGTCACTTCACCCAGCTTTCATTAGAGAACTGTTTTCTTCCTCCAATTTGTACACCTTAAAAAGCAACTCTCAGGAGCTACATCAATGTGTTTATCATATTATCTGGATTTCTTTTTGTGTTTCTTTTGGGTTTATATTGCTGGTAACTTACAAGGTGGCTGCTTTTTTCTTATGAACTTGGTTGGTAATTGTTTCTCCCATGATGTATTTCCATTTGATTTTATAGATATTGATACTAGACGCAGGGCTGCTTGTGATCTAGTACGAGGATTATGCAAGTTTTTTGAGGGACCAGTGACAGGAATCTTCTCTGGTTATGTTAATTCCATGCTGCAGGAATATGCAAAAAATCCATCTGTCAACTGGAAACACAAAGATGCAGCTATTTACCTAGTGACCTCTTTGGCATCAAAAGCCCAAACACAGAAGGTGAATTTTTTCAATAAAATTTTGTTTCTAAAACAGACTTAATGGTAATCATGAATCAGAAAGAAGTTGTATTTCTGATGAAACAGCTTATTCTGCTAGATAATCTATTCATTTTGATTAGAATTCATACAGTTCCAAACATAGCTTTTTGTTGGTGTATTAATAAGCATTTAAGTTTCTTACAGACAAAAAACTTTTCCTTAGCTTTAACTATAAAAATACAGTTACCTTGAATTTAGCTGCTTTTTTAAGTTAGGAAAATTTCTTTATTAGCTATAAGACAGTCTTATTTTATATTTTAAGCAGTTTCTTTTGAAATATTCACTTCCATTTTTAACTAAAATTAAAGTTGCCAAAGTTTCTGTTGTGATAGCTAAATACAGATATTTGATGTTACTTTACCCTGTTAAATTTTATGTTTCAGCATGGAATTACACAAGCAAATGAACTTGTAAACTTGACTGAGTTCTTTGTGAATCATATTCTCCCTGATTTAAAATCAGCTAATGGTGAGTTTTGTGGAAAAAATAATTTTATGCAACTTAAACACCATGGCTGCAACTTTTATTTACGTTATTTTAAATTACAAAATAAATAACATTGTGGTAAAAGTCGTAAGGATTCTGTCTACATGATTATGATCCTAGGGGGGAAAAGTGGCTCTTACTGTTAATTTATTTTATTTACGTTTTATTTATTTTTGTGTAGACAGACTGAGGTGTAGGTTGGAGGTGCAGCAGATGCGAGGCTTCACCAGAGACAGTGGGGAGCAGAAATACAGAGCAGCCGAGACAGGAGAGGTCTGCTGCACCTTATGAGGGTTAGCTCCCTAACTGGGGAGCAAATTCAGGCAGCACTGAGTCCTAACCCCTAGGCCCCTGGGAAGGCACTGTTAATTTTTTTTAATCGAATAAAAATTTAAAATGGTGTCCTAGCTCTTGCCCGGGCAGAATTAACATTATGAAGAAAACGTTGCTGTGTAAAAGGAAAATAGAAACAAGTAGAACTGAATTGAAATTCAGCTTTGTTATCCTGGTATATAATCTAGGGATTGTATTTAGCTTTTCCTACTCACTCAGAGACTTGAAACTGATAAAAATTAAGGATAACTTGCTGTATTTTATGAAGCCATGTTAATCAGGATTCACATACTTTTTTTAAAAAAAAGAGTATGGATAAATTTAAGTATTCTCAAAAAAAACAATATTGTAATGAACTTCCTTATTACTGTCAACCAATGTTAACAATTGATCAGTCGTCTATCCCTTTATTAATGTTATTTTCCCACCACCAGGGCAATTTAAAGCAAATGCTAGCTAGTTTAGAGAGATTTCATTTCTGAGAAACAGATGATATGGTCATTAGGTTAGGGTCCAAATCATTTGTATTCAAAAATTATTTAAGGATGTAGTGAAATTCAAACTTAAAAAAGGATAAAACTGAATTATATTTATAATCTTACCAGAATTAATACTACATTACAGTAGGTCATTATATAATTAATTCAATTACTTAACAGTTTGGTTACCAAAATCATGTTTCAAAAATCTGATATTCATCCATTTGATAGTGACAGTCCTTAGCACTTAAATAACTATGACTTTCTTTTTTAACAGTGAATGAATTTCCTGTCCTTAAAGCTGATGGTATCAAATATATTATGATTTTTAGAAACCAAGTAAGTATCTCTTCATTTACATTATATGCTGTTAAATCTCAGGAGGCATGCCAGCTTCTCCCTTCTGTGCAGTTACAGTTAACGTTCACATCTAACCATTAGCAGTAAACCCTTAAAAGACTTCATGGTTCCAGACCATGTTTAATTTTCCTCTGTTATCTCAAAAATGTCATTTTACAACGGTTTTATTAAAAATTAGGATCCAGGGTCACACCTTGCTGAAGGTTGATTACATCTCACGTCTCTTCATTTACAACAGAAAAGTCCTCCTCCCCATTCATTAGGCCTGTTTTTTGCTAGAGAAACCCATCGTTTTCTTGCAATTTTTTATGTTTTAGATTTGGTTTACTGCATCCTCATAGTATGGTTTATCTCGTTCCTCTGTCCCCTACATTTTTGAACATACAACCTACTTCTATCCTGGATCTATTTGTATACCCCTCTTACACACAGGAAAGCATACTGAACACATTTTTCACCTGGTTTTTTTTCATTTAATAAGTCATTCTAAAGTAATATATACAGATATTCCTAAGTTTTTTTATAGCATAGGACTCCGATTGGTGGCTCTCCCATGGTTTACTCAGCCTGTATCCCTGTAGATAGGTAGTTAAGGTGTTTTGTATCTTTCACTGTTTTAAGTAGCACTGCCCTTAATATAAATGCCTGGTGTCTAGCACTTAGCAAATTGTGGGGTAATTCCTAAAAGTACCATCTCTGGACTAGAGGGTAAGTGCATATGCAGTTTTGCCAAATTTGAAGATTGGTAATCTTTCTTTTGTCCCCCTTTTTTTTGAAGAGAAAATGAGGCACCAAGAGCTTGAAATACTTTTCTGAGCATACCTACTAGTGAGAATATAGTTCTTAATATTAATGATCTTAATTTGCTTCTCTGATGTCATTTTGTGGTGTGTTCATTTATCTGCATTTAAGCATCATAGTTTTATGCTCAAAAAAAAAAATTGTGAAAAATGAAATGTGACCTGAGCCACTGTAAAGATAGTTTTTTATTTCCCAGCTGTGTTAACTGCAGCTGGGACGTCAGAGAAAGTACATTTAAAACCAGCAAACCCTTCCTTTCCGGTTGTCTTTTACTCCTAGTTCGCATCATTGGTTTATTGTGTTTTTCAGGTACCAAAAGAGCATCTTTTAGTCTCTATTCCTCTCTTGATTAGTCATCTTCAAGCTGAAAGTATTGTTGTCCATACTTACGCGGCACATGCTCTTGAGAGACTGTTCACTATGAGAGGGCCTAACAACGCCACCCTGTGAGTATTTGAGTCTAAACAATGTATGTGTTTAAGCTAAGGGTGGGGTCTGTGCTGTACTGGTCAGCTGTATCTCTGAATGTATTCGGGATTTCATTAGTAGTTAGGAAAATGAATGCATTGTTTTTACTCATTACACTGCCTCACTCTTGTTCCAAAAGGATTTAAGAGGCAGCATGAAAAAATAGAAACATTATAATAAAGTGGAGGAAATTGGAGCAAAAGAAAATAACTGAGATTGGCTTAATAAGCTAATGTATGTCAAAGGATCTTGTTAAGGAAGCCAGAATTTTATGTGGAATCCCCTAGCAACCAAGTCACAGAAAACTTAGTTAAATTTGCACAGTGTGTCCATGAGATTAAAATTTAAATACTCACTTTGAAGGCATCTCACAAGTGGGCATCTCAGAAGGGACTATTTGGTGGTGGCATTCTTGGCAATGTGGAGCAACAGAGTTATTTTCACCTAGCTGTTTTTGTATTTTGGCACAGCTGAATAAAAGTAATTCCACAGACTTCAAAAGAGATGGTCTTCTGGCCTGAGTCTTGAATCTGAGTTTTGGGTGTGAACTGGAAAACCATTTTAGGTTCTTCATTAAGAACTTGAAGTACAGATACTCTCAGTGGCCAATTTTAAGGGTTGAAAAGATGCCCTTTGAGATAAGCCAGTACCTACCTGTCTTCAGACCCAAAGTTTATACAGAAAACAGTTCTGAATCTGCTCCATCTGCAGGAAGAAAAGATGACCCAGAACGCTGAGAGTATGAGTTCTGTTCTTCATGATGATAGATAAGAACCAGGGGCAATTTTTACGGTTTTCGACGTGGATTTGTTTGGTCTCAGATGTGCTACCTTAGGAACTCAGCATGAGCATATTTGAAAAATGATTTCCTTAAGTTGTCTGCCAATAGTCCATGGTGGGAGATGGCTCCATTTTATGCTGAGAAGTGTGATGTAGTGTTGCCAGGGTATTCCATAGTGACAAGCACAAGAGTGGGCAGTGACTGAAAGCTGTTTTCTCATCTATAGCTTTACAGCTGCAGAAATTGCACCGTTTGTTGAGATTCTGCTAACAAACCTTTTCAAAGCTCTCACACTTCCTGGCTCTTCAGAAAATGAATATATTATGAAAGGTAGGCCATTTCCCTGGTGTACCAACTTTAATCTCTAATCTCAGATTATAAGGATAAACACTTTGAGTTGTACTTCAGGTTACTTCAGGTTACTTAGTCTATGAACCAGATAACTGTTTGCCAAGAATTAGGTAGGTGGAGATATTTTAAATATAAAATTTCCTTTTTAATAGTTTGCAGAAAATATTTCTTGCCCTAACTTGATCAGAACCCTTCTTATTAAAGAAAAAGTGGCAAACCCCCTTTTTCCTTCCCTTGATTAAATTTTTTGAGGGTAAAAATCAAATCGGACATTTATTGATGGCTCTGCAATGCTCTCTTGGTGTGAATACCTGAGTGCATTTGATAATCTCACACAGATTATGCCTTCGTGGACTTGCTGCCACGGACACTGGCCGCTGTAACCATCTGCCAGGTGTTACATTCGTGTGTCCTTGGACCTAAGGGACAGTTTTAGTCTAGCGCCTAAGCACACTGTCTGACTCATAGGAAATGCTTTTCAAAGAAACTGTCCCTGATTTTTTTTTTTTTTTTGCAGGAGGGAGGTTAGGACAATGTGAAAATGTGTTTATAGTGTGTTTATCTAGTTGTGTATTTTTCTGTGTTTCAGCACTCTACTTTTCCCAACAGTGACATGTAATTACTTTTGTTTAATGTCATTTCTGAGAGGCAGCTAACTGGTCTGTCTTCTCCATTATTATGTTCCTGATTTATTCAGGAGTGCCCAGTGTGCAATGCCGTCTCAAGAAACACTGTTCTGTGAGTGAATGAAAGGATTCTGTGTCAGCCCAGAGGATAATCCATCCTTTAACGCTCTTAACGCAGCTCAGGATAGACTTTCTCTTGAAGTAATGTATAAACTGACATGAGGGATTAGCTAGTGAAAGGGGGTGAGGGGTTCTTTGGCTCACATAGATGTAACCACATTGCAAAATTTAGGGGGCAAGAGAAGATAACCGTTAGTCCCCCATGCCTGACATATAGTAGATATTCTTAAATTTGTTTGTGGAAAAACAATCATTACTTTTTTTTTTTTTTTTTTAAGCTTAATAGTGTATTTGACTCCCATGACATGTGTGAGCAGTATTTTTGTAATATGGCTCCTCCCAGAAATTTAGATCTACTTTTGGATTTTTCTTAGGCTCCTGTTCTCTCTGGAGCAGATGATGGCCAGGTGACATTCTCTTTCAGTTGATGACCGGCTGCTGTGCTCACATTTCCGGTGCCCCTGATTTCTAAGTGAAAGAGATTTCAAACACTGCTCCCTTCTACCTGCTGCTCTCAGCTTCTTCCCCCTCTTCAGTTACTTCACTGTTCCCTTCCCCCCCACCTTTTTTTTTTAATTATTTAAGTAAGCCTTGGGTCTTCTGGATATTCCCACTTAAATTGTGTTGCCAATACCTGGTCTAGCTTTAAAAGAAAGGGCAATTTAGATTATTTGCAGATGAAGAGAGCTACCCAGGGCATTACACATCGGTGCAGCACTGGGAGCTAGTGCTTGTGTACTCGTTCCTTCCTCGGACTGGGGTGTTTGTTCATACTAGACCTTATCCACTATATAAAATGTGTCTTTACCATTTAGTTAATGCATTGGTGAACTTTTCCCCCATGTAATCACTGTTTTGTTCTGAAGTTTAAACTCTTTTTGTTGTTTTTATATTTTACAGCTATTATGCGAAGTTTTTCCCTCTTACAAGAAGCCATAATCCCTTACATCCCTACCCTCATCACTCAGCTTACCCAGAAGCTACTAGCTGTTAGTAAGGTAACAATCAATTTTGCGAGTGCTGCTTTTTAACTTATGCTCCAAACTCAAAGCTTTAGAATGCCTTGGCAATAGGTCAGACTTAGGAAAAGTTCTAAGCAGTTACTTTACCTATCTGAACTATACAGATGGCATTAGAGTAAATGTAGTCTCAGAAACTTGAATACATTTTAATTCTCATTTAAAAATACATTCTTTGAAAACTGAGAAAATGCAGATGATCTCAAATGTTCTTAGATGGAGGAAAGTGGGCTTTGTACTAAATGGACATAAAAGCCCATCGGATATCTATAAAATGATGATCAGTGTCCACCTTTCTGGTGAAATATTTATTCTGATAAAAATTAAGTTTCAGAATATGAAAAATCAGCTTAAGGCTGACAAACTCCTCTTTAGATGTTTGTTCCCAGAAGTTACTCTGAAAAGGAGATAGATTCATTGGAGTATTAGAGGGATGTTGGAGAAGAGAGTGATTATTTTTACTCTGCGTGCTAAGTACAGGTCTTGGACTATTTTGGGCTTTGGGAAATTGAGAAAGATAAAGGATCTTTCTACCTGTATCCTCTGTATATATAAAAACACTCATATTTGAGTTTATCGACTTACATGGTAGCCCTCCAAAAAAGACTTTAAAGAGAAATTAGGGTTTTCTTGCTGGAAGAAAATTGAATACTGCTGATATGAAGAGTCATCACTTTGTAGGTAGAGATGTTGAAAGCCATAGAAGCTAAGGTTTGCCAAAAGTCCCATACAAGGCTAGTTGCAAACCCGTCACCTTTTTTGTCCTTGGCTTGTTTCCATCATTGTTTATAGGGATAGCTCTAGGAGCACATGTGGGTGTAAGCCAAGCTCTAGTGCTAGGAGCTCGGGCTTGTGCAGTCACCTTCCTAGGATTGGAGTACATTTTTCATAGTAGGCCTTGACTTTTGAAGAGAAATCCAAACACTATAATACTTGCACTAGCAAGTATTATTTTCTGAATTTAAAAGTCAGTGTAAAATTTTAACAAATGTACAGACTTTTCAGTATAATGGCTACTTTTTTCCTTAATACTGATTTTAAAAAGATGACAGCTCTTAACATGTTTTGAAAGGGTGAGGTGTGTTTTAGATGTTAACATAGTCACTTGGAGAGTAATTCATTTGTTTAAATTTCAGAACCCAAGCAAACCTCACTTTAATCACTACATGTTTGAAGCCATATGTTTATCTATAAGGATAACTTGCAAAGCTAACCCTGCTGCTGTTGTAAATTTTGAGGAGGCTTTGTTTCTGGTGTTCACTGAAATTTTACAGAATGATGTGCAAGGTAAGTTAAAGGAAGTTATTTTCTTTCAAATGAAGTATGTATATCAAAGTTACCACAAAATGTAGCCTAAGAGATAATGTGATTTTCATGTCATAGCCAGTCATTCTAAAGCTGGCAGCTCTGTTTTTGCTTTTGTCAACAGAATTTATTCCATACGTCTTTCAAGTGATGTCTTTGCTTCTGGAAACACACAAAAATGATATCCCGTCTTCCTACATGGCCTTATTTCCTCATCTCCTTCAGCCAGTGCTTTGGGAAAGAACAGGCAATATCCCTGCTCTAGTGAGGCTTCTTCAAGCATTCTTGGAACGTGGTTCAAATACAATAGCAAATGCTGCAGCTGACAAAATTGTGAGTCATTTTCTATGGTAGCTGAAAGAAAAACTAGGGAAGATTCTCTACTAAATGGGAAGTAATCAGTAGGAAATGTTAACATTTTATTAGAATCGGGTGTGATTTAGTTTTTTATCTTATAGTGGAAAATGAAAATTCAAGAGCCAGATTAATTTCAAGCACTTCAAGGCCTTATTATGGTGGAATTTTTATCTCTATACTTTTTTTCTTTGAAGATTTATTTATTTATGCATACAAGAACTGGGGTACAGGCCAGAGGTGTGGAAGGTGAGAGGATTCACCAGAGACAGAGTGGGGAACAGAACAGGTAGATTGACTGAAATACACTGCTGAGGGGAGCAGTGGGCGAGTCAGGAGAGGTCTGCGCCATGTGGGTAGCTCCCTGACCGGGGATCGAACTCATGCTGCAGTGGCTGCAGATAGCTTCATTAGTTGTGTCTCAACCCTTTGTGCCACCTGGGAGGCCCTATCTCTACACTTGAGAAATAATAACTAAGGAGAAAATGCTAATTGGATTTTTACAGCATGAACCTTTTTTAACTTTTGGAACATTTAATCCTTGCCTCTTTAGCTGATTATTATTATTTTATCTAATTTGTTGTAGCCTGGATTATTAGGTGTCTTCCAGAAGCTGATTGCATCCAAAGCCAATGACCACCAAGGCTTTTATCTTCTAAACAGTATAATAGAGCATATGCCTCCGTGAGTATAATACAGCCTCACTGTACACTTAATAAAGGATTCTGTTAGGTATTTAGGAAAATGCTGACTTTATATTGTTGCTTTTATCCTATTCAGTGAGTCAGTTGACCAATACAGGAAGCAAATCTTCATTCTGCTATTCCAAAGACTTCAGAATTCCAAAACAACAAAGTTTATCAAGAGTAAGTAAAATCATTCCTAAAGAAATGAAGTAACTGAAACTTTCAGACTTTATGATTATATATAAATTTTTTTTTTTATCAAGTTGTAAACTTTACATGTCAAGTACTGTATTTTGAAATGTTCTCCAAACCCTAGATCATTTTCAAACACAATGTGTTTCAAAGGTCAATTTGTCTGGCAAAAGCACAGCAAAAATAATTATTGGACTCTGGAAAAAATAGACTGACTAGCAGAGGGAAGGGGGGGGAGAGGAAGGGCAGAGGCCTTGGCGCTGGGCTTTGGTGTGGGGGAGGGAAGCACGTGCACATGCAAAGGTGGGAAGTCGACCCTTGATTACAGCCATATAAGCAATTGGCAAACCAATAAAATTTGAGAAAAAACAAAGGATACTTTGTAAGTTTGAATATCAAAACAATTTAAATAGAAAATTATAAAGGAATACAAATCTGAGGGGCTCTATGTAAAGCCCTCATATGTCTATACTCTAAAGGCAGAAGTTAGAAGGCAAGGTGTGATACCAAAGCCAGTCACTGGGTTTTAACAGTTCCATGAATTTCACTTGATGCACTTGCACTAAATCATTAGAGTGCAGCAGGTCCTCACTATTGACATTCTGCATCTTCTTCAACAGGTTTCTTAGTCTTTATTAATTTGTATTGCATAAAATATGGGGCACTAGCGTTACAAGAAATATTCGATGGTATACAACCAAAGTAAGTTTGCTTTTATTTTATTTTTAGAAGCAAAAAATGTGATGTATTTAAGCACAAACCAGTATCTGTTTTATAGATGATTTCATGGTTCTTGGTACAATAATAGTTAACTTTGTGGTTTTCAAATGAATCTTGAGATGTTGAAATGTAAAGAAGAAAATACTGCAAAATTCCCCGATTCCCAGAATTTCTCGGCCTCCTGGCATCCCTGCAGCTCATGTTCTGTGTTGTTGGCCAGTGTGTCTCCAGGAACCTGACTTTGTTAAGGCCAGCAAAGGGATTTTTCAAATGAGAAAAGTTTGAATCAATAAAACTTTGATTTTGACTTTTAATACATTTATATATAAATACACACACACACACAGATACACAAAGAATGTGATTAGGTAGCATTTCCCATCTAATAGGGAAAGGAAGGATATAGAATGATAAAGGACAAGTCTTCGGAGAAAAAAATTGAAGTTAGATCCCTGTCTCTGTATTATATCCAGAAAATTCTAGATTAACCAAGGTGTAAAAAATGAATTAGCTAGAGGGGCCTCCCTGGTGGTGCAGCGGTTGAGCGCTGGGTTGCGAAGCTGCCCACAGCCTCTGCAGCGCCGGTTCAATCCCTGGCTGCTCCCCGGCCACCGGAGGAGGGTCCCACATGGTGCGCAGACCTCTCCTGCCGCCCGCTGCTCCCCTCAGCAGTGCACTTCAGTCCTTCTGCCTGCTCTGCTCCCCGCTCTGGCTCTGGTGAATTCTCTCACCCTCCCTCGCTTCTGACTGTACCCAGTGCTTGTATAAATAAATAAAAATAAGTCTTTAAAAAAAAAATAAAGTTAGTAAAAAAAAAAAAAATGAATTAGCTAGAAAACTAGTACAAGGAAATCAGCTTTATGCATTGATCATGAAATAAGCCAGGACAAAAAATGAACACTCTTTAGAGCATTAAAATATCAATACTCTTTCACACCCACTATTTACAGTTTAAAACATTTATAAACTGAGACATCTATGTCATTTAGAACCATGGGAAACTTTACTTCTAGGATGTCAGCAACAAGAAAGGTTATTGATCAAGTCGTTTTTAAAATATAGCCATTAACACATGTAAGTCATAAAATATGGAAAATTGGGATATTTGTAACCTAAGGATATTAAAAACTAGTTACTGCTGGATGTTGAGATGCAAGCTTAGTTTTTTTCCTTGCTCTTCTAATTCCTAAATATTCAAGTAATTTTTTGAAAAACAAAAAAAAATGGCTGTCAAGATTCTGCGTGATGGTAGGCGTAAGCAGCATTCACAAAGGGGGCCCATTTGCCACAGGGTAGAGTTTTGATGTTACTGTAGTTATCTTTTCCATTTAGTTAACCAAAAATAGCAAACTTACTATTTTGTATTTTATACTTTTAAGATGTCATCGAATAAAAAGCATCTAACCATTTCATTGTTTAATTATAGTAACAGACATGTAATATTGAGTAGATTTATTTTGCTTTGATTAATAGAATGTTTGGAATGGTTTTGGAAAAGATCATTATTCCTGAAATTCAGAAAGTATCTGGAAATGTAGAGAAAAAGATTTGTGCAGTTGGCATAACCAAATTACTAACAGAATGTCCCCCGATGATGGACACCGAGTATACCAAGCTGTGGTGAGTACTCTGGCTAAGGTTTTTGGAAGTTGCAGGGTCCTTCCTTCATGACCGAAGTTAGCCAAGCTTGTTCTCTTGAGCACCAGGACTTTTCTGCATTTCCACAGCAATCATCAGATCCAGGACATAACTTGTGGATCCTTATGGGCCTGGAGACATTGTCTTTCTTAACTGTTTGACAGGAAATTCATAGGTCTCAGAGTCTGCTGACAGTCCCTAGTCTATTTCATGACACTCAACCTAACTGGCTTAAGTATTAAGAGGAGGAATTGAGTCCATAAAAAAGCAGATCTTGCATGCTTGTGCTCACTATCTGACACTCTTGCTCTTCCTTACTAGGGCTTTTACTCAGCCAGCCTTTTCCAGAGTGATCTGATTCACCTTGAAGCTTATTTCTTCTGAGTGACAACATTGAGTCTCCTGAGTTTGACTTAAGTCAAAAGGCCCTCTAGGTCTATATAAAACAGCCAACTTGAGAGCTCTGGCCACAGAGTAGTTTTCAAAAGAGAAATTGGGGTGCTGTGGGACAGAATGGAAGCATGGTTTTTGGCTAGGGATAACAATGGTACCCATTCCTGCTACTTTTTGGGAGTATGTATCTACAATATTATTTCTGAAGAATTGGTTATTTTGCAGTCTGCAAAGTATTTACTTTAGACTGTGGTCTTGCTTTCTTCCAATACAGGACTCCTTTATTACAGTCTCTGATTGGCCTTTTTGAGTTACCTGAAGATGATACCATTCCTGATGAAGAACATTTTATTGACATAGAAGATACACCAGGATACCAGACTGCCTTCTCACAGTTGGCATTTGCAGGGAAAAAAGAGCATGATCCTGTGGGTCAGATGGTGAACAACCCCAAAATACACCTAGCACAGTCACTTCACAAACTGTCTACCGCCTGTCCAGGAAGGGTAACTGTTTTATTAACAAACTTCTGTGATTGAGGGAAACCTAGTTTATGGAATGGCAGGAGTCTTGGTAGTAGTTCTGGTGCTTTGTTCCTTTGGTCAAAAATATCCAGAGGTACAGTTAGAGCTTGACTTTAATAAAAAATGGTGGGTCCCTTTTCCCCTGTTGATGTGCTACAAAAAACTTTAAATGAATGATTTTAAGATCAAAAAAACCTTACAATCAGTCTTTCCCAGGTTGAAATAATCCTTAAAGGAAATGCCTACATTTTAACTGTAGTATACTCAGAAATTAATGAATCGTGTAATAAATTTAATGGTTATATAGTTGAATTAGCACCTATTATGGAGTCTTGTAAGACATACTACCTGATAAATTTTCTATTTTTCATTTATTATGGGAAAATGAACCTGTATCTCCTCACTTTAAACAGTTACCAGTAAACTCTGCCAATCTTGTTCTATCCTTACCCACTCCCACCCTTTGGTGAAAAATTTTAGAGCAAGTCTGTGACAATGTTATTCCACCCATATATAAATTGAATAGTAATTGGTCACGACTTTAAAAACACACATACATTGGCTTTTGGGGTACCACTGTCACACCAGACAGTAGTAACTCTTTACATGGGTCCATTTTTGAAGGGACATTTGAGTCCCTTGGGGATTCCTTAGGCCGGGCTCCCCAGTAGCCAGTGTATTTCTGTATCTTGCAGGTTCCCTCCATGGTGAGCACCAGCCTCAATGCAGAAGCGCTACAGTACCTCCAGGGCTACCTGCAGGCGGCCAGCGTGACTCTGCTCTGAACTGTGTTTTCACTCACTTAAGCCCAGGATGGTTTCCGAGGAAATTACACAGACTTCTGAGCACAGCAGCGTTCAAACCAAGCAAGTTTTCTTATTGAACTTGTCACAAATCCCATCTTGTAAAGATTATTAAATGTTGCTTTAAGCTGAACCTTGAGCAAATTAGGTGGTTTATGTGATCATACATTTAAATGGGCAACTTCCAGTTTGCACCTTCAAGGGACAAGTATTAATAGTTTGGTGTAGGACATTGATTTGAGTTCTGCATTTGCACTGTTGGCATAATTTTAAGATTTTGATGGACGTTGACTGTGGAGACTTTTTGTTACTAAATTCTTCTGTTTCGAGACTGTTGCCTTTGTGTTTCTCTTGTTCTTTGTATTTTTGTCCTTTAGCTTTTATTGGAAATGTGAATAAGTGTGAATCACTTGTATAACTTGCCAAGAAATGCACATAGTTTTAAATCTGTTTATCAGCAATAAAAAGAAGTCCTAAAGTATGTACCTAAGATCATCTTAAGGACAGGTTTTTGATGCTCTGTAATTTTCCCCCTCCATGACTTGATATTATCCTAATTTCTAAATAGTTCAACTTAGATTGGTCTTTCTAATAACAGAAAAGAATGTTAGTACAGGTGTGGGGCTAACTAGAATTTTTTATGCCAGTTTCTAAGTGGCAGCATGGGTGCGCGGCTCTCTGTGTGGTGTGGGGAGAAATGTTGTGCCTGGTTCCACGAGGCTGTAGGCAGCACTTTGGACGGCGTGGGTGCTTGCTGTCTTTCATAGTAACTTTCTTCTCTGCAGATCAGAGGTTACCTGTAACTTTTTGAACCTTGGCATCTTAGAATTCAAAGGGCAAGGAAGAACAAAGGTTGCCTGCAGTGACATCCTCCTGTGGCCTGGAGTTCTGTGGCATTCATTTTTGGGGACTGAAAAAACGGGCTATCTGAATTAAGAGGTACACTTTGTTTATATCTCAGGTTTTTTTGTAGTGTTTTTGAAGTTCCAACTTATGTGTGTATGCATCAATCTCACCTTTAGGGCTGCTTTTTTTTTTTTTTTTAACATAGTAATGGGAGCATTGAATCATGGTCATTGGCAGAGGATATTGAGATACTGGAATTTGTTTTTAAACTATAAATGAATATTTTAACATAGGTGTAAAGTCTGAATTAGAAAACAGAATGGGTGTTGATGGTTTTCGATTGATGTTCAGATAGTTTAGAGTATCGGCTCTTGCTCAAGCAGTTGGTGAGTTCAGTAAAGGCACAGTAGTTACTGTTCTGGAGGAGCCTCTTTCAGCATCTTACACTCGGAAGAATGAGCACGTTCTGCATTTTTTCCATCCTTAACTAAAACATTTAAATATAAGATGGTTTGGATTCACAAATATGCTTTCTACATGTTCTGGACAGGCAGACTGGAACACTTTACTATCTCGCCCTGAATAGAGTTCACTAATATTCTTAACTTTTTAAATGCTTTAAACTGAGGTTTCTTATTTCGTCATCTTTTAAGAGCTTGATAAACTGAAGTGTTGTGGTAGCTCTTCCTCCATAGTAACAATGTTAATTCTTTGTGCTGAGGAACTAGGCTCACGCTTTGATAGCAGGTCAACCTGAGTTTGAATGACAGTTCCACTAACTGTTGCAATGACCTGTACACTTTTATTTCCTCTGGGAAAATGAGAATAACTTCAGGATGGTTGGAAGACTAAAGTGCTGTTTGACCCACTGCGGGAAGGGTGCTTGGCTGGGAGGCAGTGTTGGGTACAGGGCCGTTTGAACACTGCCCTGGCTCCCCAACATGCCTGCCATGGTCGGGGGGAAGGTCTTATAGAGAGGGCGATACTCACCCCAGGGCACTCTGAGACAGGAGAAATGTCATTCATTGCAAAGGTTGTTCCTTCTGAGAAACGTGATTTTTAACTTGTTTATGATTAGCTGTTTTCTTTGTTAGAAAAATTTAAAAGTCGTCCATATTCCTATTTTCTTCAGACGTTGTGGTTCATCCCCCCCTTAACAAAATCAAGATCATTCTGTGTGTACAATTAATTTATATATGCTTTTAAAAATACTTTTTAACATTTGGTACAAACATTTCTAGTGCTATATAGCTTATTTTGATATCAAATATTAATATATAATTATAACAATCATTGCTGGACATGTGGAGTCTTATTTTTGTAAGATGAACAACCATATACATTAATCTGTATCTTTTTTTTTTCCTGAAAGTGGGAGTTCTAGGCCAATTCCTATTTTGTGTGAAGGTTATGCCAGTTTGAATAGTACCCCCCTGACCCACACTATGCATCATTTCTTTTGATGGGTGAAAATGGTATTTCATTTCTCTCCTTTTGGGGCATAGTCATTTTAGCATGTGCCAGAGAGTCTGATACTATGCAGGGCTTACATAACTGAACACTGAATTTCTACCCTATCCCTACTTACCCTCTTGGAAGCAAAAGCTCTCAGTTAGTACTGCCTTTAGCGTGCTTCATCTTCTTGATACATCAGCCTTAAAGACGTCTCTTAACTCCCTGCTATGAAAAATAAGAATTTAGTTCATACTGTTTTTACCCTGCTAGGTTTTTGTTGGTTGGTTTTTTGTTTTTGTTAAAAAGTAATATTCTGTGCTGCTTTTTATCTTTAACTCTTGTTCCATCAGTTCTGGCCACTGTCTCTACAATTCTCTATAATGACAAGGATGCCTCCACTGCTTTAACTTGCCAGCTTTATCCTCATTTTGCACAGTCACTCATTCTGTACGGGTAGTCCCGTTTCCTGCGCCTTCTCTGTAGGTCCCTCTTAAAAGGTGAGACCTGGTAAAATACCTGAGTTTTGATGCTGTAAATAGTGTTTCAGGGCTCCCCGGTGGCGCAGCGGGTTGAGCGCCATGCTGTGAAGCTGTCCACAGCCTCTGCAGTGCTGGTTCGATTCCTGGCTGGCCAGGGAGATTCCCACATGGTGGGCAGACCTCTCCTGACTTGCCCGCTGCTCCCCTCAACAGCGTATTTCGTTAGTCTGCCTGTTCTGCTCCCTGCTCTGTCTCTGGTGAATCCTCTCACCCTCCCGTGCCTCTGGCCTGTACCCCAGCTCTTGTATACATAAAAATAAATTTTAAAAAAGAAGTGTGCTCCATGCTGGGCCCCACAGTATAGAGAGATTACATTCCCTCTTCTCCAGGTCGATGTCTTAGCTTTTGCTCCACTCAAGAGAGTGTTCATGAGAGTCAGTGGGGTCGGGTGGATTAGTTTTCCTCATATGCCTTCAGTTGCTCAAGCCAGGCCCCATTTTAGCTTGTGTTATATTTGGCCCCTTTCTGGTAACCTTTCCTTGGAGTTTATCAGCTTTTTCATTCTGTGTTGCACGGCATGCCTTCCACTCTTTTCTGAGGTGCTTTATAGCTTGTTGACTCCTGTGTGCCAGTGTAAACTCGGGCAGATGCCAGCGCTCCTAGTCAGGCCTCCCTGTCCCACTGTCCACAGGAGCTGGAGACCTGATGGTGTCTTTGGTCTGAGAATCTGGCAGGGCCACATCCTTACTCCTAAAAATGTAGGGACTGCCCTGGTCCTAGCGCTAGGTGCAACTGAGCTTCAAACCCAGGCAGCCTAACTTCTGGAATACAGGGCTCAGGCACCGTGCAAGCCAGGGCTTGGCAAAGGTAGGAAACCAGTCTCCATTCAGTAAGGGCAACTGTGAAGTCTTTGCTGACAATAGCGTTTTCGCTGCCACAGTTCCTCCTCTGTCCCTGTGACCTTTTGTTGTTTCAGAAACACCGAGCATCTGCTTTGTAACCAAGTCCAGCTTTCTCTTGCTTTTGCTCTTTGTCCAAGAAACTTGATGGCCCCGGTGTGGTAGCAAGACTCCCCCTCAAATCCACCCTGGGGTGTGCTCAGTAGGACGGCTGCTTGGAAGAGTAAAGGACCTTCGTGAACAAGTTTCCATTGTGCTCTCCGCGTGAGCTGAGAACCCCTGACAGTCAGGAACGGGTTCGGGCGCACAGACCCCCATCCACCTTCCGTGGGAAAGGCTGTCACAAACCGCATGAAGTCGCTTCCCTGCTTCTGGGTTTCCTCCCTTGCAAATTGGATGAAGTGAGAAAAGCTTGCCAGTGTGGCAGCTACTCACTATCCATGTGAAAAAGAATCTCCACTTACTTTCAAGGAGAGCAGATACCAAAAGACCCACCGGAGAAGTGGGAAGCAAAACGAGGAAAGAGTCTTACTTACCTCGCCCTGGAAAGACGGCGCACTTCTTGTAAGCGTAAAGGGTCAACCTGAGTTTAGTGGGCAGTGACCACGGCGCCCAAGAGCACGGGTTTCTGCAGCAGTGTCAGGTAAGAAGACAGATCTTGATCTGTCTCCAAGTGGGTCTGAGGGCAGGTAGAAGAGAAACCTGGCACCCAGAGGGGTCCTGCCAGGCTGGAAGGCTGGACAGTCCCCTCCGGACACCTCTGGGGAGACTGTAAATCTCAGGCTGGAGCCCGCTGAGCACCCAGGCCTGTCAGGGAGGCTGCCCAAGCTTCTCAAGGAGAAGCAAGGTGGGGGCAACAAATTAAGGTGACCACCGCAGGGTGGGCATTCTGAACCCCTAGCCTTAGAACTATCCCACCCTTAAGCTCTGCCCTTTTCCTACCACACAGCACTGTTCCGAAGCTCCCCCATGCCCCCAACGGGACGCTGGAACACTGTTGCAGAGCTGCCAGAGGTGTGTCTGAAAGCGGCAAAGCTGCCCTCCATTTAGCCTTCAGCAGCATTTATGGGTAAGCCTGACCCAAAGGATTTGTAGGCTGCCTATCATTTATGGTTAATGTTTCTTATCAGGAAAAAACTGTAGCAGTTTCATGGATTTTAATGCTTAAGGTTATGGCTGATTCTCAAAGTACCATCAGCGTCATCCAGGACCTTACTGGAAATGCTCTTGAACCCCAGACCTGCTGCTTCAGAAGCTGCAAATAGAACCTGGCAACCTTAATCACAGCTCCCCAGGTATCCCAATGCTCACTGCTCAGTTTGGTGAACCATGACTTAGGGTACACAGAAGCTAAAGTGAGTCAAAAAAGGCAAACATATACAGCACAAGAACCATGACAGTGAAGTTTCGGGAACAGCGATCTAAAGTTTTACGGCCTCAAAATGAAGAAGGGATCGCAAAGAAGAGGGTGGCAGCCCAGAGACACCTATGACAGGTAGGCTCTGCAGGAGCCACAGGCCTCAGGCAATGTCTACACACGTTTTCCTGGGAGACCCCTGGAATCTGCATCCCAGAGAGCAGTCTCCATCTGGGAATTCGGCAGATTCCTCTCCACCGGCCATCCTGAGCGGGATTAGAAAAGCAAACTCGGAGTAACAGATTTCCAAGCATCTGAGTGGGAAGAACAGACGGTATTTAGTGTTTACAGCAGTGGACACGCCGAGAAGCCCCTTACATGCACTGTCTTACCCTGTGAGGTCCGTGTCTTTTCCAATTTACAGAGAGAGAAACTGAGACTCAGGGAGGCAAAAAGCCTGAGCGATCTCTAAGGAAGTGACTGAAGTCAGGGTGGACCCCCGAGCTTACCTTCCGCCACAGCCAGGCTTCACTCACTCACCTGCTGTTCCTGTTTGCACTGGGCATTGCTCTCGTGCAGGCCTCCACCCGGTTGGCGTTGGCTCTGATTCCTCCTCTGCCAACTGGAAATACTTACCGATTTACAATATAGAATTTTGACCCTTCCCGAGATGTGTTTATGGTTTGCACTTCCCAGCGCAGAAGCCTCACCCTTGTAGAATCCCCCATGCTGTTGCTCACGCAGGCTTCCAGGGACAGTGACAAAGATGTCAAACCACCTTGGGTCATTCAGGTGACAAACTGGCCGCCAACACACACTCTGGGGCCTCACTTGCCAAATGCAGTCACAATGCCAAAAAGCAGGGTGGCCCTTGGGTGTGGGAAGGCAGCGCATGGCCTGCCTTCTTAGCCAGAATGTGCTTCAGACGTCCCCCACGTTTATACTGCATCTGTTCGTGAATCCCCCAGCAATTTAGAGGAGAATGTCCAAGAGCATCCCCCAATCCAGCACATTCCCAGCAATTTTCTAGGTGAGACACACTCAGCAGGGTAGACACATCCTGGGGATTACAGTGTTTGCACAGCAAAACCAAGACCAGAGACTTCTGTGTTGGATTCTGGCAAGGCCTTCTGGCCGCCAGAGCACATCCATGATTAAGGAGGCAGATGCTACATACAGCACAGCAGTCTGAAGAAGCGACAAAGGATTACGTCACAGCATCAGACCAAGCACTGACCCAGTCAACACCACCGATGTCAACAGAGACCCGCCCCGCTGCTGCTGCTACTGCGGACTAAGGGGAACAGTCGAGGACAGCCGGGGCAGAAGGGGTGTGGCGGACCCTGTAGCTGCACCACACCCCCCACATCTCAGCATTCTGAAAAAACTGCAAGTGAAGGAGGGGCAAATGATGGCTACGCTTATAAATTCTTTACTTTTAAATTTAAAAAAAACTGCCACGATACAAAGACTGCTTTACTGTTGTTGGTGCAGCCTGGTAAGGATTTAAAATCAAAAGCGGTTTTGACGAATATTCATCCAACAGTGTCCAAAGGAAGTCCACCCAACGTGGATTATTACGCCAACCAGTACAAATCTCCTATGTACAGTTTTTGCTGAGGAAGACTGGACTGCCATGTAAGTTACAAAGGCCGATCGGGAAACTGTTTTAACAATCAGCAGGTCTCTCACCTGCAGTCCACACGGACAGATCCCAAGAGCAGCTCAGCCTCTCGTAACCCACCCCACCCCACCCCACCCCACCCGAGTTACCCCCTGCCCCGAAGACAAACATCCACTTCTTCAAAAGCCCATGGAAGAAAACCAGCTCACTTCTTCCTGCCGCACTGGCAACTTGAACTGCTTGACCAATCCATCACATCTGGATGTGGACATTTCAAGCTGCATGTTTCCCAGGGCGCACTGACAGGTAAGCCCTCAAGTCACAGATGACAGTGGCTCATCTCTGGCAGCCGCGCCCTGCCCGCCAATGATGTAACAGATCTCGGGGCCAGGCAGCTGTCAATGGGCATTTGCCCTGAAAAGCCACACATTGGCTCAGCTGTGGAAGAATTCTAGATTCTGAAGCGACAGCTTTTTCCACACCACTGGTTCAGTCAGCTCTTCTAGAGACAATGCCACAGCTATGGGGAAATCACCTTGACTCAGATATCTGCTTGTGGTAAGAGAACTTGACCAGTCATGACATTCTGCTGCCTCACTGGCTGTGGGGCGATGGAGCCCATCCACCCCCAACCATGGGCACCCCTCCCCAAAGCGCCAGGGGGCTAAAACAAACAGACCTTGGTTTCAGTCCTGCCTCAGCTGCCTTCCCACCTGCTTCCCTGTCAGCCAGCAGTCTAGAAACCGGGACCACATACATTGTCCCAAGGACTGAAGTACGTAGGTTTGGCTCAAAAGTTCTTACAACTCTTAAACTGTTGGGATAAAAACTTAGTGCAGACTCCCAGCTCCTGGGCAGCGCTCCCAAGTCTCCCGAGACAGGGAGCAGGGCACTGCAGGCTGAGAGCCCGTCTGCAGGAGAAGGCAGCTACAGGCCTTCCCAGAAGTGAAGTGGCTGCAGGAGCACACAGGCCTCCAGGACACCCCACCTGGGCATCTTTCCAAAGAAGTCAGACAACTATTCACTTCAAAAAACCTCTTAGCAAAGAAACTTGGAAACCTTCATAATAAAACCCTGCATGATAAAGAGGGGATTTCCCAGTTTCGAAGTGCTGTCCACGAGGACCAACTGTCAGTCACCTGGAAGCTGTGAGTTATTTCTGAGGCTTTTGTCGGGCCTTTCCCATCTTCCCGCCCCAGCGCGGAGGACCTCGGCTGAGCTGAGGCAGGAGGAAGGGAAACAGCCCTGGACACGCTTAGGAGAGGGCTGGGGAGCCCAGGAGATCTGGTCTCAACATTGTAGAAAGTGCTGAAAACAATGAGGAAAGCCTTCTAGGGCGAGCCTGGGGATGCAGGGGCTGTGAGTATAAAGGAAATACTTACGAGTTACACACACACACCACACACACTCCCTAGCTGTCAGGGAACCTACAAACAGCTGAGAGGTGCCGAGCACCGAGCACGCAGACTGGTTCCCTATCCATCACGGGGCGCGGACAGCCTTGGCGACACGGCTGAACCTAGGGCTGGGAGAGGGAATGTCTTTGCACTGCTGCTCTTCCCTGCGATGCTGGACTCCTGCCCGCCTCTTAGCATTTTCCCGTAACCCTCTGGTCCCTTTCGGTTATTCTGATGCTCCAGGCCACAGGCTGGTTTTATGTGAACCACCTTCATGAGCTTCCTCTAAATCAGCATCGCCAGCCTGCTCGTCAGCCAGGCTAGGACGCGACACCTCACCTTTCCTCCACGTGCGAGAGCACCTGAGCCGAGCGAAGAGACTCGCAGTGTTGAGAAGCGTCTCTCCCTCAGGGAACACTCAGGTTCAGACGAGAGGCATCTCCCTTGGCCCCGGTGCCCCCCATGGCATGCTTCTGTGCCCTGCCAGCTTCCCTCCTTTAGTTACTGCTCAACAGGACCAAGAATTCATTAGTATTGTTTATTGATCAAGGGTTTCATATAAAGTTACTTCAAATCAATCTCACCCGGGTGGAATCATAAGCATGTTTTGCTCTCTTTAAATAAAAAAGAGGGGGCAGGTTGGGAGGGGACCAACCTAGCAGTAGTGGCATTTGAGAATAAATTAACAAAAAAAAATTAGTATTACCATTTATTTGGTGACAAACTCTTTTTACTTACATTCCACGGGGAGAAAAAATTCCAGGGTAAACAATGAAAATGGAAGCAGAACTTAAGTGGCTGGCAAGGCTACCGTGTGCTCTACCCGGACAGGACGCAGCGCCGGCTGTGCACGTCGAACAGCAACGCTTTGAGTGAAACATGGTCATTTTTTTCAGTCCTGCTTGGGGATGGAATCAACAGTATAAAAAGCGCTCAAGGAAAACCGATCTGGTTTCAGATGCACTACATGGAGCTCACGCCCCGCCGTGCAGTGACAGCGGTGTCCTCGAGAGCCGTGTGTATACGCACATCATCACTTCTGTCACTTCAAAACAAAGACCAAAGCTCACTTAAGTTCTGTTGCTTTAACAAAAAGTGAAATAGAAAAGTAACTGATCATTTAAATTTTAAAATTCCTAAACTGTCCAATTTATACAACAGTGGGAGACTTCATCAAGGTTTCTGAGAAGTCCAGGACTCTTTCAGCTAAACCAGGGGCACACAACTGCATCACTGAAATGGTCCTGGGTTAGTCCAATGAAATAAAAACATCTAACCACAGACACACGGGTATGACCTCTGCCCGTTAGATTACTGAAAAAGTCAGTCTCAGACAAGTTTCTAAACTATGTAACTAGATACAATTGAGAAACTCTCAAATGAAAATTTGTATAGTGTCATTTCAATCAAAAGAAAATCATAAAACTAAGAATACGTATCTGGTGGAAGAGAAAGCAGTGGTGATGGTGGGGTACTCGGGAGGCGGTGGCCGCGGCGCTCTAGGAAGGTCGGCTTGCGCTGAGCAGGAAGCATTTGATTATCTGGTGCTGTCAGCACGGGCCGGTCTAAGGCTCTCCAGCGTGGGTGTCCAGGGTTTGTCCCAAATCGTTTGATGAGCCAGTTGGAAAAAAGATCCGTGCTGTTTTCACGCAGACAGAAAAACCCAAAGCCCAGGCCCCGAGGCACCTGCGGTGTGCACGTGCTGGTGTTCCCGACGAGCCTCGGCCGCGTGGCGGGCCCGCCTCTTCCTGCAGCTGCTGCCGTGTGGGGACAAACCTCGGCACAAGTGGCCGCAGCCGCCTCCTTGCGCGCCCACCTTCGTCACCACTGCTGTCTCCAGGTCTTTACCCAGCACGTCTCGGCCCACTGGAGGTATCAAGAAATTCCAAATTCTCAAAGCAGTTTCAGGATTTTCAGTATATATGTTGGGACTTTACAATGGTTCCTGGGCAAAAAAGGTTCAGCACCTCCCACACCTTTAAGGAAGGAAGGAAAAAAAAAATGAAAATGACACCAGTTTTGCAATATTAAGAGAATTTAAGCCCCTGTTAAAAATGAAACGAGCACACGCTGAGGAGTCCAAAGAGGACAGGACCGAGCGCCCGATAGCTGGCCTGAGGTTTCCCAGGGCCTAAGGTCCCATGGGAAACGCGAGGAGGAGAAACTGCGCATGCTACCTCTGCAGGAGAAAGGAGAGAAATCTCTGAATATTTTTACAAGAAAACGCAAGGAAGGTGCACGAAAAAGGATCTCGGGGCGGGGAGGACGCGGACCGCAGGAGGCGGGTCCTCACTCCACTGCCAAGACCCGCCAGCGGGCTCCTGACTCCCGGCGCAGAGAGGAGAGAGCGCTGTGCCCGGGACAGGAATGACACCGGGAGCGTCTCGCTGCCGAGCTGAGCAGACAGACTGACTCTGACACGCGAGAGGAAGAGAATGGCCTTGCCGTGGAAGCCGATTCACTCACACAGACGTTGGTCCGTTTCCTGTCCTTGGCATCTCTGTGCTTTGTTGGTCCAACTCAGACAGTAACTTTAAAATGTTCAACGCAGCCTAGCGGGGAGGGAAAGAAAAGTCAAACCTCAACCCCAGCTCAGGACACAGCACGGGATGCCGAGGGGAGGCTGGGAGTCTCCTGCTGCCCCGAAACTTCCTCCTGTTTGACTGCTAGGAGCCCTTTTCCCCACAGCCCTTTTAGCTTCAAATACAAATAAAAAAAACACCCACGGTTATCTCACGGAGTCGCCTGGTCATTTTTTTTCATATAACTCCTAGTATTTTTAACCTGGTCACCAAAACCTGGAATTTTATATCCTGCTTTAGACTAAAGCCTACCACGCTTCCACGCCGGAATACCCGTCTCTAGAAACGTAAATTCCATGGCCACGTTACACATCATGTTCCACCAGGTGAATATACCACGGTTCACCCCATTTCTTTTCTCAGATTTAGTATTTCTTACAGTAATTTCAACTGAACAAAATACCAAAATAAGTGGTTTTCTACAGCTGCCAGAACTTGGGCCTGCAGCCCTTGTGCTGGAAAGAGATGAACTGAGTACAGTGTCTGGGGGGTTCCAGGAGTCAAGTCCACACCCCCGGCCAGCATGGGGAAGGGATGGTTAAAGCTGTTACATTATTATTTAATAAACATAACGAGAAACCAATAAAATGAAGCTAAGACAAAGTCTTCAGGGAAAAAAGTTCAGAAATGTGAAATCTAAGCTAATCAGCTGGTCTCAAGTCTACGGGCAAACCCTTGCCATCACTCCGAGCAGCAGCAGCCGGAGCCGGGCCCCGCGCGAGGGCCGAGGAACCTACCATGTCATGGCAGGACTCCACGTCCTTCCCGATGCCGTGGCTGATCAGAGGGGGCTGAGGGGAGCAATTTATAAGAGATACAAACTCATTCTTGTTGTTCTTAGGAAAGTCTTTGTATTCAACCTAAAAGGGGGGGAGAGAAAAGTCAGAGGCAAGGCTGGAGAAGGGGCGCGGACGATCGCGGCTCGGGACCGCAGCGCTGGGCCCAGCACCCAGGAAGGTGACCTCTCTCCCCATCTCAGCCCGAGAGGACCCCACCGGCTCCACCCACAGTCACTTCTGCTCAGCCAGAGTGGGCTGGCCTGCCGCTGAGGGGCACCGTGCTCTACAGGCGCCCAGCGTCCAGAACCTTCCAGGAACCTAGATGTCTACTTAAAAACCTTGGCCCAGAAGAAACCACATCCTTTCCTGCCTGGATGAGAGGGTCAGCACTGTTCTCACCCAAGTCTAAATTGGTAACTACCACTCGATTAGAGACTGTTATGGCTGACGTGGGGTTTTAAATTTTTATTATCGAAGAACAAGTATTTTCTCTGATTGCTATACAGACTTGTAACCATCTCCACAGCTTACCACCCTCCTCAAAACCACCCTCTTATCAGGCTCTCCTCACTCAACCCCCTAGACACTTGTTTAAAAAACAGGCACTAAGCTCATTATCTGAGAAACCCGAAGATGAGGCCTCTGCCGCAGTACAGCCCACACCACCCGTGCCGAACGTTACCTGGAACCCCTGAACTCTGGAAAGATAGTCCAACTGCTCAGAGGGTCTTGTGAGAGGTCCATGGGGTACGTGGCCTGAAGAGATGTTACTCTTTAAAATGGTCTCGGCTGTGGGCGAGGTGCCCCCATACAACAATTCACGGGCTATCATGGCAGTTACCGTGGCCTTGGCAGGATTCGGAGCTACCCTGGCAAAATCTTTGGTGTGATGTCCTTGACTGACTCCTACGGCCTGGGCGACCTCGGGCACCATGGGAAGAATTCCAGCAGGCAGCTGCTGATGACTAAGATAAGGCATCCTAAACTCATCCTCTTTATTGCCTAGGGAGGGACAGAGACATGTCAACACGGGTGCACAGGCGCTGCTGGGAAGACGTGCGCCCCACTCTGGCCCGCCCTAAGCACGTGTAGCAGCACGTCAGCAGCAAGGCCCGCTGACATTTGCTGCAACCTGCAGGCACCAGGAGCCATGCAACTCTCAAATCACTTAAGAGTAAGACAATGTTAACATCACACTTACTAGTCCCATTTTCATCCCCAGAGCCAGGTTCAAAAAATGTTACTTTTCTTCCATCCCCTGATTTCTTTACTGGTGTCTTTAAAAAAAAAGAAAAAAAAAAAAAAGAAGACCATGAGCATCAAGCTGTTTAAAATTAATTTCTGCTGTCTAATACTGTGCTACACTACTCCACCCAACATCAACCTTTGGTTTTGTAAGTTTCTAGAATATGAAAAGGCGAGGCAATCAACAAGAGGCCCTGCTGCAAAGCCTGCCCACTGTCTGCCGAGGCCATCGTGGCGTGCCACTCCCTCCCCACAGAGCACCTGACAGAAGAGAGGCATGTCTCACCAGAAGAGCCAGAAGGTGACAGGGGGCAGAGCCCGGCAAGGTGGGCAAAGCAGCTTTTAGATTGGGCCTCTCTGGTGGTGCAAGAGGTTAAGTCTCAGCACCATGAAACTATCTGCAGCCTCTGCAGCACGAGTTCGATCCCCGACCAGAGAGAAACCCGCATGGCGCAGCAGACCTCTCCTGTCTCACCCGCTGCTCCCCTCAGCAGTGTATTTCGGTCAGTCTGCCTGTTCTGCTCCCCACTCTGTCTCTGGTGAATCCTCTCATCCCCCCCCACCCCCACCCCACACTTCTAGCCTATATCCCAGCTCTTGTTGCATAAATAAATCAATCTTTTAAAAAAAAAAATCAAATTACATTTCCTGGAGTTAATGTCCAATTAAAAGATAAGGCGACATTTCCAAAAGACTTGGGGAAAGTGTTACCAGATAGAAATTTTGTCAACAAGCGGTCTCCTTTCTGAGAAGGCAAGGATGCTTATGAATGTGCTGGGAGACTTTGGAATGAAAAACCCAAAAGCCAAGTCCAGGATCCATGCAGATTATCTGACGACCGTGCAGGGCCCTGGTTATTAACTACATGGCCACGGCTGATGTCTCTTCTCACTGCTGACTGGACTGGCAGGCGAGAATCAGTTCTGGTATTTTCAAGTTTCTCCTGACAGGACCCTTTGGTGACTGGAAACAATGTCAGGACTTTCACTGCTTCAGTGAAAGTCTAAATTTGGCAAAATAGGGCCTCCCTGGTGGCGCAAGGGGTTGAGACGCAACTTTAGAAGCTGTCCACAGCCACTGAAGCACAAGTTCGATCCCCAGCCAGGGAGCTACCCACATGGCACAGCAGACCTCTCCTGACTCGCCCGCTGCTCCCCTCAGCAGCGTATTTCAGTCAGTCTGCCTGTTCTGTTCCCCAATCTGTCTCTGGTGAATCCTCTCACCCCCAACAACTCTGGCCTGTACCCCAATTCTTGTATGCATAAATAAATCTTAAAAATAAATAAATTTGGCAAAATAAAAATTCTCACTAGGGGATTACTTTTATCTTGTGTTTGTTAAAGAAATCCCAAATCTAAACTATGGTTTTGGACCTGACTCTAGAATCACACAGTCTTAGACGCCAGAAAGACCAAAGCCTGCTCTGCACCTGCGAGACAAGGCCTGGTGGTCTGCAGGCGGCGCCTTCTGAGAGCACGTGACAGAACCACACGCTCCCGGATTTCCAGCCCAGTCACCCCTCTTCCTGCTAATGGAGAGGAGCAAGCTGCCCTCCAGCAAAGCACCCAGACCACAAAGATACTGAAACAATAAGGACTTAACCCAGAGCCATGCTTGGAGCCATGGACATGCACGTCCCCTTCTGACCACATTATAATGGTCCAAATGGTAAGACGCTGCTCAGCAGGGCGGCTTTATGCCAGGAGGATGAATCCTTGCCCTGAAGCTTGCCCTGGAAGTGCCAGAGTCCCCTAGGATGAGGCGAGGAGGTCATCTTGCCATTAGAGAGCAAGGACACAGAGCCCCAAGCAGTCACCTTCTCCTCTGACTTGAGGGCTGGTTTGGCGGGCTGAGCCTGTGGGACTTTGAAACCAAGGATCTCCAGCATGTTCTCCGCTGCATTGCGTTTAGCCACCTTCTTATTGGTGCCAGCTCCTTCTGCGGTGTGGTTTCCCACCTTCACCTGCATAGAGAAGTCAGGACTCAGTGGAGCACTCAAACCTTGCAAGTGAAGACCAGTTGGCAACTGATGTGCTGAGCAAAGAACCCAGCGGCGGCCAGAAGTGCTGGGAGCTGGCTCGCACCAGCCTGTCGGGGTCAATTATTAAATAGTCAGGAATTAGGCTGGTTACTGTTAAAGGTGACAATTATTTAAACACTAAATTACATAAGTTTGTAATTGAATAGTTTTAATAGAAGTAATGAATACTGAAAGCTCATCACTTCCTAATACGACCACACTGCAGTTTTCTATGCTTTTGAGATTCTCTCCATCTGTTGTGTCTGTCACCCAATGGTGTCTGCCGCACTTCTCATCCCATTCTGGGAGCAGAGGGGTCACTCAGATGGCCAAGGTAGGAGTATCTACATGAAGAAATTGACAAATACTACATATCAAGGACTAAGCTATTTTGCCAGCGGTCTGTTCTAGACTTGATACAGTTTTCGTAAATTACCTGATTTAGCAGAGAAGTTACTCAGATGGTTAACAAATGAGTGAAGTTCCAACATGTTTTTGTTATTTTACTTTCTTCTTTCTTACTTGTTAATGTGAAAAAGTGTATTAGAACTAGACTCATCTGTCAGTGTCAAAGCAATTTCTTTGCTGCACTGGACACCGATCTTTATGACACGGTTGTTACAGCGCCGGCTATCACTGCTGCTAGTCACAGTGGTGTTCCAGTTGCATGAAATTTATATGTTTTATATGTAAATTGTGTTACATGTCCTTTCTATCAGAAAAACTGGTAATTACACATGCATATGTGTAGAGTACAAACACCCACACACTCACACCTTCCCTAAGAGGTGGCTGTTGAACTTTCTAGCAAACACCACCACTTACAATCCCTTCCCAAGCTGGTCTTAACCACAGACCAAAACCCAGAGCCCCACATCACAGAACAGAGAGGGAAGCTCTGTCCAGTCTGTGACGGGCCACCAGCCGCTGGTCTTGGGCAAGTCGCTGGTCCCCTCTCAGCAGGACGGCGGGCTCACTGCTCGCTGCCTCTGGCTGGGTAGGCAGGACACACTACTAAGCGATGTGCTTTACACGTTGTAAGGTGCTCTGCAAGAATTAGGTATTCTGCTTTTCACCAAGAAACACTATTAAATTCAAATCACAATGATGATGCCCGAGTGAGCAACTATTTAATATGCTAAGCCCAAGGAAAAACACTCTGTCCATTCCAATCTGAGAAGAGCCAACTATGGACTCCAGATGTGACAGAAGGACTGAAAGAGCAGGAACAGATCAGATCCTTTATTATCATTTATAAAATTTATCTTCGGAAAAGAATATACAATGTCATGAAGAAAAGAATTCACCCACAATTCCAGCACCCCATCATCCTTCTGAACACATGCGTTATGCCCCAGCAGCTGTCTGCTGGCACAGCCATCCCTCTGCTACCCCGGGACCAGCCTCCTGAGGAAGGCCCAGAGAACCGGCACTCCGAGAAGGGCCGCCCACGACACATGACCCACCTGCATGACA